>NC_058523.1:464399697-465708447 GCF_904849725.1 Hordeum vulgare subsp. vulgare
TCGGAGAGGGAAATAGGGATTTGCAGAGGTGCGAGAGCTTATTGTTTAAAACATAGATGAATATATTTTGGGTCGTCTGCCTTTCGTGTCAACGTTACAAAATGTAATTCCAGTTTCTTCCATCATAATCACATTATTGACAGTTCCCAAACAGAATTGAAATTTTACTCCCTCTCAACCATTCAAACACATTCCATGGCTAGCTGTATCCACATGTGCCCTCCGAAAAATCAAATTTCAAGGGAGAGTTATTGTTTATTTATTTTTGTATTTTGTAGGACTGAGAATCCTTTTTACCAGCCTCTCTCATGCAATGACAAGTGAATAAACACTCATCATGAGAAACATATTGACCGCCCGACCGCTCCATGAGCGGTACGGGCACACAAAACAGATATTTATTTGAAGGTTTTAGAGGTGGCACATGCAAATTTACTTGCAATGGCAGTGAAATACCATATATAGATAGGTATGGTGGACTTTCATGGAAGAAACTTGGCTCGAGGATTTGGATGCACAAGTAGTATCTGTACTTAGTACAAAGTTTTGGCTAGCAAAAGGTTCTAAACAAGCACCACATGTTGGAGTATCCATAACAATATAACTTCTATGCAAATATACCTAAACATAACCATTACGTTGTCTTCCTTGTCCAACATAAACTACTTGATCAAGTTTAAAAATAATTAATGGGTATTCACAATCATAAAAGATATCCAAGATAATATATTTATATCTTGAAGTTCTCTTTCTTATACTGATCATTCATGAATTGGTTTCGTGACCAATATTGTGATTGTCAAAGTTCAATAGATTTTACTTTCTAAACTAAATGTGAAACTACTACTAAAAATATAGCACATTGGTAATTTCAGATTTATGATATAGCACCAGTGGAGTTTGATGTAGGCTACCTCTGTGCAGGTTGGGGCGGTGACACAGCAGGTATTGCAGCTCCAACTCGACATCAACGATCAAGCAAGGTCGAGCAACCTGCTCCTCCATTTTCTGACCCTAATACTTGTGATCTGTGTTGGGTTTTCTGTGAAGAGGAACGGGTGATGCAACACAATATAGATAGGTATTTCCCTCAGTAGAGAACCAAGGTTTATCCAACCAATATGAATAACAACCGACCCCCATCTTCAGTGACTGCACACAAAGAAGCAAACACTTGCAACCAAAGAAGGCAAGAGGGTTGTCAATCCCCTTGGACTCATTATTTGCAAGCAAGTAAAGTGTGTAGATGATAGTTGATAATTGCAAAGTAAAATAAAATTAAATAAAGTCATCAAGAAACCCTTGGGTAGAATAAATGATGTGATGATAATTGCAAATAAAAATTATTTTCCTATAGATTTCATTGTGCTTGATATTGATTGCAACCCTACTTGTCCAATTATACTTGGAAGACCCTTCCTACGAACTATAGGTGCAATCATTGACATGAGAGAGGGAATTATAAGGTTTTAATTTCCATTAAAGAAAGTAATGAAACACTTCCCTAGAAATATAATTAGTCCACCATATGAATCAATCATGATAGCCACTTATGGGTTCAGTGTCAAAGATGACAACACTTGAAACTATATAATATGCCTAGCTAGGGACGTAAAACAATAGCGCTTGTTGAGAGGCAACCCAATAGTTATATTTATGTTTTGCTTTTATTTTCTGTTAGTTTGTGATAACATGATTATTGCCTCTGTAATTGTTGTGTTTTTATGCTTTAGTTAGTGTTTGTGCCAAGTAAAGCCTTTGGGGTGATCTGCATGATGAGTAGAATTGGTATGGTGCAAAAACAGAAACTGTAACGTCGAGTGCGGAATTTTTCTAATTTTAGTGGAACGTATTTTTAAGCTGAATTTTTACACAGTATTTCTATAAAAATTCCTTAGGTCGTCCTAATGTTTCAGAACTTTGGGATTTACATAAGTATAGGTTCATTACAGATTACTACAGATTGTTTTGCATGCGTAGTTTGCTTGTTTTGATGATGCTATGGATTGTATCGGGGGGTATAAGCCATGGAGGAGTTAGGATACAGTACCCTATGCTAAAATAAAATAATAATAAACTTGTAACAATGCCTGAAAGTATTTGATATGTTGCTTATACTAACGGATCACATGAAGTTTGTTGAGTTCTATGTGATTGAAGTTTTCAAGTTTTGGGTATTGTCCGATGGACAAAAGGATTGAGGAGAAACAAAATCCTAAGCTTGGGGATGCCCAAGGCACCCCAAGGAAATATTCTAGGAAGACTCAAGCGCCTAAGCTTGGGTGTGCCCCGGAAGGCATCCCCTCTTTTTGTCTCAATCCATCGGTATGCTATTTGGAGCTACATTTTTATTCATCACATGATATGAGTTTTGTTTGGAGCGCCGTTTGCTTTTGTTTGCTTTTACTTTTAGATTACCACAATCGTTGTTTGCTAGACACACCTATTTTGGAGAGATATCACATCATCACAATTTGTTAGAATACTCTATGTGCTTCACTTATACCTTTTGAGCTTAGAAGTCGCTCTAGTACTTCACTCGTATCTTTCTGAGCACAGTGGCGTGTAGAATTTATAGAAATATTTTGTTCTCATTATTCACTTATATTTGTTTGAGAGCTGGACAAATAGTGACAGTAATTTGCATGGATCATAAGACTAGATAAAAAATAATGAGTATTCAATGAGTGATAATTAAAACCATCATGTAGCACATATAGAGAAATTATGGGTTAATGATATTGATGTGGTGATATAAAAAGGTGTGAGAGCATTATTATTAATTCAGATAGGTGTCGGTGTTAAGAGATGTTAAACTTCTTGTTCATCTAAATAAAATTAAAAAGGCATGGTGATGATGTGTGAGCATTTCTATTCCTCGTTGAAATCCTAGTGTTGTTTTGGGTCGGAGTCACGCGATGGTTAATTCCTACCAACCCTCTCCCTTGGGGCATGTGAGTAGTACTTTGATTTGTGATAAAACTAATAAAACTTTGCAATAAGTATATGAGTTCTTCATGACTAATGTAACACCATGGACATACGCACTCTCACCTTGAGGATTGGTGCAACTTTCGCCGGTGCATCCAAACCCCGCGACATGACACGCTCTCTTGCACATAAACCTTTTTATATCCTCCTCAAAACAGCCACCATACCTACCTATCATGGCATTTTCATAGCCATTCCAAGATATATTGCCATGCAAATGCCATCGTCACTTCTCATGACTAGTTCGTTCATCATCTTAATGCTTTGCATGATCATATAGAGATGACATGGTATTAGTGGCAAAGTCACGGTTCATCATATTTTTGATACATGTCACGCTAGATCTTTGCACATCCTGATACACCGCAGAGGCATTCATTCAGAGTCATATCGTCCTATCAGTTGTCATATTGAGTTGTAAGTAAATAAAAGTGTGATGTTCATCATTGTTAGAGCATTGTCCCAGTGAGGAAGTAAAAATGGGGGAGGTCAAATGAGCCCACCATAAAAAAGGAATGAAAGAAAAAGAGAGAAGGGACTTTGCTACTATCCTTTACCACACTTGTGCCTCAAAGTGAAACCTTGTTCTTCATATAGAGAGTCTCATGTTATATCATTCATATGCTAGTGGGAATCACTTTTTCATAAACTTGGCTTGTATATTCCAATGACGGGTTTCCTCAAATGCTCGAGATCTTCATGAGAAAGTAGGTTGGATGCACACCCCACTTAGCTTCGGTGGAGCTTTCATACACTTATAGCTCTTGTGCATCATTTGCATGGCAATCCCCGTTCCTCGCATCGATATCTACCGACGGGCTCCATAGATCGTTAGTACGCCTAGTTGATGTGAGACTATCTTCTCCAGTTTTACCCCTTTGAAACCTACCACCATATTCTATTCCACATTTACGCTATGTCCAATGGTTCACGCTCATGTATTGCGTGAAGAATAAAATTTGATGCATATTCAAAAAGTACGATTCAATTGCCTGCCTTGGACAGCGTGGTGCTTGACATTTGTATTAATGTGGTGAAGATGGAGCCATACCTTGCTAATATAATAAAGATGGATGGGGGGGTAAAACAATCTTTGAGGATCGTATACTTTGAAAATTTAATGATTTACTGCTATACCTATAAGTATTGTTGTGTTAATGTTTGTTAATTCATCGTTTCTCAATGAGCATACATGCATAAGGTTGCGTCATAGATAGCATGTCACATCAAAAATTCTGTTTTTATCATTTACCTACTCGAGGACGAGCAGGAATTAAGCTTGGGGATGCTTGATACGTCTCCAACTTAACTATAATTTTTATTGTTCCATGCTGATATATTATCGTTCTAGAATACTTTTGGGGTATTTATTTACCAATTTATACTATTTTTAAACACTAACCTATTGACCCAGTGCCCAATGCCAGTTGCACTTTTCTGCGTGTTTTCACTTTTCAGGTTTTCTAGTTCAATTGCCCTGAAACTTTTTGGTGATTTTTTGTGGACCAGAGAAAGACCAACAAGAATCGGAAGAAGGCTAGAGGCCCCACATGAGGCCCACAAGACAACAGGGCGCAGTCTGGGGGCGTCCTGATGGCTTGTGCCTCCCTCGTGGCCCTCCCGACTCCGTTCTTTGGTTTATAAATTTTCATCTACACTAAAAACACCAGAGGGAGTCCCGAAACACTTATACGCCACTGGAATCTATGTTCTGATGGGAGTCCACCCGGAGCTCCGTTTCAGCACCCTGCCGGGGGGGGGGGATCGATCACGGACGATCTCTTCATCAACCTTGCTGCCCTCACGACGATGTTTGAGTAGTTCACCACAGACCTACGGGTCCATAGCGAGTACCTAGATGGAAATCTCTCTCTTTGATCTTCAATACAATGATCATCGCGTCTTCGCTTTGATCCATATGATGTAATTCTTTTTGTGCGGTGCGTTTGTTGGGATCCGATGAATTGTGGGTTTATTTTCAAATTATTCATAATAAATATTTGAGTCTCCTCTGAATACTTATGTGATTCTTATGTGCATGATTATGATAGCTTCATAATTCTCTCTCATCTACTGAAATAGTTTGGCCAACTAGATCGATATTTTTCGGTGAGAGAGGTGCGTTGTGGTAGGTTCAACCTAGCGAATTTCTATATCCTAGTCATAGAAGGGGACAAGATGCGTCTTTGTGTTGCTGCTACTAAGGATAAAACGATGGAGTTTATTCATATAGCTTGAGTTTACTTTGTTTACATCAATGTCATTGTTCTCCATGCATTACTCTATTTTACTTAATACTCTAGATGCATGTTGGATAACGGTCGATGAGTGGAGTAATAATAAGAGGTGCAAGCAGGAGTCAGCCTATTTGTTTATGAACGTGATGCCTATATACACATGATCATTGTCGTGAATATCGCATAACTATCCGCTTTTTGTCAATTGCCTAATAGTAATTTGTTTATCCATTGTATGCTATTTTTCATGAGAGATGCCATTATGGTAAGCTATGGCCCCCGGGTCTATTCACAACATATTGATAAAATCTTCATTACCTTGCTGCCATTTCCTTATTTTTATTTTATCTTTTTATCTACAAATATCTACACACCTCACTTGCTTCCAAATAACAAAACAAGAGGATTGACAACCCTCTTGCCCGCGTTGGGTGCAAGTTGTTTGTTCTTTTGTGTGCAGCCGCTGAAGACGGTTGTGATTGATATTTCTATTAGTTCAATAAACCTTGTTTCATAACTGGGAGAAATACTTACCCACATTGTGCTGCGATAATCCATTCCTCTCCCCTCGTTTCGCCACCGGATCGACGAGATCTCCCCCGCTTGCCCGCCCCCCTCGGTGGGCATGGGCGTCGACGACAGCGTGGCGGCGAGGGCCTCTTGGAGATGATGCGGATGTCGATCCCTCCAAGCGATCCGACGGAGTGCTCCGGGGCGGCGTCGCTGGTGTCGAAGTTGATGAATCGTCGAACGGAGTCGAATAAATCGAGGAGCACGAGCCTGCTGCCGCTCGAGGGAGGATATGGACCCCACCAGCGCCGACACAGGCGGAGCCCGTTGCTTCCCGTGTTGTCGTTGTTGCCGCCGTCGCCGCTGCCGGTCTGGTTCGCCATGTTGGAGGCAGACGATTTTATTGGGGGTGGGAGAGGAGGGGGAGGAGCGGTTGAGGGGAGGGGAGGGGTGGCCAACGGCATGAGGACGTGCAGAGAGGAGGGATTAGCAGTGTTTCGTTAACAATGTTTGTGGGTGTGCGACGACGTGGAGGTTGGGCGGGTGCGGAGGTGGGCGGGTCCAGTGCAAGGCTTGGCAGGAGCGGTTGGTTGGGCGATGGGCGAAGACGTGCGCGATGTGGTGGGTTCACGTTTCATTAACACAGACTATTTCGTTAACGAAATAGTAAGTCGTTAACAAAATAGTCTGCGTTAATGATGTGATTAGACGGTTCAAGTTTTAAGTTGAGGTATAGTAAATATAGATAATATTTAGTTCGTTTCAAAATAAATGACTCAAAAATAATTTAACTTTACAAAGTTAAGTTACTTTTGAATCACTTATTTTAGAACGGAGAGAGTACTACGTAAAATTAAAAAAACGAAAGGGGACGTAGCCGGATAGGCAAATCGTCGGGAACGAGAAAACTTGCAAAGACGCCCCCAAAAGGCCAAAACAGGAAGCTCGAGCCCTAGAACCGCGACGAGAACCAATGGACTCAGGGGGCGGAGGAGGGGGGTCTCACAAGGCCGCGTCGGGCTCCGCGCCGTCGGTGGCGGCGGCGGCGGCGGCCCCGAACCCCACGGCGATGCTCTCGGCCCTGATGGGCAAGCGCGCCAAGCTCCAGGAGGAGGTCCGCTCCATCGAGCGGCAGGTTAGGTCTCCTCCAGCCCCTGTCCCTCTTTCGGAAGGCCTACTCTGTTTATTAGAACTTGCATCTCCTGTGCTCCTTTGGGAGGCTTTCCGTTGCTTAGGATTTCGATTTCAGTTCCATGAAAACACTGCTAGTCTACACATGAAAGCTACATGTATTTTGTCTTGTTTAGTGCACACCAGAACAATACAGGTCTGAAAGACAGGCTTCTGAATCTACACATGAACCACAACGTGTTGTCCTGTGGAGTGACCAGCTAGCTCAATTTGGGAGAAGTTCTATTGTGTCAAACTGAATTCCGTGAGTGAATTAAATTTGGGATGCAGGGAGTTTGACTACAAATTTGCTGCTTCCGTTTTTTTTAGCAAAATATTATTGCTACTTCATTTCATCTATGAAATTGCGCGTGTGAAAACTTATTTCTATATGGTCAATCATATGAAACAATCTGATGCTCAATAGTAGCCGGTTAAAGATTCTTATATTTTTAATTGTCAAGCCTGTGAATCTGGATACTTGTAAAATTTATTTCTATGGTGTCCTCTTTTCTCTGTTGTCTCACTAGGTAGGGAAACTCATTTTTTGTTGCAGTTAATTGCCTTTTCTGTAAGAAATACTCCCTCTGTTCCTAATTATAAGTCTTTTTAAAGATATCACTAGAGGATTACATACGGAGAAAAATGAGTAATTCTACACTATAAAATATGTCTATATACATCCGTATGCAGTTCCCTAGTGAAACATCTAAACTGAATTATATTTAGGAACGGAGGGAGTAAATCATAGTAAAAATGCATCCACTTATACTATAGCCACAAGAACATTGTGATTTATATTCTAGTATATTCTCTTATAAAGCTTTCTTAAGGTTCTAGAGTAACAAACAATTGGTCTGATCTTATATTCATAATGCTAAATCTTGTCATTTCATTCAAAATTATTGAACCATCGGAACAATTGATCTAGTAGAATGGAAAGTGTTTCTAATCGGAAAAGTGACTGATGCATATTGGTTTTATTTCAAGTCTTTCAATACATTCCCAGTGTTCATATACAAGTTAGTAAAGTGCTACTGGCATCCCAGTAACTTAATTACTAAATTGTTTTTTAGCATCCTGTAAAATGTGTGCTATGATTTGTGCACTGGCACCAGTTGGTAACTTGCTGTAATTATTCCATGTGGTTACCTCTGCTGTAAATAACGTGTTCATGTTAACGTTGGACGGTCGGGTGAAATCAACATCAAAGGCCACACGTCCGTTCAACAGGTCGAGCAGAATCATTTTTCTGCTTAGACAGCACATTTCCTAGTAACGCCAATGTACACTTTTGCCAAAAGAGCTCGTCCTGAATATCTGTTGTCTCACTAGACAGGGAAATTCGGGATACTTGTAAAGTTTATTTTTATGGTGTCCCCTTTTGCTTTATTACATGAGTAGCATCTTTTAGGTGCCTATCTATCTTGTAACTAACAAGGAAAAACTTCAGGTACCCATTGGCCATGAGCGAAGTCAAACTTTCTTACTGTCCACGCATGTCTTAGAAACCAATTTTTGGCAACTATAGATTGTATTAATTTCTATATCAAACCAGGTTTATGATATGGAGACCACCTACCTGCAAGAGTCTAATCAATTTGGAAGCGTGCTGAAGGGTTTTGAATCATTCTTGTCATCATCAAAAAACACTGCTAAGTAAGAGATCTTTCTATTATTTAGTTTCTGAATAAACGAATGAACTGATAGGGGGTCTTCTCTAAGTTCTCTTTATGGAGAACTTCATTTGTCCATCCTTATATATTATCATTGCCTTTGATTACCATTTATATTTAGGAGAACTCAGGTCTCAGATTTTGCTTAGAGTCTCTGTTTTATCATTACCATGAGCTATATTGATTGGGTTACGGTGTCTGACCTGGCTTGTATACCTATGCCACTGTGCATACATATTAATTAAGTAACAATTGGTTCAATGATCAATAGTGCTAGATATACATCAGGGGATGAATAACCCTGAAATAAAATATGCCTTTGTTCTATGATATTATAGACTTAAGTCAGTTTCTTTCTTTGTTGCGCAAGTGCTTTATACTGAGCATAATCTGTTTCGGGCTGATGGGAACTGGTTGACTATGTGGGACTGGTTGGACGTCACTATTCTGCAGAAGCAATATATATTTAGCATGCATTTATGTTTTAATTTTTCAAGCAATTCAGACACTAGATCTCACATGGAATACTCATGATGATTTGTGCCTGACACGTTTCAGCCTCAAGCGGTCCAGGAAGTTTCAGGTTGATGAGAGGCTATTCTCTCTGTCATCAGTTACTTCTCCAGCGGTATGAGTAATAGTGCCAGTACCACTGAAAAGCACTAGCCTTCCTACTTATTACTTCCTTTCCCCTTTTACTGTTCAAATCAATGAATTTGCTTCGCTATTCTTCTATGTAATTTCCAGGTTGAAGAACAACTGGCTGCACGAGACGGTAAGCTTTACTTGTTTCTGTTTTCAGTTGAAACCAGCAGCAGCTCATAAACTGAATTGAATACTCGCGCCATCCTGGCAGAGGCAAGAGAATATGCAGGTCGTTCGAAGGGCGCAAGCACTCCAGCTAATGGCCAGTAAGTTTCAGATAGCTTTGCGTAAAAACTTTGGCTCGTGCAGTGATTAACAAAATGGTTTGCAGGTTTGCCTGTTTTTCTGATATCTGGTATATTCTTTTGGCAGAGGGAAACCAAAGAAGGGAGGGCGTCCTGGAGGAAGAGACGGAAAGAGAATACGCCCATCGAATGATCCAGACTTGGACGACGAAGATGACTACTAACCCTTGCATGTTTCAGGCATCTTTTAACTTTGTGTCTGCGTCTAGTTCCGTCTTTATGTGTTGTTGCCTTTTAGGCTTTAGCCTTGTTCTCTTGCAAATCCAAACCAGCGCTGAGGAATCTCCTGTATTACGTTCCCAGCTCATCTACTTGCTTGAGCGTGCAAGTGCTTTTTCCATGCTTTTTTTCGTTTTGCCCAATGTAACATAAGGTAGCAGCAAGTTAATTAGATGGTGAAAAGTTGTGTGGACATTATTCTATTTCTTATAAACTAGTGTCAATAACGTTCTTATATTATATTATGGGACGTAGGAAGTAGTTTTAAACTCTTGTTGGCTGAGCGAGTTAACTTGCCCTGGTTCTCGCTCACGACATCCCTGGTCTGGATCAAGTTGGTAAGGGTAGATCCAGTTGGTAAGGGTAAAAAGGATGGAATCGCGTATAAAACAATGGAGTGACAGGTTCTTTTTGACGGGTTAAGTTTCTCGTATATTCCTCGAATACGTACATACTATGAAGTTGCAGTGGCGGCATGCTTGCCTTGACTATTGTGTATGATTCTATTTCATCTACTAGTAACAATGCACGTGCGTTTCATCAAATATAAATGTGAGTATGCTTAAAGGATTTGAAATTTAAAATCCCTGTCCTAGTATAATTTATAATAAATTTGCATAAATGGGAACCTATATAAAACTATTCTAGAATGAGCTTTCGGAGATAAATTATAATTAAACATAAGAATCTTAACATTCCTTTTAAAGACCAATAAATGCATTCAAGAAACAAAATGCTAGGTGTTTGCCAAGAGGCATTTGATATTAATATAAAAATAAATAAGGTTACATCTGCTTTTAACATCATATACATATACAATCCATGAAGTACAAATAGGACTATTTAAACAAGACTTCAAATCATAATCTAAAAATGAGGAGAGGCATCTAACTTTGGTGGCAAACAGAACACATGGATAATCTGACCTGAATAATCACATGCACCTGTGCAAATGCAGGTACAAACTAATGCACAAAATTTTATTGCATATATTAAATAGATATGCTGCTTATTCTATATTCAAGCTCGTAATAACCATGACAAAAAATATTGCAGGGCGATCAAATAATGTAAATCAACTACATATGTTCAGATTTTCACTAAAAAAACAGGGCAATGAAGTCGGAAAACACCGACACTGGATGTCTCCAAGCAACTCAAAACAAAATCCTGCCATGCAATGACCTCACTATGCGCGTCGCTGCTATCGGTGGCGTCTTTGTCTTCCATGCATGATAGAAGCAACTTATGGGGTCTGTCGGTGACGTCTTTGTCTTCCATGCATGGTAGAAGCAACTTATGAGGCATGAAGATGGCAATAACTGCACAAGGATGGCCCCAAGCTAAGCTACACTCGCCTAAATTGATATTTGGTAAAGAGCATTGTTGTATCAACAAACATATATAAGGTAAAATTGTACTCACCATATTTGGGCCACAAAATCAGTGTCAACAATACAATCTAATAATAGAGGGTAACACATAGAAGAGTGTTAACCTCTTGTCTCATGTATCTTTATGTAGCTTTCCATTTATGTGATCACTATAAATACACCTCGAATCCGATCCGATCACAAACTGTAAATAAATAAATGAGCAGATAAGCATCATATTCCAACGAATTAATTCATCAATTTTTCACAAGTAGTACCAAGGAGACATGTTGTCGACACAATCTTAGCATATGCCTGTGCAGATAAGCTATAAAAACTATTTTGTTAATTCAGTGAAACCACAAAAGAAATATTACTGGATGAGGTAGTAGAGAATAGCTAAATGATCCAACAATGGGTGCACAATTGCTTACTTTGCATGAAAGAAATGAACAAATGGGAACATATTCGGATTTTAGAATACAATAAGTTTGAGGCTCGTAATAAAAAGAAACTGGTATGCCCTTCGTTTGCTTTTGTTGGAGAACGTTTCAAGGGATTTCTAAAGAACTTTATTGTTTCTAAACATATTGTGGTTAGTTTGAAAAGCCAAATATAAAATTATCGTTGAAAAGAATACATATAGATTATGTTTGCACTTAGTTTATCCATAGATCAGATTAAACTCAAGTAAAAATAACAGCGGACATTCATCTATGAACAGATTGAGAGAATTAAAACATGATAAAAAATTGTAGATACGTACATACTCAGTACCGCAATGTACCTTCAAGTGATTGAAGGCTGATGTAGAGAGCCAAGATTTACGCAACAATACACATATTGTGGAACAGTTATATCTCGTATTCTAACTTCACACCTCAATATTTTTCTAAAATACAACCATAAAAAATATCAAGTCAACGTATCTTATCAAATCTAAAATTTACAGCATGAAAATACTACTATGATCTATATTAAAAAAAGCCGAAGTACTTTGTCTCTTAACATTCCTTTCAAAAACCGACAAATGCATTCTTGACCGGATCTGGCCGGAGATCGCCGCTGCCAGCGTCATCTGCATCACGACCAGCCTTTACCTCCAGCTCGCCTCGCTCGCCTGGATCCGGACGCGGAACGATGCGCGTTGGCAACGGTTGCTTGGGGAGGAGGCGGTGAGCGGCATCGTCGTGTGGATAGGCGGGGCTGGCAGCAGGGAGGCGGTGATGCCGTTCTGCCGGTTGCGTCGCGTGGGGCGGCCGCAACTGCATGGGCTTAGGCGCGTCGGGCGGTGTCCCTATCATAGGAACCGTTGTCCCGTTTGGATAGGTGCGAGTGGGTACGTGGGGTGGGGGATTAGTGAGGAGGTTAGGGCGCTAAATGTTTCGTTGGTGCTCAACGTTTTGTTAGTGGGATGATTTGGAGCGTTAGATTTTATATTAGACGGCTGAAAAACTGAGTTGGATCTGTCCTCTATTCCTTTTTTAGTGGTAGTAGATGAACTGTACACTGACTGAAGAAATCAGAGATAACATTACATTGGGCTATACATGATTGTTAGGACATGATCTATACACAGATGACCCATATGAAAAGGCCCCAGCCTCTCCCTCTCAACCCGAGTGGCGTAATTAAACCCACCCCTTAGATAAGTATGAGATATTATAATGATATTAATAATCTAAATGACATTAACCATTTTATGCACACTCATCATTTATTAATCTAAATTATTTCTATAACTAATAAAGACAAGTATATTATTAAGAGCACGTGCACAACATATATTTGAATAACATGGTATTTGGGCCGCTTCTACAAAAACGTATAGTGCATCGCGCGCACGCACAACACAGCGTCAACATGGAGGTTGCGATCGTCCTTGATGCCAGCAATGCCGGTGAATTGAACAACGCCCAGCGAGTGCATTGCCTCTTAGCGGCCACCCACCGCCGCGTTCACCACCAGGGGCCAGTGCAATACAATCGGATCTATTGTTACAACAAAATCAGTAGAAAGATGCTACAGTGATATTCGTTAAGCACAAAGAAAAGTAAGGGGACATGGATAATAATTGTGCCAAAATTTCTTACAATTTCCAAGAAGGTAGCGTGCGTCGAGGTTGCTGATGTCCATCTAGGCTCTGACAAGATTTTGACTCGAACGACGATGCGCAATGGTGATACCATCCAGAACAACCCTACTTTGCCAAACTTTCTAAATTTCCTGCACCTGCACGCACATCCGAACAAATCCCCATGAGAACTCCATCCCAGCGTGAGGCAGAGGTAGCATGACAATGATGATGGCATACTTCGAGCAGGGTGAGTGGGTGAGCAATCTGGCAGCACAAATCAGTTTGGGTACACATAACGGGATGGTTATAGGAAAGAATGTGTTCACCGCGGTCAACAGCAGTGGCTCCTGCCTCCCGGCTCCTCGGGCAATACAACCGGATCTATTTACACAACAAAAACAATACAAAGATCAATCAGTTACATTCGCTAAGCACAAAGAAAAGAAAGGGAACATGATCAATCATTGTGCCAATTGTTCTTACAATTTCCAAGAAGGTAGCATGCATCGAGGTTGCTGATGTCCATGCAGAGACACAAGATTTTGGCTCGAACGGGCGATGCACAACAGTGATACCCTCCATGCACAACAGTGATGTCCATGCAGAGACTGACAAGATTTTGGCTTTCTTAAGTTATAGGAATTTGATTATGCTTTTCTTAGAATGCACGTCGTCATGGTGAGTCCTAGATATGTTGCACTCCCTCCATGAAAGTTGTACAAATACAAAATGGCATGGTATTCTAGAAAAAGAAAGGGGGTGTTAAACAAACTGAATAACACTCATACACATATGCGCAGTAAAGTTATAGAAAACTAACAAATTTTGTATTATGTATATCTGCTTAGTTAGACATATAAGAGAATACCATCACAGGTACTTGAGAAACTCGAGATTCAACCTAACATCATCCAAGCTCCTGCTTTGGCCATACAAAAGTCAACAGAAATGAGCAAAACAAGAAACCGAGGAAAAAGCTTTAAAGTGCAACAACTCCTTATGATTCTCCCTTTTCTGAATAGATTAACCAGCTATGCACCATAAGTATTCCGAAATATGCTGCTATTTTTTATATTTGATACTAAAAAATCCTTTTGGAAATAGAACATTATTGACACTTTAGATTTCCATACATTCAATGGAAGATTTTTAAACAGGCATACTATATTTATTCTACGTTCACACTAAAACGATGGTGGTTCTTAAAATTGCTTGTCATGTGTGGTTTGCAACACAATGGTGAGAGATGACAGAGAACATGACATGAAGATATAATTATTACTTCAAACTGAAATTTAACTATGACATGCTCTCGTAAAAGTAGCATCGCTCAGTACAAGCAAATATAAGTACACATGCAAATTTTGCTATCCTGAGAAGAAATGAAGATTTTAGTAGCGCAAACAGTCGTACCAAAGAAAAAAATAGTGGTGTATAATGACATGCAAAATTCTGCAATCATTCACCGGTGGTGGTCTTGTGAAAAAAGCTAGAGATCAATTAAGTGCTTTTCTGAAAACAGTGCTCTAGCATAGCACCCCAAATGCTTTTCTGAAAACCTGACCGAAACCCTGACAACCTCAAGCACTTGGTTCCGGTTAAAATTCAGATAAGCATAGAAACATGTCCACTTCTAGCATAGCAATTGACTTAAATTGATGACAACACACAAACCTGGGTACTCTACTTAAATTGACTTAAATATCTGGTTGTCTTCTGTGTCAGTGTGATGATACAGTAAGTGACTCTTTGAACTAATTAATAAAAAACTACAAGCACCGTAACCTACATATTCATTTGTTCTGTGAACAAAGGGTCATTATTGCGGTCAATTTGAAGTGATTCACATCGCCATTTATCCAGTCAAATAATATAAGTTGCCAATCCTATTTGATATAAAAAAAACCTCATTTCTTCATGGCTGAATGTAACTTCTACAGTTATAGTCAATGCGAGTAACTTCTGATATCCATCGACAATAATTCCTTCATTGTCAACTTGTGTTCCAATACTTCTCCTTAGTATTGATGTCAATGCGCAGTCATTTGGTCCAAACGCGAGAACTAAAAAGCCCAAATTCCAAACCAACTCATGATAGTAAGAGTAAGGAGAATAAGATAACAGTGCTCACTGAACAAATTGAGGGAAAGCAGGTTGTCGGTGGAGCCGCCTCCTCCAGGTTGTGGGTGGAGCCATGGTTGCTAAGAACTTGTCAGTATATAATCTATGCGATTGTACGAAAATGAGGATTATTAGCACGTAAATTGTGCAATTGACGAAAGATAAACTTGGTCCATGATTGCTAAACATCAGCTTGACGCTGGTGAAGTAAACTCGAGATGCGCATTTATAAGATAAATATGAGCCTCTCACTAACTTTTTACTTGAATATGTGTTTGATTTGCGCAATTATCTCTTTCATGCTCGAGCTGCAATTTGTTTTTCTGGTTTTGTACAATGAGTGACTTTCTGCAGTCTCAGTTTGTTTGCATTACATAGCTACATGGTAGCTGCTATTTGGCCTCTCCTCTCCATGTCTTAAGACCAGTAAGCGACAACGTAAAAAAGTCAGAAAATACCATGATAATTAGTTATAGATTGAACATGACATTCATTAAGGATGATTACATGGGAAAGCATGTATATATATATATACATACACACACACACTACGAAAATATATATGAGTAAGACAACATACATGTAAGGGGGGCATAAAATGCACCACGGGTGTAATTCAGAGCATGGAGTAATTTAGGATTGAATAAATGATGTGTACAGCTATCTCTGGACTTAGAAGGGAATTATTATGGATCATTTTTGTGCATGCAATTGTTCAAGAGCTCAAAAGCTCGGACAAATGAAATATTAGGACTCAAGCATTAAAATGAAAGAGGCTCAGTTGGCATAAAATTCACAAACCTATGCTTTGAAGGCTGCATATCGTACCAACTTCCTGTGTAGAAGAAATAAAACAGTTTGATAGGAGGGAAACTTCCAATGAAAATATTCACAAGATATGTTTACAGAAATCACATGGCCAAAATAAATCTCAGCTTTCTTACATGACCAAGAATAGTCTTAAATCAATGCTTGAGTAGTAATTCACTGAAAAATAACATATCCAGAAACAACACGGGGGAGGGTAGTTTATCCTTCACTACATCATATAGGTTACCTTGATTCACCTCATATGGAAAGGCCGAAGAAGTATACTGATATAATACTAACAACCTTATGAGGGTAATATTTGTTGGAGAAGATGCGTGAAAACAGACGTTGCGAGTCTAGCTTGTTCCGCTTGCATCACCTATGTGAAGGTCATGCTTTCCTTACAGCAGAACAGGGCTAAACTCCACACCTTCAACCAACGAGAGAGAGAGGTAGTTAGCAAAGGTGGTTATAATGACGTATTGAATGCTCAACTCTTCTTTGTCTATACTAATGTACTGTTTTGACTACTTGGGACCAGATGCGTACCAAAATTCAAGATGAAAGGTTAGGCAGATGCAAATGAGTTGCAATACATTAGGAAATTCCCTGCTACAATGAACCTCTTATTGTTAAACTTATTTTCATGGCCGTATATGACAATATCTTCGGATATGTGTAGCAGCCTATCCATGCTAGCCTCGTTGACATGATTTGTGAAAGAGTCCTACAAGCACAAATTAGTGATGAAGTAGTAATCTAATCAAGTTTTGTCCAGCCCGTGGCTGCGTCGATGCTGTCGTTGCTATTGCCAACTTCGAAAGTATAGCAAAAGAATCTACGTCATGTAAGTTGTGACTCACATAGATGGCCTTTGTTTGAGATTCGGCTTCTGATTCCGGGATTCTACTCTTCGGAAAATCTGAATCGCAAACAAACAGTCAGCTACCAACCATAGATTCTAGGAATCGATTCTAAAAATTACACTGCGAGGCGTCCCGAACCGGAAGCTGCGAATTCGGTGATTCCTGAGCTGCCACTTACCCCAACAAAAGTATACCTAGTTTTCTCCCCGTTATTACAAGATATATGCCATTCCCTGACCTCCGTGTACCGTCGAGCGCAGATAGGAGAAGAGAGCTACCCCGCACATGGCGAATGTACCGGCCCCTCTAGCCACCCCTGTCGCCAAGTTTGGATAGGGATCCGGCTGCTCCACTCCTGCCTGACCTCCATCCACCTCTTGCTGCTCTCCATTGATCCAGACGCCGACCCGGATCTACGCATTGGCATCCATGACGGTTGGATCCAAACACATTCGCCTCTCCGACCTCTGCCACCTCACGATCTCCTGCTCTACCCGCCGCCCCAAAGTCGATCTGCGCTGCCCCAACCACGCACACCCTCTACTGCATCCAAGCCCTCCGATGCGTCGTTCCTGCTGATGGCCGGCTCCTTTGTTGCCGCCCCTAGCAAATCAACATGAACAACCGATGCTGCTGCTCTGCTCTGCTTCCGTGTGTTGCTGCCTCGTTTCCTAGTGCTGCTGCCTCGCAGATCCACAACAATAGCCAACGTGGATCCAGGGACATTGTAGACATTTGACAACACTTTGTTTTTTCTACAGGCTGGTAAACAAACAGCTAGTTTCTGATTCGCAAAATCTACAGCTACAACTGATTCTCTGGAATCCAATCCACAGCAGGAATCTGTAGCCCAAACAAAGAGGGCCATAATCTCGTCGGGAAGCACGGGAGCAGCATCACAAACTACAGTGCGATGGAAATCTGCCTGATGGGTTACCTCAGGATGCAGTCGGGGGTGCTCGTGACGCGCTCCATCTCAACAAATCCAAATCGAAGCGGAACGAATTGGCGGAGGGTGGCGGGCGGGCGACCCGCCGATCTGGCGTCCCGATGGCTCACCTTGTCCCGTACGCTGGCCTTGGCCTTGTCCTCCTCCACCGTTGCCTCGTCGTGCTTGTCGTCATCGGGGAAGGCGAGCGGGGAGTCCGGGCTGGCCAAGCCCTCGCTCCTATCGTAATCGGGGAAGCCAGGCGGGGAGCGATGCGGTGGACGAGCGGGGAGCGGCGTGCGAGCGTGCTGGGTGAGTGGCGTGATGGCCGAGTGGGGCGCGACGCGCGGGGAGCGTCGCGTGGGCGAGCGGCGCGGTGGCCCGGGGCGAGCGTGCGGAGCGCAGGGCGGCGACCGACGTGAGCGTGCTGGCCGAGTGGCGCGGCGACCGGCACGACGAGCGGGGGTGGGGTCGCGAGAGGATGTGCGAGTCGCCAGTTATCATGCGGTGGGTCGATGTGTGCGGGTGAGACCGCGAGACGACGTGCCGGGTGTGCGATTAGCGCTAACGTAAACTGATTAGTTTCGAAGTATTCAGGCCGTTGATTTAGAGATTAGAGGCCTAGATGTAGAGATGGATCTGTCCTCTCGTGCTTTTAATAGTAGAGATAGAGATGTGCCATGGTCAATATATGAATCCACAGTCCACACTTTTCCTTACGGTCCTAAGTCTGAAACAGACAAAATAAGGAATACATGGACCACATTTCTACATCAGTTTTTGCATAAGACCAACTAGAGCTTGTGCTTGGTTTTATTTGATTGCTAAAGTAACAAAGCAAATAAAACAAATACAAGACAAGAAAATAAAATATATACCCAAGTTTGCACTTCTTTACAATATATTGAGGTGCTAGAGATTACACTAAAATCTGTCCAGCAAAATACCATAGAGAAAGCTTGCTCAAAATAAATAGTATGACAAAAAAGAGCACTTCGACGCCAGCTGATTCATCCCCATCATTGCTAGTCGGTAATGGATGTCCCCAACGGTGATCGCATTACAATATTGCCTAATGCATTCAAATATTGTCTGCCCCGTCCCAAAGAGATTGTGCCTATATTTTATCTATCTATATTTTGCCCGCATCCTGCTGTGTTGCACTAATTATCTCTCAGAGTGTTGCCTACATCCCTGAAAGTATTTTGCATCATCATGAACCAAAAACTCGCTTACATCATCTACTACGAGAGTATAAAAATGCTAACATCACTGGGAAGTGTTGCATCTACATCCATGCATACTTGCCTACATCAGCCGGGTGTTGTTGGCTAACTGAATTTGCCCCTTGCTCATGAAAAACAGTGTTGCCTCGGCCACAAAAAACCTATCGTGAAGACACAATTGTAAGTTGTTGGCCACCCTCCCCCATCCCCGTTCACCTGACAAAAATTCAGAGAGGATGGATAGCACGAGACTGACCTGACATGTCATAGATCTAGTAGATCGCCACATAGTTGTCATGCCGCCGTATCATGTCGCCGATAGTCCCCATCACTTCTCGCTTTCTTTTCTTTTTCACCAACAAGTATTGTATATGAGCGTCAATCAGCCAGCCTAACAAACATTTTATTATTGCACAATCAGTCAATGCAAAATAGAGATTGTAAACAGGAAAGATAGCAAATTTATATGCATTTTTGGGGGAAAGAAGCAAAGCAGTTGGAGCTGGAGGCATACACCAACCAACGACGGAGCTACTCCTCCTCTTGTTGAGGGAAGAGGGCGAAGAATGCATATCCAGAGGTTGGAGCAGCCATGGTCGGCCCCTCCTACCTCTTCCTTCTCACTCCATCCTCCCATCCACCTCCGTACGGAAATGGATTGGACCCGGAAGGAGCAGGAGACCCCTCCCAGCCACAGGGCTTGGGGAGCGCCATGAGCATCTCCTGTCCGATCTCAGGATGTGTAAATGAGTATGCAGTACTGTAAAAGGGAGAAGCTGGACTATGTATTATCATCATCGAAGAGCAGAACTGAAATAAATCTAAACTCTCACCCTCTCCTTCTCTCTTTCCGGATGAATGAACATAACATGGTAGTATATCTGTATCTCTTATCATGGCTTTGCATGCCAAATAAACAAATATAACCAAATTTCCTGCTATATATTTATATATTTCTGTCAATTTTGTTTGGATACTTAGTTCAAAATCTAAACATGCAGCTAAAATAAGAACATCACTGAAGCATACAGATCCAAGGTATGCACTGAATGTTGATGCACAAACCGCGGGCGATATGACATGAAGCTTAGATAACCAGGTTCTTAACAAGATTTCTGCATATGCTTTAGCACTGCCACTCCCGCATTGACGCAGTTCGTATGTTAGATACAGGGTCAGAGGGATGCATGGAGGATAAAAGACCTTTAGTTGCTTCTGCTCCTCTCCATGGTTGGGCATCATCATAGAGAGGAGGGCTCGCAAGAGAGAGGGTCGCGGGGGATTAGCCTGTGGTGGGTGGGAGACGAGGTCGCCGGGGGTGGAAGCGCAGGGGGCGGCGGGGCTGGGTGGCGCAGGGGGTGGCGGGGCTGGGCGGCGTGGTTGGCGGCGCAGGGGCGGCGGGGTTGGGCGGCGTAGGGGCGAGCGGGGTTGGGCGGCGTAGGGGCGAGCGGGGGTGGGATCGCGAGAGGATGTGCGAGTCGCCAGTTATCGTGCGGTGGGTCGATGTGTGCGGGTGAGACCGCGAGACGACGTGCGGGGTGTGCGATTAGCGCTAACGAAAACTGATTAGTTTCGTTAACAAAGTATCCAGGCCGTTGATTTAGAGATTAGAGGGCCTAGATGTAGAGATGGATCTGCCTTCTCGTGCTTTTAATAGTAGAGATATAAACTAAACGGCCCACTCAACTTTCTTAATTCACCGAGGAAGTCCTTCCAGGTTTTGGAGATTAGAGCATCTCTAGCAGTATAAAGCCGACCTGCAAAACTCGTTTATAGTTCGTTGAAAAATGGTTTTACGGGCAGGCGCGGGCACGAACAGAGTTAGACCCCGTAAAACGGACCCGTAAAAAAGATATTCGCACAAGATGCTTTTTTACAGGTCAGATATGCGGGGTCTATTAGGCCGTCACCGTGTCGACCAGCAAACCGAAAACCTCGTAAATCATAATTACTAATGTGCAATATAAAAAAATGTCAATATTACAATGCAATCTTTATCTTTACCTATTAATAAAGCATCTATTGCTTCTGTGGTACGTCATAGAGATTGCCCCTGAAGTTTGCATAAATTACCCACCATGCCACCGGTAAGTAATAGAAAATGTTTCACAAAGCGAAAAATCTCGGACTGGGCCGGCCCATGTAAAAACCTCCTATATTACGCTCTACACCCTGCGAGAATATCCAGCACACCGTATGGGCCGGCCCATGCACACACGCCAGTTTTTTAGTTCCGCTTATTTATTTATCTTCATTTCCATTTTTTTTTTATTTTAAATAATTTAAAACTTTAAATAACCTTTAAACTTTTAATAAACTTAAAATTTTAAATCAACATATTTAAAAAAATAAAATGTTTGTGACTTCAAAAACTGCTCCAAATGCTCGCATATACAATAAAATGTTTCCAAGTTTGAAAAAATGTTTTTAAAATAAGAAATGTAAATGATTACAAATCGAACTCCATGTATTAAAAATTACTAAAAGCATTTAACAAAATGCTTTCTAATTCAAAATATGTTAATGAATTTAAAAAATGTTCTAAAATTTTAAAAATAGCTAATGCCTGTTTTGATAGTTTCTCTTTTTATTTAAATTTTTCCGTTCCATTTTTGTTTACTTCTAATTTAAATAATTTAGAATTACAAAAGAATTTGCATATTAAAAAATAGGAATTTTGAATTAAAATGTTGACGAAAACATAAAATGTTTGTGGATTCAAAAAAGGCGCCGGATTTTTATAATTTTTTTTGCAAATTCCAAAACAATGTCCGTGAATTTAATAAATATATTACTGACTTTTAAAAATGTTTGTTTATTCAGAAAAACTTCATGCATTTCAAAAATGTTTTTGAATTTAAAGTAAAATCCTCCAACATCAAAAATTATGTTCGTCTTTTCTAGAATTGGTCGCCAATTCAAAAGAAAATATTTAAACCCGTTTGAAATATAAAAAATATTCATGATTTTTAGTAAATGTTTGTAAATTGTGAAAAATGTTCTTGATTTTAAAATTGTTCTCATATTTATAAAATTGTTCATGAAAGATCTAATGTATGTTGTTAAACATTAATGCTTCTAAGTCTGTGTGAAAATATACCCGCGTGATTTTTGAAGAATTAACTGTTGGATGGATCGGATTATTATTGTATGTTTTCTAAAAAAAGTCTTGAAATTAAGAATATTTCTTTGACTTACCAAGATTTTTGACAACCATGATATTTTTTTTTGAAAATGTAAAGATTGCTTCAACTTCTGAATAAATTTAAAAGAAGAAACATTTTCTTGCATTTATGCACAAAATTTTAAAATCAAACGATGATGTGTGAACATAATGTGGTCATCATTATTGAAGATTATGTTTTTTCTCCCGTTGTCCAAAGTACAATCTCTCCCTAATAGTAAAGCACGGATCGCTTCTGTCGTCCGTCGCTGGCATTTTTACGACAAAACCCCTCTGTTTCTTTGAAATCAACCCGGGATCCTTCATTAAGTGGAAAAATCGTTTCATTTTTAGTTCGAGTTCCTTTCTTCTATCGTATCTATTGCCCCGCCTCCTCCCCTGCTCTCGCCATCGCCCGCAGAACTCCACCCAATCCCTACTCGCTCGTCGAGATCCAAGACGGACGCGACGGCTAGAGCGGATGCACGCGGAAGGAGGAGTTCGGCGAGCAGGAGATGGTGGTGGCCGCCATTCTCGCGGACCTTCTGTCACCATGAGGGAGTGATCTAGCTGAAGCCGTCGACCCTCAATCTCGCCGGATCCGTCCGCCTCCATGAAAAATCTGCTGAAAATGGATCTACCCCGGCGAGATCCGCCCGGATCTGACCGGGCCCCGCCGTCGTCACCACCGGAGCGCCTCGCGGCTCGACCTGCAGGGTCACCTTCCACCACCAGCCCTTGGAGAACCGCATTTCTCTGATGTGCTGCTGTTTCTCGCGCCTCACCCGACACCATTAGGTCCTGACCCTGCTCCGCGCGGGTGCTCATCGAAGGAGGAGGGCATAAGAGCAACTCTAGCACACCATGTATATTCACGACCTGCAAACGTGTTTTGCAGGTCGTCGAAGTGGGGTTTTGCGGGACAAAAAGTTGCGCTGCAGAACAGAACCCGCATAATGAAACTGCATAATTTGAAAAATAAACATTCGCGGGCATGTTCAACCACAGTCATGATCATACAACACTACATTCATGATCATACAACACTACATTCATCAGTACTAGAGGAGGCATCACCTACTGGAGCTACTACCGCATGCTACCTCTTGAGCTTGCGTTGGTTTTTTCCCTTTAAGAGGAAAGGGTGATGCAGCACAGTAGCAGTAAGTGTTTCCCTCAGTTTGAGAACCAAGGTATCAATCCAGTAGGAGTATCAAGATGAGGCACCAATGTACCTGCGCAAAAACAGCAAACTTGCACCCAACGCTACAAAAGGGGTTGTCAATCCCTTCACGATTGAGTGCAAGGTGAGATCTGAAGGTGGAAAGTGCAACAAAGTAAAAGTGTAAAACTGAAAATATGATGTGAAGTAGACCCGGGGGCCATAGTGTTCACTAGAGGCTTCTCTCAAGGAAGCAAATATTACGGTGGGTGAACAAATTATTGTCGAGCAATTGATAGAACCGCGCAAAGTCATGACGATATGTAAGGCAATGATCATACATATAGGCATCACGTCCGAGACAAGTAGACCGATACTTTCTGCATCTACTACTATTACTCCACACATCGACCGCTATCCAGCATGCATCTAGTGTGTTGAGTTCATAACAAACAGAGTAACGCCTTAAGCAAGATGACATGATGTAGAGGGATAAATTCATGCAATAGATATAAACCCCATCTTTTTACCCTTGATGTCAACAACACGATGCGTGCCTCGCTACCCCTTCTGTCACTGGGTGAGCTCACCGCACGGTATGAACCCAAAACCAAGCACTTATCCTAATGCAAGAATCATAGATCAAGTTCTCCAAACAAAACCCACAACTTGAAGAGAATTACAAGGATATGAAATCATGCATATAAGAGATCAGAAGAAACTCAAATAAGATTCATAGATAATCTGATCATAAATCCACAATTCGTCGGATCTCGACAAACACACCGCAAAAGAAGATTACATCGGATAGATCTCCATGAAGATCATGCAGAACTTTGTATTGAAGATCCAAGAGAGAGAAGAAGACATCTAGCTACTAGCTACGGACCCGAAGGTCTATGGTGAACTACTCACGCATCACCGGAGAGGCAATGGTGTTGATGAAGAAGCCCTCCGTATCCGAATCCCCCCTCCGGCAGGGCACCAAAACGTGCCCCAAATGGGATCTTGCGGAGACAGAAGCTTGCGGCGGCGGAAAAGTATTTTCGTGGATCTCTCGTGTGGTTTTGTATTTTTCGGGGATTTATAGGCGGAAGAAGTAGGGCAGAGGAGCCATAGGGGGCCCACAAGCTTGCTAGGCGCCCCCAGGCCGCGCCTAGGGGGCTTGTGACCTCGCCCGGGGTCCTTTGCCTTGGTTCTCAAGTTCCCCGCGTATCTTCTGTTCCGGAAAAAATCTTTTCGGAGGTTTTATTCTGTTTGGAGTCTGTTTAATATTCTCCTCTGAAAAGGGTCAAAAACACGGAAAAAACAGGAATTGGCACTTGGCACTGAGTTAATAAGTTAGTCCCAAAAAAGATATAAAAGACATACAAAACATCCAAAGCTTGACAAGATAATAACATGGAACCACAAAAAATTATAGATACGTTGCAGACGTATTGTGACACCCCCATGCCGACGTTCCAGAAGATTTCCCCCTTTATTCCTTTTCCGTCGTGTGGATTCATTTATTTGTTGCATCATCATCGCATCATGCGCATCATCCGCAGTGCATAGGCATCCCGTTGCCGCCAGTTTTCAAACTTGCATCCGTTGTTAGTTTCCGGTTCTCGTCGTTGTCCGTTTTGAGCCCGACCACACACGCACGCGCCCGCGGCATCGTCAAAACCCTGTTTTTAAAAGTGTGTGTAAAACTTTCTCTGATTGGGTTGAGACTTGACGCGCGGTCTTAATATATTATAGGTAGGCCGCTTGTCAGATTTCTCGCAATAGGAGTCCGTGTGGTACCCGAACGGTCGACCGTAGCGGCACCATATTCGGTCTACCGTCGGACGTTTATCGGTGTTTTAAAAATCGCATTGCCGCGCCGCACCGTTTCCCTCTCTTCCTCGGCTAGCCTACTCTACACGCCCACTTACCCCATCCCGCGTTCGGAATTGTTTGATTCCGACCGCGCGGTTGGATCCGGGACGAAATTCCGCTAAACCTAGCCCCCCATTGTCTATAAATAGGACCCCATGCATTTTTTTAGCAACCCCTCTCTCTCTTCCCCGAAACCCGCGCCGTCCCAAAACCCTAGCCGCCTCCCACCTGCTCTCTCCTCCCACCTCCAGCCACCGGGCCCGCCCGGGCCCGAACCAAGCCCGTTGAAGCCCATCTGGGCCCGACCCCGAGCTCCTTGGCCGCACCTCCATGGCAAACCTCTCCCTGCCTCGAGCTTGCCCCGCGCCGCCGCCCGTGCCCCACACCATCGTCGAAGCTAGCGCCGCCGCCCCACCTGCCGGATGCTCGCCGAAGAGCCCGAGTCAGCCGCCTCCCGTCGCCCCAACCTGAGCCCACCGCCAACACTTCGCCCCGCCACCATGGATCCCGCTCCACAGACCCGCCAGCGGCCACATCCGGTGGATCCCGGCCGGATCCGCTAGTCCTAGTCGCCGCCATGGCCGCCAGCCGCCGCAGTCAACTCCCGTCGCCGGCTCCCTGCTCGTGCTGGAGGAGCACGATGAGAACCGCTCGCTCGGTCCGCGTGGGCCAGAGCTAGGGGGCCAGCCGAGCCACAGTCCGCGAAGCCCACGGGCGCTGCGGCCCAGCGCCCGAGCCGAGGCCGAGGAGCCGGCCTCCTTCGCTGAGCCTCCCTCGGCCCAGCTCCCTCTCCTCCAGGCCTGCCAACCGAGCCGGTCCAAGGTGAGCCTCGGCCTGCTCTTCCCCGCGCCTATATGTAGCCCGTGCATGACGTAGCTATGTGGCGCTTGGTTCCAAACCCGGGCCAGCTTCTAGATTAGGCCCGTTTAGAATTTAGGTTTTGCGAATTATATTTCAGGATTTATTAGATATTTAAAACGCCCGTAATTTTTAATCCGTATGTCGGATCAGAGCGAGTTGTATATGTATCTCGTGTAGAATTTCGCGTAGATTATGAATTTGCAACTTGCATAAATGTTTGAAGTAGTTTGACGTGTCAAATATCCAGTTTTGCGTGCTGTCCCAATAGGATTGTTTTGTATTTATTTTTCGCGCGTGTCCGGATTGCTCAAACCCCGTAGATAAAATGTTCATGTTTTAGGGACCTCCTGCCATGTATTTTAGAGTAGTCGGTTGTATTTTTGCACGTAGAATTCCGTTGCCAGTTTATTATAACGCGTTTAGGACATATTCCCGCATATACGTGTGGCGTTGTTTTTATTTTACAACCCCTCATGTTATATATGATTTCGGGGTAGAAAAATCCATAGAATTTAACTATGTGTTTAGTTTTAGCTTTTGAGCAAGTTAGTTCGCGTGATATTTTGCATGTTGCCCTTTTGTCTATTTTGTGGGATTTAATCTCTGCGTGATATGATTAAGTTGTCAACTAGAGAGTTGTTCTTGGATGTTTAGTCTAGCCCCTGTTAATTTTGGTTGCAATAGAAATCCATGTTTAGGTGTGGTTTGCTTGTTCTTTACTTGATAGGAAATAGTGCTGATTTGTAGATGCTGAAATATTTCTAAGTCTGAAATCTGTTATATTTTGTTGCTGTCTTTGCATGAGTTTATTTGGTGACCTGTTGCTCTTTTGAGGTTGGTGCAATGGAGTTAGTTGTAGACTTTAGGATTCTCTAGCATGCTGTGAATTTTCATGCCATTTGGAGTCCTGTAGCTTATGGTTTTGCTGCTGTTAATATGTCTTTAGATCAAAAACTGCACTTTCATGAAGTGTTATTTTCACTAAGTCTGAAACTGTGTGTGGGATGCCATTTTGTGACTTCTTTTCCTAGTGATCCATGCTTCCATGCTAGATGTTATTAGTTGTATGTTGTAGTGCTTCTTGCCCTCTTTCGTCTCATGCCTTGGATGTGCATATTGGATTTGTGTAGCTCGTAGTTGTGGGGTGTAGAAAATGCTATGTGACTGATTTTGGCATATTGTAGTGATTTCTTGTTTAGCTCGTAGTTGTTGAACCGTTGCTCCGTTTTGATCGTGTCCTATATGAAACTTGCTTAGAATCTCGTGTAGTTTCATATTATCTTGCTGGTTGTGTGTTCTGAGATTCTCGTGACCGTCGTTGCACACATATTGCATTCATGCCATCATATCTTGCGGTGCGTGTATCTTTTGATCCGTAGCTCCGTTGGAGATGTTCTCTATGTGTAAATTGCTTGTAACGATGCTACTGCGACAACAGACCTTCCCTGGTACGGCGCCAGGAATCTTGCTGCTACGGCTACGCCTTTAGGGACTTCCTTGGCAAATATGCAAACGATTTCCCCGCGGCCTTGGAGCCTTGCGTTGGTGTTCCCTTGAAGAGGAAAGGGTGATGTAGCACAGCGGAGGCAAGTATTTCCCTCAGTTTTGAGAACCAAGGTATCGAACCAATGGAAGATCTCGTCAAGTCACAAGTACTTGCACAAACACAAAGAGCTTGCACCCAACGCTATGAAGGGGTTGTCAATCCCTTATAGATTGTTTGCAAAGTGAGAACTGAAAGCAAAGAGTAAACAGAGCAAAGTAAAAGTGAAAGTGGAAACGATAGTTGTGAATAGACCCGGGGGCCGTAGTGTTCACTAGTGGCTTCTCTCATGAAAGAAAGTAGACGGTGGGTGAATGGATTACTGTCGAGCAATTGATAGAACCGCACAAAGTCGTGACGTTATCTAAGGCAATGATTATATCTATAGGCATCACCAAAACAAGTAGACCGATACTTTCTGCATCTACTACTATTACTCCACACGTCGACCGCTATCCAGCATGCATCTAGTGTATTAAGTCCAAAAGAACAAAGTATCGCCTTAAGCAAGATGACATGATGTAGATGAACAATCTCATATCTACGATAAAAGCCCATCTTATTACCCTTGATGGCAACAACACGATGCGTGCCTTGCTGCCCCTTCTGTCACTAGGAAAGGTCACCACATGGTATGAACCCAAAACCAAGCACTTCTCCCATTGCAAGAATCATAGATCTAGTTGGCCAAACAAAACCCAAGACTCGGAGAGACTTACACGGATATCAAATCATGCATATAAGAAATCAGCAAAGACTCAAATATAATTCATAGATAGTCTGATCACAAATCCACAATTCATCGGATGTCGACAAACACACCGCCAAAGAGGATTACATCGGATAGATCTCCATGAAGATCATGGAGAACTTTGTATTGAATATCCAAGAGAGAGAAGAAGCCATCTAGATACTAACTACGGACCTGTAGGTCTGAAGTAGACTACTCACGAGTCATCGGAGAGGCGATGATGTTGATGTAGAAGCCCTCCAACACCAAAGTCCCCTCCGGCACGGCACCGGGAAGGGTCTCCAGATGAGATCTCGCGGAAACGGAAGCTTGCGGCGGCAGAAAAGTGTTTTCGTGGATGCCCTGATTTTTTCTGGATTTTTAGGGAATTTATAGGCCAAAGACCTAGGGCAGGGGAGCGCTGGGGGGGCACAAGCTTGGTTGCTGCGGCTTCCCCCTGGCCGCGGCAACAGGGCTTGTGGGCTCCCTGTGAGCCCACTGCCTTGGCCCTCAAGCCTCCCGATCTTCTTCCGTTCTGGAAAAAATTATTTCGGGGATTTTATTCCGTTTGGACTCCGTTCCAAAATCAGATCTGAAAATAGTCAAAAATACAGAAAAAATAGGAACTGGCACTTGGCACTGGATTAATAAGTTAGTCCCAAAAAAGATATAAAAGGTAAACAAAACATCCAAAGTTGACAAGATAACAGCATGAAACCATCAAAAATTATAGATACGTTTGAGACGTATCAAGCATCCCCAAGCTTAACTCCTGCTCGTCCTCGAGTAGGGAAGTGATAAAGAATGATTTTTTGATGCTTTCATGCTACCTAGCATAGATGTCCTTTGTAACTCCTCTTATGTGACGTGAATGTTCAGATCCATTAGATTCAAAATAATAGTTTGCTATTGACGTGGAGACAATAATAATTCAAGCAAACTAGCGAGGTAATCATGAACTTTCAAAATAACAAGGCCAAAAGAAAGTTATCCCTACAAAATCATATAGTCTGGCTATGCTCTATCATCATTGCACAACATATTTAAATCATGCACAACCCCGATATTGGCCAAGTAATTGTTTTCACACCTTTACTTTCTCAAACTTTTTCAACTCTCACGCAATACATGAGCGTGAGCCATGGTTTTAGCACTATAAGTGGTGTGGAGTGTGGTGGAGGTTGCAAGGCAAACAAGGAGAAGATGGTCACATTGACTAGGCATATCAATGAGCTATGGAGATTGCCATACAATTGATGCACTAGAGCTAAGAGTATGTGAAAGCTCTTAAAGAAAACTAGTGGGTGTGCATCCAACTTGCTTGCTCACGAAGACCTAATGCAATTTTGAGGAAGCCTATCTTTGGAATATACAAGCCAAGTTATAAAATGAGAATTTCCCACTAGCTATATGGTGGTGACAAAACGAGAGACTCTCAATCATGAAGATCATGGTGCTTAATATGCACAAGTGTGGAAAGGTGGTAGCATTGTCCCTTCTCTCTTTTTCTCTCATTTTTTTGTGTGGGCTCTTTGGCCTCTTTTTTTTGGTGGGCATCTTTGGCCTCTTTTATTTCCTCACATGGGACAATGCTCCATCAATGATGATCATCACACTTACAACTCAAAACTTAGAGCAATGATGACTCTATATGGAATGCCTTCGGTTGTGTACCGTGACAATGATCTAGCATGGCATAGACATCAATGGAAACATCATGCTAGCTATCTTACGATCATACAATGGCAATGTAGAAGTGGTGGCACATGTTATGGTAGTAATCATATGGCAATATATCTCGGAATGGCTTTAAAAAGTCATAGTAGGTAGGTATGGTGGTTGTTTTGAGGGAGGCTAATGGTGGGTTTTGTGCACGGGCGAAAATTGCACGTCACTAAAGAAGATAGTGATGGTGGAAGGTGAAAGTGCATCTAAACCATGGACTCAACATTAGTCATGAAGAACTCATATACTTGTTGCAAAAGTTTTAGTAGTAATCGAAACAAAGCATTCAACGCATACTCCTAGGGGAAGGGTTGGTAGGTATAAACCATCGCGCGGTCCCGACCGCCACACAAAGGATGACAATCAAAAGACTAATCATGCTCAGACTTCATCACATAGCGGTTCACCATACGTGTATGCTACGGGAATCACTAACTTCAACACAAGTATTTCTAGATCCACAACACCTTACTAATATAACTTCAATATTACCACAACCACAACTCAAAACTAATTGAGATGAATCAAACTTCTCTTACTATTCAATGCACATGAAGGTGGAAGTTTTCATATCCCTTTGGATAACTACCCCTTTTGAGACTACTTTAAAAGCATAGATCAACTACCAAGCCACGCACCGCCGTGCTCTAAAAGATATAAGTGAAGCACATATAGAGAAATCAACTAGCTCAAAAGATATAAGTGAAGCACAAATGAGCTGAATTGTCTACCAAAGATATAAGTGAAGCTCGACAAAATCACGGTGAGTGCATGTCTCTCTCTTTAGGTGTGCAGCAAGGATGATTGTGACACAACAAAAATAAAAGACTCATACGATACAAGACGCTCCAAGCAAAGCACATAACGTGTAGTGAATAAAAATATAGCCCCAAGTAACGTTACCGATGGATTGAAGACGAAAGAGGGGATGCCTTCCCGGGGCATCCCCAAGCTTAGGATTTTACGGCATCCTTGAATCAACTTGGGGTGCCTTGGGAATCCCCAATCTTGAGCTCTTGCCACTCTTTATCTTTTTGTCCATAAGAACTTCACCCAAAACTTGAAAACTTCACAACATGAAACTTAAACAGAAACTCGTGATAACATTAGTATACGAAAGCAAACCACCACTTCCTTAGGTACTGTAGCAAACTTCTACTTATTTTGATGTTGGGTTACTGTGTTTTAAATCTTCCATGGCTAATACCCCCCGATACTATCCATAGTTTCATCAAAATAAGCAACCAACTCAACAAAAACAGAATCTGTTAACAGCAGACCAGTTTGTAGCAATTTGTATACTTCGTATACTTATGGTACTTCAAAAAATCTGAAACATTACGACATTCTGAAGAATTTGCGTAGCAATCAGCAGCAAAAAGAATCAACTCAAAATCTCTTACAAAAAAATAATGAAAATTCTTTTCGTGAGCAGAAAGTTTCTGTCTTTTCCAGCATGACCAAACGATCATCCCCAAGACTAATCATAACGGTTTTGCTTGGCACAAACGCAAAAAGAAACACAAAAAACACAATCATAACAGAATTATGAAAGTGTGCAAAACACAAAACAGAAAGAAAAAGGATAGATTCGTTGGGTTGCCTCCCAACAAGCGCTATTGTTTAACGCCCTTAGCTAGGCAAAAGGTGATGGAATCACGTATAGTCATCTTTGGTGCTCAAACCATAAGTAGCCCTCATCATGGATTCATAAGGCAATCTTATTTTCTTTATAGGAAAATTCTCCATGCCCTTCTTTAGGGGAAATTGAAATCTAATATTCCCTTCCTTCATATCGATGATAGCACGAATAGTCCTTAGGAAAGGTCTACCAAGAATAATGGCACATGAAGGATTGCAATCTATGTCAAGTACAATGAAATCCACGAGTACATAGTTCTTATTTGCAACAATAAGAACATCATCGATCCTTCCCATGGGTTTCTTGATAGTAGAATCTGCAAGATGAAAATTAAGAGAACACTCTTCAATCTCATGAAAACCAAGAATATCACATAAAGACTTTGGAATCGCGGAAACACTAGCACCCAAATCACACAAAGATTGCATTCATAGTTTTTGATCTTGATTTTGATAGTAGGTTCCCACTCATCATGAAGTTTTCTAGGTATAGAGACTTCTAATTTGAGCTTCTCTTCAAGAGATTTCATCATAGCATCTATGATGTGAGCGGTAAAGGCTTTGCTTTGGCTATAAGCATGTGGAGAGTTTGTAATGGATTGCATGAAGGAAATGCATTCAAACAAGGAGCAACTAACATAATTGAATTCCTTGAAACCCAAAGTGGGAGTTTCATTACTACCCAAAATTTTGATTTCTTCTACTCCACTCTCCACACCTTTATCATCAAGATAGGTGGGCTCCGAATCATTGGGGCGTTTTTCAACCAAAGTGGATTCATATCCAGCCCATTCATCAATAGGTTTTACACGCGAAAACAAAGATTCAAGAGGAGTCACACCAAGCACTTTAAGATCTTCGTGATTTGAATCACTAGAACACACCCTTTTAAACCATTCATGCCTAACGCGAATTTGGGCGGTTCTTTCTTTGCTCTCATTCATGGAGACACGCATAGCTTTTAAAGTTTCATCCAAGGTGACCTTGGGAGGAGCACATCTAACTTTCAAAGCATCAATATCACAAGACATCCTATCAACGCTCTTAGCCAAATCGTCTATTTTGAGTAGTTTTTCCTCTATGGACGCATTGAAAATCTTTTGAGAGTTGATGAACTCTTTGATATTACTCTCTAAATCAGAGGGTAATTTGTTGTGATTTCCATAAGTGTTGTTGTAGGAATTGCCATAATTGTTAGAGGAGTTACTAGGAAAAGGCCTAGGAACATAGTTTCCTCTAAAAGCATTGTTGTTGCCAAAATTGTTCCTACCAACAAAATTAACGTCCAGACTAGCGTTGCTACTCTCAATCAAGGAAGATAGTGGAATGTCATTAGGATCTAAAGGAGTATTTCTACTAGCAACCAAATTCATCAACTCGTCCATCTTAGCACTAAGCGAGTTAATTTCTTCTATATCGTGTACCTTTTTGCTAGTAGCTGACCTTTTAGTGTGCCACTGAGAGTAGTTGGTCATGATATTGTCTAGGAGTTTTGTAGCGTCTCCTAACGTGATTTCCATGAACGTTCCACCTGAGGCGGAGTCCAAGATATTGCGAGAAGCGAAATTCAAACCAGCGTAAAAGATTTGTATAATCATCCACAAACTCAAGCCATGAGCGAGACAATTTATAATCATTAACTTCATCCTCTCCCAAGATTGTGCAACGTGTTCATGATCAAGTTGCTTGAAATTCATGATATCGTTACGTAAGGAGATAATCTTAGCCGGCGGAAAATACTTGGATATGTAAGCATCTTTGCACTTATCCCAAAAATCGATACTATTTTTAGGCAAAGAAGAAAACCAAGTTTTTGCGCGATCTCGCAACGAGAAAGGAAAAAGCTTCAACTTAATCACGTCATTATCCCATCTCTTTTCTTTTGCATATCGCAAAGCTCAATGAAGGTATTGAGATGGGATGCAACATCTTCACTAGGAAGGCCAGAGAATTGCTCTTTCATAACAAGATTCAGCAAAGCTGCGTTGATTTCATACGATTCCGCACTAGTGGCGGGAGCAATCGGAGTACTAATAAAATCATTATTATTGGTACTTGAGAAGTCGCAAAGTTTGGTGTTTTCAGCCATGATGACTTCAACAAACAAACAAGCACACAAGCAAGCAAGAAAACCAGCAAAGGAAAACGGCAAAAGGGCAAAAGGAAACGACAAAAAGGGAAAGGCAAATGAAAACGGCAAATGGGAAGTGGGGGAGAGGAAAACAAGAGGCAACTCGCAAAAAAGTAAATGCAAGAGATGAGTTTGTGACACCTACTTGGATAGATGACTTGATCTCTCCTCCTTGCACCAGAAATCAGCACGTTGACAAGAGACTATTCTTGACTTGATCCTCCCCGGCAACGGCGCCAGAAATCCTTCTGCTACTGCGACAACACACCTTCCCTGGTACGGCGCCAGGAAACCTGCTGCTACGGCTACGCCTTTAGGGACTTCCTTGGCAAATATTCAAAGGATTTCCCCGCGGCCTTGGAGCCTTGCGTTGGTGTTCCCTTGAAGAGGAAAGGGTGATGTAGCACAGCGGCGGTAAGTATTTCCCTCAGTTTTGAGAACCAAGGTATCGAACCAATGGAAGATCTCGTCAAGTCACAAGTACGTGTACAAACACAAAGAGCTTGCACCCAACGCTATGAAGGGGTTGTCAATCCCTTATAGATTGTTTCCAAAGTGAGAACTGAAAGCAAAGAGTAAACAAAGCAAAGTAAAAGTGAAAGTGGAAACGATACTTGTGAATAGACCCGGGGGCCATAGTGTTCACTAGTGGCTTCTCTCATGAAAGCAAGTAGACGGTGGGTGAACGAATTACTGTCGAGCAATTGATAGAACCGCGCAAAGTCGTGACGTTATCTAAAGCAATGATTATATCTATAGGCATCATGTCCAAAACAAGTAGACCGATACTTTCTGCATCTACTACTATTACTCCACACGTCGACCGCTATCCAACATGCATCTAGTGTATTAAGTACAAAAGAACAGAGTAACGCCTTAAGCAAGATGACATGATGTAGATGGACAATCTCATATCTACGATAAAAGCCCATCTTGTTACCCTTGATGGCAACAACATGATGCGTGCCTTGCTGCCCCTTCTGTCACTTGGAAAGGTCACCACACGGTATGAACCCAAAACCAAGCACTTCTCCCATTGCAAGAATCATAGATCTAGTTGGCCAAACAAAACCCAAGACTCAGAGAGACTTACAAGGATATCAAATCATGCATATAAGAAATCAGCAAAGACTCAAATATAATTCATAGATAATCTGATCACAAATCCACAATTCATCGGATGTCGACAAACACACCGCCAAAGAGGATTACATCGGATAGATCTCCATGAAGATCATGGAGAACTTTGTATTGAAGATCCAAGAGAGAGAAGAAGCCATCTAGATACTAACTACGGACCTGTAGGTCTGAAGTAGGCTACTCACGAGTCATCGGAGAGGCGATGATGTTGATGTAGAAGCCCTCCAACTCCAAAGTCCCCTCCGGCACGGCACCGGGAAGGGTCTCCAGATGAGATCTCACGGAAACGGAAGCTTGCGGCGGCGGAAAAGTGTTTTCGTGGATGCCCTGATTTTTTCTGGATTTTTAGGGAATTTATAGGCCAAAGACCTAGGGCAGGGGAGCGCTAGGGGGACACAAGCTTGGTTGCCGCGGCCTCCCCCTGGCCGCGGCAACAGGGCTTGTGGGCTCCATGTGAGCCCACTGCCTTGGCCCTCAAGCCTCCCGATCTTCTTCCGTTCTGGAAAAAAATATTACGGGGATTTTATGCCGTTTGGACTCCGTTCCAAAATCAGATCTGAAAAGAGTCAAAAACACAGAAAAAATAGGAACTGGCACTTAGCACTGGATTAATAACTTAGTCCCAAAAAAGATATAAAAGGTAAACAAAACATCCAAAGTTTACAAGATAACAACATGAAACCATCAAAAATTAGAGATACGTTTGAGACGTATCAAACGACACGTAGAATCACGTGAACCTATTTGTTTTGATGTTTAACAAACATTTAAAAGTGTTAGTTCAGATCTGGACAGAATTGTAAATGAACATGTGAGGTCGTTTCGGAGGTGCTATATGTCATTTCCGACCTCATTTAAAATGCCTAGATAGGTAGATTATTTACGCTTCACCTCTTGCCATGTTTAACCACATTTAATATTGTCGTGTACCTAATCGGGATAGAACTAAATAACTCGTATGTGGATTTTCGTCAATATGCAACTCGTTGCATATTGAACTTCACTTAATGTGTAGTATTTGGTTGTTGTGAATTGACATGCCATGACTTGCATGTATTCAGCTGCTCATGCATCATATGTGTTGTGCATCGTGTGGTGAATATCGTGTGTTGATGCTTGTTTCCGTTTTCCTCCGTCTCGATAGAGTTCCGCAAGCGTGTCGGATGTGAGGACTCGTTCGACTACGTCGGCTCGTCTGCTTCACGGAGTCGATCTTCTTCCAAGCAGGATCTCAGGCAAGATGACCATTTCCCCAGATACCATTACTATCATTGACATGCTAGTTTTACCGTTTCTATCGATTATGTCTTGTTGCCTACCACCTGTTAAATATCAGCCTCTCAACAATGCCATGAAACCTTCAATCTGTTCACAACCTAGCAAACCGCTGATTGGCTATGTTACCGCTTCCTTAACCATGTGTTAGCATTGCTAGTTGCAGGTGCAGTTGCTTCCATGTGATAACATGGGCTCCTTGTTATATCACCCTATTAATGTTATTTAAATTAATTCACATATATACTTGGTAAAAGGTGGAAGGCTTGGCCTTTCTAGCCTGGTGTTTTGTTCCACCTTTGCCCCCTTAGTTTCGACTACCGGTGTTATGTTCCATAATTGAGCGCTCCTAACATGATCGGAGTTGTTATGGGGACCCCCTTACTAATTCGTTTTAGATTAAAGTTGGTCTGGCAAGGCCCAACATTGGTTCTACTTTTGCCCAACATAATAATTTTGTTAACACTGAAATGCATAGGGCGTCATGAACCCGAGGAGTAATTTTACATAAATAGGGGGGCGGTGCTGATGGTGTAGGTCCCAAAACGGTCTGCCTGTGGGGCCACCACGAGGAAACTCGAGGTTTGGAACTCGTAGCTAGTTCCATCCGGTCGTGTCCTGAGAACGAGATACGCGGCTCCTATCGGGTTCGTCGACACGCCGGACGACCTTGCTGGATTAGTTTTACCTTTGACGAATGTCTTGTGCATCGGGATTCCAGTGATGCTTTGGGTAATCTTAGAGTTGAGGTTTTCCGCTAAGGAGTCCGACGAGATCGCGAGTTTCGTGATCGAGGATTTCTATGCGGCTTGTGGTAATTTGTGATGGATTAGTTGGAGCACCCCTGCAGGGTTAAATCTTTCGGAAAGCCGTGCCCACGGTTATGTGGCAATGTGGAAACTTTGTTTAACACTGGTTCTAGACAACTTGAAGTTAACTTAATTAAAATATGCCAACTGAGTGCGTAACCGTGACTGTCTCTTTCGCGAGTTCCTTCTCCGATCGAGGACACGGTGGGGTTATGTCTGGCATAGGTATGTGTTGAGGATCATTCATTTGATCATCAGTAGTCACGTCCGCTATGCATAGATCATCTCCCTCTTATTATTGTACTCGTAAGTTAGCCACCTCATATATGCTTAGCTGTTGCTGCAACCTCACCACTTAACCATACCTCACCTATTAAGCTTTGCTAGTCTTGATACCTTTGGAAATGAGATTGTTGAGTCCCCTGTGGCTCAGAGATTACTACAACACAAGTTGCAAGTATAGGTAAAGGTTACTTGACGCGAGCGCGTTGATTATTCATTTGGAGTTGCTTCTTCTTCTTCTTCATCGATCTAGGATGGGTTCCAGGCCGACAGCCTGGGATAGGAAGGATGGACGTCGTTCTTCTTTGCTCGTTTGTTTTTGTCTGTAGTCCGACCCTGCTATTCTTCGTGATATTTATGTATTGTACCGATGTGACTCTGATGTAGCTTGTGGCGAGTGTAAGCCAATTCCATACATCTCTTCTTTTCAGTACATGTACTTGTAACGATATCCATTCTTGCGAAACGACGAGATGCGCTTCTATCCCTGACGAGGCCCTCGTGCCAAATTGAGGATAGGATCGCATCTTGGGCGTTACAAGTTGGTATCAGAGCAGTACCGACCTAGGAGCCCCCTTGATTGATCGAACTTGGCCGAGTCGAGTCTAGTGAAAAATTGCTTTGAGTCTAGTTATATATCAGAGAGTAGGATTCTTTTTTCTCCTCTTCTATGCCCTGGTGAGGAATCTTGACGTAAGATTTTAATTCTACTCCTCTTCTCACTCAATTTTTTTTAGGATCACGCGGATATTTTTGGAATCTATATGATGCCGATGTGACGGAGTTCTGTCTTGGTGCCTCCTATCTGACTTGATTTCTTCCGGGGAGTTGAGCTCCAGGCGATTCTCGAGCACATCGTTATCATTCAGATTTCTTAGTATCTCAGAACGAAGGATGTTCGTAATTGCTTCAATACTAGTAGTGGCGAGATAACCCCGATGTCTCGAGTACTGGTGCAGATTGTTCGGGAGTACTGTCATACTTTGTATCGTTGTGATCATGAGGGGTCTGAAATAGATGAAGTTCCAAGATTCTGGTTATGTGTTGATGGATGTGATACACTGGACGGGTTAGTATAGGAGTTGAGTGATATATTACTCCTTGTATCCGTACCAGATTGCATGACTAGAAATTTCGGGAGTTCTTAGGTGGGAATTCAAGTAGTTACTTATAGGACAATCTTCCAACAAATGAATGATGTTAGGTTGGGGTTCGACATCTAGTGGATTTGTTTGTTCACGGTCGTCTTACAGCGGTTCTCGTTATGTCTTAAAGAGTCCTTGTAGCTTGCTACGACTCGGGGACGCTTCGTATGTCGTGTGCACTGCCTTGCACAGGATGGCTACTGTAAGGATCGAGCCCGTGCGATCCTGTCCACGAAAATATCGAACGGAAATCTCTCTCATGAGTTTGTTCTGGCTTGTTTCATAAGCCTCATCTCTTTGTTTTGTTGGAATATGGTAATTCGAGTTGCTTCGATGACAAATGGTGAATTCATCTCCTTCCAAGAGGTGTTCTCATGTTTTATGGGAATGCTAATTCTTTTGCTCAATCAGTTGTCTTATCAGTTCTTGTCAACCGGAGTTGTCGTGTCAATTCTTTTCCAACCGGTGTGCTTCTCTTCAAGTTATTCTATCCTCTCCAATTTTGCAAAAAAATTCTCTCATTTCTTCCGGAGTTCATCTCGTCTGTCCCAAGTTGTATTTGTTTTCCCCGCCCTCCCGCCCCTTTTTATTCAGTGATTGGATTTCATCCAAGTGCATTCTGTTTCAATGTTGTGCTCCCGTTATCTTTTCTTTTCTCTCGTATCCGGTGATTCATTGTGAAGTTTCTCAGGAGCTTCGTGTTTTTCTTTATTCAATCTTGTTGTTTTCCCGGTGAATTCAATTCAGTTATCCATGTTCATCATGTCCTTTTCATCCTTTAAATTCTTTCCCATGTTGAAAAATCCTTATCAACCTATCTTGTTTATTCATTCCTCTCTTTTCTATCCGGAGTGTTGAAGATATCTCAGAAGTTCGTGTTTTCAATTTTTTCTATTAATTTGAGGTGCTAACCTCATCTAGTTTTCATTGGTACCGGTACAATATCTCTCTTTCTGTACAATCTTTTCAACGGTGATTTCGTTGAGTGGGCCCATAACCCACAGCTTCTTTCCCAGGATCTTTTCTGGCTCTTCTAATCTTTTCCCGGAGATCTCTAATTCTTTCAACTATGACGTAAGTATGAATTTCATCAGTCATATTGTTTCTTCAAGTTCAATTTGAATTAATTCTCATATTTGGCTCAACCTTTCATTCTTCTTTATTCCGGAGTGTCTCAGTATTTTTGGTGTGTTTCTCGTCATCATTCTTCAGCTTGGAAGATCGAAGGAGTGTTCCTCTCAAATCTTGGTTCTTTCTCTTGAAGATTCATCATTTCAGCTTTGTGCCATCATCTTCAATTGTTCCCAATCATGAGAATCTATTTCTTGCCATCCGGTGCATTTCTGAGTTGTGTTCATTTTTCGATCCTCCGAAGGCCATCATTTCAGAAGATTCTTCGTTCTCAGCTTTCAGCTTTCATCCTCAATTCTTCTCAATTGTTGCCTCTTCGTTCGTCTCTCAATTATTCTGGTGCCTTGTTCAAGTTTTCTCTTAGGTGTCTCATGATCTCTTCATTCACATGTATCTCCGTTCATTCATGGTTGCCTCATGCAATCCAATTCTTACCGGTGTCTCCTAAAGATTTCTTCAAGTTTGTGCTCATATCTCTCCTCAATCATTTCAAGAAGATTAAGTGGTATGCTAAATCCGTTACTTTTCATCAATTAACCTTGATGAAGGATAAGCTTAACATAATTCTTATTCTTGCTTCATCAAATGGTTTCAATTCTTCTTTCGGAGTGGCTCATGATATCAATTCTTTCTGCAAGTGCTTATCTTTGTTTTCCGAAGTTCCAAGTTCTAGCAAGTATCTCTTTGAGAAGCTTCATCTAAATCATTGCGAGGCCTTTAATCTTATTCTTTCATCATTTCATTCCGGTGTTCCCCAAGAGGTTCGACATGGTGGTGCATCAAGGTTTCAATTCTTTGTCTCAAGGTGTTCTTCAAGATTTTGTGGTAGTAGTTCTCAATTTCTTCGTTGTTCGTCTCTTCCAAGATCTAGTTTATATTCTCTTGTTCCAGAGTTATGGTGATGTCGCTCTTTTGGGTCAATCATGTTTTTCTATAAAGTTCATGGTATTCCCTTGTTCTATTTAGTTGTTTGTTATGAATATTGTCTAATTCTCCCATCTTATCGAATTTTTTGTCCCCTTTTCCTACCGAAGTGCTGCCGAAGTTTTCCGTGAGTTCTTGCTTGTTTCTCATATCATTCCTCATCGCTTTGCAACCTTCAAGGATCATTGGTTTCACTCGTTTGTCAAAGAAGCGATTAAGTTTTACCTCTTGCTTTCTCATCCTCTCCCCCTTTCATTCTTGGATCTCGGGTCGAGATCCTCTTGTAGTGTAGGAGAGTTGTGACAGCCCGATGCCGACGTTCCAGAAGATTCCCCCCTTTATTCCGTTTCCGTCATGTGGATTCATTTATTTGTTGCATCATCATTGCATCATGCACATCATCCGTAGTGCATAGGCATCCCGTTGCCGCCAGTTTTCAAACTTGCATCCGTTGTTAGTTGTCGGTTCTCGTCGTTGTCCGTTATGAGCCCGACCACACACGCACGCGCCCGCGGCATCGTCAAAACCCTATTTTTAAAAGTGTGTGTAAAACTTTCTCTGATTGAGTTGAGACTTGACACACGGTCTTAATATATTATAGGTAGGCCGCCTGTCAGATTTCGTCACAATCGGAGTCCGTCTGGTAACCGAACGGTCGACGGTAGCGGCACCGTATTCGGTCTACCGTCACACGTTTATCGGTGTTTTAAAAATTGCATTGCCGCGCCGCACCGTTTCCCTCTCTTCCCCGGCTAGCCTACTCTACACGTCCACTTACCCCATCCCGCGTTCGGAATTGTTCGATTCCGACCGCGCGATTGGATCGGGGACGAAATTCCGCTAAACCTAGCCCCCCATTCTCTATAAATAGGAACCCATGCATTTTTTAGCAGCCCCTCTCTCTCTTCCTCGAAACTCGCGCCGTCCCGAAACCCTAGCCGCCTCCCACCTGCTCTCTCCTCCCACCTCCAGCCGTCGGGCCCGCCCGGGCCCGAACCAAGCCCGTCGAAGCCCATGTGAGCCCGACCCCGAGCTCCCTGGCCGCACCTCCATGGCAAACCTCTCCCTGCCTCGAGCTTGCCACGCACCGCCGCCCGTGCCCCGCGCCGTCACCTCAGCTAGCACCGTCGCCCCGCCTGCCGGATGCTCGCCTGAGAGCCCAAGCCGGTCGCCTCCCGTCGCCCCAACCTGAGCCCGCCGCCAGCACTTCGCCCCGCCGCCATGGATCACGCTCCGCAGACCCGCAGGTGGCCAGATCCGATGGATCCCGGCCGGATCCGCTAGTCCTAGTCGCCGCCATGGCCGCCAGCCGCCGCAGTCAACTCCCGTCGCCGGCTCCCTGCTCGTGCTGGAGGAGCACGATGAGAACCGCTCGCTCGGTCCGCGTGGGCCAGAGCTAGGGGGCCAGCCGAGCCACAGTCCGCGAAGCCCACGGGCGCTGCGGCCCAGCGCCCGAGCCGAGGCCGAGGAGCCGGCCTCCTTCGCTGAGCCTCCCTCGGCCCAGCTCCCTCTCCTCCAGGCCTGCCAACCGAGCCGGTCCAAGGTGAGCCTCGGCCTGCTCTTCCCCGCGCCTATATGTAGCCCGTGCATGACGTAGCTATGTGGCGCTTGGTTCCAAACCCGGGCCAGCTTCTAGATTAGGCCCGTTTAGAATTTAGGTTTTGCGAATTATATTTCAGGATTTATTAGATATTTAAAACGCCCGTAATTTTTAATCCGTATGTCGGATCAGAGCGAGTTGTATATGTATCTCGTGTAGAATTTCGCGTAGATTACGAATTTGCAACTTGCATAATTGTTTGAAGTAGTTTGACGTGCCGAGTGCCTAGTTTTGCGTGCTGTCCCAATAGGATTGTTCTGTATTTATTTTTCGCGCGTGTCCGAATTGCTCAAACCCCGTAGATAAAATGTTCATATTTTTAGGGACCTCTTGCCATGTATTTTAGAGTAGTTAGTTGTATTTTTGCACGTAGGATTCCTTTGCTAGTTTATTATAACGCGTTTAGGACATATTCCCGCATATACGTGTGGCGTTGTTTTTATTTTGCAACCCCTTATGTTATATATGTTTTTGGGGTAGAAAAATCTATAGAATTTAACTATGTGTTTAGTTTTAGCTTTTGAGCAAGTTAGTCCGCGTGATGCTTTGCATGTTGCCCTTTTGTCTATTTTGTGGGATTTAATCCGTGAGTGATATGATTAAGTTGTCAACTAGAGAGTTGCTCTTGGATGTTTAGTCTAGCCCCTGTTAATTTTGGTTGCAATAGAAATCCATGTTTAGGTGTGGTTTGCTTGTTCTTTACTTGCTAGGAAAAACTGCTGATTTGTAGATGCTGAAATATTTCTAAGTCTAAAATCTGTTATATTTTGTTGCTGTCTTTGCATGAGTTTATGTGGTGACTTGTAGCTCTTTTGAGGTTGGTGCAATGGAGTTAGTTGTAGACTTCAGGATTCTCTAGCATGCTATGAATTTTCATGCCATTTGGAGTCCTGTAGCTTATGGTTTTGCTGCTGTCAATATGCCTTCATATCAAAAACTGCACTTTCATGAAGTGTTATTTTCACTAAGTCTGAAACTGTGTGTGGGATGCCATTTTGTGACTTCTTTTCCTAGTGATCCATGCTTCCATGCTAGATGTTGTTAGTTGTATGTTGTAGTAATTCTTGCCCTCTTTAGTCTCATGCCTTGGTTGAGCATATTGGATTTGTTTAGCTCGTAGTTGTGGGGTGTAGAAAATGCTATGTGGCTGATTTTGGCAGATTGTAGTGATTTCTTGTTTAGCTCGTAGTTGTTGAACCGTTGCTCCGTTTTGATCGTGTCCTATATGAAACTTGCTTAGAATCTCATGTAGTTTCATATTATCTTGCTGGTTGTGTGTTTTGAGATGCTCGTGACTGTCGTTGCACACATATTGCATTCATGCCATCATATCTTGCGGTGCGTGTATCTTTTGATCTGTAGCTCCGTTGGAGATGTTCTCTATGTGTAAATTGCTTGTAGCGACGCGTAGAATCACGTGAACCTATTTGTTTTGCTGTTTAACAAACATTTAAAAGTGTTAGTTCAGATCTGGACAGAATTGTAAATTAACATGTGAGGTCGTTTCGGAGGTGCTATATGTCATTTCCGACCTCATTTCAAATGCCTAGATAGGTAGATTATTTACGCTTCACCTCTTGCCATGTTTAACCACATTTAATATTGTCGTGTACCTAATCGGGATAGAACTAAATAACTCGTATGTGGATTTTCGTCAATATGCAACTCGTTGCATATTGAACTTCACTTAATGTGAGTATTTGGTTGTTGTGAATTGACATGCCATGACTTGCATGTATTCAGCTGCTCATGCATCATATGTGTTGTGCATCGTGTGGTGAATATCGTGTGTTGATGCTTGTTTCCGTTTTCCTCCGTCTCGATAGAGTTCCGCAAGCGTGTCGGATGTGAGGACTCGTTCGACTACGTCGGCTCGTCTGCTTCACGGAGTCGATCTTCTTCCAAGCAGGATCTCACGCAAGATGACCATTTCCCCAGATACCATTACTATCATTGACATGCTAGTTTTACCGTTTCTATCGATTATGTCTTGTTGCCTACCACCTGTTAAATATCAGCCTCTCAACAATGCCATGAAACCTTCAATCTGTTCACAACCTAGCAAACCGCTGATTGGCTATGTTACCGCTTCCTTAACCATGTGTTAGCATTGCTAGTTGCAGGTGCAGTTGCTTCCATGTGATAACATGGGCTCCTTGTTATATCACCCTATTAATGCTATTTAAATTAATTCACATATATACTTGGTAAAAGGTGGAAGGCTTGGCCTTTCTAGCCTGGTGTTTTGTTCCACCTTTGCCCCCTTAGTTTCGACTACCGGTGTTATGTTCCATAATTGAGCGCTCCTAACATGATCGGAGTTGTTATGGGGACCCCCTTACTAATTCGTTTTAGATTAAAGTTGGTCTGGCAAGGCCCAACATTGGTTCTACTTTTGCCCAACATAATAATTTTGTTAACACTGAAATGCATAGGGCGTCATGAACCCGAGGAGTAATTTTACATAAATAGGGGGGCAGTGCTGATGGTGTAGGTCCCAAAACGGTCTGCCTGTGGGGCCACCACGAGGAAACTCGAGGTTTGGAACTCGTAGCTAGTTCCATCCGGTCGTGTCCTGAGAACGAGATACGCGGCTCCTATCGGGTTCGTCGACACGCCGGACGACCTTGCTGGATTAGTTTTACCTTTGACGAATGTCTTGTGCATCGGGATTCCAGTGATGCTTTGGGTAATCTTAGAGTTGAGGTTTTCCACTAAGCAGGCCTGGGCATTCGGTATAAACCGAAAGTTCGGTTAATATATTTCGGTATTTCTTAAATTTCGGTTAAACAAACTACTAACCGAAAATGGCTCAAAAAATTAGGAAACCGAAACTTCGGTTAACCGATAATTCGGTTTGGTATTTGGTTTCTACCGCATACACCGAACTATGAATTCAGAGGCATGCGTGCCAAAAACCTTTTGCAGCCTAGCCTTTTATATAGTCGAGCTTACTATGCTCCTTTACCTAGCCAGCCGAGGTGGTACTAAACCCACGACGGCACCACGTCTTGCTGGCTTCCCCCTGTACATGAAGAGCATATGGGCCGCCCGGTACCATACAAAAAGCCCATAAAAAGGTGCATGCATGTAGCTTGTTGGATGAGCTAATGAAAGTGGTATTCCTGCCGCACGCGCACACTGGTGGTCGCTACGACGCTACCTGGCGCGTCAGCGCGTCCTTTTAACAACGTGGGCACGAGAGAAACTTCCTAGCGCTGCTATAGTACGTGCATGCTCGGTTTCTTTTTCGGTTACCAATGAAAAACCGAACCGATCAAAGTCAGTTCGGTTAACAAAAGTAAAAACCGAATTTTTCATTAATAGTACTAAAAACCGAAAATTCGGTTTTTTCGGCTTCGGCTTCGGTTCGGTCTTCGGTTCCTCGGTTTTTATGCCCACCCCGACCACTAAGGAGTCCGACGAGATTGCGAGTTTCGTGATCGAGGATTTCTATGTAGCTTGTGGTAATTTGTGATGGATTAGTTGGAGCACCCCTTCAGGGTCAAATCTTTCGGAAAGCCGTGCCCGCGGTTATGTGGCAACGTGGAAACTTTGTTTAACACTGATTCTTGACAACTTGAAGTTAACTTAATTAAAATATGCCAACTGAGTGCGTAACTGTGATTGTCTCTTTCGTGAGTTCCTTCTCCGATCGAGGACACGATGGGGTTATGTCTGACGTAGGTAGGTGTTCGGGATCATTCATTTGATCATCAGTAGTCTCGTCCGCTATGCGTAGATCATCTCCCTCTTATTCTTGTACTCGTAAGTTAGCCACCTCATATATGCTTAGCCGCCGCTGCAACCTCACCACTTAACCATACCTCACCTATTAAGCTTTGCTAGTCTTGATACCTTTGGAAATGAGATTGTTGAGTCCCCTGTGGCTCACAGATTACTACAACACCAGTTGCAGGTACAGGTAAAGGTTACTTGACGCGAGCGTGTTGATTGTCCATTTGGAGTTGCTTCTTCTTCTTCATCATCGATCTAGGATGGGTTCCAAGCCGGCAGCCTCGGATAGCAAGGATGGATGTCGTTCTTCTTTTCTCGTTTGTTTTCGTCCGTAGTCGGACCCTGCTCTTCTTCGTGATATTTATGTATGGTACTGATGTGACTCTGATGTAGCTTGTGGCGAGTGTAAGCCAATTCCATATATCTCTTCTTTTCAGTACATGCACTTGTAACGATATCCATTCTTGCAAAACGACGAGATGCCCTTCTATTCCTGACGAGGCCCTCGTGCCAAATTGAGGATAGGATCGCATCTTGGGGGTTACAGGTATCAAGCATCCCCAAGCTTAACTCCTGCTCGTCCTCGAGTAGGGAAGTGATAAAGACTGAATTTTTGATGTGGAATGCTACCTAGCATATTTGTCATGTGACATGAATGTTCAGATCCGTAAGATTCAAAACAATAGTTTGCTATTGACATGAAAACAATAATACTTCAAGAAAACTAGCAAGGTAATCGTGAACTTTTGAAATAACAAGGCCAAAGAAAATTATCCCTACAAAATCATATAGTCTGGCTATGCTCCATCATCCCCACACAACGAATTTAAATCATGCACAACCCCAGTATTGGCCAAGTAATTGTTTTCGCACTCTTACTTTCTCAAACCTTTTCAACTCTCACGCAATACATGAGCGTGAGCCATGGATATAGCACTATAGGTGGAATAGAGTGTGGTGGAGGTTGTGAGACAAAAAGGAGGAGATGGTCACATCGACTCGGCATATCAAAGGGCTATGGAGATGCCCATCAATAGATATCAACATGAAAGAGTAGGGATTACCATGCAATGGATGCACTTAGAGCTATAAGTATGTGAAAGCTCAAAAGGAGAACTAGTGGGTGTGCATCCAACTTGCTTGCTCACGAAGACCTAGGGCAATTTTGAGGAAGCCCATCATTGGAATATACAAGCCAAGTTATATAATGAAGATTCCCACTAGCATATGGTGGTGACAAAACAAGAGACTCTCAATCATTAAGAACATGGTGCTATTATGAAGCACAAGTGTGGAAAAGATAGTTGCATTGTCCCTTCTCTCCTTTTCTCTCTTTTTTTATTTTATTTTTGGGCTCTTTGGCCTCTTTCCATATCTCTCTCCTTTTTTGTGTGTGGGCAACTTTGGCCTCTCTTTTTTCTCACATGGGACAATGCTCTAATAATGATGATCATCACACTTTAATTTACTCAAAGCTCAATGCTTAGAATGATGATGACTCTATAGGAAATGCCTCCCGCAGTGTACCGGGATGTGCAACGATCTAGCTTAGCGTATGACGTTGAAACATCTCGCTAGCTATCTTACAATCATGCAATGGCAATATGAAAGTGACGGCACATGTCATGAGACGGAACGGTGGGAGTTGCATGGCAATATATCTCGGAATGGCTATGAAAATGCCATAGTAGGTAGGTATGGTGGCTGATTTGAGGAAGATTTATGGTGGTTTTGTGTACCGGCGAAAGTTGCGCGGCACTAGAGAGGCTAGCAATGGTGGAAGGTGAAAGTGCATCTATACCATGGACTCACATTAGTCATGAAGAACTCACATACTTATTGTGAAAGTTTTTGTTAGTAATCAAAACAAAGTGCTAAACGCATACTCCTAGGGGAAGGGTTGGTAGGTGTTAACCATCGCGCGATCCCGACCGCAACACAAAGGATGACAACAATAAATCAATTATGCTCCGACTTCCTAACATAGCGGTTCACTATACGTGCATGTTACGGGAATCACTAACTTCAACACAAGTATTTCTAGATTCACAACACCTTACTAACATGACTCTTAATATTACCAAATTCATGTCTCAAAACTAATTGAGAGGAATCAAACTTCTCTTTCTAATCAATGCACATGAATATGGAAGTTTTATTGTATCCTCTTTGAACGCCTATCATCTTTAGGACTACTTTCATAGCACAAGCCAACTACCAAGTTACTCACAGAGAGCACTCTCAAAAAGATATAAGTGAAGATCGAGAGTTCTTATTTCTCCAAAATATGACACTGCCGTGCTCTAAAAGATCTAAGTGAAGCACTTAGAGCAAAGTTATCTAGCTCAAAAGATATAAGTGAATCACATGTGAGCTAAATTGCCTAACTCAAAACATATATAAGCGAAGCTCAATGAGTATTCTAGCAAATTCACGATGATTGCATGTCTCTCTCAAAAGGTGTGCAGCAAGGATGATTGTGACACAACAAAAATAAAAGACTCCTATAATACACGACGCTTCAAGCAAAACACATATCATGTGGTGAATAAAAATATAGCTCCAAGTAATGTTACCGATGGATTGAAGACGAAAGAGGGGATGCCTTCCCGGGGCATCCCCAAGCTTAGGCTTTTTTGTGTCCTTGAATTTTGGCTTGGGATGCCTTGGGAATCCGCAAGCTTGATCTCTTTCCACTCTTTATCCCTTTGTCCATGAGAACATCACCCAATACTTGAAAACTTCACAACACAAAACTTAAACAGAAACTCGTGATATCATTAGCACAAGAAAACAAACTACCACCTCTTGAGGTACTGTAGCAAACTTGATTTCTATTTATATTAGTGTTAGATTACTGTATTCTTGCTTTTCCATGGCTAGTACCCCCGATACTATCCATAGTTTCATCAAAATAAGCAATCAACACATCGAAAATAGAATCTGTCAAAAACAGACCAGTCTGTATCAATATGTATACTAGGAGAGTTTAGCATGGATTGCATCAAGGAACTACATTCAATTAAAGAGCAACTATCATAATTGAATTCCTTGAAATCCAAAGTAGTAGTTTCATTACTACTCAAAGTTTTGATATCCTCTACTCCACTTTCAATGCTTTTAGCAACAAGATAGATAGACTCCGAATCATTGGCACTTTTTTCAACCAAGGTGGATTCATATCTAGCCCCATCATCATTAGGTTTGACACTAGAAAACAAGGATTCAATGGGAGTCACACCAAGCACTTTAAGATCTTCGTGATTCTCATCACGACAACACGCCTTTTTAAGCCATTCACGTCTAGCACGAATTTGGGCGGTTCTTTCTTTACTCTCATTCATGGAAACACGCATAGCTTTCAAAGCTTCATCCATATTGATCTTGGGAGGAGCACATCTAACTTTCAAAGCATCAATATCAAGAGACATTCTATCAACGCTCCTAGCCAAATCATCAATTTTGAGTAGTTTTTCTTCTATGGACGTGAAAATCTTTTGCGAGTTGATAAACTCTTTAATATTACTCTCTAGATCAGAGGGTAATTTATTGTAATTTCCATGAGCATTGTTGTAGGAGTTGCCAAAGTTATTAGAGAGATTACTAGGGAAATGCCTAGGAATATAGTTTCCTCTGAAAGCATTGTTGTTGCCAAAATTATTCCTACCAACAAAATTAACATCCAAGCTCTCATTGCTAGTCTCAATCAAGGAAGAGAAGGTCATATCATTTGGATCTAAAGGAGCACCTTTACTAGCAAACAATTTCATTAACTCATCCATCTTAGCACTCAAAGAGTTAATTTCTTCTATAGCATGCACTTTTTTACTAGTAGGTGACCTTTCAGTGTGCCACTGAGAATAGTTTGTCATGATATTTTCTAGGAGTTTTGTGGCTTCTCCTAATGTGATTTCCATGAAAGTTCCACCGGAGGCGGAGTCCAAGATATTTCTAGAAGCAAAATTCAAACCAGCGTAGAAGATTTGTATAATCATCCAAAGACTCAAGCCATGAGTAGGACAATTTCTAATCATCAATTTCATTCTCTCCCAAGATTGTGCAACGTGTTCATGATCAAGTTGCTTAAAATTCATGATATCATTACGGAGAGAGATAATCTTAGCCGGCGGAAAATACTTGGATATATAAGCATCTTTGCACTTGTTCCAAGAATCAATACTATTTTTGGGCAAAGATGAAAACCAAGTTTTTGCTCGATCTCGCAATGAGAACGGAAATAGCTTCAATTTAATCACATCATTATCCACATCTTTCTTCTTTTGCATATCGCATAACTCAATGAATGTATTAAGATGGGATGCGACATCTTCACTAGGAAGGCCGGAGAATTGCTTTTTCATAACAAGATTCAGCAAAGCAGCATTGATTTCATATGATTCCGCACTAGTGGTGGGAGCAACCGGAGTACTAATAAAATCATTATTATTAGTATTCGAGAAGTCACAAAGTTTGGTGTTTTCAGTCATGGTGACTTTAGCAAGCAGACAAGCACACAAGCGAACAGAAAGCAAGCGAAAGAAAATGGCGAACGAAAAAGGCAAATATTTTTGTAATTTTTTGTTTTTTAGAAGTGGGGGAGAGGAAAACGAGAGGCAAAAAAGTAAATGCAAGAGATGAGTTTGCGACACTTACTTGGATAAGCTTCACTTGATGCTCCCCGGCAACGGCGCTATAAATTGGCACGTTGACGGGAGACTATTCTTGACTTGATCCTCCCCGGCAACGACGCCAAAAATTATTCTTGCTACCTCTTGAGCTTGCGTTGGTTTTTTCCCTTGAAGAGGAAAGGGTGATGCAGCACAGTAATAGTAAGTATTTCCCTCAGTTTGAGATCCAAGGTATCAATCCAGTAGGAGTATCAAGATGAGGCACCAATGTACCTGCGCAAAAACAGCAAACTTGCACCCAACGCTACAAAGGGGTTGTAAATCCCTTCACGATTGATTGCAAGGTGAGATCTGAAGGCGGAAAGTGCAACAAAGTAAAAGTGTAAGACTGAAAATATGATGTGAAGTAGACCCGGGGGCCATAGTGTTCACTAGAGGCTTCTCTCAAGATAGCAAATATTACGGTGGGTGAACGAATTACTGTCGAGCAATTGATAGAACCGCGCAAAGTCATGAAGATATCTAAGGCAATGATCATACATATAGTCATCACGTCCGAGACAAGTAGACCGATACTTTCTGCATCTACTACTATTACTCCACACATCGACCGCTATCTGGCATGCATCTAGTGTATTGAGTTCATAACAAACAGAGTAATGCCTTAAGCAAGATGACATAATGTAGAGGGATAAATTCATGCAATAGATATAAACCCCACCTTTTTACCCTTGATGGAAACAACACGATGCGTGCCTCGCTACCCCTTCTGTCACTGGGTGAGGTCACCGCACGGTATTAACCCAAAACCAAGCACTTCTCCCAATGCAAGAATCATAGATCAAGTTGGCCAAACAAAACCCACAACTCGAAGAGAATTACAAGGATATGAAATCATGCATATGAGAGATCAGAAGAAACTCAAATAAGATTCATAGATAATCTGATCATAAATCCACAATTCATTGGATCTCGACAAACACAGCGCAAAAGAAGATTACATCGGAAAGATCTCCATGAAGATCATGGAGAACTTTGTATTGAAGATTCAAGAGAGAGAAGAAGCCATCTAGCTACTATCTATGGACCCGAAGGTCTATGGTGAACTACTCACGCATCATCAGAGAGGCAATGGTGTTGATGAAGAAGCCCTCCGTATCCGAATCCCCCTCTAGCAGGGCACCAGAACATGCCCCAGATGGGATCTTGCGGAGACAGAAGCTTGCGGCGGCGGAAAAGTATTTTCGTGGATCTCTCCCGTGGTTTTGGATTTTTCGGGGGTTTATAGGCGGAAGAAGTAGGACAGAGGAGCCACAGGGGGCCCACAAGCCTGCTAGGCGCTCCCCCCATCCAGGCCACGCCTAGGGTGCTTGTGATCTCCCCCAGGGTCCTTTGCCTTGGTTCTCAAGTTCCCCGCGTATCTTCTGTTCCGGAAAAAATATTTTCGGAGGTTTTATTCCGTTTGGACTCCGTTTAATATTCTCCTCTGAAAAGGGTCAAACACACGGAAAAACAGGAACTCGCACTTGGCACTGAGTTAATAAGTTAGTCCCAAAAAATATATAGAAGGCATACAAAACATCCAGAGTTTGACAAGATAATAGCATGGAACCACCAAAAATTATAGATACGTTGGAGACGTATCACCGCATACACAAAATGGAGCTCACCGGAGTCGAGCTCGTGCAGTAGTAGACAACCTACGTTCAGTCGTCGTCCTCGTCGGAGGAGAGCTCGACGTAGATGCGCTTCTGCGCAGTAGCTTCGCGACGCCACTCCTTGACCTTATGGCCAAAGGCGATGGCCGACGCGACACCCTGCTCGTAGAGCACGGTGTCGATCTCCTCCTCCCTCCGGCGGGGCTGCTGGTCCTCTTCGGCCTCCCGTGCACTCCACGCCAGCAGCACGGGCAGGAGGCTATCGCCTCCGCCAGAGGAAGGAAGTCCTCCGGTCCAACGACGGCCCCGGCACGTCGCTCTGGCACCGTCTCATCCTCCGGCTCCATCTTCACCGACGGGAGCTCTTCGAGCTCCCTCTTCACCGGTGGGACGGAGGAGGACGAGCGGGAGCTCGACGCGATTGAGCTTGTGCCGGAGAAGAGGCGGCCGTGCGCGGTCGTACTCCTCTATCGCGACGGAGGAGCGACGGCGGCGGCTTCAGGCCCCAGCGCGTGTACCGGCGGGCGGCGCGCTTACGAGCGGCGTCGGATCTAACGCGACGAGTCCTCTCGGGGTCATCGTCCCTATGGCTACCGGAGCCGGCCATGCGCGGCGGTGGATTGGAGCGGCTACGCTGCGTAATGGAGGCGCGCGACGGCGGATTGGAGGCCCGGCGGTGGATTGGAGCGGCTACGCTGCATAATGGAGGCGCGCGGCGGCGGATTGGAGGCGCCGACGGCGGGGGGGGGGGGGGGGTCGTGGCGGCGGAGGGATAGGGTTTCGACCCGCATCCAGCGGTCGAACCCGCAGTTATACCGGTCGAGGGGTCGCGTTTACGGGCCACCGCAAAACATTTCCAGGTCGGGCCGCGTTTGCAGTGTCTGTTCTGGCAGGAAAATGAGCCCAAACCCGCATAGTCGCCGGATTTTTTGCGGGCCGGCCATTTTGCGGGGTCCGTTAGAGTTGCTCTAACTTCTCAGCAGATAGGTTCATGGTAGACAACACAGTAGCAACACTCTCACAAGAACCAGCACCAAGAATTTCAAGGCATGAGGAGACAACCCGAGCAATGTCGAATGCCTCCATTCCTATCTGAGTAAAAAAATCACTGATTTCTGCAGATTCTTTGGAAATTTCATGTTTAGAACCCATGGGCACTGGACAAACAGCTTTAGCATGCTATCTATGTGAATGCCAAATTTACACAACATACTGACAAGAAGATACAACTTCTTACCAGATTCGCCAAACACAAATCTTGGATGTTCTTTGATCAGCCTTACCAACAGAGACTTGTTGTCGGAACCCATCATATCAAGAAATTCAAGCATTTTAAGAGTTCGTCTCCATTTGTACATGCTCTCATCTGACAAAACCCCTCTGAACCATCCCAGCATAATACCAGAGGCTTTCAGCTTATCCAAAACATGTAGAAACTCAGCATAAAATTACCAAACGAGAATGGCTTTTTTTTAGTACCGCCAATTGTTATTGTACTGCAAGTCGTTTGGGCCAAGCCCAAAATTCATAAAATGTTCAAGAAAAATATTTATTTTGAAATGATTCCTTTTCAAACAAAAGTTGAAAATCCATAAAAACAATACTTCTTAAAAAGTATTACAATTTTTATGCATACATCATTTTTTTTAAATATTAAGATTTAACCTTATCATCGACAGTTATTAAAAATCCATATAAAAAATGATGCACAATAACACATGAAGCAAGTTTTGCAAAAAACAATAAAAAAATATTATTCAAAAAATATTTATCGAAAATATGTTGTACACACAAATGCCATTTCCAATCAAAAAAATATTATTATCAAACAATAAAAAGATCCTTTTGAACAAAATTAACAATTTATCTTTTACAACAAATCTAAAAATTTAATAAAAAATTTAACTATTATATTTTTTTTCATCCAGTCTTTATTTAAGCAGTACCTAATATTTTAAAAGAAAACATTTAACATTATTATACACATTTATTTCAATTAATGTCGCATAATAGCACAACAATCAGATTATATATTTTTTTCTTGTCCGATGTAACGCACGAGCATTTGTACTGGTAATTATTCAAATAACTGAAGCAAACTAAATAATTCAATATAAAACTTGTCCCGTATACAAATCATAAATGAATGAAATGAAAATGGATGAAAAAATGGAATGTGTTACTGCCTAGCCTTTTACCAATGGTGCTCAATGAGATCCTCCTGAAGTTGAAGGTGGGTGTTTGCATTTTCAATCTCCTGGTATGAGTGGAATTATGTTTCAATAATGAATGTCATTGGCAGTACAAATCCATGTGGTTGATGTATGTAGTGGTTGCATACTCACATGGGTTACTCGGTTTGGATGTATATCCGAAGGACTTAATATTCCGATTTCAAAGGTAATTCACAACATGTATGTGTAGAACTTCTGAAGTCATTCTATGACTTGAAGCAGTCAGAGAATTGTGTGGTACAACCGACTAGGTGAGTTCTTCCTTGATAAGGATAACTCTTGTACCGATGATTGCTGATGTGTTTTCATGAAGAAACCCTTAATTGGATTTTACATCACGCTAGTGGTGTTTGTGATCTTATTATCAAATGTCTATATGATACATATGATATACACACAGTCATTGTAAGATGGATATTTGGGTCAAACCAATTTTTGCTTAAGTTTATAACTTGAGCATATTACTCCAGGAATAAATGTGATACCAGTCTTTATATATCCAGAAATATTGACGAAGTTCAATATGGATATATAATACCAAAGACACATATGGTCATATTATACCTAACATGGGATTCAAATCCTTTGAAAGGTAGGAGAGGTGGTGAAGTGATAATTGTACCTGTAGTTCCATATCTAAACACCATTGGAGCACATATATCTTGCAAAATACATCAGGTTTGGCATTATATTTGTTGGCAATTTATTGAGAGTGCAGTTACCCAAAAAGGCATAAGGTTTGTGTATCCAAGACACAAAAGTCTTGATTAATTCTATTGGGAAAGATCGGGATGGGATCATGGTGTAGTATACAAATATTGGATAGTTATCTGATCCCGATAGTGCAATATCAAAGAATGAATTCACTGGAACAACATTTTGAGGGAAGTCTTCAATAAACTCTAAATAGTTCGTTCCAGCATTCAATATTCTGCAAGTAATTGAGTGAATACTTTGTAGAATGATTGGCCACATGTGAAATCATGTGGAGATAATCATTACTACCAAGATAATGTCACTTATATTGCTTACGAGTTATATTTATCCTCGTGAATTGTAGAAATGTAAGAGGATAACCTGCAAACAAACTATTATGATATTCACAGTGTCTTCACCAATGTTTATATTCCTGAATTATGTTAGTGGAATTGGTACAAGACAACCTTGAGATTTGCAAATTTCTAGAGGAGAGTAAAATCCCAAGTTATAATTCGTTAATGATCTTGTGATCATTCATATTGTACTCCTTTTACCTTTATGATTTTCCCTAAGGTTTTTCATACAAGGTTTTCAGTGAGACAATATAAATATAAGTGTGGACGTATGTCATATGGTTTCTCCTTGTTTTTTTCCACAAGGTTTTCTAGAATGAGTTTTCATTGGCATATTGTTATAATGTTTCTTCTCAACTCACGAGGAGTTTTTAGTTTGCAATATACACTCATGACGAATTGATCAAGGGGGGTTGTTGAGAAATAATATATGTGGTCAATTGTGTGGAGAGATGTCTCCCAAAAGGTGTGTCCGTTGGAGGAGGCATGTCTCCCCAACACACCCATTTATCATGTATATAAGTGGGTCTCCCATATTGCAATAGAACAAGAGAATCATTGTGGTTATTCTGTGTCTATCATCATTTCATACTCTAGTATCGACGCATGTCCCGTGTAGCCACCCAAAACTACTATCTAGTGGTCTAGCCTTGTCTCCTTTTTACCGATGTTTCTCCTCAACTCATCGTCTTCCACGTACATTTCCTTTTCTTATATCGTTCTTCACGCGGCTAAGAGGAGAGAAGTCGTCCACCTAAGTGCTACGTGTCGGTCGCGTGGGAGCTCGAAGCTGTTGGATTGCATCACCCGCCGCTAGGAGGCACGCCGCCGGTACGGCCGTGCCCACTATTCCACGTCCCCGCCATCCTAAAGGAGTACCCACATACATGGTTGTCGCCTCCTCAAGCTCAGCCGCAACTGTCGATGTTGCCGAGGCAACAGGTCCTACAACACGACTTATGTTGTAAAAAAACTGTAACATGACCTTTGTTGGGGAAAATTTACAGAACACGACCTTTGTTGTAAAAAAAAATCTACAAAAAGACCTCTATTGCAATGGTGGAGGTATCGCTTGATCCACCCGAGGTCCGAACAGTGCGTTGATGTTCATCTTGGTCAACCAACATCTTTACATCAAACTCTATATTGGTTTCATGGAAGTCATAATGAACTCTTTGTTTTACTTAATTGATTCAAGATTGGATCACCAAAGACTCTTTCATGACCATATCAAGTTTTACCATGAACATCATATTGGTCATCACTTGCTCTTCTAAATGGCCCATCACAAACTCTTGAGAGGCACAATGAATTATTTACTCTAGTTGCTTGCTTCAATACATGATCAACCAAAACCAAACACATGATTATCTCTTGATCATACCATAGCTTGAATTCTTATCTTTTAATTATACTCTCAAGACCTTGATCCTTGTAAACCCAAACGTGTCAACCTTTGTGATCCTCCATTGACCTCCACCTTGAACATACTTGATTAGACATTGAAATCAATATTGATGGCTTCATTAGATACATCCAAAGAGCAACTAGTATCCTCAGTAGGCACGAGACAACGATAATCAAATCCTAGGCCTCATGGGCACGGGGTCAGAGACCCCGTGCGCATGGTATCAGAGAGTTTAACAGTTGACCCCGTGTGCACGGGGGTTAAGAAACCCGTGCACAAAGGATGTCGAGAGAGATTTCCCTGAACCCTGTGGGCACGACCCCTTGACCCCGTGCGCATGGGGTAAGCAGAGAGGATACCATGAGAACTTTTTCAAGAGGCTTTTAATGAAACTCTTCCCAAATAAATCCAGCAAGCTTCACACATCACCATGAATCATTTATTCATATAATATATGATTCCCTTGATGCTCAATAGGAATTGTCATTCAATACCAAAGCTTATAGCAAATCTTCATCTTTATGTGAATCATCCTTAAGGCGCCACCTATGTAATATTCCTTCAAATATATCATAGTGAAAGCATTAGTCCATAGATATTGTCAGTAATTACCAAAACCACACTTAGGCACTACATGCCCTTTCACATGTATAGTTTGTATGTATTATGTCAATTTTGGAGCTGAAGTCCCAACAATGTCATTTATTTGTTGTGCCAACGGTGTAATGAACAAAAAAACTAAAGAGTTAAATACAAGGCAAATACAATCATAGTATGAAAATAGTCATTTGCATATAACACGGGAAAAACATCCTTCGAATAGTTTACCAACCTTCTCAGTTGCATTTCGTTTTTGCCTCTTTGTGAATAATTCATAAAACATGTTGTTCATAAGTTGCTTAGCTTCTTGATTGCAATTTGGTCTTTGCGCTAAGGACACAAAAGGTCATCTAGTGCGTGATAAGATCACCACTAATGAAAATGGGACCACAAAATTAGGCTGGGAGCAACCAAACACCATGTTTTTGCATGTTCACATCTATAACCCTCAAGCACAGGCAACCAAACATCATGTATTAAATGATTTCATAATGCAACATGCATTCAAACGAAACACAAAACATGGTTTATAGCATGTATTACCTCAACCAGGCCCTATAGGACCACAAATGCAAGGAGGCCAAAATGATTGCAAATCAAACGAACACACTCTTACTGTTTTCTTTTACTTGCATGCCCTTGGTGTTTTTCTTTTACTTGCACACCCTTGGTGTTTTTCTTTTACTTGCACGATCAATGTCTTTTTTTAGGGTCACACCCTTAGTGTCTTTTTTTGAACTTATGGTCAGTTTATTAAAACTCAAATAATAGTTACATCTTTAGCCAGTTCGGCTAAGAGAAAATCAGGAGACTTTCTTGCTAAAGATTGTGCCACCATGTTGGGCAGTGAACAAAAGGGGTTGGTCCAATCCTTTGCGCTATGCAGAAGCAATTAGCGATAGTTGTGTATGGATCAAGTATTTCAGCTATCCCATTGCAAGCATTAATAAGCTCTCGACAATCAGATTCAAAAACAACATGTGAGCATCCTAGTTCATTCACGCGCATCATTCTGTTTTCAAGAGCTAACCCCTCCACCAAAGGAGCATCGACCACACCACTTTGCGAGCAAATATCCCACAATGATAGATGCTGAATAGTTGCTAGACGTCGGCGTTGGTCACAAGTAAGTTTTCAAAAATGATGTTGCGAAATCTATCAGTTCCAAGTGCCCGATTAATCACCTCCTTCATCCCCAGAACTCTCCAAACTTCTCTCGCTCTCGTGCATGCAACCATTAGATGGTGGATATTCTCTGCACCATCTGACAAATAGGACACTGTCCAGAAACATGAATATGTCGACTTGCTAGCACCGAAAAGCATGGTACGATCCCATGTAGAGCCTTCCAGCCAGATATTTTAATTTTACTTAGAATATTTGAGTTCTAGAGGATTTTTCACACATGATTGCTAGTGGAAGGACCTTCATCCGAACCTTTGAGGCGCCCAATAAACTGATACCTCCATTCGATGTACTATGCTGATCTAACCGAAAAATTATAACTCTTTTATGCCAAGCAACAAAATCATCAGTCATGTTTGCACTTAGGGGTAATCAAAAAATCCTTTCAACACTCACTGGGAAAGAAACTATCTCTGATTATATCCTCACCGCAAAATCATCAGTCATGTTTGCACTCATGGGTAATCAGAAAATCCTTTCAACACCAACGGGGAAAGAAATTATCTCTGATTATATCCTCACATCCCAATCTCCCGTAGTGTACAGCACGGTAGCAGCTTTTCCCCTCAAAGAAAAAAAATGCGTTTCCTTTCTTTTTTTTTGCTTGAATCTTTTCTCCAGATGATATATGGGCCGTCATAAATGAAAGCGAATATAACCGAATGATACCTGGCGAGGCCCAATACAGGCCCATCCAGCAGTACTCTCGCTTGGAAAGCAAGAAAGAAGGTTACCGGAAAACTCCCCCATCGACGGGAGCTCCCCCTCTCCTATTTCTCTCCAGTCGCCGCTTAGCCAAAACCCCCGAGAAAACCCTCGCGCCCCAAGCTTCCCCCCACCCACCATGCGCCGCCTACTCCGGCCGGCGAAGGCGGCGGCCTCCGTGGCCGCCGGGGCCGCGGTATTGGCGTCGCTCGGCGAAGTCGCGTACGCGGATGGCGTCTTCCCCTTCCGCCGCCAGCCCGCCGCTCCTCCCCCGCCGCCTCCAGATGCCCAGCCCGCCCCCGCCGCCGCCTCGTCCGGCTCCAGCGGGTTCGACCCCGAGGAGCTGGAGCGTGGGGCCCGCGCGCTGCGTAAGATCAATGCCTCCCGGTACGCCAAGCTGGTAAGCTGCTCGCGCTCTGGCCCCTTACGCCTTACCTACCTGGAGTGTTGCCCGTTCTGACGCCCCCGTTGTTGTTGGCATTGGCCCCAGCTGTTTGGGCTGATGCAGAGCCAGGAGGAGGCGCGCCTCGCGGAGATGGCTGCGGAGAAGGTCCACAACGAAATCTACTGGAAAGTCAAGGAAATCGTGAGTTATTCGCGGCCTTTCCCCCTTTTGATGCGAAAATTGCTCGATGTCACTCGATTCCAATGCTAGACTGCTCGAATTCATTTTACTTAATCCGCCTTTTGAGCATTCTCTTTCTGTAGTGTTGGAGTTCGCAACTTCTCTGAATGAAGAGCATCTGATTCGTTAACCATTAATTTGCTTAGAAAGCTTCCTGCAACAACAACAAGGCCTGCTTAAGAAAGCAGAGCTGTTAACATTCTCGTCTGGAAAAAAAATCTAGGGCCTGACCATTCAAGTGGTGTAGGTCATAATTCATAATAAATCGCCTGCTTGATCCTTGTGAATAGCAAAGTATCACGGATTTAGAACTTCATGGCAATTAAAACTGGAACAAATGTGTTATGTGGTATAAAATTTCATCTGTGCATCTAGCTATGATGATGCATTGAGCCGTTGTACATTGCTGCTGCCAATACACTCATACTTTTGTGTTGACCCTTATCTGACAGGAGGCGAAGCGGAAAATGGGTGAAGAATATAGAGAAAATTTGAAACAGCAATCACAACTTGAGGCACAAAGGTTACGCTACGAGGATGAGTTGGCTAAGAAAAGAAAGCAGGTATTGAATCTTCCACCCTCTAACTACCTTTGCTAGGGCATGCCGAACGCAGGTGCTAATAGGGAGGCGCCAGGATGGATATCTGATCGATTGGCAGTTAGGCCATCCATTCCTGGTGGATTCCTGGCGTCACGTGAAGCGTTGACGCAAAATATAGAATCGGGCGCCTGTGCCTCTTGTGCCTTGCGGGATGAAACGCTGCTGCACGATGCAATTCTATTAGCGCCTACAAGTTAGCGTCCAGCGTTGAAACAAACACGTGCTTGGATATTTCTTTATATCTACAATAGTTTTTTATTTTCCTAAGCGCCTGTACAGGCGTCTTGCGCTGAAGATGCCCTTCATGTTTATATCTATGTTAAGTTGGTGCTATTTCCGGTGGTGCCTTGGGTTTATAAGGAGAACATCAACACATGATTTAATGAAGCACCTATTTTGACAGGAAGAGCGTGAATCTGAAAGACGACGGGACGCTGAACTTGTAAGGATGCAAGAGATTGGTGCCGTAAAAAGAGAACAAGCTAGGCGTGCCACAGAACAGAAGATTCTAGAGCAAGAGCTACAGGCTGTGAAAGAAAAGGCTAAAAATGATCGCGAGACAAACAAAGAGAATGCTATTTCTGATGCTAAAGCTAAAGCTCATGAAGCAAAGCTGACAGAAGATTACAACAAAAGAATGATTGTGGAACTCATGAATGGTGAAAAAGAAAAATGGATTGCTGCAATAAATACCACCTTTTCACATATAGAAGGTTTATATACATCACTACTTTGGTCAATCTTGCAATTTTCAATTATTTGATCAGCATTCTTATGTTGAATTTTTCTTCCAACTTAAATGAATAAGATTACGCATCACTTAGCGTCCTGTTTCTACATTATACCATGTCTGTTTTCAGCGGAGACCTTTCTTAGGTGTGCTTTAGATTTCATATATGGATTGGGATTTCAATTTTTTAAAATAAAGAAACCATGATTATTCCAGTCTTGCTCTAATTTTGATACTAGTTTCTCATGTGGAATTGCAGGTGGGTTAAGAGCATTATTGACTGATAGGAGTAAGCTAGTAATGGGTATTGGAGGAGTCACTGCACTAGCTGCGGGAGTTTATACTACTAGGTTTGTCTGGGGATCCTATCATTTCCTTGTAACAAACAATGGTATGGACATGTGATGGTTTTATTTAATTTTCATCCAGGGAAGGAGCCAGGGTCACATGGGGTTACGTCAACAGAATTTTGGGTCAGCCTTCACTGATTCGTGAATCATCAAGGCGAAAGTTTCCATTGCCAGGTCTTAAGGCTCTTAAACCTAGCTCTGCATCTCTGTCGGGAGGTGCGGCCTTTGACAATGTTATTCTTCACCCTTCACTCAAACGAAGGATTGAACATCTTGCACGAGCAACTGCAAATACGAAATCTCATGATGCACCATTCCGCAATATGTTGTTCTATGGACATCCTGGAACTGGCAAGACTTTAGTAGCCAGGGAGATGGCTCGCAAATCTGTAAGTTGATACATTTAATCTCTTGCACTATCAACAGAGAATTGTTTGCTGCCAACGCTCTTTTTCGGTCGTACTGTTGAGTATTTTCAAAACCTGACTAGATGTAACTTGATTGTAAATTTAAATTTAACTAAATGTGAATTTTACGAAAGAAATCCTGGCGAATCAACTTGAGCTATATGGCAGTTTTATTTATTGTGAAGACATGCTTTCAGGTTGGACCTGTGTCTGGACTTACAAGGCTCATTTGCTTTGTTGTAAGTCAAATCTTTTTAAATTTGGCTGAGTTTATCAAGAAAAACATCAACATCTGCAGTACCAAATCAGTAACATTAGATAGTACATTTCCATATGTATTTTTATGAAGTTGTGGCTGTTAATACTTTTCTTGGTAAATTTGAACAAGTTTGACTCAAGAAAAACCAAATGAGCCTTGTAAACCCGGACGGAGAGACTATGCGGCAACCATACTGCTCATCTTTTCATTTTCGTATTGAATGTTTTAAGTTCAAAAGAGAGTACAATTGATGAAGTTCCCTTGTCTAAGACCAGGAGCTGTTGAAACTTTACTAGTGGGATACTTCTGTTTTGTAGGGAGATTGACAGGAATTCCATTTCACATTGAAGATATTTAAGTAATTTATGCATGAAAAACTTTCCCTGTATCCACCAATGCTCACACCATTGTACCCTTCACAGGGCCTTGATTATGCAATGATGACAGGAGGAGATGTTGCACCCTTAGGATCAGAGGCTGTTACCAAGATCCATGAAATCTTTGATTGGGCTAAGAAGTCCCAAAAAGGCATGCTTCTTTTCATTGATGAGGCTGATGCATTCTTGTGCGAGTAAGTTTGCAACTCAATCACTTTCTTACTACTAGTAAATCTTGTAATTATCAAATATTAGCTACTAGGTCTAAGCATACTTTATTTCCTGTCCCAGCTTTATCCACCTTATCTTTTTTTTTTTTTGGGGGGGGGGGGGGGGGTATACACACACATCAATTTCGTTAATATATCTGTTTCTTTTTTCCTTCTAATTCACTAGGCGTAACAGTACCCATATGAGTGAAGCTCAGCGGAGTGCTCTCAATGCACTGTTGTTTCGAACTGGTGACCAATCAAGGGACATCGTTCTTGTCCTTGCAACCAACCGACCGGGTGATCTTGATGCTGCTATTACTGACCGAATTGATGAAGTTATCGAGTTTCCCCTGCCTGGGGAAGAGGAGCGGTTTCAGTTGCTCAAGTTATACTTGAACAACTATATGCTCAAGGAAGATGACAAGAGTTCTCCTTGGAGGACACTGCTGAAGAAGCAGCCGAAGAAGATACATGTACAGGACATAACCGATGATCTACTCAGGGACGCTGCGCGCAAGATTGATGGCTTCTCTGGCAGAGAGATTGCGAAGCTGATGGCCAGTGTGCAGGCTGCTGTCTACGGGAGTCCTGACTGCATATTGAATCCGCAGCTGTTCAATGAGGTGGTTGAATACAAGATCGCCGAGCATCAGCAGCGCATGAAGCTTGCTTCGGACGCCGCAGCTTGAGCAGCGTTGTAGATCTATCTGGAGGTCGCATTATTCCGGACTGATTGAGGCATGGTACTGAGATATAATCGCCTCCCACCTACTTCTGATAGCAGCTATGGTTTCGAATTACAGTGGAGACAGAAAATCTTGCGTGTCACAGGTTAGTTCTGTCAATTTTGTTGGATGTGCTTGCCTGTGGCGAACTTAGGTAGAGTTGTCCTTGAGACCTTCTAACAGGGTTGAGATATAGCCTCATCTTGGTTTCTTACCTGTTCAGTCGGCCTTGGTAATAATCTGTACACTTGGGGATGATGTTTTGGTGCTAATTGTTACTAGAATTGAGCAGTTGAACTGCGATGGTGTTTCTGTGTGGACTCCGTTCTCTTCTCAGGGTTATCTTACTTCGAAGGTGTCTCCAATTCATTAGTTCTTCCTTTAATCAGAAAATTCAGAAACACAATGCCGTTCATGTCCGAGCACTTAGAGTTGTCCTCCTCAAGATTTACAGTGGGTAGACCTGTGTGTCATCAACATGTAACTGCATTTGAAATGCCCATGGAACTGAGAAGGAAATGAAAGCTACGGGGGTGCCACCGGAGCACGGTCCCCCCAGTATCAGTATCAATGATGTCCACATAATAAATGATGTAGTTTCCGTTTCCGGTCTCACCTTCACACCTCTAGGTACATTACGTACCATTGTTCTTCTCCTCTAGCAACAGCAACAGCAACAGCACGTTAGTCTTGTGTAAATAAATCTCATCTGTAACCCAACCATCAAGGCTGAACTATACCCAAGTACAGCGCGCCTGTAGATCTCGTGGCGGTATTGAAGTTCCACCAGGTCGCTGTCATGGCGCAAGGCACGACCTGCCTTAACCTCTCCCCTACCACACCACCATACCAATTTTCTGTAGGTTCCAGAACCCCATCCATCACCAAGCATTGGTGTTGAAATTCAACTCGTGATCAATCATTTTCCCTTCCAAAAGAAGCTCTTTTTTTTTCCTCTTTAAAAATAAAATGTCCACAAGACGCTTGAACGAAAAACACAAGCGACTACCCTTTCATCAGGACTATGGAGGGAGGGAGGGAGGGAGGGAGATGGAGGCACAAGTACAGGCGCGTATCATCATCATCGCGCTGGTGACCACACCCACAAAACAAAACAAAACAAACCGTAAGATGAAATGTCATTGCCAAAAAAACGGAGCGCATCACCGAATCGAATCGCAGAGCCGGGATGGGCTCTTGCGATGCAAGCCTTCAATTTTGCCGACAATGTACATATCATCATTCACTTTGCGCTGCCATCCACCCAACACGCACACTCAAAACGCAGGCAGGCCGGCGGGGCTTGCTTCCCTTTGATCAGCTTCTGACACACACAGTCCGCTCTCACATGCGCCTGCTGCTGCCTTCTGGCCAAAGTCCAACAACTTTGACACCACCACCACCATCACCACCACCGGAAATCAGGGAGAGGAGAGAAAGAAAAACACGAGAGCTTTGGCAGCAGAAGGCCATCCATGGAGGAAGCAGCAGCTCAAACAAAATTGCCTCCCGGAAAGGCTGCCAAGACAACTTAGGAAAGGGGATTACCGGCAGCGGCCCCACCCAATCAAGGCAGAAAGCTAGGGCAGAGGCTTAGAAAACCCTCCTGTAATGACCCCCTCCTTAATCGTACTTTGCACACCAAATGACAAACCCCCACGCCTAAGTACATTCCGAGCAAGCAAAGGGCCCCTCCCTCCCTCTCTCACCCCAATGCTCCCCTCTGCCAGAGGGAATCCAACAAGCCCGAAAAGCAAAGTCAAAAAGCAACGAGTGCCCAAGCCAAGACGGGCGGGTGCATTGGCAATGACAGTGGCATTGCATCAAGAAATGCCACTGCCACTGCAAGCCTGCAACTGCATACATACAAGCGAGCACGGGCACGCATGCACTACAGCACTAGCACAAAGAGAGAGAGAGAGAGAGAGAGAGAGACCATAGAATCTTCAATGTAGTAGTAGTAGGATCTAAGCAAGAAGCATTTGGGTTCACCATGCTAACCTAACCGTTGTTATTTGTCCATGGAAGCAATGAGCAAGAGGAAGATGGAATGCATGCATGCATGCCTGCCTCATCACATTACTGGTCTACTCCCTCCTCCTAAGTGACTGCCGACGCATGAGTTAACACCTGACAACGATGAGGTTACGGGAATTACACGGGATAAATAAAAATTGCTAATGGCTAATGCGTCCTCTAGCATTGTGTCGCTGCTGCTGCTCGCTCATGCGCCGTGCTGCTGCTGCTGCTGCTGGTGGGGCGGCGGCGGGTGGTGGTGCTGGTGGTGGGGAGGAGGAGGAGGAGGATGGTCGTGGTGGAGCGGCGGCAGCGGCTGCGAGGTCTTGGCGAGGTGCTTGTTGTTGTGCATCCACACCTTGAGGACGCGGCGGGGGACGCCGACCTGCGCGCAGAAGGCGTCCACCACCCCGCCGTCGGGCTTCTGGACGCGCCAGCCCACGCGGTGCGCGAACTCCAGCATGCGCTCCTTCTGCTCCGGCGTGAACTTGGTCCGGAACCGCTTCTTGCTCGGCGCCGGGGGCGCGGAGGCCGACCCCACGGCCGCCTGCGCCTGCGGCGGAGGCGGAGGCGGCGGCGGGGCGCGCAGCTCCTCGCTCGACGACTCGGCCAGCGCGGCGGGCGCGGACATCGGGGACGCCGGGACGGCCGGGCGCTTCTGCTGCATGTGCGGCGGGGCGAGGAGGAGCGGCATGAGCCGGGAGTTGGCGCCGGCTGGGGTCGCGGAGGGGGACACCACGGCGGAGGCCGGGGACGGCGAGGGCGAGGGGACCACCAGCACCGGCTCGCGGCGGTGGAAGCTGCGGTGGCAGCCGCACGCGGCGCAGGCCAGCGCGGCCACCCCGTCGCCCGGGGACGGCATGAACTCGCCGCAGCCGTCGAGCACGTGCGCGCCCATCCGCGCGGCGTGGTTCCGCAGGCACTCCCTGTACCTCCACGGCAACGGCTCCGGTCCCGTGGCGCCACCGTGCTCGCCCGGTGCCCTTGTGGAGGAGCCGGTGACGATGGCAAGCGTAGGCGGCGGGGGAGGCATGGCGCCACCACCAAGAACGCCGTTTCTTGCCGGCTCATGCTGGCGCTGGCGCTGGTGCTGCGGCTGCTGCTGGTGGTGGTGCTGGCGGTGGGCCTCCCCAGGTGCTGCCTCCACCGTTCTCTCCCGCTCCCTCTCACTGTCCATCCTTCTCCGGTTGGGATGCTGGTGCTGGGGCAAGAGGAAGCCGGGCGGCGCCTGCGGCGGCGGCGGCGGCGAGGAGACGAGGGAGGAGTTGGGAGGCAGGAGGGGCCTGGAGAAAGCGGCTGCCTCCATCAACGAGGAGGGCGAGGAAGCAGCCGCGGCAGGCGAGCCAAGAACCTGGGGAGCTCGGCCGTGCATGTGCAGGTGCTGCGGGGGCGCGGCCGTGGCGGGCGCCGTGGTGTAGTGATGACGATGATGGTGCTGGTGCTGGTGCTGGTGCCGACGGTCCTCCCTCATCACCCCCTCTTCCTGCTCCTCGTCTTCCTCCTCGTCCTCCTCCTCATCGTCCTCCTCCTCTTCCTCCTCCTCCCCGTCCAGCTCCTCGTCCTCCTCCACATGCGATGGCCTCTTGTACTCCATGGACGGCTCGCTCCGGTGCGATTAGGACCGGAGATTCTTTGCCGTGGTGTGTTTCTTGGGCGGTGGGGTTGTTGGGGCGTGCTGTGCTGTGCTGTGCTGTGTTGTGACTTGTTCTAACTTGTAAGCTGGAAACTTATAGCTAGGTTTGTGGTGGAGCAGGGAGGGGGGTGTTGGCCTCAAGGGGGAAAGAGGGCAAGGGAGCTGAGCTTAACGGAGGATGATATGGTGGCAGGCTGGTTAGCGATGGGTTATTAGGGTGAGCATAGTGGCGGTCAGTAACCACATGGCATCCATAAAGCGGGGAATGTCTCCTTGGGAGAGAGCTAGCTATCTACTATCTGCATCTATCTATCTCTCTATCTATCTATCTCGCTAGCCCGTCTTATCTATGTCAAAAGAAAGAAACCAGGGCGAGCAGGAAGCGGGGTGAAGGGAAAGAGGGCGCGCGCGCAAAGGGGTTGGCGAGGTGACGGCAGAGAGAAAGTGGCCGCCCGCTGCCTGCTGGGAGTGGGAGTGGGAGTGGGGTGCGGTTTTGCTTCAAGGAGCCTAGCCTAGCCTAGTCGTGCTGGTACTACTACGCCACTGCACTGTGCACTCCACGGGTGATTTTCAGGGAGAGGGAGGGGAGGAAGAAGCCCATGCCCTGCGCGCCGACAGGGCCCATGTTTCGCCACCGCGCTCCCACGGGAAAGACTGCAGCGCGATGGATCGCCATTGCTACCAGCTGCGTTGCTGCCGTCTCTGCGTGTGCATGGCGTGCCCTAGCTAGCTTCCTTGATGGCGCAACGCTCCAATGCTCGCCCTGCGGTGAGCGGGCGACCGACCGATCGAGCACCGCAATAACTGCACGCGCCGTGCCGTGGTATTTGCCTGCCCCTGTTGCCAACCCCCCACCATTGACCCCAACTACGCCCATGCCTCCTCTTGCGCTGCCCGGTCACCCTATGCGTTTTTTTGATTATTTCGGTTCAGGTAGTTCAGTTTATGGATAATTTGGGTATTTAAAAATGAGAACCGAAACTTTTATATGTTAAAAAATACTCGAACCTAAATTACCCAAACTTTTGGTTCGGGTAATTCGGATACCCAAAAAATCCGAAATATTTGAAGCACACATCAACTTTTGGTATGAATAATTTAAATAGTATGAGTATTTTAGCTAGTATGGGTAACATAACAGTGTAATAATATACAACTAATTTTTTTTGTCGATCCTAAGGATGCTAACAAGTATGCAAGCTCCAGCGATCCTTTTATGCACTGGAGCAAGGATCTTGGAGTTGGAATGTACGCTTTGATGATATGATCAAACCTTTTTGATTTATACAAAGTTTATGAGAAACTTGTATTTCCAAGAAAGTGAGTGAGAGCACTATAGAATTTCTGATAAATACATGTGGTTGACATATTGTTGATCCAAAATGATGTAGCATTTCTGTAAAGCATATAGGGTTGTTTGAAATGTGCTTTTCAAAGAAAACTTGGATTAAGCTACTTGAACACTAAGCATCAAGATCTATAAAGATATATCAAAACACCTGATAAAACTTTCAATGAATACATACCATGACAAGACTTTGAAGGAGTTCAAAATAGATCAATCAAAGAAGGAGTTCTTGAATATATTGTAAGGAGTGAATTTGAGTAAAGACTCACAGATTGACCACAGTAGAAGAAAGAGAAAGAACGATGATCGTCCCCTATGCCTTAGCTGTAGGCTTTATAGTATGCTATGTTGTGTACCACACCTGATGTGTGCCTTGCCATGAATCTGTCAAGGGGTACAAGAGTGATCCAGGAATGGATTACTAGACAACGATCAAGATTATCCTTAGTAACTTGAGGAGTAAGGAATTATTTCTCGATTATGGAGGTGATAAAAGAGTTCGTCATAAAGGGTTACATCGATGCAAGCTTTGACACCAATCGGGTTGTCTCTGAGTAGCAAACCAGATTCGTATAGTGGAGCAGTCATTTGGAATAGTTCCAAGTGGAGCGTGGTAGCAACATCTATAGTATGACATAGAGATTTGTAAAGCACACAGGGATCTGAAAGGTTCAAACCCGTTGACTAAAACCTCTCTCACAAGCAAAACATGATAAACCTTAGAACTTATTGGGTGTGAATCACATAGTGATGTGAACCAGATTATTGACTCTAGTGCAAGTGAGAGACTGTTCGAAATATGCCCTAGAGGCAATAATAAATTAGTTATTATTATATTTTCTTGTTCATGATAATCGTTTATTATCCATCCTATAATTGTATTGATTGGAAACTCAAATACATGTGTGGTTACATAGACAACACACTGACCCTATTGAGCCTCTAAAGGACTAACTTGTTGATCAAAGATGGTCAAGGTTTCCTGACCATAGACATGAGTTGTCATTTGATAACAGGATCACATCATTAGGAGAAAGATGTGATGGACAAGACCCAAACTATGAACGTAGCATGTGATCGTGTCAGTTTATTGCTATCATTTTTTGCATTTCAAGCATCTATTTCTATGACCATGAGATCATGCAACTCCCGGGCACCGGAGGAATGTCTTGTGTGTATCAAACGTCACAACGTAACTGGGTGACTATAAAGGTGCTCTACAGGTATCTCCGAAGGTGTTTGTTGGGTTGACGTGAATCGAGAATGGGATTTGTTACTCCGTCTGACGGAGAGGTATCTCTAGGGCCCACTAGGTAATACAACATCACAATGAGCATGCAAGCAATGTGACTAAAGAGTTGGCCACGGGGTCTTGTATTACGGAACGAGTAAAGAGACTTGCAGGTAACGAGATAGAACTAGGTATGGAGATACCGACGATCGAATCTCGGGCAAGTAACATTCCGATGGACAAAGGGAACATTATATGGGATTGATTGAATCGTTGACATCGTGGTTCGACCGATAATGATATTCATAGAATATGTAGGAGCCAATATGGGCATCTAGTTCCCGCTATTTGTTATTGGCCGGAGAGTGTCTCAGGTCATGTCTACATAGTTCTCGAACTCGCGGGGTCTGCACACTTAAGGTTCGGTGACATTTCGGTATAGTTGAGTTATGTATGTTGGTGACCGAATGTTGTTCGTTGTCACGGATGAGATCCTGGATGTCACGAGGAGCTCCGGAATGGTTCGGAGGTAGAGATTTATATATGGGAAGTCATATTTTGGCTACCGGAAAAGTTTTGTGTTTTTCCGCTATTGTACCGGGAAGCTTCTTGAAGGTTCCTAAAACTTTCGGAGGAGTCCGTAAGTCCACCAAGGGTTTGCATGGGCTGAGGGGAGACATCGTGGCCTTATTTGTCCAAGCGCACAAGTCTCTCGAGGCCCATGCAGTTGGGAAAGGTGGAAAGTCCACCTTTATTTGGAAGGGGATGAAGGGGATTGTGAAAGGATCGATATGGTTGGCTAGAGGGGGGGGGGTGAATAGACAACGACCACTTTTTAATTAAACTTAACAAGTTAAGGTAAACACTATACGGGTTCACAAATAATATGACAAAGAGGATACCCCTATAGATGCTACCAACAAGACCTATTAAGGCAAGTAAGATATAATCACAAGTAAAAGCAAATACAAAGTAAAGGGTAGAGATAACCACAAGTGGAACCGATGGAGACGAGGATGTGTTACCGAAGTTCCTTCCCTTTGACAGGAAGTACGTCTCCGTTGGAGCGGTGTGGAGGCACAATGCTCCCCAAAAAGCCACTAAGGCCACCGTATTCTCCTCACGCCCTCGCACGATGCAAGGTACCGTGATTCCACTATAGGTGCCCTTGAAGACGGCGACCGAACCTTTACAAACAAGGTTGGGGCAACTCCACACAAAGCTTGGAGGCTCCCAACAAGACCACGAAGCTTCACCACAATGGAATATGGCTTCGAGGTGACCTCAACCATCTAGGATGCTCAAACACCCAAGAGTAACAAGATCCGCAAGGGATAGGTGGGGGAATCAACTTTTCTCTTGGTGAAAGTGTGGATCTAGGCCTTCTCAACCAATCCCTAAAGAATCAACAAGTTTGATTGGCTAGGGAGAGAGATCGGGGTACTACCGCTGGATGCAGCGGTACTACCGCTGGGGCTTCCAGCGGTACTACCGCTGGCCCCTTGGTAGTGCATAAGCACTACTACCGATGGAGACGAGTTGGCTTGTGCCGTTGACGAGTGTTACCTGAAACCTTGACACACACGATTAGTCCTGTACGATACTGTCATTAATCACCAAAATTACTTAGGCATAAACTATGCCTCAACAATTAGGATTCCAGCTCCTCCCCCCATTGTTGCACCCTAGGGCTTGGAGGGGTTGTTCCCCACGCCCATCCACCTATATATAGAGGGGAGGGGGCGCCCCAAGAGGACACACGAAGCCCTTGGCGCCCCTCTCTCTTCCTAGATCGTTTTCTTCTCCGTTTGCTGTTTCAGTAGCGCTAGGCGTAGCCCTGCCGGGATAGCAACACCACCGCTGCCACGCCATTGCGCTGCCGGAGAACTCATCAACCTATCGGTCCTCGCTTGCTGGATCAAGGAGGCGGAGAACTTCATCAAGTTATACGTGTGCTGAACACGAAGGTGCCATCCGTTCGGCACTGGATCAGGACGAATTGTGATGGGATAGCGGGACAGATTGCGATTTGGATCGCGAAGACGTTCGACTACATCAACCATGTTATATACGCTTCCGCTTAGCGATCTATAATGGTATGTAGATGCACTCCCCCTCTCATAGATGTTAGTCTCCATAGATTGATCTTGGTGTGTGTAGGATTTTTTTTGTTTCCCATGTGACGTTCCCCAACAGTATCAAGGTCACACCAGAGAGACCACCATCATACTAGAAGCGGTGGTATCACATGACTTATGGATTTGGCATGCTTTCTTTGGAATGCCAGGTCTCACAACGACATCAATATGCTTCAACGATCTCTGATGTTCAAGATGCTTTGTAATGGGTAATCATCATCATATAACTACATCGTCAATGATCGAGACTAAAACATGGAATACTATCTTGCTGATGGCATATATCCTTAGTGGGTTGCATTTGTGAAGACCATATTCGAATCACAAGTAAAAAAACAAAAACACTTTGTAGTGATGCACGAAGCAGCTAGGAAGGATGTGGAGAGGGTATTCAGAGTGGTGCAAGCTCGATGGGGACTTGTTCGTGGGGCTGCAATGATGTGTGATCGGGAATTTTATGGCAGCTGATGACATGTTGTGTTATTTTGCACAATGTGATTGTTAAGGATGAGGGTGATGGTGTAGACCAAACCAATGATTTTGAAGCACGTGAAGAACAAGTTGAAATCCCGAAAGATCAAGATGCAGCTGAGCTTATGAACTTTATGTAGATGCATCAGAATCACCATGATCATCACGTGCACGCGCAACTACTCAAAGAGCTCGTGGAGCATAAATCAATCCACAATGAAAACCAAAGAGCACATGATTGATTGTGCACTTTTAAATAAATTTTATGTAAACACTATTTATGTTCAATACCAACATTTGTTATTGGGATCCCTTTGTTATTTACGTGCGATAATGGTTTGTGTGATCGAGGTGCATGGTTTTACATGAATTTGAGAGTGTGGATATGAGATATGTGGATGCGGGGAGCGAGTCTGAGGGCCGTCCGGATGGATCTACGGGCATGCCCGGGCGCGTCAACAGACGTATAGGGTGTCGGATTTGCCGAATCCGACTGTAGATGCTCTTAGGGAAACTCCGCTGCACCACCCCACATGGTTCGGTCGCATCCGCTGGGGTGTAAACAGACACTAATCATGCCCCAGTGCGTGGGAGAAAATGATCAAATGTCAATTTTATGTCCGTCGCCGGTGCATTTCTGGCCTAAATTTGAGCCAAATTTCGTTGAAACGGGCATCATGTGTCTTTGTCCTCCTGTGACCTGTCCGTCGGGGACACAACACACTCACTTTCCTTTCCTTTCCCAAGAACCCTACTGCGCTCCCCTCCCTCCCTCCTTCCTCCATGGCCGGCGCCCAGAAGAAACTTGCTGACAAGGCTGTCACCATTGCCCGCCCTACAACGAAGAAGAGGAACAAAGACCGGTCAAAACTTACGTCGACGGAGGCCGCACGACTCGACAGTGAATCAACCAAGAGGAGGTCTTGATGGACCATTGAGGGCTTGTGGAGGAGAAGAAAGCTGCTTCCGACTACTCCGTCGAAGTCGTGCAACACAAGTTCACCGTCGACCAGAACAAGGCCATCCTCGCTAAGCACTCATGTCGTGAAGGCCATGCTAGGAGCAATGATGCATGCCCTCGTCATGCTAGGGTTATGCCGACCCGGGTCGGCCATTCTCTTTGCCGCCACCATGGCTGCTGTGAGCACATGCTCGTCGGTCATTCGCCCTCCGTAGTACCAGTCACCGAGCTCCTCTATAACACCAGAGATGGCTCATTTTCATGCTCCACGGTAGAATACTCATACCCAGTTCTCCATGTCACCGAACGACGGTGTGATCGCGCCAGCCAGGCCTGCCAACCTGGCCGTCATCAACCTCAAAGTCATGCTTGGGTACCAATTGCACTGGCCTGTCGTCCAACGGGATGCAAAGGAAGCAACCCTGGTCCATTTCTACGGCCAACCTCCCCAGTGTCCGCAACCTCTTCGATGAAATGCCAATCCCGACGCCGATGGCCAATGACCCTAACTACAACGCATTCATGGAGAACACGATTTACGAGGTTCGTGGCAAGGCCTTCCAACCAGACGACCAAGGCCAAGGCTTCAATTCCGATGAGACCGAGAGACAAGATGACCGCGACCAAGATGGTGCTGACCACTACGGTGTCCATGAAGAAGAGGAGGCCAACGACCATGGCAACTCATGGCATGAAGATGAGGACATGTATGGCGAAGATGAGGAAGAAGTGGTCGACATTGTGGAAGAGCCATTGTTTATTGATGAGCTCACCTAAAGAGCCAACGCAAAAATGAGGAAGCAAAGCATTTGCACGGTATCATACACCAAAGTAGAGGAGACGTTGATCGAGAGTTGGATGGGGATAGGCCAAGATCCGAAGACCGGTGCCGAACAAAAAGGATCCATTTTTTGGATGAGAGTGCATAGAGGCTTTCATGAACGAAGGAAGTTGCCACCCTATAAGTGTGCGAGCATCAGTGGCATAAAATCAACCTAAAGGAGATGAAGTTCATTCAACAAGAATGCAACAAGTATTATGTCGCGCTTGAGAGCGTCAAATCTTGTCCTCTGAGTGGCCTAGGCGTGGCCAAGCAAAGAAGCTTGGCATGAGGGAGAACGCCAAGAGAAGTAGATCGACATGGAGGAGGCCGACCAATCGAAGAAGCTCGCGATCGAGACCACCAACACCGACACCAACGCAAAAGAGGTGGCACTAGCAATCATGAGCATAGACTTGACCAACATGTCCGCAAAGAGATGAAGTTGGTTCACGAATTGATAAAAGGAGATGTTCAATAAAGACAACATGAACTAGGGAGGCCTTGGTCATGGACTATGGCCACTCTTTTTGAAGTCTAGAAAGTGTGTCAGCTGCAAGCTTTGTTGCCGGCGAGAGAACCAGGGGAGGGGGTTGTTCATTCTGAAGGCTAGCTAGTGTGCCGACCGTTGTCTTTGTTACCGGTGTGAATCCTTGGGGGTTTATCATTTTGTAGGTTGGCATATGTTTGCTAGCCACTGACTTTGTTGTCGACATGAACTATGCCCGCTGGCATGAACTATGACCGCGGTGACAAAAATTCATTTGCAAAAAATTTCACGAAGCTGGAGGATATGCAACCTTGCGTTGGGCGCTTGGCCGGTGCATTTAGGAAAACAATAGGATACCGGCCCATTGCTCTATCCAAACAGAAAAAAATGAAGATGAACGTCCATTTGGGGTCAACGGTTGGAGTTGGCCTTATAACATCTACAACCCGACTTGGCAAATCCGCCCCTATACTTCCACACACGTGCCCGGGCACGCCACATGCGCATCCGGACGACCAATCATATCTTGTGCCTGGCATTCACATATCTTAAATCTGGACTCTCAAATACATGCAAAACCAACATCCATCATACACGTCAATGTCGCATGATAGTTAACAAATGTTGGTAGCGAAAATACATAGTTCTTTCACAAATTTTATTCAAAGTGCGGATCTCAAACATTAGTTCTTCGATTTCCATTGTGAGTTCACATATGCTCCACAAGATCATTGAGTAGTTGTGTGTGCACCTCATGATCTCAAAGATTCAGATGCATTTGTAGAAAATTCATAAGCTGATTTGCGTCTTGATCTTCTGGGATTTAAGCTTTCTCGATGTGTTTCAAAATCATTGGTCTCGGCAACATCAACACCAACATCCCCGACAATCATGTTGTGCAAAATAACACATCATGTCATCATCTGCCACAAAGCTTTTGACTCCCACACCATTGCATCTCCACGAACAATTCCCCAATGAGGTTGAAGCACTTCGAATGCCCTCTCCACATATTTCGTAGTTGTATCCTACACTGTTGCCAATTGAGTTTGTTTGTTGTCGTGTGGTTCATATATGGTCTTCACAAATGCCGCCCACTGAGGATAGATGTCATCGTCAAGATAGTAGCCCATGTTATAGTCACAGTCGTTGACAGTGGAGGTCCATGACGATGATTTCCCATTATAAAGCATCCTGAACACCAGAGATCGTTGAAGCACGTTGATTTCCGTTGCGAGAACCCGACATTCCAAAGAAAGCATGCCAAATCTATAAGTCATGTGATGCAATTGCTTCCAATATGATGGTTTCTCTTTGGTGTGACGTTGATACATTCCTTGCAAACCTTTAGGTCAGTTCTTCCATTGGTAATGCACACAATAAATTGATGCGAGCATTTCTAGAAACCCTTTGGCTTCTTCAATAGCCAACAAGTTTTCTCTGACCTACACATTTGATTCTTTCACATACTCTGCTTCAAATACCTGCGACATGGGGTAGACAAATTTGACAGTTGTCTTCACGCATATGATTTCCCCCATTTGAACCATCTCCCCAACGACACCTACGACACTACCAAGTGAAGCATCCTTAGAGCAGCCCCGCGTTTCTGCCAAGGAGAGAAACAAAGTTGGCCGCATGCCCGCAACAATCCCGTGTGAGCTTGAAGTAGTTATCGTGAGACTCCACCCACTCCATAATGCGAAAAACAATGGTTTCCCCATGCGAAACAACGACGAAACCATGGATCACCCGGAAAAGTTGGATACGGAGCAAATTAGTCTTTGTGCACTAGCCGTGCTCCGAAGACCCTATTTTGATCGATCACTCTTCTCCCTTTGATTGAGTCCTTAAAGTTGAGAATATGCTTCACCTGCCGCTCCATTTCCTCTTGCATGCTCATCAGCATGATCATGTCCACTTATTCGTCTGAATTCGACGAATCGAAGAACTCGTCTTGAATCATTTGATCACTATGCCGGTTCATACTTCTCGTCCGACGAAGCATCAGAATTCATCGTTTTTCCTTAAAAATCACAAGAAACCAGGTCGGATAATGTGCCAAACACATATAATGCAAGTTGCAGCCCGAGATTTGTCGGACGTACCGCGATGGCGTTGAGGCCGCCGCCGCCGTCCCCGGTTGCGAGGACGGGAAAGAAGAGTGATGTGCCGGTGCTCGCGGAGCGCGCGCGGCGACATAGCTTGGAGACAAACATCACGGAAGAGGAAGAATACATGATAGAGCATGGATCCGGAAGGTCGAGGGGGTGAATTTGGTGCAATTTAAGATGGGTAGGCTTGTTGGCGTGCCGGCCACCCCATATCTACTCTAGATCGAGCTGGATATGAAGGGTGCTGGTCAATCCTGACGTGTAAGACCCATTTAAGGGATTCGTTTAGGTCATTTTTTATGATCGATGAGTGATCGAGCCATCTGCACATGTGTGAGGCATATTTAAAACGCCCGGATGTAGGAGAATGGCGTTTTGGCTCCCGGGAGCCATGGAGGCCTTTATTTTTGAAAAATTCAAATTCAAATTTTTATGGTTCAAAAAATTCTGAAAAAATATGCATGTATGTAAGGATGTAACCTACGTGTGTGTAAAATTTCAGGTCAAAATACTTTAAAACGTGATCTGTATAAAAAAGACAAATTCATGGTCTGAAATGATGAATAGTAACATGTGTTAAACAACCTCAGATTTGTCTTTTTTGCACAGCCCTCATTTCAACGTATTTTGTTCTGAAAATTTACACACTTGTGTATTATACCTTCATCTATCTATGTATTTTTTTTAGAATTTTTTGAAACATTAAAATACAAATTTTTACTGAATTTGAAGTTTGAATTTAAAGGCCTCTAGCGAGCTCGGGAGCCAAAAGCGATATTCGCGGATATAGATGCTATCTATAAAACTTACACTAAGTTAAAACTTACACTAGGTCAAGGGATAGGCCGTATGGGAAGGTATTATTGCCATGTGCGTGGGTCTGAATTCTGAAACAAAGCTCTGCCTAATCGCCGTCATCAAACCTGCTGATTGATGAGACCGCCCCCGATAAGATTGTACCTGGTGGATTCAGAATTCATAGTACAAAATAATTGGATTGCAGGTCATTTTGAGGAGGAGCGGTGAATATCTGCGTTAGTTACTCTCTGGCAACGGAATCCACAGGGTCCTCCGCACAGAGGAACGAAAATTCAAACCGACCGGCGGCCAAAACGTAGTACCAACATTTTACGAGCTGGAACATCTCGATCTACGTACTTGGATACGTACTTGCTTCCTGGTTCCATACGTACAGCAGACATGTTAAATGTCGGTACGTCCCGGTCCCAGGATTTACAAGCACCATCGTCAAAGCAGTGAGCAATAGATTTACACCACGGGAGAAATCAGCCGCGCGATTTTAAATTATTCCGCGCCACGTACACGTAGGCCCGCTCTGTACGCCACCGGACCCATCTATCTCCGGAATATAGTGACAATTTTGAAAATTACTGATAACGAAATAATGATAGAAATATAAAGACAACAAGTTTTATCACTTAAGGGTTGTTTGGTTTTACACCTAGCAATGCCACATTTTGCGACATAATGTTATCACATTTGTTTAAGGTTAATTCTTTAAAATAAGAGTCACAAGCTGGCATGTCTAATGGAATCTTGTCGTATTTTTATGTTTGTATATGATGTAGGATCATTATGTGGCTTGTCTAAGATATGACTTGAACCAAACACCCACCTAAATTAATCAAACTTGCGTAACCTTAGATGTGGCTATCCTTGGCAAAGTTAGAGGTTGTTTGGTTGCTAGCCGTAGCTTGCCATGCCAAAGGTGTTGCATGCCACAACTCGTTAGGCTTGCGTTTGGTTCGATATGAAAGTTTGGCTCGCCACAGCGTGCTAAGGCATGTTGAAAGGACGTGAATGTCGTCTAGGAGGGGGGGGGGGAGAGGGGGGGGGTGATGGATAGGCGTTTTAAAATAATTACGGTTAGGTTTGAACAGATGCGGAATAAAACTAACGTTTAATTTGTTAAGCACGAAACCTAAAACAACTAGGCTCGTCTATGTGGAGCAACAACTTATGCTAAGCAGGATAAACAACTAAGTGATAGCAAGATATATAACAAGAAACAATATGGCTATCATAAAGTAATATGCATAAGTAAAGGGTTCGGGTAAGAGATAGTCGAGGCACGCGGAGATGACGATGTATCCCGAAGTTCACACCCTTGCGTATGCTAATATCCGTTTGGAGCAGTGTGGAGGCACAATGCTTCCTAAGATTCCATTAAGGCCACCGTAATCTCCTCACGCCCTAACACAATGCAAGATGTCGAGATTCCACTAAGGGACCCTTGAGGACGGTCACCGAACCCGTACAAACAAGGTTGGGGCAATCTCCACAACTTAATTGGAGGCTCCCAACGAGATCAGGAAGCTTCACCACAATGGACTGTGGCTTCGTGATGACCTCAAATGCTCGGGGCAATCTCCACAACCTAATTGGAGACCCGGACGCTTGCCCGGAGCTTTACGCCACAATAATTGAGCTCTGAGGCACCCCATGCTTCTAGGACGCCAAAGCAGCCATGAAGAGCAATGTCTAGGGTACCAAGGACCCGAGGGTAACAAGCTTCTCAAACCGCACTTCCATGTATAACCATGCAGAACTCAAACGAATGCAACTAATGCAATGGCAAGAACACACGAAGTGGTCAAGTCCTTCTCTCTCAAATCCCACCACGACAACTAATGCTATGGAAGAAAATGACAGGAAGAGCGAAGAAGAACACGAAGAACACCAAGATATAGTTCCAACGGGATCCCCTCACATAGAGGAGAAAGTGATTGGTAGAAATGTGGATCTAGATCTCCTCTCTCTTTTCCCTCAAGAACTAGCAAGAATCATTGGAGGGGTTGAGAGTTAGCAAACTCGAAAAAGGTCAACAATGGGGGAAGAACACGAGCTCAAGAGATAGAAACCATTGGGGAAGAAGACCCGTCGGTGTCAAAACCGGCTGATCTCGAGTAGGAGGGTCCGAACTATGGATCTAGGGTCGATGGGTAATAAGAGACAATGGGATGGTGTTTTACCGAGGTTCGGGCCCTCTTTATGGAGGTAAAACCCTACATCATGCTCTTATTGTTATTGATGAGGTAGTACAGAGTACATGGCTGATATAGTGCGAGATCGATGTAATGGTCTAAACCCTAATTGTAATGAGCTTGATGTATCCTACGAGCTATGACCTCGTGGCTTATATAGATGCTAGGGGTGTCAGGGTTTATACAAAATCAGTTACAACAAAGAAGGAATATGCCGATTCCTATATCTCCTTGGATTGAATGCCAAGTCTTTGGAAGAGTCCATCTAGAATCCAACACTTCTCTCAATGGTCGAACACGCCAAAGAGTCAGGTCCATATGGACAGGTAGGCTTCCCAAGGACCCCCTAATCCCGGACCCTTAGTAGCCCCCGAACTAGCCTCCAACGCTGAATTTCTCCTCCATTGATGACGTCACGAGTGTTCTTGCTTGCGAGGCAAGTTCCTATTCTTTCTTTTGACCGAAGATGATTTGTCTCTCGATGACTCCTTCTCCTTTATACACCTAGACACATATATATTTATCCCTAGGCTTGACGTTTAACAGTGAGCGGCATCTTTCCTAATTTGAAAGGCCGCGGTTGGCCATGGCCCGTGTTTTTTTGAATGAGCGGTTCGAGAATGTTGTATCGGCACATCCCATCATGGAGATTGTGCCACCCTTTTCCTGGGATCTGGTTTATGATTTGAGTGTATACCATGCACCCATAATCACGATTTTATTTGGGAATTGGCGGAGTTTACGGTGCACCTATGAGGCCTTCGACATTCTAGCGAGTTATAAAAGGTAAAAACAGTCACCTAGGCCTCCTCACACACCTCATATCTGGCTCACCGTCGCCATTTCCTGCCCCCAAAGCTCTAGCACGCTAGCTTTCCTTCTCCTCCCGAGCTCTTGAATCTACTCACCAGTCCGGTAATGGCCATCGCTGGTTCCAAGGGCAAGTGGGAGGTCTCCTGTGTCTCTGAAAAAGAAATTTTGGAGCTAAAGAGCTCCGGATACCTTCCGAAGAACGTAGTACATCGCACCCGGGAGAAGGACCAGGTCATCCCCATCCCTAGAGATGGGGAAAGAGTAGTTTTCATTCCTCATTTTATTAGCGGATTAAGTTTTTCCCTTCGTCGATTCGTTCGGGGGTCATGTTCTACTATGGTCTTGATTTCCACGATCTTCCCCCAAACTCCATCACTCATCTCTCCGCTTTTATCATGGTCTGTGAGGCCTTCTTGCGGGTCCAGCCCCACTTTGGCATGTGGATGAAAGTGCTCAACGTCAGGCCCAATGTTGTAAATGGCGAGCATGCCGACTGCGACGGGGCGATGATCGGCAAGCTCAACGGGCCACCTGCCCGAAAGGCACATTCATCGACACCATCAAGTCGTGGCAACAAGAGTGGTTCTACATCACTGAGCCGCGTAACACATGCGAGGTCACTCCTCCTGCTTTTAAATCTGTCCCCCTACGTGCCTTGCGTCTTGGATGGAGAAGTCCTTAGATTGCAGAGAGACCATGGAGATGAAGGAACTCACAAAGATGATCTCCGATTTAACGGAGAAAATCGACCTCACCAACGTGATCCATGTGATGCTGCATCTTGGCCTTCTCTCGTGCCAGCACCGTCCCATCCCGATGTGGGAATATGATCCGGAGGATCCGGATACTCGACTATCCATGTGCGATGTTTTTTCTACACTTCACTTGAGAAACCGTGGAAGGCCTTATTCAAGTCGCAAAAGACTTGGCCCGACGAGGAGGAAGACGAAGGCCTTTCCCTTCTCAATCCCGCGGGACCGGTAATATTTTTACCGTATTGCTTAAATTTCATCCCTCATCCTTTGTCTTAACAAGGCACTCGCCCCTTCTTCCCTCGATGCCTGCATATCTGGCTAAAGAAATCCGAACAAATCAACTATGTGATGCCTTTGGCCGAGGATGTCATGACCCCTGTGCTAGCGGCCATGCTGGTCGAGAAGTTGTATACAATTCTGAGGGAGAAGGAGGAACATAAGAAAGGGACGAAGAAAATCCGGGAGGGTCTTCGGTCAAAAGGCCCCCTGGATACTAAGTCTGAAGAAATCGTGGCTCCCTCGCACATGGAGGGAGAGGAAAAGGAAGACGAGAAGGTGGTAAGTGACTCCTCCCACACCAAAAAGAGAGCAGTGTCCAAAGATGCCGATGGATATCAAGCTCCCGTTGCCTCGAAGAAACCGTGAAGGGCCCCTAGGGCCTTATTCGATGATATTCCAGATTCGAACGAGGAATCCGTAGATGAGGCACTGGTCCTTCGAAGGACCCTGAGGGTGAAACCCCGAGCAAAATGGTATGTATGAAAAATCTGAATATACCTTCCCTCTAATTATAGTGATTCTAATTAGGCTCGTATTTCGCATTACACCCCGCAGTGTGATTTCCCCACAGGTCAGATTTTAGAGAGGGATTCCGTGCCAGCCAATCTCGCTGAAAGCGGGACCGACTTTCCCCACTCTCCCCCAACAATCAAGGGGACCGGGGAGGCGATATCTAGGGAGCCCCCCCACACATGATACTACGATAGGGGGTGACGATATTATGGCCGAGGTCATTAATTCGGCCACAAAGGACCAGGAGGATGAACTCCCCCTGGCGGTAAAGGAGGGAGGGCCCGGACCCTTTGGATCTTCTCCAAATACAACTTCGGAGGGTCCCCCATCTCTAGTGTCAGCGGTAGTAGTCTCTCCGCTAAGGGAGACTATTACGACGCACCCGGAACCGTGCACGAGGAGCCACTCCGAACTGGGTGGCCAGAGCTAAGAGAGGAAGGTCTAAATGATCCTTCTATTCCCGAAGAATGCTGCACTCATCTGAGTGCGGTTTTGCAAAGCATTCAGTCCATTGACAACAGTCTGGAAGGAGCTTTTGATGCATTGTTAGCGAGCATCAAGGTAATCCACATACTTTTATGTTTATAATTATGCATTGTCTAAAAGTTTTATTATGCCCCTTAGCAACCAAGTCCTGTGTGAGTTTGAAAGATTCATGAAGTGGTTAGAATTATTGGAAACAGTGCGTGCAACCCCAAGTCTCTGGTGGGTTGGTGAGAACGCACCCTCACAAAAAGATTTAGAAAGAATATGTTAATTAACAAAATATGTTCTTTCAAAGGCCTCTGTATCAACCACAACCCACAACTCTCTGGAGTTGGAGGAGATGAACCAGAAACTAAAAGTTTCCGAAGAGGAGCTAGATCGCATCAAGAAGCATTTTCAAGACGCTTAATGTAAGTGCGCTAGCCTTAGCCATCATATTGAATTATTTGTAATTTTTTCTCTAAATGAGTACTTCCCAACCGACTATCACAGTTGTTGCTGCTGACGTCAAACAAGAGGCCGCCGAACAGAGGGCAATGGCCGACATGCTAAGGATATTAGCAAAAAATCCAAAGCCCGTGTTAGCAAAGTTCAGCAAGAACTTAGGGAGGCCATCACAAAGAATGAGGCCCTTGAGCATAAAGAAAAATAAAAATCGACCGAACTAACGTCGATCACCGCCGCTCTCCAAGAAGCACAGAAGGAGGCACACGACCTCCAGAAGGAGGTTCATCAGATCAAGCAAATCGCAGCTGGTAAGCGATATTTATTGCAATGTACCATTGGCGGGCGAAGATTTGTAACTCTTAATCGAATATGGAGTTCTTCACGTGCGATTGCCGATCTGCCGAAGAGTGCGCCAGAGGCCAAGAAGTACTATGCTTCTCACGTGGATGCGACGTAGCACAGGATCTTCTCGGCACAATTCTAGAATCTGGAGCATCCTCACCTGGCATCTGATGAGTTGAAGCATTTGATGGAGCTCCATGATACGTCTCCAACGTATCTATAATTTTTGATGGTTTCATGCTATTATCTTGTCAAACTTTGGATGTTTTGCATGCCTTTTATTTATTTTTTGGGACTAACTTATTAACTCAGTGCCAAGTGCCAGTTCCTGTTTTTTCCATGTTTTGACCCCTTTCAGAGGAGATTTTGAAACGGAGTCCAAACGGAAGAAAATCCCCGAAAAGATTTTTTCTGGAACGGAAGAAGATCGGAGGACTTGGGAGCCAAGCCAGAAGAGCCCCAGGGGCCCCACAAGCCCCCACCCCGCGGCCAGGGGGGCACGCCATCCAGGCTTGTGGGCCCCCTGGAGGTCCCCTGACCTAGATCTTGCGCCTATATATTCCCAAATATTCCCAAAAAATCAAGAGACGATCACAATTACTTTTCCGCCGCCGCAAGCTTCTGTCTCCGCAAGATCCCATCTGGGGCACATCCTGGTGCCCTGCCAGAGGGGGGATTCGGACACGGAGGGCTTCTTCATCAACACCATGACCTCTTCGATGATGCGTGAGTAGTTCACCATAGACCTACGGGTCCATAGCTAGTAACTAGATGGCTTCTTCTCTCTCTTGGATCTTCAATACAAGGTTCTCCATGATCTTCGTGGAGATCTATCCGGTGTAATCTTCTTTTGCGGTGTGTTTGTCGAGATCCGATGAATTGTGGATTTATGATCAGATTATCTATGAATCTTATTTGAGTTTCTTCTAATCTCTCTTATGCATGATTTCATATCCTTGTAATTCTCTTTGAGTTGTGGGTTTTGTTTGGCCAACTAGATCTATGATTCTTGCAATGGGAGAAGTTCTTGGTTTTGGGTTCATACCGTGCGGTGACCTCACCCAGTGACAGAAGGGGTAGCGAGGCACGTATCCCTCTACATCATTGGTTTGAGATTATCCCTCTACATCATGTCATCTTGCTTTAAGCATTACTCTGTTCGTCATGAACTCAATACACTAGATGCATGCTGGATAGCGGTCGATGTGTGGAGTAATAGTAGTAGATTCAGAAAGTATCGGTCTACTTGTCTCGGACGTGATGCCTATATGCTAGATCATTGTCGTAGATATCGTCATGACTTTGCGCGGTTCTATCAATTGCTCGACAGTAATTTGTTCACCCACCGTGATATTTGCTATTATGAGAGAAGCCTCTAGTGAACACTATGGCCCCGAGGGTCTACTCCACACCATATTTTCAGCCTTACACTTTTTACTTCGTTGCACTTTCCGCCTTCAGATCTCACTTTGCAAACAATCTTGAAGGGATTGACAACCCCTTTGAAGCGTTGGGTGCAAGATTATTTGTGTTTGCGCAGGTACTTTGGACTTGATGAGGCCCTCCTTCTGGATCGATACCTTGGTTCTCAAACTGAGGGAAATACTTACTGCTCCTGTGCTGCATCACCCTTTCCTCTTCAAGGGAAAAACCGACGCAAACCAGATAAGTAACAATAAGAATTCCTACGCGCCAGGGAAGGACTTTTGTTGCCGCAACACTCCACAAGATGACTGGGCCTGCCATGAAGGACTTGTGCATCAGGCTGTAGCCGGCCAAACCGTTGTCCAACAACTACTTCGGCTTGGTTCAAAAGCTGATTGTTGCATCGCCTCGGATTGATGCCTTGAAGCGCTTGGTCTGCATAGAAGGAACTCGTATGGCCTTTGCAAAAACAATGATGCATTTGCCAAAGTTAGAGACCACGAAGATGGCCACCGCACCTTCGCCGCCTCGGAAGGAGCACATGTGCCCCGAATGGTATTTCGCAACTGCTATGGAGGGTGCCCGAGCTATAGATGCACTATGTACTAAGGACATAATGTTTGCTTAGAGGATACTATCGTGTAAAAGTTTTTGTATGATACAATGCCTTTGAGTTTTTGGCATGGTAGACCATGACTTTGAATTGCAACTCTTGTTTTGGTTATTTTAACACTTGAAAGTTTCCGGTCGTCGGCTTCAGCCCCCTGTCAGATTGTAGCGAGGGTGTTTTCAACTCCCACATAGTTACCCTCAACCAACGTCTTGGCATTGTGAAGGCGGTAATGCGGGAGAAAACCAAGCAATCGGGCGAGCTAGGTTTAATGCTTCCATTTAACATAAGAGCATGACCATGCGTGCTAAGTAGAACCCTTTTGAAAATTTGTGATATTCGGCTTATACTGTGGTTTAAAGAACATGGAATCACTTGATCTGAATAACTTCAAACCCGACGCGAGAAGCGATGAACCCCTAACGGTTCCGTAGTTTGACACTTGTCTTTGAATCGCGGACCAGTTCTTGCTCATTGTGTCACTTAGTTTCCGGCTTTCTCCACTGAGGTACTTAACCACACGAACTAGAAATACAATCGTAGTGGTTCTCCCTTTACCCTTTTAGATCAATCTAGCAAAACGTAGATGAGTAAACACATGAGTGGGGCAACCCAACATTTGACCAAAGACAAAATTCGAAACTAATGCATATAACGCAAATCCAAGACCCCACACTCGTGAAATGCAAAATAGCAATGTAACAGTTTGAAAGGGTGGTTGTGATGACCAAGCCCCCTGTTAATTCAGCCAATGTGTGCGAAAAAAAACTTTTGTATGCGTTCGGGAAGTGATACGTCTTTGTCATATCTACTTTTCCTAACGCTTTTGCTCTTATTTTGGACTCTAATTTGTATGATATGAAAGAAACTAACCCGGACTGATGTTGTTTTGAGCAGAACTACCATGGTATTGTTTTTGTGCAGAAATAAAAGTTCTTGGAATTGGATGAAACTTTATGGGGATTTTTTATTGAATAAAATAAAAATACCGGAACCAAGACCCACTAGAGGGGAGGCCCGAAGCGCCCACTAGGCACCTAGGCACGCCACCCCTGTGGCGTGCCCTAGTGGGTAGTGGGGTCCTCAGGGCTCCGCTAACCCTAACTCCGGCACTATGAATTCCTATTTTTGGAGAAAAAATAAGGGAGGAAATTTCATCGCGTTTCACGATACGGATCCGCCGCCACCTCTTGTTCTTCATCGGGAGGCCAGATCTAGAGTCCATTTGGGGCTCCATAGAGGGGAATCTTCGGTCTTCGTCATCACCAACCCTCTATCATCACCGATTCCATGATGCTCCCCACTGGGAGTGAGTAATTCCTTCGTAGGCTTGCTAGTCAGTGAGGAGTTGGATGACATTCATCATGTCATCGAGTTAGTTTTGTTGGGCTTGATACCTAGTATCCACTATGTTCGGAGATTGATGTTGCTATGACTTTGCCATGCTTAATGCTTGTCACTAGGACGAGAGTGCCATGATTTCAGATCTGAACCGTTTATGTTTTCACCATTATATCTATGTTTTGGATCCAATCTTGCAAGTTATATGCACACACTACGTTTTACGATCCGCTTACCCCAAATTGACAATAATTGGGATTCTTCCCGGTGATTACCGTAGTATGAGGAGTTCACGTATTCACTATGTGTTAGTGATCTCTTCCGGTTCTCTATTAAAAGGAGGCCTTAATATCCCTTACTTTCCATGGGAGAGTATGACAAAAGATGTCATGCAAGTTCTTTTCCATAGGCACGTATGACTATTTACAGAATACATGCCTACAATATATCGATGAACGGGAGCTAGTTCTGTGTCACCCTAGGTTATGACTGATACATGATGAATATTATCCAATAATATCACTGATCCAGTGCCTACAAGTTTTCCACATATTGTTCTTGATAAGTTATTACTGTTGCTACTGCTGTTACAAGTGCTACAAAACTGTTATCCCTATAACCGTTACTATTGCCACTGTTACCATTGCTTTCGAAACTATCATATTACTGTGCTACTTATAACTGTGTTGCAGATACTAAATCTCCAAGTGTGGTTCACAACTCAGCTCCTAATACGTGCAAATATTCTTTGGCTCCCCATGTGTCGAATCTATAAATTTGGGTTGAACACTCTACCCTCGAAAACTATTACGATCCCATATACTTGTGGGTTATCAAGAATGTTTTCTGGCGCCATTGCTGGAGAGCATAGCTATATTTGTTGAGTCACTTGGGATCTATTTATTGATCACTATGAAGAATCTGAAAGATACAAGTACCAAGGTTGTGCCCTCTAAGACGAGGGGACGTAAGGAACTGCCATCTAGCTGTGCACTTGATTCACCTTATGTTTTGAATAGACTTGAAACACCACCACCACATGCTATTAATCCGGATATGTTGCAAGTTATTGATGACGCTACCTCTTCTATGAATGATGCTAATGATGATGCTAGTACCTTGCTTGATGATACTATGCCACTAGGTGAATTTCTTGATGAACAACTTGCTAGAGCTAAAGAAACTGAGCATGCTAAAACTAATGATATTATTGAAACTGATGAAGTCTTTGAAAATTAAAATATTGAAATACATTTTAGACATGACTATCCTAGAATTGAAATGCCTAAATACCTGAAGGTTATGTTATGGATGAATAAATAGCTAGAGACTTTCTTGCTACTACTATGCAAGTTGAACGAAAAATCCTTGAATGCTAGAATCAAATATGATCCTAAGTTTTCTACTTCACCTATATTTGTTACCGATAAGGATTATGAATTCTCGGTCGACCCAGAGTTAATTACTTTGGTTGAATCCGATCCTTTTCATGGTTATGAAAATGAAACTATTGCGGCACATCTCACTAAGTTAAATGATATAACCACCCTCATATTCTCAAATTATGAGAAAATTCACTACTACTAGATTCTCAAATTATTTCCATTCTCATTAAAGGGTCATTCTAAGATTTGGTACAATACTCTTGCTCCTGGTTGTGTGCGTAGCCCCCAGGATATGCTCTATTACTTCTCCAAAAAATATTTTCGTGCTCATAAGAAACAAGTTGCCTTAGAGGAAATATTTAAATTTTTGTAAATTGAAGAAGAGAGTCTCCCACAAGCTTGAGGGAGGCTTCTCCAATTACTTAATGCTTTGCTCGATCATCCTCTTAAGAAGAATGAAATACTTGATATATGTTATAATGGACTAACCGATGCTGCTAGGGACCACCTAGATAGTTGTGCTAGTTGTGTTTTCAGGGAACAAACCATCAAACGAGCCGAGGAATTATTGACTAATATATTGAAGAATCAAGGTGAATGCACACTTCCTGAACCACCGCCTAAACCTACTCCAAAGAAGAGGGGTATTTTATTCCTTAATCTACAAACTACGCAAGAGGCAAAGAAATCTATGAAGGAAAAGGGCATTAAAGCCAAAGATGTTAAGAATTTACCACCTATCGAAGAAATACGTGATCTCAACGCACCACCACAGATGGTGGAGGTAAATTATCTTTCAAGGTTTGATGAAGGTGACATCTCTTACAATAAACTTCCTAGTCAATGCTTATATGAGTTTGATAATTATATTAGAAAGCAATATCATTTTAACTCCTATGTTATGAAACAATTGAAACAAAACTCTAATATAATTGCTCACTTAAGTGACTTTTTATTTAGAATCACCAATGTTGTAATAGGTGTAGGAAAACATGCTTCTATGGTTCAAACTCAACTAAAACAAGTTGCTAGATCTCAAAGTGAGCTACTTCATGAAATGAATAATAATATGAATGATCATGTTGTTAGAGTAACGACTAGAGGAGGAACAATGACTCAAGATCCGTTATATCCAGAAGGTCATCCTAAAAGAACTAAACAAGATCCTCAAAGAATTAATATTGATGCACCTAGTCCTTCTAGGAAGAAAAGAAAAAGAAAAATAATAGGACCTTGCATACTTCTAGTGAATCTGAAGTAGAAAAACCTTCAAATAATGCTAATGATATCTCTATCTAGTTGGGGAACGTCGCATGGGAAACAAAAATTTTCCTACGCGCACGAAGACCTATCATGGTGATGTCCATCTACGAGAGGGGATTTCCGATCTACGTACCCTTGTAAATCGCACAACAGAAGCATTAAGAAACGCGGTTGATGTAGTGGAACGTCCTCACGTCCCTCGATCCGCCCTGCGAACCGTCTCAAGAACCGTCCCGCGATCCGTCCCACGATCCGCTCCGATCTAGTGCCGAACGGACGACACCTCCGCGTTCAGCACACGTACAGCTCGACGATGATCTCGGCCTTCTTGATCCAGCAAGAGAGACAGAGAGGTAGATGAGTTCTCCGGCAGCGTGACGGCGCTTCGGAGGTTGGTGGTGATCTAATCTCAGCACGGCTCCACTCGAGCTCCGCAGAAACGCGATCTAGAGGTAAAACCGTGGAGGTATGTGGTCGGGCTGCCTTGGCAAAAGTTGTCTCAAATCAGCCCTAAAACCCCACTATATATATATATATATATATATATAGGAGGGAGGGAGGTGAGGAGGCAGCCTCAAAACCTAGAGGTTTGGCCGAAATTGGAGGTGGAGGAGTCCTACTCCAATCCTACTTGGAGTAGGATTCCACCTTCCCACTTGGAACCTCTTTCCACCTTGTGTTTTTTCCTTCTCAAACCTTATGGGACTTAGTGGGAACTTATTCCAGCCCACTAGGGGCTGGTTTATCTCTTCCCATAGCCCATGAGACCCCTTGGGGCGTGACACCCCTCCTGATGGTCCCCGGCACCCCTCCCGGCACTCCCAGTACACTACCGATGAGCCCGAAACTTTTACGGTAATGCACGAAAACCTTCCGGTAACCAAATGAGGTCATCCTATATATCAATCTTCATTTTTGAACCATTCCGGAAACCCTCGTGATGTCCGTGATCTCATCCGGGACTCCGAACAACATTCGGTAACCAACCATATAACTCAAATACGCATAAAACAACGTCGAACCTTAAGTGTGCAGACCCTGCGAGTTCGAGAACTATGCAGACATGACCCGAGAGACTCCTCGGTCAATATCCAATAGCGGGACCTGGATGCCCATATTGGATCCTACATATTATACGAAGATCTTATCGTTTGAACCTCAGTGCCAATGATTCATATAATCCCGTGTGTCATTCCCTTTGTCCTTCGGTATGTTACTTGCCTGAGATTCGATCGTCAGTATCCGCATACCTATTTCAATCTCGTTTACCGGCAAGTCTCTTTACTCGTTCCGTAATACAAGATCCCACAACTTACACTAAGTCACATTGCTTGCAAGGCTTGTGTGTGATGTTGTATTACCGAGTGGGCCCCGAGATACCTCTCCGTCATACGGAGTGACAAATCCCAATCTTGATCCATACTAACTCAACGAACACCTTCAGAGATACCTGTAGAGCATCTTTATAGTCATCCTGTTACGTTGCGACGTTTGATACACACAAAGCATTCCTCCAGTGTCAGTGAGTTATATGATCTCATGGTCATAGGAACAAATACTTGACACGCAGAAAACAGTAGCAACAAAATGACACGATCAACATGCTACGTCTATTAGTTTGGGTCTAGTCCATCACATGATTCTCCTAATGATGTGATCCCGTTATCAAGTAACAACACTTGCCTATGGCCAGGAAACCTTGACCATCTTTGATCAACGAGCTAGTCAACTAGAGGCTTACTAGGGACAATGTTTTGTCTATGTATCCACACAAGTATTGTGTTTCCAATCAATACAATTATAGCATGGATAATAAACGATTATCATGAACAAAGAAATATAATAATAACTAATTATTATTGCCTCTAGGGCATATTTCCAACAGTCTCCCACTTGCACTAGAGTCAATAATCTAGTTCACATCACCATGTGATTTCAACGAATCCAACACCCATATAGTTCTGGGGTCTGATCACGTCTTGCTCGTGAGAGAGGTTTTAGTCAACGGTTCTAAAACTTTAAGATCCGTGCGTTCTATACAAATCTTTATGTCATCTTATAGATGCTGCTACTACGTGCTATTCGGAAATGCTCCAAATATCTACTCTACTATACGAATCCGTTTCACTACTCATAGTTATTCGGATTAGTGTCAAAGCTTGCATCGACGTAACCCTTTACGACGAACTCTTTAACCACCTCCATAATCGAGAAAAAATCCTTAGTCTATTTAGTTACTAAGGATAACTTTGACCGCTGATTAGTGATTCAATCCTGGACCACTCTGTGTACGTCTTAACAGACTTGCTGCAAGACACATATCAGGTGCGGTACTCAGCATGGCATACTTTAGAGTCTACGGCTAAGGCATAGAAGACGACCTTTGTCTATTCTCTTTATTCTGCCGTGGTCGGGTTTTGAATCTTACTCAAATTCACACCTTACAACACAATCAAGAACTCCTTCTTTGCTGATCTATTTCGAATTCCTTCAAAAACTTGTCAAGGCAGGCATCTTGTTGAAACTTCTATTAAGCGTTTTGATCTATCTCCATAGATCTTGATGCTCAACGTTCAAGTAGCTCAATCTAGGTATTCCTTTGAAAAACTCCTTTCAAACAACCTTTTATGCTTCACAGAAATTCTACATTACTTCTGATCAACAATATGTCAACTACTTATACTTATCAGAAATTATATAGTGCTCCCACTCACTTCTTTGGAAATACAAGTTTCTCATAAACCTTGTACAAACCCAAAATCTTTGATCATCTCATCAAAGTGTATATTCCAACTCCGAGATGCTTGCACTAGTCCATTGAAGGATTGCTGGAGCTTGCATACTTGCTAGTATCTTGAGGATCGACAAAACCTCCTGGTTGTATCACATACAATGTTTGCTCAAGGAAACCGTCGAGGAAACAATGTTTTGACATCCTATGTGCAATATTTCATAAATAATGCAGCAACTACTAACATAATTCTAACAGACTTTTAGCATCGCTACGAGTGAGAAAGTCTCATCAGAGTCAACTGTTTGATCTTGTCGGAAACATCTTTGCGACAAGTCGAGCTTTTCTTAATAGTGACTTATCACCATCATCGCGTGTCTTCATTTTAAAGATCCACCTTTACTCAATAGTCCTATGACCATCAAGTATTTCTTCCAAAGTCTACACTTTGTTTTCATACATGGATCCTCTCTCGGATTTCATGGCCTCCAGCCCTTTGTCGGAATCCGGGCCCACCATCGCTTCTCCACAGCTCGTAGGTTAATTAGTGTTCAACAACATGACCTCCAAGACAGGGTTACCATACCACTCTGTAGTAGTACGCGACCTTGTCGACCTACTAGGTTTGTAGTAACTTGATCCGAAGCTCAATGTCACCATCATCAGCTTCCACTTCAATTGGTGTAGGCGCCACAGGAACAACTTCCTGTGCCCTGCTACACACTAGTCGAAGTGATGGTTCAATAACCTCATCAAGTTCTATCACCCTCCCACTCAATTCTTTCGAGAGAAACCTTTCCTCAAGAAAGAACCCGTTTCTAGAAACAAACATTTTGCTTTCGGATCTGAGATAGGAGATGTACCCAACTGTTTTGGATATCCTATGAAGATGCATTTATCCGCTTTGGGTTCGAGCTTATCAGACTGAAACTTTTTCACATAAGTGTCGAAGCCCCAAACTTTCAAGAAACGACAGTTTAGATTTCTCTAAACCTCAATCTATACCGTGTCATATCAACGGAAATACGCGGTGCCCTATTTAAAGTGAATGTGGTTGTCTCTAATGCATAACCCATAAACGATAGTGGTAATTCGATAAGAGACATCATAGCATGCAACATACCAAATAGTGCATGGCTATGACGTTCACACACATCATCACACTATGATGTTCCACGTGGCATGAACTGCGAAACAATTTCCACATTGTCTTAACTGCGTACCAAAACTCGTAACTCAGATATTCATTTCTATGATCATATCATAGACAATTTATCCTCTTGTTACGACGAACTACACTTCGAAACAGAATTGAACTTTTCAATATTTCAGACTTGTGATTCATTAAGTAAATACTCTTGTATCTACTCAAATCGTCATTGAAGTAAGAACATAATGATATGCACTGCGTGCCTCAGCACCCATTGGACTGTTGGAATTATGCCCTAGAGGCAATAATAAATGTATAGTTATTATTATAATTCCTGTATCAAGATAATAGTTTATTATCCATGCTATAATTGTATTGAATGAAGACTCATTTACATGTGTGGATACATAGACAAAACACCGTCCCTAGCATGCCTCTAGTTGGCTAGCCAGTTGATCGATGATAGTCAGTGTCTTCTGATTATGAACAAGGTGTTGTTGCTTGATAACTGGATCACGTCATTGGGAGAATCACGTGATGGACTAGGACCAAACTAATAGACGTAGCATGTTGATCGTGTCATTTTGTTGCTACTGTTTTCTGCGTGTCAAGTATTTATTCCTATGACCATGAGATCATATAACTCACTGACACCGGAGGAATGCTTTGTGTGTATCAAACGTCGCAACGTAACTGGGTGACTATAAAGATGCTCTACAGGTATCTCCGAAGGTGTTAGTTGAGTTAGTATGGATCAAGACTGGGATTTGTCACTCCGTGTGACGGAGAGGTATCTCGGGGCCCACTCGGTAATACAACATCACACACAAGCCTTGCAAGCAATGTAACTTAGTGTAAGTTGCGGGATCTTGTATTACGGAACGAGTAAAGAGACTTGTCGGTAAACGAGATTGAAATAGGTATGCGGATACCGACGATCGAATCTCGGGCAAGTAACATACCGAAGGACAAAGGGAATGATATACGGGATTATACGAATCCTTGGCACTGAGGTTCAAACGATAAGATCTTCGTAGAATATGTAGGATCCAATATGGGCATCCAGGTCCCGCTATTGGATATTGACCGAGGAGTCTCTCGGGTCATGTCTACATAGTTCTCGAACCCGCAGGGTCTGCACACTTAAGGTTTGACGTTGTTTTATGCGTATTTGAGTTATATGGTTGGTTACCGAATGTTGTTCGGAGTCCCGGATGAGATCCCGGACGTCACGAGGGTTTCCGGAATGGTCCGGAAACGAAGATTGATATATAGGATGACCTCATTTGATTACCGGATGGTTTTCGGAGTTACCGGGAATGTACCGGGAATGACGAATGGGTTCCGGGAGTTCACCGGGGGGGGGGGGGGGCAACCCACCCCGGGGAAGCCCATAGGCTTTGGGGAGACACACCAGCCCTTAGTGGGCTGGTGGGACAGCCCCAAAGGGGCCTATGCGCCAAGAGAAGGAAATCAAAGGAGAAGAAAAAAAAGAGGGAGGAAGTGGGAAGGGAGGGGGACTCCTCCCACCAAACCAAGTCCAACTCGGTTTGGGGGGGGAGTCCTCCCCCCCTTGGCTCGGCCGACCCCTTGGGAGTCCCTTGGACCCCAAGGCAAGGTCCCCCTCCCTCCTCCTATATATATGGGGCTTTTAGGGCAGATTTGAGACGACTTTCTCACGGCTGCCCGACCAAATACCTCCATAGTTTTTCCTCTAGATCGCGTTTCTGCGGAGCTCGGGCGGAGCCCTGCTGAGAAGAGATCATCACCAACCTCCGGAGCGCCGTCACGCTGCCGGAGAACTCTTATACCTCTCCGTCTCTCTTGCTGGATCAAGAAGGCCGAGATCATCGTCGAGCTGTACGTGTGCTGAACGCGGAGGTGCCGTCCGTTCGGTACTAGATCGTGGGACTCATCGCGGGATTGTTCGCGGGGCGGATCGAGGGACGTGAGGACGTTCCACTACATCAACCGCGTTCTCTAACGCTTCTGCTGTATGATCTACAAGGGTAAGTAGATCACTCATCCCCTCTCGTAGATGGACATCACCATGATAGGTCTTCGTGCGCGTAGGAAAATTTTCGTTTCCCATGCGACGTTCCCCAACAGTGGCATCATGAGCTAGGTTCATGCGTAGATGTCTTCTCGAGTAGAACACAAAAAGTTTTGTGGGCGGTGATGTGCGTTTTGCTGCCCTCCTTAGTCTTTTCTTGATTCCGCGGTATTGTTGGATTGAAGCGGCTTGGACCGACATTACTCGTACGCTTACGAGAGACTGGTTTCATCGTTACGAGTACCCCCCTTGCTCAAAGATGACTGGCAAGTGACGGTTTCTCCAACTTTAGTTGAATCGGATTTGACCGAGGAGGTCCTTGGATGAGGTTAAATAGCAACTCATAGATCTCCGTTGTGGTGTTTGCGTAAGTAAGATGCGATCCTACTAGATACCCTTGGTCACCACGTAAAACATGCAACAACAAAATTAGAGGTCGTCTAACTTGTTTTTGCAGGGTATGATTGTGATGTGATATGGCCAATGATGTGATGTGATATATTGGATGTATGAGATGATCATGTTGTAATAGAAATATCGACTTGCACGTCGATGGTACGGCAACCGGCAGGAGCCATAGGCTTGTCTTTATACTAACGTTTGTGCTTGCAGATGCGTTTACTATTTTGCTAGGATGTAGCTTTAGTAGTAATAGCATAAGTAGCACGACAACCCCGATGGAAACACGTTGATGGATGATCATGGTGTGGCGCCGGTGACAAGAAGATCGTGCCGGTGCTTTGGTGATGGAGATCAAGAAGCACGTGATGATGGCCATATCATGTCACTTATGAATTGCATGTGATGTTAATCCTTTTATGCACCTTATTTTGCTTATAACGACGGTAGCATTATGAGGTGATCTCTCACTAAAATTTCAAGACGAAATCGTGTTCTCCCTGACTGTGCACCGTTGCTACAGTTCGTCGTTTCGAGACAACACGTGATGATCGGGTGTGATAGACTCAACGTTCACATACAACGGGTGCAAAACAGTTGCGCACGCGGAACACTCGGGTTAAGCTTGACGAGCCTAGCATGTGCAGACATGGCCTCGGAACACATGAGACCGAAAGGTCGATCATGAATCATATAGTTGATATGATTAGCATAGGGATGCTTACCACTGAAACTATACTCAACTCACGTGATGATCGGACTTGGGATAGTGTAAGTGGATCATGAACCACTCAAATGACTAGAGAGATGTACTTTTTGAGTGGGAGTTTAGCATATAATTTGATTAAGTTGAACTCTAATTATCTTGAACATAGTCTAAGTCCACTTTGAATATATTTGTGTTGTAGATCATGGCTCACGCAAGTGTCATCCTGAATTTTAATACGTTCCTAGAGAAAGCTAAGTTGAAAGATGATGGAAGCAACTTTGTAGACTGGGCTCGTAATCTTAAGCTAATCTTACAAGCTGGGAAGAAGGATTATGTCCTTAATGCTGCGCTAGGAGATGAACCACCCGCTACGGCTGATCAGGATGTTAAGAACGCTTGGTTAGCGCATAAGGAGGACTACTCAATAGTTCAATGTGCAGTCTTGTATGGCTTAGAACCGGGACTTCAACGACGCTTTGAGCGTCATGGAGCATTTGAGATGTTCCATGAGTTGAAGTTTATCTTTCAGAAGAACACCCGGATCGAGAGGTATGAGACCTCCGATAAATTCTATGCTTGCAAGATGGAGGAAAACTCGTCTGTCAGTGAACATGTGCTCAAAATGTGTGGGTACTCAAACCGTCTAGCTGAACTGGGGATTGAACTCCCGCAAGAAGCTATCACTGACAGAATCCTTCAATCACTGCCGCCAAGCTATAAAGGCTTTGTGTTGAACTACAACATGCAAGGGATGAACAAGTCTCCCGGCGAGTTGTTTGCGATGCTGAAAGTCGCAGAGTCTGAACTCCGTAAAGAGCATCAAGTGTTGATGGTGAGCAAGACCACTAGTTTCAAGAGAAACGACAAAGGCAAGAAGGGCAATTCGAAGAAGAACAGCAAGCCTGTTGCCAATCCGCCGAAGAAACCCAAGGCTGGACCTAAGCCTGAAACAGAGTGCTTCTATTGCAAGGGTATGGGTCACTGGAAGCGCAATTGCCCCAAGTATCTGGCAGATAAGAAGGCGGGCAAAGAAAAATCAGGTATATTTGATATACATGTTATTGATGTGTACTTAACTAGCTCTCGTAGTAGTGCCTGGGTATTTGATACCGGTTCTGTTGCTCATATTTGCAACTCGAAACAGGAACTGCGGAATAGGCGAAGGCTGGCGAAAGACGAAGTGACGATGCGCGTAGGAAATGGTTCCAAGGTTGATGCAATCGCCGTCGGCACAGTGTCACTTCAACTACCATCGGGATTAGTGATGAACTTAAATCATTGTTACTTAGTGCCTGCGTTGAGCATGAACATTATATCTGGATCTTGTTTATTGCGAGACGGTTACTCTTTTAAGTCTGAGAATAATGGTTGTTCTATTTCTATGAGTAACATCTTTTATGGTCATGCACCGAATGTGAGAGGATTGTTCATATTGAATCTTGATAGCGATACGCATATACATAACATTGAGACCAAAAGAGTTAGAGTAAACAATGATAGCGCCATATTTTTGTGGCACTGCCGTTTAGGTCATATTGGTGTAAAGCGCATGAAGAAACTCCATGCTGATGGACTTTTGGAGTCACTTGATTTTGATTCACTTGACACGTGCGAACCATGCCTCATGGGCAAGATGACTAAAACTCCGTTCTCCGGAACAATGGAGCATGCAAGTGACTTGTTGGAAATCATACATACCGATGTGTGTGGTCCAATGAGCGTAGAGGCACGCGGCGGATATCGTTATTTCCTCACCTTCACTGACGATTTAAGTAGATATGGTTATGTCTACTTGATGAAGCACAAGTCTGAAACATTTGAAAAGTTCAAGCAATTTCAGAGTGAAGTGGAAAATCATCGTAACAAGAAGATCAAGTTCCTATGGTCTCATCGTGGGGGTGAATATCTGAGTTTCGAGTTTGGTGCTCACTTGAGACAATGTGGAATTGTTTCGCAGTTAACACCGCCTGGAACACCACAGCGTAATGGTGTGTCCGAACGTCGTAATCGTACTTTATTAGAGATGGTGCGATCTATGATGTCTCCTACTGATTTGCCGTTATCATTTTGGGGTTATGCATTAGAAACAGCTGCATTCACTTTAAATAGGGCACCATCAAAATCCGTTGAGACGACACCATACGAACTGTGGTATGGCAAAAGACCAAAGTTGTCGTTTCTTAAAGTTTGGGGATGTGATGCTTATGTCAAAAAGCTTCAGCCTGAAAAGCTGGAACCCAAAGCGGAAAAATGCGTCTTCATAGGTTACCCAAAAGAGACAGTTGGGTACACCTTCTATCTCAAATCCGAGGGCAAAGTGTTTGTTGCTAAGAACGGAACTTTTCTCGAGAAGGAGTTTCTCTCGAGAGAATTGAGTGGGAGGAAGATAGAACTTGACGAGGTTGTCGAACCTCTCATCCCTCTGGATGGTGGCGCAGGGCAAGGGGAAACCTCTGTCATTGCGACGCCGGTTGAGGAGGAAGTTAATGATGATGATCATGAAACTCCAGTTCAAGTTTCTGTTGAACCACGCAGGTCGACGAGATCACGCGCTGCTCCAGAGTGGTACGGTAATTCCGTCTTATCAATCATGTTGTTAGACAACAATGAACCTGCAAATTATGAAGAGGCAATGGTGGGCCCAGATTCCAACAAATGGCTAGAAGCCATGAAATCCGAGATAGGATCCATGTATGAGAACAAAGTGTGGACTTTGGAGATACTACCTGAGGGCCGCAAGGCTATTCAGAACAAATGTATCTTTAAGAAGAAGACGGACGCTGACGGTAATGTGACCGTTTATAAAGCTCGACTTGTGGCAAAGGGTTTTTCACAAGTTCCAGGAATTGACTACGATGAGACTTTCTCTCCCGTGGCAATGCTTAAGTCCGTCAGAATCATGTTAGCAATAGCTGCATTTTTCGATTATGAAATCTGGCAGATGGATGTCAAAACGGCGTTCCTTAACGGTTTCCTTAAGGAAGAGTTGTATATGATGCAACCCGAAGGTTTTGTCGATCCTAAAAATGCTGACAAAGTGTGCAAGCTCCAGCGATCCGTTTATGGACTGGTGCAAGCATCTCGGAGTTGGAACAAACGCTTTGATGAGGTGATCAAAGCATTTGGGTTTATACAAGTGGTTGGAGAATCTTGTATTTACAAGAAAGTGAGTGGGAGCTCTGTGGCGTTTCTAATATTATATGTGGATGACATATTACTGATTGGAAACAACATAGAGCTTTTGGAGAGCATAAAAGGTTACTTGAATAAAAGTTTCTCTATGAAGGACCTAGGAGAAGCTGCTTACATTCTAGGCATTAAGATCTATAGGGATAGATCAACACGCCTGATAGGACTTTCACAAAGCACATACCTTGATAAAGTTTTGAAGAGGTTTAAAATGGAACAGTCCAAGAAAGGGTTCTTGCCAGTTTTACAAGGTACGAGATTGAGTAAGACTCAGTGCCCAGCAACTGATGAAGATAGAGAGCATATGCGCTCCATCCCCTATGCTTCAGCCATAGGTTCTATCATGTATGCGATGCTGTGCACTAGACCGAATGTAAGCCTGGCCATAAGTATGGCAGGTAGGTTCCAGAGTAATCCAGGAGTGGATCACTGGACAGCGGTCAAGAATATCCTGAAGTACCTGAAAAGGACTAAGGAGATGTTTCTCGTGTATGGAGGTGACGAAGAGCTCGCCGTAAAAGGTTACGTTGATGCAAGCTTTGACACAGATCCGGACGACTCTAAGTCGCAAACCGGATACGTATTTATTCTTAATGGGGGTGCAGTAAGCTGGTGCAGTTCCAAGCAAAGCGTCGTAGCAGATTCTACATGTGAAGCAGAGTACATGGCTGCCTCGGAGGCAGCTAAGGAGGGTGTCTGGATGAAGCAGTTCATGACGGATCTTGGAGTGGTGCCAAGTGCGCTGGATCCAATAACCTTGTTCTGTGACAACACTGGTGCCATTGCCTTAGCAAAGGAACCAAGGTTTCACAAGAAGACCAGACACATCAAACGATGCTTCAACCTCATCCGCGACTACATCGAGGAGGAGGACGTAAATATATGCAAAGTGCACACGGATCTGAATGTAGCAGACCCGCTGACTAAACCTCTTCGACGGCCAAAACATGATCGACACCAGAACTGTATGGGTGTTAGATTTATTACAATGTAATTCACATGGTGATGTGAGGGCTAGATTATTGACTCTAGTGCAAGTGGGAGACTTTTGGAATTATGCCCTAGAGGCAATAATAAATGTATAGTTATTATTATAATTCCTGTATCAAGATAATAGTTTATTATCCATGCTATAATTGTATTGAATTAAGACTCATTTACATGTGTGGATACATAGACAAAACACCGTCCCTAGCATGTCTCTAGTTGGCTAGCCAGTTGATCGATGATAGTCAGTGTCTTCTGATTATGAACAAGGTGTTGTTGCTTGATAACTGGATCACGTCATTGGGAGAATCACGTGATGGACTAGACCCAAACTAATAGACGTAGCATGTTGATCGTGTCATTTTGTTGCTACTGTTTTCTGCGTGTCAAGTATTTATTCCTATGACCATGAGATCATATAACTCACTGACACCGGAGGAATGCTTTGTGTGTATCAAACGTCGCAACGTAACTGGGTGACTATAAAGATGCTCTACAGGTATCTCCGAAGGTGTTAGTTGAGTTAGTATGGATCAAGACTGGGATTTGTCACTCCGTGTGATGGAGAGGTATCTCGGGGCCCACTCGGTAATACAACATCACACACAAGCCTTGCAAGAAATGTAACTTAGTGTAAGTTGCGGGATCTTGTATTATGGAACGAGTAAAGAGACTTGTCGGTAAACGAGATTGAAATAGGTATGCGGATACCGACGATCGAATCTCGGGCAAGTAACATACCGAAGGACAAAGGGAATGACATACGGGATTATACGAATCCTTGGCACTGAGGTTCAAACGATAAGATCTTCGTAGAATATGTAGGATCCAATATGGGCATCCAGGTCCCGCTATTGGATATTGACCGAGGAGTCTCTCGGGTCATGTCTACATAGTTCTCGAACCCGCAGGGTCTGCACACTTAAGGTTCGACGTTGTTTTATGCGTATTTGAGTTATATGCTTGGTTACCGAATGTTGTTCGGAGTCCCGGATGAGATCACGGACGTCACGAGGGTTTCCGGAATGGTCCGGAAACGAAGATTGATATATAGGATGACCTCATTTGATTACCGGAAGGTTTTCGGAGTTACCGGGAATGTACCGGCAATGACGAATGGGTTCCGGGAGTTCACCGGGGGGGGGGGGGGGCAACCCACCCCGGGGAAGCCCATAGGCTTTGGGGAGACATACCAGCCCTTAGTGGGCTGGTGGGACAGCCCCAAAGGGGCCTATGCGCCAAGAGAAGGAAATCAAAGGAGAAGAAAAAAAAAGAGGGAGGAAGTGGGAAGGGAGGGGGACTCCTCCCACCAAACCAAGTCCAACTCGGTTTGGGGGGGGGGAGTCCTCCCCCCCTTGGCTCGGCCGACCCCTTGGGAGTCCCTTGGACCCCAAGGCAAGGTCCCCCTCCCTCCTCCTATATATATGGGGCTTTTAGGGCAGATTTGAGACGACTTTCTCACGGCTGCCCGACCACATACCTCCATAGTTTTTCCTCTAGATCGCGTTTCTGCGGAGCTCGGGCGGAGCCGTGCTGAGACGAGATCATCACCAACCTCCGGAGCGCCGTCACGCTGCCGGAGAACTCTTCTACCTCTCCGTCTCTCTTGCTGGATCAAGAAGGCCGAGATCATCGTCGAGCTGTACGTGTGCTGAACGCGGAGGTGCCGTCCGTTCGGTACTAGATCGTGGGACTGATCGCGGGATTGTTCGCGGGGCGGATCGAGGGACGTGAGGACGTTCCACTACATCAACCGCGTTCTCTAACGCTTCTGCTGTACGATCTACAAGGGTACGTAGATCACTCATCCCCTCTCGTAGATGGACATCACCATGATAGGTCTTCGTGCGCGTAGGAAAATTTTCGTTTCCCATGTGACGTTCCCCAACATGGACTGCATACATCAAAATGTATCACTTCCAACAAGTTACTATCTTGTTTCATCTCAATGAAAACAAGGCCTTGCTCATGTGGTATGATTTGCATGTCAGTAGTGGTTCAAAATCAAGTGAGTATAAAGATCCATCAGCATGGAGCCTCTTCATGCAATTTATACCAACATGACTTAAGCGGCAGTGCCACAAGTAAGTGGCACTATCATCATTACCTCGTATCTTTTGGCACCAATATCATGAACATGTGTAACACTACGATCGAGATTCAATAAACCATTGAAGGTGATTATTCAAGCAAATAGAGTAACCATTATTCTCTTTAAATGAATAATCGTATTGCAATAAACACGATCCAATCATGTTCATGCTTAACGCAAGCACCAAATAACAATTATTTAGGTTTAACACCAATCCCGATGGTAGAGGGAGCGTGCGACGTTTGATCATATCAACCTTGGAAACACTTCCAACACATATCGTCACCTCGCCTTTAGCTAGTCTCCGTTTATGCCGTAGCTTTCATTTCGTGTTACTAATCACTTAGCAACCGAACCGGTATCCAATACCCTCGTGCTACTTGGAGTACTAGTAAAGTACACATCAACATCATGTATATCAAATATACTTCTTTCGACTTTTGCCAGCCTTCTTATCTACCAAGTATCTAGAGTTGCTCTGCCTCAGTGACCGTTCCCCTCATAACAGAAGCACCTAGTTCCAGGCTTGGGTTTAATCTGGGGTCTCTTCATTAGTGCAGCAACTGCTTTGCCATTTCACGAAGTATCCCTTCTAGCCCTTGCCTTTCTCGAAACTTAGTGGTTTTACTAATCATCAACTATTGATGCTCCTTCTTGATTTCTACTTTCGCAGTGTCAAACATCGTGAATCGCTCAAGGATCATTGTATCTATCCTTGATATGTTATAGTTCATCATGAAGCTCTCACAGCTTGGTGGCAGTGACTTTGGAGAACCATCACTTTCTTATCTGGAAGATCAACTCCCACTTGATTCAAGCGATTGTCGTACTTAGATAATCTGAGCACACGCTCAACGATTGAGCTTTTCTCCTTTACTTCGTGGACAAAGAATCTTGTCGGAGGTCTCATACCTCTTAACAAGGGCACAAGCATGAAATCACAATTTCATCTTTTTAGAACATCTCTTATGTTCCGTGACGTTTCAAAACGTCTTCGGCGCCTTGCTTCTAAGCCATTAAGTATTTTGTACTGAACTATCGTGTAGTCATCAGAAACGTGTATGTCGGATGTTCTTTACATCTACAGACGACGCTCGAGGTGCAGCACACCGAGTGGTGCATTAAGGACATAAGCCTTTTGCGCAGCAACGAGGACAATCCTCGGTTTTACAGACTCAGTCTGCAAAGTTTGCTACTATCAACTTTCAACTAAATTTTCTCTAGGAACATATAAAAACAGTAGAGCTATAGCGCAAGCTACATCGTAATTCGCAAAGACCATTAGACTATGTTCATGACAATTAGTTCAATTAATCATATTACTTAAGAACTCCCACTCAAAAAGTACATCTCTCTAGTCATTTGAGTGGTACATGATCCAAATCCACTATCTCAAGTCCGATCATCACGTGAGTCGAGAATAGTTTCAGTGGTAAGCATCTCTATGCTAATCATATCAAGTATACGATTCATGCTCAACCTTTCGGTCTCATGTGTTCCGAGGCCATGTCTGCACATGCTAGGCTCGTCAAGCTTAACCCGAGTGTTCCGCGTGTGCAACTGTTTTGCACCCGTTGTATGTGAACGTTGAGTCTATCACACCCGATCATCACGTGGTGTCTCGAAACGAAGAACTGTCGCAACGGTGCACAGTCGGGGAGAACACAATTTTGTCTTGAAATTTTAGTGAGAGATCACCTCATAATGCTACCGTCGTTCTAAGCAAGATAAGGTGCATAAAGGATTAACATCACATGCAATTCATAAGTGACATGATATGGCCATCATCATGTGCTTCTTGATCTCCATCACAAAGCACCGGCACGATCTTCTTGTCACCGGCGTCACACCATGATCTCCCTCATCATGATCTCCATCAACGTGTCACCATCGGGGTTGTCGTGCTACTCATGCTATTACTACTAAACCTACGTCCTAATAATATAGTAAACGCATCTGCAAGCACAAACGTTAGTTTAAAGACAACCCTATGGCTCCTGCCGGTTGCCGTACCATCGACGTGCAAGTCGATATTAACTATTAAAACATGATCATCTCATACATCCAATATATCACATCACATCGTTGGCCATATCACATCACAAGCATACCCTGCAAAAACAAGTTAGACGTCCTCTAATTGTTGTTGCATCTTTTACGTGGTGACCATGGGTATCTAGTAGGATCGCATCTTACTTACGCAAACACCACAACAGAGATATATGAGTTGCTATTTAACCTCATCCAAGGACCTCCTTGGTCAAATCCGATTCAACTAAAGTTGGAGAAACTGACACTTGCCAGTCATCTTTGAGAAACGGGGTTACTCGTAGCGATGAAACCAGTCTCTCGTAAGCGTACGAGTAATGCCGGTACAAGCCGCTTCAATCCAAAATACCGCGGAATCAAGAAAAGACTAAGGAGGGCAGCAAAACACACATCACTGCCCACAAAAACTTTTGTGTTCTACTCGAGAAGACATCTACGCATGAACCTAGCTCATGATGCCACTGTTGGGGAACGTCGCATGGGAAACAAAAATTTTCCTACGCGCACGAAGACCTATCATGGTGATGTCCATCTACGAGAGGGGATGTGTGATCTACGTACCCTTGTAGACCGTACAGCAGAAGCGTTAGTGAACGCGGTTGATGTAGTGGAACGTCCTCACGTCCCTCGATCCGCCCCGCGAACCGTCTCGCGATCAGTCCCACGATCTAGTGCCGAACGGACGGCACCTCCGTGTTCAGCACACATACAGCTCGACGATGATCTCGGCCTTCTTGATCCAGCAAGATAAACGGAGAGGTAGATGAGTTCTCTGGCAGCATGACGGCGCTCCGGAGGTTGGTGGTGATCTAATCTCAGCAGGGCTCCGCCCGAGCTCCGGAGAAACGCGATCTAGAGGTAAAACCGTGGAGGTATGTGGTCGGGCTGCCTTGGCAAAAGTTGTCTCAAATCAGCCCTAAAACCCCACTATATATAGGAGGGAGGGAGGGGAGGAGGCAGCCTCAAAACCTAAAGGTTTGGACGAAATTGGAGGTGGAGGAGTCCTACTCCAATCCTACTTGGAGTAGGATTCCACCTTCCCACTTGGAAACTCTTTCCACCTTGTGTTTTTTCCTTCTCAAACCATATGGGACTTAGTGGGAACTTATTCCAGCCTACTAGGGGCTGGTTTATCTCTTCCCATAGCCCATGAGACCCCTTGGGGCGTGACACCCCTCCTGATGGTCCCCGGCACCCCTCCCGGCACTCCCAGTACACTACCGATGAGCCCGAAACTTTTCCGGTAATGCACGAAAACCTTCCGGTAACCAAATGAGGTCATCCTATATATCAATCTTTGTTTCTGGACCATTCTGGAAACCCTCGTGACGTCCGTGATCTTATCTGGACTCCGAACAACATTCGGTAACCAACCATATAACTCAAATACGCATAAAACAACGTCGAACCTTAAGTGTGCAGACCCTGCGGGTTCGAGAACTATGCAGACATGACCCGAGAGACTCCTCGGTCAATATCCAATAGCGGGACCTGGATGCCCATATTGGATCCTACATATTCTATGAAGATCTTATCGTTTGAACCTCAGTGCCAAGGATTCATATGATCCCGTATGTCATTCCCTTTGTCCTTCGGTATGTTACTTGCATGAGATTCGATCGTCAGTATCCGCATACCTATTTCAATCTCGTTTACCGAAAAGTCTCTTTACTCGTTCCGTAATACAAGATCCCGCAACTTACACTAAGTCACATTGCTTGCAAGGCTTGTGTGTGATGTTGTATTACCGAGTGGGCCCCGAGATACCTCTCTGTCATACGGAGTGACAAATCCCAGTCTTGATCCATACTAACTCAACGAACACCTTCGGAGATACCTGTAGAGCATCTTTATAGTCAGCCAATTACGTTGCGATGTTTGATACACACAAAGCATTCCTCCGGTGTCAGTGAGTTATATGATCTCATGGTCAGAGGAACAAATACTTGACACGCAGAAAATAGTAGCAACAGAATGACACGATCAACATGCTACGTCTATTAGTTTGGGTCTAGTCTATCACATGATTCTCCTAATGATGTGATCCCGTTATCAAGTAACAACACTTGCCTATGGCCAGGAAACCTTGACCATCTTTGATCAACGAGCTAGTCAACTAGAGGCTTACTAGGGACAGTGTTTTGTCTATGTATCCACACAAGTATTGTGTTTCCAATCAATACAATTATAGCATGGATAATAAACGATTATCATGAACAAAGAAATATAATAATAACTAATTATTATTGCCTCTAGGGCATATTTCCAACATATCTCTCATGCTAAAACTAAATCTAGTTGTGAGCATTCACTTAGTGATAATGAAAAAGATAATGATGATGCTCATGTAGATGCTCAACCCGACAATGATAAAGAACCAGATAATGCTGTTGAGATAGAACCTCCTGTTGACCTTGATAACGCACAACCTAAGAATGAACGTTATGATAAAAGGGAATTTGTTGCTAGAAAGCATGGTAAATAAAGAGAGCCATGGGTTCAAAAACTCATGCCTTATCCACCAAAACCAACTAAGAGAAAATATGATGTAGAATTTGAACGCTTTGCTGAAATGCTTACGCCAGTGTTTTTGCATACTCGTTTAACCAATCTTTTAAAGATGACCCTTACACTAAGTATATGAAAGATATGATCACTAATAAAAGAAAAATACCTGAAGCTGAAATCTCCACCATGCTTGCTAATTATTCTTTTAAGGATGGAGTACCTAAAAAACTAGGAGATCCACAAATACCAACTATACCATGTTCCATGAAAAGAAACTATGTGAAACTGCTTTATGTGATCTAGGAGCTGGTGTTAGTGTTATGCCTTTCTCTTTATTTAAAATACTTGCCTTGAATAAACTCATACCTACGGAAATTTCATTGCAAATGGCTGACAAATCAACTGCCATACCTATTGGTATTTGTGAGGATGTACCCGTTGTTGCTGCAAATGTTACTATCTTGACAGACTTTGTTATACTTGATATGCCCGAGGACGACAACATGTGGATTATTCTTGGTAGACCTTGTGAATACTGAAGGGGCTGTTATTGATTGCCATAAAAGCAAAGTCACCTGTCATGTCAACCGTATAAAACATACGATGCATTTTCCGAGGAAACAATTCCAAGTGAATGGTGTTAATGTTATTGAAAAATCTCCGACTATCACTAATGGAAGTTTTCAACTACCTCTACCTACTACCAAAAATAAATATGAAATACTTATTGTTGGCGATATGCACATCCCTGTTGAGTAAGCTTAATATTTTATGAAAATTCTTTGGGTTCGTGCTAATAGGAAGTGGTTGTTAATAAGAATTGATCAACCTTGTTAATGGATCATTTTCGAGAGGCATGAGGTCTATGAATTCAGTAGGCACAACCTTTTGTACCCACTTTATTTTTCCTCTTATTTTTAGCTTATTATAATAAATGCCATGATTATCCTGTTTTTCGAATTTTCCGTGCAATAAAAAGTGCCCGAAAAATAAAAGTTTGCCAAATGACCTGAAATTTTCACACGATTTTTTCTGAATATTTGAGAATTTATGGCACTAATAACACTGTAGGGGGGTGTCCTAGGTGTCCACAAGACACCAGGGTGTGCGACCCCCACCAGGCACGCCCTTGGGGGTAGTGGGCCCCTCCGCCCCCTCACTTATCCCTTCATCACCTACCTCCAGAAAAAATCCTTGTATATCTCTCTTGCGTGTTCTTGCTCTCAATCCCGTAGATTTCAATCTCTTTGCTTGACACTCCGTTTCTGAAACTGTTTGTGGGGATTGCTCCTTGGTATGTAACTCCCCCACTCCTCCAATTAGTTTTTGCTTTACTCGTTTATCTTATAAGTAATTAGCAACTGTGGGTGCTGCTGTAGATGAGCTTACATGTTGAATTGTTGAAGTTCCGAGTATTTTGAATGCTTGTTCTAGGATCTAGGCATCCTTATGAGTAGTTTCTATCATTCTTGTGAAGTTTTGTTAACTTTATTTTGTGACCCAAAAACTTTCAGAAATTTGTACGTAGGAATAATGAGTTGGTTCAAGAGGAGTTCTTCGAGAAGGAAGTCTTTGGATGCATCATTGAGTGAGGCTGCGATACGACGGTGTTATGCTGAGCCAAGTGAAAGTTCGATGCGAGAAGCCCACACCAAATGGTGCCTTTGGCCATGTGATGACTTCATGTTGGGAAAAAGGAAGATATTACATCTATGAGAGGGACGCACATGGATACAACACGGTAGTGGAGGCTGCCCGTCAGGCCGCGAGAGCTGCACCAAGGGCTTCCATGAGTTATCATACTCACTATTATCCAAGCCACTACGGGTGGTGATTACCAAGCTAGGCCAAAAGCCTAAGCTTGGGGGAGTACATGTTTCCACTGACTTTACATTCATGCTCACATATTCTAGTTGTCGGTGTTCACACTTTTGCATTGTATTATCCAAGTTAGATTTATTTTCTTGCATTGTGTGTTTGAAAAACTTGGAGAATACCCCAAAATATTTCTCTTTTCTTCTTTTGCTCGTTGGGAGCTTTCCCGTGTAAATAGTTTTTCTCGTTTTAGTTTTCCCTTCTTTAATTTGCTTTCTTCTAGAAAAACTAAAAATTCTAAAAATATTTTAGTGTGTTTCTCTGAATTTCTTTTCCTTATATTGAGTTGTACCCAAGGGGAAGACCTCGATGAAAATGTTGAGTGGCTCTGATATGCATTGTTGTTGACCTAATAAAAAGCCCATATTATTTTGTCTTCTCCTTTTGAATAGAATGTTAAAAATTCTAGATTAGTCCATGACACTCTTACACTATTATTATTTTCATATCTTTCAGTCGTGCAAGTGAAAGGCAATAATGACGACTTATGTTGAAGTGGCTATGGCAGATAGAAGCGGGTCTGAACTCAACTTTTGTTTTTGTTTTTGTAAATATGTTTAGACGAGCATCCATGATTTAGCGTATTATGACCTAACATGTTTTTAGTGACGATTAGAGATTATAGTTGTTCATGCCATGCTTAAGTAGCTAGGAGTGGATAATGATTTATCTTGGATGTCAACATGCATTAAAATGCTTGTGATGTAGTATGATGATATGTTATCCTCCTCTGAATGTTTGAGTGGCTTGACTTGGCACATGTTCACGCCTTGTAGTTGAATCAAAACCAACATAGCCTCCACGATGTTTATGTTCATGGTGTTTATATCCTACTCATGCTAGTATGCAACGATAATTATTCATAAGCATGTTCATGACCATCTTTGCTCTCTAGCTGGTCGCTTCCCAACCTATTTGCTAGCCTTCAGCTGTACTAAGCGGGAATACGGCTTGTGCATCAAAATCCTTGAAACAAAGTTATTCTAGACGTGTCCACTATATCTACCTGTATGCGGTATTACCTTGCCGTTCCAAGTAAATTTGCATGCGCTACCTCTAATATTTCAAATGTGCTTCTCTTTTGTGTGTGTGGACTGCTCATGAAGCGATAAGGGGTGGTCAGTATCTTCCATGCTAAGAGGGTTATTCTCATGATGAGTGTTTACTCAGTCATCCTTGAACAAGAGGGGGTGGTAAAAAGGGATTCCCAGTCCCAAAATCAAAAATCACAAATAGTTAAACAAAACTCCCCCTGGAATGTTGTTGGTATGGACGACACCCGTGAATTCGGCTAGACGTGGAGTGTATTTGTTGGTGGAGGGGGAGTAAACCTTTACTTCTACCACTTGGGAACCGCCGCTAATTTGTTTAACATGGAACATACCGATAACTCTTAGCCGGTTTGTTTGTCAGACATTTTCAGTTCAAACTGTGCGAGGCCGCAAACCTCTCTCTTCTCACATCCCATGGCCACGCAAGGCTCAGCCATAGCCATGGTGTGCCTCCTCACGTAGGCGGCCACTAGCGCGCCCCGCGACCTAGCTGCTCCCGCGCCGATCTGCTCGAGCACCGCGCCACCATCCTAGGCTAGGCCCGCGAGGTGAGGTGCCCCCCTGGCTAAATCTCGCCTAGTGCGACCCATGCTATCCTGCACCCGTTGAAGTTAGACCAATTAATTTCAGATTCGGCCCAATGCATGTTATTTTTTCGTCCCGCAAAATTGCTAATTAACTAATGAATTACATAATTGAAGATTAGACCCTCATTGTTAGTGCATTTAATAACACACCAACCGTCCATCGGATTAAAATATTTTATATGTGAAAAATGTTTAGATATTGTGTAGATTAATAATATCTAACTTTCACACGTGATAAAAATATTTAACTCGATGTTTGCATTAATTTGCATAAATGCCAAGTTAGAATGATTTATTTCCTAACTAATTAACCGTAGCTCCGATAAAAATGATCCACATATGTAACTTGACTAGAAAAATGTGTAGAGTAACATGGTGACATTTATTTTCCTGTTTAACAACAATAAAATTGTGTTTTAGGTAGAACAATATCAAATTCAAAAATTAAATATGGGGTTGTTTCATAAATACTATATGTTATTTCTGGCCTCATTTAAAATGCCTAGATGATGTAGTTGTTCATGCTTCATCGCTTGCCATGATTAAAAATATTTAAAATGATTTTTAGTAAAAAAACATTAACCGCATTTCTCTTAATATGGAGAGTTATTATTTTGAGTTATGTATGTTCTCATTCTTCATTTCTAATTGCTTAATTCCATCTTCACCTTATGCCACGACTACCCATGTTAAACAACATTTAATATTGATGAGTACCTAAACGAGAGTGAACTAAATGATTCGAACGTGGAGTTTCGTCAATATGCTATCATTGCATATTGAGCTTCATGTAATGTGTATTATTTGTTTGTTGTGATTGTCATGCCTTGCATATTTAAACCAGACATGCATCATATTTTTTTGAGCATCATGTTACACATTGTGGTGTTTACCGTGTGTTGTTTGATTGTTTCCGGATTGCTTCTTCTCGATAGAGTTCCGAAAGCGTTCAGAGTGTGAGGATTCATTCAAATACATTGATTCGTCTACTTCACGGATTCATTCTTCTTACAAGCAGGATCCCACGCAAGATGAAAATTTCCTTGGATACCACCACTATCATTGCTATGCTAGTTCTCTTGCTTCTATTGTTATGTACCGTTACCTACAACTTGAATGTCAAGCCTCCCAACATTGCCATGGAAAGCCTTTAACCGCTCCACATCCCAGCAAGTCATTGTTTATCTATGTTACCGCTTGCTCAGCCCTTCTTATAGTGTTGCTAGTTGCACGTATAAGTTGTTTCCATGTGTCAATATGGATTTCTTGAGATATCACAATATTATTGCTATTTAATTTAATGCACCTATATACTTTGTAAAAGGTGGAAGGCTTAGCCTTTTGCTGGGTGTTTTGTGCTACCTTTGCTGCCCTAGTTACTTGTGTACTGGTGCTATGTTGTTATGGGGACCCCCTTGATTTTTGTTTTGGGATAAAACTCTTCTGGCATGGCCGAACATTGGTACTATATTTGCCCAACATGATAATACTGAACACGTTAGTAACACATAGGGAGTTAGTGCTACTCGTGGGTTAATTCAACATAATACAAGGAGGGACAATGATGATGGTGCTGATCCTAAACATAGTCATGTGCAGGGCCAACCCGGGGAAACTCGGGTGATTTCTATCAGGATATTATACGTTGTGCTCATCCCGTTGTGTCTTGAGGACGAGATACGTGGCTCCTATCGGGTTCGTCAACACGTCGGGTGGCCTTGCTGGATTTGTTTTACCTTTCTCGAACATCTTGTGCACCAGGATTCCGAGGATACTTTGGGCTATCTAGAGGTTGGGGTTTTTGATACATCCCAAACGTATCTATAATTTCGGTTTGTTCCATGATCTTTTGGGTGACATTGTTATATGCTACAGTTTCATACCTTTTTACACATATTTGGACTAACCTACTAACTCAGTGCACCCAGTGCCAGTTTCTGTCTGCTGATGTCTTTTTTTGCAGGGACTTTTACCCCAATTTACAGAGTCCCAAAAATCCCAAGAAAAATATATAAAAATTAGCGTGACGGAAGCTTCATGAGGCATCAAGGTGGGCCAGAGGGGAGCCAGGGCCTACCCACGGGGCCTCCCTGCGCGGCCTACCCCCTAGCCGCGCCACCTGGTCGCCTGGGTGTTTCCCACCTCCTCTGGTGCCCTCCTTCGGCCTATATTTACCTCTCCGATAGGAAACCCTTACAACGGATCTAGAATCGCGAATTTCTCCATTGTTCCGCCGCCGCAGTACTTCTGAGATCGGGAGCGTGAGAAGACCTCTTCCCGGCACCCTGTCGGAGGGAGGATTAACCTCCGGGAGCTTCTCCACCACCATGGACGCTTCACGGACATGCCGTGAGTAGTCCTCCTTGGACCATGAGTCCATGACCAGTAACTATGTGATGTCTTGTCTCCAATCTTGTGCTTCAATGATTAGCCCTTGTGAGCTGCCCTACATGATCAAGGCATCTATGTGATTTCGTGCTATTGCTATGCTTGGTTTGCTGGGACGTGATGGATTATGAGATTATGTTCAAATTGTGATGAGTTATACATTTGGTTCTCCTTTTATGTTATGTTCTTGAGTAATTGATGCATGTTCTCCATTGCTTTTTATTGCTTTGGCCGAGTAGTCGATTGTAACTCCAAGAGGGAGCATTATGCATGATTGTGGATTCATGTCGCCTGATGTCTAGCTTGAGTGACAGAAACATGAGACTAGGGGATGTGTTGTTGCCACCAGGAAAAACAACGGTGCTTGTGACCACGGTTGCAAGGATTGTTTACCTTACGCAAAGTTTGTTAATGCAGTTGTTCGTTGCTTTGAGTTTACACTTTGGATGGGGCTCGCAACTTAATACCAGCGAGATGTTCTGGATAGATATATCAAGGTGGATGATTAGTAAGTAAATGCTGATGGATAGACGGTCTACTTGACTTGGCGTACTGCCCATTACTTTTTAGCCTCTAACTTTCTTATAGCATGATTATCATTGTGGTGCGTTTATAATTCTGTCAATTGCCGAGCTATAATTTGTTTACCCAGCATAGTTGTTTATCGTATTTTGGGAGAGAGACATCACTAGTGAACATCATGTGACTCGGGTCCATATTACCACCATTGTTTACACCTCCACCATTTACTGTTTTTATTTACTTTTCCGTTGCAATCACTATCACTATTCCCGCTTGTGTTTTGATCCTTTGCAAACTACAAGACCGGAGAGATTGACAACCTCTCTAAACTCGTTGGGAGCATAGTTCTTTGTTGTGTGTGTAGGTCCACGTCTTGTGCTAGCGCCAGAGCAACGGACACCTACTTGTTGATCCTCGGAGTCCTCCTGGTTTGATAAACCTTATAGTCCTCGTGTAAGGGAAATCTGCTGCTGACTACATCTCCACCTTCCGCTTGGGGTAACCAACGAGGGGCGAGAAGTATATCCATCAACTCGTCATCGGTTTTCCAGTGGGATTTCGAGGAGACTACGGGTTTTCCGTGGTTGAGGTTTTCCATGCAGCTTGTGGCTAGTTTGTGATGGATGAGTTCGAGCACCCCTGCAGGATTAAATATTTATGAGAGCCGTGTCCGCAGTTATGTGGCAACTTGGAATTTTTTTAACACCCGGTCATAGCAAACTTGAAGTAAACTCAACTAAAAGATACGAAGTGTGTGCGTAACCTTGACTATTTATACTCGTGATTTCTGAACCGAGAGAGGACATGATGGTGTTATGTTTGACTCGTAAGTAGGTGTTCAGGATCACTTCTTGATCATTATTAGTTCATGTCCATTTATGAGTAGATCACCCTTCTTATTCTGGTACTCGTAAGTTAGCAACTCAAATAAATGCTTGGTGCTTGCTGCAGCCTCACCACTTAACCATACCTCACCCATTAATATTTGTTAGTATTGATACCTTTGGAAATGTGATTATTGAGTCACTGTGGCTCACAGATTACTACAACAACAATTGCAGGTACAGGTAATGTGATTCTTGACGTGAGAGCGATGCTTGTTTGATTTGGAGTTCTTCTTATTCTTCTTCTTCAATCTAGGATGGGTTTCAGGCAAGCAGGCTGGGATTGGCAAGGATGGATGTCACTTTTATCGTTTGATTTCGTTCGTAGTCGGACCCTGCATTTTTTTATGTGGTGATTGAATGTATTGTTGTATTGATATGATCATAATGTAGCTTGTGGCAAGTGTAAGCCAATTCCATATACTCTTCTCCTCTTTAGATGTACTTGGAACAATATCCATTCTTGCGAAATGACGAGATGCACTTTTATCCTTGTCGAGACCCTCGTGCCAAAATAAGGATATGATCGCAGCTTGGGCGCTATAGGAAGGGAAATTACGTATTCTCCTATTGGTTCAATAACCTTGCTTGTCAATGTGGGAAATACTTAACTCTACGATGCTGCATCATCCCCTCCTCTTTGTGGAAAAACCCAACCTAAACCACAAGTATGAGGAAGGATTTCTCGCGCTGTTGTCAGGGACTATCATCAATTTCCTATCAATTACCTTGTCACAAACTATCATTCACTTGTTATAATTTTTATTTGATTTGATTTTTTTCTTCCTATAAAAATCAAAAATATAAAATATTTATACTTGCTACTTTACTTGTTCTGCTTGTTACTTTGCTAGTTTTGTCACTATGTGTGAAGATAACACCAAGCTGTGCGACTTCTCAAATACTAATAATAATGATTTTATTGGTACTCCTGTACCACATGCCACTAGTGCGGAGTTCTATGATATTATGATGCATTCCTAAATCTTGTTATGAAAGAATAATTTTTGGGATGTCCTAATGACGATTCTGCTTCTCATCTCAACACCTTTGTTGAATTATGTGATATGCAAAAGAAACATGATATGGATAATGATGTTTTCAAATTGAAATTATTTCCTTTTTCACTAATAGACAAAGCAAAATCTTGGTTTTCATCTTTACCTCGTAATAGTATTCGAATATGGGATAAGTGTAAATATGCTTCCATTGCCGAGTATTTTACTCCCGCTACGATTATTTCTCTTTGTAATCAAGTTATGATTTTTAAAAAACATGATCAAAAAGAAGTTGCACATGCATGGGAGAGAATGAAAATGATGATTAGAAATTGGCCCATGCATGGTTTAAGTTGATGGATGATTATACAAAATTTCTATGCGGGGCTGAACTTTGTGTCTAGAAATCTTCTAGATTCTACTACACATGGCACCTTCATGGATGTGACATTGGGAGAGGCCAACAAACTTATGGATAATATCATGACCAATTATTCTTAATGGCATACCGACAGAACTCCAACTGGTAACAAGGTAAATTTTGTTGAACAAATTGCTACCATTAGTGATAACATGGATGCTCTTATGAATATGGTTGCTAGTAAACATGCTCAAGTTGATCCCAATGATATACCATTATCTACTTTGATTGAGAAAAATAATGATGCTATTGATGTGAACTTTGTCTCACAAAATAATTTCAATAATAATGCTTATAAAGGTAATTTCATTGCTGGTCTATATCCTGTTAATTCCGCTAATAATTATGGAAACTCTTATGGTAACACCATTAAATAATTTATTAGTTCTCAAAAGATTTTTAATACTATGGTAGAAGAAAAGTTGCATAAAGTTGATGATATGGCTAGGAACATGGATAGAATTGCTCTTGATGTGGAAACTCCTAATTTTTTTTACACCAAAGCACGACATTAATAATTCCATTTAATCTATCAAAATATCTATTAATGAGAGTAAGGAAAGGACCGCAAGGTTGAGAGCTAAATGAGAATTCTAACAAAGAGGTCTTCCACCCAGTTTTTACCATAATCATGATGAAGATCTTGAAATGGTTGGTACTTCTCTTATTGAATCTTTACTTGCTAATCTGAAATTAGATGATAAATGGACCTGAGATGAGTCAACTTTATCTAGAAGGTGTCTCCTTTATTTGTGAGGGTGATGATCTTAATGATAGAAATGAAAAAAATGGGTTTGGAGAGGTCAAAACTTTAACTAGTGATGTGCGCACTATCTTGGATTACAAGGACTTTAATTATGAAAGTTGTTCTTTGGTTGAATGTATTTCCTTGTTGCAATCCATTATTATATCATCGAAGGCCTATGAACAAAATAAAGGTTTTACTAAACATATTGTAGAAGCAATGATAAAAGCTTATTATGAGAAACTTGAGCTAGAAGTTTCTATACCTAGAAAGTTGCATGATGAATGGGAACCTACTATTAAAATTAATTTTAAATAATATGACTGTAATGCTTTGTGTGACCTTGGTACTGGTGTTTCAACTATACCAAAATCTCTTTGTGATGTGCTTGTCACCCAGATATACAAGATTATTTCCTTAACTTGCATCATGCGGATTCTACCATTAAGAAACTTTCGGGTAGAATAAATGATGTAGTTTTTCTTGCTAATATAAATTATGTGCGTGTATATTTCACTGTGCTCCATATCGAATGCAATTTGTCTTGTCCAATTATACCTGGAAGACCTTTCTTACAAACTATATGTGCCATTATTGATATGAAAGGGGGGAACATAAGATTCCAATTCCCACTAAAGAAAGGGATGTTACACTTTCCTAGAAATATAATTAAACCATCTTATAAATCTATGATGAAGGGCACTTATGGATTGAATGTCAAGGATGATATCACTTGAAACAATGCATTAAGCCTAGCTAGGGGCATAATACGATAGTGCGTGCTAGGAGGCAACCCAATAGTTATCTTATTTTTATTGTTCTACTTTATGTTTGGGTGAGTAAATATGATTATTTCTACTTTAATGATTGCGTATTTATGTTTAAATTAGTGTTTGTAACAAGTAAAGCCTTTGGGATGATTTGAATGGTAAGTAGAATTGATACGATGCAAAAACAGAAACTTTTACATCTAGTACATAATTTCTATGATTTTGATGGACTATCCTTTTGATCTGATTTTTTTCCACAGTATTATTATGGAAGTTTCTCAGGTTTTACTAATGTTTCAGAATTTTCGGAGTTACATAAGTATGGTTTGAGTGCTGATCACTATAGATTGTGCTATTTTAGATAGATTTTGGTTTTGTTTGCATAGTTTTCTTGTTTTCATGATCTTATGGATTATATCATGGGGTATAAGTCATGGAGAAGTTAGAATGTAGTAGCTTATGCAATAATAGAATAAGAATGAATTTATAACAGTTCCTAAAGTTTATGGTTCTCGTATTGTACTAACAAATCTCACGAGTTTTGTATTGAGTTTTGTGTGCTGAAATTTTCAAGTTTTGGGTGCTATCACGATGGATGAAGGAATAAGGAGAGGCAAAGAGCCTAAGCTTGGGGATGCCCAACGCACCCCAAGGTAAATTCTAGGAATACTCAAGCATCTAAGCTTGGGGATTCCTTGGAAGGCCTCCCCTCTTCCGTCTCTAACCATCGCCGGGTCACTTGGAGCAACATTTGTATTCATGACATGATATGAGTTTTGCTTGGAGTGTCGTGTATTATAATTTTCTTTTTATTTAGTTTTCCAGAATCATTGATTGCTTGACACACCTAGTTGAGATATACACATGTTCATCATGATTTGTTAGAATACTCTATGTGCTTCACTTATATTTTTTGAGCTAAGCACTTGCTCTAGTGCTTCACTTATATCTTTTAGAGCATGGTGGCATATAGATTTTATAGAAATAATTGCACTCTCACTCCTCACTTAAGATTGTTTGAGAATTTTATAAGTAGTGATGGTAATTTGCATGGGTTGTAAGACTAGTAAAAGTAATAGGTATTAAAGGAGTGTATAATCATTGTTTACATATTATGCTTGCACATCCTGGTACACTGCGAGACACATTCATATAGAGTCATATTTTTAGTCGTTTTTCATATCGAGTTGTAAGTAAATAGAAGTGTGGTGTTTTCCATTATTAGGGCACTGTTTGAGTGAGGACGGGATGTTGGAGTCATTGATCCCCCCACAAGTCGGGATGAGACTCCGAACAAAAAAAGAAAGAAAGAAAGAAAGAGAAAAAAAAAGAAAAAAAAGGGAAAAACAAAAACAAAAAAAAAATGAGAAAAAAGAGATAAGGGACAACGCTACTAGAACTTTTGCCACACTTGCGCTTCAAAGTAGCACCATGTTTTTCATATAAAGAGTCTCTTGTTTTGTCACTTTCATATGCTAGTGGGAATTTTTTATTTTGAAACTAGGCTTGTATATTCTGATGGCAGGCTTCCTCATATGCCAGAGGTATTCATGAGCAATCAATTTGGATGCACACCACTTAGCTTCAATTGAGCTTTCATACACTTATAGCTCTGGTGCATCCATTGCATGGCAATCCCTACTCCTTGCATCGATATCGATTGATGGGCATCTCCATAGCCTGTTGATCCGCCTAGTTGATGCGAGATTTTCTTCTTCACCTTTACCGCTTTGAAACCTACCACCATATTCTATTCCACCTGTGTGATATGTCCATGGTTCACGCTCATTTATTGAGTGAGGTATAAAATGTTGAAGCGAGTTAAAAGGTACGATCCAATTGCTTGGCTTAACACCGTGGTTATTAAAATTTGTATTTATGTGGTGAAGACGGAGCCATGCCATGCTAATATGATAAAATTAAATGGGGTAAACATTCCTTAAGGATCGTATATTTTGAAAATTGATGATTATGTTACTTTTGTTTATGGATGTTACTATGTTAATATTTATTGATTCATCGTTTCTCAATGATCGTACCTAAATGAGATTACGAATTCCCGCTTATTTGCATTGGTTTCCCTCCAAGGTTAAAGGGTGATGTAGCACAACGATGCAAGTATTTCCCTCAGTTATGAAACCAAGTTACCAATCCAGTTGGAAGATGCGCAAAACTATGTAAGCGATACCTGCACAAAAATAACAAATCCTCGCAACCCAACGGGTGTAGGAGTTGTCAATCGCTCGTGGGTAAAGTAAAAGATAGATTGATAGATGCAAATAAAGTGAAAGCAAATAAAATGCAGCAAGGTATATTTGGGTTTTTGATAATATATATCTGAAAATAAAATAGCAAATAAATTGGAAACACGAATAGCAAAGTAGACATTGCAAGTAGATGATGTGAAATAGACCCGGGGGCCGTAGGTTTCACTAGTGGCTTCTCTCGAGAAAATAGAAAACGGTGGGTAGACAAATTACCGTTGGGCAATTTATAGAACAGTGAATAATTATGATGATATCCAAGACAATGATCATGTATATAGGCATCACGTCCAAGACAAGTAGACCGACTTCTGCCTGCATCTACTACTATTACTCCACACATGGACCGCTATCCAGCATGCATCTAGTGTATTAGGTTCATGGAGAAATGGAGTAATGCTTTAAGAACGATGGCATGATTTAGACAATATCTATTCATGTAGGAATAGACCCCATCGTTTTATCCTTAATGGCAACAATACATGCGTGTGATGTCTCCTTCTATCACTCAGATTAAGCACCACAAGATTGAAACCATCACAAAGCACCTCTTCCCATTGCAAGATAAAAGATCAAGTTGGCCAGACAAAAACCCAATATTGCAGAAGAAATACGAGGCTATAATAATCAAGCATGAATATAATTTCTTAGATCTGATCATAAACTCACAGTTCATCGGATCCCAACAAACACACCGCAAAATAACGAGTTACATCCAATAGATCTCCAAGAGACCATTGTATTGAGAAGCGAATCAAGAGAGAAAGCCATCTATCTATTGCCTATGGACTCGTAAGTTTGATATGACTACTCACGCATCATCAGCGGAGCACCAATGAGGATGATGAACCCCTGTGTGATCGTGTTCCTCTCTGGAACGGGCTCTAGATTGGATTTCGTGGCTTCTGGAACTTGATGTTGGAAATATGCCCTAGAGGCAATAATAAAATGGTTATTACCATATTTCCTTGTTCATGATAATCGTCTATTGTTCATGCTATAATTGTATTAACAGGAAACAGTAATACATGTGTGAATAAATAGATCACAATGTGTCCCTAGCAAGCCTCTAGTTGGCTAGCTCGTTAGTCAATAGATGATCATGGTTTCCTGATCATGGACATTATGTGTCATTGATAACGGGATCACATCATTGGGAGAATGATGTGATGGACAAGACCCAATCCTAAGCATAACACTAGATCGTATTGTTCGTATGCTCAAGCTTTTCTAATGTCAAGTGTCTTTTTCTTCGACCGTGAGATTGTGCAACTCCCGGATACCGTAGGAGTGCTTTGGGTGTATGAAACGTCACAACGTAACTGAGTGACTATAAAGGTGCAGTACGGGTACCTCTGAAAGTATCTGTTGGGTTGGCACGAATCAAGATCGGGATTTATCACTCCGTGTGACGGAGAGGTTGTTGGAAATATGCCCTAGAGGCAATAATAAATTAGTTATTATTATATTTCCTTGTTCATAATAATCGTTTATTATCCATGCTAGAATTGTATTGATTGGAAACTCAAATACATGTGTGGATACATAGACAACACACTGTCCCTAGTAAGCCTCTAGTTGACTAGCTCGTTGATCAAAGATGGTCAAGGTTTCCTAACCATATACAAGTGTTGTCACTTGATAACGGGATCACATCATTAGGAGAATCATGTGATGGACAAGATCCAAACTATGAACGTAGCATATTGATCGTGTCGTTTTGTTGCTATAGTTTTCTGCGTGTCAAGTATTTGTTCCTATGACCATGAGATCATATAACTCACTGGCACCGGAGGAATACCTTGTGTGCATCAAACCTCACAACGTAACTGGGTGACTATAAAGGTGTTCTACAGGTATCTCCGAAGGTGTCCATTGAGTTAGTATGGATCAAGACTGGGATTTGTCACTCCGTGTGACGGAGAGGTATCTCGGGGCCCACTCGGTAATACAACATCACACACAAGCCTTGCAAGCAATGTGACTAAGTGTAAGTCACGGGATCTTGTATTATGGAACGAGTAAAGAGACTTGCTGGTAACGAGATTGAAATAGGTATGCGGATACTGGCGATCGAATCTCGGGCAAGTAACATACCGAAGGACAAAGGGAATGACATACGGGATTATATGAGTCCTTGACACTGAGGTTCAACCGATAAGATCTTCGGAGAATATGTAGGATCCAATATGGGCATCCAGGTCCCACTATTGGATATTGACCGAGGAGTGTCTCGGGTCATGTCTACATAGTTCTCGAACCCGCAGGGTCTGCACACTTAAGGTTCGGTGACGTTTCGGTATAGTTGAGTTATAGGTGTTGGTAACCGAAAGTTGTTCGGAGGTAAAGATTGATATATAGGAAGTCCTGTTTTGATCACCGAAAAGTTTTGGGCTCATCGGTAGTGTACCAGGAGTGCCAGGAGGGGTGCCGGGAACCATCGGGAGGGGTGTCACGCCCCAAGGGGTCTCATGGCCTATGGGAAGAGATAAACCAGCCCCTAGTGGGCTGGAATAAGTTCCCACTAAGGCCCATAAGGTTTGAGAAGGAAAAAACACAAGGTGGAAAGAGTTTCCAAGTGGGAAGGTGGAATCCTACTCCAAGTAGGATTGGAGTAGGACTCCTCCACCTCCAATTTCGGCCAAACCTTGAGGGTTTGAGGCTGCCTCCTCCCCTCCCTCCCTCCTATATATACTAGAGGTATTGAGTGTTTTTGAGACACAACTTTGCCACGTGCTGCTCGACCCTATACCACACAGTTTTTTCTCTAGATCGTATTTCTGCGGAGCTTAGGCGAAGCCCTGCCGGAGTAGATCATTGTTTAGAAGATCTCTCGCAATGGCTAGACAAATGCTATTCTCGATTCCTCAACAATTAGAAATTGTCTTGCAATGACCCACCAGCGCGTGGGATCGAGGCAGTTTTCGAGGGTAGAGTATTCCACCCAAATTTGTTGATTCACCGGACAGGAAGTGAGAGGATACTCTCAAGTATTAGCAGCTGAATGTGTCAGATTCAATCACACCTAAAAGATTAGTATCTGCAAGCAAAGTATCAGCAACAAAGTAATATGATAACAATGGTGTCAGAAACGATCTCTTGACGACAGACTATTCCTAACGATTGTATCAATGGCGCCAGAAGTTGCCGATAGACGGGAAATATTGTTTCCCGTCAACAACGTGCGAACCAGTATTGTAGCAGGTAGTAGCAGTGTTACGAGTAGCAACAGTGGCAAGGAACAGCAGTAGTGACAACAGTAGCAAGTAGCAACAGTAGCAAGTAACAACAGAGCAAGCAAGTAACAACAGCAGCAACAGTAGTAACAACAGCACAACAAGACAAGTAACAGCAGTAGTGGGACAAACTCGTAGGCAATGGGTCGGTGATTTGTTTGGATGATATTCATCATGCAACAATTTTAACACGGAGAGATATGTGGCTAGCTCTCGTTCGTCAATGTGATGTAGGCATGCATTCCGTGTGTCGTCATACGTGCTTAGGGAAAAGAACCTGCATGACATCTATTGTCCATCCCTCCCGTGGCAGCGGGGTTCAAGAGGAAACTACGGGGTATTAAGGTTCTCCTTTTAATAAAGAACCGGACCAACGCGTTAGCACTTGCTGAACACATGAACTCCTCAAACTATGCTCATCACCGGGAGTGGTTCCGGTTATTGTCACTCCGGGGTTGCCGGGTCATAACACATAGTAGGTAACTACAACTTGCAAGATCAGATCTAAAACACACATATATTGGTGACAACATAATAATTTCAGATCTGAAATCATGGCACTCGGGCCCTACTGACAAGGATTAAGCATGGAAAAGTAGTAGCAACATCAATCTCACAACATAGTGGATACTAGGGATCAATCCCCGTCAAAACTAACTCGATTACATGATAGATCTCATCCTACTCATCACTGCCCAGCGAGCCTACGAATAGATTACTGAACGATGACGAGCTTCATGTAATTGGAGAGGGAAGAAGGTTGATGATGACGATGGCGACGATTTCCCCTCTCCGGAGCCCAAAACGTACTCCAGATGTGCCCTCCAGATGAAGAACAGGATGTGGCGGTGCCTCCGTATCGCAAACGCGACGAAATATTCTCTCTTGATTTTTCTAGGACGAAAGTGAATTTATAGAGCTGAGTTTGGGGGCGGCAGGGCCACGTGGGCCCCACAAGCTTGCTAGCCGCCACAAGGGGGGTGGCAGCTACAGGGCTCGTGGCCCACTGGCCCATCCCCTCCGGTAGATCTTTGCGCAGGTATTTTTCATATTTTCCAGAAATATTCTTCGTAAATTTTCAGGACGTTCCGAGAACTTTCATTTCTGCACAAAAACAACACCAAGGCAATTCTGCTGAAAACATCGTCAGTCCAGGTTAGTTCCATTCAAATCATGCAAATTAGAGTCCAAAACAAGGGCAAAAGAGTTTGGAAAAGTAGATACGATGGAGACGTATCAACTCCCCCAAGCTTAAAACCTTGCTTGTCCTCAAGCAACTCAGTCGATAAACTGAAAGAGAAAGAAAAACTTTGACAAACTCTGTTTGATCTTGTTGTTGCAACTATGTCTAACTCATAACCAGAATTTCAGCAAGATCACAAGTTAACCACATAAGCAAGTGACACAAAGGTCTCATGGTAAACTAATATCAATGACATAATCAGCTAACGAGCAAATAATAATGAGTTTCAGATACCAACAATTCAATCAAAACAGGCATGAAGCAATATGAATAGGTGGTATCTCGCTAGCTCTTTCTGAGACCGCAAAACATAAATGGAGAGCACTTTCAAAGATCAAGGGCTGACTAAACATTGTAATTCATAGCAACGAAGATCCAGTCATAGTAATACTCAATATCAATCAAGAGCAAAGCATAAAAATGACAGAGGTGTTCTCTAATTGGTGCTTATATAAGAAGAGGATGACTCAACAGGAAAATAAATAGACAGGCCCTTCGCACAGGGAAACATTGATTTGCAAAGGTGTCAGAGCTCAAGCTTTGAAAACAAAGATAATAATTTTGGGTGGCATGCTTTCATTGTCAATGCAATGACCAAGAGTTCTCAATATCTTCCATGCTACTCATGCTATAGGCGGTTACCAAACAGAAAAGTAAAGTTTTAACTACCCCACCACCAATCAATCACACTCCACGGCGAGCCGAATCCTCGGGTATCGTCCATACTAACATCAATCCGGGGGGAGTCTTGTTTTACAGTTTTGTTTTTGATTTAAGCGTGGAACTGGGCATTCCAATTACCGGCCCCTTTCTCGTGAATGACAGTGAATAAACACATGTCGAGGATAACACACCTAACATGGAAGATACCAATAGCCCCCTGTCACCACATGAGCGGTTCGGGCATACAAAACAGATTACTTCTTGAAGGTTTAGAGAATGGCACATGCAAATTTACTTGGAACAGCAGGTAGATACCGCAAATAGGTAGGTATGGTGGACTCTCATGGAAAAACTTTTGGGTTTATGGAAGTGGATGCACAAGCAGTATTCTGCTTAGTACAAGTGAAGGCTAGCAAAAGACTGGGAATCGACCAACTAGAGAGCGACAACAGTCATCAAGATGCAATGAGTTTGACTAACATTGAATGCAAGCATGAACATGATATAAATCACCATGAATACGAACATCATAGAGGCTATGTTGATTTTGTTTCAACTACATGCATGAACATGCGCCAAGTCAAGCCACTTGAATCATTCAAAGGAGAATACCATTCTATCATACTACATCATAGTCATCTCAAAATCTATGTTGGCATTCAAGACAAACCATTATATGGTCTCAGCTAGTTAAGCATGTCATCAGAAACTATGATCTCTAAGTTGTCATTGCAAACATGGTTCTCTCACAACAAGGCTGAATCAGGCATGACAAGCTAGTCATATTTACAAAAACAAAATAGATAGAGTTCATACCAGCTTTTCCAGTCTCAGTCACTTCATCATATATCATCATTATTGCCTTTCATTTGAACGATTGAACGATGTGAACAATAATAAGGGTGCTCGTGCATTGGACTAAGCTGAATCTCCAGGCAAACACAAAGGAGAAGACAAAGTAATATAGCTCTTTGAAAGCTAAACAGGTATGCATGCAAGAGCCACTAAATATTGTAACCAATATATTCTACCTTGACCCAAAGAAAAAGAAAACTATTTACACGGGAAAACTCCCAACAATCAAAAGAATAAAGGACAATATTTTTGGGTTTTCTCTAAAGGACACAAAACAAGAAAACAAGAAAACGAAAATAAACTAGCATGGATAATACAGTGGCAAAGTGTAAAGACCGACTAACAAAGTGAAAGCATAAGCATGAATGTAAGGTTGGTGATCCCCCAAGCTTAGGCTTTTGGCCTAGCTTGGTCTACTCCCAAGGTGGGAAATAACCAGCTCCGGGATACTCCAGAGCAGACTGTGGATGCGACTGCTGTGTGAGCTCCTGTGGCTCCCACTGATAAACTGGCGTCTGGTACTCGACTGGCGGCTCGGGCACGGGCACTTGTGGTTGGGCCAAGCCCCAATATGCGTAGATGTCCGAGGGCATAATAGTGTACCTGCCTGCATGAAGATCGAACAAAGAAGGAGCAGGAAAAGTAATAGTCTCTCAAGTACCCTGACTAAATAACAGGTTATAAATCATCCGTCTACTAGCATCTCTATCGAGAAAATCATGGCGAACCATGCTGTCATAATCCAGATATTTCTCAGGAAGAAGCATCTCTCCTTCCTCTCCCAGTCTAACGGGTATCTCAAAGTGTCTGGCAAGACGGGTAGCATAGATACCTCCATAGACGACACCCTTGGAACGGTTGGTGTTCAACCGCTCAGCTATTATAGCACCTAGGCTATAAGTCTTATCTTTATAAAGGCCTTCGTGCAAAACCGAAAGGTCTGGAGAACTAAGTGATCCAGCCTCCCCACGGCCAATCAAACATTTTCCCACAAATAATGAGAAGTACCGAAGCACAGGAAAATGTATGCTAGCAATTCTAGCGCGAGACACTCCTCTCTCCTCACCAACAACAATAGTACCTATGAAATCCTCCAAGTCCCGTGGACGAGGGTCACGGATATCCCCAACATAAGCTAATTTGCATACATTGCAAAAATCCTGTAGTGTCATGCACTGGGGGATGTCGTATAACATGAACTCAACCATGGGAGGATTCTTCCTCGGATAAAAGTTGAAGATTTGAACGAAAATATTGGTGAGGAGGAGGTATTGTGAGCACTTATCTTCAACGAATGCAGTAAGACATGCATTCTCCACCAAGTAATAAAAGTCTTCATAAATCCCAGCGACACACAAAAAATCATCACTTGGCCACTCGCACGCTCGAACTTCTGTGACTTGAGGAACCACGTACTTGGGGTGGTTCTTCTCATCCTCCTTGGGTTTATGGCTTGAAGAGCCTCTCAAGAACCTCCTCATCTTTTCCCTTTTCTAGCTCTGAAAAATTCTGAAATTTTTAGAGACTTCGAAAGAAAAGTGAATAAAGATTAACCCAACTCATAGCAACTACTCCTACTAGTGCCTAGAGACCGTATCACGCGCTAAAACTACTTGGAACCAGCTAAAATCAACATTTCTAGCTCAAGAACAGGGTCACCAAGGTAGCAATAATACACGAAGGATAAAGCACTAGAGCAAAAACTAATTGGACCAATGGAGGAGTCACTTACCAAGGAGTAATTTCCCTAAAACGGTTCGGAGAATGGTGCTTTGAGCAAGGAGATCGAAAATCACAGCCAAATGAGCAAGAACACGGGTTTGAGCTGCGAAACAATTTTTTATGGAGATGAAGAAGATGATGGGAGCTGGAATGAGTGGAGGGGGTCCCTGAGGGCCCCACAAGCTTGCTAGCCGCCACCAGGGGGCGGCGGCTGCAGGGCTTGTGGCCCATTGGTTTGGCCCCCAGGCCAACTCTCAGGCCGAGTATTTTTCAAATATTCCAGAAAAAATCATACTAGATTATCAGGACCATCGGAGAACTTTTATTTTCGGGGTATTTTTCTCCGGGACGCTAAAACAGAAAACAGGAAAAACTAAACTAAATCTATCATTCTTCTTCTAAGCAACAGAAAGTGAAAGCTTAAACAGAGGTATGTGACTCTTTGATTCATCCATTTTATGGTCATCGAAAGAAATCCGTCAATGGGGTTGATCAAATCCTCATGACAAAACCTTCTCGTATCGCAAGAGAGAATGGAGAATTTTCGAATAGCCACTAAGTTACCTCAAAGGGGATATGTATCTCCCCAACAAGAAAATCATAGTTCATCTTGACACGAGGAATAGGGCATTCAAAGCTCCCAATAAGAATCGATGAAGTCTTTTCGATAGCATTGATGCAATGTACTTGATATCGTTTCTTCGGAAAGTGCACTTTATGCTCATTACCGTTGACATGGAAAGTGACATTGCCTTTGTTGCAATCTATAACAACCCCTGTCGTGCTAAAAAAGGGTCTTCCGAGGATGACAGCCATGGCATCATCCTCGGGAATATCCAAGATAACAAAGTCTGTTAAGATAGTGGTGTTAGCAACCACAACAGGCACATCCTCGCAAATGCCGATTGGGAAAGCAGTTGATTTGTCGGCCATTTGCAGAGAAATTTCAGTAGGTGTCAACTTATCCAATTCAAGTCTACGATAAAGAGAGAGCGGCATAACACTAACACCGGCTCCAAGGTCACATAAGGCAGTTCTTACGTAGTTTCCTTTAATGGAGCAAGGTATAGTGGGCACTCCGGGATCACCAAGTTTCTTAGGAGCTCCACCTTTGAAAGTGTAATTGGCAAGCATGGTGGAGATCTCAAGATCTGGTATCTTCCGTTTATTGGTCACGATATCTTTCATGTACTTGGCATATGGATACATTTTGAGCATATCAATTAACCGCATGTGTAGAAAGATGGGTCTTATCATCTCAACGAAGCGATCAAAATCCTCACCATCCTTTTTCTTGTATGGCTTAGGAGGAAAGGGCATAGGTCTCTGAACCCATGGCTCCCTTTCTTTACCATGCTTCCTAGCAGCAAAGTCATTCTTATCGTATCTCTTAGGTTGTGGGTTATCAGGATTAATCATAGGTTCAATCTCCACATCCTCATCATTGCTAGGTTGAGCATTATTATGAACATCGCTGTCCATATTGTCACCAGGTTCATGTTCATCACCAGATTGTGTTTCTGCATCAGACACAGAAATATCATTAGGTTCTTCAGGTGTGACTGTATTTGGTGAATCGGCATGTAGGTTTCTATCATCCTTCTTCTTCTCCTTAGGATGACTGGGTGTATCAGCATTAATTCCTTGAGAATCTTGATCTATTCTCTTAGGATGGCCTTCAGGATACAAAGGTTCCTGAGTCATTTTGCCTCCTCTAGTAATGACTCTGACAGAGTTGTCATTTAATTCTTTGAGCAAGTCATTATGAGCTTTAAGTACTTGTTCTACCTGAGTAGTAATCATAGAGGCATGTTTACTCAGAAGCTTCAGATTATTGTCATTTCTGTCTACACAAGCACTTAAATGGCTAAGCATACGAGTACTTTGTTCCAAATGTCTGCTAACATAATCATTGAAACTCTGTTGTTTGGCAACAAAGTTGTCAAATTCATCAAAGCATAGGCTAGCAGGTTTGTCAAAAGGAATATCACTCTCATCAAACCTACGTAGAGAATTCACTTCTACTACTTGTATCGGGTTATCGAGACCATGGATCTCTTCGATAGGTGGTAGATTTTTGACATCCTCAGATCTAATGCCTTTCTCTTGCATAGATTTCTTGGCTTCTTGCATATCTTCGGGACTGAGGAATAGAATACCTCTTTTCTTCGGAGTTGTCTTAGGAGGTGGTTCGGGAATAGTCCAAGCATTATCGTTGATCAAGATGTTATTCAGAAGGGTCTCAGCTTGTTCAATAGTTCGTTCCCTAAAAACACAACCGGCACAACTATCTAGGTGGTCTCTAGAAGCATCGGTAAGTCCGTTATAGAAGATATCAAGTATCTCGTTCTTCTTAAGAGGGTGATCAGGCAAAGCATTTTGTAGCTGGATGAGCCTTCCCCAAGCTTGTGGGAGACTCTCTTCTTGTAGTTGAGCAAAGTTGTATATTTCCTGCAAGGCAGCTTGCTTCTTATGGGCAGGGAAATATTTCTCACAGAAGTAATAGACCATATCCTGGGGACTACTCACACATCCAGGAGCAAGAGAAGTGAACCAGGCTTTAGCGTCATCCTTTAGAGAGAAAGGAAACAGCTTAAGGATATAGTTGTAGCGGATCTTCTCCTCACTAGTGAAAAGGGTGGCTATATCGTGTAGTTTGGTAAGATGGGCTACGACCGTCTCAGACTCATAACCGTGGAAAGGATCAGATTCGACTAGAGAGATTATCTCAGGGTTGACAGAGAATTCATAATCCTTATCGGTGATAAAGATAGGTGAAGTGGCCAACTTCGGGTCGTATTTAATCCTAGCTTTCAGAGATTTTTCCTTCCACTTGAGAAGTAATTTCTCAGGGTCATAGGCATCCTTACACGCAAGAAAATCCTCAGCTATCTCTCCCTCCATAACGTAACCCTCAGGTATATCAGGCAATTCATATCTAGGAGAGCTAGATCTAGCAGGAGCAAAAGCAGGTTCTATCTCAATAGTATCGGCAGTTTCAGAAGCATCACGAGCATTGGCAGTAACTCTAGCAATATGAGCATCAAGGAACACCCCTAGTGGCACATCAGGCAAAGTAGTATCTCTAGCAGTATCAAGCATAGCATCATCTGGCAAGGCAGTATCAGGCATAGCATCTCTAGCAGTATCACGCATAGCATCTCTAGCATCATCAGGCAAAGCAGTATCAGGCATAGCAGCATCATAAGCATCATCAAGCACACGCGACATATCAAGATTTCTAGAAGGAGGTGATGTCGCAAACTTACTCATAACTGAAGGTGAATCAAGTGCAGAGCTAGATGGCAATTCCTTACCTCCCCTCGTAGTTGAGGGCAAAACTCTGGTTTTTGGATCCTTCAGATTCTTCATAGTGATCAGCAGATATAAATCCCAAGTGACTCAGAGAATATAGCAATCGCCTCCCCGGCAACAGCGCCAGAAAAATGCTGTTTAGCAGATCTCTGGCAATGGCTAGACAAATGCTATTCTCGATTGCTCAAAAATTAGAAATTGTCTTGCAATGACCCACCAGTGCGTGGGATCGAGGCAGTTTTCGAGGGTAGAGTATTCGACACAAATTTGTTGATTCGTCGGACAGGAAGTGAGAGGATACTCTCAAGTATTAGCAGCTGAATGTGTCATATTCAACCACACCTGAAAGATTAGTATCTGCAAGTGTAAGTGCATCTAGTGCCCCTTAGTGATTTTGGTGGTTTGAAGACTTATAGGTTAAGTATCTAATGTGTTTATGAGTGTACACAGGATCTATAAGTCATTGAGGAGTTTGAGATATTTGAAGAATATCGACCCCTAAAAATATATATCTTCGGTTGAAGAAATTGGTCTGAAGCTGAAGAAATGAATCGCGAGGAATCTGCGATGAAATTGATATTCCTCATGAAGATACTGAAATTGAGGAATTTGGTGTGTCCTAAAGAAAATCACTTTGAAGAATTTAAGGGCATTAGTGTCAAATCATATTATTTAAGGGCATTAGTGTCAAATCATGTCGGGATGCTCCCAGACTATAAATAGCCACCCCCCACAACCATTAGCTGGTTGGCTGCTCCGTTAGAAACTGACACTTGTCATAAGAGCAACCCAATTCCTCAGAGTCTTCAAGAGTAATTCATCAGTGAGGAAATACCCCATACACCGAAACCACAAACCAAACCTAGTGATTGAGCATCACTGAAGAAGTTGTTCCTATGTGGGACTGCAGCCTTTTACCTTTGAGGACTGTGCATCCTCCAGACGGTTAGGCGTCATGGTCTAGAGCTTTCCAGCAGTCAATTGTGGATCGCCGGGTGACCAAGTTTGTGAGGGTTTGGAAGTCTGCCCTAAAGACTTACCACGAGTGTTGGGCGAGGACTGTGTGTTCTTAGCCCAAGGAGAACACGGTAGGGACTGTGTGTCCCGAGACTGTGTGTCCTTTGGTTTCAATAACAAGCCGCTCCAAACCAGATGTACGACTGTCACAGCAGTTGGAACTGGGTCATCAACGACTGTCTTCATTGAGAAACGAGTTCTAATTCCTCAACTCCTTACTTTCCTCGTATTATGTGTTGATGACTTTCACTGCTACTGTTTGAAGAATTTGCTGAAGACTTTCTCTGAATTTCCTCAACCCCAAATTCTTCGCGTCAGTTAATCCTCATCTATATTCTGCGTGCCTGCTCACTGTGCAATCTGTTTTCACATTCCTCACTCTGAAAAACTGCTTTTGTGAAACTTGTTGGGTAACGTAGCATAAATTCAAAATTTTCCGACGCATATTCAGATCTTCCTATGGAGAGACCAGCAACGAGAGAGGGGTAAGAGCATGTTCATACCTTTGAAGATCGCTAAGCGGAAGCGTTGCTAGAATGCGGTTGATGGACTCGTACTCGCAGCGATTCCGATCTAGTGCCGAACTACGACACCTCCGCGTTCAACACACGTGCAGCCCGGTGACGTCTCCCGCACCTTGATCCAGCAAGGAGGAGGGAGAGGTTGGGGAAGAACTCCAGCAGCACGACGGCGTGGTGTCGATGGAGAGACGAGGTCTCCCGGCAGGGCTTCGCCAAGCACCGGCAGAGAGGAGGAGAAAGAAGAGCAGGGCTGGGCCGAGGGAGAGGGAAAAGTCTATCTCTCAATGGCCAAAAGTGCCCGATATATATAGGGGGAGGGGAGAGGGGGTGCCACCCCTAGGGTTCCCACCCTAGGGGGTGCGGCAGCCCCCCCAGATGGGAGGTGCGGCGGCCAGAGGGGAGAGGAGGGGGTGGCGCACCATCTGGTGCGCCTTAGGCCCACCTCGCTTAGGGTTTGCCCCCCCTTTTCTCTCCCCTGCGCATTGGGCTGAGTGGGGAGGCGCACCAGCCCACCTAAGGCTGGTTCCCACCCCCACTTGTCCCACCTTACCTCCCGGGGTCGTGGCCCCCCTTCGGTGGTCCCCCGGGGCCACCTCCGGTGGTCCCGGTGGTCCCGGTACGTTACCGGTGATGCCCGAAACACTTTCGGTATCCGAAACCATCCGTCCTATATATCAATCTTTACCTCCGGACCATTCCGGAGCTCCTCGTGACATCCGGGATCTCATCCGGGACTCCTAACATCTTTCGGTAACCTCGTATAACAATTCCCTATAACCCTAGCGTTATCGAACCTTAAGTGTGTAGACCCTACGGGTTCGGGAGACAGGCAGACATGACCGAGACACCTCTCTGGCCAATAACCATCAGTGGGGTCTGGATACCCATGGTGGCTCCCACTTGCTCCACGATGTCAAGGATTCAATCAATCCCTTATACGATTCCCTTTGTTTGTCGGTATAGAACTTGCCCGAGATTCTATCGTCGGTATACCTATACCTTGTTCAATCTCGTTACCGGTAAGTCTCTTTAATCGTTCCGTAGCACGTCATCGTGTGACTAACTCCTTAGTCACATTGAGCTCATGATGATGTTCTACCGAGTGGGACCAGAGATACCTCTCCGTCACACGGAGTGACAAATCCCGATCTCGATTCGTACCAACTCAACAGACACTTTTGGAGGTACCCGTAGTGCACCTTTATAGTCACCCAGTTACGTTGTGACGTTTGATACACCCAAAGCACTCCTACGGCATCCGGGAGTTGCACAATCTCACGGTCGAAGGAAAATATACTTGACATTAGAAAAGCATTAGCATATGAACAATACGATCTAGTGCTAGGCTTAGGATTGGGTCCTGTCCATCACATCATTCTCCCAATGATGTGATCCCGTTATCAATGACATCAAATGCCCATGATCATTAAACCATGATCATCTATTGACTAACGAGCTAGCCAACTAGAGGCTTGCTAGGGACACATTGTGATCTATTTATTCACACATGTATTTGTTGGGTAACGTAGCATAAATTCAAAATTTTCCTACGCATGTTCAGATCTTCGTATGGAGAGACCAGCAACGAGAGAGGGGAAAGAGCATCTTCATACCTTTGAAGATCGCTAAGCGGAAGCGTTGCTAGAACGCGGTTGATGGAGTCGTACTCGCGGCGATTCCGATCTAGTGCCGAACAACGGCACCTCCGCGTTCAACACACGTGCAGCCCGGTGACGTCTCCCGCACCTTGATCCAGCAAGGAGGAGGGAGAGGTTGGGGAAGAAGTCCAGCAACACGACGGCGTGGTGTCGGTGGAGAGACGAGGTCTCCCGGCAGGGCTTCGCCAAGCGCCGGCAGAGAGGATGAGGGAGAGGAGCAGGGCCGCGCCGAGAGAGAGATCAAACCGTGTGTGAAACAGTCCCGAACCCTCATCTATATAAGGGGAAGAGGGAGGGGGCGCAGCCCCTAGGGTTCCCACCCCCAAGGGGTGCGGCAGCCCCAGATGGGAGAGGGGGCGGCGGCAGGGCAGGGAGGAGGGGTGGCGCACCCCTCTGGTGGGCCTTAGGCCCACCTATGCTAGGGTTCCCCCTTCCCCCCTTTCTCTGGTGCGCATGGGCTGGGTGGGGGGCGCACCGGCCCACCTAGGGGATGGTTCCCTTCCCCACTTAGCCCATCTAGCCTCCCGGGGTCGTTGCCCCCCCTTCGGTGGTCCCCCGGGACCACCTCCGGTGGTCCCGGTGGTCCCGGTACGTTACCGGTGACGCCCGAAACACTTCCGGTGTCCAAAACCATCCGTCCTATATATCAATCTTTACCTCCGGACCATTCCGGAGCTCCTCGTGACGTCCGGGATCTCATCCGGGACTCCGAACAACTTTCGGTAACCTCGTACAACAATTCCCTATAACCCTAGCGTCATCGAACCTTAAGTGTGTAGACCCTACGGGTTCGGGAGACAGGCAGACATGACCGAGACACCTCTCTGGCCAATAACCATCAGCGGGGTCTGGATACCCATGGTGGCTCCCACTTTCTCCACGATGATCTCATCGCATGAACCACGATGTCAAGGATTCAATCAATCCCGTATACGATTCCCTTTGTCTGTCGGTATAAAACTTGCCCGAGATTCGATCGTCGGTATACCTATACCTTGTTCAATCTCGTTACCGGTAAGTCTCTTTACTCGTTCCGTAGCACGTCATCGTGTGACTAAATCCTTAGTCACATTGAGCTCATGATGATGTTCTACCGAGTGGGCCCAGAGATACCTCTCCGTCACACGGAGTGACAAATGCCGATCTCGATTCGTGCCAACCCAACAGACACTTTCGGAGGTACCCGTAGTGCACCTTTATAGTCACCCAGTTACGTTGTGACGTTTGATACACCCAAAGCACTCCTACGGTATCCGGGAGTTGCACAATCTCACGGTCGAAGGAAAAGATACTTGACATTAGAAAAGCATTAGCATACGAACAATACGATCTAGTGCTAGGCTTAGGATTGGGTCTTGTCCATCACATCATTCTCCCAATGATGTGATCCCGTTATCAATGACATCTGATGCCCATGATCAGGAAACCATGATCATCTATTGACTAACGATCTAGCCAACTAGAGGCTTGCTAGGGACACATTGTGATCTATTCATTCACACATGTATTACTGTTTCCTGTTAATACAATTATAGCATGAACGATAGACGATTATCATGAACAAGGAAATATGATAATAACCATTTTATTATTGCCTCTAGGGCATATTTCCAACAATATTACTGTTTCCTGTTAATACAATTATAGCATGAACAATAGACGATTATCATGAACAAGGAAATATGATAATAACCATATTATTATTGCCTCTAGGGCATATTTCCAACAGTCTCCCACTTGCACTAGAGTCAATAATCTAGTTACATTGTGATGTACCGAACACCCATAGCATTATGGTGTTGATCATGTTTTTCTCGTGGAAGAGGTTTAGTCAACGGGTCTGCAATATTCAGATCTGTGTGTACTTTACAAATATCTATCACTCCACTCTGGACATGGTCCTGGATGGAGTTGTAGCGGCGTTTGATGTGCTTCATCTTCCGGTGAAACCTGGGCTCCTTGGCTATGGCAATGGCTCCAGTGTTATCACAGAAGAGTGTCATAGGACCCGACGCGCTTGGAACCACTCCAAGGTCGGTGATGAGCACCTTCATCCAAATTCCTTCATGAGCCGCTTCTGAAGCAGCTATGTACTCCGCTTCACATGTAGATGCTGCAACGACTTCTTGCTTGCTGCTGCACGAGCTCACTGCCCCACCATTTAACACATATACGTATCCGGTCTGTGACTTAGAGTCATCCAGATCTATGTCGAAGCTAGCGTCGACGTAACCCTTTACGACGAGCTCTTCGTCACCTCCATAAACGAGAAACATTTCCTTAGTCCTTTTCAAGTACATAAGGATATTCTTGACCGCTGTCCAATGTTCCATACCTGGATCACTTTGGTACCTCCCTACCAAACTTATGGCAAGGTTTATATCAGGTCTGGTACACAGCATGGCATACATTAGAGAGCCCATGGCTGAAGCGTAGGGGACATAACTCATCTTCTCTCTATCTGCTGCCGTGGTCGGCGACTGAGTCTTACTCAATCTCATACCTTGCAAAACTGGCAAGAACCCTTTCTTTGAGTTTTCCATATTGAACTTCTTCAATATCTTGTCAAGGTATGTACTTTGCGAAAGACCTATGAGGCGTCTCGATCTATCTCTATAGATCTTGATGCCTAATATGTATGCAGCTTCTCCAAGGTCCTTCATTGAAAAACTCTTGTTCAAATAGGCCTTTATGCTCTCCAACATCTCTATATTATTCCCCATCAATAATATGTCATCCACATACAGTATGAGGAAAGTACACAGCTCCCACTCACTTTCTTGTACAGACAGGCTTCTCCGTAAACCTGTATGAACCCAAACGCTTTAATCACCTCATTAAAGCGAATGTTCCAACTCCGAGATGCTTGCACCAGCCCATAGATGGAGCGCTGGAGCTTGCACACTTTGTTAGCACCCTTAGGGTCGACAAAACCTTCTGGTTGCATCATATACAACTCTTCCTTAAGGTTCCCGTTAAGGAACGCTGTTTTGACGTCCATTTGCCAAATTTCATAATCATAAAAGGCAGCAATTGCTAGCATGATTCGGACTGATTTCAGCTTCGCTATGGGAGAGAAAGTCTCTTCGTAGTCAACTCATTGAATTTGTCGAAAACCCTTTGCGACAAGTCGAGCTTTGTAAACGGTTATTTTACTGTTTGCATCAGTCTTCTTCTTGAAGATCCATTTATTTTCTATGGCTCGCCGGTCATCGGGCAAGTCCACCAAAGTCCATGCTTTGTTCTCATACATGGATCCTATCTCGGATTTCATAGCCTCAAGCCATTTGTTGGAATCCGGGCCCGCCATCGCTTCTTCATAGTTCGAAGGTTCACCGTTGTCTAACAACATGATTTCCATCACAGGGTTGCCGTACCACTCTGGTGCGGAGCGTGCCCTTGTGGACCTTCATGGTTCAGTAGTAACTTGATCCGAAGCTTCATGATCATCATCATTAACTTCCTCTTCAGTCGGTGTAGGCGCCACAGGAACAACTTCCCGCGCTGCGCTAGTATCCTGTTCGAGAGGGGGTGTAATTACCTCATCAAGTTCTACCTTCCTCCCACTTACTTCTTTCGAGACAAACTCTTTCTCTAGAAAGGATCCGTTCTTGGCAACAAAGGTTTTACCTTCGGATCTAAGATAGAAGGTATACCCAATAGTTTCCTTAGGGTATCCTATGAATACGCATTTCTCCGCTTTGGGTTCGAGCTTTTCTGGTTGAAGTTTCTTCACATAAGCATCGCAGCCCCAAACTTTAAGAAACGACAACTTAGGTTTCTTGCCAAACCATAGTTCATACGGTGTCGTCTCAACGGATTTAGACGGTGCCCTATTTAAAGTGAATGCTGCAGTTTCTAATGCGTATCCCCAAAATGATAGCGGTAAGTCGGTAAGAGACATCATATATCGTACCATATCTAATAAAGTGCGATTACGACGTTCAGACACTCCGTTGCGTGGCGGTGTGCCAGGCGGCGTCAGTTGTGAAACGATTCCACACTTCCTTAGGTGTGTGCCAAACTCGTGACTCAAATATTCTCCTCCACGATCAGATCGTAGACATTTAATTTCTCTGTCACGTTGATTCTCAACCTCACTCTGAAATTCCTTGAACTTTTCAAACGTCTCAGATTTGTGCTTCATCAAGTAGATATACCCATACCTACTCAAATCAATGGTGAGAGTGAGAACATAACGATAACCACCGCAAGCTTCAACGTTCATTGGACCACACACATCAGTATGTATTATTTCCAATAATTCGGTTGCTCTCTCCATTATTCCTGAGAATGGAGTCTTAGTCATCTTGCCCATGAGGCACGGTTCACATGTGTCAAATGATTCAAAGTCAAGAGACTCTAATAGTCCATCAGTATGGAGCTTCTTCATGCGCTTAACGCCGATATGACCAAGGCGGCAGTGCCACAAGTATGTGGGACTATCATTATCAACTTTACATCTTTTGGTACTCACACTATGAATATGTGTAACATCACAATCGAGATTCATCAAGAATAAACCATTCACCAGCGGAGCATGACCATAAAACATATCACTCATATAAATAGAACAACCATTATTCTCTGACTTAAATGAGTAGCCGTCTCGCATTAAGCAAGACCCTGATACAATGTTCATGCTTAAATCTGGTACTAAATAACAATTGTTAAGGTTTAAAACTAATCCCGATGGTAGATGTAGAGGTAGCGTGCCGACGGCGATCACATCGACCTTTGAACCATTCCCGACGCGCATCGTCACCTCGTCCTTGGCCAGTCTCCGCTTATTCCGCAGTTCCTGCGCTGAGTTGCAAATGTGAGCAGCAGCACCGGTATCAAATACCCAGGAGCTACTACGAGCGCTGGTAAGGTACACATCAATAACATGTATATCACATATACCTTTAACGTTGCCGGCCTTCTTGTCCGCTAAGTATTTGGGGCAGTTCCGCTTCCAGTGACCTTTTCCCTTGCAATAGAAGCACTCAGTCTCAGGCTTGGGTCTGTTCTTTTTCTTCTTCCCGGCATCTGGCTTACCGGGCGCGGTAACAGCTTTGCCGTCTTTCTTGAAGTTCTTGTTACCCCTGCCTTTCTTGAAACTAGTGGTCTTGTTGACCATCAACACTTGATGCTCCTTCTTGATTTCTACTTCTGCAGACTTGAGCATCGAGTACAACTCGGGAATGGTCTTCTCCATCCCTTGCATGTTGTAGTTAAGCACAAAGCCTTTGTAGCTTGGTTGGAGAGACTAGAGGATTCTGTCAATTATAGCATCATCCGGAAGTTCGACTCCAAGTGAAGTCACACGACCGTGTAACCCAGACATTTTGAGTATGTGCTCACTGACAGAACTGCTCTCCTCCATCTTACAGCTAAAGAACTTGTCAGAGACTTCATATCTCTCGACACAGGCATGAGCTTGAAAAACTAGCTTCAGCTCCTGGAACATCTCATATGCCCCGTGTTGCTCAAAACGCCTTTGGAGCCCCGTTTCTAAACTGTATAACATGCCACACCTAACCAGAGAGTATTCATCACTCCGCGTTTGCCAGACGTTCAGAATGTCCTGGGCTGCTGCGGGAGCGGGAGGGTCACCTAGCGGCGCATCAAGGACATAAGCCTTTTTAGCTGCTTCAAGGATGAGCTTCAAGTTGCGAACCCAGTCTGCATAGTTGCTACCATCATCTTTCAGCTTGTTTTTCTCTAGGAATGCGTTGAAATTGAGGTTGACGTTGGCCATCTACAATATTTATAAAGACAACTTTTAGACTAAGTTCATGACAATTAAGTTCATTTAATCAAATTAAGTATGAACTCCCACTTAAATCGACATCCCTCTAGTCATCTAAGTGATACATGATCCATGTTGACTAACCCGTGTCCGATCATCACGTGAGACGGACTAGTCACCATGGTGAGCAACTGCATGCTGATCGTATTCAACCATACGACTCATGTTCGACCTTTCGGTCTCTTGTATTCGAGGTCATGTCTGGACATGCTAAGCTCGTCGAGTCAACCTAGGTGTTTCGCGTGTGTAAATCTGGCTTACACCCGTTGTATGCGAACGTTAGAATCTATCACACCCGATCATCACGTGGTGCTTCGAGACAACGAACCTTCGCAACGGTGCACACTTTGGGGAATACGTTCTCGAAATTTTAAGAGGGGTCATCTTATTATGCTACCTTCGTTCTAATCAATAAGATGTAAAACATGATAAACATCACAATGCAATCATATAGTGACATGATATGGCCATTATCATCTTTGCTCTTTCGATCTCCATCTTCAGGCATCGCATGATCATCATCGTCACCGGCGTGACACCATGATCTCCATCATCATGATCTCCATCATCGTGTCTCCCTGAAGTCGCCACGCCAACTACTACTATCACTACCACTATAGCTAATCGTTAGCAATGAAGTAAAAGTAGTAAGCACATGGCGTTGCATCTCATACAATAAATTAAGACAACTCCTATGGCTCCTGCCGGTTGTCATACTCATCGACATGCAAGTCGTGAAACCTATTACAATAACATGATCATCTCATACATCATACATGCAACATCACAACTTTGGCCATATCACATCACATGTCAAACCCTGCAAAAACAAGTTAGACGTCCTCTAATTGTTGTTGCAAGTTTTACGTGGCTGATTTGGGTTTCTAGCAAGAACGCCTTCTTACCTACGTGACAGCCACAACTATGATATGCCCAAGCTATTTACCCTTCATAAGGACCCTTTTCATCAAATCCAATCCGACTAGAGTAGGAGAGACAGACACCCGCTAGCCACCTTTATGCACGGTGTGCATGTCTGTCGGTGGAACCAGTCTCACGTAAGCGTACGTGTAAAGTCGGTCCGGGCCGCTTCATCCCACAATACCGCCAGAAAATAATAAGACTAGTAGCGGCAAGCAAATTGACAAATCATCGCCCACAACTTTTGTGTTCTACTCGTGCATAGAATCTACGCATAGAAAACCTGGCTCGGATGCCACTGTTGGGTAACGAAGCATAAATTCAAAATTTTCCTATGCATATTCAGATCTTCCTATGAAGAGACCAGCAACGAGAGAGGGGTAAGAGCATCTTCATACCTTTGAAGATCGCTAAGCGGAAGCGTTGCTAGAACGCGGTTGATGGAGTCGTACTCGCAGCGATTCCGATCTAGTGTCGAACTACGACACCTCCGCGTTCAACACACGTGCAGCCCGGTGACGTCTCCTGCACCTTGATCCAGCAAGGAGGAGGGAGAGGTTGGGGAAGAACTCCAGAAGCAAGACGGCGTGGTTTCGATGGAGAGACGAGGTCTCCCGGCAGGGCTTCGGCAAGCACCGACACAGAGGAGGAGAAAGAAGAGCAGGGCTGCGCCGAGGGAGAGGGAAAAGTCTATCTCTCAATGGCCAAAAGTGCCCGATATATATAGGGGGAGGGGAGAGGGGGTGCCACCCCTAGGGTTCCCACCCTAGGGAGTGCGGAAGCCCCCCAAATTTGAGGTGCTGCGGCCAGAGGGGGGAGGAGGGGGTGGTGCACCAACTGGTGGGCCTTAGGCCCAACTGGCTTAGGGTTTGCCCCCCCCCCCCTTTTCTCTCCCCTGCGCATTGGGCTGAGTGGGGAGGCGCACCAGCCCACCTAGAGGCTGGTTCCCACCCCACTTGGCCCAACTTACCTCCCGGGGTCGTGGCCCCCCTTCGGTGGTCCCCCGGGGCCACCTCCGGTGGTCCCGGTGGTCCCGGTACGTTACCGGTGGTGCCCGAAACACTTCCGGTATCCGAAACCATCCGTCCTATATATCAATCTTTACCGCCGGACCATTCCGGAGCTCCTCGTGACGTCCGGGATCTCATCCGGGACTCCGAACATCTTTTGGTAACCTCGTATAACAATTCCCTATAACCCTAGCGTCATCGAACCTTAAGTGTGTAGACCCTACGGGTTCGGGAGACAGGCAGACATGACCGAGACACCTCTCTGGCCAATAACCATCAGCGGGGTCTCGATACCCATGGTGGCTCCCACTTGCTCCACGATGATCTCATTGGATGAACCACTATGTCAAGGATTCAATCAATCCCGTATACGATTCCCTTTGTCTGTCGGTATAGAACTTGCCCGAGATTCGATCGTCGGTGTACCTATACCTTGTTCAATCTCGTTACCGGTAAGTCTCTTTACTCGTTCCGTAGCACGTCACCGTGTGACTAACTCCTTAGTCACATTGAGCTCATGATGATGTTCTGTCGATTGGGCCCAGAGATACCTCTCCGTCACACGGTGTGACAAATCCCGATCTCGATTCGTACCAACCCAACAGACACTTTCGGAGGTACCCATAGTGCACCTTTATAGTCACCCAGTTACGTTGTGACGTTTGATACACCCAAAGCACTCCTACTGTATCCGGGAGTTGCACAATTTCACGGTCGAAGGAAAAGATACTTGACATTAGAAAAGCATTAGCATACGAACAATACGATCTAGTGCTAGGCTTATGATTGGGTCTTGTCCATCACATCATTCTCCCAATGATGTGATCCCGTTATCAATGACATCTAATGCCCATGATCAAGAAACCATGATCATCTATTGACTAACGAGCTAGCCAACTAGAGGCTTGCTAGGGACACATTGTGATCTATTTATTCACACATGTATTACTGTTTCCTGTTAATACAATTATAGCATGAACAATAGACGATTATCATGAACAAGGAAATATGATAATAACCATATTATTATTGCCTCTAGGGCATATTTCCAACAAAACTTTGCACTTCTGATCCTTTACTATTTCGGGTGTGAGTTAGTCATGAGTGAGGAATTTCCTCAAAAGGAATTTCCTCAGTGATGAAATTCTAAAAATCTCCTATTCACCCCCCTCTAGTCGATATAACGCACTTTCAATTGGTATCAGAGCAAGGTACTCCCTTGTTCTGTGTGATTTTGGTTTAACCACCTGGAGTTTTAGTTATGTCGACTTCAGGCATGTTTAAGGTGACTGCAGCATGTCCTACCTTCGTAGGAAAGAACTTTCCCTTCTGGAAGAACAAAATGCAAATGCATCTACAAGCTATTGATAATGATCTCTGGTATATTGTGGAACATGGCGTCCCCATCATCTCTGCTAGTGTCTCTGCTGCTGATGTGAAGAAATTCAAGCAACTCGATTCTCAAGCGAAGAATATCATCTGTGGCCATCTGAGCCCAGGCCAGTTTGGAAGAGTAAGTGCCTTGGGCTCTGCAACACTGATCTGGGAGAGACCGTGCGAAGTAAATGAAGGAGTATCAACCCAGCGTGACTCTCGTGTTGACATTCTTTGCAATCTCTTCAATTGCTTCAAGAGACATGACAATGAAAGCTGCCAAGATACCTTTGATTGCCTCACTGACATATCAAATGAACTGCAAGCACTGGGAGCTCGAGACATCACTGATCACGAAGTTGTGAAGAAACTGCTGAGTTCTTTGGATTCTTCATTTGATACTTTAGTTCTGATGATTCAAGAAAGACTAGACTACAAGATGCTTGATCCAGCTGATATACTCGAAAGGCTAAATACTCATGAATTCCAGCTAGAAGAAAAGAAAGATCTATATGGACCAAGCTATTCCAGACCACGTGCACTGAAGGCTAGAGCAATTTCCTCATCTGAAGAAGAAGACACAGATGACAACATTGGTGACCCTGAGGAATTTGGACAGGAGCTTGCAATGCTCGTGAGGAAATTCCAGAGATTTACACCACGTGGATAGTTTGGTAAATCTTCAAGAAGAGACATGAGGAAATCAGAATCTTCATCTGAGGACTACAAGAAATGAACCTGCCACAAGTGCAAGAAATCAGGTCATTACATTGCTGATTGTCCCCGTTGGGGGAAAGGAATCAAAGAAGAAGAAATACAAGGATGACAGTTCTGATGACTCGAAGAAGAAGAAGAAATCTTCAAAATCCTCATCTTCAAAGCTCTCATTGCACAAGAAGACTAGTTTCAGAAAGGCTCGGGCACTCATTGGCAAGGAAATGGACTCAGAGGCAAAATCAGAGGAAGGTGATGAAGAAGAGGGTTCTGATGAAGATTCAGAATCCGGACAGCCTAGTCTTGCACTCGCAACCACTTTCGTCAGCAAGTCAATCTTCAATCTTGAAGAAAATGATTGCACCACCCACACTGATGACTATGCTGATGACTTCACTCCAACCTATTGCTTCATGGCAAAAGGTTCAAAGGTACCAAATAATGCCTCGTCCTCTGATTCAAGTGACTGTGAACCTGATGATTATAAGAAACCCAGTTAGAGTAAACTTGCTATCATTGCCACTAAACAACAAACTGCCCTGGAAAAGCTTCAGAAACTGCTAGATAAAAGTGATGATCTGTTGAATGATGAAATGAACCTTACCCAAATCCTCACTGAAGATGTGAAAAGTCTTCAGTCTAGATTTGATAATCTTCAGGATCGTTATGATACACTCCTCACTGATCATGAGAAGCTTTCCTATGAATTTCTTCAAAGGAAGCTTGATCTTGAGAAGCTGAGGATGTCTCATGATGATCTTCGTATGGAAAATGATTCATTACTAGCTCAACAGATCAGCGCTGGTCAAGTTGAATTCATTCCTCCATGTCTTAATTGCATTGAACGCGAAACTGCTAATTCCTCACCAGAATCATCAAATGCTACTATTGCTACAAATTCTTCAACTGCACCTGTTGTGTCTATTTCCTCACTTGAGGAAAACACAAATGTTACTGATGAAAATGCAGGGTTGAAGGAATTGTACGTGACAGGCATATACAAAAGCCTCAAAGGACATCAAACCCTTTGTGATGTGCTCAAAAAGTAGATCTTGAACAGGAACCCGAGGAAAGAAGGAATTGCCTTTGAGAGCAAATTAAATGCTGATGGATCTTATTGGAAACCTGAGCAGTATCCCAAAACCTCATGGGTTGCTGCTATCGGGCCTCCTTTTGATCCATCTAATCTAACTGGCTTTTCATGTGAATTATCCTATTCCTCAGATGAGTCATTTGACTCCAACTATAAACTGTTCAAAAATCAATCCGGTGAAGTATTTGCTCGATATGTTGGAACTAACTGCAGGAATGGCCCTCCCTTGAGGAAAATCTGGGTTCCCAAAAGCTGTCTTGAAAATCTTCAGGTGAATGTCCTCATGACACCACCACTGAAGAATCTGAACCCCAGATCAAATTCCTCACGAGGACCAAAGTCTTCAAGAGGATCAAAATCCTCAAGTGGTCAAAACTATGCTCGTACCCGTGCTAATGCGTCGAACATGCAGGGAAACTACAAGGAATATGAATATGAGCGTTACTCCTCAAATCATTATGTTCATAAATCCTCAAACCAGTTCTCTGCATATTCATATGAGTACTTTAACCCCCCCTACTATTAAGAGAAGTGCACTGGCTTCAATGCCACCTTTCTCATATGGTGCTCGCAGGATGATGAATGTTTTGCCACCCCTTCAGATGTGGGTGGTGAAGAAATCAAACTAATCACTTCTACAGGTCAGGTCTCCAGATGAAAATCGTCATCTGAAGAATTTGCTGGTGACCTGAGGAAATGCTTGATAGGACGCAAGCTAATGATTGATGAAATAGAAATATTTCACACGTTCTTATATTTTTGTTATGATGAAATTCTTATCTGATGAAATAAATATCATATTCTTCAAATCTGAAGCATATGAGATGGTAAGCTGTACTAATTCATCTGCAGGATGACAAACCCAAGAATACTGAGCGGGTTCTTGATAGTGGCTGCACACATCACATGACTGGTGATAAAAGCTTACTGATGAATATGCCACTAACTCCATCACCTCTGAAGCAAATCACATATGCTGACAAAGGTAAAAGCAAGGTATTGGGACTTGGCAAAGTGGCTATTTCCAAGGATAGGCATATGGACAAAGTGATGCTTGTTGAATCCCTTGGTTTTAACCTCATGTCTGTCTCGATGCTTTGTGATCTTGATATGATTGTTATCTTTGGTAGATATAGATGTATAGTCATCATGGAATCTGACAGATCCAAAGTCTTTGAAGGTGTAAGAAGAGGGGATTTGTACATTGTTGATTTCTCTACAGGTCCTCAACCAGCCACTTGCTTACTAGCAAAAACCTCAGAAGGATGGTTGTGGCACCGAAGACTAGGTCATGCAGGCATGAGGAATTTGCACACGCTCGCGAAGAAGAAGAATGTCATCGACATCGAATAAGTTAAATTCCTCAAGGATCATCTCTGCGGTGCTTGTGAATCTGGGAAAATGACCAGATCCAAGCATCCCTCGAAGACTATCATGACCACTACACGTCCATTCGAATTGCTTCATATGGATCTATTTGGACCTACTCACTATGCCACACTAACAATGCAGCATCTTTATATGGCTTCGTCATAGTTGATGATTATTCCAGATATACTTGGGTGCATATCATAGTGTATAAAACTGAAGTGCAGGAGATCTTCAAACGATTTTCTTCAAGGGCCTCGACGAACTTTGGCATCAAGATCAAACATATCAGGAGTGATAATGGAACCGAGTTCAAAAACACTGGTCTTGATGATTATCTTGATGAACTTGGTATTACTCACGAATTATCTGCTCCTTATACTCCTCAGCAGAATGGTGTCATCGAAAGGAAGAACATGACTCTGGTTGAAATGGCAAGAACTATGCTTGAAGAATATCAGACTCCTCGTCGCTTTTGGCCTAAAGCAATCAACACTGCATGCCATATCATCAACAGGGTATATCTTCACAAATTCCTCAAGAAAACCTCATATGAACTCCTCAATGACAAGAAATCCAATGTAAGTTATTTCAAAGTCCTCGGTGCAAAATGCTGGATTAGAGATCCTCACCATAGCTCAAAATTTGCACCTAAGGCACATGAAGGTTTTATGCTCGGTTATGGAAAGGACTCGCACACTTACAGAGTCTTCAACAACTATCACAACAAAGTTGTTGAGACTGTAGATGTGCGGTTCGATGAAACTAATGGCTCGCAAAGAGAGCAATTGCCTTCTGATCCAGATAAGATGTCTCCTGAGGAAGCAATAAAGCTCAAACCTACTGAAGACATTGTCCCCACTGAGGAAATTGGTGAAGAAACGATCCCCATCATTGATGAAAATCAAGAAGATGCTCCTGAGGAAATTGCACCTGAACCACTTCCTCAGCCCAGACGAAATCCTCAACCATCTCATCCTCAACGACATCAACGCGCCAGGTCCTCTCACTCGCTCAAAAGCTTCACACTTAGTTAACTTTTGTGGGCATTTTTCCTTTGTATCCATCACAGAACCCTCAAAAGTTGCTGAGGCTTTTCTGGAACCGGAGTGGATCCAAGCTATGCAAGACGAACTTCTTCAATTCAAGATGAATGACGTATGGGAGCTCGTCAAACGACCAAATCCTCGCAAGCACAACATCATCGGCACCAAGTGGATTTTCCGAAACAAGCAAGATGAGGAGGGTCAAGTGGTGAGGAACAAGGCATGACTTGTAGCCCAAGGCTACACCCAGGTTGAAGGAATAGATTTCGATGGAACTTTTGCACCTGTTGCTAGACTTGAAGCTATTCGAATACTACTTGCTTATGCTAATCATCATAACTTCATATTATATCAAATGGATGTGAAAAGTGCATTCCTCAATGGTAAGCTTGAGGAAGAAGTATATGTTGCTCAGCCCCCAGGTTTTGAGGATCCAAAGAATCTAGACAGAGTCTTCATACTCAAAAAGGCTCTTTATGGTCTCAAGCAAGCCCCTCGGGCATGGTATGACACATTGAAGGAATTCCTCATGAAGAAAGGCTTCAAACCTGGTTCACTCGATCCAACTCTTTTCACTAAATCCTATGATAATGATCTATTTGTATGTCAAATATATGTCGATGATATCATATTTGGCTGTACTGACAAACGATACAGTGATGAATTTTCTTACATGATGAGGGAAGAATATCAGATGTCCATGATGGGGTAGCTGAAATTCTTCTTAGGTCTTCAAATTCATCAACAAAGCAATGGAATCTTCATATCACAGGAGAAATACCTCAAAGATGTTCTGAGGAAATTCGACATGCATGAATGCAAAGGTGCCAAGACTCCAATGCCTACCAACGGCCACCTCGGTGTTGGAATTATGCCCTAGAGGCCTGTATCAAGATAATCGTTTATTATCCATGCTATAATTGTATTGAATGAAGACTCATTTACATGTGTGGATACATAGACAAAACACTGTCCCTAGCAAGCCTCTAGTTGGCTAGCCAGTTGATCAAAGATAGTCAGTGTCTTCTGATTATGAGCAAGGTGTTGTTGCTTGATAACTGGATCACGTCATTAGGAGAATCACGTGATGGACTAGACCCAAACAAATAGACGTAGCATGTTGATCGTGTCATTTTGTTGCTACTGTTTTCTGCGTGTCAAGTATTTGTTCCTATGACCATGAGATCATATAACTCACTAACACCGGAGAAATACTTTGTGTGTATCAAACGTCGCAACGTAACTGGGTGACTATAAAGATGCTCTACAGGTATCTCCGAAGGTGTTCGTTGAGTTAGTATGGAACAAGACTGGGATTTGTCACTCCGTGTGACGGAGAGGTATCTCGGGGCCCACTCGGTAATACAACATCACACACAAGCCTTGCAAGCAATGTAACTTCGTGTAAGTTGCGGGATCTTGTATTACGGAACGAGTAAAGAGACTTGCCGGTAAACGAGATTGAAATAGGTATGCGGATAGTGACAATCGAATCTTGGGCAAGTAACATACCGAAGGACAAAGGGAATGACATACGGGATTATATGAATCCTTGGCACTGATGTTCAAACGATAAGATCTTCGTAGAATATGTAGGATCCAATATGGGCATCCAGGTCCCGCTATTGGATATTGACCGAGGAGTCTCTCGGGTCATGTCTACATAGTTCTCGAACCTGCAGGGTCTGCACACTTAAGGTTCGACGTTGTTTTATGCGTATTTGAGTTATATGGTTGGTTACCGAATGTTGTTCGGAGTCCCGTATGAGATCACGGACGTCACGAGGGTTTCCATCGAAGATTGATATATAGGATGACCTCATTTGATTACTAGAAGGTTTTCGGAGTTACCGGGAATGTATCGGGAATGACGAATGGGTTCCGGGAGTTCACCGGGGGGGGGGGGGCAACCAACCCTGGGGAAGCCCATAGGCCTTGAGGGTGGCGCACCAGCCCTTAGTGGGCTGGTGGGACAGCCCAAAAGGGCCCTATGCGCATTGGAAGAAAAATCAAAGAGAAAAGAAAAAAAAGGAGGAGGTGAGAAAGGAAAGAAGGACTCCACCCACCAAACCAAGTAGGACTCGGTTTGGGGGGGAGTCCTTCCCCCCTTTGGCTCGGCCGACCTCCTTGGGGCTCCTTGAGCCCCAAGGCAAGGTCCCCCCTCTCCCACCTATATATACGGAGGTTTGAGGGCTGATTTGAGACGACTTTTCCAAGGCAACCCGACCACATACCTCCACGGTTTTTCCTCTAGATCGCGTTTCTGCGGCGCTCGGGCGGAGCCCTGCTGAGACAAGATCATCACCAACCTCCGGAGCGCCGTCACGCTGCCGGAGAACTCTTCTACCTCTCCGTCTCTCTTGCTGGATCAAGAAGGCCGAGATCATCGTCGAGCTGTACGTGGAGGTGCCGTCCGTTCGGTACTAGATTGTGGGACTGATCGCGGGATTGTTCGCGGGCGGATCGAGGGATGTGAGGACGTTCCACTACATCAACCGCGTTCACTAACGCTTCTGCTGTACGGTCTAAAAGGGTACGTAGATCACTCATCCCCTCTCGTAGATGGACATCACCATGATAGGTCTTCGTGCGCGTAGGAAATTTTTTGTTTCCCATGCGACGTTCCCCAACACTCGGCACTGATGAAAATGGTAAAGATTTCGATCAACAAGTATATCATTCTATGATTGGTTCTTTATTGTATCTATGTGCATCTAGGCCAGATATAATGCTTAGTGTTTGCATGTGTGCAAGTTTTCCAGCAAAACCGAAGGAATCAAACCATAAGGCTGTGAAGTATATTCTTCGATACTTAGCTCACACACAAACACTAGGATTATGGTATCCCAAGGGCTCAAATCTTCATCTGGTAGGGTATTCTGATTCTGACTATGCTGGTGACCGTGTGGATCGCAAGTCAACCTCTGGCACATGCCATTTCCTTGGAAGATCACTAGTTTGCTGGTCCTCAAAGAAGCAGAACTGCGTATCACTCTCCACTGCCGAAGCTGAGTACATTGCTGCTGGTTCATGTTGTGCTCAATTACTATGGATGAAGCAAACCCTCAAGGACTACGGCATCAACATGAAGAATGTGCCTCTCTACTGTGACAATGAGAGTGCAATCAAGATTGCATACTACCCAGTACAACACTCGAAGACCAAGCACATCCAGATTCGTCATCATTTTCTTTCCGACCATGTCCTCAAGGGCAATATCCTCATCGACCATGTGAAGACTGATGATCAATTGGCAGATATCTTCACTAAGCCCTTGGATGAGAAAAGGTTTTGCAAGTTGCGGTGTGAGCTAAATATCTTAGAATATTCAAATGTTTTGTAAAAACATGCACACATCCTAACACTTATGCAAAATTGATGACTTAGATGTGCAACACATGATGAATCGATTTTCTTCAACTGATGAAGAATGTCACTCTGAATGTGAAGAAATCAACGAAGAAATTGATTCTCATGGCCCTACAACAATTGTACGCGGTGTCTGTAATCAACATTCTTATATGGTGGGTCACGCCACCGCCCAATGTGAAATTCCTCAAGTTGATTTTCTTCAAAAGTTCCATTTCCTCAAAATGTGTTTTTCTTCAAAAACAGCTGTTCTTTATTGTGACGATTTATCACAAAATCTTCAAAAACACTTGATGACTTTTCATTTGACTAGATAAACTGTGATTTCAAGTCCTCAACAGCATTCACTTATAGCTATTTCTTCAAGTTGATATTTCTGCTAAGTGAATGTGATCGGACCCTACTTTTCCTCTATGCTATACTCATCCAGTCCATTCAATTCTTCATATGCGTTCTAGTTGAAACTTTGTTCAAAATCCTCACTGTGTCCTTGTCAGCTGATGATTTTGTAAAGAAAATCCTCAAATCTTCAAAAATTGTTTCTTTAATGCTGAGTAACTGAACCCCACTTCCCACAATCGGATAACCACGATCTCCACTATCTCCACCGCCTTGTTCGGGAACTACACGTGTCCTGCGGAGACGTAGAGGCAGGGGTTGTTTGGTCTGAAATCTTCGCGCCAACAGTAACTGTCTGGCTATAAATATGTCCCTATCCCCCTCAGCAAACTCTTCTTCGCTCCATCGCTCTCCTGCTACAGCAAACACCACCGAACCCTAGCGCCATCGCTGGTAGTCTCGTCCCCGGTGAGGAAGAGCTTCACTGCCTCGACTTCTCCGTCGCCGGAACCATGCCGGAGTCGGACCATCTTCATCCGCCGCCGCCGTAGACGTTCTCTGTCGCCGGGTTAGGGCGCATTGGACACGCGACCGAAGAGCCTCTCTACACAACTTCTCTATGTTCTTCGTGCGCACCTTCCAGGGTAAATAAAATCCCATTTTTACCTTAAGTTAGATCTAAATTTTTACATCTTCTATGTGAAATCTGTTTTTCCTCAAGAATCGATAAGCACTTGATTCCTCAAACACTGCCTATCACCACATCATTGATGAACTATGCTAAGCATCTAAGATTTTCACGAGATTCCTCAATTGTGCGAATTTTCGGATCTGTACAACTCTGGAACCCAAGAACAGTATGCTTAGGCAAATTCCTCAACCACTGGTTATATTCCTCAACTGTCAAACTTTTTCATTTTCTTCAAATCTGAGAACGCATATGACTCCAAATTCCTCGCAACTATACTCTGTTCACAAGTACACACATGTCAGCTGATGAATCTCTCAGTTCTCATCACATTAACTCATTTGCAGTGTTTCTGGAAGAAAATCTTCAAGTCTCATAAGAATCCTCAAGAGTTCAATCTCATCAGCAAAATCCTCAGCTGAAGAAAATGGAGGATGACAAAAACAAAAGGGAGGAAAGAAACTTGAGCAAAACACAGCTGTGGATATACCTAAGGATATTTACTTGGACTATTGCACGCCTGATGAAAATGAGACAATGGCAAAGAGAAAGATACGGCTGCAGAAGATAGAACGCCGATGGGCGAAGGAATGGAAGGAATACAGGTTTGTGACTCCCAAGTATGCGAAGAAATTCGCTCTGAAGCCCCCTGGCAAACGGGCCCCACTTGAGGATCATCAAGTAGCACATCCCTCAAGCCTCAAGACCATTGATGACTATCCAGATGAGAAGGAAAGCTTCTGGCTAAGCTCAAGAAGCAGGCAGAAACTGCAGTGAGGAAATTCAATGAATCCTCAGCTGCTGCTACTTCCTCTGCCGCTGAGACCTCTGGCTCAGAAATTCCTCAAATGCAGTCTGTACCGTCAAAACCAAGGGCTCCAAAGCCTCAAGAGAAGTCTGCTCAGGCTTCAGTCACAAAACCCTCAGCACCAAAACCTTCAGCACCAAAACCATCAGCGCCAAAACCCTCAGTACCAATCTCCTCAGCTCCAAAATCCTCATCACCACCACCAAAACCTCAAGAGAAACCAGTACAGAAGCAAGTCATGAAGCCTATGACCGCCAGCTCCAGCTCCTCACTCCCAGCTGCAACCAGCTCGGAGACAAAGTCTTCAACACCTCCTGCGAAGACTCAGGTATCTGCTGAACGTGCAACTCTGCCAAGCCCCAGCAAAATCATCACCGTCCCGTCTGCATCAGAGGGCAGTGATGAATATGATGATCAAACCCTGCAAGCCATCATCAGAAACAAGCAGGAAAGAGTAGCTCAAGCATCAGGCAGTGTCATTCCTCTGGCCATGGACCCCAAGGTCCTCTTTGACTACATCAACATCTGGTATGAGGACCCAAACACTGCTCTTGATGATTTGAAACTTCCCCCTGGCATTAGCCACATGGTGGCCACTTTCATCAATGAAGCCAAGTGGAAAGAACAGCAGGCCAAGCAGGCCAAAGTTGCCAAGCTTAAAAAGGAAAAATTCCTCAAGCAGAATCTCCTCAACTTGACTCCTGATGCACTGGTATCAACACAGGCAGAGCTGAAGAAATTGATTGACAAGTACTCCAAGCTGTCAGATCGTAAGAGTCTCAAGAGCAATTTCATCAAGCTGGCCACTAGAGTTGTTGATGACTACAATAAGAAGGCTGGACCCCCAGCACCAACTTCTCAGCCCTTGATTGAGGAGCCAGCAGACGAATCTCCTCATGATGAGGAAACTCTTCAAGCTGAGGAAGTACACCAAGAAAGCCGTGCGGATGAACCGGCTATTGAAGAAATCATCATGGAAACTCCAGCTGATGAATTTGCTGCAGCTGATGAGACTGCCCATGACCCAGCTACTTCATCATAGCAAGTTGATGACTCTGTTCCAGCTGGTTCCTCAGTACCAGCTGAAGAATCTGTCGAGAGAACCCCTTCACCAAAAGCTTCAACGGTGAAGAAGATGACTCCGTCTGCATTAGACGTGAAGAAAACCAGGGCTGCTCAGAAGGAAGCCAAAAAGAGAAAGGCCTCCTCAGCAGAAGAAGCAACAGAGGCCAAGCGCCTCAAAGCACTTGAAGAAACTGCTCCTCTAGACCCAATGCCCCTGAATGTCGCTCCTTCTTATGAAATGGTCATCATTGATGATCCAGCGAAAAAGGCACATGAGGAAATGAAGGATGCCGCCTCTAAGGAACACACTGACGAAGAAATTCGTATTGACGACAGTCCTCAGCCCGTCATTCCTCAGGAAGATACTGCTCAAGGATCAGCTGCACCAGCTGATGAAACTGCCTCTGCCAGCAAGCCAGCTGAGGAAGAACAACATGAAAATCCTCAAGCTGATGAAATTCAACGCTCTGCGCAAAATCCTCAAGATGAGGAACAAGCTGACCCTACTCCTCCAACTGAGTAAGAAGAAGCTATTCCTCAGCCTGATGCATAGCCAGAGCAAGCACCTCAGCTTGATGCCCAGCCAGCACCATCTCCTCAGCCTGAAGTACTAGCTGCTGACATTCCTCACCGTGAGGAAAATGCTGAGGAAAATGCACCTAACCAAGACAATGCATTCGTCGTGCTCAACCCAAAGACTGCCATTGTTGTCTCCCCTCCTATTCCTCACCAAAATCTTCAGCCAGTTTAGCGTCAGCCATTCTCCAAACGTCCAAAGTTTCAAAAGGAAAATTTCTTTGAAGAACGCATGTACTTCATTGGAGAGAACCCCTATGACAAGCCTCAAATGAGGCATGTGAAGTTTTGGACTAGGACACCGATGAGTTACTATGCCTCTGTGCTATGTGGACGAAACAAGATATTCCAGCACAGGCATATTCCTCACGTTGAACTTGAAGCTATACCGTGCCTCGAGCCAGTCCTCAGTGTACTCCATGATGCTGGTTTGCTACCAATGTGCTTCGACATCTCTGACTGGAACAGCGAGCTAATTCTTCAGTTCTATGCCACTCTTCACATCTCTGGCAACCCTGAAGACATTAACACTTGGGTGTTTGACTGGATGACACAAAACACTCACTACAAGGCTCCTGCTACTGAGCTTCTCCGTGAACTGCGTGTACCAATTCCCTCAGATGAGGCTGTGAAGCTTTATGGTGAGCGTGAGCTTCCAAATGGGATGACAGAAGTACTCATGAAGCCTTTGACTGAAGGAAAATCTCCGAGAACAACCTTCCTCGCCCACGAGCTCAAGTACACACCCAGATCTGTTTACAAAATCCTCTGCAGTGTGCTCGCGCCGATCAAAGGTCATGATGATGAAGAAGATGTCGTAGGCCTCGTGAAGAATATCCTCTTCAACATCATTCATGGTATTCCTATCAACATCCATGATTTCTTCTTGAGTACTTTGGCCGACAATGCTATGTGTCCTTTTGACCACAAGATATATGCCCCATGGATCATGAGATTCATCAGGACAAGGACAGGCATCAACTTTCTCGCTGAATGCCAAAACCATGTTGGTTATATGCCTCCTATCCGGGTCAACAAGAAGACTTTCGAGCCCATTGAAGGAAAAGGCAAATCAGTGATTGAAGAAGGCAGTAGGCCCCTTGATGGCCAGTTGAGAGAGCCAGAAGCTTATTCTTCATGGGATGATACTGAGACTCGTCCGGCAAGCTCCGTTCCTCCTCGAGTGATGAATACAAGAGAGCTCCTCCTCAGTTTTCACGAGAAGGTGGATCGCAATCACAAGTGGGTCAAATGCCAGTTTGGCGCCATTGTGAAAACTCTCACTGAAACACAGAACTCTGTGAAGCTCAACCATCACTATCTGCATGAGGTTTTTGATCGCACCTGGGGTACACTTGCACATCTGAAGACTCAGACTGAGCCTGAAGAAATGGACTTTGAGCGATACTTTGACTGGTCGTGGCCTCCCAAGAAGAAGTTCAAGCCCATTCCAGTTCTAGAACTTGAAGACAGCTCCTTTTCTTCATTTCGCACTGCTGAAACTGATGAAGAACAGCCCGACACTGCTACCGGTCCAAGGAAGAAGACTACTCCCAAGAAGCGTCACGGCTCTTCCTCAACCGCCAAGAAGTGAAGTCTCCACGGGCGTTAGTCCTCAGTTTGTCCCTTTTTGTCACTTGATGACAAAGGGGGAGAAACTTGAGGGTTAGTCTTCAAGCGGGATATTTTTGGGGCTTATGAACTATATTTAAGTTACAAACTCTTGGCTCTTCTGAAGTTTTTTATGTAATGAGTTGTAACTTAAGCCCGATGGTACTCTGACGCTTTTGAACGTTTTACTTCGCATGCTTATTCCTATAGTTTTAATGTACGCATGCTGGAATTCGTCAGATACCATTTGTCATCATGCATTTTCATTTTCTTCATATGATATGTTACATGTAGGCATGATTTACAAGACTCAGGGGGAGATCTCCATGATATAAATCATCAATGTGCATCTGCTGTGAAAAGCAAAATCCTCAAGATATGCACATCTTCAGGGGGAGTCTCTCTGAATCTTGATTTCAAATTCCTCGAATGAGTATTTACACTTCATATTTTTGATCCCTGTTGAAGACTTAACCTAATTGTCATCAATCACCAAAAAGGGGGAGATTGTAAGTGCATCTAGTGCCCCTTAGTGATTTTGGTGGTTTGAAGACTTATAGGTTAAGTATCTAATGTGTTTATGAGTGTACACACGATCTATAAGTCATTGAGGAGTTTGAAATATTTGAAGAATATCGACCCCTAAAAATATATATCTTTAGTTGAAGAAATTGGTCTGAAGCTGAAGAAATAAATCACGAGGAATCTGCGATGAAATTGATATTCCTCATGATGATACTGAAATTGAGGAATTCGGTGTGTCCTGAAGAAAATCACTTTGAAGAATTTGAAGCATGAAGATTTACTCTTTCTGTTTTATTTTTCTTCACATTTGAGTAATAGGAACACCGTACTGTTAAAGGGGGTCGAAGTTACACTTTGGAATGAATTTCCTCACGATGCTCAACCCAAGCCTAATCCTACCAAAAGCCTCAAGTGAGGAATACGAGTGACATCAGGACTCTCACAGTTGAGGGTTCCGACCGTTTCTATAGCCACGCCAAGTCATTGGTCTTATCCACTCCAATAATCATATTATTTAAGGGCATTAGTGTCAAACCATGTCGGGACGCTCCCAGGCTATAAATAGCCACCCCCACAACCATTAGCTGGTTGGCTGCTCCATTAGAAACTGACACTTGTCATAAGAGCAACCCAATTCCTCAGAGTCTTCAAGAGTAATTCATCAGTGAGGAAATACCGCATACACCGAAACCACAAACCAAACCTAGTGATTGAGCAGCACTGATGAAGTTGTTCCTGTGTGGGACTGAAGCCTTTTACCTTTGAGGATTGTGCATCCTCCAGACGGTTAGGCGTCATGGTCTAGAGCTTTCCAACAGTCAATTGTGGATCGCCGGGTGACCAAGTTTGTGAGGGTTTGGAAGTCTGCCTTGAAGACTTACCACGAGTGTTGGGCGAGGACTGTGTGTTCTTAGCCCAAGGAGAACACGGTAGGGACTGTGTGTCCCGGGACTGTGTGTCCCGGGACTGTGTGTCCTTTGGTTTCAATACCAAGCCGCTCCAAACCAGATGTACGACTGTCACATCAGTTGGAACTGGGTCATCAACGACTGTCTTCACTGAGAAACGAGTTCTAATTCCTCAACTCCTTACTTTCCTCGTATTCTGTGTTGATGACTTTCACTGCTATAGTTTGAAGAATTTGCTGAAGACTTTCTCTGAATTTCCTCAACCCCAAATTCTTCACGTCAGTTAATCCTCATCTGTATTGTGCATGCCTGCTCACTGTGCAATCTGTTTTCACATTCCTCACTCTGAAAAACTGCTGTTGTGAAACTTTGCACTTCTGACCCTTTACTGTTTCCGTTGTGAGTTAGTCATCAGCGAAGAATTTCCTCAAAAGGAATTTCCTGAGTGATGAAATTCTAAAAATCTCCTATTCACCCCCTATAGTCGATATAACGCACTTTCAGCAAGCAAAGTATGAGCAGCAAAGTAATATGATAACAACGGTTTCAGAAACGATCTGTTGACGACAGACTATTCCTAACGATTGTATCAGTGGCACCAGAAGTTGCCGATAGACGGGAAATATTCTTTCCCGTCAACAACGTGCGAACCAGTATTGTAGCAGGTAGCAGCAGCATAACGAGTTGCAGTAGTGGCAAGGAACAACAATAGTGACAACAATAGCAAGTAGCAACAGTAGCAAGTAACAGCAGAGCAAGCAAGTAACAACAACAACAACAACAATAGTAACAGCAGCAGAGAAGACAAGTAACAACAGTAGTCGGACAAACTCGTAGGGAATGGGTCGGTGATTTGTTTGGATGATATTCATCATGCAACAGTTATAACACGGAGAGATATGTGGCTAGCTCCCGTTCGTCAATGTGATGTAGGCATGCATTCCGTGTGTCGTCATACGTGCTTAGGGAAAAGAACCTGCATGACATCTATTGTCCATCCCTCTCGTGGCAGCGAGGTTAAAGAGGAAACTACGGGATATTAAGGTTCTCCTTTTAATAAAGAACCGGACCAACGCATTAGCACTTGGTGAATACATGAACTCCTCAAACTATGGTCATCACCGGGAGTGGTTCCGGTTATTGTCACTCCGGGGTTGCCGGGTCATAACACATAGTAGGTAACTACAACTTGGAAGATCGGATCTAAAACACACATATATTGGTGTCAACACAATAATTTCAGATCTGAAATCATGGCACTCGGGCCCTAGTGACAAGCATTAAGCATGGCAAAGTAGTAGCAACATCAATCTCAGAACATAGTGGATACTAGGGATCGATCCCCGTCAAAACTAACTCGATTACATGATAGATCTCATCCTACTCATCACCACCCACCGAGCCTATGAATAGATTATTCACGAATGATGAAGAGCTTCATGGAATTGGAGAGGGAAGAAGGTTGATGATGACGATGGCGACGATTTCCCCTCTCCGGAGCCCAAAACGGACTCCAGATCTGCCCTCCAGATGAAGAACAGGATGTGGCGGCGCCTCCGTATCGCAAACGCGATGAAATCTTCTCTCTTGATTTTTTCTGGGACGAAAGTGAATTTATAGAGCTGAGTTTGGGGGCGGCAGGGCCACATGGGCCCCACAAGCTTGCTAGCCGCCACCAGGGGGGGTGGTGGCTACAGGGCTTGTGGCCCACTGGCCCATCCCCTCCGGTGGATCTTTGCACATGTATTTTTCATATTTTCCCGAAATATTCTCCATAAATTTTCAGGACGTTCCAAGAACTTTCATTTTTGCACAAAAACAACACCAAGACAATTCTGCTGAAAACATCGTCAGGCCAGGTTAGTTCCATTCAAATCATGCAAATTAGAGTCCAAGTCAAGGGCAAAAGAGTTTGGGAAAGTAGATACGATGGAGACGTTCAATCATCACCACCACCGGCGAGCCGTCACGCTGCTGGAAAAGTCATCTACCTCTTCGTCTCTCTTGCTGGATCAAGAAGGCCGAGATCATCGTCGCGCTGTACGTGTGCTGAACGTGGAGGTGCCGTCCGTTCGGTACTAGATCGGGAAGGATCATGATGAGATCGCGGGACGGATCGCGATGAAGTTCGCGGGACGGATCGTGATGAGATCGTGGGATGGAGTGTACTACTACGGTGATTTGAATCACGCAAGCTGTCCACTACATCGTCCGCGTTTCTTAACGCTTCCTGTTGTGCGATCTACAAGGGTACGTAGATCCAAATCTCCTCTCGTAGATGGACATCACCATGATAGGTCTTCGTGCGTGTAGGATATTTTTGTTTCCCATGCAACGTTCTCCAACAGTGGCATCATCAACTAGGTTCATGCGTAGATGTAATCTCGAGTAGAACACAAAGGGTTTTGTGGAGGGTGATGTTCGATTTGCTCCCCTCCTTAGTCTTTTCTCAATTCGGCGGTATTGTTGGATTGAAGCGGCCCGGACCGACATTATTCGTACGCTTACGAAAGACTGGTTTCATTGATTGACATGCAACCTCGTTGCATAAAGATGACTCGCGGGTGTCGGTTTCTTAAACTTTAGTTGAATTGGTTTTGACCGAGGCGGTCCTTGGAGAGGTTAAATAGCAATTTGCACATCTCCGTTGTGGTTTTTGCGTAAGTAAGATGCGACCTACTAGATACCCATAGCAGCCACGTAAAACATGCAACAACAATTAGAGGACGTCTAACTTGTTTTTGCAGGGTATGCTTGTGATATGATATGGCCAATGACGTGATGTGATATATTGGATGTATGAGATGATCATGTTGTAATAGTTAATATCGACTTGCACGTCGATGGTACGGCAACCGACAGGAGCCATAGGGTTGTCTTTAAACTAACGTTTGTGTTTGCAGATGCGTTTACTATATTGCTAGGACATAGCTTTAGTAGTAATAGCATAAGTAGCATGACAACCCCGATGGCGACACGTTGATGGAGATCATGGTGTGGCGCCGGTGACAAGAAGATCGTGCCGGTGCTTTGGTGATGGAGATCAAGAAGCACATGATGATGGCCATATCATGGCACTTATGAATTGCATGTGATGTTAATCCTTTATGCACCTTATCTTGCTTAGAACGACGGTAGCATTATGAGATGATCTCTCACTAAAATTTCAAGACGAAATTGTGTTCTCCCCGACTGTGCACCGTTGCGACAGTTCGTCGTTTCGAGACACCACGTGATGATCGGGTGTGATAGACTCAACGTTCACATACAACGGGTGAAAAACAGTTGCACACGCGGAACACTCGGGTTAAGCTTGACGAGCCTAGCATGTGCAGACATGGCCTCAGAACACATGAGACCGAAAGGTCGAGCATGAGTCGTATAGTTGATATGATTAGCATAGAGATGCTTACCACTGAAACTATTCTCGACTCACGTGATGATCGGACTTGAGATAGTGGATTTGGATCATGTACCACTCAAATGACTAGAGATATGTACTTTTTGAGTGGGAGTTCATAAGTAATATGATTAATTGAACTATTTGTCATGAACATAGTCTAATGATCTTTGCGAATTACGATGTAGCTTGCGCTATAGCTCTACTGTTTTTTATATGTTCCTAGAGAAAATTTAGTTGAAAGTTGATAGTAGCAACTTTGCGGACTGAGTCCGTAAAACTGATTATTGTCCACATTGCTGCGCAGAAGTCTTATGTCCTTAATGCACCACTCGGTGTGCTGCACCTCGGGCGTCGGTTGTGGATGTTGCGAACATCTGACATACACGTCTTTGATGACTACATGATAGTTCAGTGCGCAATACTTAATGGCTTAGAAGCAAGGCGCCGAAGATGTTTTGAAAACGTCGCAGAACATAAGATATGTTCAAAGAGATGAAATTGAGATTTCATGCTCGTGCCCTTCTTGAGAGGTATGAGACCCCCGACAAGATTCTTTGCCTACAAAGTAAAGGAGAAAAGCTCAAATCGTTGAGCATGTTCTCAGATTATCTGAGTACAACAATCACTTGAATCAAGTGGGAGTTAATCTTCAATATGAGATAGTGATGGTTCTCCAAAGTCACTGCCACTAAGCTGCTAGAGCTTTGTGATGAACTATAACATATCAAGGATAGATATGATGATCCTTGCGTGATTCGCAATGTTTGACACTGCAAAAGTAGAAATCAAGAAGGAGCATCAATTATTGATGGTTAGTAGAACCACTAGTTTCAAGAAGGGCAAGGGCTAAAAAGGGATACTTCATGGAATGACAAACCAGTTGTTGCTCTGATGAAGAAACCCAAAGATTGAACCCAAACCCGAGACTAAGTGCTTCTGTTATGAGGGGAACGGCCACTGAGGCGGAGCTACCCTAGATACTTGGTAAAAAAGAAGACTGGCAAAAGTCGACAAAAGTATATGTGATATACATGATATTGATGTGTGCTTTACTGGTACTCCTAGTAGCACGAGGGTATTGGATACCGGTTCGGTTGCTAAGTAATTAGTAAATTGAAATGAAAGCTACGGTATAAACGGAGACTGGCTAAAGGCGAGGTGACGATATGTGTTGGAAGTGTTTCTAAGGTTGATGTGATCAAACATCGCACGCTCCCTCTATCACCAGGATTGGTGGTAAAACCTAAATAATTGTTATTTGGTGTTTGCGTTGAGCATGAACATGATTGGATCGTGTTTATTGCAATACGATTATTCATTTAAAGAGAATAATAGTTATTCTATTTTCTTGAATAATTACCCTCAATGGTTTATTGAATCTCGATCGTAGTGTTACACATGTCCATAATATTGGTGCCAAAAGAAAGAAAGTAATAATGATAGTACCACTTAGTTGTGGCACTGCCACTTGAGTCATGTTGGTGTAAAATGCATGAAGAAGCTCCACGCTGATGGATCTTTGTACTCACTCATTTTTGAAACGTTTGAAACATGCAAACCATACCTGTTGGTATAAATGCATGAAGAAGCTCCATAGAGATGGATTGTTTGGACTCACTTGATTTTGAATCACTTGAGACATGCAAATCATGCCACATGAAACAAGAGACTAACTTGTTGGGACTAATACATTTTTGATGTGTGCAGTCCAATGAGTGCTAAGGCACGCAGTGTGTCGTGGCTTTGTCACGGCAGATGTCCTCGTGAAAGGACTTAGTGTTGGAGCCATCGCACGTTGGTGGCGACTCAAAGGGGTTGAACGGGAGCAAGACGCAGATTTACCCAGGTTCGGCCCCTCGCGAGGATTTAAAAGCCTACGTCCTTCTTTGTGTTGTATTGATGATGTTTCGATTACAAGGAGGGCGTAACTCGCCTGACCTAGCTCTCGATGATTTCTAACAGGTCCTCTCCTTCCCTCGGACTCGCCTTTATATACAGGTCGAGCCCTTAGGGTTTACAGGAGTCCTTGCCATTAGGCAAGTCATGACCCTTTCTGTCTCTAAGTCGCCGTGCTTTCCAAGACTTGGAGATCTTCCCAATGACTGATTCTCCACGAGGATCTTGAACCGCCATCCATCTCCTCGGCTTATTGGGCCAAAGCTTGAATCGGCAAAGGATGAGTCGCCCACTTGGTGACCCGGCCCAACTAGGGCGGGTCACGTAACAGATAATATCCCCAACATTAGGCCCCAGATTGACTTGAACCTGTTCACGCAAACTCTTACGTGGTTAGGGGCGACTCATTCTGCTCTTTTTACGCATCATACGCTTAATTCGCCACCCTTTGTAGAAATATCGAAGTCGCCGAACCGTTTCTTGGTGACACCATATTATCCCTTTAATCTCGGAAGAAATGATGACGCAATCCCCAACAGATCTTTCGGCACAGATATCCTGAAAATCTTGGCGCTATTATGGCGAATCTTTATCCCGTCTTCAGTTCCCGCGCGAGGCGCCTTGATTCCAGCGCCCGACCCAATAAATAGGCTCGAGGAAGGGGGCAGGGAACATCCCCACCTACTCATTTCGTCGGCCCCTTCTTCCTCGCAACTCCACGAGAACTTCATCATCGCCCGAGGACCTCCGTCTCCGGCCACCGTGTCCGATGCATCTCCAGGCCGACCAAGTGCGCAACATTCGCCGCGGAGCTTCCTCGGGCGCCTCCGGACGCCATCATCAGGTCAGTCCTTCGCCATTAGAGACAGATCTTAGCTCCTCGGTGTTCATCGCCTGCTGGTTCCTTAGAACACCTCGAATGCCCCCACAGATGCCGATTGGTTCGCAATTACAGTACTAGGCACGGTAGTATCGACCATATCCTCAGTTGATCAGCTCCTGTTTGGGGATCTAAAAAAGTCTTCTGTCAAATCTCCAATGTTTTTACCCTAGCCATAGACTGTTTTACCTTATCCAGGCCTTTTTTCATTAATTTTAACTTGTTCGTAGATCGATATTTTGCTGCCTGTTGTGTAGATACCTGTTTATAGATCCCGATGCTCTGAGATGTATTTTCTAAACAAAAGGAAATTCTTAAGTCGCCCCTGTGCCCAGATCTGGTCTTTTATTGGCGAGTTAACAAATTCCTTCAGCCACTCAACAAATATTTGGCGGGTTAATAGATCTCCTTAACAACTCACTAAGCATTCGGCGGGCTAATAGATCCTCTTAGCCGCCCAACAGGTATTCGACGAGTTAACTTACCAGTGAACCTTTCCTCTGTAGCTATGGGCACCATGTTCAAGGCCGACTGGCTCCCGACAAAAGTTGACGACGCCTTCCTCAACGACTGTGTGAAAACGGGGAATCTCGACCCAAAGGAAGTTATCGGGTGGCGATCCGGATTAGGCGAGGAAATCCCCAACCCAAAGGAAGGGGAGATAGTTGTTTTTGCTGAGCATCTCGAACGGGGTTTTAAGTCGCCAGGATCAAAATTCCTCACAGGTGCTATGGCCTTCATGAACGTCCGCCTTCAAGACCTAGGCCCCAACTCGATCAGCAACATATGCCAATTCCAAGTATTCTGTGAAGCCTATTTGCGGACGGAGCCATCAGTCCCTTTGTTTTGGTATTTCTTCCATTTGAATCGCCAGACCGAATTTGCCAATGTCCCAAGCTTAGAGCTTGGAGGGGTTAACGTTCAACGCCACAGGGACAACTCATTCCCGTCACTCACCATGCCTAGCCATCCCAAAGGCTGGGGCGAGTCTTGGTTTTACTGCCAGGAAACTTCCCCTCCGGGTGATAACAAACTCCTTGGCTATAGGAAAGAACGTCTGCCTACAAACATTAAACTTCCAGACAAGCTCACTGAAGAAGAGGAGTCAGATTTTATTCCGGTGCTATCCGAGCTACGATCTCTAACGAACAATGGTCTCACTGGGGTTGATCTGATCCGCTGCTAGGTGGAATGGCGCATCCTTCCCTTGAGTCGCCGAGACGGCTTGATGTGTGAGTTTGATGGCACTTTAGACCACCCCCAATGCTACTTCCGCACAACGCTCATAGAGGATGATATTGTGACCATTATCAAGATGTTAACCGGCGAGCCCATGGCCAAGTGTAGCCAAATAGGGCTTAAGCCATTCTGCAAGATTAACCCGGCTCCTAAGGTAAATAATTTAACCCGCCTTTGGTTCATTCTTTCCGACTTACTTGGATTCTGATTCGCATAATAAAAATTCCACTTCAGAAAGGCGACTAATTCTGGTCCAAGAGGCCGAAGAAGATGGCCCTGAAGCAAGCCAGGCCGCCTCCGAAAAAGAAAACCAAGGGAAAGAACAAAGCCGTCATCACCGAATCGTCCGATGTGGACGAATCCCAAGTCGGCGATGCATCTTAAGAGTTAAAAATTCTATCTTCTTTGTCTTGACGTCTGTTGCTCCAATTTGTGCTTACATCTCTCCATCTCTTATGTTTAGAATGATGGTAATGAAAGCCAAGATGACACCGTAGAGGTAATTTCTATTTGTTCCGAGTCATCTTCTCCTCCGCCTAAGCCGGCCAAGCGAGTTTGTGGGAAAGTTCCCATGTCTCACCCGAATGCTTGTCTGGATCCTAATTTCCTTTTGAAGAAGGCGCAACATGCTTCCTACCGGAAGACTCAGAGCCACTCAGGAGATTTGGTGTCCGGGTTACCAGCGAAAACTCCTACCAAGAAGCGGCAGAATGAGGTATCCTTTAGCAACGTCCCCCTTTGCTTCCTTTTGGATCATACTTGTAACTTGCTCATATTTTGAGATATTACTTCTGCAGAATTCTCCCCCTTCATCGGGCGACTCAGTGATGTCAGCTCTTCCGCCAATGATTCGCGTTCAAGGGTATGTCCTTATAATACTTACATTTGCCCTCATGATGATGATGCTTCCTTTTAAGCATAACCTTTTCTCTTTTTAGAGCACAAGCGAAGAAAAGGAAAACTGGCGGATCAACTTCCGCTTCGGCTCCAGAGCCTAAAGAAAAACCGGTACCGGCTCATGCTAACCTGTCAAAGGATAAACCTGATGACCAGGCGGACCTCCCAAGTTCTCCCAAGGAAGGCACAGAAACGCCCAACCCGCCAAGTCCATTGAAAACGGCTGAAGATCCAGATGCTGTAATCATCACTGGTACTGGCTTCTCCAAACCGACTTCGGCAGTAGCATGTATCAACATCATATTAGCCTTCTACTGGACATGAAATTTCCAAGGCCAAACTTTCTCAATATGAGAATCTTGCATTTAAAGAGCTCTGCTCCGGCTTCGCAAGTCGCCTGGAGTCAAGTTATGAGATGGAGAAGAATATGCTCCTTATGATGAAGAATAAACATGAGGTATGCCTTAATGCATATCCTCCTCATTAACCCCCAAGGGTCGGGTCATCTTTTGAAAGATGAGCGGGGTCTTGATGTTAGAAAAACTTTCAACCTGTAACCCCCAAGGGCCGGGTCATCTTTTGAAAGATGAGCCTGGTCTTGATGTTAGAAAAACTTTCAACCTGTAACCCCAAGGGACGGGTCATCTTGTGAAAGATGAGTCGGGTCTTGATGTTAGAAAAACTTTCGACCTGTAAACCCCAAGGGCTGGGTCATCTTTTGAAAGATGAGCCGGGTCTTGATGTTAGAAAAACTTCCGATCTGTAACCCCCAAGGGCCGGGTCATCTTTTGAAAGATGAGCCGGGTCTTGATGTGGTATAATTTTGTCTAAAAAATTATACATTAGCCCCCAAGTGTCAGGGGTATTGCTTGCAATAATTCTGAGACTTGTCCCTTGATAATATGTTTGACTGGAATCTCTTGCCCAAGCTGAGTCGACGTTGGGCGACTTAAATAAAAATTTAACTGACCAGCAAGACGCGCGGCTAAAGCGGAAGAAAAATATCAGGTGATCTTAGCTGAGATGGAAAAACTGAAGGCCGGCAACAAGAAGGCTCAAGCTGATCAAGCCGCCGCGCTAAAGCGAGCGGAAAAAGCTGCAACAAAACTGGAAGCCATGGAACAAGAGCTGGCCGGCTTAAAGCAACATATCTGTAACATGGCACAAGCTATCTTTGGTAAGAAGGAATCTCTCATCTTGTACTTTGAAAAAGAAAAACTTAGTGTGAAGAAAGTAGTGACCATTATTGTCCTTTATACAGGTCCGAGAGCCGCCAATCTTCAGGACGATTGTATCTTGAAGTTAACTGCGATTTACACATTGAGAGAGCAACTTTATACTCGAAGCGTGCTGACTGTGAAGGCAGTAATGGGCGCCAAGGAACCCATAACATCAATCAAAAAGATGCTTGGCTGCTTATCAACCCTTCCACCTCAGATAGGTGAGCTAACCCGACCCGCCGCCCGGAAAGGGGTGCTGACTACGTTGAGTCGGTATTTAGCATATGCTCCCAAAATGAAACCCGAAGAAGTAGTAGCAGGCTTTCCACAGCTCAAGGACGACGAGTCAGAATTTACTCAAGACGATTATCAGCGTGTTGTCAAAGAATCACGCTCGGCGGCGACTCAGCTAGCAGCAAGCTTGCATTTGTCAAAGTACCAAGCTAGTTATGATGACAAGAATAAGAAAGTAAACCCGCCAACCTTTGTGACAACCAGCTTGACTCCTCGTCGGCCCAAGAACCCTTTTGATTTGGAGGCGGATCTCTCGGCATTCTTGAATGATGAAGACGAATTTGCCGCTCTATCCAAGTGCAATTGGGTGCTGGGTGACTTGCAACTTGAAGTCGGCCAGAGCTCACGGCAAGCTGACCCGGAGGCACCAGCAGAATAGATGTTTACTGAATTGGCCATCCGAGCCATGTAATAGGTTTATTGTAGAAAACAATCCCTTTCTGTGATCTTTAAAAACCTTGTGTCGCCCTTGGGGCGCCCTATGACGCTTGACCCGCCATGTCAGTAGAGATTGTGATCATCAACCTGTTGGGCTAAAAAACATACATCAAACCATCTCAATGAGTAATGGATGATAAATAATAACCGACTCAAGGTGTTCTGGTGAATTATATGTAGAAGAGCGTGGTTCAAAAAGATCCAACGAGTTATAAAAATTTGTGAAACCTCGTGGCAGTGCCAGGAAGGTGAAAATAAGAATTTCGTCGATTCTATCAAGTCACGACAGGATAGGACGAGTTAAATAAACTCAAGTGCTACCCGAGGGAGACCTTTTTGTGTAAAAAAGCTCAAGTATTTAGACCGGCTGATCAGGCACGAGTCAAGCTTCAGTGAAGCAGGTTCAGTGAACCAATGGTTTCTCTATTCTCCATGTGGGGCGCTAGCCGGTACCATGCATGTTTTAACCAAGGCGAGTTCAGGGTCCATAAAGTGGAGTAACTCGCCAAGAGTTCATGCGTCCATATGGCGATTCGGCCAACACACAGTCCAGTATAACCATTTGTAATGCGGTAATTTTTCGCTAGCCAAATGGGTAGTAAGGCTAATCTCAGTGAGAGGAAGCCCCCAAGTGACCTATGATTAGGGAAAAGACCGGTCATAGGATTGTAGAAGCGTATACGCTCTTACCACAAAACGACTTGGGAGCTAATAGCCCCCAACTAAGCCGGCCTAATCCACGAAATCATATAAGGCGCCCATGTTTGAATCGCGCGCTTGTGGCGACTTGATCCTCTTTGGATCATCAATACCCAGTGTTGTAATAAGTGCAACATGGCGACTTATGCTCTCTGGTATGGATAGCGTCCATGCTTGGGCTACTTGTCGAAGAGCAATAAAGATCCATGCTTTCAATAACATGAAGTGGCAGGAAAGACCCAGAATTCGTGGGCATCAACTTTATTGCTTTATATAAATGAAAGACTTACAATATTCAAAAGATGAGAGAAGAAAAAACGGAGCCAATAGCTCAAGTGTAATAAGGCGGCAAGTGGGCTATGTTCCAGGGGCGAGTTGACTCAGCCTCTGTGGTTGGACGATCAGGCCGAAGATCCACGAGATAGTATGACCCGTTGCGAAGGTTTTTGCTGACGACGAACGGTCCTTCCCAAGGTGGTGACAACTTATGCATGCTAGTGCGATCTTGGATCAAACGGAGCACTAAGTCGCCCTCCTGAAAAGCTCGACTCTTGACCCGGCGGCTATGATAACGCTGCAAGTCCTGCTGATAAATAGCTGATCGGGAGGCAGCCAGATCGCGTGCTTCCTCCAAAGGATCCAAAGAATCCTTGCGTGCCAACTCGTTGTCCTGTTCCACACAAGCAGCGACTCTGGGCGAGTCATGCCTAATGTCACTGGGAAGAACGACTTCTGCTCCGTATACCAGGAAGAAAGGAGTAAAACCCGTAGAACGGTTTGGGGTGGTTCGAATGCTCCATAATACTGAAGGCAAGTCCTCAACCCAACACCCCGGGGTGCGCTCCAAGGGAACCATGAGTCGGGGTTCGATTCCTCGCAGTACTGCGTGATTCGCCCGTTCCGCCTGCCCATTAGATTGTGGATGAGAGACCGCAGATATATCAAGCCGGATGTGCTCGTGGTTGCAAAACTCCTGCATCGCTCCTTGTGATAAATTGGTACCATTATCAGTGATAATACTGTGTGGGTATCCAAACCGGAAGATCAACTTTTTCAAGAATTTGACGGCCGTCTCTGCATCACAATTGCCGACAGGTTTTGCTTCGACCCACTTAGTGAATTTATCAACCGCCACCAGCAGATGAGTTTTTTTGTTGGATGACATTTTAAAGGGGCCAACCATATCTAACCCCCAGACCGCAAAGGGCAAAGTGATAGGGATCATTCTCAGCTCCTGAGCCGGCACATGGGCCTGTCGGCCATAATGTTGACAACCATCACATCGACGAACTATCTCTTCCGCATCTGCATGAGCCGTTAACCAAAAGAATCCATGTCGGAACGCCTTTGAGACCAGGGAACGTGACCTGGCGTGATGCCCACAATCTCCGGCATGGATCTCGTTTAGAATTACGCACCCTTCATTGGAAGAAATGCATCTTTGAAATACCCCACAGGTACTTCGCTTATATAATTCGCCGTTGATGATGACTATGGACTTGCTCCGACGCACGATTTGGCGAGCCAACACCTCATCCGAAAGTAACTCGCCTCGTGTAAGGTACGCCAAATAAGGAAGAGTCCAATCTGGCATAACACGGAGAACCGCCACCAGCTGGGACTCAGGATCTGGTATCGCCAACTCCTCTTCTGAGGGCAACCTCAGGGAAGGATTATGCAAAATATCCGGAAAAACATTAGGAGGGACCGGCTTACATTGTGAGCCAAGGCGTGAGAGTGCATCACCTGCTTCATTAAGTCGCCGGTCGATATGATCAACTTGGTAGCCATGGAAATGACCCGCCACATAAGACACGACCCTTCTGTAAGCCGCCATCAAGGGCTCCCGGGAATCCCATGTACCTGAAACTTGTTGAGCCACCAGATCAGAATCGCCAAGACATCTGACGCGCGTAAGGTTCATCTCCTTGGCGAGTCGCAAACCATGAAGCAAGGCTTCATACTCCGCAGCGTTGTTGGTGCACGGGAACATGAGTCGGAGAACATAACAGAACTTGTCTCCCTGGGGTGAAATCAACACCACGCGAGCCCCCGAGCCTTCCAATTTCCTAGACCCATCAAAATAAATAGTCTAGTACGTGAGGTCGGGCTTGTCTTCCGGAATCTGCAATTCGGTCCAATCATTGATGAAGTCGACCAACGCCCGGGACTTGATGGCCGTACGAGGGGTGTACCGCACATGGTGCGGCCCAAGTTCAATTGCCCATTTGGCGATTCGCCCCGTTGCTTCTTGGTTCTGGATGATGTCCCCAAGAGGGGCGGAGCTAACCACCGTGATGGGATGCTCTTGGAAATAGTGTTTGAGCTTCCGACTCGCCATAAAGACCCCATAAACCAGCTTCTGCCAGTGCGGGTAACGTTGTTTGGAGAGGGTTAGCACCTCGCTAATGGAGTACACCGGGCATTGTACCGGATAGTCCTTTCCTTCTTCCTTCCGTTCGACACCTACTGCCACGCTCACCGCCTTGGAGTTCGCCGCGATGTATAGAAGCATAGGCTCCTTTTCAGTCGGGGCGGCCAAAACTGGCGGGTTAACCAGTTGCTACTTCAGGGCTTCAAAAGCTTCATTGGCCTCGTCTGTCCAAACAAAACGGTCAGCTTTCTTAAGCAACTGATAGAGGGGAATGGCTTTCTCCCCCAGGCGACTTATAAAGCGACTTAAAGCCGCGATACGACCCGCCATGCGTTGAACTTGATTGATATTCGCTGGTTTCCCAAGCGAAGTAATTGCCTCAATTTTGTCCGGGTTGGCCTCGATGCCGCGTTCGGACACCAAGAAACCCAACAATTTTCCCGCGGGAACGCCAAAGACACATTTGGTGGGATTGAGCTTCATATGATACACCCGCAGGTTGTCAAAAGTTTCCTTGAGATCCTCCAAGAGCGTCTCCTTCTTACGAGTTTTAACCACAATGTCATCAACGTAAGCGTGGACGTTGCATCCGATTTGGCCACGAAGATAGTTTTGGATGCAGCGCTGGTAAGTCGCCCCGGTGTTCTTGAGCCTGAACGGCATGGACACATAGCAAAAAGCCCCAAATGGGGTTATGAAAGCCGTCTTCTCCTGATCTTCCACAGCCATCTTGATTTGGTGATATCCGGAGTAGGCGTCCAAGAAACACAAACGCTCGCAGCCCGCCACTAAATCAATGATTTGATCAATGCGGGGAAGGGCGAAAGGGTCCTTTGGACAAGCTCTGTTGAGGTCGGTATAGTCAATGCACATGCGGAAAGTGCCGTTCTTCTTGAGCACCAGGACAGGGTTAGCCAACCACTTGGGGTGGAAGACCTCTACGATGAATCCGGCGGCCAAAAGACGGGCGACTTCTTCCCCGATTGCCTTCCATCGCTCCTCATTGAACCTGCAAAGATATTGCTGAATCGGCTTTGATTTAGGGTCAACATTAAGGTGGTGCTCAGCGAATTCTCTCGGTACACCAGGCATGTCAGAAGGTTTCCATGCGAAGATGTCCCGATTCTCATGGATGAATTCGATGAGCGCGCTTTCCTATTTGGGATCCAGACCCGCCCCGATAGTAAACTGCTTGGATGAGTCACCAGGAACAAAGTCCACCATCTTAGTGTCATCCGTCGGTTTGAACTTGAGGGGCAACTCAACATCTATTGTTGGCTTGTTGGGGGGCGACATATCTGCCGGATCAACATTGGCTTGGTGATACTTGAGTTCTTCTACAGCACAAGCGATTTCTGCGTAAGCCGCATCTCCTTCCTCACACACCCTTGCTATCCTCCTGTCACCATCGACCGTGATGGGTCCCTTAGGACCAGGCATCTTGAGTTTAAGGTAAACATAGCAGGGGCGAGCCATGAAACGGGCGTAAGCCGGTCGCCCACACAACGCGTGATAAGGGCTTTTTAGCTTGACCACCTCAAATATAAGTGACTCGCTCCTATGGTTGGATGTTGTACCAAAAGCCATAGTGCGTTTGACCCGTCCAATTGGGTATGCCGACTTACCTGGGACGATACCGTGGAATACCGTGGTTGACGGCATTAGGTCTTTCTCCAGTAGGTTCATCCTTCGAAAGGTGTCGAAGTATAATATGTTGATGCTGCTGCCACCATCCATAAGCATGTTCGATAAGGTGTATCCTCCGACTTGGGGGGCCACGACCAATGCTAAGTCGCCGGGGTTGTCAATTCTGGGCGGGTGATCCTCCCTACTCCACAAGATAGTCTGCTCGGACCAGTGGAGGTACCTGGGGAGTGCCGGCTCAGATACACTATACGTTCGGTGCTTCACCTTCTTATCTCGCTTGCAGGCACTGGTGGTGAACACGTGGTATTGCCCACTGCTTAATTGTTTGGGATTGCTGTGGAACCCGCCATGATCATCTTGCCCCTACGAAGCCCCCTGCGGGGGTGGCTGTTGAAACACTCCAGGCGGGTTATACCGCTGTTGGTTATGCATCGGATACTGGCCACTACTTGGTTGCGAGCCGCCCTGAGCCCCTGGCTGGGGAAGCCGCCGTACGGGTTCTGACGTTGATTAGGTGCACCGAACTGTTCCTGCCGTTGGCCCTGGTCACCGATTTGGCCATTTTTGATTGCCTCCGCCCGAAATTCCTACATCACGTAACAGTCCTCCCAAGAGTGAGTTGCTGGTCCGTCCGCCATGGCATGATGTGGGCAGGGGCCCTTAAGTATCTCATTATAATTGCGCGGTTTCTTGCCACTGTACCCCTCTTCTTCTGGCGCCGGTTGCCATTATTAGCATTGGTGTTGGCGACGAAGTCCGTGGACCCTTCCTGCTGCCTTCTTTTGGTGTTTCCGCCATGATTATGGTGGATGCGTCCCTGAAACCGGGGGTGATTTTTGGATGAATCGCCTTTCCTCGGCGAGTTGGCCTTGCTGCCGTCCTCCCCTGGATCTTTAGTATCGTCCGCTTCGGCGTATCGAGTGAGGGTGTCCATCAATTCGCCCATATCCTGGAACTTGCGCTTGAGTTGCCCCAGCTTCTGCACCAAGGGCTCATAGTGGCAGTTTTTCTCCAGGATCAACACAGCCTGAGCCGCCGTGATGCCATCCGACAAGTGGATGATTTCTGCGACCCGCTGCGTCCAGTGGTGTGCCGACTCATCGGGGCGCTGAACGCAGTGCTGTAAGTCGATTATCGTCATCGGGCGTTTGCAAGTTCCCCGGAAGTTTTAGACGAAACGTTCTTTCAGTTCAGCCCAAGTCTGGATGGAGTTGGGTGGCTGGTTTTTCAACCAAGTGCGCGCCGTCCCTTCGAGCATCATTGTGAAGTAGCTCGCACAGACCGCTTCACTTACATCGAGCATGTCCATGGCAATTTCGTAACTCTCAACCCACGATGCCGGTTCAAGGTCCGGGCTGTAATTGGGCACCTTCCTTGGTCCTTTAAAATCTTTCGGCATCCACTCATTGCGAAGGGCGGGGGCCAAGCAAGGCACCCCTACTTGCCTGCCGCCTCCGATAAGTGGCGCTGGGCCGGTTTGAATGTCTGGGTGATCCCGGCCCGGCGGGTCCCGATGGTCAGGCGGGTTAACCTGAGGCAGGTGTCGCGGTCCGCTGGTTATGGCGGGTTGGTCCTCTGGCCGGCTTCTGGTGCGGCTCGCTTGGGGGGGTGGAATGTAGCCGATCGAGGCTGTGCGAGAATTGCGTGTTTTGAACCAGCGCTGTCTTCAACATCCCAATGGCGTTTCTTGCTTCTATTTCGGCCGGAGTGTTGCCATAAATCGGAAGGGATTCTAAGTGGCGAGTTGCGGCGAGCACGTTGTCCACGGGGTTGGAAAAGTGGCCCTGAGGCATTTGGAAACGGGGAACGCGATCAACTGCTGGCTGAAGCGGCGGGTTTGGTGGTTGAGCCGGCCCTCCTCATGGAGCGTTTCCTTCCCCAGGGGTGCGTGGAGTGTCGAAAAGGCGGGTAGGGTTGAGATCAGGGGGTAAACATCCCTGGTGCCTCCTCTGATGAACGGCGTCGGATTCGCGCTGATGCCTCTCGAGTCGCCAGTTTTCGGTGTTTAAATGGGCTGTTTCAGCGGTAATCTGAGCTTGCCGGGTCTCAATCCTGGCGGCTTCTGCTTCAGCATCTCGCTGAGCCTTCGCCATCTCATCTCGTAGCTTTGCCAACTCGGCATTTATTGTGCCCTGGTTTTCTGCCGTTACAAGGGTCACGATGATCCTTGTTATCTCCGCCGTCAAGTCCACCAAGGTCGCAGCTGGGCTCTTGGATGTTTCGCCAGCCCCGTTGTCGCATGCAGGGTTTTGCTGGGACTGAGTCGCCCCCGCCATGTACACGGCAATCTGACGTCGGGTCCGGTCGAGGACCTCGGTATCCATGTCCAGTGATAGGTCTCCGAGGCAGCCCCCGTGCAGAGACTGAATTCAATCTGTGTCGCCCATGGATGACTCGTCATCAGTGTTGACCGACGTAGTCTCTTGAGTCGCCGATCGCTCTGGTTCATTAGATCCCTGCGTGAAGCCAATGAAGACCGGGCGCGTCAGGTTTGGCATCGCGACAGGGCGGACATACCTGGCCGGTTCGACGATGTCGGTGGAGATGTCCGGCTCAGGCACTGGCGATCCAACCATGCCGACAAATATGTTGATCTTGCCGAAGGGGACTCTATAGCCGGATTCGATTGAATCGGCCTCGGGCCCCCACAGCGAGTTGTTGATGTAGTCCTTTCTGCGGCGGCTCCGGGTCATGAGCCCAGCCGCGTAGCTCCCTGACCCTGGTAGGGCTCGCTTTGTGAACTCAACTCCACCGTGCGTAGGCCCCACGGTGGGCGCCAACTGTCGTGATTTTGTCACGACAGATGTCCTCGTGAAAGGACTTAGTGTTAGAGCCATCACACCTTGGTGGCGACTCAAAGGGGTTGAATGGGAGCGAGACGCAGATTTACCCAGGTTCGGCCCCTCGTGAGGAGGTAAAAGCCTACTTCCTGCTTTGTGTTGTATTGATGATGTTTCGATTACAAGGAGGGCGTAACTCGCCTGACCTAGCTCTGAATGATTTCTAACCTGTCCTCTCCTTCCCCGGTACTCGCCTTTATATACAGGTGGAGCCCTTAGGGTTCACAAGAGTCCTTGCCGTTACGCAAGTCATGAACCTTTCTATCTCTAAGTCGTCGTGCTTTCCAAGACTTGGAGATCTTTCCAATGACTGATTCTCCACGAGGATCTTGAACCGCCATCCAGCTCCTGGGCTTATTGGGCCAAAGCTTGAATCGCCAAAGGATGAGTCGCCCACTTGGTGACCCGGCCCAACTAGGGCGGGTCACGTAACAGATAATATACCGAACACAGTGCATATCGTTATGTTCTTACTTTCACTGACGATCTGAGTAGATATGGGAGTATTTACTTGATGAATCACAAGTTTGAAATATTGAAAAGTTCAATGCTATTTCAGAGTGAAGATCGTCGTGACAAGAGGATAAACTGTCTATGATATGATCATAGAGATGAATATCTGAGTTGCGAGTTTTGGTACAAAGTTAAAGACAATGTGGAAATTGTTTCGCGAGTCATGCCACCTTGAACACCATAGTGTGATGGTGTGTCCGAACGTCATAGCTACGCCCTATTTTGATATGGTGCATACTATGATGTCTCTTATCGAATTACCACTATCGTTTATGGGTTATGCATTAGAGACAACCGCATTCACTTTAAATAGGGCACCGCATATTTCTGTTGAGATGACACAGTATACACTATGTTTTAGAGAAACCTAAGCTCCCGTTTCTTGAAAGTTTGGGGCTGCGATGCTTATGTGAAAAGGTTTCAGTCTGATAAGCTCGAACCCAAAGCGGATAAATGCATCTTCATAGGATATCCAAAACAGTTGGATACATCTCCTATCTCAGATCCGGAAGCAAAGTGTTTGTTTCTAGAAACGGATCCTTTCTCGAGGAAAGGTTTCTCTCAAAAGGATTGAGTGGGATAGTGGTGGAACTTGATGAGGTTATTGAACCGTCACTTCAACCAGTGTGTAGAAGGGCGCAAGAAGTTGTTCCTATGGCGCCTACACCAATTGAAGTGGAAGCGGATGATAGTGATCATTAGAGCTTCGGATCAAGTTACTACAAACATTGTAGGTCGACAAAGGTCGCGTACTACTGCAGAGTGGTACGGTAACCCTGTCTTGGAGGTCATGTTGTTGAGCAACAATGAACCTACGAGTTATGGAGAAGCAATGGTGGGCCCGGATTCCCACAAATGGCTGGAGACTATGAAATCCAAGAGAGGATCCATGTATAAAACAAAGTGTATACTTTGGAAGAACTACTTGATGGTAGTAAGACTATTAAGTAAAGATGGATCCTTAAAAGGAAGACAGACGATGATGGTGATAAGTCACTATTAAGAAAAGCTCGACTTGTCGCAAAGATGTTTTCGACAAGATCAAAGAGTTGACTATGATGTGACTTTCTCACTCGTAGCGATGCTAAAAGTCTGTTGGAATTATGTTAGTAGTTGCTGCATTATTTGTGAAATATTGCACATATGAACACAAAACATTGTTTCCTCGACGGTTTCCTTGAGGAAAGATTGTATGTGATACAATCAGAAGGTTTTGTCGATCCTAAGGATAATAACAAGTATGCAAGCTCCAGCGATCCTTTTATGGACTGGTACAAGCATCTCGGAGTTGGAATATACGCTTTGATGAGATGATCAAAGCTTTTGGGTTTGTACAAGGTTTATGAGAAACTTGTATTTCCAAAGAAGTGAGTGGGAGCACTATAGTTTTTCTGATAAAGTATATGTGGTTGACATATTGTTGATTAGAAGTAATGTAAAATTTTTGTAAAGCATAAAGGTTGTTTGAAAGGGGTTTTTCAAAGGAAGACCTGGATAGAGCTACTTAAAACATCAAGCCTCAAGATCTATGGAGATAGATCAAAATGCTGAAACAGAACTTTCAAATGAAATGCATACCTTGACAAGTTTTTGAAGGAGTTCAAAATAGATCAACAAAGAAGGAGTTCTTGGCTGTATTGTAAGGTGTGAATATGAGTAAGACTAAAAAGCCCGACCACGACAGAAGAAAGAGAAAGGACGAAGGTCGTCCCCTATGCCATAGCCATAGACTCTACAGTATGCCTAGTTGTGTACCGCACCTGATATGTGCCTTGCCACAAGTCTGTTAAGAGGTACAGAGAGTGATCCATGATTGAATCACTGAACATCGGTCAAACTTATCCTTAGTAACTAATGGACTGAGGAATTTTTCTCGATTATGGAGGTGGTTAAAGAGTTCGTCGTAAAGGGTTACGTCGATGCAAGCTTTGACACTAATCCGAATAACTGTGAGTAGTGAAACAGATTCATATAGTAGAGTAGATATTTGGAATGTGACTAAGTGTAAGTCACGTGATCTTGTATTAAGGAATGAGTAAAGAGAGTTGCTGGTAACGAGATTAAAATAGTTATGCGGATACTGACGATCGAATCTCGGGCAAGTAACATATCGAAGGACAAAGGGAATGACATACGGGATTATATGAGTCCTTGACACTGAGGTTCAACCGATAAGATCTTCGGAGAATATGTAGGATCCAATATGGGCATCCAGGTCCCGCTATTGGATATTGACCGAGGAGTGTCTCGGGTCATGTCTACATAATTCTCGAACCCGCAGGGTCTGCACACTTAAGGTTCGGTGACGTTTCGGTATAGTTGAGTTATAGGTGTTGGTAACCAAAAGTTGTTCGGGGTCCCATATGAGATCCAGGACATCACGAGGAGCTCCGGAATGGTTCGGAGGTAAAGATTGATATATAGAAAGTCCTGTTTTGGTCACCGGAAAAGTTTCGGGCTCATCGGTAGTGTACTGGGAGTGCCGGGAGGGGTGCCGGGAACCATCTCCAAGTAGGATTGGAGTAGGACTCCTCCACCTCCAATTTCGGCCAAACCTTGAGGGTTTGAGGCTTCCTCCTCCCCTCCCTCCCTCCTATATATACTAGAGGTACTCAGGGTTTTTGAGACACAACTTTGCTACGTGCTGCTCGACCCTATACCATGCAGTTTTTCCTCTAGATCGTATTCCTGCGGAGCTTAGGCAAAGACCCGCCGGAGTAGTTCATCACCACCACCGGCGCGCCATCACGCTGCCGGAGAACTCATCTACCTCTCCGTCTCTCTTGCTGGATCAAGAAGGCCGAGATCATCGTCGCGCTGTACGTGTGCTGAATGCGGAGGTGCCGTCCGTTCGGTACTAGATCGGGAAGGATCATGATCAGATCGCGGGATGGATCGTGATGAAGTTCGCGGGATGGTTCGTGATGAGATCGTGGGATGGAGTGTACTACTACGGTGATTTGAATCACGCAAGCTGTTCCACTACATTGTTCGCGTTTCTTAACGCTTCCTTCTATGCGATCTACAAGGGTATGTAGATCCAAATCTCCTCTCGTAGATGGACATCACCATGATAGGTCTTCGTGCGTGTAGGAAATTTTTTGTTTCCCATCCAACGTTCTCCAACAGAGGTATCTCTGGGCCTGCTACTGCGACAATAGACCTTCCCTGGCAACGGCGCGAGGAATCCTGCTGCTACGGCTTCGCCTGTAGGGACTTCCTTGGCAATTATGCAAAGGATTTCCCCGCGGCCTTGGAGCCCTTCGTTGATGGTCCCTTGAAGAGGAAAGGGTGATGTAGCACAGCGGCGGTAAGTATTTCCCTGAGTTTGAGAACCAAGGTATCAATCCAGTAGGAGGAGCGTCCAAGTCACAAGTACCTGCACAAACACAACGAGCTTGCAGCCAACGCTATGAAGGGGTTGTCAATCCCTTATAGATTGTTTGCAAAGTCAGAACTGAAAGCAAAGAGTAAACAAAGCAAAGTAAAAGTGAAAGTGGAAACGATAGTTGTGGATAGACCCGGGGGCCGTAGTGTTCACTAGTGGTTTCTCTCATGAAAGCAAGTAGACGGTGGGTGAACGAATTATTGTCGAGCAATTGATAGAACCGCGCAAAGTCGTGACGTTATCTAAGGCAACGGTTATATCTATAGGTATCACATCCAAAACAAGTAGACCAATACTTTCTGCATCTACTACTATTACTCCGCACGTCGACCACTATCCAGCATGTATCTAGTGTATTAAGTTCAAAAGAACAGAGTAACGCCTTAAGCAAGATGACATGATGTAGATGGACAATCTCATATCTACGATAAAAGCCCATCTTTATACCCTTGATGGCAACAACACGATGCGTGCCTTGCTGCCCCTTCTGTCACTTGGAAAGGTCACCACACGGTATGAACCCAAAACCAAGCACTTCTCCCATTGCAAGAATCATAGATCTAGTTGGGCAAACAAAACCCAAGATTCGGAGAGACTTACAAGGATATCAAATCATGCAAATAAGAAATCAACAAAGACTCAAATATAATTCACAGATAATCTGATCACAAATCCACAATTCATCAGATCTCGACAAACACACCGCCAAAGAGGATTACATCGGATAGATCTCCATGAAGATCATGGAGAACTTTGTATTGAAGATCCAAGAGAGAGAAGAAGCCATCTAGCTACTAACTACGGACCCGTAGGTCTTAAGTGGACTACTCACGAGTCATTGGACAGGCGATGATGTTGATGCAGGGCACCGGGAAGGGTCTCCAGATGAGATCTCGCGGAAACTGAAGCTTGCGGCGACAGAAAAGTGTTTTCATGGATGCCCTAATTTTTTCAGGATTTTTAGGGAATTTATAGGCCAAAGAGTTAGGGTAGGGGAGCGCCAGGGAGGCCACAAGCCTGGTTGCCGCGGCCCCCTTGGCCGCGGCAACAGGGCTTGTGGGCTCCCTGTGGGCCCACTGCCTTGGCCCTCACGTCCCCCGATCTTCCTCTGTTTTGGAAAAATTAATTTCGGGGATTTTATTCCGTTTGGACTCCGTTCCAAAATCAGATCTGAAAAGAGTCAAAACCATAGAAAAAAAGGAACTGGCACTTGGCACTGAATTAATAAGTTAGTCCTGAAAAGATATAAAAGGTATACAAAACATCCAAAGTTGACAAGATAACAACATGAAACCATCAAAAATTATAGATACGTTTGAGACATATCAGGGCCCACTTGGTAGAAAATCATCATGAGCTCAATGTGATTAAGAAGTTAGTTACCGGATGACGTGCTACGAAACGAGTGAAGATACTTACCGTTAACGAGATTGAACAAGGTATAGGTATACCGACGATCGAATCTCGGGCAAGTTCTATACCGACAGACAAAGGGAATTGTATACAGGATTGATTGAATCCTTGAGATCGTGGTTTATCCGAGGAGATCATCGTGGAGAAAGTGGGAGCCACCATGGGTATATAGACCCCGCTGATGGTTATTGGCCGCAGAAGTGTCTCGGTCATGTGTGCCTGTTTCCCGAACCCGTAGGGTCTACACACTTAAGGTTAAATGATGCTAGGGTTATAGGGAAATGTTATACGAGGTTACCGAAAGTTGTTCAGAGTCCCGGATGAGATCCCGGACGTCACGAGGAGCTCCGGAATGGTACGGAGGTAAAGATTGATATATAGGATGGATGGGTTTGGACACCGGAAATGTTTGGGGAGTCACCGGTAGCGTACCGGGACAACCGGGACCATCGGAAATGGTTCCGGAGGCCCACCGGGACGGGCCACAAGCCCTGGAGGGCTACATGGGCCAAGTGCGGGAGGGAACCAGCCCCTAGGTGGGCTGGTGCACCCCCACACCCAGCCCATGCGCACCAGAGAGGGAGGGAGGGGAAACCCTAGGGGCAGGAGAGGCCCAAGGCCCACCTAGGGCGCCGCCCCCCTTTCCCTGCCCTGGTCACCGCCCCCCTCTCCCATCTGGGCTGTCGCACCACCTAGGGTGGGAACCCTAGGGGTGGTGCACCCCCTCCTCTCCTCCTATATATAGAGAGGCTTTTGGGGTTGTTTTACATACAGTTTTCCATCTCCCTCGGCGCAGCCCTGCTTCCCTCCTTCCTCCTTTCCCACGGTGCTTGGCGAAGCCCTGCCGGGAGACCTCGTCTCTCCATCGACACTAGCCGTCGTGCTTCAGGAGATATCATCATTGTGGCTGTCACGTAGGTAAGAAGGCGTTCTTGCTAGAAACCCAAATCAACCACGTAAAACTTGCAACAACAATTAGAGGACGTCTAACTTGTTTTTGCAGGGTTTGACATGTGGTGTGATATGGCCAAAGTTGTGATGTTACATGTGTGATGTATGAGATGATCATGTTATTGTAATAGGATTCACGTCTTGCATGTCGATGAGTATGACAACCGGCATGAGCCATAGGAGTTGTCTTAATTTATTGTATGAGATGCAATGCCATGTGTTTACTACTTTTACTTCATTGCTAACGGTTAGCTATAATAGTAGTGGTAGTAGTAGTTGGCGTGACGACATCACGGAGACAAGATGATGGAGATCATGGTGTCACGCCGGTGACAATGATGATCATGCGATGCTTGAAGATGGAGATCGAAAGAGCAAAGATGATAATGGCCATATCATGTCACTATATGATTGCATGTGATGTTTATCATGTTTTTCATCTTATTTCTTAGAACGACGGTAGCATCATAAGACGACCCTCTTAAAAATTTCGAGAACGTATTCCCCTAAGTGTGCACCGTTGCGAAGGATCGTTGTCTCGAAGCACCATGTGATGATCGGGTGTGATAGATTCTAACGTTCGCATACAACGGGTGTAAGCCAGATTTACACACCCGAAACACTTAGGTTGACTCGACGAGCTTAGCATGTACAGACATGACCTCGAATACATGAGACAAAAAGGTAGAACATGAGTCGTATGGTTGAATACGATCATCATGAAGTTGCTCACCATGACGACTAGTCCGTCTCACGTGATGATCGGACACGGGTTAGTCAACATGGATCATGTATCACTTAGATGACTAGAGGGATGTCGATTTAAGTGGGAGTTCATACTTAATTTGATTAAATGAACTTAATTGTCATGAACTTAGTCTAAAATTTGTCTATATAAATATTGTAGATGGCCAACGTCAACCTCAATTTCAACACATTCCTAGAGAAAAACAAGCTGAAAGATGATGGTAGCAACTATGCGGACTGGGTCCGCAACTTGAAGCTCATCCTCGAAGCAACTAAAAAGGCTTATGTCCTTGATGCGCCGCTAGGTGACCCTCCTGCTCCCGCAGCAGCCTAAGACATTCTGAACGTCTGGCAAACGCGGAGTGATGAATACTCTCTGGTTAGGTGTGGCATGTTATACAGTTTGGAAACGGGGCTCCAAAGGCATTTTGAGCAACACGGTGCATATGAGATGTTCCAAGAGCTGAAACTAGTTTTTCAAGCTCATGCCCATGTCGAGATATATGAAGTCTCCGACAAGTTCTTTAGCTGTAAGATGGAGGAGAACAGTTCTGTCAGTGAGCACATACTCAAAATGTCTGGGTTACACGGTCGTCTGACTTCACTTGGAGTCGAACTTCCGGATGACGCTATAATTGACAGAATTCTCCAGTCTCTCCCACCAAGCTACAAAGGTTTTGTGCTGAACTACAACATGCAAGGGATGGAGAAGACCATTCCCGAGTTGTACTCGATGCTGAAGTCTGCAGAAGTAGAAATCAAGAAAGATCATCAAGTGTTGATGGTCAATAAGACCACCAGTTTCAAGAAGGGCAAGGGTAAGAAGAACTTCAAGAAAGACGGCAAAGCCGTTGCCGCACCCGATAAGCCAGATACCATGAAGAAGAAAAAGAATGGACCCAAGCTTGAGACTGAGTGCTTCTATTGCAAGGGAAAAGGTCACTGGAAGCGGAACTGCCCGAAGTACTTAGCGGACAAGAAGGCCGACAACGTTAAAGGTATATATGATATACATGTTATTGATGTGTACCTTACCAGTGATCGTAGTAGCTCCTGGGTATCTGATACCGGTGATGTTGCTCACATTTGCAACTCAAAGCAGGAACTGCGGAATAAGCGGAGACTGGCCAAGGACGAGGTGACGATGCGCGTCAGTAATGGCTCCAAGGTCGATGTGATCGCCGTCGGCATGCTGCCTCTACATCTACCGTCGGGATTAGGTTTAAACCTTAATAATTGTTATTTAGTACCAGCTTTGAGCATGAATATTGTATCAGGGTCTCGCTTAATGCGAGACGGCTACTCATTTAAGTCAGAGAATAATGGTTGTTCTCTTTATATGAGTGATATGTTTTATGGTCATGCTCCGCTGGTGAATGGTTTATTCTTGATGAATCTCAATCGTGATGTTACACATATTCATAGTATGAGTACCAGAAGATGTAAAGTTGATAATGATAGTCCCACATACTTGTGGCACTGCCGCCTTGGTCATATCGGTGTTAAGCGCATGAAGAAGCTCCATACTGATGGACTATTAGAGTCTCTTGACTTTGAATCATTTGACACATGCGAACGGTGCCTCACGGGCAAGATGACTAAGACTCCATTCTCAGGAATAATGGAGAGAGCGGCCGACTTATTGGAAATAATACATACTGATGTGTGTGGTCCAATGAACATTGAAGCTCGCGGTGGATACCGTTATGTTCTCACTCTCACCGATGATTTGAGTAGGTATGGGTATATCTACTTGATGAAGCACAAATCTGATACGTTTGAAAAGTTCAAGGAATTTCAGAGTGAGGTTGAGAATCAACGTGACACAAAAATTAAGTGTCTATGAGCTGATCGTGGAGGAGAATATTTGAGTCACGAGTTTGGCACACACCTAAGGAAGTGTGGAATCGTTTCACAACTGACGCCGCCTGGCACACCGCAACGCAACAGAGTGTCTGAACATCGTAATCGAACTTTATTAGATATGGTACGATCTATGATGTATCTTACGGACTAACCGCTATCATTTTGGGGATACACATTAGAAACTGCAGCATTCACTTTAAATAGGGCAAGAAACCGTATGAACTATGGTTTGGCAAGAAATCTAAGTTGTCATTTCTTAAAGTTGGGGGGTGCGATGCTTATGTGATGAAACTTCAACCAGAGAAGCTCGAACCCAAAGCAGAGAAATGCGTATTCATAGGATACCCTAAGGAAACTATTGGGTATACCTTCTATCTTAGATCCGAAGGTAAAACCTTTGTTGCCAAGAACAGATCCTTTCTAGAGAAAGAGTTTCTCTCGAAAGAAGTAAGTGGGAGGAAAGTAGAACTTGATGAGGTAATTACACCCCCTCTCGAACCGTAAAGTAGCGCACTGCAGGAAATTGTTCCTGTGGCGCCTACGCCAACTAAAGAGGAAGTTAATGATGATGATCATGAAACTTCGGATCAAGTTGCTACTGAATCGCGAAGGTCCACAAGGGTACACTCCGCACCAGAGTGGTACAACAACCCTGTGATGGAAATCATGTTGTTAGACAACGGTGAACCTTCGAACTATGAAGAAGCAATGGCGGCCCCGGATTCCAACAAATGGCTTGAGGCTATGAAATCCGAGATAGGATCCATGTATGACAACAAAGTATGGACTTTGGTGGACTTCCCCGATGATCGGCGAGCCATAGAAAATAAATGGATCTTCAAGAAGAAACCTGATGCAAACGGAAATGTGGCCGTTTATAAGGCTCGACTTTTCGCAAAGAGTTTTTGACAAATTCAAGGAGTTGACTACGAAGAGACTTTCTCTCCCGTAGCGAAGCTGAAGTCAGTCCGAATCATGTTAGCAATTGCCGCTTTTCATGATTATGAAATTTGGCAAATGGACGTCAAAAGAGCGTTCCTTAACGGGATTCTTAAGGAAGTGTTGTATATGATGCAACTAGAAGGTTTTGTCGACCCTAAGGGTGCTAACAAAGTGTGCACGCTCCAATGCTCCATCTATGGGCTAGTGCAAGCATCTTAGAGTTGGAACATTCGCTTTAATGAGGTGATTAAAGCGTTTGGGTTCATACAGGTTTATGGAGAAGCCTGTGTGTACAAGAAAGTGAGTGGGAGCTCTGTAGCTTTCCTCATACTGTATGTGGATGACATATTATTGATGGGGAATAACATAGAGTTGATGGAGAGCATAAAGGCCTGTCGGGGATATACCCCGCGGTGTAACCCGGCTTGGAGTATGACCCGCCAAAGGATTTGGCGACTCACCGGCGACTCAGCAGTGACCTGGCGGGCGACTCATACTTGTCCCCACAGGCGACTTAGATAAATGACAAAGGCCCAAGGCCCAGCGTGCACCCTGGCATAAGGCGACTCATAGAGAGGCCAGGAGGGCCGACTCACAAGAGAAGGCCCAAGAAGAGGAAAGACTCCCACAAGAAGGAAACAAGACCCGGATTAGGATTCAAGACAGACTTGACCTATTCCTACTCCTATTAGGACTCTACATGTAAATTTAAACCTTCCACCTATATAAGGAGGGGTAAGGCACCCCAAGAGGGACAAGAGACACAACTTAAGTCTAGACAAGACAGATCATTAGATAGACAGATTAGACACCCACGAGATTAGAGGTGTCAAGTCTGCACCCTTATAATCAAGATCATCACCTCCATCAATGGAATACAAGTAGGACGTAGGCTTTTACCTCCATCGGAGGGGCCGAACCTGGGTAAACTCGCGTCTCTCGATTCTGACCAACCCCTTCAAGCCGCCACATGGTTGCGATGGCCTCACACCTAAGTTCTCTCATGAGGACATTTGCCGTGACAAAACCACGACAGTTGGCGCCCACCGTGGGGCGAGTCGCACGGTGGAATTGTGTTCTTGGAGGAAGATCTTCATAGATCAAGGAATTGACGATCAACCGGATAAAAGAGTCAGGCTCAAAAGGAACTCCAAGCGTAGGGATTGAGATTTCGATGGGTCCATCTTCATCAACAGTGACGGCGGACGTTTTCAATCAGCCGCAACTCCAACTTGTGGGATCGATGGGAAGGTACATGCACATACTTAAAAGGAAATCCACAGCAGCGGCAGCCGGCGAAATTAACGTCAACACAAGGTTGACCCATTAAACTTGAGGGAGTGCTAGTTCCATGAGAAGTCATCATCAAATCAGTTTTTTCATGAAGAAGATGCAAACGTTTTTATGGATTGCATACACGTTATGTGGTGCTAAAAAAAGGAGTAGAGTCCATCGCCCAACCAGCTCTATACCGCGCGACATAGCTGGACAACGTTCACGATGATCTGGTCGATTTACTTCATCTCGGCACTGCACGTCCGAGTTTGACTCGACTCGACTTGCCTCGTCTTGCCTCACTTTGCTCCTCGCCGTATGAGTCGGCCTTGCGTCGCCTGCTTCCGCAGGCTCGTGGCCGAGTTTGAGCCGACTCGACACGCCTTGCCTTGCCTCGCCTTGTTCCGCGCCATCCGAGCCGGCCTCGGCCACCTCGTCATCCACGCACACACCACATCCATCACGAAGGAGGATTCAACCACGATCCGAAAAAGCACGCGACCACTAACTCGGTCTTCTACGCCAAGGGTCACATCCGATCTGGCCTCACCGTCGTCACCGAGTCGGATTAATCTTGCCTCGTATCAGAGTTGCACCATGGCCGCCTCGCCTTCACCCCAACGCTGCAGCTTGCCGCCCTAGAATCGACGTCTGCATGTCGCCTCCACCATGGCCCCGCTTCGCCGTTCCTCACAGATCTGCCCTTGCCGTGCTGGCCGGCTGCGCGGCCTCGCGCCCCGGGTCAACTTTCTGCCTAGCCCGCTAGCCACAGCCACAAGCGGTCGCTGGCTTACTGTGTCCTACCTGTCGGTTCTGCCACATTCGGCTTGGGAACCTCTCCCGCTCGCCCTGGCCTCCACTTCACCCGACTCTTGCTGCTGCGCTGCTCTGGCTCACCTCGTCCCCAGCTGGCATCTATGGCTCCCTCGACTGTGCGTGAATTGTGCACATGCGATGGATGGTGGATGGATGATGGATGGGTCCTCCCAATGCATATGTGATGGATGGATTCTCCCATGCATGCGTGATGGTCAAGTGCTACCCGTAATTCATCTACAATGGGGCAGTTAAACAGGCTAAGTCAAAATATCAGGACAAATACTCACTACAAATGTGATATAGTATTACTCGCGTTGCTCAACGGACTCATGCGCCGGTTTACAATAGTGCGACCAACTCGCCGTCCATACCGGTTTATAATTGACGGACAACTCGTCGCCTGCTCCTATTTACAAATGATGCGGCCAACTTTCACGTCCGCGCGATCGAAGCGGCTTACCATGACGCGGCCAACTCTCACGCCCTCGCAACCAAGGCGACTTACAACGCCGCGACCAATTCTCGGTTTCGCCAGATGGCTCTTGCACTCAACTTAACCCGTCGGTGTTCGCGGTCATCATCTACGAGACGCCCACTACTGACCCCCCGGTGCTGCGCGCTGCTCCGGCCAACCACGCGTGCTCTCCGCACCTCGCCTCGCTGCTGAGCTGCTGTTGCTTCACCCCGGAGTCCGAGCAGTCACCCCTCCAGCAGGCCGGACCTCGGGCGCATGGTCGCTCGGCTGCGTTGTGGCGGACCTCGTCAGCGATGACATGCTGTTGCGGGGTGTGAATATTGCCCTGGTGTACATGGCGCACTGCCCCGGGGAGTTCGCCCACGTCAGGATTATGGGGGCGCTCAAGAAAACATCGGACAAACCCAACGTAGACAGGTTTCACCTCCCTGCCGCTCGCTGCTACAAAACAATGGGTTGCCGTGGAATTGAAACCGAAGCTCCATGTCTGCGAGCACAAGCGGTGATGCTCCATGATGTTATGGAACTGAGGTCGGGATTCTATTGCGGGTGACCGCGGCGTGGTGACCGCAAATGGACAAGGGCTGGTGAGCTTTCAAAGTCTCTAGCCAGATTTTGGGGAGAAAAGAAATGACCAAGAGTCACGAGGACTCACAAGTAGGAAGGGAGAGAGAGAGAGGAGTCAATGCATAAGGAATTTGTGGCTAGCTCCGCTCCTAGCACAAGAAGGATTAGATGGATCAAGGCATTTCCTAGACCGGCTCCTTGTTTGATGCTCGAGTGATCAAAGTCTGATGTTTGCCTTCATCCAATAAATTATCAGGACAATTGGTCATTAAGAAATAGCGTCATATTGCGAGTACGAAGCTCATGTCAATTAACGTCATGGGCAACTCATCATCTGTGCTGATTTACAATGACGCTGCCAACTCTCACGTTCGCGCGATCAAGACGACTTACAATGACGCGGCCAACTTTCATGTCCGCGCTCTTGGGGAACGTCGCATGGGAAAAAAAATTCCTACGCGCACGAAGACCTATCATGGTGATGTCAATCTACGAGAGGGGATGAGTGATCTACGTACCCTTGTAGATCGTACAGCAGAAGCGTTAGAGAACGCGGTTGATGTAGTGGAACGTCCTCACGTCCCTCGATCCGCCCCACGAACAATCCCGCGATCAGTCCCACGATCTAGTACCGAAGGGACGGCACCTCCGCGTTCAGCACACGTACAGCTCGACGATGATCTCGGCCTTCTTGATCCAGCAAGAGAGACGGAGAGGTAGAAGAGTTCTCCGGCAGCATGACGGCGCTCCATAGGTTGGTGATGACCTTGTCTCAGCAGGGCTCCGCCCGAGCTCCGCAGAAACGCGATCTAGAGGAAAAACCGTGGAGGTATGTGGTCGGGCTGCCGTGGGAAAGTCGTCTCAAATCAGCCCTAAAACCTCCGTATATATAGGTGGGAGGGAGGGGGCCTTGCCTTGGGGCTCAAGGAGCCCCAAGGGGGTCGGCCGAGTCCAAGGGGGGAGGACTCCCCCCCCCAAACCGAGTTGGACTTGGTTTGGTGGGAGGAGTCCCCCTTCCTTCCCACCTCCTTCCTTTTTTTTTCTTTCTCCTTGATTTTTATCTCTATGGCGCATAGGGAACTTGTGGGCTGTCCCACCAGCCCACTAAGGGCTGGTGTGCATCCCCAAAGGCCTATGGGCTTCCCCAGGGTGGGTTGCCCCCCCCGGTGAACTCCCGAAACCCATTCGTCATTCCCTGTACATTCCCGGTAACTCCGAAAACCTTACGGTAATCAAATGAGGTGATCCTATATATCAATCTTCATTTCCGGACCATTCCGGAAACCCTCATGACGTCCGTGATCTCATCCGGGACTCCGAACAACATTCGGTAACCAACCATATAACTCTAATACGCATAAAACAACGTTGAACCTTAAGTGTGCACACCCTGCGGGTTCGAGAACTATGTAGACATGACCCGAGAGACTCCTCGGTCAATATCCAATAGCGGGACCTGGATGCCCATATTGGATCCTACATATTCTACGAAGATCTTATCGTTTGAACCTCAGTGCCAAGGATTCATATAATCCCGTATGTCATTCCCTTTGTCCTTCGGTATGTTACTTGCCCGAGATTCGATCGTCAGTATCCGTATACCTATTTCAATCTCGTTTACCGGCAAGTCTCTTTACTCGTTCCGTAATACAAGATCCCACAACTTACACTAAGTCACATTGCTTGCAAGGCTTGTGTGTGATGTTGTATTACCGAGTGGGCCCCGAGATACCTCTCCGTCACACGGAGTGACAAATCCCAGTCTTGATCCATACTAACTCAACTAACACCTTCGGAGATACCTGTAGAGCACCTTTATAGTCACCCAGTTACGTTGCGACGTTTGATACACACAAAGCATTCCTCCGGTGTCAGTGAGTTATATGATCTCATGGTCATAGGAATAAATACTTGACACACAGAAAACAGTAGCAACAAAATGACACGATCAACATGCTACGTCTATTAGTTTGGGTCAAGTCCATCACGTGATTCTCCTAATGACGTGATCCAGTTATCAAGCAACAACACCTTACTCATAATCAGAAGACACTGACTATCTATGATCAACTGGCTAGCGAACTAGAGGCTTGCTAGGGACAGTGTTTTGTCTATGTATCCACACATGTAAATGAGTCTTCATTCAATACAATTATAGCATGGATAATAAACGATTATCTTGATACAGGAATTATAATAATAACTATATTTATTATTGCCTCTAGGGCATAATTCCAACAGTCTCCCACTTGCACTAGAGTCAATAATCTAGCCCTCACATCACAATGTGAATTACATTGTAATAAATCTAACACCCATACAGTTCTGGTGTTGATCATGTCTTGGCCGTGGAAGAGGTTTAGTCAGCAGGTCTGCTACATTCAGATCCGTGTGCACTTTGCATATATTCACGTCCTCTCCCTCGACGTAGTCGCGGATGAGGTTGAAGCGTCGTTTGATGTGTCTGGTCTTCTTGTGAAACCGCGGTTCCTTTGCTAAGGCAATGGCACCAGTGTTGTCACAGAACAAGGTTATTGGATTCAGTGCACTTGGCACCACTCCAAGATCCGTCATGAACTGCTTCATCCAGACACTCTCCTTAGCCGCCTCCAAGGCAGCCATATACTCCACTTCACATGTAGAATCTGCTACGACGCTTTGCTTGGAACTGCACCAGCTTACTGCACCCCCATTAAGAATAAATGCGGATCCGGTTTGCGACTTAGAGTTGTCCGGATCTGTGTCAAAGCTTGCATCGACGTAACCTTTTACGGCGAGCTCTTCGTCACCTCCATACACGAGAAACATCTCCTTAGTCCTTTTCAGGTACTTCAGGATATTCTTGACCGCTGTCCAGTGATCCACTCCTGGATTACTCTGGAACCTACCTGCCATACTTATGGCCAGGCTAACATCCGGTCTAGTGCACAACATCGCATACATGATAGAACCTATGGCTGAAGCATAGGGGACGGAGCGCATATGCTCTCTATCTTCATCAGTTGCTGGGCACTGAGTCTTACTCAATCTCGTACCTTGCAGAACTGGCAAGAACCCTTTCTTGGACTGTTCCATTTTGAACCCCTTCAAAACTTTATCAAGGTATGTGCTTTGTGAAAGTCCTATCAGGCGTTTTGATCTATCCCTATAGATCTTAATGCCTAGAATGTAAGCATCTTCTCCTAGGTCCTTCATAGAGATACTTTTATTCAAGTAACCTTTTATGCTCTCCAAAAACTCTACGTTGTTTCCAATCAGTAATATGTCATCCACATATAATATTAGAAAAAACGCCACAGAGCTCCCACTCACTTTCTTGTAAATACAAGATTCTCCAACCACTTGTATAAACCCAAATGCTTTGATCATCTCATCAAAGCGTTTGTTCCAACTCCGAGATGCTTGCACCAGTCCATAAATGGATCGCTGGAGCTTGCACACCTTGTTAGCATTCTTAGGATCGACAAAACCTTCGGGTTGTATCATATACAACTCTTCCTTAAGGAAACCGTTAAGGAACGCCGTTTTGACATCCATCTGCCAGATTTCATAATCGAAAAATGCAGCTATTGCTAACATGATTCTGACGGACTTAAGCATCGCTACAGGTGAGAAAGTCTCATCGTAGTCAACTCCTGGAACTTGTGAAAAACCCTTTGCCACAAGTCGAGCTTTATAAACGGTCACATTGCCGTCAGCGTCCGTCTTCTTCTTAAAGATCCATTTGTTCTGAATAGCCTTGCGGCCCTCAGGTAGTATCTCCAAAGTCCACACTTTGTTCTCATACATGGATCCTATCTCGGATTTCATGGCTTCTAGCCATTTGTTGGAATCTGGCCCCACCATTGCTTCTTCATAATTTGCAGGTTCATTGTTGTCTAACAACATGATTGATAAGACGGGATTACCGTACCACTCTGGAGCAGCACGTGATCTTGTCGACCTGCATGGTTCAACAGAAACTTGAACTGGAGTTTCATGATCATCATCATTAACTTCCTCCTCAACTGGCGTCGCAACGACAGAGGATTCCCCTTGCCCTGCGCCACCATCCAGAGGGATGAGAGGTTCGACAACCTCGTCAAGTTCTATCTTCCTCCCACTCAATTCTCTCGAGAGAAACTCCTTCTCGAGAAAAGCTCCGTTTTTAGCAACAAACACTTTGCCCTCGGATTTGAGATAGAAGGTGTACCCAACTGTCTCTTTTGGGTAACCTATGAAGACGCACCTTTCCGCTTTGGGTTCCAGCTTTTCAGGCTGAAGCTTTTTGACATAAGCATCACATCCCCAAACTTTAAGAAACGACAACTTTGGTCTTTTGCCATACCACAATTCATATGGTGTCGTCTCAACGGATTTTGATGGTGCCCTATTTAAAGTGAATGCAGCTGTTTCTAATGCATAACCCCAAATCGATAACGGCAAATCAGTAAGAGACATCATAGATCGCACCATCTCTAATAGAGTATGATTACGACGTTCGGACACACCATTACGCTGTGGTGTTCCAGGCGGTGTTAACTGTGAAACAATTCCACATTGTCTTAAGTGAGTACCAAACTCGAAACTCAGATATTCACCCCCACGATCAGACCATAGGAACTTGATCTTCTTGTTACGATGATTTTCCACTTCACTCTGAAATTGCTTGAAATTTTCAAATGTTTCAGACTTATGCTTCATCAAGTAGACATAACCATATCTACTTAAATCGTCAGTGAAGGTGAGAAAATAACGATATCCGCCGCGTGCCTTCACGCTCATCGGACCACACACATCGGTATGTATGATTTCCAACAAGTCACTTGCACGCTCCATTGTTCCTGAGAACGGAGTCTTAGTCATCTTGCCCATGAGGCATGGTTCGCACGTGTCAAGTGAATCAAAGTCAAGCGACTCCAAAAGTCCAACAGCATGGAGTTTCTTCATGCGCTTTACACCAATATGACCTAAGCGGCAGTGCCACAAAAATATGGCGCTATCATTGTTTACTCTAACTCTTTTGGTCTCAATGTTATGTATATGCGTATCGCTATCAAGATTCAATATGAACAATCCTCTCACATTCGGTGCATGACCATAAAAGATGTTACTCATAGAAATAGAACAACCATTATTCTCTGACTTAAAAGAGTAACCGTCTCGCAATAAACAAGATCCAGATATAATGTTCATGCTCAACGCAGGCACTAAATAACAATGATTTAAGTTCATCACTAATCCCGACGGTAGCTGAAGTGACACTGTGCCGACGGCGATTGCATCAACCTTGGAACCATTTCCTACGCGCATCGTCACTTCATCTTTCGCCAGCCTTCGTCTATTCCGCAGTTCCTGTTTCGAGTTGCAAATATGAGCAACAGAACCGGTATCAAATACCCAGGCACTACTACGAGAGCCGGTTAAGTACACATCAATAACATGTATATCAAATATACCTGATTTTTCTTTGCCCGCCTTCTTATCTGCCAGATACTTGGGGCAATTGCGCTTCCAGTGACCCATACCCTTGCAATAGTAACACTCCGTTTCTGGCTTAGGTCCAGCTTTGGGTTTCTTCGTCGGATTGGCAACAGGCTTGCCGCTCTTCTTCGAATTGCCCTTCTTGCCTTTGTCGTTTCTCTTGAAACTAGTGGTCTTATTCACCATCAACACTTGATGCTCTTTACGGAGTTCAGACTCTGCGACTTTCAGCATCGCAAACAACTCGCCGGGAGACTTGTTCATCCCTTGCATGTTGTAGTTCAACACAAAGCCTTTATAGCTTGGCGGCAGTGATTGAAGGATTCTGTCAGTGATAGCTTCTTGCGGGAGTTCAATCCCCAGCTCAGCTAGACGGTTTGAGTACCCAGACATTTTGAGCACATGTTCACTGACAGATGAGTTTTCCTCCATCTTGCAAGCATAGAATTTATCGGAGGTCTCATACCTCTCGATCCGGGCGTTCTTCTGAAAGATAAACTCCAACTCCTGGAACATCTCAAATGCTCCATGACGCTCAAAGCGACGTTGGAGTCCCGGTTCTAAGCCATACAAGACTGCACATTGAACTATTGAGTAGTCCTCCTTACGCGCTAACCAAGCGTTCTTAACATCCTGATCAGCCGTAGCGGGTGGTTCATCTCCTAACGCAGCATTAAGGACATAATCCTTCTTCCCAGCTTGTAAGATTAGCTTAAGATTACGAGCCCAGTCTACAAAGTTGCTTCCATCATCTTTCAACTTAGCTTTCCCTAGGAACGTATTAAAATTCAGGATGACTGTCGCGTGAGCCATGATCTACAACACAAATATATTCAAAGTGGACTTTAGACTATGTTCAAGATAATTAGAGTTTAACTTAATCAAATTATACGCTAAACTCCCGCTCAAAAAGTACATCTCTCTAGTCATTTGAGTGGTTCATGATCCACTTACACTAGCTCAAGTCCGATCATCACGTGAGTTGAGTATAGTTTCAGTGGTAAGCATCCCTATGCTAATCATATCAACTATATGATTCACGATCGACCTTTCGGTCTCATGTGTTCCGAGGCCATGTCTGCACATGCTAGGCTCGTCAAGCTTAACCCGAGTGTTCCGCGTGCGCAACTGTTTTGCACCCGTTGTATGTGAAGTTGAGTCTATCACACCCGATCATCACGTGGTGTCTCGAAACGACGAACTGTAGCAACGGTGCACAGTCGGGGAGAACACAATTTCGTCTTGAAATTTTAGTGAGAGATCACCTCATAATGCTACCGTCGTTCTAAGAAAAATAAGGTGCATAAAAGGATTAACATCACATGCAATTCATAAGTGACATGATATGGCCATCATCACGTGCTTCTTGATCTCCATCACCAAAGCACCTGGCACGATCTTCTTGTCACCGGCGCCACACCATGATCATCCATCAACGTGTTGCCATCGGGGTTGTCGTGCTACTCATGCTATTACCACTAAAGCTACATCCTAGCAAAATAGTAAACGCATCTGCAAGCACAAACGTTAGTATAAAGACAACCCTATGGCTCCTGCCGGTTGCCGTACCATCGACGTGCAAGTCGATATTTCTATTACAACATGATCATCTCATACATCCAATATATCACATCACATCGTTGGCCATATCACATCACAAGCATACCCTGCAAAAACAAGTTAGACGTCCTCTAATTTTGTTGTTGCATGTTTTACGTGGTGACCAAGGGTATCTAGTAGGATCGCATCTTACTTACGCAAACACCACAACGGAGATATATGAGTTGCTATTTAACCTCATCCAAGGACCTCCTCGGTCAAATCCGATTCAACTAAAGTTGGAGAAACCAACACTTGCCAGTCATCTTTGAGCAAAGGGGGTTACTCGTAACGATGAAACCAGTCTCTCGTAAACGTACGAGTAATGTCGGCCCAAGCCGCTTCAATCCAACAATACCGCGGAATCAAGAAAATACTAAGGAGGGCAGCAAAACGCACATCACCGCCCACAAAAACTTTTGTGTTCTACTCGAGAAGACATCTACGCATGAACCTAACTCATGATGCCACTGTTGGGGAACGTCGCATGGGAAACAAAAAATTTCCTACGCGCACGAAGACCTATCATGGTGATGTCCATCTACGAGAGGGGATGAGTGATCTACGTACCCTTGTAGATCGTACAGCAGAAGCGTTAGAGACCGCGGTTGATGTAGTGGAACGTCCTCACGTCCCTCGATCCGCCCCGCGAACAATCCCGCGATCAGTCCCACGATCTAGTACCGAAGGGACGGCACCTCCGCGTTCAGCACACGTACAGCTCGACGATGATCTCGGCCTTCTTGATCCAGCAAGAGAGACGGAGAGGTAGAAGAGTTCTCCGGCAGCATGACGGCGCTCCATAGGTTGGTGATGACCTTGTCTCAGCAGGGCTCCGCCCGAGCTCCGCAGAAACGCGATCTAGAGGAAAAACCGTGGAGGTATGTGGTCGGGCTGCCGTGGGAAAGTCCTCTCAAATCAGCCCTAAAACCTCCGTATATATAGGTGGGAGGGAGGGGGCCTTGCCTTGGGGCTCAAGGAGCCCCAAGGGGGTCGGCCGAGTCCAAGGGGGGAGGACTCCCCCCCCAAACCGAGTTGGACTTGGTTTGGTGGGAGGAGTCCCCCTTCCTTCCCACCTCCTTCCTTTTTTTTTTCTTTCTCCTTGATTTTTATCTCTATGGCGCATAGGGAACTTGTGGGCTGTCCCACCAGCCCACTAAGGGCTGGTGTGCCTCCCCAAAGGCCTATGGGCTTCCCCAGGGTGGGTTGCCCCCCCCCCCCGGTGAACTCCCGAAACCCATTCGTCATTCCCTGTACATTCCCGGTAACTCCGAAAACCTTACGGTAATCAAATGAGGTGATCCTATATATCAATCTTCATTTCCGGACCATTCCGGAAACCCTCATGACGTCCGTGATCTCATCCGGGACTCCGAACAACATTCGGTAACCAACCATATAACTCTAATACGCATAAAACAACGTTGAACCTTAAGTGTGCACACCCTGCGGGTTCGAGAACTATGTAGACATGACCCGAGAGACTCCTCGGTCAATATCCAATAGCGGGACCTGGATGCCCATATTGGATCCTACATATTCTACGAAGATCTTATCGTTTGAACCTCAGTGCCAAGGATTCATATAATCCCGTATGTCATTCCCTTTGTCCTTCGGTATGTTACTTGCCCGAGATTCGATCGTCAGTATCCGTATACCTATTTCAATCTCGTTTACCGGCAAGTCTCTTTACTCGTTCCGTAATACAAGATCCCACAACTTACACTAAGTCACATTGCTTGCAAGGCTTGTGTGTGATGTTGTATTACCGAGTGGGCCCCGAGATACCTCTCCGTCACACGGAGTGACAAATCCCAGTCTTGATCCATACTAACTCAACTAACACCTTCGGAGATACCTGTAGAGCACCTTTATAGTCACCCAGTTACGTTGCGACGTTTGATACACACAAAGCATTCCTCCGGTGTCAGTGAGTTATATGATCTCATGGTCATAGGAATAAATACTTGACACGCAGAAAACAGTAGCAACAAAATGACACGATCAACATGCTACGTCTATTAGTTTGGGTCAAGTCCATCACGTGATTCTCCTAATGACGTGATCCATTTATCAAGCAACAACACCTTACTCATAATCAGAAGACACTGACTATCTATGATCAACTGGCTAGCGAACTAGAGGCTTGCTAGGGACAGTGTTTTGTCTATGTATCCACACATGTAAATGAGTCTTCATTCAATACAATTATAGCATGGATAATAAACGATTATCTTGATACAGGAATTATAATAATAACTATATTTATTATTGCCTCTAGGGCATAATTCCAACAGTCTCCCACTTGCACTAGAGTCAATAATCTAGCCCTCACATCACAATGTGAATTACATTGTAATAAATCTAACACCCATACAGTTCTGGTGTTGATCATGTTTTGGCCGTGGAAGAGGTTTAGTCAGCAGGTCTGCTACATTCAGATCCGTGTGCACTTTGCATATATTCACGTCCTCTCCCTCGACGTAGTCGCGGATGAGGTTGAAGCGTCGTTTGATGTGTCTGGTCTTCTTGTGAAACCGCGGTTCCTTTGCTAAGGCAATGGCACCAGTGTTGTCACAGAACAAGGTTATTGGATTCAGTGCACTTGGCACCACTCCAAGATCCGTGCGAGCCGCCCAACATACGCACCAGAACCGCCGCCTCCGCTGCATGGTTTATATAAAATGTCAGAAGATTTTCTGACATTCATCCGTGAAAAATACATCAGGTGCTATTCATCTTATCTACCTTTTAGTACATGTTATTTGTCCAAGAACAATTACCCTGTCCAGCGATATTTTTATGCAGGGCAATTATCCATTATCAAAGATGGCATTATATCTCAGAGATGGAGTACACGCCAGCATCATTCTATAAGGGTGTCCGTCTGGGCTGCTCAAAGGACTCGCACACCGGCTTACAACGCTGTGATCAACTCATCATCAACGCTGGCTTAAAATGACACGGCCAACTCTCACGTCCGCATGATCAAAGGCGGTTTACAATGCCGCGACCGATTCTTGAGTCCATGCCAAAACACGAGACAACTCTCGCATTCAAGATGCCACCCTCACGGCCCGGATTACATGAACCTGCCGGTGCAATGCTCGCCTGTACGAGCCGCCCAACAAAGGATGCAAGACGCCGCCCTCACGGCCCGGATTACATGAACCTGCCGGTGCAATGCTCGCCTGTACGAGCCGCCTAACAGAAGGACGCAAGTCGCCACCCTCACGGTCCGGACAACATCAACTTGCCGGTGCATTGGTTTTATATCTCGGAGATGGAGCGAGTACCAGTATCTTTTCTCTGCCGGTATATGCCACAATCAAGTATGGAGACTCTCAAGCCGCCTCCTTGAGTCGACTTAAGACTCGGGGGCTACATGGACATGGCTCGACAGACTCAACTGGGATGAATAATTCAAGAACCACGGGTCATTACAGAAAAATTATCATTTTAGGGTGTGTGCTCGAGCTTTCTGACTCGCCTCATCCTGTCGCGACCTTATGAGCCAACGAAACCATCATCTTAGGGTGGCGCTTGAGCTTTCTGACTCGCCTCATCCTGTCGCGACCTTATGAGCCGACGAAACCTGCATTTTAGGGTGTGTGCTCGAGCTTTCTGACTCGCCTCATCCTGTCGCGACCTTATGAGCTGACGAAACCTGCATTTTAGGGTGTGTGCTCGAGCTTTCTGACTCGCCTCATCCTGTCGCGACCTTACGAGCCGACGAAACCTGCATTTTAGGGTGTGTGCTCGAGCTTTCTGACTCGCCTCATCCTGTCGCGACCTTATGAGCCGACGAAACCTGCATTTTAGGGTGTGTGCTCGAGTTTTCTGACTCGCCTCATCCTGTCGCGACCTTATGAGCCGACGAAACCTGCATTTTAGGGTGTGTGCTCGAGCTTTCTGACTCGCCTCATCCTGTCGCGACCTTATGAGCCGACGAAACCTGCATTTTAGGGTGTGTGCTCGAGCTTTCTGACTCGCCTCATCGTGTCGCGACCTTATGAGCCGACGAAACCTGCATTCTAGGGTGGTGCTTGAGCTTTCTAACTCGCCCCATCCTGTCGCGACCTTATGAGCCGACGAAACTTGCATTTTAGGGTGTGTGCTCGAGCTTTCTGACTCGCCCCATCCTGTTGCGACCTTATGAGCCGACGAAACTTGCATTTTAGGGTGTGTGCTCGAGCTTTCTGACTCGCCTCATCCTGTCGCGACCCTATGAGCCGACGAAACCTGCATTTTAGGGTGTGCGCTTGAGCTTTCTGACTCGCCTCATCCTGTCGCGACCTTATGAGCCGGCGAAACCTGCATTTTTGGGTGTGTGCTCGAGCTTTCTGACTCACCTCATCCTGTCGCGACCTTATGAGCCGATGAAACCTGCATTCTAGGGTGGCGCTTGAGCTTTCTGACTCGTCCCATCCTGTCGCGACCTTATGAGCCGACGGAACTTGCATTTTAGGGTGTGTGCTCGAGCTTTCTGACTCGCCTCATCCTGTCGCGACCTTATGAGCCGACGAAACCTGCATTTTAGGATGTGTGCTCCAGCTTTCTGACTCGCCTCATCCTGTCGCGACCTTATGAGCCGACGAAACCTGCATTTTAGGGTGTGTGCTCGAGCTTTCTGACTCGCCTCATCCTGTCTCGACCTTATGAGCCAACGAAACCTGCATTCTAGGGTGGCGCTTGAGCTTTCTGACTCGCCCCATCCTGTCGCGACCTTATGAGCCGACGAAACTTGCATTTTAGGGTGTGTGCTCGAGCTTTTTGACTCGCCTCATCCTGTCGTGACCTTATGAGCCGACGAAACCTGCATTTTAGGGTGTGTGCTCGAGTTTTCTGACTCGCCCTATCCTGTCGCGACCTTATGAGCCGACGAAATTGCTATTTTTTACATGCATCATATTGCATTGCATCACACATCATACATACATATCATGCAGGTCGTCAAACCGGGTCAAAGCATAAATTCTTGCAGGTGCAAATAAATCTTTGAATAACCAATTTGGCTGGATTTTTATCATGGTTTATCATAACCATTGTTAAATTATTGGGGTTTTTAAAAGCCAGCTCGGAAGAATTCACTATTGTCAAAAATCCGCCCTATCACATATAATGCCGAATCATCTAATTGACTGGCCCTTGGATTTCTCAAACATATGGATTTCTCAAGGATATATATGCTTTGCAACCACGGTAAAGGATTTCTTTTGTCACAAAGGCATCATCAGCTCACAGAGTGGATATGATTTTATTCTAAAATGGAAGGAATAGCCCCGAGTCGCTGCAGGCACACAACCCGACACTTGGGGGCTACATTATTCAAATCAAGATTACATCGAAGTATGAAAGTCCCATGTCGCTGCAAGCATACACCATGACACTTGGGGGCTAATGCAATCCGCTTTTCAAATCATCACATCATCAGCAGACCCGGCTACCTCAAGGAGATAAGCCTGCCTTGGAAGGCTACATACCGCTCTTTATTCAAGAGAAGAACATGGAAGTCCCGAGTCGCCGCAAGCAATCGACCCGTCACTTGGGGGTTACACTATTCAGATCATAATTTCTGAAGTCCCAGGTTGCTACAGGCAAGACAACCCGGCCCTTGGGGGCTAAAACACTAAGTTGTTTCATAGATCATGAGATTCAAATTGAAGACCCGGCACATCACACACTGATGACCCGGCCCTTGGGGGCTACAGATAATATGGATATAAAAAAAAATTGAAGAGCACATTTCATTCTGTCATGGAGGTGAAGTATTGGGAGACCGGTTCAACATATTTTTATCTAGTTGAAGCACTGAAAGACCGGCTCAACATCACATGGATTTGTCAATTGGAGTTTAGTTGTTTGACGGGGCACTACTGATAATGATGAGCCGCCATTGTCAATCATGACCCGCCATTGTCAATCATAACCCGCTGAAGCAAGAGAAGCTAGTTCAACATTGTGTGGATTTCTTATTTCCCAAATTTTCATCAAACCAAAGCATTTGAGGCCGATTCAATGGCATATGTATTTTATTACAAAGGACACGTACCAACAAGATGATTGTGAAGACGGCTCAAAGAAACTCGGATTTTTCAAGGAGCCACTTCAGTAACTCAAGCCGGTCAGAGGAGCAAGCCGGTCCCTTAACTTATTTATTATTCTTATTTCAGGAGCTTACCATGAATAAATTCAAGCTAACCTTGGGGGCTAATGTCGGGGATATACCCCGCGGTGTAACCCGGCTTGGAGTATGACCCGCCAAAGGATTTGGCGACTCACCAGCGACTCAGCAGTGACTTGGCGGGCGACTCATACTTGTCCCCACAGGCGACTTAGATAAATGACGAAGGCCCAAGGCCCAGCGTGCACCCTGGCATAAGGCGACTCATAGAGAGGCCAGGAGGGCCGACTCACAAGAGAAGGCCCAAGAAGAGGAAAGACTCCCACAAGAAGGAAACAAGACCCGGATTAGGATTCAAGAGAGACTAGTCCTATTCCTACTCCTAGTAGGACTCTACATGTAAACTTACCCCTTCCACCTATATAAGGAGGGGTAAGGCTCCCCAAGAGGGACAAGAGACACAACTTAAGTCTAGACAAGACAGATCATTAGATAGACAGATTAGACACCCACGAGATTGGAGGTGTCAAGTCCGCACCCTTATAATCAAGATCATCACCTCCATCAATGGAATACAAGCAGGACGTAGGCTTTTACCTCCATCGGAGGGGCCGAACCTGGGTAAACTCGCGTCTCTCGATTCCGACCAACCCCTTCAAGCCGCCACATGGTTGCGATGGCCTCACACCTAAGTTCTCTCATGAGGACATTTGCCGTGACAAAACCACGACAAGGCCTATTTGAACAAGAGTTTTTCAATGAAGGACCTTGGAGAAGCTACATACATATTAGGCATCAAGATCTATAGAGATAGATCAAGACGCCTCATAGGTCTTTCGCAAAGTACATACCTTGACAACATATTGAAGAAGTTCAATATGGAAAACTCAAAGAAGGGGTTCTTGCCAGTTTTGCAAGGTATGAGATTGAGTAAGACTCACTCACCGACCACGATAGAAGATAGAGAGAAGATGAGTACTATCCCCTATGCTTCAGCCGCAGGCTCTCTAATGTATGCCATGTTGTGTACCATACCTGATATAAACCTTGCCATAAGTTTGGTAGGGAGGTACCAAAGTGATCCCGGTATGGAACACTGGACAACGGTCAAGAATATCCTTAAGTACCTGAAGAGGACTAAGGAGATGTTTCTCGTTTATGGAGGTGACGAAGAGCTCGTCGTAAAGGGTTACGTCGATGCTAGCTTCGACACAGATCCGGATGACTCTAAGTCACAGACCGGATACGTGTATGTTTTGAATGGTGGGGCAGTGAGTTGGTGCAGTAGCAAGCAAGAAGTAGTGGTAGCATCTACATGTGAAGCGGAGTACATAGCTGCTTCATAAGCGGCTCATGAAGGAATTTGGATGAAGGAGCTCATCACCGACGAGTGGTCCCAAGCGCGTCGGGTCCGATGACACTCTTCTGTGATAACACTAGGGCCATTTCCATAGCCAAGGAGCCCAGGTTTCACCGGAAGACCAAGCACATCAAACGCCGCTACAACTCCATCCAGGACCATGTCTAGAGTGGAGTAATAGATATTTGTAAAGTGCACACGGATCTGAATATTGCAGACCCGTTGACTACACCTCTTCCTCGAGCAAAACATGATCAACACCATAATGCTATGGGTGTTCGATACATCACAATGTAACTAGATTATTGACTCTAGTGCAAGTGGGAGACTGTTAGAAATATGCCCTAGAGGCAATACTAAAATGGTTATTATCATATTTCCTTGTTCATGATAATCGTCTATTGTTCATGCTATAATTGTATTAACAGGAAACAATAATACATGTGTGAATAAATAGATCACAATGTGTCCCTAGCAAGCCTCTAGTTGGCTAGCTCATTAGCCAATAGATGATCATGGTTTCCTGATCATGGACATTAGATCTCATTGATAAGGGGATCACATCATTGGGAGAATGATGTGATGGAGAAGACCCAATCCTAAGCATAGCACTAGATCGTATTGTTCGTAAGGTAAAGCTTTTCTAATGTCAAGTGTCTTTTCCTTCGACCGTGAGATTGTGCAACTCCCGAATACCGTAGGAGTGCTTTGGGTGTATCAAACGTCACAACGTAACTGGGTGACTATAAAGGTGCACTACGGATACCTCTGAAAGTATCTGTTGGGTTGGCACGAATCGAGATCGGGATTTGTCACTCCTTGTAACGGAGAGGTATCTCTGGGCCCACTAGGTAGAACATCATCATGAGCTCAATGTGATTAAGAAGTTAGTCAGAGGATGACGTGCTACACAACGAGTAAAGAGACTTATTGGTAACGAGATTGAACAAGGTATATGTATACCGATGATCGAATCACAGGCAAGTTCTATACCGACAGACAAAGGAAATTTTATACGGGATTGATTGAATCATTGACATCGGGGTTCATCCGATGAGATCATCATGGAGCAAGTGGGAGCCACCATGGGTATTGATACGTCTCAAACGTATCTATAATTTTTGATGGTTTCATGCTTTTATCTTGTCATCTTTGGATGTTTTATGTACATTTTATATCTTTTTTGGGAATAACTTATTAATTCAGTGCCAAGTGCCAGTTCCTGTTTTTTCTGTGTTTTTGGCTCTTTTCAGATCTGATTTTGGAACGGAGTCCAAACGGAATAAAATCCCCGAAATGATTTTTTCCCGAACGGAAGAAGATCAGGGGGCCTGTGGGCCAAGCCAGGAGGGCTACAGGGAGCCCACAAGCCCCCACTCCGCCACCAGGGGGAGGCGGCGGTGGGCAGGCTTGTGGCCTCCCTGGTGCCCCCCTGACCTAGATCTTGCACCTATATATTCCCTAAAAATCAGGAAAAAAATCAAGGGAGCCACACAAATACTTTTCCGCCGCCGCAAGCTTCCGTTTCCACGAGATCTCATGTGGAGACCCTTCCCGGTGCCCTGCCGGAGGGGACTTTGGAGTTAGGCGGCTTATTCATCATCATCATCGCCCCTCCAATGACTCGTGAGTAGTTCACTTCAGATCTACGGGTCCGTAGTTAGTAGCTAGATGGCTTCTTCTCTCTCTTGGATCTTCAATACAAAGTTCTCCATGATCTTCATGGAGATCTATCCGATGTAATCTTCTTTGGCGGTGTGTTTGTCGAGATCTGATGAATTGTCGAGTTGCGATCAGATTATCTATGATATATATTTGAGTCTTTGCTGATTTCTTATATGCATGATTTGATATCCTTGTAAGTCTCTCCGAGTCTTGGGTTTTGTTTGGCCAACTAGATCTATGATTCTTGCAATGGGAGAAGTGCTTGGTTTTGGGTTCTTACCATGTGGTGACCTTTCCCAGTGACACTAGGGGCATCAAGGAACACATTGAGTAGTTGCCATCAAGGGTAACAAGGTGGGCTGTGTCGTTGATATGAGATTGTCCATCTACATCATGTCATCTTGCTTAAGGCGTTACTCTGTTCTTTTGGACTTAATACACTAGATGCATGCTGGATAGCGGTCGACGTGTGGAGTAATAGTAGTAGATGCAGAAAGTATCGGTCTACTTGTTTTGGACGTGATGCCTATAGATATAATCATTGCCATAGATGACGTCACGACTTTGCGCGGTTCTATCAATTACCCGACTGTAATTTGTTCACCCACCGTCTACTTGTTTTCATGAGAGAAGCCACTAGTAAACACTACGGCCCCCGGATCTATTCACATCTATCGTTTCCACTTTCGCTTTTACTTTGCTTTGTTACTTTGTTGCTTTCAGTTCTCCCTTGGCAAACAATCTATAAGGGATTGAAAACCCCTTCACAGCGTTGGGAGCAGGTTCTTTGTGTTTGTGCAGGCACTTGTGATACTCCTTCACTGGATCGATACCTTGGTTCTCAAAACTGAGGGAAATACTTACCACCGCTACGCTACATCACCCTTTCCGCTTCGAGGGAACACCAACGCAAGGCTCCAAGGCCATGGGGAAATCCTTTGCATATTTGCCTAGGAAGTCCCTAAAGGCGTAGCCGTAGCAGAAGGATTCCTGGTGTCGTTGCTGAGGAGAATCAAGACAAGAACAGTATCCCGTCAACACGTGTTGTTGGCGCCGTTGGAAGGTCTTTTGTTGCAGTAGCAGGTATCCAGACCACGCTGATGGTTATTGGCCGGAGAGGTGTCTCGGTCATGTCTGCCTGTTTCCCGAACCCGTAGGGTCTACACACTTAAGGTTCGATGATGCTAGGGTTATAGGGCAATGTTATACGAGGTTACCGAAAGTTGATCGGAGTCCCGGATGAGATCTCGGAGGTCACGAGGAGCTCCGGAATGGTCCGGAGGTAAATATTGATATATAGGATGGATGGGTTTGGAGACCGGAAATGTTTCGGGCGTCACCGGTAGCGTACCACGACCATCGGGACCATCGGAAATGGTCCCACAGACCCACCGAGAGGGGCCACAAGCCCTGGAGGGCTACATGGGCCAAGTGCGGGAGAGAACCAGCCCCTAGGTGGGCTGGTGCGCCCCCCACACCCAGCCCGTGCGCACCAGAGAGGGAGGGAGGGGAAACCCTAGGCGCAGGAGAGGCCCAAGGCCCACCTAGGGCGCCGCCCTCCTTTCCCTGCCCTGGCCGCCGCGCCCCTCTCCCATCTGGGCTGCCGCACCACCTAGGGTGGGAACCCTAGGGGTGGCGCACCCCCCTCCACTCCTCCTATATATAGAGAGGGTTTTGGGGCTGTTTTACACATAGTTTTCCATCTCCCTCGGCGCAGCCCTGCTTCCCTCCTTCCTCCTCTCCCACGGTGCTTGGCGAAGCCTTGCCGGGAGACCTCGTCTCTCCATCGACACCACACCGTCGTGCTGTCAGAGATCTTCCCCAACCTCTCCCTCATCCTTGCTGGATCAAGGTGCGGGAGACGTCACCGGGCTGCACGTGTGTTGAACGCGGAGGTGTCGTGGTTCGACACTAGATCGGAATCACACCGCGAGCTGAATCGCCGCGAGTACGACTCCATCAACCGCATTCTAGCAACGCTTCCGCTTAGCGATCCTCAAAGGTATGAAGATGCACTCACCCCTCTCTCGTTGCTGGTCTCTCCATAGGAAGATCTGAATATGGCGTAGGAAAATTTTCAATTTATGCTACGTTCCCCAACACTTGCGGGGGATGAAACGATTTTTTGTCGACTCCTCTAGGGTTGTTGGAATATTTGGCTATTTATAGAGCTCAGAGGCGGTGGAGGAGGCGCCTGAGCCCCCACTGGGCACCAGGACGCTTTAGGGGCCCTGGGCGCACCGTGGTACCTAGTGGGCTGCCTGGGCCTCCTCTGGTGATCATCCTTGGCTCCGAAGTTTCCTCGTGGTCCAAATAAATCCTCCGTATAATTTCATAGAATTTGGATTTCATCTGTTATTGACTTTCCGCATAGGAAAAAAATAGAAAGCAGCAAAAAACATCAATTGGCACTTGGTACTATGTCAATATGTTAGTCCCAAATAATGATATAAAGTTGCTATAAAATGATCATAAAACATCCAAGAATGATAATATAACAACATGGAACAATAAAAAATTATAGATACATTAGAGACATATAAACATCCCCAAGATTATTTCTTGCTCGTCCTCGAGTAGGTAAATGATAAATTTTTTTTGATGTGGAATGCTGCCTCACATGTTCATCATATTCATTTTCTTAATAGCATGGAAATATGGACTTGTAGATGATTCAAAACAATAGTCTATAGTTTGACATGAAAATTTAAACACTCAAGCATATTAATCAAGCAACTAAGTCTTTAAAAATATCAATGCTAAAGAATGCTATCCCTAGCCCATCATGCTCCACCATTGATCCATTCATGCAACACACCCAAATATTAGCTACATACAATGCTCAAGTATGATAATGGTGTTCCTTAGTTGGTGCTTTATAGGAGAAGATGGAAACTCAGATTCAAAAATAAAAATTTGCATAAAGTAAATAGATAGGCCCTTGCCAGAGGGAAGCAGAGATTTGTAGAGGTGCCAAATCTCAATTTGAAAAGTATAGAGATAAAATATTTTGGGTGGTATGCTTTTCCTGTCAACGAAAATGATTAAGAGTTTCCAATATCCTCCATGCTAAACAAATTATAGGCGATTCCCAAACTAAAAATAAAGTTTATTCCTTTTTCCACCATTCTTTCAGAATCCACGGTAGCTGCATCCACGGGTACCGTCCATACCAACACTTCCCAAGGAGATTATTATTTGACAACATAAAATAAATTTTGTTTGCATTTTGGGACTGGGCATCCCTATTACCATCATACTCTCGTGCAATAACAAGTGAATAAACACTCATCTTGAGAATAACTTTTTTAACATGGAAGATACCAGCCACCCCATGCCGCATCATGAGCGGTACAGGCACACAAAGAAGAAATTTGTTTTGAACCTTAGAGTTGGCACATGCAAATTTACTTAGAACGACGTTAAAATACCGCATATAGGTAGGTATGGTAGACTCATTTGGCACAACTTTGGGTTTAGTATTTGGATGCACAAGCAGCATTCCCGCTTAGTACAAGTGAAGGCTAGCAAATAGATTGAGAAGCCGCCAACCAAGGAACGAAAACCATCATAAGCAAACATTAAACATAACTAACAACGAATAATGAAACACAAGTAAAATGTAATTTCATAGCATAATTATTGACTTCATGTGCATGCATAGGGAATCACAAACCTGAACACCAATATACTTACTAAAGCATAATTACTCATCAACATAGCTCACATATCACTATTTTCATATCGCGAAACTATTGCAAAGAATAAAGTTTAATATCGAATGATCTTCATGAAAGTTTTTATTATATCTCCCCTGGATATTTATAACTTTGGGGCTAATTTCATTTAAAGAAAATTTCAATTGCAAATAACAAGCTCTCAAACAAATATACAGTTGAAAACCCATTCCAATTTTGTTTTTACATTATACCTACTATACTCTAACTTTACCATGGTTTATACCCCCGATACAAACCATAGAATCATCAAAATAAGCAAACAATGCAAAGAAAACAGAATTTGTCAAAAATAGAAAAGTTTGTAAAGACTCGAACTTTACTCATACTTGTGTAACTCCAAAAATTCAGCAAAATTAGGAAAACAAGGGGAATTTGTAAATCAATATTTTCTAAAGCCTTCAGACACTTTTGGGGCTTCTGTGATATTTTGGTTTTTTGTACTAGATGCAAAAGTTTCTGTTTTTCAACAAGATCAAAGCAACTATCACCCACATGATCCTAAAGGCTTTACTTGGCACAGACACTAAGTAAAACATAAAACACAATCACAAAAGTATCATAATTGTGCAAACACTCAAGAGTAGAAAGCAAAAGTGAAAAAATAAATTTTATTCATTGGGTTGCCTCCGAACAAGCACTATCATTTTACGCCCCTAGCTTGGCATAAAGCATAGATTCAAGTAATGTCATCCTTAGTGTTTGACCAATAGGTTGCCCACATGATTGATTCATATGGTAATTTAATATTAGTTCTAGGTAACAGTTATGTGTCTTTTCTTAGTGGAAAATGAAATTTAATATTCCCTTCTTTCATATCAATCACGTCCGCTATAGTACGCAAGAACGGTCTACCAAGAATTGTTGGACAAGACAGACTACAATCAGTATCATGAAAAATACTATATATTTGCAACAATAAGAACATCATTAATTCTTATCATAGGTTTTTTAATAGTAGAATCCTCCAAGTGCAAATTGAGAGAACATTCTTCAATGTCGGTAATACCAAGAACATCACAAAGAGATTTCAGAATTGTGGAAACACTAGCACCCAAATCACATAAAGCATAGCACTCAAGATTCTTAATCTTGATATTAATGGTGGGTTACCGTTGATCATATAATTTTCTAGGAATTGAAATCTCTAATTCTAACTTTTCTTCCAAATCTTTTATCACCGCATCTGAAATATGTTTAGTGAAAGCATTGTTTTGTTCATAGGCATTGGGTGGATTTATCATAGATTGCCCCATAGAAATACACTCAATCAAAGAGAAAGTATCAAAATTAAAAAAATTGCAATAAAAAATAGTGGGTGCATTACTAGCTAAACTTTTGAGCTCTTTAATCCCACTTTTATAAAAAAATCAGCACGGTTTTCACCCTCCAAATCATGGGAACACCTTCTAGAAAAAGTTGACTCTTATTTAGTTCCTTCATCATTAATTTTAATATTACTAAAAAGGGAATCAATAATTTCCTCATAATTTTTCTCTTCTGAAGATTCCGGCTTAGGCGTCACTTGATTTACTAACATAGCTTGTGCATCAGATATCTTTCCTAGCAAATTTTCAGTAAGAGCATATTGAGATTGGAGATTTCTAACTTCTTTACTAAAATGATCAAGTTGTCTTGTTATAGAATCAAGAAAAATAGAATTGTCGGTTCAGGTGTGCACTCAATCACCTATGGGACCTTTGACCTCTTCGTGGTTCGGTGGGGAGGCCGCATGGCACAAAGAGCAGAAACTGTGAGGCTGCACGATGATGAGACTCGGGGCGTTTACCCAGGTTTGGGCCACTCTGAAGCATAAAACCCTACTCGTGCTTTGGTATGTTGATTGGGGAAGACGAAGTTTGCATGATGTTCTGCCCTGGCAAGGGTTGCCGCAGGAGAGCTATCACGTGCGTACAAATATTCGTGGCTCTATCCTCGGAGTGTCGAATCCTTTGCTAGGTTGCCTTGGGCCTCCTTTTATAACTCAAGGGGCGTCCGCAGTGGCAAACATACATGATTATATAGCTAACAATGATATCATACCTAACTCTGGAATTTAAGACAAACTGCCATAAATGCGGCCTTAGGTGGCGAGCGGAGGTGCGTTCCTGGCAAGCTCCTACCACCTATTAGCCTGAACTGGCTTGGTATCTTGACACGCCTCCGGACAGGTGTCAATTGGTCGTAATCTGTCTTCTGGCGCGCCACCAAATATCTAGAGAGAGCCACTTAGCCATCTGGGAGCTCAAAACCTCATCTATAAGTGACTCGTGTAGCAATGAGGTTGAGTGGTGGCAGATTGGCTCGGGATTGCCGGGGAGGCATCCTGCCGGGTCTTGTCGAGGATTCCTATGCCTTCGACCCCGGTAGGTGCCGGGGGTTCTTGGCATGTCTTGGGCTACTTGTGTAGGTTTTGCTGGTGTCTCGTTCTGGCTATTTGCTTGGATTGGTGGTTGACCTTGTGGGGTTGTGCTCTTAATTCCTGTGCAGAAGTCAGGGGCACTAGGTAACCCATTACTAGTGCATCGACACGAGCCCCCGGACCTGGCCCATATGCGCTCACCCAACGCTGTTGGCTCAGGCCCAAAGTTCATGCAGGGACGTGAAATCGCAAAGGGGTAACCACCAGCCCGTTGTTCTGCACCGCCCTACCACTTTAGGTCGTTTCTGCCATGCGCGTGGCATGCATTACAAGAACCTCACGGCGGGTCCGCATGACTGAAAGGCCTGGTCATGGCAGGAGCCACAACATCATGGATTGGATTGATGGGGTTGTTACCTGTTCGCCCGTGATGGTGGGCAACAACATAGGTGGATATGCGTGACGACCTTTGGAGCGTAGGAGAGCCAGCCCCCCGCACCCTCCCTATAAAAGTGGGAGGGGTGCGGTAGACGATGCTCGTCCACCCTTATCCTCTCCTCCAACCTAGGGTTGCCCGACTTACTGTTCTCTTCCTGTCCCTTGAGCTGGCTTCGGTTATTGGATTTGGCGGGGAGGCGCGGGCATCCCCCATCTTGTGTGGGGGCAGCAAGAGCCTCCCTTCTGGGCCGTGCACCACTTCAGGCGTGGCCACGGAGGGCGACACTAGTGCTCGAGGCGAGGGTGTTGGAAGGGACCGGGGTTGCTGAGGAGCCCGTGGTCGAAGGGGACAAAGTGTTATGCCTGACCCTCCTATGGTGACGCCGGCGCCGCCGTTGCCAGGACACACCAAAGGTACAGCGTTGGAGTTCATCGTGAGGCTGCGCGATCCTCCCTACAATTGTATGCGCCTCTCTCGCCTTTTTGCTAGGGTGATGGAGGTCGACAAGATGTAGGGAATGTGGCTCCGTGTGCACGGTTGCTGTAATGTTGCCGTGTACGCTGGCGCTGAATATCCAACGCCCCATGTCATGTTCTTTAGGCGCGGGTGGAATACCTTCGCGCTTGCGCATAACTTCAAGCCGGTGGAGGCCGACATGGTCTCCGTCAAGATATATGGGCACTCGGGAGCTCGTCTTAGCTGTTGTGAAGAGAGCTCGAGTAAAGCCGAAAGTTCCTCCTCGAGCAACAGTGATGAGGAGGACAACACTAACGAGGATGGCGATAGTGAGCCCTGAGCCGTCAAGTCGGAGTATGACGGCTCAGGCTCCAGCTGACCAGGTGACCACCGGTCGCACCATCACCCTCAGCTCACGCCCCTCCCCTCCCGACAAGGTGGTCTTGCCGGGGCTCCTTGGCTTAGACGATGACTCGTCATCTAGCTGGATCCCGGCAGGCCTCGTGGACTTCGGCTTTGTCTTCACCACCAGTGGATACACCAAGCCTCATCCATCTGATCATAGCGGGGATAGGCAAGGCTTCTATTCGGGCCGCCCCTTGCCCTTTTTTTCTCCTTCATCCAATCCTTGAGAGGAGAGGGACAATAAGGGCATTACAGGGTACTTATCTTTTTATAAAGCAAAAGGTTGTGGCATCTTGTCAAATTTTTACTAGTGGAAATGTAATTTATTTTATCCATTTTTCCTAAAGAATGAATAAAATGAGTGACGTTCATCTTTCTCGAGTAATGTCCCTTCGCCCTTCTATTTGCACTATGTTGTATGTACGTGCCGTACAGGATTCCTTGACGTGTTAGCGCAAGACGGAAGTGTCGAAGGGGGAGCAAGCCCCTGGCAACGGACGAGCACCATCCCCCAGCAAGGCCCCTTGTCGGCATCAGCGTGGTCCTTCCCAAGGCTAATAAGCAACAAGATATGAAAGACGACTCGTCCCAACAAGGGTTCCTATTGTGCGGAGAGTTCCATTGTACACAATCGAAAAGGAGCGGCAAGTATTTCCTCAAGGAAAAGAATGGAACTGAGGTAAAGATAAGGTAGTTTAAACTTATCTCTTTGGGGGAGCCCCCCTTGAACGTGCGATGTTTCACCGTCATTGCCTCTCCGATGTCTCCTGTTTCCCTAGAGGTCAAACACACAGAGCAAAAGAGAGGCTCCGTCCTCTTGAAGAGAGGGGTGACGCGATAACGAGGAGCACAAGTCCATCAAGCACTCTTAATAACTAGTAAACTGGGGCAGAAGTGACATCATAGCACAAGTAAATGTGTAATGCACATGAAAATGATGATATGATGCAATGCCTAGATTTTATTTACGCAGAGGGTCTGCGCCTAGCTTTGTACAAAGGGTTACATGCAACTGTGGCAAAACTTGTACAAAAGGTGGTTGCCGGGGACTGGGCCCAGCAACCGCGACTCACAGGTAGAACTAACGAAGATGCTCAATATTCCATGAGTTAAGCACTTTCATGCCATCTTCGGTCTCCACACGGACTACGCCAAGCCAGGTGACTTGTACTACCCGGTAAGGGCCTTCCCACTTTGGTGTCAACTTGTTGGAACCCTTGGCGGACTGAACGTGCCTAAGGACAAGGTAGCCTTCCTCAAAAATCTGAGTGTGGACCCACAACTATGATTGCGGCGCACGGCCTGCTCATAGCATGCAGCACGCATAGCAGCTCGGAGACGATCTTCCTTGAGGAGCAGGGCATCGTCATGCCGCAGCTGTTGTTGCTCCACTTCATCATAGCCAAGCACTCGAGGTCACCCGTATATGAGTTCCATGGGGATTAATGATTTTGCCCCATATATTAGGGAGAAAGGTGTATGGCCGGTAGCTCTATTCGATGTTGTTCTCAGGGACCAAAGAACCACCGGCAACTCATCAATCCAGCACTTGCTGCATCTTTGGGGTCTATCAAAGTTCTTGTCCTGAGTCCTCGCAACACTTTAGCAGTCATCCTCTCGACTTGTATATTGCTCCTTGGGTGTGCAAGAGAGGCTAAGTAGACCTTGCTTCCAAGGCTTTGGAAGTACTGCATGAATATGCGGCTTGTGAACCGGGTGTCGTTGTCAGTGATTACTTTGTTGAATATTCCAAAGCAGCACACCAGTCCTTTCATGAACTTGATAGCTGACTACGCGGACACCTTTCTCACTGGCTCCACCTCACACCATTTCGTGAACTTGTCGATTGCTACGTACAAGAACACAAAAACCCCGGCAGCATGGGGGAAGGGGCCCAGGATATCGAGCCCCCAGACTATGGGGACCACGACTTACTAGTCGAGATCGCCGTGCTTAGTGATCCCAGAGATCAATGCTCACCGAACAAAAATACCCAACAAAAGAGTCTTACATCCAAGTACCGATTATTACAACACATGACCGAAGGGTCAAGTTCACAAGACAGGGCCTAAGGCCAAATCACTCAGATACACCAGTAGCGGAAAACATAGGGCTAAGCGGGTGCCCATGCCATCAAGCCTATACCGACATGCATTCTGACTCGGAAGCGTCGTAGTTCGCAGGGGCGTCTCCGAAGACGTACTCATCTCCAAACTCTGGTCCTTCCAAATCTCTGGTCAATAACATAACCAGTGGCAAGCCAATGCGTACTTTCAATGTACTCGCAATCAGCCCATGATATAATCAACGAAAGTGAAGGATAACAATATCATGCATCTTTAGTGTAAGTCATCTAGGTGGAATGATCATGAATATGGATCAAGTTAAAGAATTACTTTTGAAGAATAGGTTACAGATACCAATATATCTGTCGAGGGTTGAACCATCCGGGCTCACCCAATATGCCAAGTCACGGAACTTGGTCATATCATTAATGTCACAGCAACACCTTTTTCAACACCACACACTCACACTTGGTTTATGCGGAAATAACTGGACGAAGTTTTAGCAGGATTACCCAACTGTCCTTGACCATGGACACGACTATTCGAATAGTTTACACTCTGCATAGTTAGTACGCTGGACCCACGAGAACCGGGAAACTTCAGTGTCATCCACGACTCGCGATATATCACATACCCGAGGTAAGTACCTGATCAATGCCTTTCCCCTGACGATACTAGACAAAGAGGTCCACGCGATTGGTACCCAACCCACATGTTGTACGTCTTACGAGCACTAACTCTGGACTGTACCAACCATGCGGGGACCAACAGTGTGACTGGAACTCATAAAAATGGCATAGTCGTCCTACCTGGCACGACCCCATCATGCGAGTGACCACACATCACTCCCGCCACTAGTAATGTGGCTCTTTGCTGGCACCGACCAAAGTAATTAACATAGCCCCGTCCCACGAGGGGTAACATGGTCGTACTGGTAAGGTTGGGACGGTCGGGACATCATAAATCTAATCCCATTTCCGAAACCATACTCACACAAATACTGGGTGCATCACTTCACCGAAAGTGACCACCTAACTCATCATCACCCTTGGGCATTAGTGGCACCCGACGGGGTTTTAGTAAACTCTTGCTTTAGGTCAACAACATGCTCATGATGATACTACTTCTACCTTTACTTGTTAACATGGTATTAACAGGACCCTCAAGGGGTAGGGTCAAGCTCAATGCATGTGCTCCGAGGGAGCCTTCGGTAAAATCATATGAAATGATTACCGGCACTTATGATCATATGCAACAGGAATACTTCCTATTTTAATATGCAAAGTAACATATGCTCAGTCATGGTCAAAGGGCTCCTTGCCTTGGTCAGCTAAGTATCCGAGGTCTTTGAGGTCTTCCGCTCCGATCCCCTCATCACACGGATTTTCTGTCGTCGATAAAACAATAAATAAGAAATAGCTCACACAGAAACAGACCTCAAAGTCATTTAAAAAAATGTTCTTTACTACTGATAAATCTAAGGTATCATTTAAAAAAATATTTGCCTTAATTTTCCTTACTGTCGCCTACCTGCTGGTGGTCGCAACAACGACAGGGAGGCAGGGGTTCGCCGGCGACGAGGAGGTCGTGGCGGAGGAGTTTCGTGAGCTGGTTGAGGGGGTGGCAAGAGGCACGGAAATGCTCGGACGAGTTAGGGGACAGCTTCCTGGGGTCGATAGGGTTAGTTTGGTGGGTCGAGGGGCGCAGGAGCCGTCGTGTAGCCGGATATCGACCGGAGCTCCGAGGCCGAGCGGCCTCGATCGATCTCGAGCACCGGGGCTCTGCTGGATTGCTGGGGTGGCTAGGGAGGTACCAGTGATCGAGGTGAAGCTATCTGAGGGGTGCTGGAGAGAGGGGGAGGGCTATTTATAGGCCCACGACGGTGAGCAGATTCGGGAGCGCCGGTGAATCACCGTGGCGCACATGGGGGTGCAGAGAGAGGTTGGGGTCGAAACCACGGTCTCAGGACGTGGTTTTGGACTGCCTGAACTATCTGCAGCAGAGGGAGAGAGAGAGGACTCGAGCATTCGCGGCCGCGCAACCTTGGCCGGTTCTGGTGCGCGCGGGCATGCGACGCGCTAGCTCTAGCGCGGGAGAGGAGGGGCCCCGAGGCTTGCTCGACGCAGAAGGGTTGTCGAGGAAGAAGTTGGACATCTCGGGGGAGGCTGGAACTGGCCGAGGACGTCGCCCCCACCTCGGTGACTCCCTGTAGCTCGCCTAGAGCGCAGTTTTGGCATGCAACGGCATGCTGGCGCGCTCTGAGGCACTTTGGACGTGTCTAGCATGTCCTGGCACTGGCTGGGTGTGTAGCTAGCCGTTTGGTTATTGAGGGAGCTTCGGTTGGTCAAGGGAGGCAAGAAACACTGGTGCTGTCAGTCATGAACTAAAATCTAAATTGGGGTTTTTGGCCTTCCACTTTGAACCAGTGAGGGGCCAGTTAACTGGGGTTAGACACAGATGCTGGCCACTTAATCTATGAGTTTGAAGCAAAGGGGTTTGGTTTAGCTGTGGCTAAGGTGGCTTTTTCCTAACCGTCAGAAGGTGTTCGACAGTGGATTAAGGGGGTTGCACCCCACCACTGGTGTTGCAACTTAACACGTTTGGGTTTGGTGGTAAACCATGGCGTTTCACCAAATTTGAGCTCCAAAGGACAAGTTTAGCTTTGTAAACTTGAAAATACTCCAATATGACCAGATCTGTCCCTTCCAAAGGGAGTGTGGGCAAACTAAGTCCCATAAATCCCTTTTTTGGTGTGGAACCCTCATTTGAGGTATTAGGCACTCCTGCAAAGTTTTAGCATCATTGGACAAACTTTGCTATGTAGAGTTGCTCTAACTTGATTCTGGACAGACAGTTTTTTTGGGAATCAGTGTTATACCGAAAGAATTTGGGGGTTTACCCTCACATGATCAAGCATACAAGCATACAATGTCAATCATGGCATTCACAACATTTGTTTTTGAAAAAGTTTTAACAAGCTCAGAATTTCACAATACACACAAGTGATAGCAAAAACAGGGTGTGACACGGACCGAGAATGGCCAGGATAAAGGGATCGTCTCGAGGGCTTCCGTTGGCTGATGAATGTTCTTGGAATGGAACTGGCAGGCCTCACACTTGGTGACTAGCTGAGTTGCATCTTGGAGGGCTATGGGCCAATAGAAATCCTGCCGTAAAGCTTTCCTGGCAAGGGTCTTGATCCTATGTGTGACCCACATATGTGTGCGTGAATCTGTGACAATAGCTTTAGTCCTTCCTCCCGGCAGATGCACCTTAATTTTGCACCGTTTGGTCTTCTTCTGTATAGAGTGTCATCGACAAACTGTACATACTAGACCGACGGTCTACTTTTTCGGCCTCTTCTTGTTCTTCGGGAAGTTCTCATGTTTGAAGGAATTGGACAATATGGTGCACCCAAGCGAGAGCATGTGGCTCGACAAAAAGGACTAAAGGCATCTCCTCGTTCGTGGGAGCGCTTACCTCTACCGCGAGAACCTGGGGTTCGGCGAGAGGGAGCGGCTCACCATGCAAAATGGAACCGCCTCCGACAACTTCTCTAACGAGGGCTTCAGGAAGCTCTGTCGGGAAATGTTTGCCAGAGTTCAATTTTCTTCTTTTTCTGGTCATCATTGAAGGGGATACGGACGGTTGAGTGAGTTGAAGGACAAAAACTCCTCGTTCCACATGAAGATTTTCCGCAACACACTTTGATACGTGATCGGCAATGCTGTTTTTTGCACGTGGCACATGTTCTGCCTATAATCCGTCAAAGCGTTCCTCCAACTTCCTAACTTCCTCTATGTAAGCCTCCATCAACGGACTCTGATAATCTTTATTGACCTGCTTGACCACGAGCTGAGAGTCTCCCCTGATGATCAGCTTCTTGATTCACAACTCCACCGCGATTCTGAGTCCTGCAAGGAGTCCTTCATATCTGGCGGTGTTGCTTCCTCCGACGGAAAATGCATTTGGACCACGTATTTGAGGAGCTCTCTGGTGGGGGCGATGAGGGGCACACCTGCCCCGGTACCCTGGAGTGAGAAGGCACCATCAAAATACATGACCCTTTCCTTAGGTGCTTCCCTGCCGGGGAGAATGGTTTCACGGACTTCTTCGTCTCGTGTGGGCATCCATTCGGCTATGAACTTTGCCAGCGCTCTGCTCTGAATGGTGGAAGTGCTTTCGTACTTCAACCAAAAACTTGATAGCTCTAGCGCCCGCTCGACTATCCTGCTGGTGGCTTCGAGGTTCCTCAAGATACGTTGCAGTGAAAAACGGGTGACAAACATGTTTTCATTGGCTTGGAAGTAGTGGCGCAGCTTTCTCGAGGCCATGATGAGGCCGAAGATCATCTTTTGTACTCCATAGTACCTTGACCTAGCCCCTTGTAACAAGGAGCTGATAAAGTACACCGACCGATGTACCACTTTCTTCTTTGCCATCTCTTTGGTGTTCCCTCTGCCAGCCTGCTAGGGTTCCGATGAGTCTGTGTTGGCCGTTGCCACGGATACCTTGACTTCGTCCGTGACAGAATCTGTCGATCTTCGTCTACTTCCCGATGTGCCACTAGGGCTGCGCTAATCACTTGATTCATTGCCGCCAGGTATAACAACAACGGCTCTTGCGGCTCGGGAGCGACCAAGGTGGTAGCGGAAGAAAGATATGTTTTCACATCTTGCAGCGTTGCGTCTCCTTCCGGGGTCCACTTCATCGGGCCAGCCTTCTTCAGGATTTTGAAGAATGACAAGGCCCGTTTAGCATATTTGGAGATGAATCTGCTCAACGCGGCAACACATCTGGTCAAACGTCTCACGTCCTTGACTGTCTTGGGTGCTTGTATCTGCTTGTTAGCTTTGATCTTGTCAGGATTGGCTTATATTCCTCCCTGAGACACAAAGAACCCAAGTAGCTTGCCGGACAGGACACCAAACACACATTTCTCAGGGTTCAGCTTCATGTTGATCTTGCGCACGATCGCAAAGGTCTCTTCTAGATCTTGTACAAGGTTAGCTTTGTCTCGGGTCTGGACCACTATGTCATCCATATAAGCTTCCACATTTCTGTGCAACTAGGGTCCAAATCCAATTTGCATGGTTGTGGCAAAGGTAGAACGAGAGCTCTTTAATCCTAATGGCATTCGTACAAAGAAGTACGTGTCGCATGGAGTTATGAACGTGGTCTTTTCCTCATCCTCTTTGGCCATGAATATGTAATGGTATCCAGAATATGCATCCAGGAAGGAAAGACGGTTGCACCCGGAAGTGGCATCAACTATCTGATCAATGCACGACAAGGGAAATGGGTCATTCGGGCATGCTTTGTTTAAGTCAGTGAAATCAATGCAAAGCCTCCATTTCCCATTTTCCTTGCGCACCACTACCGGGTTAGCTAACCACGCTGGATGCAGTACTCCTCAGACTAAACCAGCTGCTTCTTGCTTCTTGATCTCTTCGGCGATGGACTGTTCTCTCTCCAAGGCCTGTTTCCCAACCTTCTCTTTGACGGGCCTAGTGCGAGGGCAGACACCAAGGTTGTGCTCAGTTACCTCTCTGGGAATACCGGGGATGTCCGAAGGTTGCAAGACAAACACATCGACATTCGCCTCCAGAAAGGCAATGAGCGGCTTTCCTATTTGTCATTAAGGGTGGCACTGATGGTAAACATACGTCAGAGTCATCCTCCCTTGTTGGGACCTTCTTCGTTGCAGGGTAGGAGACCTTGCATTTCCCGCGAGTGGAACTATCTTTTCCCTCTTTTGGCAGGGTAGGAGACCTTGCCTTCGTCATCGACGGGTGTAGCGCACTCCACGAAGGCGCGCTTCCTCGCGTCCTTGCTGGTGTTCTTGCTAGACTTCTTTTCCCTCTTTTGGCAGCTCGCAAGAGCGGGCCCTTCCGTGGCTTCAACTACAACCTCATCTCAATACATCTGGTCTATGCAAATGATTGCGTCCTTCTCGTCGGATGATAACCCACATGTATAGGGGATCGCAACAGTTTTCGAGGGTAGAGTATTCAACCCAAATTTGTTGATTCGACACAAGGGGAAGCCAAAGAATATTCTCGAGTATTAGCAATTGAGTTGTCAATTCAACCACACCTGAAAGACTTAGTATCTGCAGGAAAGTTTCAGTAGCAGAGTAGCGTGATAGTAATGGTAGCAACGGTAATAGTAGCAGTAGTGACAACAGTAGCGGTAACAGTAGCAGTAGTGACAGCAGTAGCGGTAATTGTAGCATAGCAAGGACGAGTAGGACAAACTCGTAGGCATTGGATCGGTGATGGATAATTATGTCGGATGATAGTCATCATGTAACAGTTATAACATGGGGTGATTTGTAGCTAGCTCCAGTTCGTCAATGTAATGTAGGCATGCATTCCGTATATAGTCATACGTGCTTATGGAAAAGAACTTGCATGCCATCTATTGTCCATCCCTCCCGTGGTAGCGGGGTCCTAATGGAAACTAAGGGATATTAAGGTCTCCTTTTAATAGAGAACCGGAACAAAGCATTAGCACTTAGTGAATACATGAACTCCTGCCGGGTCATAACACATAGTAGGTGACTACAACTTGCAAGATAGGATCAAGAACACACATATATTGATGAAAACATAATGGGTTCAGATCTGAAATCATGGCACTCGATCCCTAGTGACAAGCATTAGGCATAGCAAAGTAGTAGCAACATCAATCTTAGAACATAGTGGATACTAGGGATCAAACCCCATCAAAACTACCCCGAATACATGATATATCTCATCCAACCCATCACCGTCCAGCAAGCCTACGATGAGATTACTCACGAACAGTGAAGAGCATCATGGAATTGGCGATGAAGGATGGTTGGCGATGACGAAGGCGTAAATTCCCCCTCTCCGGATACCAGAATGGACTCCAGATGTGCCCTCCAGAGGAAGAACAGGTGGTGGTAGCGGCTCCGTATCGTAAAACGCGATGAACTCTTCTCTCATATTTTTTTCCCGGGCGAGAGAGAATATATAGAGCTGGAGTTAGAGGCGGCGGACCCACGAGGGCCCCACAAGCCTGCCAGGCGCGTCCGAGGGGGGGGGGCACCTCCTGGGCTTGTGGGCTCTAGGCTCCGTCCCTCCAGGTAATTCTTGCGCCAGTATTTTTTATATATTCCACAAAAAATCCTCGTAAATTTCCAGGTCATCCCGAGAACTTTTATTTGTGCGCAAAAACAACACCATGGCAATTCTGCTGAAAACAACGTCAGTCCGGGTTAGTTCCATTCAAATCATGCAAATTAGAGTCGAAAACAAGGGCAAAGAGTTTGGAAAAGTAGATATGATGGAGACGTATCAACTCCCCCAAGCAAAGCCTTGCTTGTCCTCAAGCAATTCAGTTGACAAACTGAAAGGGATAAAAGAAAAACTTTTACAAACTCTATTTGATCTTGTTGTTGCAATTATGTCTAATATCATATTCATATTTTCAGCAAGATCATAAGCTAACCACATAAGCAATGCCATCTAGGTCTCATGGTAAACTCATATCAATGGCATAATCAACTAGCGAGCAATAATAGTAAGATTCAAACGTCAACACATCAATCAAAGCAATCATGAAGCAATATGAACAGATGGTATCTCCCTAGCTCTTTCTAAGACTGCAAAACATAAATGCAGAGCACTTTCAAAGACCAAGGGCTGACTGAACATTGTAATTCATGGCAAAGAAGATCCAGTCACAGTCATACTCAATATCAATTAATAGCTAAGCATAAAAATGACGGAGGTGCTCTCTAATTGGTGCCTTTATAAGGAGAGGATGACTCAACAGAAAAGTAAATCGATAGGCCCTTCGCAGAGGGAAGCATTGATTTGCAGAGGTGCCAGAGCTCAAGCTTTTAAAACAAAGAAAAATAATTTTGGGTGGCATGCTTTCATTGTCAACGCAATGACCAAGAGTTTTCACCATCTTCCATGCTACACATACTATAGGCGGTTCCCAAACAGAAAAGTAAAGTTTTGACTCCCCCACCACCAATCAATCACACTCCACGACTAGCCGAATCCTCGGGTGCCGTCCATACCAACAACAATCCAGGGGGAGTTTTGTTTGCAATTATCTGTTCAATTTGAGCATGGAACTGGGCATTCCAATTACTGGCCCCTTTCTCGTGAGTGATAGTGAATAAACATGTATCGAGGATAACACGCCTAGCATGGAAGATACTAATCGCCCCTTGTGACCACATGAGCGGTTCGGGCATGCAAAATAGATTATTACTTGAAGATTTAGAGAGTGGCACATGCAAATTTACTTGGAACGGAGGTAGATACCGCATATAGGTAGGTATGGTGGACTCATATGGAACAACTTTGAGTTTATGGAAGTGGATGCACAAGCAGTATTCCCGCTTAGTACAAGTGAAGGCTAGCAAAAGACTGGGAAGCGACCAACTAGAGAGCGACAAAAGTCATCAAAATGCATTGAAATTAACCAACATTGAGTGCAAGCATGGGTAGGACATAAATCACCATAAACATGAATATCATAGAGGCTATGTTGATTTTGTTTCAACTACATGCCTAAACATGCGCCAAGTCAAGCCACTTGAATCATTCAAAGGGGGATACCATCCTATCATACTACATCATAATCATCTTGAAATTCATGTTGGTATCCAAGACAAACCATTATAAGCTCTTAGCTAATTCAGCATGGCATCAGAAACTATGATATCTAAGTTGTCATTGCAAACATGTTTCTCTCATATCAAGGCTGAATTAGGAACGATGAGCTAGTCATATTTACAAAAACAAAATAGATCGAGTTCATACCATCTTTTCCAGGCTCACTCACTTCATCGTATATCGTCATTATTGCCTTTCACTTGCACGACCGAATGATGTGAATCATAATGAGAGTGTTCATCCATTGGACTAAGCTGGAATCTGCAAGCCAACTAAAAGGAGAAGACAAAGTAATATGGCTCTTTGACGGATCAACATATATGCATGTGAGAGCCACTAAACATTTTAACCATGGTCTTCTACCTTGACCCAAAAAAAAAGAAAACTATTTACACGGGAAAGCTCCCAACAAGCAAAAGAAGAACGGAAAATCTTTTTGGGTTTTTTTAAACACCCCTAAGCAAACCGGAAATCAAACTTACAACTATTTTTTTTGTTTTTCTCAAACTAAACAAACACACGAGAAGAAAACGAGAAAAACATATAAACTAGCATGGATGATACAATGGCAAGGTGTGAACACCGACTAACAAAGTGAAAGCATAAGCATATAAAGTCGGTGAGAAACACGTACTCCCCGAAGCTTAGGCTTTTGGCCTAAGTTGGTCTACTCCCAAGGAGGCAAGTAACCGTCTCCGGGGTACTTCGGAGTGTACTGAGGGTGCCACTGCTAGGTGAGCTCCTAGATTCATCCATCTCAACGGGGATGTGCATATCCCCAACAAGTATATCATACTTCATCTTGACAGTAGGTATAGGGCCTTCAAAGTTTCCAATAAGAATTGATGAAGTTTTTTCAATAACATTGATGCAATGTACTCGATATTGTTTCTTTGGGAAGTGCACCGTATGCTCATTACCATCAACATGGAAAGTGACATTGCCTTTCTTGCAATCAATAACAGCACGTGCAGTATTTAAAAAGGGTCTTCCAAGGATGACCGCCATGGCATCATCCTCGGGAATATCCAAAATAACAAAGTCCGTTAAGATAGTAACGTTAGCAACCACAACAGGCACATCCTCGCAAATGCCGATAGGGAAAGCAGTTGATTTGTCGGCCATTTGCAAGGAGGTTTCAATGGGTGTCAACTTATCCAATTCAAGTCTACGGTATAAAGAGAGAGGCATAACACTAACACCAGCTCCAAGATCGCATAAAGCGGTTCTAACATAATTTCCTTTAATGGAGCAAGGTATAGTGGGCACTCTGGGATCACCTAGTTTCTTAGGAGTCCCACCCTTGAAAGTGTAGTTGGCAAGCATGGTGGAAATTTCAACCTCGGGTATCTTCCTTTTATTGGTCACAATATCTTTCATGTACTTAGCATAAGGAGACATTTTGAGCATATTTGTCAAACACATTTGAAGAAAGACAGGTCTAATCATTTCAACAAAACGCTCAAAATCTTCATCATCTTTTTTCTTGGATGGTTTGGGAGGAAAGGGCATGGGTTTCTGAACCCATGGTTCTCTTTCTTTACCATGCTTCCTAGCAATGAAGTCATTCTTATCATCTCTCTTGTTCTTAGGTTGTGGGTTATCAAGATCAACACTAGGTTCAATCTCCACATCCTTATCATTACTAGGTTGAGAATCATCATGAACACCACTATCGATATTATCACTAGGCTCATGCTCACCACCAGATTGTGTTTCGTCATCAGAAACATAGGTATCATTTGGATTCTCAGGTTTAACAGCAGCAGGTTTGCTAGCATGCAAGTTCCTATCATCTTTCTTTTTCTTCCTATCACTAGGATGACTAGGTGCATCGGTGCTAACTCCTTGAGAATCTTGCTCGATTCTCTTAGGCTGGCCCTCAGGATACAAAGGTTCCTGAGTCATTCTACCACCTCTAGTGACGACTCTAACAGAATTGTCATTCAACTCATTGAGAAAGTCATTTTGAGCCTTAATTACTTGTTCTACTTGAGTAGTGACCATAGAAGCATGTTTACTCAAGAGCTTAAGATCATTTACATTTCTATCCACACAAGCACTTAAATGACTAAGCATACGAGCATTCTGTTCCAATTGTCTGCTAACATAATCATTGAAACTTTGTTGTTTGGCAACAAAGTTATCAAATTCATCTAAGCATAAGCTAGCAGGTTTATCAAAAGGAATATCACTCTCATTGAATCTACGAAGAGAATTTATCTCGACTACCTGTGTCGGGTTATCAAGACCATGTATTTCTTCGATAGGTGGTAGATTCTTAACATCTTCAGATTTAATACCTTTCTCTTGCATAGATTTCTTGGCTTCTTGCATATCTTCAGGATTGAGGAATAGAATATCTCTTTTCTTTGGAGTTGGCTTCGGAGGTGGTTCGGGAATAGTCCAAGCATTATCATTGCTCAAGGTATTATTCAATAGAATTTCAGCTTGTTCCATAGTTCGTTCCCTGAAAACACAACCAGCGCAACTATCTAGGTGGTCCGTAGAAGCATCGGTTAGTCCATTATAAAAGATATCAAGTATTTCATTCTTCTCAAGAGGGTGATCAGGCAAAGCATTCAGTAACTGGACAAGCCTCCCCCAAGCTTGTGGGAGACTCTCTTCTTCAACTTGCACAAAGTTGTATATATCCTGCAAGGCAGCTTGTTTCTTATGGGCAGGAAAATATTTCTCAGAGAAGTAGTAGATCATATGCTGGGGACTACGCACACAACCAGGAGCAAGAGAAGTAAACCAAGTCTTAGCGTCATCCTTTAGCGAGACAGGAAACATCTTAAGTATATAGTAATGGCGGATCTTTTCCTCACTCATGAATAGGGTGGCTATATCGTTCAGCTTAGTAAGATGTGCTACAACCGTTTCACACTCATAACCATGAAAAGGATCAGATTCGACCAAAGAGATTAACTCATGATCGACAGAGAATTCATAATCCTTATGAGTAACAAAGATGGGTGCAGTAGCAAACTTAGGATCGTACTTCATTCTAGCATTCATAGATTTTTCCTTCCACTTGCACAATAAATTCTCAAGATCATAGCTACCCTTACAAGCAAGAAAGTCCTCAGCTACCTCTCCCTCCATAACATAACCCTCAGGTATATCAGGCAATTCATATCTAGGAGAGCTAGCTCTAACAGGTGAAACAACAGGTTCTACTTCAATAATTTCAGCAGTTTCAGAAGTATCATCAAATTCAGCAGCAACTCTAGCAATTTGTGCATCAAGGAATGCACCTAGTGGCAAAATAGCATCAAGTAAAGCATCATCACAAGCATCATGGATAGCAGAAGTAGCATCATCAAGCACAAGCAACATATGAGAATTTCTAGCACGTGGTGGTGTCGCAAACTTTCTCACAACTGAAGGTGAATCAAGTGCAGAGCTAGATGGCAGTTCCTTACATGTCCTCGTAGTTGAGGGCAAGACTTTAGTTTTCGGATCTCTCGGATTCCTCATAGTGATAAATAGACGTAAATCCCAAGTGACTCAGAGAATAGGGCTATGCCTCCCCGGCAACGATGCCAGAAAATGTTCTTGATAACCCACAAGTATAGGGGATCGCAACAGTTTTCGAGAGTAGAGTATTCAACCCAAGTTTGTTGATTCGACACAAGCAGAAGCCAAAGAATATTCTTGAGTATTAGCAGTTGAGTTTTCAATTCAACCACACCTGAAAGACTTAGTATCTGCAGCAAAGTTTCAGTAGCAGAGTAGCGTGATAGTAATGGTAGCAACGGTAACAGTAGCAGTAGTGACAAGAGTAGCGATAACAGTAGCAGCAGTGACAGGAGTAGCGGTAACTGTAGCGTAGCAAGGACCAGTAGGAAAAACTCGTAGGCATTGGATCGATGATGGATAATTATGTCGGATGACATTCATCATGTAACAGTTATAACATGGGGTGATTTTTAACTAGCTCTAGTTCGTCAATGTAATGTAGGCATGCATTCCGTATATGGTCATACATGCTTATGGAAAAGAACTTGCATGACATCTATTGTCCATCCCTCCCGTGGTAGCGGGGTCCTAATGGAAACTAAGGGATATTAAGGTCTCCTTTTAATAGAGAACCGGAACAAAGCATTAGCACTTAGTGAATACATGAACTCCTCATACTATGGTCATCTCCGGGAGTGGTTCCGGTTATTGTCACTCCGGGGTTTCCGGGTCATAACACATAGTAGGTGACTACAACTTGCAATATAGGATCAAGAACACACATATATTGATGAAAACATAATAGGTTCAGATCTGAAATCATGGCACTCGGGCCCTAGTGACAAGCATTAAGCGTAGCAAACTAGTAGCAACTTCAATCTCAGAACATAGTGGATACTAGGGATCAAAACCCATCAAAACTAACTCGATTACATGATAGATCTCATCCAACCCATCACCATCCAGCAAGCCTACGATGAGATTACATACGAACGGTGAAGAGCATCATGGAATTGGCGATGAAAGATGGTTGGTGATGACGAAGGCGTCGATTCCCCCTCTTCGGAGCCCAGAACGGACTCCAGATCTGCCCTCGAGAGGAAGAACAGGTGGTGGCGGCGGCTCCGTATCATAAAACGCAATGAACTCTTCTCTCTGATTTTTTTCCGGGAGAGAGAATATATAGAGCTGGAGTTGGAGGCGGCAGAGCCACGAGGGCCCCACAAGCCTGCCAGGCGTGGCCAGGGGGCGCGCCTCCTGGGCTTGTGGGCTCCAGGCTCCGTCCCTCCAGGTAATTCTTGCGCCAGTATTTTTTATATATTCCACAAAAAATCCTCGTAAATTTCCAGGTCATTCCGAGAACTTTTATTTCTGCGCAAAAACAACACCATGGCAATTCTGTTGAAAACAGCGTCAGTCCAGGTTAGTTCCATTCAAATCATGCAAATTAGAGTCCAAAACAAGGGAAAACGAGTTTGGAAAAGTAGATACAATGGAGACGTATCATCGGATGGGATGGAGATTACTCCCATGGGGCCTGGCATCTTCAGAACGTTGTAAGCATAGTGGGATGCTTCCATGAATTTTGCCAAGGTTGGGCTACCAAGAATCCCATTGCATGGCAGGGAGAGTTCGACCACATCAAATATGACCTTCTGAGGGAGGTAGTTGAACTCTCCGCCGAAAGTAACGGGCAAAGTTATCTTCCCCTTGGTTAATTCCTTGGCCTATGCCGAGGTTAATTCCTTGACCTTCTCACGGAGGTAGTTGGCCTATGCCGAGGTTAATTCCTTGACCTTCTCAGGGAGGTAGTTGGCCTATGCCGAGGTTAATTCCTTGGAATGAACCCGTAGGCTTGAGCTCGTTGTCAGGGATGTGTAGCTTCTTAACCACCTCGGGTTGAAATTAGGTTCAACCCCGCCTCGTTGTTAACCAGCATCTTACTAACTTTGAGGTTGCAGACTCTGTGAGAAACCAACAGCGGCAGACACCCGACCACAGTAATGCGACCAAGTTGACCCTCTCTGTCAAAGATGATAGGTGTGCGGGACCATTCGAGCGGTCTGCGAGACTCTACCGCTGGCTCCATGGCGTTAACTTCGTGTACCCACTGCTTGAGCTGGCGACGAGAGGAGTGCAGGTATGCACCCCCGTCAACACACATGGCATCGGTCGCCCTGTGGAATTCCGTTTCAGTGGAATCCTCTCCATCGTCTTCATCGTCACTCACGTCATCTTCTTTTTCTTCTCGCTGCTTTTGGTAGGTCTCTCCTTTTGCTGAGGGGCCTTGCCGTAGCAGCCTCCTCTGCCACCGTGGCCCTTCCCGACAACACCATCTGGGCCCTTCTGCTTGTCGCGCTTCTCGTAGTCTCCTTTTTTGCTTCTCAGCAAGCTCCTCAACTTGGTGGTATTCTTGGAGATCATGGCCCTTGGTGGGATGGATCTTGCAATATGGCCCGTTAGACTTTCTGATTTTCTATGCTGATGTGGCCCTCGACAATTAGCGCACGAGGCATCTCTCTTGCCAGGGGTCTCGGCTTTCACCTTCTTGTCGGCACTGTGATCACCAAAACTTTCAATGGCCAACACTGCCTTGCCCTTGCGCTTCTTATTGCGCTTCCGGTTCCTCCCCTTCGACCAAGGGGTATCATCGTCGTCATCAGAGTCGACTCCAACACCTGCCTCCTCTCTGGGGAGTCGCCTTCCTTCTCCAGCTCGTGCACACTTGTCCGCCAACGTGTACAACTCGTTGACGGTCTTGGGGAGTTTGACATTCATCTTGGCCCACATCCTCCTATTACGCACGTTCGAATGAAGCACATCAATCACGGCTGCGAGGTCTATCTCGGGAATGTTGCGGTGCACTCTACTGAACCTTTGTATGTACTTCCGTAGGGTTTCCCCCTCCTTCTATGGAAGGACCTGCAAGTCGTTGGGCTGTCCTGGCTCCTGGTGGCCACCCGTGAAGGCGACAACATACTCGTCGCACAAGTGAGCCTCTGATGAAATGGAATTCTCCGGCAGGTGCATTAGCCACGATCTCCCATTCAGCTTGAGCGCCAAAGGGAAATAGTTGGTGAGCACCTTCTCATCTCTTCCTCCGGTATCCTGGACGACTATCGTGTAGATGCCCAGGAACTCTACCGAGTTAAGCTTTTCGTCATACTTCTCTGTTAACTCAGGCTTCAAAGCTCGGCTCGACGGCTAGCGGACCCGTCATAGCTCGCGAGTGAAGGCGGGACACTCGACCAGATAAGGTAGGTATCCACCAGTTCTAGGCGTGGGGTCGCGAGCGTCTATGCCTTTTCGCGTGTTAGATTGACGGTGTGCTTCTCGGCGTCGTTCGATGGTGATACGCGCGTCCTCCTTCCGCCGGTCTTCGAGGACACGTCACTGGTCTTGTTGGTCTCACGGGCCAAACGAGGCCATGGATGCCTCGTCGGGTCCATCAGTGCGCGGAGCTTGTTGCGACTACCATTGGGTTTGCTCTTGAGGAGGGAATGCATCGTTGATGTGCCCCCTCAACACGACCATCAGTCCAGGCCGTCGTCGCTGTCCGTGGACGACGGGATGGTCCTTCTTGTTGTGATTTGCTGGCTTCGGCGAAGCCAATCAAACTCTGGATGGTGGCCCTCAATTCCTGCATCTTGTCAGTCGATGGTGGAAAGTTCAACAACAACTAAGCCCGTGCCATCGCCTCCACGACACTGTCCGGCATGGGCAGAGAGGCATACCACAACGTTACCCAACTCCTGGTGGAACCAAGAGGAGTGTTATCACGCCATTGTCATCATGCACTGGTCAACATAGCGGTTTGATGTGGGGGAGGCTGAGCTTGTGGGTCCGTGGCCCCGCTCAGCACTCCATCTTGCTGTGGACGAGACAGGCACCCAGTGGCAACACCTGTGATAGGCGCGGCCGGTGGATCGTAGCTTGCTTCAGATTGGGCACCGCTATTGTGGTTGTGGCCTCTGATGCGGTGGAAGCGTGGAGCATGGGTGTCTCTTTCGCCCACAGCACTAGGGCCAAGCTCGCCATGACATCACTTCTGCTCGCCTCCGGCGATCCTTGTTCTAGCTTCGGTCGTGGGGGACAAGGCGGTGGCGCCTCCTGCACCGATAGCATCGGCCGTTGCGCCAGCAGCATCAGCAGCAACAAGCGTCATGGCCTTCGAAGTAGAAGGATGGGCATCTCCGCTAGTCTTCTTCTTGGGAGCCATGATGAAAAGAAAACAACGACGAAAATCAACACGCTGCTCGTAATCTCAGGTTTGCACGAACAAAGCCCCCTGCTTGGCGCGCCAAAGATGTCAGTGCATGTGTGCACTAAATCACCTATGGGACCTTTGGCCCGTTTGTGGTTAGGCGGGGAGATCGCGTCGCATAAAGAGGAGAAACTACGAGGCAACATGATGTTGAGACTCGGGGTGTATACCCAGGTTCGGGCTGTTGTGAAGCGTAAAACCCTAATCCTGCTTTGGTGGATTGATTTGGGAAGATGGAGTTCACAGGGTGTTCTTCCCCGACAAGGGTTGTCGCGGATATCTATCACGTGTGTACAAATATTCCTGGCTCTAATCTCCTGGGGTCTGAATTCTCAGAGTGTGGAATCCTTGGCTAGGTTGCCTTGGGCCTCCTTTTATAGCTCAAGGGGCATCCACAGTGGCAAACATACATCTTTAGATAGGGAACAATGCTATCATAGCTAACTCTGGCACTTAAAACAAAGTGCCATAAATGCGGCCTTAGGTGGCGAGCGGGGGTGCGTTCCACGCAAGCTCCTGTCGCCTATTAGCCGGTCGTGGCTTGGTGTCAAATAGACCCGGGGGCCGTAGGTTTCACTAGTGGCTTCTCTCGAGAAAATAGCAAACGGTGGGTGGACATATTTCTGTTGGGGAATTGATAGAAAACCGAATAATTATGACGATATCCAAATCAATGGTCATGTATATAGGCATCACGTCCAAGACAAGTAGGCCGACTTCTACCTCCATCTACTACTATTACTGAATACATCGACTGCTATCCAGCATGCATCTAGTGTATTACGTTTGTGGAGAAACGAAGTAATGCTTTAAGAACGATGACATGATGTAGACAAGATCTATTGATGTAGGAATAGACCCCATCGTTTTATCCTTAATGGCAACAATACATGCATGTCATGTCTCTTTATGTCACTGAGATTGAGCACCACAAGATCGAACCCATCACAAAGCACCTCTTCCCATTGCAAGATAAAAGATCAAGTTGGCCAGACAAAAACCAAATATTCGAGAAGAAATACGAGGCTATAATAATCAAGCATGAATATAATTTCATAGATCTGATCATAAACTCAAAATTCATCGGATCCCAACAAACACAACGCAAAAGAAAGAGTTACATCAAATAGATCTCCAAGAGACCATTGTTTTGAGAAGCAAAATGCGAGAGAAAGCCATATAACTACTGCCTACGAACTCGTAGGTCTGATATGAACTACTCACGCATCATCAGAGGAGCACCAATGAGGATGATGACCCCCTCCGTGACCGTGTCCCTCTCTGGAACAAGCTCTAGATTTGATTTCATGGCTTCTGGAACTTGCGGCGGCTGAAACGATTTTCCATCGACTCCTCTTAGGTTTCTGCAATATTTGGGTATTTATAAAAGCTCACAGGCGGTAGAGGAGGCGCCACATGCCCCCACTAGGCACCAGGCCGCGCTAGAGGCCCTGGGCGCACCCTCGTACCTAGTGGGCCGCATGGGCCTCCTATGGTGATCATCCTTGGCTCCCATGTTTCTTTCTGGTCCAAAAAATCTCCGTAAAGTTTCGTGGCATTTGGACTTTATCTGATATTGATTTTCTGCGTAGGAAAAAATAGCAAAAAAACAACAACTCGTATTGGGCACTATGTTAATAGCTTAGTCCCAAAAAATGATATGAAGTTGGTATAAAATGATCATAAAACATCCAAGAATGATAATATAACAGCATGGAACAATAAAACATTATAGATATGTTGGAGATGTATGAGCATCCCCCAGCTTAATTACTGCTCGTCCTCGAGTAGGTAAATGATAAAAAACAATTTTTTATGTGGAATGATGGCTCACATGTTCATCATATTCTTTTTATTTTTAGCATGGACATATGGACTTGTAGATGATTCAAAACAACAGTCTATAGTTTGACATGAAATTTTCAATACTCAAGCATATTAATCAAGCAACTAAGTCTTTCAAAATATCAATGCTAAAGAATGTTATCCCCAGCCCATCATGCTCCACCAATGATCCATTCATGCAACACACCCTAATATTAGCTACATGCAATGCTCAAGTATGATAATGGTGTTCCTTAGTTGGTGCTTTATAAGAGAAGATGAAGACTCAAATTAAAAAATATTATTTCAATACTATTAGATTATAATTCTATTCATTGTCATTCTAAGATGCTTTTTAGGCATTTACTTGTAGATTTATTATTATTTTTGAGTAGTAACCTATTAACCTAGTGCCAACTATGAGTTGGTGTTTTCTGCATGTTTTTTGCTTTTCAGGAATAGTGTACCAAACGAAGTCCAAATACCCCGGAACTTTTTGATGATTTTTTCTGGACCAAATAAAGACCTGGAAGCTTTGGAGGAATACCATAGGGCACACGTGTTGGAAATATGCCCTAGAGGCAATAATAAAATAAGTTATATTATATTTCTTTGTTCAAGATAATTGCTTTGACATTGATTCACATGACTCTAAGTTGCAAACCGGATACGTATATATTCTCAATGGGGGTGCAGTAAGCTGGTGCGGTTCCAAGAAAAGGGTGGTAGCTGACTCTACATGTGAAGCAGAGTACATAGCTGCCTCACAGGCGGCTAAGGAAGGTGTCTGGATGAAGGAGTTCATGACAGATCTTGGAGTTATGCCAAGTGCACTCGATCCAAAGACTTTGTTCTGTGACAACACTAGTGCCATTGCTCTAGCCAAGGATCCGAGGTTTCACAAGAGGACCAGACACATAAAGTGGCATTTCAATTCCATCCACCATTACATCAAAGGGGACAACATAAATATTAGTAGAGTGCACACAGATCTGAATGTTGGAGACCAGTTGACTAAGCCTCTTCCACGAGCGAAACATGATCAACACCAGAACTGTGTGGGTGTTAGAATCATTACAATGTAAACCACATTGTCGTGTGAGCTAGATTATTGACTCTAGTGCAAGTGGGAGAGTGTAGGAAATATGATCTAGAGTCTATAATAAAATAAATTATTTTTATATTTCCTTGTTCAACATAGTTGTTTATTATCCATGCTGGAATTTTATTGATGAGAAACTCAAATACACGTGTAGATACATAGACAACACACTATCCCTAGTAAGCCTCTAAGGACTAGCTCTTTGATCAAAGATGGTCAAGATTTCCTGACCATAGACATGAGTTATCATTTGATAATGGGATCACATCATTAGGAGAATGATGTCATGGACAAGACCCAAAATAAGAACGTAGCATGTGATCGTGTGAGTTTATTGCTATTGTTTTCTACAGGTCAAGTATCTGTTCCTATGACCATGAGATCATGCAACACCAAGACACCAAAGGAATGCCTTGTGTGTATCAAACATCACAACGTAACTAGGTGGCTATAAAGGTGCTCTACAGGTATCTCCGAGGGTGTCTGTTGGGTTGGTGTGAATCGAGATTTGGATTTGTCACTCTGTATGATGGAGATGTATCTCTGGGCCCACTCGGTAATACAACATGACAATGAGCTTCCAAGCAATGTGACTAAGGAGTTAGTCACGGGATCTTGTATTATGGAACGAGTAAAGAGACTTGCCGGTAACGAGATTGAGCTAGGTGTGGAGATACCGACGATCGAATCTTTGGCGAGTAACATACTGATGGACAAAGGGAATAGCATACGGGATTGATTGAATCCTTGACACCGAGGTTCGACCGATGAAGATCTTCATAAAATGTGTATGAACCAGTATGGGCATCCGGGGTACCATTATTGGTTATTGACCGGAGAGTGTCTCGTTCATGTCTGCATAGTTCTCGAACTAGCACGGTCTACACACTTAAGGTTCAGTGATGATATAAGTATAATTGAGTCATTGTGTTGGTGACCGAAGGTTGTTTGGAGCCCCGGATGAGATCCCGGATGTGACGAGGAACTCCTGAATAGTCCAGAGGTGAAGATTGATATACATGATGAAGGTCATCGTAGGCCGGAAGTGTTCCGAGGTGTACCGAGGGAATGATTTTGTACAGAAAGGGGTTTCGGGAGGCCCCGACAATTGTTGGGGGGGCTCGTGGGCCAAGGAGAGGGGGCACTGTAGTCCACCAGGGGGCTGGGCGCAGCCCCTCACCCCAACCCACTTTGGTCGAAGGGGAGGATGGATCCTCCTTGGGGCGCCGCGAGCCCAACTTGGGTGGCAAGGCACCCAAGTGGGAGGGGCCACCCAACCCTAGGCTCCACACCCCTTGGTCGCCGCCCCCTAGGGGAAACCCCAGGGCGCCCTCCCCTCTCCCTTCCCCCTATATATTGTGAGGTAGAGAGAGGGCAGCCACACAACAATCTTGTCGCGGCATTGCACCTCCTCCCCCCCATAGTTCTCTCCGCCAAACACCCCATGGCGAAGTCGTGTGATGTCTACTACACAACCTTTTTCTTGTAGACTCGCGTTGGGCCTCAAAGCGCAGAGTTTTGTAGGACAATAGTAAGTTTCCCTCAAGTGGGTGACCTAAGGTTCATCAATCCGTGGAGGCGTAGGATGAAGATGGTCTCTCTCAAGCAAGCCTAAAATCAAATACAAGAAATATATTGTGTCCCCAACATACCAAATACAATGGCAAATTGTATAGGTGCACTAGTTCGACGAAGAGATGGTGATACAAGTGCAATATGGATGGTAGATATAGGTTTATGTAATCTGGAAATATAAAAACAGCAAGGGAACTAATGATAAAAGTGAGCACAAACGGTATTGCAATGCTTATAAACAAGGCCTACGGTTCATACTTTCACTAGTGCAAGTTCTCTCAACAATACTAACATAGTTGAATCATATGTAAATACCTCTCGTGCGACAAAGAGTTCACTCCAAAGTCACAAATAGCGAAGAACTAACGAAGAAATTATTGTTGGATACGAAACCAGATCAAAGTTATCTTTTCCGATCAATCTTATGAGCTATCCCTATAAGTGTCACGAACAACCCTAGAGTTCGTACTAAAATAACACCTTAAGACACACATCAACCAAAACCCTAATGTCACCTAGATACTCCAATGTCACCACAAGTACCCAATGGCTTAATTATAAGATATGCATCACACAATTTTAGATTCATCATTTCAATCCAACACAAAGAACTTCAAAGAGTGCCCCAAAGTTTCTACCGGAGAGTCAAGACGAAAACATGTGCCAACCCCTATGCATAGATTCCCAAGGTAACAGAACCCGCAAGTTGATCACCAAAACATACATCAAGTGGATCAATAGAATGTCCCATTGTCACCACGGATATTCCATCGCAAGACAAACATCAAGTGTTCTCAAATCCTTCAAGACTCAATCCGATAAGAAAACTTCAAAAGGAAAACTCAATTCATCACAGGAAGATAGAGAGGGGAAAACTCCATACGATTCATCTATATTAATAAAGCTCGCGGTACATCAAGACCGTGCCATCTGAAGAACATGAGAGAGAGAGAGAGATCAAACACATAGCACCGAGGGTGAACTACTCCCTCCTCGTTATGAAGACCGCCGGGATGAACAAGATGGACTCTGGTGATGGTGACCCCCTCCAGCAGGGTGCCGGAACACGCTCTCGATTAGTTTTTCATGGTTGTGGAGGTTTACAACGACGGAACTCCCGATCTAGGTTTCTTTCTGGGGTTTTATGATTTATAGGAACTTTTGGCGTCGGTCTCACGTCAAGGGGACTCTCGAGGGACCCACAAGCCAGGGGGCATGCCCCCTAGGCTTGTGACTGCCTCGGGACTCCTCTCCGGTATCTTTTTTGCTCCAGTATTTTGTATATTTTTCCAAAAATATTCTTTGTAAATTTTCAGCCCATTCTGAGAACTTTTATTTGTGCACAAAAACAACACCACGGTAGTTCTGCTGAAAACAATGTCAGCCGGGTTAGTTCTAATAAAATCGTACCAAAATCATATAAAATTGTTGTAAACATGGCATGAATACTTCATAAATTATAGATATGTTGGAGACGTATCAGCATCCCCAAGCTTAATTCCTGCTCGTCCTTGAGTAGGTAAATGATAAAAGTAAATATTTATGAAGTGTGAATGCTAGCAAGTGCACAAGTTTGATAAATGATACTTCCAATCACTTTTTCTAGCATCATTATATATCATAAACAGTATCTCATCTCATAAATATTCTCATGATGAAGTAACAAACTATTCACATGTTAAAGTATATACCAAAACTTTTCTTGAAAACTAACAAATCATAATCCTAGTCATCGAATAATTTCAATTCATCTTATTTTCAGGAAGGGTCTATGTAAGATCTTTTTATTTAGCAAACTCCACATACTCAACTATCGTATAGTCTTCCATGATTTCTAAAACTCAAAGCATATTTTTAGAGAAAATGGAATCCGTCGAACACAGAGAAATTAGGGGCTTAAAGTTTCGCCTCCCAACTTATTTATCATATAGATAATTGTCAACAATAATAATTCATGATCAAATATATTTGAATGGCCATATATGCTTAGATCTTTACCCACCACATGATGCTTGCTAAGAGAAAAAGGCGAAATATAGGAAGTGGTGAAGATCACCATGATTCTTGCATAAAGGTAAGTACTAGAAAGTAAAAGATAGGCCCTTCGTAGAGGGAAGCGTTGATTTGTAGAGGTGCGAGAGCTCAAGCTTTTAAAATAGAGATGAATAATAATTTTGAGTGGTATGATGTCGTTTTCAACATAACAACCAAGAGTCTCGGTTTCTTCCATGCTAGATACATTATAGGCGATTCCCAAACAGAATGGTAAATTTTTTACTCCCCCTCCACCAATCAATCACACTCCATGGCGAGCCGAATCCACGGGTACCGTCCATACAAACAACAATTCTGGGGGAGTTTTGTTTCATTATATTTTGATTTGATTTTTTTGAGCATGGTACTGTGCATTCCGAATACCAGCCACTTTCTCATGAATGATAGTAAATCAACACATATCGTGAGAATAACTCACCTAGCATAGAAGATACTGACAGCCCCTGGTCACTATATTGAGAGATTCGGGCAAACAAAACAGAATATTATTTAAAGATTTTGAGTTTGGCACATACAAATTTACTTGGAATGGCAGGTAAATACCGCATATAGGTAGGTATGATGGACTCATATGGAACAAATTTGGGTTTAAGGGTGTTTGAATGCACAAGTAGTATTTCTACTTGGTGCAGAAGTTTTGGCTAGTATGAGGTGGAAGCAAGCACCACATGTTGGAGGATCCATAACAATATAACTTCTATACAAATATACCCAAGCATAGCTCGTTACGTTGTCTTCCTTGTCCAACTTCAACTAATTTGCTCAAGTTTGAAAATAATTAACGGGTATTCACAATCATAGAATATTTCCAAGATAATATGTTTATATGTGAAATCTCTCTTCCTTCAATATTCTTTCATGAATAGTTCAAGTGACCAATGCGGTGTTTGCTAACATTCAATAAATTTACCACCTATGCTTCTTATATGTGAAGTCATTAATCCCCATGGGGTAAGCATATAAAACATATATAATTTCAGATTTATGATATTCAATTCATTCAACAATTTACTCATAGGATATAAGTGAAGCACGAAAGTAAATGACAAAACTACTCCAAAATATATAAGTGAAGATCAATGAGTAGTCAAACAATTAAGTAGCTATGTGAGGTATTTCTATCTCTCTCTCAATAAATATTTCTAGATATGAGTATTTTATTTGAACAGCAAGCAAAATAAAAATAGCACTCCAAGAATAGGACGCATCATGTGAACGAATAAAAATTTAGGCTCAACATAGGCTAACCGATAGTTAACGAAGAGAGGTGGGATGCATAGCATCCTCAAGCTTAGATGCTTGAGAGTTCTTGAAATATTTACTTGCGGTGCTTTGGGCATCCCCAAGCTTGAACTTTTGTATCTTGTTCGATCCTCTAGTATCCCGGTTTCACCTATTCTCAAAAACTTCATCCACACAAAACTTGAAAAGAACTCATGAGATAGGTTAGTGCACATAATAATAAATCAACTCTTTATGTACTGCCAAGACAAGTTGCATAATAGTTGGAAACATCATCTACTATTTTCTATCATTTCCACAATTTATATATATCAATATAGGCTATGGAAACTATAGGATAAGTAGATAACAAAACTATGACAACAATATGTCCAAACAGAACAATTTGTAGAAATTTATGAAAATAGTGTACTTCTGTAACTCGAACAATTAATAAAATTTAGGAATTGCTATAAAATTTATATGAAAACAGTGTGTAGGAATTTCAGAAACTTTTCACGTTCCAGTAAAATTTGAAAATTCAAACACTACAGCACTAGTTTCTGTTTTTACACAACACCAATCAAAGCATGCAATGCAAGCATCCTAATGAAATTCTTGGAACTTTTTTTTTGAAAAACAAGATTATAAATAACACCTAATACTAACAACAAAACAAGATGACTCTTTAAGCAAAACTCATATTATGTGACGAATAAAAATATAGCTTCAAGTAAGATATACTGATAATGTTGAAGACGAAAGAGGGGATGCCTTCCGGGGCATCCCCAAGCTTAGGCGCTTGAGTCTTCCATTGATATTACCTTGGGGGTGCCTTGGGCATACCCAAGCTTAGGTTCTTGTCACTCCTTATTCTCCTCATATCGGTGCCTCACCTAAAACTTGAAAACTTCAATCACACAAAACTTAACGGAACTTCGTGAGATGGGTTAGTATAATAAATAATGATAATTCACTTAGGTACTATCAAGACAAGACTCATAATTGTTCCCACATGATACCTACTGTATTATACTATTCCCATAATTTATATCACTGAATATAACCTATGAGAACACTAAAACAAGCAAACTATGCATGCAAAACAGAATCTATCAAAAAGAGAACAGTCTGTGAAGATCTATAGTGTAACCATTTTTCCCTGTCTCTAACAATTCTGAAAAATTAGGACTATCCAGGTAATTTGTATATCAATCATGTGTAAGAATATCATATCAAAATTATGTTCCTGTGAATTTACAAAACTCCTGGACTGACAGTAAATGTTTCTGTTTTTGCACAGAATCACGTCAACTATCATCCACACTATCCCAAAGGCTTTACTTGGCACTTTATTCAAATAAAAAACACAAAACATGATTACCACAGTAGCTTAATCATGTGAACACAAAAAAAGATAAAGTAAAAGTGTTGGATTGTCTCTCAACAAGCGCTTTTCTTTAAAGCCTTTTAGTTAGGCATGATGATTTCAATAATGGTCATATAAGAATAATAAATGAAACATGCAAAAGAGCATCATGAATCTCATGAAAATCACATTTAAGTCTAACGCACTTCCTATGCATAGGGATTTTGTGAACAAAGAATTTATGGGAGCAAGGATCAACTAGCATAGGAAGGCAAAACAAGCATAACTTCAAAACTTTGAACACATAGAGAGGAAACTTGACATTATTGCAATTCCTATAAGCATATGTTCCTCCCTCATAATAATTTTCAGTAGAATCATGAAGGAATTCAAGAATATAACTATCACATACAACATTATTTTCATGATCTACAACCATAGAAAAATTATTGCTCTCCACATAAGCAAAGTCATTCATGGTAGTGGGAGCAAACTCAACAAAAGAGCTGAGGTAACCTCAATTCCATTATTTTGTAGTTTTCTATTATAAAACCAAACTAGTGAAGAACAAGAAACTAAAAGATTTGATCGGAAGATCTAAAGATATACTTTCAAGCACTCACCTCCCCGGCAACGATGCGAGGAAAGAGCTTCGTTGATGGTATGTGAGTGTCGCTTACCTAACCTCCCCGGCAACGGCGCGAGAAAAGAGCTTGATGTCTACTACACAACCTTCTTCTTATAGACTTGTGTTGGGCCTCCAAACGCAGAGTTTTGTAAGACAATAGCAATTTTCCATCAAGTGGATGACCTAAGGTTTATCAATCCGTGGGAGGCGTAGAATGAAGATGGTCTCTCCCAAGCAACCCTGCAATCAAATACAATAAATCTCTTGTGTCCCCAACACACAAAATACAATGGCAAATTGTATAGGTGCACTAGTTCGGCGAAGAGATAGTGATACAAGTGTAATATGGATGGTAGATATAGGTTTTCGTAATCTGAAAATATAAAAATAACAAGGTAAGTAATGATAAAATTGATCACAACCGGTATTGCAATGCTTAGAAATAAGGCCTAGGGTTCATACTTTCACTAGTGCAAGTTCTCTCAACAATAGTAACATAGTTGAATCATATGTAAATACCTCTCGTGCGACAAAGAGTTCACTCCAAAGTCACAAATAGAGGAGAACTAACAAAGAAATTATTGTAGGGTACGAAACCACCTGAAAGTTATCTTTTCCGATCACTCTTATGAGCTATTCCTATAAGTCTCACGAACAGCCCTAGATTTCGTACTAAAATAACACCTTAAGACACACATCAACCAAAACCCTAATGTCACCTAGATACTCCAATGTCACCATAAGTACCCATGGGCTTTATTATACGATATGCATCACACAATTTGAGATCCATCATGTTCAATCCAACACAAAGAACTTCAAAGAGTGCCCCAAAGTTTCTACCGGAGAGTCAAGACGAAAACTTGTGCCAACCCATATGCATAGATTCGCAAGGTCACAGAACCCGCAAGTTGATCACCAAAACATACATCAAGTGGATCAATAGAACATCCCATTGTCACCACGGATATTCCATCGCAAGACACACATAAAGTGTTCTCAAATCCTTAAAGACTCAATCCGATAAGAAAACTTCAAAGGGAAAACTCAATTCATCACAAGAAGATAGAGAGGGGAAAACTTCATATCATTCATCTATATTAATAAAGCTTGCGATACATCAAGATCGTGCCATCTCAAGAACATGAGAGAGAGACAGAGAGATCAAACACATAGCTACTGGTGCATACCTTCAACCCCGAGGGTGAACTACTCTCTCCTCATCATGGATATCACCGGGATGATGAAGATGGCCTCCGGTGATGGTGACCCCCTCCGGCAGGGTGCCGGAACGGGCTCCCGATTAGTTTTTCGTTGCTCTGGAGGCTTACGGCGGCGGAACTCCCGATCTAGGTTTCTTTTTCGGGGTTTTGGGATTTATAAGAATTTTTGGTGCCAGTCTCACATCAAGGGAACTCCCGAGGGACCCACAAGCCAAGGCGCGCCCTAGGGGGCGCTCCCCTAGGCTTGTGACTGCCTCAGGACTCCTCTCCGATATCTTTTTGCTGCAGTATTTTTTATATTTTCCAAAATTATTCTTCGTAAATTTTCAGACCATTCCGAGAACTTTTATTTCTACACAAAACAACACCTCGGTAGTTCTGCTAAACACAGCGTCAGTCCGGGATAATTCTAACAAAATCATATAAAATTGTTGTAAACATGACATGAATACTTCATAAATTATAGATACGTTGGATACGTATCACCGTGCCGAGCTTTCACCACCAACACCTCACCATGTCGTCGTGTTGCCGGAGGACTCGGGCAGTTACTTCACCATCGCTTGTTGGATTGAGGAGGTGACTGCGTCACCAAGCTATACATGTGTTGAACGCAGAGGTGTCATCCGTTCAGCACTTGATCGGGAGATCGCGGGACGGTTCGTGATTGGATCCGAAGACGTACCACGATATCAACCGCATTCTTGAACGCTTTCACTTAGCAATCTACAAGGCTATATAGATTCAATATCTCCTCTCGTAGATGGTCATCACCATGGATAGATCGTGTTTGTGCATAGGAAATTTTTGTTTCCCATGCAACGTTCCCCAACAACACTGGGTGTCCTCAAGCCAACAGGGCGTGCCTATGAGTGGTGGTCGCGCCCTAATGGCTTGGGGACACCTCCGAGCTCCTCCAACCTTGTTCTCTAGCCTATAAATTCACATATATTCCAAAAACACTAGAAAGCCTCCTGAAACGCTTTTTCCACCGCCGCAAGCTTTTGTTCCGTCATATGCCCATATCGAGCCATGTTCCCCTACCCCGGTGGAGGGGCAATCAATCACGGAGGGCCTCCACATCAACCTTGTTGCTTCCATGGTGATGTGTGTGTTGTTCACGACAGACCTATGGGTTCGTAGTTAGTACCCGGATGGCTATCTCTCTCTTTATGTCATGTGTTGCCATGATCATCACGATTCCCGTGGTGATCTATCTTATGTAATCACTCTTGTGCGGTGCGTTGGTTAGGATCCGATGAATTACGGGTTTATGTTCAGATTATTCATAAGATTATATCGAGTTCCTTTCTCGCCTTTCATATATATACATGCTTATGATATCTTCATAATTCTTTGTGATTTATCGGTTTGGTTTGGCCAACTAGATAGGTTTATCTTCAGTCGGAGAGGTGCGTTGTAGTGGGTTCAATCTTGTAGTGCTCAATCCGAGTGACAGAAAGGGACATGCCACATATTGTACTGCTTTCACTAATGTTAAAACGATGGGGTTCATTCATATTAATTGGATTTACTTTGTCTATATCATGTCATTACCCTCCAAGCATTAATTGGATTTTTACTTACTACGCTCGATGCATGCTGGATAGTGGTTGATGGGTGGATCAATAGTAGTAGATACACGCAAGAGTGCGTCTACTTGCTTACGGACGTGATGCCTATATGTAATGATCATTTCCATGAAAAATATTACATAACTATGCGCGTTTCTATCAATTGTCCAACGGTAATTTATTTATCCATCGTATGCTTTCTAGGAGAGAGAAGCCTCTAGCGAAACCTATGGCCCCCGGGTCATTTCCCAAATATATTTACAAAAACTCCAAATATCTTGTTGACATTATTTGATTTTTATTTATTTTCTATTTATATTTTTCAAACTATCTATCTATCACTACTTATTGTTTGCATGTAACGAGTTCAAGGGGATTGATAACCCTCTTACCCGCGTTGGGTGCAAGTGTGTGCTCTTTTATGCATGGTTATCCTATTGGTTCGATAACCTTGGTTCTCACTAAGAGAAATACTTACTTGTACAGTGTTGCATCATCCCCTTCTCTTTGGGGAAAAACCCAACGCAGATCACAAATATGAGTTCGTCTCCAGCCCGTCGATGATGAAAAGCCCATTTTGTCTCATAGAAGTAGGAGCCCAACACATCTATGATGATATGTGTTTTTTAGAATTATCGTCATGGAAGTGTCATATCCATGACACACAAAGTTTTTGGTCGGGCTATAATGTTACGTAAGTGCCTTTTTTAGAACTGACGTTTACACGAGTTGGCACATGCGAGGCCAAAAGTTTTGGGTTCTCCACGAAACTCTTCTTCCTTCTCTTCCAAGCTTCCCTTGAAGCATGTGTAGACGTATGATACGTCTCAAACGTATCTATAATTTTTGATGGTTTCATGTTGTTATCTTGTCAACTTTGGATGTTTTATATACCTTTTATATCTTTTTTGGGACTAACTTATTAATTCAGTGCCCAGTGCCAGTTCCTGTTTTTTCTGTGTTTTTGACTCTTTTCAGATTTGATTTTGGAACGGAGTCCAAACGGAATAAAATCCCCGAAATAAATTTTTCCAGAACAGAAGAAGATCGGGGGACTTGAGGGCCAAGGCACGGGGCCGACAGGGAGCCCACAAGCCCTGTTGTCGCGGCGAGGGGGGCCCGCGCGACCAGGCTTGTGGTCTCCCTGGCGCTCCCCTGCCCTAGCTCTTTGGCCTATAAATTCCCTAAAATCCCAGAAATATCAGGGCATCCACGAAAACACTTTTTTGCCGCCGCAAGCTTCCGTTTCCGCGAGATCTCATCTGGAGACCCTTCCCGGTGCCGTGCCGGAAGGGACTTTGGAGTTGGAGGGCTTCTACATCAACATCACGGCCTCTCCAATGACTCGTGAGTAGTCCACTTGAGACCTACGGGTCCGTAGTTAGTAGCTAGATGGCTTCTTCTCTCTCTTGGATCTTCAATACAAAGTTCTCCATGATCTTCATGGAGATCTATCCGATGTAATCCTCTTTCGCAGTGTGTTTGTCGAGATCCGATGAATTGTGGATTTGTGATCAGATTATCTATGATTTATATTTGAGTCTTTGCTGATTTCTTATATTCATGATTTGATATCCTTGTAAGTCTCTCCGAGTCTTGGGTTTTGTTTGGCCAACTAGATCTATGATTCTTGCAATGGGAGAAGTGCTTGGTTTTGGGTTCATACCGTGCGGTGACCTTTCAAGTGACAGAAGGGGCAGCAAGGCACGCATTGTGTTGTTTCCATCAAGGGTAACAAGATGGGCTTTCATCATAGATTTGAGATTGTCCATCTACATCATGTCATCTTTCTTAAGGCGATACTCTGTTCTTATGAACTTAATACACAAGATGCATGCTGGATAGCGGTCTACTAGTTTTGGACGTGATGCCTATAGATATGATCATTGCCATAGATAACGTCATAACTTTGCGTGGTTCTATCAATTGCTCGACAGTAATTCGTTCACCCACCATCTATTTGCTTTCATGAGAGAAGCCACTAGTGAACACTACGGCCCCTGGGTCTATTCACAACTATCGTCTGCACTTTTACTTTTACTTTGCTTTGTTTCCTTTTTGCTTTCAGTTCTGACTTTGCAAACAATCTTTAAGGAATTGACAACCCCTTCATAGCGTTGGGTGCAAGCTCTTTGTGTTTGTGCAGGTACTGGTGACTTGATGCGATCCTCCTACTGGATCGATACCTTGGTTCTCAAACTGAGGGAAATACTTACCGCCGCTGTGCTACATCACCCTTTCCTATTCAAGGGAACACCAACGCAAGGCTCCAAGGCCGCGGGGAAATCCTTTGCATATTTTCCAAGGAAGTCCCTATAGGCGTAGCCAACAGCAGAAGGATTCCAAGCACCATTGCCGAGGAAGGTCTTTTGTCGCAGTAGCAGAAGGATTTCTGGCGCCATTGGCGGGGAGAGATCAAGTCAAGATCTATCCAAGTAAGTGTCACAAACTCATCTCTTGCATTTACCTTTTTTTGCATGTTGCCTCTCGTTTTCCTCTCCCCCACTTCACATTTGCCGTTTTCATTTGCCTTTCTCTTTTGCCGTTTTCATTTGCCTTTTTCGTTCGCCTTTTCGTTCGCCCTTTTCTCTTGCTTGCTTTCTGTTCGCTTGTGTGCCATGTGCCTTCAATATGCTTGCATCTTCGCTTGCTGAAAATCTAGTGATATGGATCCTCATCCACTTGCTAATCTCTTTAAGAGATCCAATTATGTTGATCCAATTGCTAGTGAGTTGAGGGCACTTGACTATCTTTATGGAGTTTTGCTTGAGATGCATGAATCTGAAAATTGTGAGGAAGAAATTTATGAAGTGATTCACAAGGGCTCCTTGGATGAAAATCATGATTGCAATAGTTTCACTATAAATTCTATTAGTGACAATCATGGTAAAAATATGCAAAACCCTAAGCTTGGGGATGCTAGTTTTGCTATGTCCACTACTTGTTGCAATGATCATGAGTGGGGTGATGATTTTTCTTATGATCTTGAAAATTTGTTTCAGCCTCATGATGAATATGATATTTGCAATATTATTGAAAGTGGTTTTGGAGAAATCATGACTTTAGTTGATGATAATCCCACTATTTCTGAAGAGCGTCAACTTTTCATGCATGTGGATCATGAAAAGAATATCCTATGTGATAGTTACATTGTTGAATTCGAATATGATCCCACATGTAATTATTATGAGAGAGGAAAATATGGTGGTAGAAACTTTCATATCACTAAATCACCTCTCGCTATGTGGAGATTGCTATTGTCTCTTTCTTCTTCCTTCCATATCGCAACTATTGGTTGTCTTGACAATCTGTTTTCCTATAAAATGCCTATGCATAGGAAGTATACAGATTGCTACAGACTGATCTGCTGTTAACAGATTCTGTTTTTGTTGAGTTGGTCGCTTACTTTGATGAAACTATGGATAGTATCGGGGGGTATTGCCATGGAAGATTGAAAATACAGTAACCCAACATCAACATAAGTAGAATTTAAGCTTCCTACAGTACCTAAGGAAGTGGTGATTTGCTTTCTTATACTAATGATATCACGAGCTTCTGTTTAAGTTTCGTGTTGTGAAGTTTTGAAGTTTTGGGAGAAGTTCTTATGGACAAAGAGATAAAGAGTGGCAAGAGCTCAAGCTTGGGGATGCCCAACGCACCCCAAGTTGATTCAAGGATGTCGTAAAAGCCTAATCTTGGGGATGCCCCGGGAAGGCATCCCATCTTTCGTCTTCAATCCATCGGTAACGTTACTTGGGGCTATATTTTTATTCACCACATGTTATGTGTTTTGCTTGGAGCATCTTGTATCGTAGGAGTCTTTTATTTTTGTTGTGTCACAATCTTCCTTGCTTCACACCTAGAGAGAGAGACATGCACTCACTGTGATTTTGTCGAGCTTCACTTGTATCCTTTGGTTAGACAATTCAGCTCACATGTGTTTCACTTATATCTTTTGAGCTAGTTGATTTTGCTTTATGTGCTTCACTTATATCTTTTTAGAGCAGGGAAGCGCGTGGCTTCGTAGTTGATATATGCTATGAAAGTAGTCTCAAAAGGGGTAGTTATCCAAAGGGATATGAAAACTTCCACCTTCATGTGCATTGAGTGGTTAGAGAAGTTTGATTCATCTCAATTAGTTTTGAGTTGTGGTTTTGGTAATATTGAAGTTATACTAGTAAGGTGTTGTAGATCTAGAAATACTTGTGTTGAAGTTAGTGATTCCTGTAGAATGCATGTATGGTGAACCGCTATGTGATGAAGTCTGATCATGATTAGTCTATTGATTGTCATCCTTTGTGTGGCGGTCGGGGTCGCGCGATGGTTTATACCTACCAACCCTTCCCCTAGGAGTACGCGTTGAATGCTTTGTTTCGATTACTACTAAAACTTTTGCAACTAGTATATGAGTTCTTCATGACTAATGTTGAGTCAATGGTTTAGATGCACTTTCACCTTCCACCATCACTATCTTCTTTAGTGTCGTGCAACTTTCGCCGGTGCATAAAACCCACCATTAGCCTCCCTCAAAATAGCCACCATACCTACCTACTATGGCTTTTTCAAAGCCATTCCGAGATATATTTCCATGCAACTACCACCATGACATGTGCCACCACTTCTACATTGACATTGCATGATCCTAAGATAGCTAGCATGATGTTTCCATTGATGTCTATGCCATGCTAGATCATTGTCACGGTACACTACCGAAGGCATTCCTTATAGAGTCATCCTTGCTCTAAGTTTTGAGTTGTAAGTGTGATGATCATCATTGATGGAGCATTGTCCCATGTGAGGAAATAAAAGAGGCCAGCGAAGCCCATTTACAAAAAGAGGCCAAAGATGCCCACCAAAATAATAAAAAATATATAAAAAAGAGAGGCCAAAGAGCCCACCAAAAAAAATGAGAGAAAAAGAGAGAAGGGACAATGCTACTATATTGCCACACTTGTGCTTATTAAGCACCATGATCTTCATGATTGAGAGTCTCTCGTTTTCTCACCACCATATAGCTAGTGGGAAATTTTCATTATATAACTTGGCTTCTATATTCCAATGATAGGCTTCCTCAAAATTGCCTTAGGTCTTGGTGAGCAAGCAAGTTGGATGCACACCCACTAGTTTTCTTTAAGAGCTTTCACATACTCTTAGCTCTAGTGCATCATTTGTATGGCAATCCCTACTCATTCACGTTGATATCTATTGATGAGCATCTCCATAGCTCATTGATGTGCCTAGTCAATGTGACCATCTTCTCCTTGTTTGTCTTGCAACCTCCACCACACTCCATTCCACTTATAGTGCTAAAACCATGGCTCACGCTCATGTATTGCGTGAGAGTTGAAAAAGTTTGAGAAAGTAAAGGTGTGAAAACAATTACTTGGCCAATACCGAGGTTGTGCATGATTTAAATTCGTTGTGCAAGGATGATAGAGCATAGCCAGACTATATGATTTTGTAGGGATAACTTTTTTTGGCCTTGTTATTTTGAAAGGACATGATGACCTAGCTAGTTTGCTTGAAGTATTATTGTCTCCACGTCAATAGCAAACTATTGTTTTGAATCTAATGGATATGAACATTCACGTCACATAAGAGGAGTTACAAAGGACATCTATGCTAGGTAGCATGAAAGCATCAAAAATTCATTCTTTATCACTTCCCTACTCGAGGACGAGCAGGAGTTAAGCTTGGGGATGCTTGATACGTCTCAAACGTATCTATAATTTTTTATGGTTTCATGCTGTTATCCTGTCAACTTTGGATGTTTTATATACCTTTTATATCTTTTTTGGGACTAACTTATTAATTCAGTGCCAAGTGCCAGTTCCTATTTTTTCTGTGTTTTTTACTCTTTTCAGATCTGATTTTGGAACGGAGTCCAAACGGAATAAAATCCCCAAAATAAATTTTTCCAGAACAGAAGAATATCGGGGGACCTGAGGGCCAAGGCAGGGGCCCCATAGGGAGCCCACAAGCCCTGTTGCCGCGGCTAGGTGGGGCCCGCGGCGACCAGGCTTGTGGCCTCCCTGGTGCTCCCCTGCCCTAGCTCTTTGGCCTATAAATTTCCTAAAATCCTAGAAAAAATCAGGCCATCCACGAAAACACTTTTCTGCCACCGCAAGCTTCCGTTTCCGCGAGATCTCATCTGGAGACCCTTCCCGGTGCCCTGCCGGAGGGGACCTTGGAGTTGGAGGGCTTCTACATCAACATCATCGCCTCTCCAATGACTCCTGAGTAGTCCACTTGAGACCTACGGGTCCGTAGTTAGTAGCTAGATGGCTTCTTCTCTCTCTTGGATCTTCAATACAAAGTTCTCCATGATCTTCATGGAGATCTATCCGATGTAATACTCTTTGGCGGTGTGTTTGTCGAGATCCGATGAATTGTGGATTTGTGATCAGATTATCTATGATTTATATTTGAGTCTTTGCTGATTTCTTATATGCATGATTTGATATCCTTGTAAGTCTCTCCGAGTCTTGGGTTTTGTTTGGCCAACTAGATCTATGATTCTTGCAATGGGAGAAGTGCTTGGTTTTGGGTTCATACCGTGCGGTGACCTTTCCAGTGACAGAAGGGGCAGCAAGGCACGCATTGTGTTGTTTCCATCAAGGGTAACAAGATGGGCTTTCATCATAGATTTGAGATTGTCCATCTACATCATGTCATCTTTCTTAAGGCGATACTCTGTTCTTATGAACTTAATACACTAGATGCATGCTGGATAGCGGTCGACGTGTGGAGTAATAGTAGTAGATGCAGAAAGTATCGGTCTACTTGTTTCGGACGTGATGCCTATAGATACGATCATTGCCATAAATAACGTCATGACTTTGCGCGGTTCTATCAATTGCTCGACAGTAATTCATTCACGCACCGTCTACTTGCTTTCATGAGAGAAGCCACTAGTGAACACTACAGCCCCCGGGGCTATTCACAACTATCGTCTCCACTTTTACTTTTACTTTGCTTTGTTTCCTTTTTGCTTTTAGTTCTCACTTTGCAAAACAATCTAGAAGGGATTGACAACCCCTTAATAGCGTTGGGTGCATGCTCTTTGTGTTTGTGCAGGTACTTGCTACTTGATGCGATCCTCCTACTGGATCGATACCTTGGTTCCCAAACTAAGGGAAATACTTACCGCCGCTGTGCTACATCACCCTTTCCTCTTCAAGGGAACACCAACGCAAGGCTCCAAGGCCGCGGGAAATCCTTTGCATATTTTCCAAGGAAGTCCCTATAGGCGTAACCAGCAGCAGAAGGATTCCTGGCGCCATTGCCGGGGAAGGTCCTTTGTCGTAGTAGCAACGTACTCTCATTATTCGACTCCTCATTGTCATATGTGATGCTCTGCTCTAGTATATACATGCACGAGGGAGGCTCAAGTTGTATAGAATCCTCAAAGGATACAAGTGAACACATGAAACATCCATCTTGGCATATGCAATGCGTGTGTTCCTTGGCAATGGAGCCAAGTCCATGATGAGGATCCAAGGGTACTCCACACCATATCCTCCCCGCCGGGAAAGATCTATTCTCGAATCGAAAACCAAATCACCATGGGAAAGAGACAGACTGGAGTCATCACAAGAGTGGAACTTGCCAAGTACCATGTAGCCATCATCTTAACTCCTGATGTAACCTCTTTCCATGTCCCACTGCATTGATATTCCTTCAAAAGTAGCAAGCACTACCAACACTTTGAAAACTAAATGGGGTTGGCATGGATGCAAAATTTATCATTCGTGTGGTGATTCATCCAATAACTGTCGTCATCATGCATATCAGAAGATGTGAAATAGGACTGTGGAAGGGCATGGAAGTATATGAATTAAACACATCCAACAACATTATACTTATAATCAAGAAGGAATATTATTCTATGATGACAAGCATGCAAATGTGAGGTAGTAATGTGCAAGAACTCCCTCCATTCCAAAATAATTGTAGTAAATATGGAAATAAAGTGAAATAGTGTCAGGTGCATGAACATCACTCTGAACATCATAATAAGCATGCCCAAAGTGATCAATGAATTGTATATGAACCAAACATCCCCAAGATTTATGACATAAAGTGTCCACTATACCTACATATTCTTGACTCACAGAGGTCAATTCAAATAAATCGTTGTCCTTGCAAAATTGAAAACAAAAGAATGTTTTCATTAATTAACTTCTTGAGGTGTTGTAATATTATTTGGAGTCATGAACTTGTGATAGTGATTATGTGGAGCATGGGAGAAGTGGGTACGCGTGATAAGTCTCAAACGTATCTACAATTTTTATTGTTTCATTCTATTATAATATCACTTTTGAGTACTTTTTATAAAAATATATGTTATTTTTCTGCACTAACAAATTAATTCAATGGCGAGAGCTAGTTGTTATTTCCTACTTGTTTTTTTTACAAAAAAACATGTTAACAAAGACTAAAATAATTTAGAGATTTACAAGGATTTTTTCCGCACATAGAAGAATACAAAAATCACCGAAACATGTTTGGGGCACACTAGGCCCCAACACGGTCTCGCCACCTCGTCGGCCACCTGCATGGGACCCCTAATTACCGCCTTTCTTCCATCTTTTGCCCACAAATCCAATAATTCCACAAAGCTTTTGTATCATTTTTTTGCGATTTTCTCGTCGCCAGAAGTTCATGTTGTGGTGAGATCCAATATGATGGCTTGTTCCAACACTGTCGGAATGGTAATCCTTCACCCGATCCACATTAATCAACCTTGACGCCACCATGACCATGTGTGAGTAGTTCCCTTAGTTCCTTGGGTCCATAGCAGTAGCTGGATGACATCCTCTCTCTTGTGATTCACCTCAAAATTCTCGTGATCTGCCTCACATTATGGGGATCCAAATGATGTATTGTGGTGTTGTGATAATTGGGATATGATTAATTTTCTCGTTATGATAAGATTATTCACTGAATTATATTGAATCTATTACGAGTTCTTGGTTGCATAATTAAATAGCCGTATATGTTGTCCGATCTATTTTTCTACTTTGGTGAAGTTTGATAAGTTGTTCTTTATAGGAGTTGTGTGCGGTAGTGGGTTCAATGTTGCGGTGATTTGATACGTCTCCAATGTATCTATAATTTATAAAGTATTCATACTATATTTATATAAACTATATATGGTTTGGTTCTCTTCTATATTATTTTTATGGACTAACATATTAATATAGTGACCAATGCGAGTTCCTATTTTTGCATTTTTTTGGGAGAAAACCCATATCTAGGAAGTCCAAACACAATGAAAATTTATGGTGACTTTTTATGGAACATATGTGATTTTTGGACAAAAAAATCAATGTGAGACGATGCCCAAGGGCCTCAAAAGATAGGTCAGAGCACCCGGGGTTGAAAGTGTGTTATGTCAACTAGAGGGGGCGTGAATTGCCGATTTTCAGAGTTTCATTGCTGAGGAAATTACTTGTGATGAAATTACTCAATGATGAATTACATGCAGCGGAAATAGCGCAGGATCCGAAGTGCAAAGACAACTACAACAGATTACTTGGTGAAGATTATGAGAATCGATTTGCACAGTACGCAAGTACACAGAACGCGGGTGAAGATTAACTTGAGTGAAGAATTTGAGGTTGGGGAAATTCAGAGAAAGTTTTTAGAGAAATTCTTCAAACAGCATAGATGAAAGTCTTCACCATACAACTTTGAGGAAATGAAGGAGTTGAAGAAATAGAACCCGTATCACGATGAAGACAGTTGTTGATGACCCAGTTCCAACTGGTGTGACAGTCGTACGTCTGGTTTGGAGCGGCTTGGTATTGAAACCAAAGGACACGCAGTCCCGGGACACACAGTCCCTACTGTATTCTCCTTGAGCTAAGGACACACAGTCCTCACCCCGACACCCGTGGTATGTCTTCAGGGCAGACTTCCAAACCCTCACAACTAGGTCACCCGGTGATCCACAATTGACTGCTGGATTGCTCTAGACCATGACGCCTAACCGTCTGGAGGATGCACAGTCCTCAAAGGTAAAAGGCTTCAGTTCCACACAGGAACAAATTCTCCAGCGATGCTCAATCACTTGGTTTTTGGTTTGGGGTTCGGTGTTTAGGGTATTTCCTCCCTTGATGATTTTCTCTCGAAGACTCTAAGGAATTTGGGTTGCTCTAAATGACAAGGGTCAGTTTCTCTCGGAGCAACCAACGAGCTAGTGGTTGTGGGGGGTATTTATAGCCTGGGAGCATCCCGACATGATTTGACATAAATGCCCTTAAATAATGTGACCGTTGGGTGGATAAGATCAGTGAGGTCGCGCATGGCGCGGCAACCGTCGGAACTTTCAACTGTGAAAGTCCTCATGACTCTCATATTCCTCACTTTCTGGTTTTCGTAGATTTAGGCTTGGGTTGAGCATCATGAGGAAATTCATTCCTTAGTATTACTTCGACCCCCTTTAACAGTGCGGTGATCCTATGACTCAAGAGTAAAGAAAATGAAACAGAAAGAGTAAATCTTCATGCGTCAAAGTCTTCAGACTGTTTTTCTTCAGGACACACCGAATTCCTCATATTTAATATCTTCATGAGGAATATCAGTTTCATCGCAATTTCTTCGCGATCAAAGTCTTCAAGGTAAGACCAAAGTCTTCAGCCGAAAACATACATTTTTAGGGGTCGATATTCATCGTATAACTCAAACTCCTCCGCGACTTATAGAGAATGTGTATACTTACAAACACATTAGCCTCTTAACCTTTAAGTCTTCATACCACCAAAATCACCAAGGGCACTAGATGCACTTACAATCTCCCCCTTTTTGGTGGTTGATTACAATTAGGTTAAGTTTTCAACGGGGATAAAAATATGAAATGTAAGTATTGAGTTTGAGGAATTTGAAATCAAGATACCGAGGGACTCCCCGTGAAGATGTGCATATTTTGAGGAATTTGCTTTGCACAGCAGATGCACATTGATGATTTATATCAGGGAGATCTCCCCCTGTATCTTGTAAATCATGTATACATTTGACATATAATATGAGGAATTTGAAAATGCATGATGAAAAATTGTGTCTGGCGAATTTAAGCATGCGTGCATTAATAGACTTTGAGGAATAAGCATGCGAAGAAAAACGTTCAAAAGAGTGAGAGCACCATCGGGTTTAAGTTACAACTCATTACATGAAAACACTTCAGAAGAACCAAGAGTTTGTAACTTAATAAAGTTTATAAGCCCCAAAATACATCTCGCTTGAAGAGTAACTCTCAGATTTCTCCCCTTTGTCATCAAGTGACGAAAAGGGACAAAACTGAGGACTAACGCCTTTTGAAGAAATTCACTTTTTGGTTGATGAAGAGGCATGAGGATTCTTAGAGACGGGCTTCTTCCTTGGAGTAGTCGCAGTGTCTTCTGGTTCTTCATCTGATTCAGCAGTGCGAAATGAAGAAAATGAATTGTCCTCCAAGTCAGGAACTGGAATTGGCTTGAATTTCTTCTTTGGAGGCCACGACCTGTCAAAGTCTTGAGTAAATTCCAATTCCTCATGTTCCTCTTGAATCTTCAGATGAGCCAAGGTGGCCCAAGTGCGATCTAACACCTCATGAAGATAATAGTGATTTTTCTTCACTGCATTCTGAGTCTCGTTGAGGGTTTTCGCAATTGCACCAAACTAACGTTTCACCCACTTATGATTGCAATCGACCTTTTGATGAAGACTGAGCAGTAGCTCTGTGTTATTCATCACTCTGGGGAAGTTGGGCTTGGAGGATCTTGAGTAGCAGTGTCATCATATGAAGAATAAAAATCTGCCTTGAGAAATTGGCCATCAAGGGGCCAATTTCCTTCATCAATTATAGACTTGCCTTTGCCTTCAACAGGTTCAAATGATTTCTTGATGACTTTGATAGGCGGCAGATATCCGAGGTGATTCTGAAAATCAGCTTGATAGTTGATGCCTAACCTGTTTCTGATGAATCTCATATCCCAAGGCGCGTAAATCTTCAATTCAAATGGCGACACGGCATTGTCAGCCAAAGTCCTCAAGAAGAAATCATGAAGATTCATAGGTATGCCATGGATGACATTGCACAAGATATTCTTCATGATTCCTACGACATCTTCTTCATCATCATGCCCTATGATAGGAGCAATGGCATAAGACAGGATTCTATATACTGTTTTGCGTTCATGCTTCAATTCTTGTACTAGAAATCGAGTCCTTGGGGGTTGGCCTTTGGCCAAAGGCTTCGTGAGGACTTCCATCAGCTTGTTGGGCAGTTCTCGTTCATCATACATTAGAACTGCATCCTCTGAGGGAATTGAAATTGGAAGAGCTCGAAGCAATTCAGTGGCAGGAGCTTTGTAGTTCGTGTGCTTAGTTATCCAATCCAAAACCCAAGTGATGACATCCTTTGGGTCGCCAGAGATGTGCAGTGTGGCATAGAATTGAAGAATGATGTCAGTGTTCCAATCTCTGATGTCAGTACAGAAGGGAAGTAACCCAGCTTCGTGAAGAACGTTGAGGACTGGAGCAAAGCAAGGTATTTCCTCCATATCACATTGAGGAATAAGGGTATGCTGAAATATCTTGTTTCTCCCACACAGCGCAGAAGCATAGTAGTTAAGCTGATTTCTTGTCTAGAACATCCTGTGTCTGATGCGAAGCTTGTCATATGGATTTTAGCCAGTGAAGTACATGCGTTCTTCATAGAATGCCTCTTTCTGAAACTTTCGCCTTTTGGAGAAAGGCTGATTTTGCTATGGTTGAAGATTGTGTTACTGTTCTTGAGAAGTAGCCACTACCATCGTTGTTTCTCTGTTCACCAGAACAATAGCATTCTTGAGCACACTCCTCATGAATGCTTCTCCCGTGAGATACGGTGAGGATCTCAGTTGCAGCAGGAGTCGGAGGGATTTGAGTTGACCTTGGTGAGCGGGGATGAGTTTCTTCTCAGAAATCATCATGAATTACTGGAGTGCTGCACCCAATGTCATCATCACCCACTTGTTCTTCATTGGTCTTTGGAGGAGCGGTGGACTGAGGAATATCATCTATTTGTATTTCCTCATCCATTACTTCATTATATTCATCATCATCCATTTCTTCATCTTCTTCAGGAATGAAAAAGTCAACTCCGAAGGGAACGATCATGTATGATGGTGCTACATTCAGAGGGGTAGCATCCATCGGGGCTGATGAAGACTCTCACTAAGTAACCTTCACACGTTTGGCCTCTGAGGTTTCTGAGGCCATTGAAGCTTTTCTCTTTTTGGCTTCATTCTCAGTCGCTTTGGTCTTTTCACGTCTGATGTAGACGGTGTCACTTTCTTCACCTTTGAGGGTTGAGGTGAAGGAATAATTTCATCAGACACTGGTTCAGTGTCAGGCCTGGCAGTTTCCTCAGCTGAAATGTTTTGAGGAATTTCCTCAGCAGCTGGTTCATCAGTTTCATCTTCCTCAAGCAGCTGAACAGTATAGCTTGACTGAGATGGTGTTCGCTGCTTTGGAGGGGCAGTTCTCTTGTTGTATTCATCAACATTAGTCGTTGCAGCCTTGATGAATTTCCCTTTGACGCCTTGCCGATCAGAGTGAAGACTTGTATACTTGTCTGTCAGGGTTTTAAGTTCAGCCTGAGTTGATACAAGTGCTTCACGCGTCAGGTTGAGGAGATTCTGCTTGAGGAATTTCTCCTTTTTAACTTTTGCAGCCCTTGCTTGCTTTTATTGCTTCTCTTTCCACTTTGCTTCATTGATAAACGTAGCCACCATATGGCTGACACCAGCGGGAAGCTTTAAGTCATCAACCGGTGTGTTTGGATCTTCATACCAGAGGTCGATGAAATCCAGCAAAACCTTCGGGTCCATGGCTAGAGGAATGGAGCTCCATAGGCTTGTGCAACCCGTTCCTATTTGTTTCTGATGATTGCTTGGAGTGTTTCCTTATCAAATTCTTCACTTCCTTCTGATGCAGAAGGAACATTGATGACTTTGCTAGGACTTGGCCTGATGCCTCTACCAACAGTCATTTTAGTCTTCAATAAAGTGGGTGAATACTTTGCAGCAGAGCTAGTGGCAGATGGCACTGAGGAACTTGATTGAGCAGGTTGATGCTTACTGTGTTGCTTCTGTTGTGGGGTGAAGACTGAGGTGCTGTTGAAGATTTTGCTGCCGTTGCAGCCTTCTGAGGCAATTGCTCTTTTGGCACTTTAGTTGAGGCTTCAGGTTTCTTCAGCAAAGTCTTCTTCTGAGGAATTGCTGTAGCACAGGCCTCAACAGCTGAAGAAGTGGCAGAAGTGGTTGCAGCAGCAGAGTCCTCATTGAATTTCTTCACAGCTGCTTCTGCCTTCTTATGTAACTTAGACAAATATTTGCTTTTCTCATCTGGGTAATCCTCAATAGTTTCTACACTTGAGGGATGAGCGACTTGTTGATCACCCTGTGGAGGCCTTTTACAAGGTGACTTGACGGCGAATTTCTTCGCATATTTTGGAGTTACATATCTGTACTCCTTCCACTCCTTAGCCCACCTGTGCTCAATCTTCTGAAGCCTTATCTTGTGCTTCATCATGGTCTCTTTACCATGAATTTCCTCATCCGGAGTACAATAGTCAGCATATATATCTTCAGGTATTTCAAATGATGTGCTCTGTTCAAGCTTCTTTCCTCCCTTTTCTTCCGGTCATCCTCCATTTTCTTCAACTGAGGATTTTGCTGAGGAATTTGAACTCTTGATGATTCCGAGGACACAGGTAAAGTTTCTTCAAGGAATGCTGCAAATGAGTTAAGTTGATGAGAACCTAGAGATTCATCAGCTCACATTTTTGTACCTGTGAACAGAGTATAGGTGCGAAGAATTTGGAGAGGTCATATGCGTTCTCTGATTTGAAATTGATTTTTTTTTAAAGTTGAGGAATTTGAACAGTGAGTTGAGGAATTTGACTAAGCATTGTGATCTTGGGTTCCAGAGTTGTCCAAATAAGAGAATTTACACAATTGAGGAATCTCATGAAGAATTTTAGTGTCTTAGTGAAATTCATCAAGTGTTTGAGGAATGAGTGTGCATGGCTAACAGACTCTGTGAGGAAAAACAGATTTCACGAGTCTAAAGTTAATTAAAGGATGAACAGAGGTAGTAAAATAGGATTTCATGTACCCTGAGCGAAAAACATGAAGAACTGGAGCAATAAAAGAGAGAAGTTCCTCGGTTCAGATCTTCAACGCGCTAAATTGGCAACTGAAATTAGCTACGGCGGCGGCGGAAGATGATTTTTCACAGTCGTCGTGAGTCCGGCGACGGCGAGGGCAAGGCAGGGAAGCTTTTCCTCACCGACAACGAGGATGCTAGCGGTGGCTCTAGGGTTGAGCTCGAGCGGAGAAAATGAGAGGACAAAGAGTTTAGACTGAGGGGGGGGGGGGGGTAAGGGCCTATTTATAGCTCGGGTGAAAAACTGTTCGGCCAAAACTTTCGCATAGAACTGCCCTTGCTCCTTCGTCTCCGCATGACACATGGAGCCCATGACTGAAGCGGTGGAGTTCGTGGTTATCCGATCGTGAGAAGTGGGTCCAGTTCTTGTGTAATGTTATAAAAACAATTTTTGAATTTTTGAGGATTTCGTTGCAAAGTCCTCAGCTGAGAAGGACACAGTGAGGATTTTGAACAAGTGTCAAGTAGAACGCATATGAAGAAATGAGAATAGACTAGGTTGAGCTTAGCATAGAGGGGAGTCGGGTCCGATCACATTCACTTAGATGAAATTACAAATTGAAGACTGAGCTATAAGTGAATGTTGTTGAGGACTTTTAAATCTCAGTCTATATATATATATATGCAAATGAAAACCATCAAATATTTTGAAGAATTTGAAGTTTTTTGAAGATTTTGAGAATTTGAGGATTTTGTGACAAAGTGTCACATTGATGAATTTCAACTTTGAAGAAAAACAGCATGAAGAATTTCAAAGTTGGGTGGTGGCGTGACCCACCGTATAAGAATGATGATTTCAGGCGCCACGTACAATTGTTGTAGGGCCCTGAGAAGTAAATTCTTCATTAATTTCTTCACACTAAGAGTGATATTATTCATTGATTGGAGAAAATCGATTCTTCGTGTGTTGCACATCTAAGTCATCAATTTTGCATAAGTGTTAAGATGTGTGCATGTTTTCACAAAACATTTGAAGACTCTAGGATATTTAGCTCACCGCAACTTGCAAAACCTTCTCTCATCTAAGGGCTTAGTGAAAATATCTGCTAGTTGATCATCAGTCTTCACATGGTCGATGATGATATTGCCCTTGAGGACATGGTCCCGAAGAAAATGATGACGAATCTGGATGTGCTTAGTCCTCGAGAGTTGTACTGGGTTGTAGGCTATCTTGATTGCACTCTCATTGTCGTAGTAGAGGGGCACATCCTTCATGTTGATGCCATAGTCTTTGAGGGTTTGCTTCATCCATAGGAGTTGAGCACAGCAGGATCCAGCAGCAATGTCCTCAACTTCGGCAGTGGAGAGAGAAACATAGTTATGCTTCCTTCATGACCAACACACTAATGATATTCCAAGGAAATGGCATGTGCCTGATGTTGAATTGCGATCCACACGGTCACCAGCAAAATCAGAATCAGAATATCCAACGAGGTGATGATTTGAGCCCTTGGGGTACCATAATCCTAGTGTTGGTCTGTGAGCTAAGTATCGAGGAATATGTTTCACAGTCTTATGGTGTGATTCCTTCGGTTTTGCTTGAAAACGAGCACACATGCAAACACTAAGTATTATATCTGGCCTAGATGCACATAGATACAATAAAGAGCCAATCATCGAGCGATATACCTGCTGATCGAAATCTTTACCATTTTCGTCAGTGCAGAGGTGGTCGTTGGTAAGCATAGGAATCTTGACGCCTTTGCATTCATGCATGTCGAATTTCCTCAGAACATCCTTGAGGCATTTTTCCTATGATACGAAGATGCCATTGCGTTGTTGATGAATTTGAAGACCCAAGAAGAATTTCAGCTCCCCCATCATACACATCTCATATTCTTCACTCATCATGTAAGCAAATTCATCACTGTAACGTTTGTCAGTACAACCAAAGATAATGTCATCGACATATATTTGGCACACAAATAGTTCATTGTCATAAGATTTTGTGAAAAGAGTTGGATCAAGTGAACTAGGTTTGAAGCCTTTCTTCATGAGGAATTCCTTCAATGTATCATACCACGCCCAAGGGGCTTCCTTGAGGCCATATGGTGCCTTTTTGAGTTTTAAGAATTTGTGTTGATGCTTCGGATCCTCAAAACCTGGGGGCTGAGCAACATATATATCTTCCTCAAGCTTACCATTGAGGAATGCACTTTTCACATCCATTTGATATAGAGTAATGTTATGATGATTAGCATAAGCAAGTAGTATTCGAATAGCCTCAAGTCTAGCAACAGGTGCAAAACTTTCATCGAAATCAATTCCTTCAACCTGTGTGTAGCCTTGGGCTACAAGCCGTGCCTTGTTCCTCACCACTTGACCATCCTCATCTTGCTTGTTTTGGAAAATATACTTGGTGTCGATGATATTGTGCTTGCGAGGATCTGGTCATTTGACGAGTTCCCACACATCATTTAGCTTGAATTGAAGAAGTTCATCTTGCATGGCTTGAATCCACTCAGGTTCCGTGAAGGCTTCAGCAACTTTTGAGGGTTCTGTGATAGACACAAAAGAGGAGTGCCCACAAAAGTTAACTAAATGTGAAGATTTTGAACGAGTGAGAGGACCTGGCGCATTGATTTCATCGAGGATTTTGTCAAGTTCCACTTCATTTGCAATTCTTGGATGGGCTGGTTGAAGATTTTGTCTGGGCTGAGGAATTGGATCTAGAGAAATTTCCTGAGGTGCACCTCCTTGAATTTCATGAGTGCTAGGGATGATTCCTTCAACAATTTCCTCAGTAGGAATGATGTCTTCAGTAGCTTTGAACTTGATAGCTTCCTCAGGAGATAATTTGTCTGGCACAGGAGGCACTTGCTCTCTTTGCGAGCCATTAGTTTCATCAAACCGCACATCTACAGTTTCAACAACCTTGTTGTGATAGGTGTTGAAGACTCGGTAGGTGTGCGAGTCCTTTCCATAACCAAGCATAAAACGCTCATGTGCTTTGGGTGCAAATTTTGAGCTATGGTGAGGATCTCTAATCCAACATTTTGCACCGAAGACTTTGAAATAACTTACATTGGATTTCTTGTCAGTGAGGAGTTCATATGAGGTTTTCTTGAGGAATTTGTGAAGATATACCCTGTTGATGATGTGGCAAGCGGTATTTATTGCTTCAGGCCAAAAACGACGAGGAGTCTGATATTCTTCAAGCAGGGTCCATGCCATTTCAACGAGAGTCATGTTCTTGCATTCAACGAGGCCATTATTTTGAGGAGTGTAAGGAGCAGATAATGCGTGAGTAATACCAAGTTCATCAAGATAATCATCAAGACCAGTGTTTTTGAATATTGTCCCATTGTCACTTCTGATGTGTTTGATCTTGACGCCGAAGTTCGTTCAGGCCCATGAGGAAAATCGTTTGAAGACTTCCTGCACTTTAGTTTTATATAGAATGATATACGCCCAGGTATATCGATAATAGTCACCAACGATGACAAAGCCATATAAGGATGCTGCATTGGTTAGAGTAGCATAATGACTAGGTTCAAATAGATCCATGTGAAGAAATTCAAACGGTCGAGTAGTAGTCATGATAGTCTTCGAGGGGTGTTTGGATCTCGTCATTTTTCCAAAATCACAAGCACTGCAGAGGTGGTCCTTGAGGAATTTGACTGATTCGATGCCAATTACATGCTTCTTCTTCGCCAACGTGTGCAAATTCCTCATGCCTGCATGACCAAGTCTTCGATGCCATAGCCAACCTTCTAAGGTTTTTGCTAGTAAGCATGTGGCTGGTTGAGGACCTGTGGAAAAATCAACAATGTACAAATCTCCTCTCCTAAAGCTTTCGAAGATTTTGGATCTGTCAGATTCCATGATGACTACACATCTGTATTTTACAAAGATAACAACCATATCAAGATCACAAAGCATTGAGGCTGGCATGAGGTTAAACCCAAGGGATTCAACAAGCATCACTTTGTCCATGTGCCCGTCCTTGGAAATAGCCACTTTGTCAAATCCCAATACCTTGCTTTTACCTTTGTCAGCATAAGTGATTTGCTTCAGTGGTGATGGAGTCAGTGGCATATTCATCAGCAAGCTTTTATCACTAGTCATGTGGTTTGTGCAACCACTGTCAAGAATCCACTCAGTGTTCTTGGGTTTGTCATCCTGCAGATGAATTAGTAGAGCTTACCATCTCATATGCTTCAGACTTGAAGAATATGATTTCAATTTCATCAGATTGGAATTCCATCATAAACAGTAAATTTGAGGACGTGTGAAATATTATCATTTCATCAATTTTAGCTTGCGTCCAATCAAGCATTTTCCTCAGGTCTCGATCAAATTCTTCAGATGACGATTTTCATCTAGAGACCTCACCTACAGAAGTGATTAGTTCAATTTCTTCACCACCCACACCTGAAGGGGTGGCAAAGAGTTCATCATCCTACGAACAACATATGAGAAAGGGGGCATTGAAGCTAATGCGCTTCGTTTCACAGTAGGGGGTTTAGAGTACTCAAATGAATAGGCAGAGAAGTTCTTTGAGAATTTATGAACATAATGATTTGAGGAATAATGCTCATATTCATATTCCATGTAATTTCCCTGCATATCAGAAGCATTAGCACGAGTACGAGCATAGTATTGACCACTTGAGGATTTTGATCCTCTTGAGGACTTTGGTCCACCTATGAAATTTGATCTGGGGTTCACGTTCCTCACACGAGGTGTCATGAGGACATTCACCTGAAGATTTTCCAAGCAACTTTTGGGGACCCAGATTTTCCTTAGGGGTGGTCCATTCCTGCACTTACTTCCAACATATCGAGCAAATATTTCACCATATTGATTTTTGAACAGTTTATAGTTGGAGTCAAATGACTCATCTCAGGAATAGGATAATTCATATGAACGTCTGTTAGAGTAGATGGATCAACGGGAGGGCCATTAGCAGCAACCCATGAGGTTTTGGGATACTGCTCAGGTTTCCAGTATGATCCATCATTATTCAATTTCCTCTCAAAGGCAATTCCTTCTTTCCTCGGGTTCCTGTTCAAGATCTGCTTTTTGAGCACATCGCAAAGGGTTTGATGTCCTTTCAGACTTTTGTATATTCCTCTCACATACAATTCCTTCAGCCCTGCATTTTCATCAGTAGCATTTGTGGTTTTCTCAAGTGAAGAATTTTATACCACAGGGACAGTTGAAGAATTTATAGCGATAGAAGCATTTGCTGATTCTGGTGAAGAATTAGCAGTTTCACATTCAATGCATTTCAAACATGGTGGAATGAATTCAACCTGATCGGTACTGATTTGTTGAGCAAGCAATGAATCGTTTTCCATTCGAAGATCATCATGAGACATCATCAACTTCTCAAGATCAAGTTTCCTTTGAAGAATTTCATAGGAAAGTTTCTCATGATCGGTCAAGAGTGTGCGATAACGATCTTGAAGACTTCCAAATCTAGACTGAAGACTTTTCACATCTTCAGTGAGGACTTGAGTGCGATTCATTTCATCATTCAACAGATAATCGCTTCTGTCTAGAAGTTGTTGAAGCTTTTCAATGGTGCTTTGTTGTTTAGTTTCAATGTTGGCAAGTTTACTGTAACTGGGTTTTTTATAATCATCAGTTTCACAGTCACTTGAGTCAGAGGAGGAAGTATCATTCGGTACCTTTGAACCTTTTGCCATGAAGAAATAGGTTGGAGCAAAGTCATCAACATAGTCATGAGTGTAGATAGCATTGTCATTTTCTTCAAGGTTGAGGATTGACTTTTTCACGAATATGGTAGCCAGTGCAAGACTTGCCACACCATATTCTGAATCTTCTTCAGATCCTTCCTCTTCATCACATTCCTCAGATTCTTCTTCAGAATCCATTTCCTTGCCAGTGAGTTCCCGAGCCTTTCTGAAACTGGTCTTCTTGTGCGATGAGGACTTTGAGGATGAGGATTTTGAATATTTCTTATTTTTCTTCGAGTCATCAAAACTTTCCTCCTTGTATTTCTTTTTCATTGATTCCTTCACCTAGCAAGGATAGTCAACAATGTAGTGACCATATTTCTTGCATTTGTGGCAGGTTCTTTTCTTGTAGTCCTCAGATGAAGATTTTGATTCCCTCATATCTATTCTTATAGATTTACCAAACTAGCCACGCCTTGTAAACTGCTGGAATTTCCTCACGAGCATTGCAAGCTCCTGTCCAAGTTTTTCAGGATCACCAATGGTGCAATATGTGTCTTCTTCTTCAGATGAGGAAATTGCTTTAGCCTTCAGCGCACGAGCTCTTCAGTAGCTTGGTCCATACATACCTCTCTTTTCTTCCTGTTGGAATTCATGAGTATTGAGTCTTTCGAGTATATCAGCAGGATCAAGCATCTTATAGTGTGCTCTTTCTTCAATCATCAGAACCAGTGTATCAAATGATGAATCCGAAGATCTTAGCAGTTTCTTCACAACTTCATGGTTAGTAATGTCTCGAGCTCCGAGTGCTTGCAGTTCATTTGAGATGTCAGTGAGGCGATCAAAGCTATCTTGGCAGCTTTCATTGTCAAACCTCTTGAAGCGATTGAAGAGATTGTGAAGAACATCAACGCGAGAGTCACGCTGAGTTGAAATTCCTTCATTAACTTTGGACAACCCATCCCAGATAAACTTTGTTGTGCCCAAAGCACTCACTCTGCCATACTAACCTTTCCTCAGATGGCCACAGATGATATTCTTCGCTTGGGAATCAAGTTCTTTAATTTCTTCACATCAGCGGCACAGACAGTAGCAGCGATGGAGGGAATGCCATGTTCCACAATGTACCAGAGATCATTGTCAATAGCTTGAAGATGCATCTGCATCTTGGTCTTCCAATAGGGAAAGTCCTTTCCTTAGAAGGTAGGACATCCTGCAGTGACCTTGATCATACCTGTAGTCGACATAACTAAAACTCTAGGTGGTTAAACCAAAATCACACAGAACAAGGGAGTACCTTGATATGATACCAATTGAAAGTGCGTTATATCGACTAGAGGGGGGGGGTGAATAGGCGATTTTTAGAATTTCACCGGTGAGGAAATTTCTCACTGATGAATAACGTGCAGCGGAAACAACACAAGGTCAGAGGTGCAAAGATTACAACAGTAGTTTTCTTGATTAAAAACGGTTTGCACAGTATGCAGGCACAGAATAAGCAGGTGAAGATTAACTCGTATGAAGAATTTGAGGTTGAGGAAATTCAGAGAAAGTCTTCAGGAAATTCTTCAGATAGAGACAACGAAAGTCTTCAACATACATTATTGAGGAATTGAAAGAGTTGAAGAAATAGAACCCGTATCACAATGAAGACAGTTGTTGATGACCCAGTTCCAACTGTTGTGATAGTCGTAACGTTTGGTTTGGAGCGGCTTGGCATTGAAACCAAAGGAGACACACAATCCCTATCGTGTTCTCCTTTGAGCTAAGGACACACAGTCCTCGCCCAACACTCGTGGTAAGTCTTCAGGGCAGACTTCCAAACCCTCACAAACTCGGTCACCCGGCGATCCACAATTGACTTTTGGATTACGCTAGACCATGACGCCTAACCGTTTGGAGGATGCACGGTCCTCAAAGGTAAAAGGCTTCAGTTCCACACAGGAACAAATTATTCAGTGATGCTCAATCACTTGGTTTTTGGTTTGTGGTTTGCTGTTTGGGATATTTCCTCACTTGATGATTTACTCTCAAAGACTCTGAGGAATTTGGGTTGCTCTAAATGACAAGTGTCAGTTTCTCGCGGAGCAGCCAACCAGCTACTAGTTGTGGGGGCGGCTATTTATAGCCTGGGAGCATCCCGACATGATTTGACATAAATACCTTTAAATATTATGACCGTTGGTGTGGATAAGATCGGTGAGGTGGCGTGAATCGCGGCAACAGTCGGGACTCTCAACTGTGAGAGTCCTCATGTCTCTCATATTCCTCACTTGAGGCTTTTGTAGGATTAGGTGTGGGTTGAGCACCATGAGGAAATTCATTCTGTAGTGTTACCTCGACCCCCTTTAACAGTACGGTGTTCCTATGACTCAAGAGTGAAGAAAATGAAACAGAAAGAATAAGTCTTCATGCTTCAAAGTCTTCACACTGATTTTCTTGTGGGCACACCGAGTTCCTCATCTTCGGTATCTTCATGAGGACTATCAATTTCACCGCAATTTCTTCGCGATCAAAATTTTCAGCATAAGCCCAATTTCTTCAGCCGAAGATATACATTTTTAGGGGTCGATATTCATCATATAACTCAAACTCCTCAGCGACTTATAGAGCGTGTGTACACTTATAAACACATTAGTTACTTAACCTATAAGTCTTCAAATCACCAAAATCACTAAGGGCACTAGAGAGTTCCGGATGTATCACATACTTTGTATCGTTGTGATTACGAGTGTCTGAGATAGATGAGGTTCCGAGATTCTGGTTATGTGTTGACGGATGTGATACACTGGACGGGTTAGTATAGGAGTTGAGTGATATATTACTCCTTGTATCCGTGGACCAGATTGCATGACCAGAAATTTCAGGAGTTCTTAGGTGGGAATTCAAGTAGTTACTTATAGGACAATCTTCCAACAAATTCATGATGTTAGGTTGGGGTTCGACATCTAGTGGATTTGTTTATTCATGGACGACTTACAACGGTTCTCATTGCGTCTTAAAGAGTCCGTGTAGCTTGCTACGACTCGGGGACGCTTCGTATGTCGTGTGCTCTGCCTTGTACATGATGGGTACTGTAAGGATCGAGCCCGAGCGATCCTATCCAAGAAAATATCAGACGAAATCTCTCTCATGAATTTGTTCTGGCTTGTTTCGTAAGCCTCACCCTTTGTTTTGTTGGAATATGGTAATTTGAGTTGCTTCGATGTCAAACGGTGATTTCATATCTTTCCAATAGCGGTTCTCATATCTATATGGGAATGCTCATTAATTCTTTTACTCAATCAAGTGTCTTATGAATTCTTTTCAACCAGAGTTTTCATATCAATTCTTTTTCATCTGGTGTGCTTCTCTTCAAGTGAATTCAATCCTCTCCAGTTGTGCAAGATCAATCTCTCTTTTCTTTCCGGAGTTCATCTCATCCACCTCAAGTTGTCTTTGTTTTCCCCGCCCTCTCGCCCTTTTCTTTAGTGATTGGATTACATCCAAGTGCATTTCATTTTGTTGTAGCTTCCGCTATCTTTTCTTCCGTGTCCTTTCTGGTGATTCATTGTGAAGATTCTGAGGAACTTCGTGTTCATATTTAGTAAATCTTGTTATCTTTCCGGTGAATTCAATTTAGTTGTCTGTGTTCATCATATCCTTTTCATCCTTGTAATTATTTCCTGTGTTGGAAATTCTTATCAAGCCTATCTTGTTTACTCATTTATCTCTATTCTATCCGGACCGTTGAAGTTATCTCAAAAGTTTCTTGTTTTCAATTCTTTCAGTTATTTCGAGGTGCTCAACCTCATCAAGTTTTCTCGTATACCGGTGCATTCAATCTTCCTTTCAATCTTTTCAACAGTGTTTTTTTTCAGTGGGCCCATAACCCATAGGTTCTTTCCCAGGATCTTATCTGGTTCTTGTAATATTTTCGGAGTTCTCTAATTCTTTTCTAATATGACATAAGAATGGTTTCCATTAGTCATATTCCCTCTTCAAGGTCGCTTCACAAATTTATTCTAATCCTTCGCTCAACCTTTCATTCTTCGTTATTCCGGAGTATCTCAGTTATTCTTGGTGGTGTTCTCCTCATCATTTTCACCTTCAAGACCGAAGGAGTGTTTATCTCATATATTGGTCCATTTCCTGAAGATTCATCATTTCAGCTTTGTGTTATCATCTTGAGTTGTTCCCAGTCATGAGTAATCCCTTTCTTGCTATCCGGTGCATTTCTGAATTGTTTTCATTCTCGATCCTCCGAAGGCCATCATTTCAGAAGATTCTTCGTTCTCACCTTTCAGCTTTCATCCTTAATTCTTCTCAATTGTTGTCTCTTCGTTCGTCTCTCAATTATTCCGGTGCTTCGTTCAAGTGTTTTTTCTCAGATGGCTCATGATCTCTTCATTCTCATGTATCTTCATTCATTCATGTTCGTCTCATTCGTTTCAATTCTTACCGGTGCTTCGTTGAAGATTTCTTCAGTTTGTGCTCTATCTATCTCTCCTCAATCATTTCTAAAAGAATAAGTGGTACGCTAAATCCGTTGTTCGTTGTCAATTAAACATGATGAAGGATAAGCTTAACATAATTCTTATTCTTGTTCATAGTGATTTGAATTATTCTTCCGGAGTGGCTCATGATATCAATTCTTTTCTCAAGTGCTTATCTTTCTCTTCCGAAGTTCCAAGTTCTATCAAGTATCTCTTTGAGAAGCTTCATCTAAATCATTGGAAGGCCTTTAATCTTATTCTTTCATCATTTCATTCTGGTGTTCCCCAAGAGGTTCGTCATGGTGGTTCATCAAGGTTTCAATTCTTTCTCAAGGTGTTCTTCAAGATTCTTGTTGGAGAACCTCAAATATTCTTTCTCTTACTTTCTAGTGCAGTTCTCCCTCCTTTATCCTTTGAGGTGGTATTATAGAGCTCTTGTTAGTGGAGGACTCTCGAAGAGAAGTTGTTTCAAGAATTAAATATGTAAACCCACCATTCTTTGATCATGAGATATTTTCAACCCATGATTCTTCATTGAGCTATCTTGGTTAAGATTCACCTGAAGCTTTTCCTATGGATTGTTGCTGCTATGGTGATTATCGATGATCCAAGTTCTCAATGTATGCTCTTGCTGAAAGAAGTTTCCCTTCTCTTGTTTCTCCCAATCAATCTTTGTTTCCGTTAGTGGCTGGTTGTCAACTCATTGTTAGAGATGGCTTTCATAAGTCCACTACAAGCTTGTTCTTTTCGTTGTTGTTTTTCCAACAACTACGTCAATTCTTCTTGGTCAGAGGCTCTTCAATTCTATTGTGATAGTAGTTGTCATTTTCTTCTCCATTCTATTCTTCTCATGATGTTGTTCCTATTCTCTTGTTCCGGAGTTGTTGCGATGTTGCTCTCTTTTATCCATCATCTAGTTGTGTCAAGATCGTGTTCTATCCTTTCTCATTCATTTAACCGGAGTGGGGTGTTATCTTTTCATCTTCTTTCCTTGCATATCAATTTAGTGGTTTGTTGTGAATCTTGTCAAGATCTTTTCCATCTTATGAAATTTTTGTCCTCTTTTTCCTACCGAAGAGTTGTCGAATTTTTTTTGTGAATTCTTGCTTGTTCCTCATGTCATTCTTCATCTCTTTGCAACCTTCAAGGATCGTTGGTTTCACTCGTTTGACAAAGAAGTGACTAAGTTCTTACATTTTGCTCTTATCATCCTCTCCCCTCCCCCTTTCATTCTTAGATCTCGGGGCGAGATCTCTTGTTAGTGTAGGAGAGTTGTGACAGCCCCAATGCAATTCTTCCCCGTTTTGTTATCCTTTCCATGTTTGGCAACCTTGATGTGGTATTATATGTGGTGTGAGCCCATCATTGTGTATCCATTCCATGTACATTAGACATCATGCATGGCATCATCCTTTGTCTTGTCTTGTTGCTTGTGTTGCACCTGTGGTTGTTGAAAGTGGAGTGCCTTGTGAGTGTGTGATGACCCACAAGTACAGGGGAACTGTCGTAGTCCTTTCGATAAGTAAGAGTGTTGAACCCAACGAGGAGCAGAAGGATCTGACAAGTGGTTTTCAGCAAGGTAATATCTGCAGGCACTGAAATTATCGGTAACAAGTGGTTGTGTGGTGAGATGATTCATAGCAAGTAGCAAGTAAAAAAAGCAACAACAGTGCAGCAAAGTGTCCCAATCCCTTTTGTAGCAAGGGACAAGCCTGGACAAAGTTTTATAGGAGGAAAAACGCTCCCGGGGACACATGGGAATTTTTGTCATGCTAATTTTCATCATGTTCATATGATTCGTGTTCGTTACTTTGATAGTCTGATATGTGGGTGGACGGCGCTTGGGTACTGCACTTACTTGGACAAGCATCCCACTTATGATTATCCCCTCTCGCAAGCATCCGCAACTACGAAAGAAGAAATAAGACAAATTCTAACCATAGCATTAAACTAGTGGATCCAAATCAGCCCCTTACGAAACAACGCATAAACTAGGGTTTAAGCTTCTGTCACTCTAGCAACCCATCATCTACTTACTACTTCCCAATGCCTTCCTCTAGGCCCAAATAATGGTGAAGTGTTATGTAGTCGACGTTCACATAACACCACTAGAGGAAAAACAACATACAACACATCAAAATATCGAACGAATACCAAATTCACATGACTACTTATAGCATGGCTTATCCCATGTCCTCAGGAACAAAAGTAACTACTCACAAAGCATAATCATATTCATGACCAGAGAAGTAATGAATAGCATCAAAGATCTGAACATAAACTCTTCCACCAAGTAATCCAACTAGCATCAACTACAAGGAGTAATTAACACTACTAGCAACCTTACAAGTACCAATCGGAGTCGCGAGACGGAGATTGGTTACAAGTGATGAACTAGGGTTTGGAGATGAGATGGTGTTGATGAAGATGTTGATGGTGATGAGTCCCCTCCAATGATAGGAGTGTTGGTGATGACGATGGTGACGATTTCCCCCTCTGGGAGGGAAGTTTCCCCGACAGGATCGTCCTGCCGGAGCTCTAGATTGGTTCTTCTCAAGTTCCGGCTCGTGGCGGCGGCGAATCCTCCGAAAATCCTCCTCTTGATTTTTTCCAGACCGAAACCCTTCTTGTAGCAAAAGAGGGGGGCCAGTGGGCCAGCAGGGAGCCCACAAGCCCCCTAGGCGCGGCCAGGGGGTGGTCGCGCCTAGCAGGCTTGTGGCCACCTGCTTGCGCCCCTCTGGCACTTCTTCGGCCCAGTATTTTTTATAAATCCCAAAAAAAATTCACGTTTATTTTCACGGCTTTTGGAGTTGCGCAGAATAGGCATCTCAAACTTGCTCCTTTTTAGGCCAGAATTCCAGCTGCCGGCATTCTCCCTCTTCATGTAAACCTTGCAAAATAAGAGAGAAAAGGCATAAGTATTGTACCGTGAAGTGAAATAACAACCCAAAAAGTGATAAATAACAACATGAAAGCATGATGCAAAATGGACGTATCAACTCCCCCAAGCTTAGACCTCGCTTGTCCTCAAGCGAAAGCCTAGATCAATAAACATGCCCACATGTTTAGGGAGAGAGGTGTCGACAAAACAAGGTACGAACATGCAGGCATCATGAGCATGATCAGAACAGCAATACCAACATAGAATCTCATGTTAAAGTGATAATTCCTTCACAAAGTAAAGTATGGATCAAGAACCTTACCGAGAATTAACAACCGACAGCCTTTAGTCATTGAATCAATTGCAATTTATCACAACATCGGAAAGAGTCATATAAGAGCTTGTAAAGCAAATCCACATACTCAATCATCTTTTCGTTCTCTACATTTTCTACTACCCGCGTGGTACTCATGAGATCAAAGTTTCAGCTGGACACAAAGAAAGATAGGGGCTTATAGTTTCGCCTCCCAACTACTTACCTCAAGGGTAATGTCAACAATGATAATTCATGAATACTTACCTCTAAGTTGACATATGAATATAGATCTTTCCAAAGCATATGACATTAGCCAAGATAAAGGCGAAACAAGGAATTGGTGAAGATCACCATGACTATTTCAAGGGCAAAAAGTGAAGGTACAAGATAGGCCCTTCGCAGAGGGAAGCAGAGGTTGTCATGCGCTTTTGAGGATTGGATGCGTGTCCTCTTAGTGCGGAGGAACGTCACTTTATATTGCCTCCTGTGATAAAGAACTTTATTATGCAGTCTGTTTCTTTTATGTCTTCCTCATCACAGGTTCGTACAAAGCTTATTTTTCACACACTAATAGATCATACATATTAGGGAGCAATTTTTATTGCTTGCACCGATGACAACTTACTTGAGGGATCTTATTCAATCCATAGGTAGGTATGGTGGACTCTCATGGGAAAATTGGGTTGAAGGTTTATGGATGCACAAGTAGTATCTCTACTTGGTGCGGGAGTTTTGGCTAATATGAGGTGGAAGCAATTGTCACATGCTAAGGGATCTCTAGTCATATATCATTGTTCGGAACCAAGCAAACACAATTCATTATGTTGTCTACCTTGTCCAACATCTACTTCTTCTAAGCATGTAATAGTTTAGTGAGTGTTCACAATCATAGATGGTGTTAAAGATGGTATATTTATATGTGAACCTCCCCTTCTTTATCACTTCCTATTAATTGCAACAATGACCAAGGTCTACGTTTGTCTACCCTCAACATGTTTCAATCATCATTCTTTTTATATGTGAAGCCATCACTTCCCATAAGATCATTACATGATCTTTCATGCTTTTGTTCTTTTCTCAATCTTTTGATCATGGCATGAGGCAAAGCCCTTAACTAAGACACTCTTTATTATATGGCTCACGAGCTCGAATACATCGGGGGTGACACAAAGCAAAACTCAAGCCTAAAACACTAAGACCTTTAATCCACTAGAGAAAGAGAAAACTGAAAAGGAACAAACTAAAACAAAGGTAAAGGCAAAAGATGTGATGGTGGTACGATACCGGGGCAACTCCCCCAAGCTTGGCACAAGCCAAGGAGATTGCCCATACCCATGCTCAGTTGTCTTCCTTTGGAGGTGATGCTGGTGGAGTTGTTGCAACATGGGTTTGATCCTCCGTCTTCCAAGGCATAGGTGCTCCATCGTGGAAAGATGAACGAGTCTCCGGAATCCTTAAATCTGCATCAATCTTGTGCTTGTTGGTGAACTCCGTGATTATCATGTGGTTGGCGTTGAGTCCACGCTCCACCATCCCTTGGCACTTGAGGACCTGTTGCTCCATTGCTTCGAGCCTCGCCTCCACGCTTCCGGTCTTCTTGGGCCCCTCAACATCACGGATGTGCAACATCCCCTCACGCATATCGATAGATTGAGGGTGTTGCAGCACTCCCGCGAGGTAGGGATTGATGATCTTCTGGAAGATCTTGTCCTTCAGAGCTTTTGGGGACGTCATAGCAATCTAGATCTGCAGCAGAAACAAGCTCGAAACGAAAACAAAGGAAATTTGTGTGATACGAGGGTCAGACCTTTCGGGAGAATATATAATGATTTTTTCCAGACCACAAGGAGTACTCCGCACGAAAACGGAGTCCAAGAGGCACACGAGGTGGCCACAAGCCCCCCAGGCGCGGCCAGGGGGTGGCCCGCGCCTGGCAGGCTTGTCGCCTCCTCGTGCGCTTTCCGGACTACTTCCAGTTTTTCTATTTTTTCAAATATTCCAAAACGGAGAAAAATTCCTACTAGAAAAGTTTTGGAGTCTGTTTTCTTACCGAATCACATACCTCTTCATTTTTGGAGTCTGAAACAGGCTGATAAATATCCCTTAGGTATTCTTCCGGAGTTATGGTATTGATAATATTGCTTTCAACATTTATGGGAGTACCTCAGATATAATGCTTGATTCTCTGCCCATTTACCACTCTCGGACAATTACCTTCTGTGTTGTGGATCTTGATAGCACCGAAACGATATACTTCCTCAACAATATAGGGACCTTACCATTTAGAGAGAAGCTTGCCTGCAAAAAATCTTAAACGAGAATTATATAGCAAGACATAATCACCTACATTGAACTCACGCTTTTGTATTCTCTTATCATGCCACCTCTTAACCTTTTCTTTCAACAACTTGGCATTTTCATATGCCTGAATTCTTCATTCATCAAGCGAGCTAATGTCAAATAACCTCTTCTCACCAACAAGTTTGAAATCAAAGTTGAGCTCTTTGATTGCACAATAAGCTTTATGCTCTAGCTCAAGAGGTAAATGACATTCTTTGCCGTACACCATTTTGTACGGAGACATGCCCATGGGATTCTTATAGGCAGTTCTATAAGCCCACAGTGCATCATCGAGCATCTTAGACCAATTCTTTCTAGACCTATTGACAGTCTTTTGCAGAATCAATTTAATCTCTCTATTGCTTAGCTCTACTTGACCACTGGACTGAGGATGATATGGAGACGCAATTCTATGGTTGACATCCTACTTAGCAAGCGTTTTACGGAAAGCACCATGAATGAAATGTGAACCACTATTGGTCATTAGATATCTAGGGACTCCAAATCTAGGGAAAATAACTTCTTTAAGCATCCTGATAGAGGTGTTGTGATCAGCACTACTAGTGGGGATAGTTTCTACCCACTTAGTGACGTAATCAACAGCAACTAGGATATGAGTATACCCGTTGGATTTTGGAAAAGGTCCCATATAATCAAAGCCCCAGACATCAAATGGTTCAATGACAACTGAATAGTTCATAGGCATTTCCTGACGTTTACTAATATTACCAATTCTTTGACATTCGTCACAAGACAAGACAAACTTATGGGCATCCTTGAAGAGAGTGGGCCAATAGAAACCTGATTGCAATACCTTGTGTGCAGTTCTATCCCCCGCATGGTGTCCTCCGTAGGCCTCGGAGTGACACTTCTGTAGGATCTGTCCCTGTTCATGTTCAGGTACACAACGTCTAATAACACCATCTACTCCTTCGTTATAAAGGTGAGGATCATCCTAAGACGATGCCTTCATTAACCATAGAGTGGCACTTCTCCCAATTCAAGACAAGATTGGTATCTTTACATCTCTGCAAGATCCGATCAAGGTTGCCGAGGCAATCATCAAAAGAAGACCCGTAAACGGAGAAGTCATCCATGAAAACCTCGACAATCTTTTCACAAAAGTCAAAGAATATAGCCATCATACATCTTTGAAAGGTGGGAGGTGCATTACATAAGCCAAAAGGCATACGTCTATAAGCAAAGGTACCGAAAGGGCAGGTGAAAGTGGTTTTCTCCTGATCAGATTGTGCAACTGGTATTTGGGAGAAACCAGAATAACCGTCTAGAAAGTAGAAGTGTGTGTTTAGACAGTCTTTCTAGCATTTGGTCGATAAAAGGCAAAGGGTAATGATCTTTCCTAGTGGATTTATTCAATTTCCTAAAATCGATCACCATCCTATAGCCAGTAATAATCCTTGTCATTAGGGACAACGGTAATACGTCCCTTCTTAGGGACACAATGCACCGGACTCACCCAATCACTATGAGCAACAGGATAGATAATACCCGCTTCTAGGAGCTTTATTATTTGTTTTCTTACTACCTCTTCATCTTAGGATTCAATCTCCTTTGATGATGAGCAACTAGCTTGAAATCAGGATCATTTTTAATCTTGTGCTGTCATAGAGTGGGACTAATGCCCTTAAGATCATCAAGAGTATATCCAATAGCAGCACGGTGCTTCCTCGGAGTTTTTAGTAACTTCTTTTCTTCATGTTGTGAGAGGCTAGCACTAATTATGACAGGATATATCTCTTTTTCATCAAGATAAGCATACTTAAGAGTATCACAATTGTTTAAGCTCGAACACAGGATCACCCTTTGGTGGGGGTGGATCCCCAAGCAGTTCAATAGGCAGATTATTCTTAAGGATAGGATATTGTTCTATGACAACTCTATCTATCTCATACCTTTCATCCATATGAATATCATTTTCATGCTCAAGCAAGTATTGCTCTAAGGGATCAGTAGGAGGCACGGCAATAGAAGCTAAGGCAATAGTTTCATCCTTACTGGCCAACTCTTTTTCATGAGGTTGTCTACCAAACTTGGAGAAATTGAACTCATGTGACACACCTTCAAAGCCAACAGTGACAGTTTGCTTCTCACAGTCAATATGAGCATTGACAGTATTGAGAAAAGGTCTGCCAAATATGATGGGACAAAAGCTATCTTGAGTGGTAGCAAGAACGAGGAAATCAGCAGGATACTTCATTTTACCACACAAGACTTCAACATCCCTAACAATTCCAACAGGGCAGATAGTATCTCTATTGGCAAGCTAAATAGTGACATCAATAGGTTCTATCTCAATAGGTGCAATCTCGTCTTTGATTTCATCATATAAGGATTGAGGTATTGCACTAACACTAGAACCCACGTCACATAAACCATGATAACAATGATCCCCTATCTTAACAGAAACAACAGGCGTGCCAACAACAGGCCTATGTTTGTCTCTAGCGAGTGGTTTAACAATTCTAGCAGCATCTTCACAGAAGTGAATATCATGGCCATCAACATTGTCGGACAGGAGATCTTTGATAATAGAAATGCTAGGTTCAACTCTAATTTGCTCAGGGGGTGTAGGTGTTCGAATGTACCCTCTACGTATCACAGTTGAAGCTTTAGAATGATCCTTTATCCTAACAGGGAAAGGTGGTTTCTCAATGTAAGCACTGGGAACAATAGGATCATTATAGGCAATGACTTTCTCTTCAACTGAATTGGGTTTAACTACATTGACTTCTAAGGGAGGATGATATTTAAACCACTTCTCTTTGGGGAGATCAATATGAGCAGCAAATGATTCACACAATGAAGCTACTATCTCAGAGTCAAGTCCATACTTAGCGCTAAAATCACAAAAAGTATTTGTTTCAACAAAGGATTTAACGCTGTCAAACTTGAAATTCATACCTAACTCCATACCTTCATCAAGCTCCCAATCTTCAGAGTTGCGTTTAATTCTCTCTAATAAGTTCCATTTGAAGTCAATATCTCTCTTCATAAAAGAACCGGTACAAGAATGCCAAGCATGGTGCGATCATCATGAGAAAGCCGAGCATAGAAGTTCTGAATGATAATTTCTCTCGAGAGCTCATGGTTGGGGCATGAATATAACATTGATTTAAGCCTCCCCCAAGCTTGAGTGATGCTTTCTCTGTCACGAGGCCAAAAATTATAAATATAATTCCGATCATGATGTACTAAATGCATAGGATAGAACTTTTGATGAAATTCCAATTTCAACCGATTGTAGTTCCATGATCCAGTATCATCACATAGCCTATACCATATCAACGCCTTATCCCTCAAATATAAAGGAAAGACCTTCTTCTTGACCTCATCCTCGGGCAAACCTCCAAGCTTAAAGAAACCACAAATTTCATCTACATAGATTAGATGCAAGTCTGGATGTGATATTCCATCTAATGTAAAAGGATTAGCCAGCAGTTTCTCAAGCATACCCAAAGGAAATTCAAAGCAAATATTTTCAGTAGGTGCAGCAGGTTGAGGACCAACTCTTTGTGCTTCCGTTCGAGGTGAAGATACCCCAAACAAGCCCCTCAAAGGATTAGTTTCCATAGTGACAAGTGACAATAAATTTCAGCACACTATATGAATGTTTCCTTACCAAGTTCCACTTACCAAAGGCGCTTCACTCCCCGGCAACGGCGCCAGAAAAGAGTCTTGATGACCCACAAGTATAGGGGATCTATCGTAGTCCTTTTGATAAGTAAGAATGCCGAACCCAACGAGGAGCAGAAGGATCTGACAAGTGGTTTTCAGCAAGGTAATATCTGCAGGCACTGAAATTATCGGTAACAAGTGGTTGTGTGGTGAGATGATTCGTAGCAAGTAGCTAGTAACAAAAGTAACAATAGTGCAGTAAAGTGGCCCAATCCCTTTTGTAGCAAGGGACAAGCCTGGACAAAGTCTTATAGGAGGAAAAACGCTCCCGAGGACACACGGGAATTTCTATCATGCTAGTTTTCATCATGTTCATATGATTCGCGTTCGTTACTTTGATAGTTTGATATGTGGGTGGACCGGCGCTTGAGTATTGCACTTACTTGGACAAGCATCCCACTTATGATTAACCCCTATTGCAAGCATCCACAACTACGAAAGAAGAATTAAGACAAAGTCTAACCATAGTATTAAACTAGTGGATCCAAATCAGCCCCTTGTGAAGCAACACATAAACTATGGTTTAGGCTTCTGTCACTCTAGCAACCCATCATCTACTTACTACTTCCCAATGACTTCCTCTAGGCCCAAATAATGGTGAAGTGTTATGTAGTCGACGTTCACATAACACACTAGAGGAAAAACAACATACAACACATCAAAATATCGAACGAATACCAAATTCACATGACTACTTATAGCATGACTTATCCCATGTCCTCAGGAACAAAAGTAACTACTCACAAAGCATAATCATATTCATGACCAGAGAGGTAATGAATCAAAGATCTGAACATAAACTCTTCCACCAAGTAATCCAGCTAGCATCAACTATAAGGAGTAATTAACACTACTAGCAACCTTACAAGTACCAATCGGCGTCGCGAGACGGAGATTGGTTACAAGTGATGAACTAGGGTTTGGAGATGAGATGGTGTTGATGAAGATGTTGATGGTGATGAGTCCCCTCCGATGAGAGGAGTGTTGGTGATGACGATGGCAACGATTTCCCCCTCCGGGAGGGAAGTTTCCCCGGCAGGATCGTCCTTTGGGAGCTCTAGATTGGTTATGCTCAAGTTCCGCCTCGTGGTGGCGGCGAATCCTCCGAAAAGCCTCCTCTTGATTTTTTTCCAGACCGAAACCCTTCTTGTAGCAAAATAGGGGGGCAGTGGGCCAGCAGGGAGCCCACAAGCCCCCTAGGCGCGGCCAGGGGGGTGGCCGCGCCTAGCAGGCTTGTGGCCACCTGTTGGCGCACCTCTCGCACTTCTTCGACCCAGTATTTGTTATAAATCCCAAAAAAATCCACGTTGATTTTCACGGCTTTTGGAGTTGCGCAGAATAGGCATCTCAAACTTGCTCCTTTTTTAGGCTAGAATTCTAGCTACCGGCATTCTCCCTCTTCATGTAAACCTTGCAAAATAAGAGAGAAAAGGCATAAGTATTGTATAGTGAAGTGAAATAACAGCCCAAAAGGCGATAAATAACAACATGAAAGCATGATGCAAAATGGACGTATCAGTGTGCCTTTGTGTTGAGTGTGTGATGAGAGTGGGTGCAACAAGAGCCACTTCAAAAACCCTTGTTGCATCATGACCAAAAAACCCCTTCCCTCTCTTTTCAATTTATTGTGGCTGTTTTAAAGTTTCTTTTGGCCCATTAAAAATGTTCAACATATTTGAAAATCATTTTAATTATTTGTGGGTGGCAACACTCACCTATTTGAATTTATTCTACCTTTGTTTTTATTTTAAAACAGGGCCAATTTCTAATAAAACAATTTATTTTCTTTTACCCTAAAATGTCCCACCTATTTTTAGAAATAGGAGGAACATTTTAGAAGCTTATTTTTATTTTCAGTTTTAGTATTTTCCTTGTTTTACCCTCCCTGGCTTTTACTGCAAATCTGGTTTGTTTTTATTTTAAAAGCCAGTTTGGGTTTATTTTGAGAGGGAGTGAGAGAGCGGGATGGGCTGGTGGCCCATCTTCTTGCTCTTGGAGCCACCCCCACGCCCCTCTCCTTTCTTTCCTTACGTCGTCCCTTTCCCTTTCCTCTTTCCGTTAGTCAGCAGAGCGCGTGAGAGAGAGGCTGCCGCCGTGACACCTCACGGACGTCGAGGTCCATCTCCCGTCGTCCTATTTAGTCCCGCGACAGCCTAGGGTTGCGAGCCATTCCCTCTTGCGCCGCCATCTCCTCCTTCCCCCTCTTCTTCCCCTCTCTCTCACGTAATCTTCAGAGCGATGCAGAGTTTCAGAGAGAGAGAAGCAGATCCTCGTCGTTGTTCCCTCGTCCCCGTCGTCCCCGGCAGTCTTCCCCCGTGGGGTCCAGGTATCCGCGAGGATGCAGGAGGCATTTCTACTGCAAGAAAAGACCTTCAAACGGCGCCAGAAATAGATGTGTCGACGACATCAGGAATCCTTCTGCTACGGCTACGCCTTAAGGGCCTTCCAAGGCAAATATGCAAAGCATTTCCCCCATGTCCTTGGAGCCTTGCGTTGGTGTTCCCTCGAAGCGGAAAGGGTGATGTAGCACAGCGGTGGTAAGTATTTCCCTCAGTTTGAGAACCAAGGTATTGATCCAGTGAAGGAGTATCACAAGAGCCTGCACAAAATCAAAAATCTTGCTCCCAACGCTATGAAGGGGTTGTCAATCCCTTATATATTGTTCGCCAAGTGAGAACTGAAAGCAACAAAGTAACAAAGCAAAGTAAAAGCAAAAGTGGAAACGATAGATGTGAATAGACCCGGGGGCCGTAGTGTTTACTAGTGGCTTCTCTCATGAAAGCAAGTAGACGGTGGGTGAACAAATTACTGTCGAGCAATTGATAGAACCGCGCAAAGTCGTGACGATATCTATGGCAATGATTATATCTATAGGCATCACGTACAAAACAAGTAGACCGATACTTTCTGCATCTACTACTATTACTCCACACGTCGACCGCTATCCAGCATGCATCTAGTGTATTAAATCCAAAAGAACAGAGTAACGCCTTAAGCAAGATGACATGATGTAGATGGACAATGTCATATCTACGACAGAGCCCACCTTGTTACCCTTGATGGCAACCACACGATGTGTGCCTTGCTGCCCCTACTGTCACTGGGAAAGGTCACCACACGGTAAGAACCCAAAACCAAGCACTTCTCCCATTGCAAGAATCATAGATCTAGTTGGCCAAACAAAACCCAAGACTCGGAGAGACTTACAAGGATATCAAATCATGCATATAAGAAATCAGCAAAGACTCAAATATATATCATAGATAATCTGATGACAAATCCACAATTCACAGGATCTCGACAAACACACCGCCAAAGAAGATTACATCGGATAGATCTCCATGAAGATCATGGAGAACTTTGTATTGAAGATCCAAGAGAGAGAAGAAGCCATCTAGGTACTAACTATGGACCCGTAGGTCTGAAGTGAACTATTCACGAGTCATTGGAGGGGCGATGATGATGATGAAGAAGCCCTCCAACTCCAAAGTCCCCTTCGGGAGGGCGCCGGGAAGGGTCTCCGGATGAGATCTCGCGGAAACGGGAGCTTGCGGCGGCGGAAAAGTATTTTCGAGGCTCCCTTGATTTTTTTTCTGATTTTTAGGGAATATATAGGCGCAAGATCTAGGTCAGGGGGGCGCCAGGGAGGCCACAAGCCTGCCCACCGCCGCCCCCTTGGTGGTGGAGTGGGGGCTTGTGGGCTCCCTGTAGCCCTCCTGGCTTGGCCCACAAGCCCCCTGATCTTCTTTCGTTCGGGAAAAAATAATTTCGGAGATTTTATTCCGTTTGGACTCCGTTCCAAAATCAGATCTGAAAAGAACCAAGAACACAGAAAAAACAGGAACTAGCACTTGGCACTGAATTAATAAGTTAGTCCCAAAAAAGATATAAAAGGTACATAAAACATCCAAAGATGACAAGATAACAGCATAAAACCATCAAAAATTATAGATACGTTTGAGACGTATCAGGCATCCTCGTCCTCTTCCAGCCGCTAAGGCAGGCCGGAGACCTCCTTGGCGTCGCCTCCCCGTCTCCTTCATTGGGCTGGAGCAGCCTCGCTGCAGAGTGCCTCGAGCCCTCTTCTTCTTTTTCCCGCGCGCCTCTTCCTCGCCTTCAGTGCAACCTAGGTGAACAGCGTAGCCCCTCTTCCCCTCCTCCGCATGACGATTTCCTCATCGTAGCGTAGCATCGCCGCCGCAGTGCTGTGCCATGGCCGGAAGCACCAAGCTTCTTGCGCCACCAGCAGGTTCCCCTTCCGCCGCGTTAGCCCCGGGAATGGAACCCCCTAGGACCCCGCAACCCCCGCCGGAGGCCATCCCCACCGTTGGTGGCCCGTGTGCTCGCCGGCGATCACCTCTGTTTCGGTCGCCAGAGTTGTAGTGCAGCGTAGAGGGGGCTGCTCAAAAGAGCAAGACCCCCCTCTCTGTTCAGATCCCCCTCCTAGCCCAGTGGTTCCAGCGTCGCGTCTTGACCCCGTGGTCGTGGGTTCGAATCCCTGCACTCCCCCTTTTGGTCGGAGAGCAGAGCAGGTTCAACTTGCTTGCTGCTCTGATTAGAGCAGATGCACGTCAATAGCGTAGTGGCAGGCGAACCATCTCTCATGCGGCGGGTTTGGGGTTCGAGTCCCCGTCAGCCCCCTTTTGTTTTTCGTTTTCTTTTCTGCTGCTAGTAGCTCTGAGTTAGTATAGGAAGATTTCTTCCCCCTCTAGTGCATATCTGATGCAGTGGCGTGGTGGTTCAGTGGTGTGCGTGTGGCCTAAAGGTGTTGGGTTTGAACCCCACCTTGCCCTTTTATTTTTTTGTGTGTGTTGTGTTGTATGTGCCAATGACAGGTGGGTCCAGGACCCACATGTCAAGCACTAGGGACTTGGTTCTATGACCAGTGGGCCTTGGCTGTTAGATTTAGTGTCCTTTTTATTTTTTTCCTTTATTTATTTCTGTTGAGGTGATAGATTCCATCTTTGGACTAATTCCTAACAAGGAATTTGCCTATTCTGGCATATGCTAAATTGGGCAGGCTCAAGAACAGTCATGTTCTTGACTATATGTTGTGGTTTGATTTGTGCTAGATTTTGTTTCATTGTTTGTGGTGTTTTTCTTACTGCAAATGGGCAGTATGATATATGGATTTGGGGTAGCAAAACCTCACGAATCCAATGGAGACACTAGTTTCTAGTTTTGAGCAGTTCTGCAGAAGTGTTACCTTGTGATGAGGTGGCACTTGTTTACCGTTGTAGGTTGGTGTAAGTGCATAGTTAGGGGTTGAGCATCCATGCATCATATTAGTTAGTGCATCCTGTTGTGCATGTGTTGTGGTGAATATCATGTGTTGATTCTTGTTTCCAGTTTGCTGCGTCTCGATAGAGTTCTGCAAGCGTGTCGGATTGTGAGGACCCGTTCGACTACATCGGTTTGTCTGATTCACAGAGTCGTTCTTCTTCCAAGCGGGATCTCATGTAAGATGACCATTTCCCCAGATACCATTACTATCATTGCCATGCTAGTTTTATCGTTTCTACTGTTATGTCTGGCAGCCGACGACCTGTTAAATATCAGCCTTCCAACATTGCCATGAAAACCTTCAACCTGTTCACAACCTAGCAAACCACTGATTAGCTATGTTACCGCTTGCTTAACCATGTATTAGCTTTGCTATTTCCAGGTGCAGTTGCTTCCATGTGATTACATGGGTTCATTGTTATATCACCATATCAATTGTTGTTACTTTAATGCACCTATATACTTGGTAAAAGGTGGAAAGCTTGGCCTTTCTAGCCTGGTGTTTTGTTCCCCCTTTACCCCCTTAGTTTCGGCTACCGGTGTTATGTTCCATAATTGAGCGCTCCTAACACGATCGGGGTTGTTATGGGGACCCCCTTGATAATTCATTTTAGATTAAAGCTGGTCTGGCAAGGCCCAACATTGGTACTATATTTGCCCATCATAATAATTATGTTAATACTGAAATGCATAGGGAGTTAGCGCTACCCGAGGAGTAATTCAACATAATTCAGGGGGCAGTGTTGTTGGTAATGGTCCAAAATAGAGTCGTTTCTGGGGCCAACCCGGGGAAACTCGAGAGATTTCTATCAGGCCACTGTACGCTGCGCTCATGCGATCGTGTCCTGAGAACGAGATACGCGGCTCCTATCGGGATCGTCGACATGTCGGGCGGCCTTGCTGGATTAGTTTTACCTTTGACGAATGTCTTGTGCATCGGATTCCGGTGATGCTTTGGGTAATCTCAGAGTTGAGGTTTTCCACTAAGGAGTCCGACGAGATCGCGAGCTTCGTGATCAAGGATTTCTATGCGGCTTGTGATAATTTGTGATGGATTAGTTGGAGCACCCCTGCAGGGTCAAATCTTTCGGAAAGCCATGCCCGCGGTTATGTGGCAACATGGAAGCTTTGTTTAACACTGGTTCTAGACAACCTGAAGTAAGCTTAATTAAAATATGCCAAATGAGTGTGTAACCGTGGCTGTCTCTTTCGCGAGTTCTTCTCCGATCGAGGACACGGTGGGGTTATGTTTGATGTAAGTAGGTGTTCAGGATCATTCATTTGATCATCAGTAGATCATGTCCGCTATGCGTAGATCATCCCCCTCTTTATTCTTGTACTCGTAAGTTAGTCACCAAATATATGCTTAGTCGCTTGCTGCAGCCTCTCCACTTAACCTTACCTCACCTATCAAGCTTTGCCAGTCTTGATACCTTTGGAAATGAGATTGCTGAGTCTCCTGTGGCTCACAGTTACTACAACACTAGTTGCAGGTACAGGTAAAGGTGATTAAGACGTGAGCGCGATGATTGTTCATTTGGAGTTTCTTCTTCTTCTTCTTCTTCATCGATCTAGGATGGGTTCCAGGCCGGTAGCCTGGGATAGCAAGGATGGACGTCATTTTCTTTTTTCGTTTGTTTTCGTCTGTAGTCGGACCCTGCTCTTCCTCATGATGTTTATGTATTGTACTGATGTGACTCTGATGTAGCAGGTGGCGAGTGTAAGACAATTCCATATATCTCATCATTTCAGTACATGTACTTGTAACAATATCCATTCTTGCGAAACGACGAGATGCGCTTCTATCCCTGACGAGGCCCTCGTGCAAAATTAAGGATAGGGTCACATCTTGGGCGTTACATAAGCATGAGAATAAAAACGTTCAAAAGCGTTAGACTACCATCGGGCTTAAGTTACAACTCATTAAATAAAACACTTCAGAAGAACCAAGAGATTGTAACTTAATAAAGTTCATAAGCCCCAAAGTATATCCCGCATGAAGACTAACTCAGATTTCTCCCCCTTTGTCATCAAGTGAACAAAAGGGACAAAACTGAGGACTAACGCCCCATGAAGACTTTCACTTCTTGGCTGATGAAGAGGCGTGACGTTTCTTGGCGACGGGCTTCTTCCTTGGTCCAGTTGCAGTGTCTTCTGGTTCTTCATCACACTCTGCAGTGCGGAATGAAGAAAAAGAACTGTCCTCAAGGTCAGGAATTAGAGTTGGCTTGAATTTCTTCTTGGGAGGCCACAACCAGTCAAAGTCCTGAGTAAACTCCAATTCCTCAAGTTCCTCTTGAGTCTTCAGATGAGCCAAGGTGGCCTAGGTACGATCGAACACCTCATGAAGATAATAGTGATTTTTCCTCACTGCATTCTGGTTCATGTTGAGGGTTTTCACAATGGCACTGAATTGACGTTTTACCCATTTGTGATTGCGATCAACCTTCTGATGAAGACTGAGGAGTAGATCTCTGTTATTCATCACTCTTGGGGCAACCGGGCTTGGCGAATCTTGGGTAGCAGTATCATCATATGAAGAATATGACTCTGCTTCACGGAACTGGCCATCAAGGTGCCGATTTCCTTCATCAATGACAAATTTTCCTTTGCCTTCAACAGGCTCAAATGTCTTTGTGATGACTCTAACGGGCGGCAGATATCCAATGTGATTAGGAAAATCAGCATGGTAGTTGATGCCTGACCTACTTCTGATGAATCTCATGATCCAAGGAGCATAAATCTTCATCTCGAAGGGCGACAGATCATTATCAGCCAAAGTCCTCAGGAAGAAGTCATGAAGGTTTATTGGTATCCATGGATGATATTGAAGAGGATATTCTTCATGATTCCTACGACATCTTCTTCATCATCATGGCCTTTGATAGGAGCGATGACGTTGGCCAGGATTCTGTAGACGGTTCGTGGTTCATACATCAAGTCTTGAACCAGGAAGCGAGTCCTTGGAGGTTGGTTCTTGGCCAAAGGCTTCATGAGGACTTCCATCACTCTGTTGGGCAGCTCCCGTTCATCATACATTAGCACTGCATTTTCTGAGGGAATTGAAACTGGAAGCACATGAAGCAATTCAATGGCTGGCGCTTTGTAGTGCGTGTGCTGAGTCATCCAGTCCAACACCCAAGTGTCGACATCCTTCGGATCTCTAGAAATATGCAAAGTGGAGTAGAACTGAAGAATTATGTCACTGTTCGAGTATTCTATGTCAGTGCGGAGAGGCAGCAGTCCAGCTTCGTGAAGAACATTGAGGACTGGGATGAAGCAATGAATTTCTTCCATGTCAACGCGAGGAATATGCTTGTGCTGAAATATTTTGTTCCTCCCACAGAGCACAACGGCATAGTAGTTAAGATGAGTCCTTGTCCAGAATTTCCGGTGACTGATGCGAAGCTTATCATAGGATTTGTGCATGTGAAGTACATCCATTCTTCATAGAATGCTTCCTTTTGAAACTTTGGCCTCCTCGACAAAGGCTGATTTTGCTGCAGTTGAAGATTATGCTGCTGACCTTTAGGAGGAGCTACTATCATTGATGTTTCTGTGTTGACCAAAACAATAGCAGTTTTGGTGTTAGTGGTAGGAGCATTTTCTTCATTCTGACCTTTTTCTTCAGGTTGAGGTTTTTCCTCAGCTTGAGGAATTTGCTTGGAGGAGGAGGCATTCGTAGCATTGGTTGCTGCATTATCTTCAACTGTTGCAGTTGATCCTTGAGCAGATTCTTCATAGACGGTCTTCCCATCAGATCCTGTGAGGATTTCTGTTGTAGCAGGAGTAGGGGGATTTGGGTAGACCTTGGTGAGTGATGAATCTCTTCCCAGAAATCATCACGAAAGATTAGAGTGGTGCAGTCAATGTCATCAGAGGTCTTTTGAGGAACGAACGGTTGAGGATTGTCATCAATTTAAATTTCCTCATCCATAATTTCTTCAACTTCAGCATCTTCCATTTCCTCATCTTCTTGAGGAATGACGTAGTCAATTCCGGAGGGAACCAGTGAGTAGGATGGAGCTACATTCAGAGGCGTAGCATCCACTAGGCAGTTGAAGACTCTGTGTGAGTGACCTTTGGGCGCTTGGCCTCTAAGGATTCTGAGGTCATTGAAGCTTTTCTTTTCTTTGCTTCTTTCTCAGCAGCTTTGGTTTTCTTCACGTTTGATGCAGACGGAATCATCTTCTTCACCTTTGAGGGTTGAGGTGAAAGAATTGTTTCATCAGGAGCTGATGCAGACATAGTCCTGGTAGTTTTCTCAGCCGGAACATTTTCTTCAGCTGGAGCAGATTCATCAGGTGGAGTTTCTTGAGGAATTTCCTCAGCAGCAGGTTCATCTGCTTCATCTTCTTCGGTCAGCTGAACTGAATAGCTGGACTCAGGTAGCTTTTGCTGCACAAGCATAGCGGCTTTCTTGTTGTATTCATCAACTGCATCAGTTGCAAACTTGATGAAATTCACCTTGAGACTTTGATGATCAGATAGGTTTGTGTACTTGTCTGTCAAAGTCTTCAGTTCAGCTTGGGTTGAAACAAGAGCTTCAGGCATCAGATTGAGGAGATTCTGCTTGAGTAATTTCTCCTTCTTCAGTTTCGCAGCCTTTGCTTGCTTGGCTTGCTGTTCTTTCCATTTTGCCTCATTGATGAATGTGGCAACCCTGTGGCTGAGACCAGGGTAAGCTTCAAGTCATCAATGGGAGTGTTTGGATTTTCATACCAGACATTGATGAAATCCAGCAGAACCTTGGGGTCCATTGCAAGAGGAATAGAGCTGCTTGAGGCTTGTGCAACTCGTTCCTGCTTGTTTTTGATGATTGCTTGAAGAGTTTCATCATCGAATTCCTCACTTCCTTCTGATGCAGAAGGGATGTTGATCAATTTTCTTGGGCTGAGCCTGATACCTCTTCCAGCAGTCATTTTAGTCTTCAAAAGAGTTGGTGAAGACTTTTAGCAGAGCTCGTGGCAGATGGCACAGAGGAGATGGAATGAGCAGGCTGATGCTTAACTATCTGCTTTTGTTCAGGCTGTGAGGACTGTGGTGCCGTTGAAGGTTTTGGCACTGGTGCAGCCTTCTAAGGCAATTGCTATTTTGGCACTAAGGCCTTTGGTTTCTTTGACACAACCTTCTTCTCAGGAATGGCTGTGCCAGATGCTTCAGCAACTGAAGATGTGGCGGCAGTGGCAGGAGCAGCAGAGTCCTCATTGAATTTCTTCACTGCAGCTTCTGCTTTCCTCTAAAGCTTAGATAGGTGTTTGTCTTTCTCCTCAGGGTAATCCTCAACTGTTTCAACACTTGAGGGATGTGCAGCCTATTGATTTCCCAGAGGAGGCCTCTTGCATGGTGGCTTGAGGGCGAATTTCTTCGCATACTTTGGAGTTACATAGCGATATTCATTCCACTCCTTAGTCCACCTGCATTCGATTTTCTGAAGCCTTATCTTTCGCTTAAGCATGGTTTATTTGTCATATATTTCCTCATCAGGTGTGCAGTAGTCAGCGTATATTTCTTGAGGAATATCAACTACAGTGTTCTGTTCAAGTTTCTTTCCTCCTTTTTTCTTTCCGTCATCTTCCTTTTTCTTCAACTCATGGTTTTGTTGAGGAATTTGCACTCTTGAAGATTCTGATGACACTAGTAAAGTTTCTTCGAGGAACGCTGCAAATGAGTTAAGTTGATGAGAACCTAGTGATTCATCAGCTGACATTTTGTACCTATGAACAGAGTATGGGTGCGAAGAATTTGGAGAGGTCATATGCATTCTCAGATTTGAAGAAATTGAAGATTTTTAGAAGTTGAGGAATTTGACTAAGCATTCTGATCTTGGGTTCCAGAGTTGTGCAGATTCGAGAATTTACAGAATTGAGGAATCTCATGAAGAATTTGAGTGGCTTACTAAAATTCATCAAGTGTTTGAGGAATGAGTCTGCGAGGCTAGCACACACTGAGAAAAAACAGTTTTCGCGAATCTAAAGTGAAATAGTAGACCAACAGAGGCAGTAAAATAAGATTTTAATTACCCTGAGCGAAGAACACGAAGAACAGAAGCAGTAAAAGTGAGAAGCTCTTCGGTTCGAATCTTTTGCGCCCTAACTTGGCAGCAGAAGACAACTACGGCGGTGGCGGAGGAAGAGATTCCGCTTCTGGCGTGAGTTCGACGATGGCGAGGGCGAGGCAGTGAAGCTGTTCCTCACCGAGACGAGATTGCTAGCGGTGGCGCTAGGTTTGAGCTCAAGCGCAGAGGTGACGAGAGGACGAAGAGGGGGGGTAAGGACTTATTTATAGCTCAGGTAAAAAACTGTTCGAGCGAATCTTTAGGACCGAACTGCCCTTGCCTGTTCGTCTCCCCATGACATGTGGAGCCCACGATTGGAGTGGTGGAGATCGTGCTTATCTGAGCGTGGGAAGTGGGTTCAGTTACTGTGTAACATCAAAAAATTCATTTTTAAAGATTTGAGGATTTCGTTGCAAAATCCTGAGCTGACAAGGACACAGTGAGGATTTTGAACAAGTTTCAAGTAGAACGCATATGATGAATTGAATAGACTGGGTTGAGTATAGCATGGAGGGGAGTCGGGTCCGATCACATGCACTTAGATGAAATATCAAATTGAAGAAATAGCTATAAGTGAATGATGTTGAGGACATTGAAATCTCGGTCTATATATATATATCTAGGCAAATGAAAATCATCAAACACATTGAAGATTTTGAATATTTTGAGAATCTTGAGGATTTTGTGACAAAGCGTCAGGTTGACGAATTTCAACTTTGAAGAAAAACAACTTGAAGAGTTTCAAAGTTGGGTGGTGGCGTGACCCACCGTACAAGAATGATGATTTCACGCGCCGCGTTCAATTGTCGTAGGGCCCTGAGAACCAAATTCTTCATTAATTTCCTCACACTAAGAGTGATATTCTTCATTCATTGAAGAAAATCGATTCTTCGTGTGTTGCACATCTAAGTCATCAATTTTGCATAAGTGTTAGGATGTGTGCGTGTTTTCACAAAACGTTTGAAGACTCTAAGATATTTAGCTCACGCCTCAACTTGCAAAACCTTTTCTCATCCAAGGGCTTAGTGAAAATATATGCTAGTTGATTGTCAGTCTTCACATGGTCGATGATGATATTGCCCTTGAGGACATGGTCCCGAAGAAAATGATGGCGAATCTGGATGTGCTTAGTCTTCGAGTGTTGTACTCGGTTGTATGCGATCTTGATTGCACTCTCATTGTTGCAGTAGAGAGGCACATTCTTCATGTTGATGCCGTTGTCCTTGAGGGTTTGCTTCATCCATAGCAATTGAGCACACCAGGATCCAGCAGCAATGTACTCAGCTTCGCCGGTGGAGAGAGAAACATAGTTCTACTTCTTTGAGGACCAGCAGACTAATGATCTTCTGAGGAAATGACAAGTGCCAGAAGTTGACTTGCGATCCACACGGTCACTAGCATAGTCAGAATCAGAATATCCCACGAGATGAAGATTTGAGCCCTTGGGGTAGCATAATCCTAGTGTTGGTGTGTGAGCTAAGTATCGAAGAATATGCTTCACAGCCTTGGGGTACCATATTCCTTTGGTTTTGCTTGAAAACGAGCACACATGCAAACACTAAGCATTATATCTGGCCTAGATGTACATAGATACAATAAAGAGCCAATCATCGAACGGTATACCTTCTGATCGAAATCTTTACAATATTCGTCAGTGCAGAGGTGGCCGTTGGTAGGCATGGGAGTCTTGGCGCCTTTGCATTTATGCATGTCAAATTTCCTCAAAACATCCTTGAGGTATTTCTCCTGTGATATGAAGATGCCACTACGTTGGTGACGAATTTGAATACCTAAGAAGAATTTCAGCTCCCCAATCATAGACATTTGATATTCTTCACTCATCATGTAAGCAAATTCATCACTATAGCGTTTGTCAGTACAACCAAATATGATGTCATCGACATATGTTTGGCACACAAATAGTTCATTGTCATAGGATTTTGTGAAAAGAGTTGGATCGAGTGAACCAGGTTTGAAGCATTACTTCATGAGGAATTCCTTCAATGTATCATACCATGCCCGAGGGGCTTGCTTGAGGCCATAGAGTGCCTTTTTGAGTCTGAAGACTTCGTTTGGATTCTTCGGATGCTCAAAACCTGGGGGCTGAGCAACATATACTTCTTCCTCAAGCTTACCATTGAGGAATGCAATTTTCACATCCATTTGATATAGAGTAATGTTATGATGATTAGCATAAGCAAGTAGAATTCGAATAGCTTCAAGTCTAGCAACAGGTGCAAAAGTTTCATCGAAATCAATTCCTTCAACATGTGTATAGCCTTGAGCTACAAGTCGTGCCTTATTCCTCACCACTTGACCATCCTCATCTTGCTTGTTTCGGAAAATCCACTTGGTGCCGATGATATTGTGCTTGCAAGGATCTGGTCCTTTGATGAGTTCCCACACGTCATTTAGCTTGAATTCAAGAAGTTCATCTTGCATAGCTTGAATCAACTCAGGTTCCATGGAAGCTTCAGCAACTTTTGAGGGTTCTGTGATAGACACAAAAGAGGAATGCCCACAAAAGTTAACTAAGTGTGAAGCTTTTGAGCGACTGAGAGGACCTCCCGCAATGATGTCATCGGGGATTTTGTCAAGTTCTACTTCATTTGAAATCCTCGGATGAGCTGGTTGAGGATTTTGTCTGGGCTGAGGAATTTGCTCTCGAGCAATTTCCTCAAGAGCACCTTCTTGAATTTCATCAGTGCTGGGGACGATTTCTTCAACAATTTCTTTAGTAGGAACAATGTCTTCAGTAGCTTTGAACTTGATTGCTTCCTCAGGAGATAGTTTATCTTGCACAGGAGGCAATTGCTCTCTTTGCGAGCCATTATTTTCATCGAACCGCACAACTACAGTTTCAACAACCTTGTGTGATAGGTATTGAAGACTTTGTAGGTGTGCGAGTCCTTTCTGTAACCAAGCAACCCTCATGTGCTTTAGGTGCAAATTTTGAGCTATGGTGAGGATCTCTAATCCAGCATTTTAGACTGAAGACTTTGAAATAACTTACATTGGGTTTCTTATCAGTGAGGAGTTCATATGAGGTTTTCTTGAGGAATTAGTGAAGATATACCCTGTTAATGATGTGGCAAGCGGTGTTGATTGCTTCAGGCCAGAAACGACGAGGAGTCTGATATTCTTCAAGCATAGTCCGTGCCATTTCAACCAGAGTCATGTTCTTTCTTTCAATGACGCCATTCTGTTGAGGAGTATAAGGAGCACACAATTCGTGAGTAATACCAAGTTCATCAAGATAATCATCAAGACTAGTGTTTTTGAATTTTGTCCCATTATCACTCCTGATGTGTTTGATCTTGATGCCGAAGTTTGTCGAGGCCCTTGAAGAAAATCGTTTGAAGACTTCCTGCACTTCAGTTTTATACATAATGATATTCACCCAAGTATATCTAGAATAATCATCAACTATGACAAAGCCATATAAACATGTTGCATTTGTTAGAGTAGCATAATGAGTATGTCCAAATAGATCCATGTGAAGCAATTCAAACGGTTGAGTAGTAGTCATGATGGTCTTCGAGGGGTGTTTGGATGTGGTCATTTTTCCAGACTCACAAGCACCGCAGAGGTGGTCCTTGAGGAATTTGACTGATTCGATGCCAATGACATGCTTTTTCTTCGCCAGCGTGTGCAAGTTCCTCATGCGTGCATGACCAAGTCTTCGATGCCATAGCGAGCCTTCTGAGGTTTTTTCTAGTAAGCATGTGGCTGGTTGAGGACCTGCGGAAAAATCAACAATGTACAAATCTCACTTGTGCAAGTTCCTCATGCCTGCATCAGAAAGCATTGAGACTGACATGAGGTTAAACCAAAGGGATTCGACAAGCATCACTTTGTCCATGTGCCTGTCCTTGGAAATAGCCACTTTGCCAAGTCCCAATACCTTGCTTTTACCTTTGTCAGCATATGTGATTTGCTTCAGCGGTGATGGAGTCAGTGGCATATTCATCAGCAAACTTTTATCACCAATCGTGTGGTGTGTGCAACCACTATCAAGAACCCACTCAGTGCTCTTGGGATTGTCCTCGTGCAGATGAATTAGTGCAGCTCACCATCTCATATGCTTCAGACATGAAGAATATGATATCAATTTCATCAGACAGGAATTTCATCATAAATAGTAATTTTGAGGACATGTGAAATGTTATCATTTCATTAATTTCAGCTTGGATCCAAACAAGCATTTTCCTTAGGTCTCCACCAAATTCTTCACATGATGATTTTCATTTGGAGACCTGACCTGCAGAAGTGATTAGTTCAAATTCTTCACCACCCACATCTGAAGGGGTGGCAAAGAGTTCATCATCCTGCGAGTACCATATGAGAAAGGGGGCATTGAAGATAAATCACTTCTCTTCATAGTAGGGGGGGGGTTAGAGTACTCAAATGAGTAGGTAGAGAAGTTCTTTGCGGATTTATGAATATAATGATTTGAGGCATAATGCTCATATTCATATCCCTTGTAATTTCCCTGCATATCACAAGCATTAGCACGAGTACGAGCATAGTTTTGACCATTTGAGGATTTTGATCCTCTTGAAGACTTTGGTCCACCTGAGGAATTTGATCTGGGGTTCAGGTTCTTCACACGTGGTGTCATGAGAACATTCACGTGAAGATTTTCCAAGAAACATTTGGGGACCCAGATTTTCTTCAGGGGTGGTCATTTCCTGCAGTTAGTTCCAACATATCGAGCAAATACTTCACCAGATTGATTTTTGAATAGTTTATAGTTGGATTCAAATGACTCATCTGAGGAATAGGATAATTCACATGCAAAGCCTGTTAGATTGGATGGATCAACAAGAGGTCCTTTAGCAGCAACCCATGAGGTTTTGGGATACTGCTCCGGTTTCCAGTATGATCTATCAGCATTCAGTTTCCTTTCAAAGGCAATTCCTTCTTTCCTCGGGTTCCTGTTCAATATCTGCTTTTTGAGCACATCGCAAAGGGTTTGATGCCCTTTGAGACTTTTTTATATGCCTGTCACATACAATTCCTTCAGCCCTGCATTTTCGTCAGTGACATTTGTGGTTTCCTGAAGTGAGGAATTTGATACCACATGAGCAGTTGAAGAATTTGTAGCAATATAAGCATTTGATGATTCTGGTGAATAATTGGTAGTTTCACGCTCGATGCATTTGAGACATGGTGGAGTGAATTCAACCTAAGCGGCACTGATATGTTGAGCAAGTAATGAATCATTTTCCATTCGAAGATCATCATGAGACATCTTCAACTTTTGAAGATCAAGTTTCCTTTGAAGAAATTCATAGGAAAGTTTCTCATGATCAGCCAAGAGTGCGCCATAACGATTTTGAAGACTATAAAATCTGGAGTGAAGACTTTTCACATCTTGAGTGAGGATTTGGGTATGATTCATTTCATCATTCAACATGACATCGCTTCTGTCTAGCAGTTTTTGAAGCTTTTCAATGGCACTTTGTTGCTTAGTTGCATTGTTGGCAAGTTTACTATAACTGGATTTTTTATAATCCTCAGGTTCACAGTCACTTGAGTGAGAGGAGGAAGTGTCATTCGGTACCTTTGAACCTTTTTCCATGAAGCAATAGGTTGGAGCGAAGTCATCAACATAGTCATCAGTGTAGATAGCGTTGTCATTTTCTTCAAGGTTGAAGATTGACTTGCTGACGAACGTGGTAGCCAGTGCAAGACTTGCCACACCAGACTCTGAGTCTTCTTCTGAACCTTCCTCTTCATAACATTCCTCAGATTCTAACTCAGAATCCATTTCCTTGCCAATGAGTGCCCGAGACTTTCTGAAACTAGTCTTCTTGTGCGATGAGGACTTTGAGGATGAGGATTTTGAAGATTTCTTCTTTTTCTTCGAGTCATCAGAACTTTCATCCTTGTATTTCTTCTTCTTTGATTCCTTCACCCAGCGAGGACAATAAGCAATATAGTGACCTCATTTCTTGCATTTGTGGCAGGTTCTTTTCTTGTAGTCCTCAGATGAGAATTCTGATTTCCTCATATCTCTTCTTGAAGATTTACCAAACTAGCCACGCCTTGTAAACTTCTGGAATTTTTTCACGAGCATTGCAAGCTCCTGTCCAAGTTCTTCAGGATCACCAATGATGCAATCTGAGTATTCTTCTTCACATGCGGAAATTGCTTTGTCCTTCAGTGCACGAGGTCTAGAGTAGCTTGCTCCATACAAATCTCTCTTTTCTTCCTGTTGGAATTCATGAGTATTGAGTCTTTCGAGTATATCAGCAGGATCAAGCATCTCATAGTCTACTCTTTTTTGAATCATTAGAACCAGTGTATCAAATGATGAATCCAAAGATCTTAGCAGATTCTTTACAACTTCATGGTCAGTAATGTCTCGAGCTCCCAGTGCTTGCAGATCATTTGAGATGTGAGTGGGGCGATCAAAGGTATCTTGGCAGCTTTCATTGTCAAGCCTCTTGAAGCGATTGAAGAGATTGCGAAGAATATCAACGCGAGAGTCACGCTGAGTTGAAATTCCTTCATTAACTTTGGATAGCCTATCCCAGATAAGCTTTGTTGTGCCCAAAGCACTCACTCTGCCATACTTACCTTTGCTCAGATGGCCACAGATGATATTCTTCGCTTGGGAATCAAGTTGCTTGAATTTCTTCACATCAGCGGCAAAGACAGTAGCAGCAATGGAGGGAATGCCATGTTCCACAATGTACCAGAGATCATTGTCCATAGCTTGAAGATGCATCTGCATCTTGGTCTTCCAATAGGGAAAGTCCTTTCCTTAGAAGGTAGGACATCCTGCAGTAACCTTGATCATACCTGTAGTCGACATAACTAAAACTCTAGGTGGTTAAACCAAAATCACACAGAACAAGGGAGTACCTTGATATGATACCAATTGAAAGTGCGTTATATCGACTAGAGGGGGGGGGTGAATAGGCGATTTTTAGAATTTCACCGGTGAGGAAATTTCTCACTGATGAATAACGTGCAGCGGAAACAACACAAGGTCAGAGGTGCAAAGATTACAACAGTAGTTTTCTTGATGAAAAACGGTTTGCACAGTATGCAGGCACAGAATAAGCAGGTGAAGATTAACTCGTATGAAGAATTTGAGGTTGAGGAAATTCAGAGAAAGTCTTCAGGAAATTCTTGAGATAGAGACAACGAAAGTCTTCAACATACATTATTGAGGAATTGAAAGAGTTGAAGAAATAGAACCCGTATCACAATGAAGACAGTTGTTGATGACCCAGTTCCAACTGTTGTGATAGTCGTAACGTTTGGTTTGGAGCGGCTTGGCATTGAATCCAAATGACACACAGTCCCGGGACACACAGTCCCTACCGTATTCTCCTTGAGCTAAGGACACAAAGTCCTCGCCCAACACTCGTGGTAAGTCTTCAGGGCAGACTTCCAAACCTTCACAAACTTGGTCACCCGACGATCCACAATTGACTGCTGGATTGCTCTAGACCATGACGCCTAACCGTTTGGAGGATGCACCGTCCTCAAAGGTAAAAGGCTTCAGCTCCACACATGAACAAATTCTTCAATGATGCTCAATCACTTTGTTTTTGGTTTGTGGTTTGGTGTTTGGGGTATTTCCTCACTTGATGATTTACTCTCCAAGACTCTGAGGAATTTGGGTTGCCCTAAATGACAAGTGTGAGTTTCTCGCGGAGCATCCGACCAGCTAGTGGTTGTGTGGGGCGGCTATTAATAGCCTGGAAGCATCCCGGCATGATTTGACATAAATGCCCTTAAATATTATGACCGTTGGTGTGGATAAGATCGGTGAGGTGGCGTGAATCGCGGCAACGGTCGGGACTCTCAACTGTGAGAGTCCTCATGTCTCTCATATTCCTCACTTGAGGCTTTTGTAGGATTAGGCTTGTGTTGAGCATCATGAGGAAATTCATTCCGTAGTGTTACCACGGCCCCCTTTAACAGTACGGTGTTCCTATGACTCAAGAGTGAAGAAAATGAAACAGAAAGAATAAATCTTCACGCTTCAAAGTCTTCGGACTGATTTTCTTCAAGACACACCGAGTTCCTCATCTTGAGTATCTTCATGAAGAATATCAATTTCATCGCAATTTCTTTGCAATCAAAATCTTCAGCATAAGACCAATTTCTTCAGCCGAAGATATACATTTTTAGGGGTCGATATTCATCGTATAACTCAAACTCCTCAGCGACTTATAGAGCCTGTGTACACTTATAAGCACATTAGTTACTTAACTTATAAGTCTTCGAACCACCAAAATCACTAAGGGCACTAGATGCACTTACAAAAGGTATGAAAGAAGGTGCTCATAGACTAAACACAAGTTGAAGCTCTCTCTTAATATGCACTCTCCATAGGCCCTCAACCCCCGTGCACACGAGCTAACCCAGAAACTCTTTGGGCACCCTCTGCGCACTGGCATGCGTGTGAGCAGTGATTATGAAAAGTCGCTTGTACACCTCACTTCCGCCCTACCTCCATCCACTGGTGAGTCAACTAGGGGGGTGGGGGTGGGGTGGGGGGTCAACTGGCTCAAGGCTACCCTCCAAAAATCACATTTCAGCTAAATGTACTACTTAACAATTATATCAAGGTGCTTTACATACAACAATTGCAATTTATAATTACTCATTAGTCTTAAGAACTTGATGTTTTGCACTTCCTAGGGTTAGCAAATCATTAAACTAGATATCAAGAGAGCTTTGCTTTTATGTCCTCCTAGAGGATCAAGACCTCACAAGGAAGAAAAAAAATCCTCCCGTGGATTACCAAAACCTTCATATCCTTTGGATTGAGGAAGAACTATCTCTTAAGGCCCCATCTCTCCTACATATTGAGGAGAAAAGTAAAAGGGTATTTGGAAATACTATCTCTCGTGACATTTGTAATGGGGTCTATAACATAGATGTACGAGCTTTGCATCATTGTAATCACTTGAGGAAAGCAGATTAATTAAGGGCCGCATTTTTTTTATTTTCAAGAATAAAGGCCACATTTGTCGATTGCTGTCACGCCAGAGACCAACAACATCATAAGAAAATATAGGGTTGTGGGCAACACGAGTCCCACGAACCTTAATTTGTAAGGTTGTTTTTGTGCACCTTTATTTATCGTGAGAGACTAGACATAATGGTAGAATAAAAATAAACCCAGTCTTGTATGGCAAGCACTGTTATAAGTGGATATGTTCGTGAATGGCTACATGTTCAATGGATGCAGACACGGTCATATGGTCACCACAAATAAATGCATGTGCCAGTGTTCTATTCGACTGGTTTCATAATATAGTGCACATTTTGTATGCAAAAGTCAGACATATGACCAACTAATATGCAAAAGGCAGCCTCTGGGAATGCGTCGGACCGATATGTGATCCAGTCCGAGTGGTGGCTGGGCTGGGGCATCCGGCGATAGATGTTAAGATTTGGTGCGATATTTGTCTGGTATTTGGTCAGGATATTCAGCACACCTTCATCACGGGATAGGAGTAGCAACAGGTGTTGTCTAGATGGTGGCTTCAGGCTGACTGATGTTTTACTTTGTATAATCTCTGTAAATAATTAATAAAATGAATGTATGCATCGTTCAGATGCAGAGGCTGGGGGTATATCCTCCTTTTCTTAAAAAAACATATGACCAACTTTGTGGACCTGTTTTCTCCAGGAGATAGGTTAAGACACGGCCTATCGTGATGCACACAGACATACCACGTTTACAGAAGAAAAAAAACGATATCTAAAATACCAAATAAATAAAGTATACTTCATAATGATAATAATTTATACTCTTTCCATTCAGAAATACTTGTCCTAAAGATGAATGTATCTAGACTTATTTTAGTTATATATATACATCCATTATATCCATTTTTAGGATAAGTATTTTCGGAAGGAGGAAGTATTATTTAGGTTGATGATAATTTTTCTATACTCATAAGAATATATTGGCAAGCATAGGCATGTTTGATTTTCCATCCCTCGCAAAAAATAAGTTTGACTCTCCATATAAAAGCTCATATGAACCACATTTTTTGAACGGACGAAGCATCGGACGTCCTACGTTGGATGGAACCCTGAACTATTGATTTCACTTATAGGGATTAAACTATGGTTGTACGCAGATTCGTAGGGGCGAACATGTGTTAAAATAACAATGAAACGGTCACCGGAGAGGGGGATTGACGGCCTCGGGAATTTCCCCTCTTTCTCAAACAACACAGAGTCAGGCCACTCCAATGGGCGTGCCATGGTCTGCCACTACCGTTCCACGACGACGACGACGCCTTCCCCCTCTCTCTTTCTCTCTCTCTTCTCTTCCTCTCTTCTCTTCCTGGCCGATGCGCTGCGGGGCAATGATGCGATGCGAGCCCGGGCCATGAGGGAGGACGCTCCTGCTGCCGATCGAGCGCGAGTGGTGCACTATAGGGCAGGCGTGCTGTTTACCAGCAGGAGCGAGGAGGAGGAGCTCGGTTGGGGCGGGGAAAAGCGAGAGGCAGCGTCTGTCTGTGTTGGCGCGTACGCGCGTACGATACGTACGTGCTCCAGCTGATGGTGTCACTCACGCATCGGCGTGCGTGCTGGTGCTGTTTGTGCTGTGCACGACAGCTGGATTCCAACTTGGCTGCCAGAAATACGCTCGACTGTACGCTGCCAGGCTCCCCGCCGTTTTGCTACGGCTACCTCGCACGAAGCTCCGCTTTCCCTCGTCTGGGTCGGATGACATGGGCAATCATGCATCTGCATGCATGCATCGCTAATTTTCTGGGTTTGGTTTGTGCGGCACTGTAGACGCCTGTTAAGTACTTTTATCCGTCTTCTCGCGTTAGTTTTTGTCTCGGACATTTTATGCTGAACGAGTACGTTAGATAAGAGATAAATAAACTCACGGTTACTATAGTTGCGACGAAAGCACAATACAGTCACTAAACCTAGCAATACGTTCAATACTATCACCAAATATGATTTGACGTAACAATACGGTCATTGCAGCACGTAGGCGCTGGGTTTGACCAACACTTGACCGTCACGTAGTTGGCCTTGATTCGGCCAATCTTGCATTCAGGGCTTTTCTGTAAAAATACAAAATTCCCCATTCTCAAATCCCTAACCCTCTCCCTCCCCGTCAAATCCCTAGCCCTCTCCCTCCCGTCGCTCTCCTCCGCCTCCCCTCACTCTGCCCTGCCTCCTGTCGCGTTGTCGTTCATTCCTGTCGAGGAAGGTAGTTCCTTCCCCGTTGGTGCTCATGTCTGCAGCCAGTTCGTCCGTATCTGCTATCCGTCGTCGAGCAATGGCGCTGGCGCTGCCCGATGCCCGGCCTGCAAGGAGAAGGTGCGCATGTACGTCTCCACAACAGAGAAGCACGACGGATGGGTCTTCTACATGTGCCAGAAGCATGGGTAAGTTTTTCTCTTTGATTTACAACCTTTCCATGATTTAGCTTCTGTTATGGATCCAAAGTTTGAAGATTTTTTTACCTAGACACATTCATCTCTTATTTGGGGTAGGTGACTTGTGATTTCTGGCGGTGGGAGTTGGAGTATGTTGAGTTCCTTGTTTACAAGCATTATCTCAGTGGCGATGCGGCTGTGGATGCTATTGGTGCGGCGGAGGAACGCAGGGAGGAACTTCTTAAAGCACAAGAGTTGTTCTATATGAATCGACCTGTCAGCTCGGGTAAGAAGGTTTTGAAGAATGACAGTGGCAATCTGATGAGCACGCAGCAAGCTGTTGCACTGATGATGCTTGGGAAAGAGCTGGTGATGCTCATGAAGATGTTGATTGCCGTTGTGGTGGTGCTAGGGCTTGCTGCACTCGTGCTAATCATGCTGAAGAAGTGAAGATGCTTGTTGGTGTAGTGGTGTTGCTGCTAGTTCTTGCTGCTAGGTGATGCTTTTGTTTCAGCCTGATGTAATGGAATGATGGTGGTGAACTGAGGTTTTAGCCGATGTAATGGAATGTTCTGCCAGCCTGTTCATCATCACTTATTGCCTTGAGACCATTTGTGCTAAGTGTAAGGATAGGGACACACTAAAAAACCTTAAGCCTCCCTGCCATCTCATAACCTATTTCTTCCACAAGATTTTCAATCATTATAGGTGATCAGGTGACCCTTTCCACTTGATCATACCAAATGGCACGGCCATTCACATAAGAACGGTTCCTCCCATGGCCAAGAAAAAACCCACCATGGTTGATCTCCACCGAAAAATTGATGCTTCGACGACCTGACACAACAACAAAAGCACTACATGCATCAGAATCTCTCTATTTAACTCTCAAAAACCCTAAGCCCCAATTCCCTTAACCCCCAAATCCTCACTGAAAACCCTAGAACAATCGGTCCAATCTTGCAACTACAACACATCTTAGATGGAAATGCGGCCCTAAAAGGAGGTTCTTTGACAATCAAAAAGCACAAACCCAACAAGAAGAATAGGGGGGCGGATACTTACTATAGACACGGGTGGCACCCCTTCTGCGCGACGAACAGGGGCCATCGCCGACGCCTCCCACAAGAAGAACACGCACGGTGGCGTCGCCTATGCAACCGCGGAGGACCTCAACGCCTTAGCTTGCCTGCACTGTCGACGATCGCCGGGGGCGGTGTCGCCTATGCAGTCGCTCCCCTGTTTCCAATCGAAGACGAAGAGGCGACGTGAGTGGAGCGGGGGTGAATGGGTAGATTCCGTGATGGCCAGGGGGCTCGAGCAAAAAAATGACGGTCGCGCCTTCGCGGTTCGACAACTGGTCTGGAGGACCGATCAACACGTGTTCAACTGCGTTGTACCCACCACGTACGTGCTACAGTGACTGTATTTTCACGTCAAATCATATTCGGTGACCGTATTGAGCGTATTGCTAGGTTCAATGACCGTATTATGCTTCCGTCGCAACTATAATGACAGTGAGTGTATTTATCTCTTTAGATAATGTACATCGAATGGACATATACACTGCCAAAGAAAAATCGAAGGCAATGTTTGTACAGGGACATAACGCTTTTTGGGTTCACATGCAAAACTCACCATAACAACATCACGAAATAGAACGGAATCGTTGAGCGGCACACATAAAAAATCCACGCACACCATTTTAAAAAGGGTCTCGACGAGACAGCGCACATGCGTCATCGCCATTACTCCTTTCCTAGAGGTGTCATCGTCATCCCTACATGCTGAGCAAACAACTCCGATTTCACCGTCGGCGATTGTCGACTCAACCCACACTATAGTGAACACGTGAAGCTGCATGAACATCTATGCCAAAATCTCAACCACATGCGGCCATATGACGCAACTCCGACTCTGAAGGATAACTTTCTAGGACAAAACCACGCACGGTTGGCGCCACGGGAGATCGCCGAACGGACAACATGCAAGAGAGAATACGACACCGAGGCACCGCTATCGTCCGATCACCGATCAAGGTTCCCACTGGAGAGGTCTAAATGACTAGATCCATGCACACACGGGTGGGAGAACAAAGCAACGATGCATCTATGAAGTCGTTGGAAATATGCCCTAGAGGCAATAATAAAATGTTTATTATCATATTTCCTTGTTCATGATAATCGTCTATTGTTCATGCTATAATTGTATTAACACGAAACAGTAATACATGTGTGAATAAATAGATCACAATGTGTCCCTAGCAAGCCTCTAGTTGGCTAGCTCGTTAGTCAATAGATGATCATGGTTTCCTGGTCACGGGCATTAGATGTCATTGATAACGGGATCACATCATTGGGAGAATGATGTGATGGACAAGACTCAATCCTAAGCGTAGCACTAGATCGTATTGTTCGTATGCTAAAGCTTTTCTAATGGCAAGTGTCTTTTCCTTCTACCGTGAGATTGTGCAACTCACAGATACCGTAGGAGTGCTTTGGGTGTATCAAACGTCACAACGTAACTGGGTGACTATAAAGGTGCACTATGGGTACCTCTGAAAGTGTTTGTTGGGCTGGTACAAATCGAGATCGGGATTTGTCACTCCGCGTGACGGAGAGATATCTCTGGGCCCACTCGGTAGAACATCATCGTGAGCTCAATGTGACTAAGGAGTTAGTCACACGATGACGTGCTACGGAACGAGTAAAGAGACTTAGCGGTAACGAGATTGAACAAGGTATAGGTATACCGACGATCGAATCTCGGGCAAGTTCTATACTGATAGACAAAGGGAATTGTATAAGGGATTGATTGAATCCTTGACATCGTGGTTCATCCGATGAGATCATCGTGGAGCAAGTGGGAGCCACCATGGGTATCCAGACCCCGCTGATGGTTATTGGCCGGAGAGCTGTCTCGGTCATGTCTACCTGTCTCCCGAACCCGTAGGGTCTACACACTTAAGGTTCGATGACACTAGGGTTATAGGGAATTGTTATACGAGGTTATCGAAAGTTGTTCGGAGTCCCGGATGAGATCCCGGACGTCATGAGGAACTCCGGAATGGTCCGGAGGTAAAGATTGAAATATAGGACGGATGGTTTCGGACACCGGAAGTGTTTCGGGCATCACCGGTAACGTACCGGGACCACCGGGACCACTGGAGGTGGCCCCGGGGGTCCATCGGAAGGGGGCAACGACTCCGGGAAGCTAGATAGGCCAAGTGCGGGAGGGAACCAGCCCCTAGGTGGGCTGGTGCGCCCCCCACTCAGCCCATGGCGCAAGAAGAAGGGAGAGGGGGGAACCCTAGCGCAGGTGGGCCTAAGGCCCACCAGAAGGGTGCGCCACCCCTTCTCCCCCCTTGACCGCCACACCTCCCCCCCCCCCATCTAGGGCTTCCGCCCCTCCCAGGAGAGGGAAACCCTTAAGGGGGCGCAACCCCTCCCTCCTCCTATATATAGTGGGCACTTTTGGGCTTTTGGGGATACAGTGTTCCATCTCCCTCGATGCAGCCCTGCTCTTCTTTCTCCTCATGTGTGCCGGTGCTTGGCGAAGCCCTGCCGGGAGACGTCGTCTCTCCATCAACACCACGTCGTCGTGCTGCCGGAGATCTTCCCCAACCTCTCCCTCCTCCTTGCTGGATCAAGGTGCGGGAGACGTCACCGGGGTGCACGTGTGTTGAACGCGGAGGTGCCGTAGTTCGGCACTAGATCGGAGTCACACCGCGATCTGAATCGCCGCGAGTACGACTCCTTCAACCGCGTTCTAGAAACGCTTCCGCTTAGCGATCTTCAAAGGTATGAAGATGCACTCACCCCTCTCTCTTTGCTGGTCTCTCCATAGGAAGATGTGAATATGCGTAGGAATTTTTTTGAATTTATGCTACGTTACCCAACAGTGGCATCCGAGCCATGTTTTCTATGCGTAGATTCTATGCATGAGTAGAACACAAAAGGTTGTGGGCAATGATTTGTCAATTGCTTGCCGCTACTAGTCTTATTCTTTTCCAGCGGTATTGTGGGATGAAGCAGCCCGGACCGACTTTACACGAACGCTTACGTGAGACTGGTTCCACCGACAGACATGCACACCGTGCATAAAGGTGGCTAGCGGGTGTATGTCTCTCCTACTCTAGTCGGATTGGATTTGATGAAAAGGGTCCTTATGAAGGGTAAATAGCTTTGGCATATCATCGTTGTGGCTGTCACGTAGGTAAGAAGGCGTTCTTGCTAGAAACCCAAATCAGCCACGTAAAACTTGCAACAACAATTAGAGGACGTCTAACTTGTTTTTGTAGGTTTTGACATGTGATGTGATATGGCCAAAGTTGTGATGTTGCATGTATGATGTATGAGATGATCATTTTATTGTAATAGGTTTCACGACATGCATGTCAATGAGTATGACAACCGGCAGGAGCCATAGGAGTTGTCTTAATTTATTGTATGAGATGCAACGCCATGTGCTTACTACTTTTACTTCATTTTTAACGGTTAGCTATAGTAGTAGTGATAGTAGTAGTTGGTGTGACGAATTCACGGAGACACAATGATGGAGATCATGATGATGAAGATCATGGTGTCACGCCGGTGACGATGATGAATATGCGATGCCTGAAGATGGAGATTGAAAGAGCAAAGATGATAATGGCCATATCATGTCACTATATGATTGGATTGTGATGTTTATCATGTTTTTCATCTTATTGCTTAGAACGACGGTAGCATAATAAGATGATCCCTCTTAAAATTTCGAGAACGTATTCCCCTAAGTGTCCACCGTTGCGAAGGATCGTTGTCCCGAAGCACCAGTGATGATCGGGTGTGATAGATTCTAACATTCGCATACAACGGGTGTAAGCCAGATTTACACACGCGAAACACTGAGGTTGACTCGACGAGCTTAGCATGTACAGACATATGACCTCGAATACAAGAGACCGAAAGGTTGAACATGAGTCGTATGGTTGAATACGATCAGCATGAAGTTGCTCACCATGGTGACTAGTCCGTCTCACGTGATGATCGGACACGGGTTAGTCAACATGGATCATGTATCACTTAGATGACTAGAGGGATGTCGATTTAAGTGGGAGTTCATACTTAATTTGATTAAATAAACTTAACTGTCATGAACTTAGTCTAAAAGTTGTCTTTATAAATATTGTAGATGGCCAACGTCAACCTCAATTTCAACGCATTCCTAGAGAAAAACAAGCTGAAAGATGATGGTAGCAACTATGCGGACTGGGTTCGCAACTTGAAGCTCATCCTTGAAGCAGCTAAAAAGGCTTATGTCCTTGATGCGCCGCTAGGTGACCCTCCCGCTCCCGCAGCAGCCCACGACATTCTGAACGTCTCGCAAACGCGGAGTGATGACTACTCTCTGGTTAGGTGTGGCGTGTTATACAGTTTAGAAACGGGGCTCCAAAGGCGTTTTGAGCAACACGGTGCATATGAGATGTTCCAAGAGCTGAAGCTGGTTCTTCAAGCTCATGCCCGTGTCGAGAGATATGAAGTCTCCAACAAGTTCTTTAGCTGTAAGATGGAGGAGAACAATTCTGTCAGTGAGCACATACTCAAAATGTGTGGGTTACATGGTCGTCTGACTTCACTTGGAGTCGAACTTCCGGATGATGCTATAATTGACAGAATCCCCTAGTCTCTCCCACCAAGCTACAAAGGCTTTGTGCTTAACTACAACATGCAAGGGATGGAGAAGACCATTCCCGAGTTGTACTCGATGCTCAAGTGTGCAGAAATAGAAATCAAGAAAGAGCATCAACTGTTGATGGTCAACAAGACCACTAGTTTCAAGAACGGCAAGGGTAAGAAGAACTTCAAGAAAGACGGAAAAGCCGTTGCCGCGCCCGGTAAGCCAGATGCCGGGAAGAAGAAAAAGAATGGACCCAAGCCTGAGACTGAGTGCTTCTATTGCAAGGGAAAAGGTCACTGGAAGCGGAACTGCCCCAAATACTTAGCGGACAAGAAGGCCGGCAACGTTAAAGGTATATGTGATATACACGTTATTGATGTGTACCTTACCAGCGCTCGTAGTAGCTCTTGGGTATTTGATACCAGTGTTGTTGCTCACATTTGCAACTCAAAGCAGGAATTGTGGAATAAGCGGAGACTGGCCAAGGACGAGGTGACGATGCGCGTCGGGAATGGCTTCAAGGTCGATGTGATCGCCGTCGGCACGCTACCTCTACATCTACTGTCGGGATTAGTTTTAAACCTTAATAACTGTTATTTAGTACCAGCTTTGAGCATGAATATTGTATCAGGGTCTTTCTTAATGCGAGACGGCTAGTCATTTAAGTCAGAGAATAATGGTTGTTCTATTTATATGAGTGATATGTTTTATGGTCATGCTCCGCTGGTGAATGGTTTATTCTTGATGAATCTCGATCGTGATGTTACGCATATTCATAGTGTGAGTACCAAAAGATGTAAAGTTGATAATGATAGTCCCACATACTTGTGGCACTGCCGCCTTGGTCATATCGGCGTTAAGCGCATGAAGAAGCTCCATATTGATGGACTATTAGAGTCTCTTGACTTTGAATCATTTGACACATGCGAACCGTGCCTCATGGGCAAGATGACTAAGACTCCATTCTCAGGAATAATGGATAGAGCAACCGACTTATTGGAAATAATACATACTGATGTGTGTGGTCCAATGAACATTGAAGCTCGCGGTGGCTATCGTTATGTTCTCACTCTCACCGATGATTTGAGTAGGTATGGGTATATCTACTTGATGAAGCACAAATCTGAGACATTTAAAAAGTTCAAGGAATTTCAGAGTGAGGTCGAGAATCAACGTGACAGAAAAATTAAGTGTCTACGATCTGATCGTGGAGGAGAATATTTGAGTCACGAGTTTGGCACAAACCTAAGGAAGTGTGGAATCGTTTCACAACTAACGCCGCCTGGCACACCGCAACGCAACGGAGTGTCTGAACATCGTAATCGCACTTTATTAGATATGGTACGATCTATGATGTCTCTTACCGACTTGCCACTATCATTTTGGGGATACGCATTAGAAACTGCAGCATTCACTTTAAATAGGGCACCGTCTAAATCCGTTGAGACGACACCGTATGAACCATGGTTTGGCAAGAAACCTAAGTTGTCGTTTCTTAAAGTTTGGGGCTGCGATGCTTATGTGAAGAAACTTCAACCAGAAAAGCTCGATCCCAAATCGGAGAAATGCGTATTCATAGGATACCCTAAGGAAACTATTGGGTATACCTTCTATCTTAGATCCGAAGGTAAAACCTTTGTTGCCAAGAACGGATCCTTTCTAGAGAAAGAGTTTCTCTCGAAAGAATAAGTGGGAGGAAGGTAGAACTTGATGAGGTAATTACACCCCCTCTCGAACAGGATAGTAGCGCAGCGCGAGAAGTTGTTCCTGTGGCGCCTACACCAACTGAAGAGGAAGTTAATGATAATGATCATGAAGCTTCGGATCTACTTCCTACTGAACCTCGAAGGTCCACAAGGGTACGCTCCGCACCAGAGTGGTACGGCAACCCTGTAATGGAAATTATGTTGTTAGACAACGGTGAACCTTCGAACTATGAAGAAGCGATGGCGGGCCCGGATTCCAACAAATGGCTTGAAGCTATGAAATCCGAGATAGGATCCATGTACGAGAACAAAGTATGGACTTTGGTGGACTTGCCCGATGACCGGCGAGCCATAGAAAATAAATGGATCTTCAAGAAGAAGACTGATGCAAACGGTAATGTGACCGTTTATAAAGCTCGACTTGTCGCAAAGGGTTTTCGACAAATTCAAGGAATTGACTACGAAGAGACTTTCTCTCCCGTAGCGAAGCTGAAATCAGTCTGAATCATGTTAGCAATTGCCGCCTTTTATGATTATGAAATTTGGCAAATGGACGTCAAAACATCGTTCCTTAACGGGAACCTTAAGTAAGAGTTGTATATGATGCAACCAGAAGGTTTTGTCGACCCTAAGGGTGCTAACAAAGTGTGCAAGCTCTAGCGCTCCATCTATGGGCTGGTGCAAGCATCTCGGAGTTGGAACATTCGCTTTAATGAGGTGATTAAAGCGTTTGGGTTCATACAGGTTTACGGAGAAGCCTGTTTGTACAAGAAAGTGAGTGGGAGCTCTGTAGCTTTCCTCATACTATATGTGGATGACATATTATTGATGGGGAATGATATAGAGATGTTGGAGAGCATAAAGGCCTATTTGAACAAGAGTTTTTCAATGAAGGACCTTGGAGAAGCTGCATACATATTAGGCATCAAGACCTATAGAGATAGATCGAGACGCCTCATAGGTCTTTCGCAAAGTACATACCTTGACAAGATATTGAAGAAGTTCAATATGGAAACTCAAAGAAAGGGTTCTTGCCAGTTTTGCAAGGTATGAGATTGAGTAAGACTCAGTCGCTGACCACGGTAGCAGATAGAGAGAAGATAAGTTCTGTCCCCTACGCTTCAGCCGTAGGCTCTATTATGTATGCCATGTTGTGCACCAGACCTGATATAAACCTTGCCATAAGTTTGGTAGGGAGGTACCAAAGTGATCCCGGTGTGGAACACTGGACAACGGTCAATAATATCCTTAAGTACCTGAAAAGGACTAAGGAAATGTTTCTCGTTTATGGAGGTGACGAAGAGCTCGTCGTAAAGGGTTATGTCGACGCTAGCGTCGACACAGATCCAGATTACTCTAAGTCACAGACCGGATAAGTATATATTTTGAATGGTGGGGCAGTGAGCTGGTGCAGCAGCAAGCAAGAAGTCGTGGCAGCATCTACATGTGAACCGGAGTACATAGCTGCTTCAGAAGCAGCTCATGAAGGAATTTGGATGAAGGAGCTCATCACCGACCTTGGAGTGGTTCCAAGCGCGTCGGGTCCAATGACACTCTTCTGTGATAACACTGGGGCCATTGCCATAGCCAAGGAGCCCAGGTTTCACCGGAAGACGAAGCACATCAAACGCCACTACAACTCCATCCAGGACCATGTCGAGAGTGGAGTAATAGAGATTTGTAAAGTACACACGGATCTGAATGTTGCAGACCCATTGACTAAACCTCTTCCACGAGCAAAACATGATCAACACCATAATGCTATGGGTGTTCGATACATCACAATGTAACTAGATTATTGACTCTAGTGCAAGTGGGAGACTGTTGGAAATATGCCCTAGAGTCAATAATAAAATGGTTATTATCATATTTCCTTGTTCATGATAATCGTCTATTGTTCATGCTATAATTGTATTAACACGAAACAGTAATACATGTGTGAATAAATATATCACAATGTGTCCATAGCAAGCCTCTAGTTGGCTAGCTCATTAGTCAATAGATGATCATGGTTTCCTGGTCATCGGCATTAGATGTCATTGATAACGGGATCACATCATTGGGAAAATGATGTGATGGACAAGACCCAATCCTAAGCGTAGCACTAGATCGTATTGTTCGTATGCTAAAGCTTTTCTAATGTCAAGTGTATTTTCCCTCGACCGTGAGATTGTGCAACTCCCAGATACCGTAGGAGTTCTTTGGGTGTACCAAACGTCACAACGTAACTGGGTGACTATAAAGGTGCACCACGGGTACCTCTGAAAGTGTCTGTTGGGTTGGTACGAATCGAGATCGAGATTTGTCACTCCGCGTGATGGAGAGGTATCTCTGGGCCCACTCGGTAGAACATCATCGTGAGCTCAATGTGACTAAGGAGTTAGTCACACGATGACGTGCTACGGAACGAGTAAAGAGACTTACCGGTAACGAGATTGAACAAGGTATAGGTATACCGATGAGTGAATCTCGGGCAAGTTCTATACCGACAGACAAAGGGAATTGTATATGGGATTAATTGAATCCTTGACATCGTGGTTCATCCGATGAGATCATCATGGAGAAAGTGGGAGCCACCATGGGTATCCAGACCCCGCTGATGGTTATTGTCCGGAGAGGTGTCTCGGTCATGTCTACCTGTCTCCCGAACCCATAGGGTCTACACACTTAAGGTTCGATGACGCTAGGGTTATAGGGAATTGTTATACAAGGTTATCGAAAGTTGTTCGGAGTCCCGGATGAGATCCCGGATGTCACGAGGAGCTCCGGAATGGTCTAGAGGTAAAGATTGATATATAGGACTGATGGTTCCGGACACCGGAAGTGTTTCGGGCGTCACCAGTTACGTACCGGGACTACCGGGACCACCGGAGGTGGCCTCGGGGGTCCATCGGAAGGGGGCGACGACCCAGGTAGGCTAGATGGGCCAAATGCCGGAGGGAACCAGCCCCTAGGTGGGCTAGTGCGCCCCCCCACTCAGCCCATGGCGCAAGAAGAAGGGAGAGGGGGGAACCCTAGCGCAGGTGGGCCTAAGGCCCATCAGAAGGGTGCGCCACCCCTCCTCCCCCCTTGGCCGCCGCACCTCCCCCCATCGTGTGTTGAACGCGGAGGTGCCGTAGTTCGGCACTAGATCGGAATCACACCGCGATCTGAATCGCCGTGAGTACGACTCCATCAACTGCGTTCTAGCAATGCTTCCTCTTAGCTATCTTCAAAGGTATGAAGATGCACTCACCCCCTCTCTCGTTGCTGGTCTCTCCATAGGAAGCTCTGAATATGCATAGGATTTTTTTTGAATTTATGCTACGTTACCCAACAAAAGGTCAATTACGGCCACAACCACTGCCATCGCTCATCATGACACGAGGCCAAGACATGGTTTTCACCAAGTTCCACACCACCCCGGTCGCACATCATCCCGCATTGGCGTCGACAAGCCCACCAAACATCACCACCATCGAAGATGCCCATCGATGAAGAAGCACCAAGACCCGTCAGAGCTAACTACACCTCACGGAGACCAACGACGGCCCGGGACCAAATCCGCACCACACGCCGTCGAAGCGTACTTCCTCGTCGCCATGGGCCTCCAATCCGTGCACCCCTATGGGCGTCCACGCAATGCCAGACCGCACAGACCCACCCCGGTCGCGCCCCTCGCGGCCGAAGCCGCCGCTCGAGTGTCGTACAGGCCGCTCAAGCCCTTCACCATGACCTTACGAGCACCATGCCAGTCCTCCATCATGACGCAACAGCCCACCTCACCACGCCATCCTGGGCCTCCGAGCCGCTCCCCCAAGCACCAGATTTGCACCTACGACGCGTCCGGCGCGCGTCCGCAGCACCCCCCCTATGCAGCCACACCACCACCACCTCGTACGACTGTCTCGCCACCTGCGTTGCCCTGCGTGCACCTCCCCACGCTCAGCCGCCCTGGTCGGGCCATCCCGCGCACCGAGCTCCGCCATCCATCTCCCCACGTCGTGAAGCGCCCGGTTTCCCATAATTAACTCGGCAATCTGGTTTTCGGTCGGTTTTCCTTAATTAACTGAGCAACTATTTTCTTCTTAATAAATGCACAATAACTACCATTTTAAAAAATAGAACGGACCGGAAGCAGAATCGAGTCTCATACAAATTCCCACATAAGGGCATTCGCCCGCAAATACGGATGAGGGTGTTGGCTATCCAAAGCTAGTCGCATCTGTTTGCTTACATTACAAATGAATTTTAATAAAAATGAACACATTTGATGCAAATTCAAAATAACTAAATGATATTCATACACATTTGGATGATTATTATGTAAAATTGGGCGATATTTCATCAGGTGAACTAAAAACGTAAAAAAAAACTACACTGCCCTATACTTGACAACGACCTCTAGGCCATGTTGGGCTGGCAGGCGGCTCCTCTTTCATTGTTGCGGGAACCGTTGTTAGGGTATTTGTGATCGGGCTTCACGCGGCGAAAGGGTGTGACATCACGGAAGGGCTTCCCGGCAGCACCCTGACGCTCGTAGATGATCTTCTCCATCTCCTCTTGTGTCGTGCGCAGTATGGCCATAGCCACTGACGACATGGGTGGGGGAAGGGGCAATCCTAGGAGGAGGTTGCGGTGGTGGTTATCCCGCGGAGAGACTACTCCTCGCCGTACTTGGTCATCTCTCCGTCGAGGAGCTGGAGACGACGCTTTCTTGCCTCCGTCGTCGTCTTGGAGCGGTCCATGTGCCTGACATACGCTAGGTCCGGGTCCGCCGTGATGTGTGGCGATGGGACGTCGGAGTCCGTGAATTCTGACATGTGTTGCTCCGTGTCGGCGTACTCCATCGTCGTTAGAGCGCTCCGAGAGGAAGAGCTCCTGTCGTCGTGGAGGTAGTGGTTAAGGCGACCACGCAGCTTCGCGGAGATCGCATGAGGAAGTGGAGGCGACAAGTGGCACTCCTCATTGACACGGCGAGGCGGTGGAGTGCGCATCCCCTCCGTCATGCGTCGGGGTGGCGGCAAGACCTGCTCCTTGTTGACGCGTCCGGACGACGGAGAGAAGGGATCCTCCTTCATGTGGCGTTTGATTTTAATGTCGTGGTTGTGCAGGGGAGAGCAGGGAGGAGATGCGGACTCTGGCTTGATGCGGAGGAGCATGTTTGGTGGTGTCGTCGGGTCGTTGACGTAGAGGCGGGTGCGAAGCAACATTTATGAGGACACCAATACCAACTTTGCCTCTATCAAACATGACCTTCATCTGCCGCTTATACTACTCGTCAGTCACGGTGTAGACCGCACCGCAAGGTAAGTAATAGAATACAAAAAAGTCTGACCTATACACCAACCCGAGACCACAATCAAGATGCATACAAGTTTTGATCTGATCATTACCTACTCATGGCCCACCAGAACGAGAGTTGACGGAGGTCGTTAATGCAGATCCCCATAGCAAGAAATTTACAACCTCCAATCTACGAGAATTTTATCCTTTGGACAACGCCTTGAATGGTCCCTCGGATAGTCCTTCGGGAGGCCCTCAAAATGAACCTCAGATAGTCACTCGGACAACCCTTCAGGAGGCCCTTCTTCCGAACCTTAGTCATAATCTATACGAGTCTCTCAAACTAAGATCGAAACTACGACCTCTCTACCACGTTGCACACATTAGATGTCAACTATCCGATAGGGTTTCACTGTCTAGAACTAGGTCCTACCGAAGACTATACAACTTTTCAACATACGAAACTATTTCATGGAGAGAGAGATAGAAAGTAAAATCATTGCATGGCACATGTTGAGAGAGAACTTTGGATAAAATGACGAGCTCTCTTTACCTCTATTTATAATGGGACACAAGGGTAAATGATAAGGGGGAATTACAGAAATACCCTAACATACTTTCAAACCAAAGCCGCAAAAGGGGGAAAGTGCAGGAGCTCCATCTCCAACCAACTACAATGTGTGGGCCTCCCCAAAGGAGATTCCACAATACCATGTCATCCCCATTGACTTTGGGGGAAAGACCCAAAAGGTGGATTTCCAAAAAGACACCAAAAGGGGTTGTAATCTAATAGGGCTTCCACCATTCATGACAACTTTACATTAAATATTTTTCATCATCTGTTTAGTCCGAAAAAATTACGGAAGGTCTAGAACATTTTCGGCACCCCCTAAAATAATGATGGGCACGTTGCGAAACATTTCTGGTATGAAGTTTTGTCTCTCAAACATTTCCGGTTTCTTTTATGAATTTTTTCTTTGGTCTTCAAAATTTTCCAGCAACTATCTCTCACACTCTTTGTCTATTACTTAGCAGATAGATTACCCTGAAGTGCGTGGCCCTATATGTTCGGTGAAGTACACACATGATCGAAACTCTTTCGAATCAATGGTTAGTAGCGAAATTGAGCGCATCCATATTTTGATCCCTATACCCACACGAACGATTTTTCCAATGAATTTTTAATTACCGAATGATGTTCCTGGTGCTTCGCGATATGTTACAAATACGTGCGATGAGATTTAATGGAATTCCCGTCAATCAACAACTTGTTCACTATGTAAGTTTCCTCGTTATCAGTTTTATTCCCTTTTCTCATTCTCGTGTTCGGCATCACTGTGATCAAATAATATTGTGTCTGGCCAGATGATGATAGATACCATAATGCCAAGAGGGTCCATAGAATATCTCTCCATAGTAGGGGGAGAAAATTCCAATCTAGAGATATCGAATACCTTGGCATACCTTTCCATGAACGTGAAAGCCACCGTACTAGCCACCGTGTTACGGATGACGTTTAACGGATCCCAAAGTTCATGAATCGAGCATGAAGGAAGATGATACTCTCATGATCTAAGGAATTATGCAAATGCTAACTTCCTTTGTGTTATAAAACAATGAACTTGTAACTAATGTATCTCATTGCATAAAATCAATTGGGTTAACCCAACTCAATTGTTCTTCTAACATTGTGTCCTCAAAGCTGTCGACATAGTCGTGCCCATGACCCAGAAAAGGTAACCATCATACAACACATGAGCTAGTCTTATAGGCATGAGTAGGAACACATTTTACCGTTTATTATTTCACATGTGTATATGGGTTTCCCTCTGAGACATTATGGATATAACGATGCAAGAACCATTGCAGTTATAGCACATGATATACATATAATCACGAACTTTGAGATGAATAATATCTATTATTATTGCCTCTAGGGCCTATCTTCTACAGACTTACAAATGCACTAGAGTCAATAGTCTAGTCAATGCTAATGTACTTTACACCTACGACATACGGGTTAAAGTACGTTTCTCTTGTGGTACAGTTTTTATCCAACGAATCCGATAATTTCAGGTTTGTGTGTATCTTTGCACATCCTCACATTTTCATGCTTTCACAAAATTCATTATTTGTGTGTACTTGGATTTGTATATTTATGATCACTTGTTGAACCTTTATTCCTCGGACTGATCTATCGAGCAACTATTTATAATAGTACTCCATTTACCTATGTCATCTTGGAACTAACTAAGTTCATGAATGAACTATATGATCCAATACAATCATTTCCCACTTCCTAAGGGGCAACATACCTATCCTTCGTTACCAAATTGCCAGAGTAGCTTGGTTTGGAAACAATTCCAACTTATTGTGCCACCATTTTGTGTATTACACAAAATCCTTAATTTAAATCAAAAATTGCTTTAAGCATTGACGAAGACTGAATCGATGTAGCTCTTTACAACGAGTTTAAATCAATGTAATTCCTTAAAACAAACTCTTCATAATCTCTCCTTGTGAGAAAACATGTCATGAGTTCTACTATAGTACTCATTGCCATTTTTTAGTTTTGTCCCACGATCAACAGTTTGATAACTTCGGTATCTTACTCACAACTAATTTGGAGTATTGGACATAAATGTTTATTTTACATACCATGGAATACATGATTGATCCAGACACAAGAGTGTGTGGATCCTCAGTCATATACTTTTCTCATGAGTGTTTTACGACACCGAGTCTTTCTAAAAACTCTTTCCATGAGACTTTGGCAAGAAACTCTTCTTGGGGTTCTTATGCTAAAATATTTTTGCATCTTGTCAATATATATTTTGGCTTAGCCCTATTAGGAAATTCTATCTCCATAGAAAATTATGTCTAATACCGAGGCTATCTCGCCCTTAGTACTTACATCGAAAACTATTTTAAGTGAAGTCATATTGCATGCCAAGAAATTTATATTACCTCTAATCAACGTTGCCTCATGCACACAAAGTTTGAGAAATATTATTATGCCCCCGCTTACTTTCTTGTAAACACAAGCATCTTCTCTATTCTTGATGAAATCAAACACTTTGAATATTTTATCAAAATGAATATTCAAACTCCATTTTGCTTGCTTCTGTCCATTACTAGAAGTGTGAAGTTTTGCGCACTCACGAGCATCCTCTGGATCGATGCAATACTTTGGACTGTATCACATACATGTCCTTGTTTGTATTTTCATATCATGGAAATCATTTTGGTGTCCATCTATCGTATCTCATAATTGAAATATGTATTAGTTGCTAGTATAACACGAACCAACTTTAAGCATCACTACTTCAACACAATCTCGTTGTAGTTAACTCCTTAAATTTGTTATAAGCAACGAGTCAAGCATGATGGATAAACCACTTTTATTTATATCAGTTTATAGTAGGATTAATATTTGTTAGACTATAAGTCTTCCCGAGGGTTTATCAAGATCTAATATTGAATAAATCACATGGATATTATCTTGGATTACTTTTGGCTTTTAGCAAATTCTGGAGTGAGGGCCCATCAACATTTCCTTGTGTATTGTAGTCATATTTTTGTCTGAAAACAATATCTCATGTGTCTACCTAAGAGGTTTGCACGAGTTTTTCCTACATGGTTCAGTTGCAAGTTCGAGTGAAGTCCATACATCTCATGTAGAGGCATCCGTACAAGTCAGAGTAGAGAACTCTAAAATTACTTCCAAGGTTTCTTTCATTTGACCTAGTGATGAAGATATCATTATCTCATTGATTTTCATAGCCCTCCCACTCACTCTTTTGGAAGAGACATTTTCTTCAAAAAACACGCCGCTCTATATGGCAAAACTTTTGCCTCAACATAGTGATGAAGATTTCCCAACAACATGAGATAACATACAAAGTAATATTTGTCTTATTCAGAATAGTTTTGTAAACATTTTACACATGTCTTACTTTCCAAATGTTAAGAGAATACAAAACATGGTTGGGTTACCCATACCATGACATCATTTCAACATATGTTAAGAAAAGACAAAACAATATTCGATAACGTACGAATTCTAGAACAACGGTTGGGCACACCATACCATGACATCATTTCAACATATATGATGGCGCTCTTTACAGTGTAAAGCCGCAGTAACAAAAGCGTTAGTTTATAAGGGATAATGGCAAATGTATTTACATCACTTTCATCTTACCATGCCATATACGGTTTGATTACATCTTTTTGGACATTCCACTCACCATGGTGTTCCAGGAGGTGTAATTTTATGAAACCTTTTTCACAACTCATCATACATTCGCTAAGATTCTAACTCACATATTTCTTTCCCCGATTTAATTACAGAAACATACTTTTTTTGTTGCAATAATCTCTACTTCATTATGAAACCTTCTGAACTATTCCAGAAGATCCAAACTTATGTCTCATTAAGAAAATATTCATATATCTAGTTAGTCATTACTGAAGATAAATAAATTCACAAATAGCAACAATACTTATTGCACTACACACATCAAAATGCATGATTACTATAAATTTGTTGCTCATTCCTTATGGCTTGTGAAAAATGTTTAGTTACTTTAATTTTGGAGGAAAGTTGCAAGTGTCAGATGTTTCATAGTCAAATGACTTCAAAATCCACCAATATGAATTTTCTTCATGCGGGTTTCTCCAATGTGATCAAAATGAAGTGCCACACATATGCAGTATTCTTTTAGTCTTACGATATTTAGCATTGTTGTTATGGATGTATTCTATTATCATCAATATACATAACATACGTCACATTCATGATGGAAGCATTTCCCTTATGTTATTCATAACACTGAACAAGAATTGTTCTCTTATGAACAACCTTCTTGCAACAAAAAATTATGCAATGGGCTAGAGTGTATGAAACTAAAATGAATTGCAAAAATAAATGCAGAGGTAATACATCAACGGAAAGTATAGTAATGTTTACTATGTTCCCACTGTGTATCCAAACCTCGTTGTTGGCTAGTGTGTTAGTTATGCCATAATAGTTATTGCATCGAGTTGCAACATAATACCCTAGAATCAGGGACTAAAAGTTTAATGGTAATTCCCAAGAATTACCTCTTTCACCAGCCTCTTATACATTAGTAACTTTCATCCATTCATAGTTGACCTAGACCTTCCAGTCTTATTTCTTTTTTCCCACACACTTATAATAGTTTTACTTCTAGTATTTATCCTACTCATAGAAGAAGCACCGAACTTTTAAGAGTGGAGTTAGCCCTGGATTCGTAGGCGTGTAAGTATCAATAAAACACTTTAGAATTGTCCTTTCTCTTTAAATTGTTGTTTTATTTAGCATTATTACATGACTGATGACCTTCTGGCTTTATCTCTAATTGGTCTAATGCATAATAAAAACTTTACTAATATTTGCAAGAAAATATTGGCTTGGATATCTCACATATTTTGGCCTTTGTTTGTATCTAGAAACTAATTTTTAAGTTCCATGAATATCACATAACAATCTCAATATTCCAAAGTTTATGTCTCAAGGAATCAAACATATTGCACTTGACCGCAAAAGAATTCTAGCTTTTGGATTGAAGGGCGAAGGTCACATCATCCATAGCATGAGCGGGAGAATACCAAAAATATACAATCGGACAAAGACTTTCTCGACACTCTTGAGGATAATCCTCACCTTATGTTACCAATCGTAAAGTATTAACCAGATAGATAATAAGTATTCAATTTTAACAGTGGAGGTGTAAACGCGAACCATTATTCTACAACTAATTTGCAAATAATACTTAGACTATGTTCGGTAATTAATTGCACTTAGCAATTAAAATTGATTCTAAAGTGCGCTCCCATTCGAATCAATATCTCTCATAAATTGATTTTGAGGGATACAAGACCCATATATCAATTCAATGCCATTGTACATTGCCGATGTGCAACTATTCCTAACTTGATGCCTCCACGGCAACGGAGCCAGAAAAGAGCTTGTCCCACTTGCTCAACAATTAGCAATTGTCTTGCAATGGCCCACCAGCGCGTGGGATCGCGACAGTTTTCGAGGGTAGAGTATTCAACCCAAATTTGTTGGTTCGCACGACGAGAAGTGAAAGAATATTCTCAAGTATTAGCAGTTGAATGCGTCAGATTCAACGACACGTGAAAGATTAGTGTCTGCAAGCAAAGTAGTATGATAGCAACGGTGCCAGAAACGATCTATTGACAAGGCAGACTATTCCTAACGGTTGTATCAATGGCGCCGGTAAGTTGCCCATGGACGGGAAATATTCTTTCCCGGCAACGGTACCAGAAAAAGTATTGTAGCAGGTAGTAGCAGAGTAACAAGTAACAGAAGTGGCAAGGAACAGCAGTAGTGACACCAGTAGCAAGTAACATCAGCAGCAAGTAACAGTAGCAGCAACAGTAGTAACAGCAGCAGAGCAAAGCAAGTAACAGTAGCAGCAATAGTAGTAACAGCAGCAGAGCGAAGCAAGTAACAGTGGCAGTGGGACAAACTCGTAGGCAATGGATCGGTGATTTGTTGGATGACATTCATCATGCAACAGTTATAACACGGAGAGATATGTGGCTAGCTCCCGTTCGTCGATGTGATGTAGGCATGCATTCCGTGTGTAGTGATACGTGCTTAGGGAAAAGAACTTGCATGACATCTATTGTCCATCCCTCCCGTGGCAGCGGGGTCCAAATGGATACTGCGGGATATTAAGGTTCTCCTTTTAATAAAGAACCGGACCAACGCATTAGCACTTGGTGAACACATGAACTCCTCAAACTATGGTCATCACCGGGAGTGGTTCCGGTTATTGTCACTCCGGGGTTGCCGGATCATAACACATAGTAGGTAACTACAACTTGTAAGATCGGATCTAAAACACACATATATTGGTGACAACATAATAATTTTAGATCTGAAATCATGGCACTCGGGCCCTAGTGACAAGCATTAAGCATGGCAAAGTAGTAGCAACATCAATCTGAGAACATAGTGGATACTAGGGATCAATCCCCGTCAAAACTAACTCGATTACATGATAGATCTCATCCTACTCATCACCGCCCAGCGAGCCTACGAATAGATTACTCACGAAAGATGAAGAGCTTCATGGAATTGGAGACGGGAGAAGGTTGATGATGACGATGGCGACGATCTCCTCGATCCGGAGCCCAAAACGGACTCCAGATCTGCCCTCCAGACGAAGAACAGGATGTGGCGGCGCCTCCGTATCGCAAACGCGATGAAATCTTCTCTCTTTATTTTTTCCGGGACGAAAGGGAATAAATAGAGCTGAGTTTGGGGCGGCAGAGCCACGTGGGCCCCACAAGCCCTCACGCCGCGGCCACAGGGCTTGTGGCCAAGTGGCTCACCCCCTCCGGAGGATCTTTGCGCATGTATTTTTCATATTTTCCAGAAATATTCTCCGTAAATTTTCAGGACGTTCCGAGAACTTTCATTTCTAGACAAAAACAACACCATGGCAATTCTGCTAAAAACAGCGTCAGTCCGGGTTAGTTCCATTCAAATCATGCAAATTAGAGTCCAAAACAAGGGCAAAAGAGATTGGTAAAGTAGATACGATGGAGACGTATCAAACTCCCCCAACCTTAAAACCTTGCTTGTCCTCAAGCAACTCAGTTGACAAACTGAAAGGAAATAAAAACTTTGACAAACTCTGTTTGATCTTGTTGTTGCAACTATGTCTAACTCATAACCAGAATTTCAGCAAGATCACAAGTTAACCACATAAGCAAGTGACACAAAGGACTCTCGGTAAACTAATATCAATGGCATAATCAGCTAGCGAGCAAACAATAATGAGTTCCAGATACCAACAATTCAATCAAAACAAGCATGAAGCAATATGAATAGGTGGTATCTCGCTAGCTCTTTCTGAGACCGCAAAACATAAATGCAGAGCACTTTCAAAGATCAAGGGCTGACTAAACATTGTAATTCATAGCAACGAAGATGCAGCCATAGTCATACTCAATATCAATCAAAAGCAAAGCATAAAAATGACAGAGGTGCTCTCTAATTGGTGCTTATATAAGAAGAGGATGACTCAACAGGAAAATAAATAGACAGGCCCTTCGGAGAGGGAAGCATTGATTTGCTGAGGTGCCAGAGCTCAAGCTTTAAAACAGAGATAATAATTTTGGGTGGCATGCTTTCATTGTCAACGCAATGACCAAGAGTTCTCAATATCTTCCATGCTACTAATGCTATAGGCGGTTCCCAAACAGAAAAGTAAAGTTTTAACTCCCCCACCACCAATCAATCACACTCCACGGCTAGCCGAATCCTCGGGTACCGTCCATACTAACATCAATCTGGGGGGAGTCTTGTTTTACAGTTATGTTTTCGATTTAAGCGTGGAATTGGGCATTCCAATTACCGACCCCTTTCTCGTGAATGATAGTGAATAAACACATGTCGAGGATAACACGCCTAACATGGAAGATACCAATAGCCCCGTGTCACCACATGAGCGGTTCGGGCATGCAAAACAGATTATTTCTTGAAGGTTTAGAGAATGGCACATGCAAATTTACTAGGAACGGCAGGTAGATACCACAAATAGGTAGGTATGGTGGACTCTGATGGAAAAACTTTTTGGTTTATGGAAGTGGATGCACAAGCAGTATTCCGCTTAGTACAAGTGAAGGCTAGCAAAAGACTGGGAAGCGACCAACTAGAGAGCGACAACAGTCATCAAGATGCAATGAGTTGGACTAACATTGAGTGCAAGCATGAACAGGATATAAACCACCATGAACACGAACATCATAGAGGCTATGTTGATTTTGTTTCAACTACATGCATGAACATGCGCCAAGTCAAGCCACTTGAATCATTCAAAGGAGAATACCATCCTATCATACTACATCATAGTCATCTCAAAATCTATGTTGGCATTCAAGACAAACCATTGTAAGCTCCTAGCTAATTAAGCATGGCATCAGAAACTATGATCTCTAAGTTGTCATTGCAAACATGTTTCTCTCACAATAAAGCTGAATCAGGCATGATGAGCTAGTCATATTTACAAAAACAAAATAGATAGAGTTCATACCAACTTTTCAGTCTCAGTCACTTCATCATATATCATCATTATTTCCTTTCACTTGCACGATCGAACGATGTGAATAATAATAAGAGTGCTCGTGCATTGGACTAAGCTGAAATCTGCAGGCAAACACAAAGGAGAAGACAAAGTAATATGGCTCTTTGAAAGCTAAGCAGGTATGCATGCAAGGGCCACTAAACATTGTAACCAATATCTTCTACCTTGACCCAAAGAAAAAGAAAACTATTTACACAGAAAAGCTCCCAACAAGCAAAAGAAGAAAGGAAAATCTTTTTGGGTTTTCTCAAAAGGACACAAAACAAGAAAACAAGAAAACGAAAATAAACTAGCGTGGATAATACAGTGGCAAAGTGTAAACACCAACTAACAAAATGAAAGCATAAGCAAGAATGTAAAGTTGGTGCAAACACGTACTCCCCCAAGCTTAGCCTTTTGGCCTAGCTTGGTCTACTCCCAAGGACGGTCCTGGCGAAACCCAAAATCACAATCGGGGTTATACGGGAGCGCTGCAGCCACTGCCTGAATAGATGCCTCACAGAGACGAGCAGCCATCGCCTCCCTCTCATACTCCACTGCCTCTCCTCTGATAATGTAATATCTCTATTTTACCTGAAAGTCAAAGAAAGGAGGAGCAGGAAGGGTAATATGGAAAACACGCTGCCGGTTAAATATCAATCGGTATAGGAGGGATTCATCATCCCTCTCAAGGAACTGGTAGCGTGTCATAGCGACGCGGTCAAGGAAAGCTGTATGGAGCGGGGGATCTCCTGCGCGGATGGGTACTCCAAAAATTTTGCTATACGAGTGGCATAGATCCCGCCAAAGAAATCCCCATCAATAGCATTCTTATTCAGCCCCCTTGCTATAATAGCTCCCATGTTGAAGCTTTTGTCCCCCGTCACTACGCTCTTAAGGATACTAAGGTCAGATGCGCATAGGTGACCATGTTCAACCTTGCCGTTAACACATCTACCTATGAAGAGGGCAAAGTAGTGCAAGGCAGGGAAATGAATGCTTCCTATGGTAGCTTGCGTGATGTCTCGAGTTTCTCCAACAGTTATACTAGAAACAAAATCTCTAACTGAAGACTTAGCAGGATCATTAAGACTACCCCCATCGAGTATCTTGCAAATCCTATTGAAATCCTCCAAATCCATGGTGTATGATTTATCATACAAATCAAATAGTATGGATGAGTCACGGCCAACTGAAAATTTAAATCTACGCACGAAAGAGGCAGTGAGCATAGCATACTGTTCACATTTATCTGAGAGGAATTCTTCTAGCCCGGCATTGCGGACAAGTTTATCAAACTCATCCTTGAAGCCTGCTTCGATCATGAACTCGTCGGAAGGCCATTCACATGGTTGTACATGTGCGTCCCTTGGTTGATAAGGATCGAGCTCCCGAATAGAAAGACGGGGACCCTTCTTACTTGAGGAACCACCATGAAACTTCCTCCTCAACATAATTTCTCTTTGCTGAAATTTTTGAAGTTCAAGAGAAAAGTGAATAAAGACCAACCACACCTTGTAGCAACTACTCCTACTAATGCCTAGAGACCGTATCATGCATTAAAACTACTTGGGACCAGCTAAAATCAACATTTCAAGCTCAAGAACAGGGTCACCAAGGTAGCAAGAATACGCGAAGGATAAAGCACTAGAGTAGGAACTAATTGGACCAATGGAGGAGTCACTTACCAAGGAGTAATTTCCCCAAAACGGTTCGGAGAATGGTGCTTTGAGCAAGGGGATCGAAAATCACAGCCAAATGAGCTAGAACACGGGTTTGAGCTGTGAAACGATTTTTTTTGGAGGTAGAAGAAGAGGATGGGAGCTGGAATGAGTGGAGGGGGTCCCTGTGGGCCCCACAAGCTTGGTGGCCGCGGCTAGGGGGAGCCCGCGGCGTCAGGGCTTGTGGCCCACTGGTGTGGCCCCCAGGCCAGCTCTCAGTCCGAGTATTTTTCAATAAATCCTGAAAAAATCATATTTGATTTTCAGGACCATCGGAGAACTTTTATTTTCGGGGTACTTTTCTCCGGGACGCTGAAACAGAAAACAGGAAAAACTAAACTAAATCAATCATTTTTCTTCTAAGCAACAGAAAGTGAGAGCTTAAAACAGAGGTATGTGACTCCTTGATTCATCCATTTCATGGTCATCGAAAGAAATCCGTCAATGAGGTTGATCAAATCCTCATTACAAAACTTCTTCAAATCGCAAAAGGAAATGGAGAATTGTCGAATAGCCACTAAGTCACCTCAATGGGGATATGAATCTCCCCAACAAGCAAATCATACTTCATCTTGACACGAGGAATAGGGCATTCAAAGCTCCCAATAAGAATCGATGAAGTTTTTTTGATAGCATTGATGCAATGTACTTGATATCGTTTCTTCGGAAAGTGCACCGTATGCTCATTGCCATTGACATGGAAAGTGACATTGCCTTTGTTGCAATCTATAACAGCCCCTGCAGTGTTTAAAAAGGGTGTTCCGAGGATGACAGCCATGGCATCGTCCTCGGGAATATCCAAGATAACAAAGTATGTTAAGATAGTGGTGTTAGCAACCACAACAGGCACATCCTCGCAAATGCCGATAGGGAAAGTAGTTGATTTGTCGGCCATTTGCAGAGAAATTTCAGTGGCTGTCAACTTATCCAGTTCAAGTCTACGATAAAGAGAGAGAGGCATAACACTAACAACGTCTCCAAGGTCACATAAGGCAGTTCTTACGTAGTTTCCTTTAATGGAGCAAGGTATAGTGGGCACTCCGGGATCACCAAGTTTCTCAGGAGTTCCACCTTTGAAAGTGTAACTGGCAAGCATGGTGGAGATCTCAAGATCTGGTATCTTCCATTTATTAGTCACGATATCTTTCATGTACTTGGCATACGGAGACATTTTGAGCATATCAATTAACCGCATCTGTAGAAAGACGGGTCTTATCATTTCAATAATCGCTCAAAATCCTCATCATCCTTTTTCTTGGATGGCTTAGGAAGAAAGGGCATGGGTCTCTGAACCCATGGCTCCCTTTCTTTACCATGCTTCCTAGCAGTGAAGTCATTCTTATCGTATCTCTTAGGTTGTGGGTTATCAGGATGAACCGTAGGTTCAATATCCACATCCTTATCATTGGTAGGTTGAGCATTATTATGAACATCAGTGTCCATATTGTCACCAGGTTCATGTTCATCACCAGATTGTGTTTCTGCATCAGACGCAGAAATATCATTTGGTTCTTCAGGTGTGACGGTATTTGGTGAGCTGACATGTAGGTTTCTATCATCCTTCTTCTTATTAGGATGACTGGGTGTATCAACATTAATTCCTTGAGAATCTTGATCAATTCTCTTAGGATGGCCTTCAGGATACAGAGGTTCCTGAGTCATTTTGCCTCCTCTAGTAATGACTCTGACAGAGTTGTCATTTAATTCATTGAGCAAGTCATTCTAGGCTTTAAGTACTTGTTCTACCTGAGTAGTAATCATAGAGGCATGTTTACTCAGAAGCTTTTGATCATTGACATTTCTGTCTACACAAGCACTTAGATGACTAAGCATACGAGTACTTTGTTCCAATTGTCTGCTAACATAATCATTGAAACTCTGTTGTTTGCCAACAAAGTTGTCAAATTCATCAAAGCATAGGTTAACAGGTTTGTCAAAAGGAATATCACTCTCATTGAATCTACGCATAGAATTCACTTCTACTACTTGTATCGGGTTATCGAGACCATGGATCTCTTCGATAGGTGGTAGATTTTTGACATCTTCAGATCTAATGCCTTTCTCTTGCATAGATTTCTTGGCTTCTTGCATATCTTCGGGACTGAAGAATAGAATACCTCTTTTCTTCGGAGTTGGCTTAGGAGGTGGTTCGGGAATAGTCCAAGCATTATCGTTGATGAAGATGTTATTCATTAGAATCTCAGCTTGTTCTATAGTTCGTGTTGGGAACGTCGCATGGGAAACAAAAATTTTCCTACGCGCACGAAGACCTATCATGGTGATGTCCATCTACGAGAGGGGATGTGTGATCTACGTACCCTTGTAGACCGTACAGCAGAAGCGTTAGTGAACGCGGTTGATGTAGTGGAATGTCCTCACGTCCCTCGATCCGCCCCGCGAACCGTCCCGCGATCAGTCCCACGATCTAGTGCCGAACGGACGGCACCTCCGCGTTCAGCACACGTACAGCTCGACGATGATCTCGGCCTTCTTGATCCAGCAAGAGAGACGGAGAGGTAGAAGAGTTCTCCGGCAGCGTGACGGCGCTCCGGAGGTTGGTGGTGATCTTATCTCAGCAGGGCTCCACCCGAGCTCCGCAGAAACGCGATCTAGAGGAAAAACCGTGGAGGTATGTGGTCGGGCTGCCGTGGAAAAGTCGTCTCAAATCAGCCCTAAAACCTCCGTATATATAGGGGGGAGAGGGGGAGCCTTGCCTTGGGGTCCAAGGACCCCTAAGGGCTTCGGCCGAGCCAAGGGGGGCAGCCCTCCCCTTCCAAACCAAGTCCAACTAGGTTTGGAAGGAGGAGTCCTTTCCCCCTTTTCCCACCTCCTCTTTTTTTTCTCTTTGATTTTCTTCCTATGGCGCATAGGGCCTAATTGGGCTGTCCCACCAGCCCACTAAGGGCTGGTGTTCCACCCCCAAGGCCTATGGGCTTCCCCGGGGTGGGTTGCCCCCCCCGGTGAACTCCCGGAACCCATTCGTCATTCCCGGTACATTCCCGGTAACTCCAAAAACCTTCCGGTAATCAAATGAGGTCATCCTATATATCAATCTTCGTTCCGGACCATTCCGGAAACCCTCGTGACGTCCGTGATCTCATCCGGGACTCCGAACAACATTCGGTAACCAACCATATAACTCAAATACGCATAAAACAATGTCGAACCTTAAGTGTGCAGACCCTGCGGGTTCGAGAACTATGTAGACATGACCCAAGAGACTCCTCGGTCAATATCCAATAGCGGGACCTGGATGCCCATATTGGATCCTACATATTCTACGAAGATCTTATCGTTTGAACCTCAGTGCCAAGGATTCATATAATCCCGTATGTCATTCCCTTTGTCCTTCGGTATGTTACTTGCCCGAGATTCGATCGTCAGTATCCGTATACCTATTTCAATATCGTGTACCGGCAAGTCTCTTTACTCGTTCCGTAATACAAGATCCCGCAACTTACACTAAGTCACATTGCTTGCAAGGCTTGTGTGTGATGTTGTATTACCGAGTGGGCCCCGAGATACCTCTCCGTCACACGGAGTGACAAATCCCAGTCTCGATCCATACTAACTCAACAAACACCTTCGGAGATACCTGTAGAGCATCTTTATAGTCACCCAGTTATGTTGCGACGTTTGATACACACAAAGTATTCCTCCGGTGTTAGTGAGTTATATGATCTCATGGTCACAGGAACAAATACTTGACACGCAGAAAACAGTAGCAACAAAATGACATGATCAACATGCTACGTCTATTAGTTTGGGTCTAGTCCATCACGTGATTCTCCTAATGACGTGATCCAGTTATCAAGCAACAACACCTTGTTCATAATCAAAAGACACTGACTATCTTTGATCAACTGGCTAGCCAACTAGAGGCTTGCTAGGGACAGTGTTTTGTCTATGTATCCACACATGTATATAAGTCTTCATTGAATACAATTATAGCATGGATAATAAACGATTATCTTGATACAGGAAATATAATAATAACTATATTTATTATTGCCTCTAGGGCATAATTCCAACAGTCTCCCACTTGCACTAGAGTCAATAATCTAGCCCTCACATCATCATGCGAATTACATTGTAATAAATCTAACACCCATACAGTTCTGGTGTTGATCATGCTTTGCCCGTGGAAGAGGTTTAGTCAGCGGGTTTGCTACATTCAGATCTGTGTGCACTTCGCATATATTCACGTCCTCCCCTTCGACGTAGTCGCGGATGAGGTTGAAGCGTCATTTGATGTGTCTGGACTTCTTGTGAAACCGTGGTTCCTTTGCTAGGGCAATGGCACCCGTGTTGTCACAGAACAAGGTTATTGGATTCAGTGCGCTTGGCACCACTCCAAGATCCGTCATGAACTGCTTCATCCAGACACCCTCCTTAGCCGCCTCCGAGGCAGCCATGTACTCCGCTTCACATGTAGAATCTGCTACAACGCTTTGCTTGGAACTGCACCAGCTTACCGCAGCCCCATTAAGAATAAATACGTATCCGGTCTGCGACTTAGAGTCATCCGGATCTGTGTCGAAGCTTGCATCGACGTAACCTTTTACGGCGAGCTCTTCGTTACCTCCATACACGAGAAACATCTCCTTAGTCCTTTTCAGGTACTTCAGGATATTCTTGACCGCTGTCCAGTGATCCACTCCTGGATTACTCTGGAACCTACATGCCATACTTATGGCCAGGCTAACGTCCGGTCTAGTGCACAGCATTGCATACATGATAGAACCTATGGCTGAAGCATAGGGGACGGTACTCATATGCTCTCTATCCTCATCAGTTGGTGGGCACTCAGTCTTACTCAATGTCGTACCTTGTAAAACTGGCAAGAACGCTTTCTTGGACCGTTCCATTTTGAACCTCTTCAAAACTTTATCAAGGTATGTGCTTTGTGAAAATCCTATCACGTGTTTTGATCTATCCGTGTAGATCTTAATGCCTATAATGTAAGCAGCTTCTCCTAGGTCCTTCATAGAGAAACTTTTATTCAAGTAATCCTTTATGCTCTCCAAAAACTCTACGTTGTTTCCAATCAGCAATATGTCATCCACATATAATATTAGAAACGCCACAGAGCTCCCACTCACTTTCTTGTAAATACAAGATTCTCCAACCACTTGTATAAACCCAAATGCTTTGATCACCTCATCAAGGCGTTTGTTCCAACTCCGAGATGCTTGCACCAGTCCATAAATGGATCGCTGGAGCTTGCACACCTTGTTAGCATTCTTAGGATCGACAAAACCTTCGGGTAGCATCATATACAACTCTTCCTTAAGGAAACCGTCAAGGAACGCCGTTTTGACATCCATCTGCCAGATTTCATAATCGAAAAATGCAGCTATTGCTAACATGATTCTGACGGACTTAAGCATCGCTATGGGTGAGAATGTCTCATCGTAGTCAACTCCTTGAACTTGTGAAAAACCCATTTCCACAAGTCGAGCTTTATAAACGGTCACATTGCCGTCAGCGTCCGTCTTCCTCTTAAAGATCCATTTGTTCTGAATAGCCTTACGGCCCTCAGGTAGTACTTCCAAAGTCCACACTTTGTTCTCATACATGGATCCTATCTCGGACTTCATGGCTTCTAGCCATTTGTTGGAATCTGGGCCCACCATTGCTTCTTCACAATTTGCAGGTTCATTGTTGTCTAACAACATGATTGACAACACGGGATTACCGTACCACTGTGGAGCAGCACGTGGTCTCGTCGACCTGTGTGGTTCGACAGAAACTTGAACCGGAGTTTCATGATCATCATCATTAACTTCCTCCTCAACCGGCGTCGCAACGACAGAGGTTTCCCCTTGCCCTACGCCACCATCCAGAGGGATGAGAGGTTCGACAACCTCATCAAGTTCTATCTTCCTCCCACTCAATTCTCTCGAGAGAAACTCCTTCTCGAGAAAAGCTCCGTTTTTAGCAACAAACACTTTGCCCTCGGATTTGAGATAGAATGTGTACCCAACTGTCTCTTTTGGGTAACCTATGAAGATGCACCTTTCCGCTTTGGGTTCCAGCTTTTCAGGCTGAAGCTTTTTGACATAAGCATCACATCCCCAAACTTTAAGAAACGACAACTTTGGCCTTTTGCCATACCACAGTTCGTATGGTGTCGTCTCAACGGATTTTGATGGTGCCCTATTTAAAGTGAATGCAGCTGTTTCTAATGCATAACCCCAAAACGATAACGGCAAATCGGTAAGAGACATCATATATCGCACCATCTCTAATAAAGTACGATTACGACGTTCGGACACACCATTACGCTGTGGTGCTCCAGGCGGTGTCAAATGTGAAACAATTCCACATTGTCATAAGTGAGCACCAAACTCGAAACTGAGATATTCACCCCACGATCAGACCGTAGGAACTTGATCTTCTTGTTACGATGATTTTCAACGTCACTCTGAAATTGCTTGAACTTTTCAAATGTTTCAGACTTGTGCTTCATTAAGTAGACATAACCATATCTACTCAAATCGTCAGTGAAGGTGAGAAAATAACGATATCCGCCGCGTGCCTCTACGCTCATCGGACCACACACATCGGTATGTATGATTTCCAACAAGTCACTTGCACGCTCCATTGTTCCGGAGAACGGAGTTTTAGTCATCTTGCCCATGAGGCATGGTTCGCACGTGTCAAGTGAATCAAAGTCAAGTGACTCCAAAAGTCCATCGGCATGGAGTTTCTTCATGCGCTTTACACCAATATGACCTAAGCGGCAGTGCCACAAAAATATGGCGCTATCATTGTTAACTCTAACTCTTTTGGTCTCAATGTTATGTATGTGTGTATCGCTATCAAGATTCAATATGAACAATCCTCTCACATTGGGTGCATGACCATAAAAGATGTTACTCATAGAAATAGAACAACCATTATTCTCTGACTTAAAAGAGTAACCGTCTCGCAATAAACAAGATCCAGATATAATGTTCATGCTCAACGCAGGCACTAAATAACAATGATTCAAGTTCATAACTAATCCTGATGGTAACTGAAGTGAAACTGTGCCGACGGCGATTGCATCAACCTTGGAACCATTTCCTACGCGCATCGTCACTTCATCTTTCGCCAGCCTTTGTCTATTCTGCAGTTCCTGTTTCGAGTTGCAAATATGAGCAACAGAACCGGTATCGAATACCCAGGCACTACTACGAGAGCCGGTTAAGTACACATCAATAACATGTATATCAAATATACCTGATTTTTCTTTGGCCGCCTTCTTATCAGCCAGATACTTGGGGCAATTGCACTTCTAGTTACCCATACCCTTGCAATAGTAACACTCTGTTTCAGGCTTAGGTCCAGCTTTGGGTTTCTTCGTCGGATTGGCAACAGGCTTGCCGCTCTTCTTTGATTTACCCTTCTTGCCTTTGCCGTTTCTCTTGAAACTAGTGGTCTTATTCACCATCAACACTTGATGTTCTTTACGGAGTTCAGACTCTGCGACTTTCAGCATCGCAAACAACTCGCCGGGTGACTTGTTCATCCCTTGCATGTTGTAGTTCAACACAAAGCCTTTATAGCTTGGCGTCAGTGATTGAAGGATTCTGTCAGAGATAGCCTCTTGCGGGAGTTCAATCCCCAGCTCAGCTAGACGGTTTGAGTACCCAGACATTTTGAGCACATGTTCACTGACAGACGAGTTCTCCTCCATCTTGCAAGCATAGAATTTATCGGAGGTCTCATACCTCTCGATCCGGGCGTTCTTCTGAAAGATAAACTTCAACTCCTGGAACATCTCAAATGCTCCATGACGCTCAAAGTGACGTTGAAGTCCCGGTTCTAAGCCATACAAGACTGCACATTGAACTACTGAGTAGTCCTCCTTACGTGCTAACCAAGCGTTCTTAACATACTGATCAGCCGTAGCGGGTGGTTCATCTCGTAGCGCAGCATTAAGGACATAATCCTTCTTCCCAGCTTGTAAGACTAGCTTAAGATTACGAGCCCAGTCTACAAAGTTGCTTCCATCATCTTCCAACTTAGCTTTCTCTAGGAACGTATTAAAATTCAGGGTGACTGTCGCGTGAGCCATGATCTACAACACAAATATATTCAAAGTGAACTTAGACTATGTTCAAGATAATTAGAGTTTAACTTAATCAAGTTATTCGCTAAACTCCCACTCAAAAAGTACATCTCTCTAGTCATTTGAGTGGTTCATGATCCACTTACACTAGCTCAAGTCCGATCATCACGTGAGTTGAGTATAGTTTCAGTGGTAAGCATCCCTATGCTAATCATATCATCTATATGATTCATGATCGACCTTTCGGTCTCATGTGTTCTGAGGCCATGTCTGCACATGCTAGGCTCGTCAAGCTTAACCCGAGTGTTCCGCGTGCGCAACTGTTTTGCACCCGTTGTATGTGAACGTTGAGTCTATCACACCCGATCATCACGTGGTGTCTCGAAACGACGAACTGTAGCAACGGTGCATAGTCGGGGAGAACACAATTTCGTCTTGAAATTTTAGTGAGAGATCACCTCATAATGCTACCGTCGTTCTAAGCAAAATAAGGTGCATAAAAGGATTACCATCACATGCAATTCATAAGTGACATGATATGGCCATCATCACGTGCTCCTTGATCTCCATCACCAAGCACCGGCACGATCTTCTTGTCACCGGCGCCACACCATGATCTCCATCAACGTGTCGCCATCGGGGTTGTCGTGCTACTCATGCTATTACTACTAAAGCTACATCCTAGCAAAATAGTAAACGCATCTGCAAGCACAAACGTTAGTATAAAGACAACCCTATGGCTTCTGTCGATTGCCGTACCATCGACGTGCAAGTCGATATTATCTATTACAAAATGATCATATCATACATCCAATATATCACATCACATCGTTGGCCATATCACATCACAAGCATACCCTGCAAAAACAAGTTAGGCATCCTCTAATTTTGTTGTTGCATGTTTTACGTGGTGACCATGGGTATCTTGTAGGATCGCATCTTACTTACGCAAACACCACAACGGAGATATATGAGTTGCTATTTAACCTCATCCAAGGACCTCCTCAGTCAAATCCGATTCAACTAAAGTTGGAGAAACTGACACCCGCCAGTCATCTTTGAGCAACGGAGTTACTCGTAGCGATGAAACCAGTCTCTCGTAAGCGTACGAGTAATGTCGGTCCGAGCCGCTTCGATCCAACAATACCACGGAAACAAGAAAAGACTAAGGAGGGCAGAAAAACGCACATCACCGCCCACAAAAACTTTTGTGTTCTACTCGAGAAGACATTTCCTACGCGCACGAAGACCTATCATGGTGATGTCCATCTACGAGAGGGGATGTGTGATCTACATACCCTTGTAGACCGTACAGCAGAAGCGTTAGTGAACGTGGTTGATGTAGTGGAACGTCCTCACGTCCCTCGATCCGCCCCGCGAACCGTCCCGCGATCAGTCCCACGATATAGTCTCGAACGGACGGCACCTCCGCGTTCAGCACACGTATAGCTCGACGATGATCTCGGTCTTCTTGATCCAGCAAGAGAGACGGAGAGGTAGAAGAGTTCTCCGGCAGCGTGACTGCGCTCCGGAGGTTGGTGGTGATCGTATCTCAGCAGGGCTCCGCCCGAGCTCCGCAGAAACGCGATCTAGAGGAAAAACCATGGAGGTATGTGGTCGGGCTGCCGTGGAAAAGTCGTCTCAAATCAGCCCTAAAACCTCCGTATATATAGGGGGAACAGGGGGAGCCTTGCCTTGGGGTCCAAGGACCCCTAAGGGCTTCGGCCGAGCCAAGGTGGGCAGCCCTCCCCTTCCAAACCGAGTCCAACTAGGTTTGGAAGGAGGAGTCCTTTCCCCCTTTTCCCACCTCCTCTTTTTTTTCTCTTTGATTTTCTTCCTATGGCGCATAGGGCCTTCTTGGGCTGTCCCACCAGCCCACTAAGGGCTGGTGTGCCACCCCAAGGCCTATGGGCTTCCCCGGGGTGGGTTGCCCCCCCGGTGAACTCCCGGAACCCATTCGTCATTCCCGGTACATTCCCGATAACTCGGAAAACCTTCCGGTAATCAAATGAGGTCATCCTATATATCAATCTTCGTTTCCGGACCATTCCGGAAACCCTCGTGATGTCCATGATCTCATCCGGGACTCCGAGCAACATTCAGTAACCAACCATATAACTCAAATACGCAAAAAACAATGTCGAACCTTAAGTGTGCAGACCGTGCGGGTTCGAGAACTATGTAGACATGACCCGAGAGACTCCTCGGTCAATATCCAATAGCGGGACCTGGATGCCCATATTGGATCCTACATATTCTACGACAATCTTATCGTTTGAACCTCAGTGCCAAGGATTCATATAATCCCGTATGTCATTCCCTTTGTCCTTCGGTATGTTACTTGCCCGAGATTCGATCGTCAGTATCCGGATGCCCATATTGGATCCTAGCATCTCTAGCAGTATCAGGCATAGTAGCATCATCAGCATCATCAAGCACACGCGACATATCATGATTTCTAGCAGGAGGTGTTGTCGCAAACTTACTCATAACTGAAGGTGAATCAAGTGCAAAACTAGATGGCAGTTCCTTACCTCCCCTCGTAGTTGAGGGCAAGACTTTGGTTTTTGGATCTTTCAGATTCTTCATAGTGATCAGCAGATATAAATCCCAAGTGACTCAGAGAATATAGCTATTCTTCCCCGGCAATGGCGCCACAAAAATGCTGCTGACGTGCAACAATTCCTGACTTGATGCCTCCACGGCAACGGAGCCAGAAAAGAGCTTGTCCCAGTTGCTCAACAATTAGCAATTGTCTTGCAATGGCCCACCAGCGCGTGGGATCGCGACAGTTTTCGAGGGTAGAGTATTCAACCCAAATTTGTTGGTTCGCACGACGAGAAGTGAAAGAATATTCTCAAGTATTAGCAGCTGAATGCGTCAGATTCAACGACACCTGAAAGATTAGTGTCTGCAAGCAAAGTAGTATGATAGCAACGGTGCCAGCAACGATCTGTTGACAAGGCAGACTATTCCTAACGGTTGTATCAATGGCGACAGTAAGTTGCCCATGGACGGGAAATATTCTTTCCCGGCAACGGTACCAGAAAAAGTATTGTAGCAGGTAGTAGCAGAGTAACAAGTAACAGAAGTGGCAAGGAACAGCAGTAGTGACAGCAGTAGCAAGTAGCAACAGTAGCAAGTAACATCAGCAGCAAGTAACAGTAGCAGCAACAGTAGTAACAGCAGCAGAGCAAAGCAACTAACAGTAGCAGCAACAGTAGTAACAGCAGCAGAGCAAAGCAAGTAACAGTGGCAGTGGGACAAACTCGTAGGCAATGGATCGGTGATTTGTTGGATGCCATTCATCATGCAAAAGTTATAACATGGAGAGATATGTGGCTAGCTCCCGTTCGTCGATGTGATGTAGGCATGCATTCCGTGTGTAGTGATACGTGCTTAGGGAAAAGAACTTGCATGACATCTATTGTCCATCCCTCCCGTGGCAGCGGGGTCCAAATGGATACTACGGGATATTAAGGTTCTCCTTTTAATAAAGAACTGGACCAACGCATTAGCACTTGCTGAACACATGAACTCCTCAAACTATGGTCATCACCGGGAGTGGTTCCGGTTATTGTCACTCCGGGGTTGCCGGATCATAACACATAGTAGGTAACTACAACTTGCAAGATTAGATCTAAAACACACATATATTGGTGACAACATAATAATTTCAGATCTGAAATCATGGCACTTGGGCCCTAGTGACAAGCATTAAGCATGGCAAAGTAGTAGCAACATCAATCTCAGAACATAGTGGATACTAGGGATCAATCCCCGTCAAAACTAACTCGATTACATGATAGATCTCATCCTACTCATCACCGCCCAGCGAGCCTACGAATAGATTACTCATGAACGATGAAGAGCTTCATGGAATTGGAGAGGGAAGAAGGTTGATGATGACGATGGCGACGATCTCCTTGATCCGGACCCCAAAACGGACTCCAGATCTGCCCTCCAGATGAAGAACAGGATGTGGCGGCGCCTCCGTATCACAAACGCGATGAAATCTTCTCTCTTTATTTTTTCCAGGACGAAAGGGAATAAATAGAGCTGAGTTTGGGGGTGACAGAGCCATGTGGGCCCCACAAGCCCTCACGCTGCGGCCTGGGGGGTGGCCGCGGCCACAGGGCTTGTGGCCCACTGGCTCACCCCCTCCGGAGGATCTTTGCGCAGGTATTTTTCATATTTTCCAAAAATATTCTCCGTAAATTTTCAGGACGTTCCGAGAACTTTCATTTCTTCACAAAAACAACACCATGGCAATTCTGCTGAAAACAACGTCAGTCTGGGTTAGTTCCATTCAAATCATGCAAATTAGAGTCCAAAACAAGGGCAAAAGAGTTTGGAAAAGTAGATACGATGGAGACGTATCATACATCTCTATGTAACTCTTCTTCATCTTTTGATGGACCTGATTCGAGCTCACGACTATCCTACCTGAATGTTCAATAGAACCAAGTGATCCCGCTGCGAGGTCTGATTTCACCTGCCTCATACTCTCGCTTCGTTCATACCCATGTGGATATGACACATCCCGAAAAGATACATATTTCAGACGGTGCTACTCTTGGGAGAACACTAACCACTTGACATATTTAAGTGAGAGACCACTCTAATAAATGTCACTACTGCGCAATCAAAAGGGATAAACATCTTAGGGAATTCACAAAAGCATGATATGGAATAGCCCTTTTTGACACACAAGTCTTATTTTCTTCGTCTTTAGCATTTGCGTCGATGTCCAAATTCGCAAAACTTGTCATCGTTGATACGTCTCCAACGTATCTATAATTTTTTTATTGCTCCATGATATTATATTATCTGTTTTAGATGTTTTATATGCATTAATATGCTCTTTTATATTATTTTTGGGACTAATCTATTAATCTAGAGCCTAGTGCCAGTTTTTGTTTTTTTCATGTTTTTGAGTATTGTAGACAAGGAATATTAAACAGAGTCCAAACGGAATAAAGTCTCCGGAATGATTTTTCTTGGACCAAAAGAAACCCAGAACACTTGGAGTAGGGGGCAGGACACCTGTCGGGAAGCCACAAGCCTGCAGGGCACGCCCTAGGGGGGCGCCCCTGGCTTGTGGGTCCCCTGCAGGTCTCCTAACCCTATTCTTCGGCCTATAAATTCCCAAATATTTCCGCATTGCTAAAGAGAGCAACGAAAATACTTTCCCGCCGCCAAGAGCCTATGTTCCCGTGAGATCCAATCTGGGAGCCTTTTCTGATAATCTGCTTGAGAGGGAATTGATCATGGAGGACATCTACATCAACTCCATCGCCCCTCCGATGATGCGTGAGTAGTTCACCATAGACCTACGGATCCGTAGCTAATATCTAGATGGCTTCTCCTCTCTCTTTGATCTTTAATACCATGTTCTTTATGATCCTCATGGAGATCTATTCGATGTAATACTCTTTTGTGGCGTATTTGTCGAGATCCGATGAATTGTGAGTTTATATTCAGATTATCTGTGAACACTATTTGAATCTCTTATGAATTCTTATATGCATGATTTCATATCTTAGCAAGTCTCTTTGAGTTATTGGTTTGGTTTGGCCAACTAGATTGGTAATTCTTGCAATGGCAGAAGTGCTTAGTTTTGGGTTCAATCTTGCGGTGTCCTCACCTAGTGACATAGTAGGGGTAGCGAGGTACTATTGTATTGTTGCCATCAAGGATAAAAAATGGGGTTTTCATCATATTGCTTGAGTTTATCCCTCTACATCATGTCATCTTACTTAATACGTTACTCTGTTCTTCATGAACTTAATACTCTAGATGCACGCAGGAGTCGGTCGATGTGTGGAGTAATAGTAGTAGGTGCAGAATCGTTTCGGTCTACTTGACACGAGTGTGATGCCTATATGCATAATCATTGCCTTGAATATTTTCATAATTATTCTCATTTCTATCAATTGCTCGACAGTAATTTGTTGACCCACTGTATTATTTTCCTTATCTATAAACCAAAAATACCAAAAATATCTTTTTCTAACTTATTTACTTTTGTTTCCACAATCTTTTATATCTATCTCTCTCAGATCTCATCCTTGCAAATAACTCTGAAGGGATTGACAACCCCTTTTTAGCATTGGGTGCAAGTGTTTGATTATTTGTGTAGGTACTACGATTGGGGCCTTGCTTGTTCCTCCTACTGGATTGATACCTTGGTTCTCAACAAAGTGAGGGAAATTCTTATCTACTTTGCTGCATCACCCTTTCCTCTTCAAGGGAAAACCAATGCAAGATCAAGAAGTAACGAGAAGGATTTCTCGCGTCGTTGCTGGGGAGGATACATAGCAAGATCAAGCCTACCAAGTACTCATCGCAAACTCATCTCTTGCATTTACTGTATTTGCCATTTTCCTCTTGTTTTCCTCTCCCCCACTTCTAAAATGATTTTCAGAAAATACCAAAAAGATTTGCCTTTTTATTCGCCCTTTTTCCGTTCATCTTTTCGTTTGCTTGCTTGTGTGCTAGATTGCTTGCTTTATCATGATGACTCAAGAGAATACCAAGTTATGTGACTTTTCCACTACTACTAATAACGATTTTATTAGTACTCCGATTGCTCCCACCACTAGTGCAGAATGTTGTGAAATTAATGCCGCTTTGCTCAATCTTGTTATGAAAGTACAATTTTCTGGCCTTCCTAGTGAAGATGCCGCATTCCATCTAAATACTTTCATTGAGTTGTGTGATATGCAAAAGAATAAAGATGTGGATAATTAAATTGTTAAATTGAAGCTATTTCCTTTCTCAGTACGAGATCGTGCTAAAACTTGGTTTTCATCTTACCTAAAATAGTATTGATTCATGGAATAAGTGTAAAGATGCTTTTATTTCCAAGTACTTTCCGTCCGCTGAGATTATCTCGCTTAGGAACGATATAATGAATTTTACGCAACTTTATCATGAGCATGTTGCACAATCTTGAGAGAGGATGAAACTAATGATTAGGAATTGCCCCGCGCATGGTTTGAGTTTAAGCATGATTATACAAAATTTATATATGGGATTGAATTTTCCTTCTAGAAATCTTTTAGATTCTGCTGCAGGTGGTACCTTTATGGAAATCACATTAGGAGAAGCTACTAAGCTCCTAGATAATATTATGACAAATTACTCTCAATGGCATACCGAACGATCTCCTACTAGTAAAAAAGTGCACGCTATTGAAGAAATAAACACTTTGAGTAGAAATATGGATGAATTAATGAAATTGTTTGCTAGTAAGAATGCTCCTATTGATCCCAATGATGTGCCTTTGTCGAAATAATAATGAATCTATGGATGTGAATTTTGTTGGTAGGAACAATTTTGGCAATAACGCATATAGAGGTAATTTTAATCATAGGCCATTTCCTAGTAATTCCTCTAACAATTATGGTAATTCCTACAAAAATGCTTATGGAAATTATAATAACATGCCCTCTGATATTGAGAATAATATTAAAGAATTCATTAGCTTGCAAAAGGGTTTCAATGCTATGATTGAAGAAAATTGCTTAAGATTGATGATTTGGCTAGGAACGTTAATAGAATTTCTTTTGAGATTGATTCTTTTAAAATTAGATCCATTCCACCCAAGCATGATATTAATGAGTCTATAAAATCTATGAGAATTTCGATTGATGAGTGTAAGGAAAGAAGCGCTAGAATACGTGCTAAGCGCGAATGGCTCGAAAAGGTGTTTTCTCGTGATAATAATGATGAAGATCTGAAAGTGAGTGATGTGAAACTTATTGAATCTTTGTTTTATAGTATAAATCTTGAAAAATATGGGACTGGAGATGAGTCAACTTTAGTTAAAAGGCGTCCCAATGATTCGGAGTTTAATGATCTTAATGATGAGATCGATAAAAGTGGGATGGAAGAGGTCAAAACTTTAAATAGCAATGAGCCCACTCTTTTGGATTTCAAGGACTTTAATTATGAAAGTTGCTCTCTGATTGATTGTGTTTCCTTCTTGCAATCCATGTTGAATTCTCTGCATGCTTATAATCAAAATAAAGCTTTTACTAAACATATTGTGGATGCTATGATGAAATCTTTTGAAGAAAAACTTGAGTTGGAAGTTTTTATACCTAGAAAGCTTTATGATGAGTGGGAACCTACTATTAAGATTAAAATTAAATATTATGAGTGCCATGCTCTGTGTGATTTGGGTGCTAGCATTTCCACGATTCCAAAAACTTTATGTGATGTGCTAGGATTCCGTGAATTTGATGATTGCTCTTTAAACTTGCATCTAGCGGATTCTACAATTAAGAAACCTATGGGAAGGATTAATGATGTTATTATTGTTGCAAATAGGAATTGTGTGCCCATAGATTTCATTGTTCTTGATATATATTGCAATCCTACATGTCCTATTATTCTTGGTAGACCTTTCCTTAGAACGATTGGTGCAATTATTGATATGAAAGAAGGAAATATTATATTCCAATTTCCATGAAAGGAAGGCATGGAGCACTTTCCTAGAAATAAAATAATATTACCTTATGAATCTATTGTGAGAGATACTTATGGATTGCATACCAAAGAAGACAATACCTAGATCTATTGCATTATGCCTAGCTAGTCGCGTTAAACAATTGCGCTTGTTGGGAGGCAACCCAATTTTATTTTTATGCTTTTGTTTTTGCTTTTGTTTTTGCTTTTGTTTTTGAGTGCGTCACACATTATTAACTTTGTAATAATTGTGTTTTCTTATTTTAATTAGTGTTTGAGCCAAGTAAGACGTTTCGGATGGTGTACGGTGTTTGCAACTTGATTTTGCTGAAAAACAGAAACTTTCGCTCTCAGTCCAGGAATTTTCTAAATTCACTGGAACGTGATTTTGATCTGAATTTTTTACAAAGGATTGATTTATAAATGTCCCAGGTTTTCCTAATGTTTCAGAATTTTTGGAGTTACAGAAGTATTCAAAGTAAACAAATTTCTACATACTGTTCTATTTTTGACAGATTCTATTTTCTTTGTGTTGTTTGCTTACTTTGATGAATCTATGGGTTGTATCGGGGGGTATGAACCATGGAGAAGTTGGGATAGAGTAACTATTACATCAATATAAATAAAGAATGAGTTCACAACAGTACCTAAAGTGGTGATTTATTTTTCTTTATACTAACGGATCTCATGAGTTTTATGTTGAGTTTTGTGTTGTGAAGTTTTCAAGTTTTGGGTAAAGATTTGATGGACTATGGAATAAGGAGTGGAAAAAGCCTAAGCATGGGGATTCCCAAGGCACCCGAAGCCATATTAAAGTAAACGAAAGATCCTAAGTTTGGGGATGCCCGGGAAGGCATCCCCTCTTTCTTCTTCAATCCATCGGTAAATTTACTTGAGGCTATATTTTTATTCACCACATGATATGTGTTTTTCTTGGAGCATCTTGTATGATATGAGTCTTAGATTTTAGTTTGCCACAATCATCCTTGATGCATACATATTTTGAGAGAGACACGCTGAATCGTAAATTTATTAGAATACTCTTTGTGCTTCACTTATATCTTTTGAGCTAGGCAATGTTGCACCAGTGCTTCACTTATATATTTTAGAGCACGACGGTGTTGTGTTTAATAGAAAATATTAAACTCTCGTACCTCACTTATATTATTTTGAGAGTTCTTTAAATATCATGGTAATTGGTTTAGGTTATGAATTTTGTCCTAATATAATGGGCATCCAAGAGGGATATAATAAAAAATTTCATATTAAGTGCATTGAATATGATGAGAAGTTTGATTCCTTGCATATAGTTTTGAGATACGAAGATGGTAACATAAGAGTCATGAAGTAATTGTGAATTATAAGAAATACTTGTGTTAAAGCTTGTGATTCCCGTAGCATGCACGTATGGTGAACTGTTATGTGATGAAGTCGGAGCATGATTTGTTTAATGATTGTCAACCGTTGTGTGGAGGTCGGGATTGTGCGATGGTTAACTCCTACCAACCCTTCCCCTAGGAGCATGCGTCTAATACTTTGCTTCGATAACTAATAGGCTTTTGCAATAAGTATGTGAGTTATTTATGACTATGTTGAGTTCATGGATTATACTCACTCCCACCCTTCAACCTTTGCTAGCCTTTCTAAGTACCGCGCAACTTTCGACGAAACATTAAACCCACCTTCATCAAAACAGCCACCATATATTTTCCTGAAAACAGCCACCATATCTACCTATTATGGCATTTTCATAGCCCTTCCGAGATATATTGCCATGCAACACCACCGTCCCGTTCTTATGACAAGCACCATCACTTCCATATTGCTTATAGAGTCATATTTTGTTCTAGATATCGAGTTGTAATCTTTGAGTTGTAAGTAAATAAAAGTGTAATGATTTGCATTATTAGAGCATTGTCCCGTGTGAGAAAAGGATGATGGAAGCTATTATTCCCTCACAAGTTGGGATGAGTCTCCGGACTTTACAAAAAAAATAGAAGAGGTCAAAGAAGCCCACCAAAAAAAGGAAAAAAGGAAAAAAAGAGAGAAAGAGAGAAGGGACAATGCTACTATCTTTTTCCACACATGTGCTTCAAAGTAGCACCATGTTCTTCATAGAGAGTCTCCTATTTTGTTACTTTCATATAACTAGTGGAATTACATCTTTTGCACAACCACTTAGTTTCCTTTTTGAGCTTTCACACACTTATAGCTCTAGTGCATTTGTTGCATGGCAATCCCTACTCACTCAGATTGATATCTATTGATGGGCATCTCCATAGCCCGTTGATACGCCTAGTTGATGTCAGACTATCTTTTTTTCCAACCTCCACCATACTCTATTCCACCTATAGTTTTTGCAACCTCCACCATACTCTATTCCACCTATAGTGTTATATCCAAGGCACACGCTCATGTATTGCGTGAGAGTTGAAAAGGTTTGAGAACATAAAAAGTGTGAAAAAATTGCTTGATCTTCATCGGGGTTGCGCATGATTTAGATACATTGTGTGGTCAAGATGGAGCATAACCAGACCATATAATTTTGTAGGGATAACTTTCTAAGACCATCTATTTCGAAAGGAATCAATTGCCTTATTAGTATGCTTGAAGTATTATTGTTTTTATGTCAATATTAGACTTTTGTTCTAAATCTTATGGATCTGAATCCTTATGCCACAATAGAGAATATTAAATGGATAAATATGTTAGGTAGCATTCCACATCAAAATTTATGATTTTATCATTTACCTACTCGAGGACGAACAGGAATTAATCTTGGGGATGCTTGATACGTCTCAGACGTATCTATAATTTTGGATTGTTCCATTCTATTCTATTCTCTCGTTTGGATGTTCTATATGTATTAATATGTTGTTTTATATTATTTTTGGGACTAACCTTTTAATCTAGAACCTAGCACCGTTTTCTGTTTTTTCAATGTTTTTGAGTATTGCAGATAAGGAATATTAAATGGAGTCCAAACGAATAATATCTCCGGAATGATTTTTCTTGGACCAGAAGAAACCCAAAAGATTTGGAGTAGGGGGCAGGACACGTGCCGGGAGGCCACAAACCTCCAAGGAACGCCCTAGGGGAGCTGGCTTGTGGGTCCCCTGCAGGTCTCCTAACCCTATTCTTTGACCTATAAATTCCCAAATATTCCCCCATCGCTAAGGAGAGCCACAAAAATACTTTTCTGCTGCCGAGAGCCTCTGTTCCCATGAGATCCAATCTGGCAGCCTTTTCCGGTAATCTGTGGGAGAGGGAATTGATCACGGAGGGCATTTACATCAACTCCATTACCCCTCCGATGATGCGTGAGTAGTTCATCATAGACCTACGAGTCCATAGCTAGTAGCTAGATGACTTCTTCTTTCTCTTTGATCTTCAATATCATGTTCTTCATGGAAATCCATTCGATGTAATACTCTTTTGCGGTGTGTTTGTCGAGATCCGATGAATTATGAGCTTATGTTCAGATTATCTATGAATATTATTTGAATCTCTTCTGAATTCCTATATGCATTATTTCATATCTTAGCAAGTCTCTTCGAGTTATTGGTTTGGTTTGGCCAACTAGATTGGTAATTCTTGCAATGGGAGAAGTGCTTAGTTCTGGGTGCAATCTTGCGGTGTCCTCACCCAATGACATAGTAGGGGTAGCGAGGCACGTATTGTATTGTTGCCATCAAGGATAAAAGATGGGGTTTTCATCATATTGCTTGAGTTTATCCCTCTACATCATGTCATCTTACTTAATGTGTTACTTTGTTCTTCATGAACTTAATACTCTAGACGCAAGCAGGAGTCGGTCGATGTGTGGAGTAATAGTATTAGATGCAGAATCGTTTCGGTCTCCTTGACACGGACGTGATGCCTATATGCATAATCATTGCCTTGGATATCTTCATAATAATTCACTTTTCTATCAATTGCTCGACAGTAATTTGTTCACCCACCGTATTATTTTCCTTTATGAGAGAAGCCTCTAGTGAAACATATGGCTCCCGGGTCTATTTTCCATATTATACTTTCTGATCTATAAACCAAAAATACCAAAAATATCTTGCTGCAATTTATTACTTTTGTTTCCGCAATATTTTATATCTATCTGTGTCACATCTCATCGCTGCAAATAACTCTGAAGGGATTGACAACCCCTTTTTAGCGCTGGGTGCAAATGTTTGATTGTTTGTGTAGGTAATACGATTGGGGCCTTGCTTGTTCCTCCTACTGGACAGATACCTTGGATCTCAACAAACTAAGGGAAATGCTTATCTATTTTGCTGCATCATCTTTTCCTCTTCAAGGGAAAACCAACACAAGGTCAAGAAGTAGCAACCGCCTTGACGATGCATCAAATAATATTGCTATCACTATAGATGATTCAATTAATGCATTACAACAGGGTTGACATGCAGATCATTAAATGACAATCATCTTGCTCCAACCATGATGTCGAATAATGACACATAGGTCATGTTAATTAATTTACATTGAATAGCCACCTCATACATAATCTCATTAAATAAAACAAAGACTATATAACATCACGTGCCTTCGAGTAAAACCAATTTAGACGCCTCTAATCGGTTTGTGCAGATTTTATATTTTAGGTGGCTTCTAAGGTTTCGAAACAAACTGAAGCTACCAACGTTCATCATCAAGTATGATTATTAAATATGCTAGGTTAACTTCTCGGGGTGTATGAAATACGAGATAAAAGATCTTGAGCCCCATACTGAACTTCGTCACAGGAAGGATCCCCGTGCCGATCATATCCGCATTGCCCTTTAGTCTACAAAACATTCATCTTTCTTAACTATGCTGGGACCCAAAGAACTGAAGCACTTCATTGATCTGTCAATCAACACGCTGAGGAGCGGCATGGAAGGATCACATATTGCCAAACTTTGTAGCAAAAACTCCACCATGCCGTCAAGATCAGAACTATGCAAATTGAAGGGAAGCAACAAGAACATCAAGTAATAGATTCCATCTACTACCCCCACAATTTTAACAATAGATATCATCTAGTATAATATTATATTGTGCAATACCCATATATCTCATGTATTCTAGATCATAACTTGCATTAACGCATACCACAACTCTTGATGCCACTATATGGTAACACAACAGAAAACAAAAAGAACTGGATTATGCACCAACCCAAGACCAGTATGAAGATGCCTACAAGGTTTGATATGATAATTACCGACTCATAGCGCATTGGAAGAATAGTCAACAGAGATTGTCGGTGCATATCCCTGCAACTAGAATTGGACAACCTCCCAATCGAAAGGATGTTCTCCATGAGACGGTCTCTCGGATAACCCTTCAGGGGGGGCTCAGAAAACCCTTTAGGAGGCCCTTTGTAAGAACCTTAGATAGAACCTTGATGATTCTCATGAACTAAGATCAAAACTACGACCTCTCTGGTTGCAAACATTCAATATCAAAGATTCGTAAGGGCTTCGTCGTCCAGAACTAGGCCCTATCGAAGACTAGTCAGCCTTTCGGCGTACAAAACTATTTTGTCAAGAGAGAGATATAAAAAGGGATCATTGCATGGAATGTGTTGAGAAAGAACTTTTGAAATGGAGAGCTCTCTCCATCACTATTTATAGTGGGAGGCAAGGGGTACAGGCTAAGGGGAAATACTAAAACGCCCTAAGATATTTCCACCAAAAGCAACAAAAAATGGGAAATCAAAGTGGAGGAGCAACACCTTCAACCAACCACACATGTGTGGGCCCCAAAAGAGGGGTCCCACCACCCCTTGTCATCCCCCATTGAGTTTACGGGAAAGCCCCAAAAGGTATCTTCCCAAAAAGCCACCAAGAGGGGTTGTACCCTAAGTGTTTGTTGGGGAACGTCGCATGGGAAACAAAAATTTTCCTACGCGCACGAAGACCTATCATGGTGATGTCCATCTACGAGAGGGGATGAGTGATCTACGTACCCTTGTAGATCGTACAGCAGAAGCGTTAGAGAACGCGGTTGATGTAGTGGAACGTCCTCACGTCCCTCGATCCGCCCCGCGAACAATCCCGCGATCAGTCCCACGATCTAGTACCGAACGGACGGCACCTCCGCGTTCAGCACACGTACAACTCGACGATGATCTCGGCCTTCTTGATCCAGCAAGAGAGACGGAGAGGTAGAAGAGTTCTCCGGCAGCGTGACGGCACTCCGGAGGTTGGTGATGACCTTGTCTCAGCAGGGCTCCGCCCGAGCTCCGCAGAAACGCGATCTAGAGGAAAAACCATGGAGGTATGTGGTCGGGCTGCCGTGGGAAAGTCGTCTCAAATCAGCCCTAAAACCTCCGTATATATAGGTGGGAGGGAGGGGGCCTTGCCTTGGGGCTCAAGGAGCCCCAAGGGGGTCGGCCGAGTCCAAGGGGGTCGGCCGAGTCCAAGGGGGGAGGACTCCCCCCCCCAAACCGAGTTGGACTTGGTTTGGTGGGAGGAGTCCCCCTTCCTTCCCACCTCCTTCCTTTTTTTTTCTTTCTCCTTGATTTTTATCTCTATGGCGCATAGGGCACTTGTGGGTTGTCCCACCAGCCCACTAAGGGCTGGTGTGCCTCCCCAAAGGCCTATGGGCTTCCCCGGGGTGGGTTGCCCCCCCCCCCCCCCGGTGAACTCCCGGAACCCATTCGTCATTCCCGGTAACTCCGAAAACCTTCCGGTAATCAAATGAGGTCATCCTATATATCAATCTTCGTTTCCGGACCATTCCGGAAACCCTCGTGATGTCCGTGATCTCATCCGGGACTCCGAACAACATTCGGTAACCAACATATAACTCTAATACGCATAAAACAACGTCGAACCTTAAGTGTGCAGACCCTGCGGGTTCGAGAACTATGTAGACATGACCCGAGAGACTCCTCGGTCAATATCCAATAGCGGGACCTGGATGCCCATATTGGATCCTACATATTCTACGAAGATCTTATCGTTTGAACCTCAGTGCCAAGGATTCATATAATCCCGTATGTCATTCCCTTTGTCCTTCGGTATGTTACTTGCCCGAGATTCGATCGTCAGTATCCGTATACCTATTTCAATCTCGTTTACCGGCAAGTCTCTTTACTCGTTCCGTAATACAAGATGCCACAACTTACACTAAGTCACATTGCTTGCAAGGCTTGTGTGTGATGTTCTATTACCGAGTGGGCCCCGAGATACCTCTCCGTCACACGGAGTGACAAATCCCAGTCTTGATCCATACTAACTCAACTAACACCTTCGGAGATACCTGTAGAGCACCTTTATAGTCACCCAGTTACGTTGCGACGTTTGATACACACAAAGCATTCCTCCGGTGTCAGTGAGTTATATGATCTCATGGTCATAGGAATAAATACTTGACACGCAGAAAACAGTAGCAACAAAATGACACGATCAACATGCTACGTCTATTAGTTTGGGTCTAGTCCATCACGTGATTATCCTAATGACGTGATCCAGTTATCAAGCAACAACACCTTGCTCATAATCAGAAGACACTGACTATCTATGATCAACTGGCTAGCCAACTAGAGGCTTGCTAGGGACAGTGTTTTGTCTATGTATCCACACATGTAAATGAGTCTTCATTCAATACAATTATAGCATGGATAATAAACGATTATCTTGATACAGGAATTACAATAATAACTATATTTATTATTGCCTCTAGGGCATAATTCCAACAGTCTCCCACTTGCACTAGAGTCAATAATCTAGCCCTCACATCACCATGTGAATTACATTGTAATAAATCTAACACCCATACAGTTCTGGTGTTGATCATGTTTTCTCCGTGGAAGAGGTTTAGTCAGCGGGTCTGCTACATTCAGATCTGTGTGCACTTTGCATATATTCACGTCCTCTCCCTCGACGTAGTCGCGAATGAGGTTGAAGCGTCGTTTGATGTGTCTGGTCTTCTTGTGAAACCGCGGTTCCTTTGCTAAGGCAATGGCACCAGTGTTGTCACAGAACAAGGTTATTGGATTCAGTGCACTTGGCACCACTCCAAGATCTGTCATGAATTGCTTCATCCAGACACCCTCCTTAGCCGCCTCCGAGGCAGCTATGTACTCCGCTTCACATGTAGAATCTGCTACGACGCTTTGCTTGGAACTGCACCAGCTTACTGCACCCCCATTAAGAATAAATACGTATCCGGTTTGCGACTTAGAGTCGTCCGGATCTGTGTCAAAACTTGCATCGACGTAACCTTTTACGGCGAGCTCTTCGTCACCTCCATACACGAGAAACATCTCCTTAGTCCTTTTCAGGTACTTCAGGATATTCTTGACCGCTGTCTAGTGATCCACTCCTGGATTACTCTGGAACCTACCTGCCATACTTATGGCCAGGCTAACATCCGGTCTAGTGCACAGCATCGCATACATGATAGAACCTATGGCTGAAGCATAGGGGACGGAGCGCATATGCTCTCTATCTTCATGAGTTGCTGGGCACTGAGTCTTACTCAATCTCGTACCTTGTAGAACTGGCAAGAACCCTTTCTTGGACTGTTCCATTTTGAACCTCTTCAAAACTTTATCAAGGTATGTGCTTTGTGAAAGTCCTATCAGGCGTTTTGATCTATCCCTATAGATCTTAATGCCTAGAATGTAAGCAGCTTCTCCTAGGTCCTTCATAGAGAAACTTTTATTCAAGTAACCTTTTATGCTCTCCAAAAACTCTACGTTGTTTCCAATCAGTAATATGTCATCCACATATAATATTAGAAACGCCACAGAGCTCCCACTCACTTTCTTGTAAATACAAGATTCTCCAACCACTTGTATAAACCCAAATGCTTTGATCACCTCATCAAAGCGTTTGTTCCAACTCCGAGATGCTTGCACCAGTCCATAAATGGATCGCTGGAGCTTGCACACCTTGTTAGCATTCGTAGGATCGACAAAACCTTCGGGTTGTATCATATACAACTCTTCCTTAAGGAAACCGTTAAGGAACGCCGTTTTGACATCCATCTGCCAGATTTCATAATCGAAAAATGCAGCTATTGCTAACATGATTCTGACGGACTTAAGCATCGCTACAGGTGAGAAAGTCTCATCGTAGTCAACTCCTGGAACTTGTGAAAAACCCTTTTCCACAAGTCGAGCTTTATAAACGGTCACATTGCCGTCAGCGTCCGTCTTCTTCTTAAAGATCCATTTGTTCTGAATAGCCTTGCGGCCCTCAGGTAGTATCTCCAAAGTCCGCACTTTGTTCTCATACATGGATCCTATCTCAGATTTCATGGCTTCTAGCCATTTGTTGGAATCTGGCCCCACCATTGCTTCTTCATAATTTGCAGGTTCATTGTTGTCTAACAACATGATTGATAAGACGGGATTACCGTACCACTCTGGAGCAGCACGTGATCTTGTCGACCTGCGTGGTTCAACAGAAACTTGAACTCGAGTTTCATGATCATCATCATTAACTTCCTCCTCAACTGGCGTCGCAACGACAGAGGATTCCCCTTGCCCTGCGCCACCATCCAGAGGGATGAGAGGTTCGACAACCTCGTCAAGTTCTATCTTCCTCCCACTCAATTCTCTCGAGAGAAACTCCTTCTCGAGAAAAGCTCCGTTTTTAGCAACAGACACTTTGCCCTCGGATATGAGATAGAAGGTGTACCCAACTGTCTCTTTTGGGTAACCTATGAAGACGCACTTTTCAGCTTTGGGTTCCAGCTTTTTAGGCTGAAGCTTTTTGACATAAGCATCACATCCCCAAACTTTAAGAAACGACAACTTTGGTCTTTTGCCATACCACAGTTCGTATGGTGTCGTCTCAACGGATTTTGATGGTGCCCTATTTAAAGTCAATGCAACTGTTTCTAATGCATAACCCCAAAACGATAACGGCAAATCAGTAAGAGACATCATAGATCGCACCATCTCTAATATAGTACGATTACGACGTTCGGACACACCATTACGCTGTGGTGTTCCAGGCGGTGTTAACTGTGTAACAATTCCACATTGTCTTAAGTGAGTACCAAACTCGAAACTCAGATATTCACCCCCACGATCAGACCGTAGGAACTTGATCTTCTTGTTACGATGATTTTCCACTTCACTCTGAAATTGCTTGAACTTTTCAAATGTTTCAAACTTGTGCTTCATCAAGTAGACATAACCATATCTACTTAAATTGTCAGTGAAGGTGAGAAAATAACGATATCCGCCGCGTGCCTCCACGCTCATCGGACCACACACATCGGTATGTATGATTTCCAACAAGTCACTTGCATGCTCCATTGTTCCTGAGAACGGAGTCTTAGTCATCTTGCCCATGAGGCATGGTTCGCACGTGTCAAGTGAATCAAAGTCAAGTGACTCCAAGAGTCCATCAGCATGGAGTTTCTTCATGCGCTTTACACCAATATGACCTAAGCGGCAGTGCCACAAAAATATGGCGCTATCATTGTTTACTCTAACTCTTTTGGTCTCAATGTTATGTATATGCGTATCGCTATCAAGATTCAATATGAACAATCCTCTCACATTCGGTGCATGACCATAAAAGATGTTACTCATAGAAATAGAACAACCATTATTCTCTGACTTAAAAGAGTAACCGTCTCGAAATAAACAAGATCCAGATATAATGTTCATGCTCAACGCAGGCACTAAATAACAATGATTTAAGTTCATCACTAATCCCGACGGTAGCTGAAGTGACACTGTGCCGACGGCGATTGCATCAACGTTGGAACCATTTCCTACGCGCATCGTCACTTCATCTTTCGCCAGCCTTCGTCTATTCCGCAGTTCCTGTTTCGAGTTGCAAATATGAGCAACAGAACCGGTATCAAATACCCAGGCACTACTACGAGAGCCGGTTAAGTACACATCAATAACATGTATATCAAATATACCTGATTTTTCTTTGCCCGCCTTCTTATCTGCCAGATACTTCGGGCAATTGCGCTTCCAGTGACCCATACCCTTGCAATAGTAACACTCCGTTTCCGGCTTAGGTCCAGCTTTGGGTTTCTTCGTCGGATTGGCAACAGGCTTGCCGCTCTTCTTCGAATTGCCCTTCTTGCCTTTGCCGTTTCTCTTGAAACTAGTGGTCTTATTCAACATCAACACTTGATGCTCTTTACGGAGTTCAGACTCTGCGACTTTCAGCATCGCAAACAACTCGCCGGGAGACTTGTTCATCCCTTGCATGTTGTAGTTCAACACAAAGCCTTTATAGCTTGGTGGCAGTGATTGAAGGATTCTGTCAGTGATAGCTTCTTGTGGGAGTTCAATCCCCAGCTCAACTAGACGGTTTGAGTACCCAGACATTTTGAGCACATGTTCACTGACAGATGAGTTTTCCTCCATCTTGCAAGCATAGAATTTATCGGAGGTCTCATACCTCTCGATCCGGGCGTTCTTCTGAAAGATAAACTCCAACTCCTGGAACATCTCAAATGCTCCATGACGCTCAAAGCGACATTGAAGTCCCGGTTCTAAGCCATACAAGACTGCACATTGAACTATTGAGTAGTCCTCCTTACGCGCTAACCAAGCGTTCTTAACATCCTAATCAGCCGTAGCGGGTGGTTCATCTCCTAACGCAGCATTAAAGACATAATCCTTCTTCCCAGCTTGTAAGATTATTTTAAGATTACGAGCCCAGTCTACAAAGTTGCTTCCATCATCTTTCAACTTAGCTTTCTCTAGGAACGTATTAAAATTCAGGATGACTGTCGCGTGAGCCATGATCTACAACACAAATATATTCAAAGTGGACTTTAGACTATGTTCAAGATAATTAGAGTTTAACTTAATCAAATTATACGCTAAACTCCCACTCAAAAAGTACATCTCTCTAGTCATTTGAGTGCTTCATGATCCACTTACACTAGCTCAAGTCCGATCATCACGTGAGTTGAGTATAGTTTCAGTGGTAAGCATCCCTATGCTAATCATATCAACTATATGATTCATGATCGACCTTTCGGTCTCATGTGTTCCGAGGCCATGTCTGCACATGCTAGGCTCGTCAAGCTTAACCCGAGTGTTCCGCGTGCGCAACTATTTTGCACCTGTTGTATGTGAACGTTGAGTCTATCACACCCGATCATCACGTGGTGTCTCGAAACGACGAACTGTAGCAACGGTGCACAGTCGGGGAGAACACAATTTCGTCTTGAAATTTTAGTGAGAGATCACCTCATAATGCTACCGTCGTTCTAAGCAAAATAAGGTGCATAAAAGGATTAACATCACATGCAATTCATAAGTGACATGATATGGCCATCATCACGTGCTTCTTGATCTCCATCACCAAAGCACCTGGCACGATCTTCTTGTCACCGGCGCCACACCATGATCATCCATCAACGTGTTGCCATCGGGGTTGTCGTGCTACTCATGCTATTACTACTAAAGCTACATCCTAGCAAAATAGTAAACGCATCTGCAAGCACAAACGTTAGTATAAAGACAACCCTATGGCTCCTGCCGGTTGCCGTACCATCGACGTGCAAGTCGATATTTCTATTACAACATGATCATCTTATACATCCAATATATCACATCACATCGTTGGCCATATCACATCACAAGCATACCCTGCAAAAACAAGTTAGACGTCCTCTAATTTTGTTGTTGCATGTTTTACGTGGTGACCAAGGGTATCTAGTAGGATCGCATCTTACTTACGCAAACACCACAACGGAGATATATGAGTTGCTATTTAACCTCATCCAAGGACCTCCTCGGTCAAATCCGATTCAACTAAAGTTGGAGAAACCGACACTTGCCAGTCATCTTTGAGCAAAGGGGGTTACTCGTAACGATGAAACCAGTCTCTCGTAAGCGTACGAGTAATGTCGGTCCAGGCCGCTTCAATCCAACAATACCGCGGAATCAAGAAAAGACTAAGGAGGGCAGCAAAACGCACATCACCGCCCACAAAAACTTTTGTGTTCTACTCGAGAAGACATCTACGGATGAACCTAGCTCATGATACCACTGTTGGGGAACGTCGCATGGGAAACAAAAAATTTCCTACGCGCACGAAGACCTATCATGGTGATGTCCATCTATGAGAGGGGATGAGTGATCTACGTACCCTTGTAGATCGTACAGCAGAAGCATTAGAGAACGCAGTTGTTGTAGTGGAACGTCCTCACGTCCCTCGATCCGCCCCGCGAACAATCCCGCGATCAGTCCCACGATCTAGTACCGAACGGACGGCACCTCCGCGTTCAGCACACGTACAGCTCGACGATGATCTCGGCCTTCTTGATCCAGCAAGAGGGACGGAGAGGTTGAAGAGTTCTTCGGCAGCGTGACGGCGCTCCGGAGGTTGGTGATGACCTTGTCTCAGCAGGGCTCCGCCCGAGCTTCGCAGAAACGCGATCTAGAGGAAAAACCGTGGAGGTATGTGGTCGGGCTGCCGTGGGAAAGTCGTCTCAAATAAGCCCTAAAACCTCCGTATATATAGGTGGGAGGGAGGGGGCCTTGCCTTGGGGCTCAAGGAGCCCCAAGGGGGTCGGCCGAGTCCAAGGGGGGAGGACTCCCCCCCCAAACCGAGTTGGACTTGGTTTGGTGGGAGGAGTCCCCCTTCCTTCCCACCTCCTTCCTTTTTTTTCTTTCTCCTTGATTTTTATCTCTATGGAGCATAGGGCACTTGTGGGCTGTCCCACCAGCCCACTAAGGGCTGGTGTGCCTCCCCAAAGGCCTATGGGCTTCCCCGGGGTGGGTTGCCCCCCCCCCCCCCGGTGAACTCCCGGAACCCATTCGTCATTCCCGGTACATTCCCGGTAACTCCGAAAACCTTCCGGTAATCAAATGAGGTCATCCTATATATCAATCTTCGTTTCCGGACCATTCCGGAAACCCTCGTGACGTCCGTGATCTCATCCGGGACTCCGAACAACATTCGGTAACCAACCATATAACTCTAATACGCATATAACAACGTCGAACCTTAAGTGTGCAGACCCTGCGGGTTCGAGAACTATGTAGACATGACCCGAGAGACTCCTTGGTCAATATCCAATAGAGGGACCTGGATGCCCATATTGGATCCTACATATTCTACGAAGATCTTATCGTTTGAACCTCAGTGCCAAGGATTCATATAATCCCGTATGTCATTCCCTTTGTCCTTCGGTATGTTACTTGCCCGAGATTCGATCGTCAGTATCCGTATACCTATTTCAATCTCATTTACCGGCAAGTCTCTTTACTCGTTCCGTAATACAAGATCCTGCAACTTACACTAAGTCACATTGCTTGCAAGGCTTGTGTGTGATGTTGTATTACCGAGTGGGCCCCGAGATACCTCTCCGTCACACGGAGTGACAAATCCCAGTCTTGATCCATACTAACTCAACTAACACCTTCGGAGATACCTGTAGAGCACCTTTATAGTCACCCAGTTACGTTGCGACGATTGATACACACAAAGCATTCCTCCGGTGTCAGTGACTTATATGATCTCATGGTCATAGGAATAAATACTTGACACGCAGAAAACAGTAGCAACAAAATGACACGATCAACATGCTACGTCTATTAGTTTGGGTCTAGTCCATCACGTGATTCTCCTAATGACGTGATCTAGTTATCAAGCAACAACACCTTGCTCATAATCAAAAGACACTGACTATCTATGATCAACCGGCTAGCCAACTAGAGGCTTGCTAGGGACAGTGTTTTGTCTATGTATCCACACATGTAAATGAGTCTTCATTCAATACAATTATAGCATGCATAATAAACGATTATCTTGATACAGGAATTACAATAATAACTATATTTATTATTGCCTCTAGGGCATAATTCCAACATGTTTTCATAATTCGCTCCACAATTCATAAAGAAAATCATTAAGTATTTTTTGTTGGAAATATGCCCTAGAGGCAATAATAAATTAGTTATTATTATATTTCTTTGTTCATGATAATCGTTTATTATCCATGCTATAATTGTATTGATTGGAAACACAGTGCATGTGTGGATACACAGACAAAACACTGTCCCTAGTAAGCCTCTAGTTGACTAGCTCGTTGATCAAAGATGGTCAAGGTTTCCTGACCATAGGCAAGTGTTGTCACTTGATAACGGGATCACATCATTAGGAGAATCATGTGATGGGCTAGACCCAAACTAATAGACGTAGCATGTTGATCGTGTCATTTTGTTGCTACTGTTTTCTGCGTGTGAAGTATTTGTTCCTATGACCATGAGATCATATAACTCACTAACACCGGAGGAATGCTTTGTGTGTATCAAACGTCGCAACGTAACTGGGAGACTATAAAGATGCTCTACAGGTATCTCCGAAGGTGTTCGTTGAGTTAGTATGGATCGAGACTGGGATTTGTCACTCCGTGTGACGGAGAGGTATCTCGGGGCCCACTCGGTAATACAACATCACACACAAGCCTTGCAAGCAATGTGACTTAGTGTAAGTTGCGGGATCTTGTATTACGGAACGAGTAAAGAGACTTGCCGGTAAATGAGATTGAAATAGGTATGCGAATACTGACAATCGAATCTCGTTTAAGTAACATACCGAAGGGTCGAGAACATTTCTGGCACCCTTGAAGGTCGAGAACATTTCTGGCACCCCCTAAAATAATTCTGTATGCGCCTCGGAACATTTCTACTATGAAGTTTTGTCTCCCAAACATTTCTGGTTTTCCCTTTGAAATTTTTCTCTCGTCTCCACAGATTTGCCGGCAACAATCTCTCGAACTCCCTGTCTATTACTTAGAAGATATATGACCCTTAAGTATAGGACCCTATAGGTTCGGTGAATCATATATATGACCGGAACTCTTTCTGATCAATGATCAATAGCGGAACAGAGAACATCCATATTGAACGTTATACCCACACGAATGGATAATTGAGGGAACCTGTAATTACGAATGTTGTTCTTGTTGCTTCACGATATATTACAAATACGTGAGGTGAGATCTAATGGCATTTCTGTGAATGAATAACTTGTTCACTATGATGGTTTCCTCATTACCGGTTTTGTTCTCTTTTCTCGTTCCCGCATTCTAGCATCCTCATGATAAAATCATGTTGTGTCTGCTTAGACGATGACGGATACCGTAACTCTAAGAGGGCCCAAAGAATATCTCTCCATCTTAGGAGTAGCAAATCCCAATCTTGAGCCATCAAGTCGCTTGTCATACCTTTCCATGAACCCGGAAGCAGCGGGAATAGCCACCCTATTACGGATGACGCTTAACTAAACCCAAAATTCATGAAGCAAGCATGAAGGACTTGATACTCTCATGGTCTAATGGAGTATACAAACGCTAACTTTCTTTGTCTTATAAAACCATTATCTCGTGACGAATGTATCTCATGGCCTAACGTCAATTGGGTCAGTTCAACACAAGTGTTCTTATAACATTGTGTTCCCAAAGTTGTCGGCATAGTCATGCATATGATCAGGAGAATGTGACCATCATACAACACATGAGCTAGTCTTAGAGGTAGGTCTAGAAAAACATTTACCGTTTATTATTCCACATGTGCATATGGATTTCCCTTTGTGACTTTATGGATATATCGATGAAAGGGCCGTTGCAGTTATAGCACGAAATATAAACATAATCACCAATTGGGAAATAAATAATAGTTGTTATTATTACCTCTAGGACATATCTCTTACACGCTCGCACGGCGATGGTTGTTATGGTTGTTATGGCGGCTTGTCCTCCTCGTCGCCCGAGTAGATGACGATCTGCTCCTTAACGGAGCAGACGACCGTCCACGAGGACGACAACCTCGAAGTTGGAGGGCAGATCCCCATGAACCTCCGGAGCCTGTTCCGGAGCCACTACTTGTGGGCACCAAGACCCACGACTTGCGCACCATCGGAGTTGTCAAGGCAAAGGGGAGGTGAAGATGAGGGATATTGTATTACGGAACGAGTAAAGAGACTTGCCGGTAAACGAGATTGAAATAGGTATGCGGATACTGACGATCGAATCTCGGGCAAGTAACATACCGAAGGACAAAGGGAATGACATACGAGATTATATGAATCCTTGGCACTAAGGTTCAAACGATAAGATCTTCGTAGAATATGTAGGATCCAATATGGGCATCTAGGTCCCGCTATTGGATATCGACCGAGGAGTCACTCGGGTCATGTCTACATAGTTCTCGAACCCGCAGGGTGTGCACACTTAAGGTTCGACGTTGTTTTATGCGTATTTGAGTTATATGGTTGGTTACCGAATGTTGTTCGGAGTTCCGGATGAGATCACGGACGTCGCGAGGGTTTCCGGAATGGTCCGGAAACGAAGATTGATATATAGGATGACTTCATTTGGTTGCCAGAAGGTTTTCGGGCATTACCGGTAATGTACCGGGAATGACGAATGGGTTCCGGATCTTCACCGGGAAGGGGGGCCACCCACCCGGGAGGGCCCAAGGACCTTGGGGGTGGCGCACCAAGTAGGTGGGGTCAGCCCAAGGCTGTCTTGCGCAAGAGAGAAAGAAAAACCAAAAGAAGAGAAAAAAAAGGAAAGGTGGGAAAGAAGAGAAGGACTCCACCTTCCAATCCTAGTTGGACTAGGATTGGAGGAGGACTCCTCCTCCCCTTGGTGGCGCAGACCTTGGGGCTCCTTGATCCTCAAGGCAAGCCTCCCCTCCCCTACTCCTATATATATGGAGCTATTAGGGCTGATTTGAGACAACTTTTGCCACGGCAACGCGACCACATACCTCCATGGTTTTTCCTCTAGATCGCGTTTCTGCACAGCTCGGGCGGAGCCCTGCTGAGATTAGATCACCACCAACCTCCGGAGCGCCGTCACGCTGCCAGAGAACTCTTCTACCTCTCCGTCTCTCTTGCTGGATCAAGAAGGCCAAGATCATCGTCGAGCTGTACGTGTGCTGGGCGCGGAGGTGCCGTCCGTTCGGCACTAGATCGGAGCGGATCGTGGGACGGATCATGGGACGGTTCGTGGGACGGTTCGCGGGGCGGATCGAGGGACGTGAGGACGTTCCACTACATCAACCGCGTTTCTTAACGCTTCTGTTGTGCGATCTACAAGGGTACGTAGATTGGAAATCCCCTCTCGTAGATGGACATCACCATGATAGGTCTTCGTGCGCGTAGGAAATTTTTTGTTTCCCATGCGACGTTCCCCAACAGTGGCATCATGAGCTAGGTTCATGCGTAGATGTCTTCTCGAGTAGAACACAAAAGTTTTTGTGGGCGGTGATGTGCGTTTTGCTGCCCTCCTTAGTCTTTTCTTGATTCCGCGGTATTGTTGGATCGAAACGGCTCGGACCGACATTATTCGTGCGCTTACGAGAGACTGTTTCATCGCTACGAGTAACTCCGTTGCTCAAAGATGACCGGCGAGTGTCGGTTTCTCCAACTTTAGTTGAATCGGATTTGACCGAGGAGGTCCTTGGATGAGGTTAAATAGCAATTCATATATCTCCGTTGTGGTGTTTGCGTAAGTAAGATGCGATCCTACTAGATACCCATGGTCACCACGTAAAACATGCAACAACAATTAGAGGACGTCTAACTTGTTTTTGCAGGGTATGCTTGTGATGTGATATGGCCAACGATGTGATGCGATACATTGGATGTATGGGATGATCGTGTTGTAATAGTTAATATCGACTTGCACGTCGATGGTACGGCAACCGGCAGGAGCCATAGGGTTGTCTTTAAACTAACGTTTGTGCTTGCAGATGCGTTTACTATGTTGCTAGGACGTAGCTTTAGTAGTAATAGCATGAGTAGCACGACAACCCCTATGGAGACACATTGATGGAGATCATGGTGTGACGCCGGTGACAAGAAGATCGTGCCGGTGCTTTGGTGATGGAGATCAAGAAGCACATGATGATGGCCATATCATGTCACTTATGAATTGCATGTGATGTTAATCCTTTATGCACCTTATCTTGCTTAGAACGACGGTAGCATTATGAGGTGATCTCTCACTAAAATTTCAAGACGAAATTGTGTTCTCCCCGACTGTGCACCGTTGCGACAGTTCTTTGTTTCGAGACACCACGTGATGATCGGGTGTGATAGACTCAACGTTCACATACAACGGGAAGAAAACAGTTGCACACGCGGAACACTCGGGTTAAGCTTGACGAGCCTAGCATGTGCAGATATGGCCTCGGAATACATGAGGCCGAAAGGTCGAGCATGAATCGTATAGTTGATATGATTAGCATAGAGATGCTTACCACTGAAACTATTCTCGACTCACGTGATGATCGGACTTGAGATAGTGGATTTGGATCATGTACCACTCAAATGACTAGAGAGATGTACTTTTTGAGTGGGAGTTCTTAAGTAATATAATTAATTGAAATAATTGTCATGAATATAGTCTAATGGTCTTTGCGAATTACGATGTAGCTTGCGCTATAGCTCTACTGTTTTTATATGTTCCTAGAGAAAATTTAGTTGAAAGTTGATAGTAGCAAACTTTGTAGTCTGAGTCTGTAAAGCCGAGGATTGTCCTTGTTGCTGCGCAGAAGGCTTATGTCCTTAATGCACCACTCGGTGTGCTGCACCTCGAGCGTCGTCTGTAGATGTTGTGAACATCCGACATACACGTTTCTGATGACTACACGATAGTTCAGTACAAAATACTTAATGGCTTAGAAGCAAGGCGGCGAAGACGTTTTGAAACGTCACGGAACATAAGAGATGTTCTAAAGAGATGAAATTGTGATTTCATACTTGTGCCCTTGTTAAGAGGTATGAGACCTCCGACAAGATTCTTTGTCCATGAAGTAGAGGAGAAAAGCTCAATCATTGAGAGTGTGCTCAGATTATCTGAGTACGACAATCGCTTGAATCAAGTGGGAGTTGATCTTCTAGATAAGATAGTGATGGTTCTCCAAAGTCACTGCCACCAAGCTGTGAGAGCTTCGTGATGAACTATAACATATCAAGGATAGATACAATGATCCTTGAGCGATTCGCGATGTTTGACACTGCGGAAGTAGAAATCAAGAAGGAGCATCAATAGTTGATGGTTAGTAAAACCACTAAGTTTTGATAAAGGCAAGGGCTTGCAGGGATACTTCGTGAAACGGCAAAGCAGTTGCTGCACTAATGAAGAGACCCCAGATTAAACCCAAGCCCGGGACTAAGTGCTTCTGTTATGAGGGGAACGGTCACTGAGGAGGAGCAACTCTAGATACTTGATAGATAAGAAGGCTGGCAAAAAGTCGAAAGAAGTATATTTGATATACATGATGTTGATGTGTACTTTACTAGTACTCCTAGTAGCACGAGGGTATTGGATATCGGTTCGGTTGCTAAGTGATTAGTAACACGAAATGAAAGCTACAACATAAACGGAGACTAGCTAAAGGCGAGGTGACGATACGTGTTGGAAGTGTTTCCAAGGATGATATGATCAAACGTCGCACACTCCCTCTACCATCGGGATTGGTGTTAAACCTAAATAATTGTTATTTGGTGCTTGCGTTAAGCATGAACATGATTGGATCGTGTTTATTGCAATACGATTATTCATTTAAAGAGAATAATGGTTACTCTATTTGCTTGAATAATCACCTTCAATGGTTTATTGAATCTCGATCATAGTGTTACACATGTTCATGATATTGGTGCCAAAAGATACGAGGTAATGATGATAGTACCACTTACTTGTGGTACTGCCGCTTGAGTCATGTTGGTATAAATTGCATGAAGAGGCTCCATGTTGATGGATCTTTATACTCACTTGATTTTGAATCACTAGTGACATGCAAATCATACCACATGAGCAAGGCCTTGTTTTCATTGAGATGAAACAAGATAGTAACTTGTTGGAAGTGATACATTTTGATGTATGCAGTCCAATGGGTGTTGAGGCACGCAGTGGATATCATTACGTTCTTACTTCAATGACGATTTGAGCAGATACAAGAGTATTTACTTAATGAATCACAAGTCTGAAATATTGAAAGGTTCAATTCTGTTTCAGGAGTGAAGTTCGTCGTAACAAGAGGATAATCTGTCTACGATATGATCATAGAAATGAATATCTGAGCTACGAGTTTTGGTACGCAGTTAAGACAATGTGGAAATTGTTTCGCAGTTCATGCCACCTGGAACATCATAGTGTGATGATGTGTCTGAACATCATAGACACGCACTATTTGGTATGGTGCATGCTATGATGTCTCTTATCGAATTACCACTATCGTTTATGGGTTATGCATTAGAGACAACCACATTCACTTTAAATAGGGCACCGCGTATTTCCGTTGAGATGACACAGTATAGACTGATGTTTAGAGAAATCTAAATTGTCGTTTCTTGAAAGTTTGAGGCTTCGACACTTATGTGAAAAAGTTTCAGTCCGATAAGCGCGAACCCAAAACGGATAAATGCATCTTCATAGGATATCCAAAACAGTTGGGTACATCTCCTATCTCAGATCCGAAAGCAAAGTGTTTGTTTCTAGAAACGGATCCTTTCTCGTGGAAAGGTTTCTCTCGAAAGAATTGAGTGGGAGGGTGGTATAACTTGATGAGGTTATTGAACTATCACTTCAACCAGTGTGTAGCAGGGCGCAGGAAGTTGTTCCTGTGGCGCCTACACCAATTGAAGTGAAAGCTGATGATGGTGGTCATCGAGCATCGGATCAAGTTACTACAAGCCTCGTAGGTTGGCAAGGTCGCGTACTACTGCAGAGTGGTACGGTAACCCTGTCTTGGAGGTCATGTTGTTGAGCAACAGTGAACCTACGAGTTATGGAGAAAGCAATGGTGGGCCCAGATTCCGACAAATGGCTGGAAGCCATGAAATCCGAGAGAGGATCCATGTATGAAAATAAAGTGTAGACTTTGGAAGAACTACTTGATGGTCATAGGACTGTTGAGTAAAGATGGATCTTTAAAAGGAAGACACACGATGATGGTGATAAGTCACTATTAAGAAAAGCTCGACTTGTCGGAAAGATGTTTCCGACAAGATCAAACAGTTGACTATGATGAGACTTTCTCACTCGTAGCGATGCTAAAATTCTGTTAGAATTATGTTAGTAGTTGTTGCATTATTTATGAAATATTGCACATAGGATGTCAAAACATTGTTTCCTCGACGGTTTCCTTGAGCAAACATTGTATGTGATACAACCAGGAGGTTTTGTCGATCCTAAAGATACTAGCAAGTATGCAAGCTCCGGCGATCCTTCAATGGAATGGTGCAAGCATCTCGGAGTTGGAATATACACTTTGATGAGATGATCAAAGATTTTGGGTTTGTACAAGGTTTATGAGAAACTTGTATTTCCAAAGAAGTGAGTGGGAGCACTATAGAATTTATGATAAGTATATGTGGTTGACATATTGTGGATCAGAAGTAATGTAGAATTTCTGTAAAGCATACAAGGTTGTTTGAAAGGAGTTTTCAAAGGAGTACCTGGATTGTGCTACTTGAACGTTGAGCATCAAAGAGATCGAAAGCGCTTAATAGAAGTTTCAACAAGATGCATGCCTTGACAAGTTTTTGAAGGAGTTCAAAATAGATCAGCAAAGAAGGAGTTCTTGGTTGCGTTGTGAGGTGTGAATTTGAGTAAGATTCAAAAACCGACCCCGGCAGAATAAAGAGAATAGACGAAGGTCGTCTTCTATGCCTTGGTCGTAGAATCTCAAGTATGCCATGCTGGGTACCGCACCTGATGTGTGCCTTGACTCAAAGTCTGTTGAGAGGTACAAAGAGTGATCCATGATTGAATCACTAGCAGCGTTCAAAATTTATCCTTAGTAACTGATGGACTAAGGAATTTTTCTCGATTATGGAGGTGGTTAATAAGTTCGTCGTAAAGGGTTACGTCGATGCAAGCTTTGACACTAATCCGAATAACTATGAGTAGTGAAACGGATTCGTATAGTAGAGTAGATATTTGGAGTATTTCCGAATAGCACATAGTAGCAGCATCTATAAGATGACATAAAGATTTGTAAAGAACACACGGATCTGAAAGTTTCAGAACCGATGACTAAAACCTCTCTCACGAGCAAGACGTGATCAGACCACATAACTCTATGGGTGTTGGATTCGTTGGAATCACATGGTGATGTGAACTAGATTATTGACTCTAGTGCAAGTGGGAGACTGTTGGAAATATGCCCTAGAGGCAATAATAAATTAGTTATTATTATATTTCTTTGTTCAGGATAATCGTTTATTATCCATGCTATAATTGTATTGATTGGAAACACACTGCATGTGTGGATACATAGACAAAACACTGTCCCTAGTAAGCCTCTAGTTGACTAGCTCGTTGATCAAAGATGGTCAAGGTTTCCTGACCATAGGCAAGTGTTGTCACTTGATAACGGGATCACATCATTAGGAGAATCATGTGATGGGCTAGACCCAAACTAATAGACGTAGCATGTTGATCGTGTCATTTTGTTGCTACTGTTTTCTGCGTGTCAAGTATTTGTTCCTATGACCATGAGATCATATAACTCACTCACACCGGAGGAATGCTTTGTGTGTATCAAACGTCGCAACATAACTGGGTGACTATAAAGATGCTCTACAGGTATCTCCGAAGGTGTTCGTTGAGTTAGTATGGATCGAGACTCGGATTTGTCACTCCGTGTGACGAAGAGGTATCTCGGGGCCCACTCGGTAATACAACATCACACACAAGCCTTGCAAGCAATGTGACTTAGTGTAAGTTGCGGGATCTTGTATTATGGAACGAGTAAAGCGACTTGCTGGTAAATGAGATTGAAATAGGTATGCGGATACTGACGATCGAATCTCGGGCAAGTAACATACCGAAGGGTCGAGAACATTTCTCGCACCCCCTAAAGGTCGAGAACATTTCTGGCACCCCCTAAAATAATTCTGTATGCGCCTCGGAACATTTCTACTATGAAGTTTTGTCTCCCAAACATTTCTGGTTTTCCCTTTGAAATTTTTCTCTCGTCTCCACAAATTTTCCGGCAACAATCTCTCGGACTCCATGTCTATTACTTAGAAGATAAATGACCCTTAAGTATAGGACCCTATAGGTTCGGTGATCATATATATGACCGGAACTCTTTCTGATCAATGATCAATAGCGGAACAGAGAACATCCATATTGAACGCTATACCCACAGAATGGATATTTGAGGGAACCTGTAATTACGAATGTTGTTCTTGTTGCTGCACGATATATTACAAATACTGAGGTGAGATCTAATGGCATTTCTGTGAATGAATAACTTGTTCACTATGATGGTTTCCTCATTACCGGTTTTGTTCTCTTTTCTCGTTCCCGCATTCTAGCATCCTCATGATCAAATCATGTTGTGTCTGCTTAGACGATGATGGATACCGTAACTCTAAGAGGGCCCAAAGAATATCTCTCCATCTTAGGAGTAGCAAATCCCAATCTTGAGCCATCAAGTCGCTTGTCATACCTTTCCATGAACCCGGAAGCAGCGGGAATAGCCACCCTATTACGGATGACGCTTAACTAAACCCAAAGTTCATGAAGCAAGCATGAAGGACTTGATACTCTCATGGTCTAATGGAGTATACAAACGCTAACTTTCTTTGTCTTATAAAACCATTATCTCGTGACGAATGTATCTCATGGCCTAACGTCAATTGGGTCAGTTCAACACAAGTGTTCTTATAACATTGTGTTCCCAAATTTGTCGGCATAGTCATGCATATGATCAGGAGAATGTGACCATCATACAACACATGAGCTAGTCTTAGAGGTAGGTCTAGAAAAACATTTACCGTTTATTATTCCACATGTGCATATGGATTTCCCTTTGTGACTTTATGGATATATCGATGAAAGGGTCGTTGCAGTTATAGCACGAAATATAAACATAATCACCAACTCGGAAATAAATAATAGTTGTTATTATTACCTCTAGGACATATCTCTTACACGCTCGCACGGCGATGGTTGTTATGGTTGTTACGGCGGCTTGTCCTCCTCGTCGCCCGAGTAGATGACGATCTGCTCCTTAACGGAGGAGACGACCGTCCACGAGGACGACAACCTCGAAGTTGGAGGGCAGATCCCCATGAACCTACGGAGCCTGTTCCGGAGCCACTGCTTGTGGGCACCAAGACCCACGACTTGCACACCGTCGGAGTTGTCAAGGAAAAGGGGAGGTGAAGATGAGGATGTGTGGAGCAATGCGGTGAGTGTGATGTGGGCGAGGCTGGAGCACAACTTATAAAGTCTTGTCGAGACCATGCGAACAGATGGTCAACCACTTCAGTGTAGCAGCCGGATTTTGTTCCTGAGGAAGCTATGTCTGCATTGAAGTTACGACTTCCGAGAGGTCGCGTCGGCCAGCGCTGCCCACCCGTTCGATCAGATCATGCGACATCAATATCGATAATTTTGTGCTCTGGGCCGAAATAGATGCGGCATGGGAAGCGATGCGTGCATCAAAAGGAAAGAACGGAGAGGCGAGTGGGGTTTTGATGGTCCAGATTAGTCAACCACAGACGTGGTAGCTGTCCGGGCACTCCAAAGCCTTCACGTCTTCGGTTTGCGAGAAAAACACGTATGAATTGTCGAGCGGACCGATACGAAACTATGTTAGATGGCACGACACGTCAGGATCGTGTGATTCTGACTATTGCGAAAGGTTTGATGGTCGACGTTAGAGATGTCGAGTTTAAATTTTGAGTTATCACGTTTCGATCCACGTACTTGTATACATAGTCAAGCCCTTCTCTTGTGAAATCCTAAAGCGAATATGGATGCTGATATGGTGACTAAAATGTAAGGAATCGTTCTATGGCATTATATTGTTTGAATGCAATTAACTTAAAAATCTTGTATTTTGTTAATTTACTTGCGTACATCATTGTGTCACATAGACTAGAGAAATATCTTCGGGCTTAGGGTATCTTCAACGACGGTACGCAAATTTTCTCCCGCATCCATTTGCACATAAGGGAATCAGTTTGCGGACACTGATACGGAAGGACGTCATCGAATCATAGTCGTATACATTTTGACAATAATTCAAACCGACCAAACGAAATTCGTGCAAACACAACCAGGTTCATATAAACAAGACGGATTTCATACAAACCGGATGACAATGTTTACATTTTGAACATATTTTAACTAAAAAGATAAAACTATCTGCACCTACGGTCGCGTAGAGCTCCACTCGCATGACACGGATACACTACACTAGTCTACGACCAGCCGTGTCGGATCGCTTTGCTTCCTCATGTTCGACAGCCCGCTCACCAGATTGCCGGCAGCCCCGGAGCCATATTCCTCCCCTTTTCCCTCAATTAGGCTACACTGCTCGCTGGAGTAGCAAAGGGGGTGCTTCAGCCAGAGGGAAAGAGTTGCATCCACTTCCATGAAACGCGAGTCTGTGCTTGTTGTTGGGGAGGGGAACGACGGTGGCCGGCGGACGATACACCGGTTCTGGATATTGGGTACTTGTCTGCGGTGGCTATCGTGCGACCAAAGCGGCGACGGCCTCCGATGTTCAATTTTTCCTCAATGTCGTCGGAGGTCAAGGACATGTTGGCCAGCACCTCGTCCATCCCAGCTATGATGGCCGCTCCATCGTGCCCCCCGCGTGCCTCCATGGAGCAACTCGCCACTGCTATGCGAGTTCTCTTGGAGCGGCGAGTAGTTGAACCATGCGCCGACTTGGGTCGGCACCTTGGTTCATTGGGCCAGGCATGGAAAGTGAAGTAGCGAGCTGCCTCGCTCGTATCCGACGGGCTTGACGGGCCACCATCCAGCTCTTATGCCGGAGAACTGCTCATTCTGTTCGTCAGATTGCATCAAAGGATGGAGAAGGAGGAGATGGGGAGCAGACTTGGTGGTGCGATTTTTGCCCGATGGCTGGTCTCGTTTAAATAGAGGGCAGACGGGAGGAGCTTACCCCGCGTTGCATTTAATGAAAGTGTTTGAATGCGGCAAGGAGATGTATTACGGCGGGCGTCGGTGAGCCTCTTCAATGACGAAGACAGCGAGAGGTCGTGTTTGCCCTAAGCCATCTTAAATGTAGAGAGGTGCAATCCACACCGGCATGATTGTGAGCAATTGGCGCCGCACAGGAACACGGATGGGCAAGGGAGAAGGGGTTTGGATGGACTATAGCGGCTTGAGAGCGGCCCATAGTTGTGTCACGTTTATCATAAAATACGTCCAAATGGACTGATAAATGACGGTGTTGAATGGATTTCATGATATCGATAATGTGGTTCACAAGTTTTATCGGTCGGCATTGGCAATGCTCTTAGAGCAATTCCAACTGGGAGACTGTTTGGGTCGTCCGTCGCCCTATCCGTGTCCGTTTTTTAAATAGGTCGGCGCATGCACCCAACGGGAAGCAAGTGGACAGCAGCAGTGTGGTATTAAAATAATAGCACACATGTGGGTGGGGGTGAGCCAGCAAATTAAATAAGCAGACAAAGTTAGGTGGGTGGTAATGTGACAAGTAGGCCAGACCGACCACATGCGGACACCGAAAGGACACGCGCGCGTCTGCGTATACGCATTTCAGTCTTAAATTTAAACCAAAAATGGATCGACGCGAACTCAAAGTGGACACTTTTTGACAACGACGTCATCATTTTTATCCGTACGAATGCAAACGGACGGCACACACGAAATGGATAGCTCTTATAACCAAATCATTTTTTTAAAGATCCGGCGATGGCCGACTTGTATTAAAATAGCAGGAAGCACATGGAGAAGAAATACATAAAAGGGTGGAGGGTGATCAGTGGATCAAAGAAGTAAGAGGAAGAAATACAAAAAAGGGGTGGTTGGTTAGCTAGCAGACTCTCATGGTGGTTCCCCAAAGGGGTGCTCTAGGTGTGTTGCGCCTGCGTTGTTGGGGAACGTCGCATGGGAAACAAAAATTTTCCTACGCGCACGAAGGCCTATCATGGTGATGTCCATCTACGAGAGGGGATGAGTGATCTACGTACCCTTGTAGACCGTACAGCAGAAGCGTTAGTGAACGCGGTTCATGTAGTGGAACATCCTCACGTCCCTCGATCCGCCCCGCGAACAATCCCGCGATCAGTCCCACGATCTAGTACCGAACGGACGGCACCTCCGCGTTCAGCACACGTACAGCTCGACGATGATCTCGGCCTTCTTGATCCAGCAAGAGAGACGGAGAGGTAGAAGAGTTCTCCGGCAGCGTGACGGTGCTCCGGAGGTTGGTGATGACCTTGTCTCAGCAGGGCTCCGCCCGAGCTCCGCAGAAACGCGATCTAGAGGAAAAACCGTGGAGGTATGTGGTCGGGCTGCCTTGGAAAAGTCGTCTCAAATCAGCCCTAAAACCTCCGTATATATAGGTGGGAGAGGGGGGACCTTGCCTTGGGGCTCAAGGAGCCCCAAGGGGGTCGGCCGAGCCAAAGGGGGGAAGGCTGCCCCCCCCCCCAAACCGAGTTGGACTTGGTTTGGTGGGTGGGAGTCCTTCCTTCCCTTCCCACCTCCTCCTTTTTTTTCTTTCTCTTTGATTTTCTTTCCTAGGCGCATAGGGCCCTTTTGGGCTGCCCCACCAGCCCACTAAGGGCTGGTGCGCCACCCTCAAGGCCTATGGGCTTCCCCGGGGTGGGTTGCCCCCCCCCCCGGTGAACTCCCGGAACCCATTCGTCATTCCCGGTACATTCCCGGTAACTCCGAAAACCTTCCGGTAATCAAATGAGGTCATCCTATATATCAATCTTCGTTTCCGGACCATTCCGGAAACCCTCGTGACGTCCGTGATCTCATCCGGGACTCCAAACAACATTCGGTAACCAACCATATAACTCAAATACCCATAAAACAACGTCGAACCTTAAGTGTGCAGACCATGCGGGTTCGAGAACTATGCAGACATGACCCGAGAGACTCCTCGGTCAATATCCAATAGCGGGACCTGGATGCCCATATTGGATCCTACATATTCTACGAAGATCTTATCGTTTGAACCTCAGTGCCAAGGATTCATATAATCCCGTATGTCATTCCCTTTGTCCTTCGGTATGTTACTTGCCCGAGATTCGATCGTCAGTATCCGCATACCTATTTCAATCTCGTTTTACCGGCAAGTCTCTTTACTCGTTCCGTAATACAAGATCCCGCAACTTACACTAAGTCACATTGCTTGCAAGGCTTGTGTGTGATGTTGTATTACCGAGTGGGCCCCGAGATACCTCTCCGTCACACGGAGTGACAAATCCCAGTCTTGATCCATACTAACTCAACTAACACCTTCGAAGATACCTGTAGAGCATCTTTATAGTCACCCAGTTACGTTGCGACGTTTGATACACACAAAGCATTCCTCCAGTGTGAGTGAGTTATATGATCTCATGGTCATAGGAATAAATACTTGACACGCAGAAAACAGTAGCAACAAAATGACACGATCAACATGCTACGTCTATTAGTTTGGGTCTAGTCCATCACGTGATTCTCCTAATGACGTGATCCAGTTATCAAGCAACAACACCTTGTTTATAATCAGAAGACACTGACTATCTTTGATCAACTGGCTAGTCAACTAGAGGCTTGCTAGGGACGGTGTTTTGTCTATGTATCCACACATGTAAATGAGTCTTCATTCAATACAATTATAGCATGGATAATAAACGATTATCTTGATACAGGAATTATAATAATAACTATATTTATTATTGCCTCTAGGGCATAATTCCAACATGCGCCGCGTCACAGTCTCAGGGTTCTGTTGATTTCCTCCTTGATGTCTTGGGCTTGCCCCTTCTTGTTTCTGAAAGTGCATTTGTTTCTCTCCTTCCAGATCGCTGTAAGAATTATGATGACCATAGTTTTGATCGCCTTGCTGTGCTCTGCCGGTGCATTGCTTATCATTTTGGATATGATAGTTGCTGACTTGCTGCTGCCGGTCCAGTTGGTTGGGTGGATGGAATTGCAGCCGACATACCCTGCCGCCTGCGACCACACTGCTAACGCTATCGGGCATTGCCAGAACAAGTGCACTGATGACTCAAGGTTTCTCAGGCACAGTTGGCAGAAGTAGTTGTTTGCCCAGCCTCTTCTTTGTAGACGATCATTACACCATAACCTATCCTTGAGTAGCAGCCATGCGAAATTTTTTAGCTTTGCCGGTGCCCAGGTGGCCCATATTAGTCGACGGAAGTCTGATTTATAAAACCCCTGGAATTGGGCTTTATATGCCGAGCCGGCAGAGTATACACCTGAAGCTTCATGTATCCATCGGATAGAGTCGCATACTTGCTCTTGCAGCCGGATATCCTTGTTTTGGATCCATCTATTCAACCTGATCGCTTCTTCCCCTATGCTGGCGGTGTCACCGTGTGCGAGGTCTGCAATCCAATTGTTATTCTGGAGTGCCTCCTTGACAGTTCTATTTTTTCTACGGGTGTGCCTAAAAAGATTTGGGAAAGCCGACTTTAGGTTTCCCGAGCCTGTCCAGGGGCAATTCCAAAACGAAGCCCGTTCACCATTCCCTAGTGTAACTAACGTAGAGGCGTTGAACACGGCTTTGTCGTCATTATCACATGGGAGCTGCATGCCATTCCATGGTCTATCATGGGTCGTCCAGGATAGCCATAGCCAGCGTAGCCGTAGAGCTGTGGTGAAACGAGTCATGTCTAGGATTCCGAGACCTCCGTTTTCTATTGGGCAACAGACCCCTTGCCAACCTACTTTGCATTTATCCCCAGAAACCTCCTCGTGTTGTGCCCATAGGAATCGGCGGCGGGCCTTGTCGATCTCTAGAAGGAATTTTTTTGGTACCCGCAGCACGGATAGGGCAAAAGTGGGCAAGGATGTTAGGACATTCCTAACCAGAACTCTTCTACCGGCTATTGTGAGGAGTCTCCCTTTCCATCCAGCGAGCCTGACCCGAATTCTATCTAGGATGAACTGGATGTGGACGAGGCGCAACCGCGAGAGCGTGAGGGGGAGGCCTAGGTATCTAACAGGGAAATCTACTGTCTGTCCCCCAAAACTACGCAGAACCTCTTGAAGGTCGATTCCTTCACATCGAATGGCCGTTGCCATCGATTTCACTGTGTTAATACGTAGCCCCGTCGCGTTCCCGAAGTCATGAAGGATGTCAAGTAGCGTGTCTATTTCTTGTCTGGTCGGTGTAGCAAACATCACAGCATCGTCAGCATAAAGGCTGACCCTAAGGGGGATATGTCTACCCGGCAGCGGAGCTAGCATCTGCCTATCTGTCGCCCGTGATAGGAGTCTGTGAAGAGGGTCGATAGCTATTATGAAGAGAAGGGGTGATAGTGGATCTCCCTGGCACAACCCCTTGCGATGGCGGATAAGGCCCCCAGGGGTTCCGTTGAGCATAAATGCCGATGATGAGGTGCTGAGCAGCAGGGCGCTCCAGTCACGCCATCTTGCTGGGAATCCTAGCACTTGCAGCAGCTCTAGTAGGTATTCCCAGGAGACGTTGTCAAATGCTTTTGCAATGTCTAGCTTGAGGAGTAGTGCAGGTATCCTCTGGCGGTGGAGTCTTCTAATCACATTTTGCACATAGAGGTAGCTATCTTGCGTGGACTTCGAGCGTAAGAATGCGGACTGCGCCGGAGAGATGATGTCTGATATCACCGTAGATAGCCGAAGTGATAGGACTTTTGCGACCAGTTTGGCGAAGGATTGTATCAAACTGATTGGCCTAAAGTCCTGAATCTCAGTTGCTCCATCTTTTTTTGGGATGAGTATCACCGTTGTTGTGTTTAAACTACTGAAGTCTCCTCTTGCCAGATGATAGAAACTATTAAAGGCTAACATGACGTCGGCTTTGATATGCTTCCAACAGCTTTTATCGCATCCCATATCTCCGACTCGGAGAAGGGGTTGTCTAGCCCTGAATTTTGTAGAGAGGGCATGTCGAGCGCAGTCCAATCAAAGCCTGTGAGGCGGTCCGCTTTGGTTCCTAGGCTGGCGTTGAAGTGGTTGTAGATGAGTGCCTCTTTTTGCACGTGCGATGTTGCAATCTCATTTGTATTCTGAAGGCTGTGGATGAAGTTCTTTTGTCTACGGGATCTCATTTTAGCGTGGAAATTTTTTGTTCCAGCGTCTCCTACCCGTATCCAAGTTAGCCTAGATGCTTGCCGTCTCCTTGCACGCTCGATCGCTGACAGTCCTAACAGACGTAGCTTTAGTAGCTTACGGAGGTTGAACTCAGCTTCGGACAGGCGCCGCGATTCCTGTGCTACATCAAATCGAAGTATCAACTCTGTTGCTATGTAGAATTGGATTTTCGCATTGCTAAGAAAAGCCTTGCTCCATATTCTAAGGTCGCACGCAGCTCGCCCTAGCTTGATGTGCAGCTGCTGGAAAGCGGATGTTGCTTGTACCGGTCTACTCCAAGCCGCCATGACCGTTTCGTGAAACCGGGGGAGGTTTGGCCAGAAGCTTTCGAACTTAAACATGGCCGGCCTAGGCGAGGTAGTTGTGTCGGCGAGGAGAAGTGGGCAGTGGTCGGATGTAGCCGTAGATGCCGCTAAGAGGGAGGCACAGGGAAAAAGTTGTTCCCAGGCCTGGTTGCAGAAGAATTTATCTATGCTGGCCATGGTTGGGTCAGGACGTTCATTGCTCCACGTGAAGCGCCTATTTTTGCATTTGATCTCTTTGAGACCCGCAGTGTCGATTGCTGATCTAAATCTGCCCGTCAACCTACGGTTCAGGTTGAGGTTACTCTTATCCCTAGCTTCGTAGATGAGGTTGAAGTCTCCGTTGATCAGCCATGGCTCCGCTAACGGCGGTGCGGAGAGGGTGATCTCACGGAGGAAATCTTCCTTTCTGGCGTCATCCGTTGGACCATAATACAGATGTGATCCAGAAGCTATTGAGCTGCCCGAGAAGTGTTACTTTTCCTGTGATTGCATAGATACCTACAGCATGAGATTCTACCGTAGCTAGATTCCTGTTCGAGAGTATCGCCGCCCCGCCACTTGCCCCGATAGACGGCAGCACTATGCAATCAGTTAGGGATTGCCCCCCAATATCCCTAATAATTGTTGGTGTCCACTCCGTGATCTTAGTTTCTTGAAGGCAGAGAATTGCAACGCGGTGTGCTAAAGCTACCTCGCAAATGGCCGCTCTCTTGACTGGGTTGTTCAGTCCCCGGACATTCCATGAAATAACTGGGAGAAGGTTGTCATTCATTTGGAGACAGTAACAAACTCCAATGGCTAAATAAACTAGATGGCCTCTGGCCCATGCTACCATACAAGGGGGGCGCCGACGTCCACCAATATGCCCCAGAATACGTCGACGATGATGATCTCTACCACTAACCTTAGACATGAAACTAAAACCTAACTCAGACCAGCTACTAGCCGGCCGCCATTGGAGCTGTTGGAAGGCTAACATACTACACCTCGGCCTCCGCGGCATGTCCATCGGGTCCCGCCATGCGTGCCATGACGCGCAGCGCACCGCTGTCTAAGTGTGTGAGCTTCGCAATGACAGCGATGTCGCTGTCCGACAGTGGCTCCTCGAAACGCCTGATGAGCGCTTTTGCGACGTCCTCGGTCAGCTTCTCTCTCGGTCCTAAGAGCCCTAGTTCCTTGACGATGCGAAAGGAGGCACGCTGCGCCACCGGAATAGACGAAGTGTTAGCTGCAAGACGGGCGTTGTGCCTAGTTGGAGTGGCTGCAGCACGGCTCTTTGGCGGCGCTGATGGTCTTCTAGCCGGCGTGGCGAGGATGGCCGGCTCTGTTGCGCGGAAGAGTTCCTAGTGGTGTCTTCCACATCTATCTTTAGTATTGTTGGGGTTTGCGTCACAGAAATTAGATCCATTCGAAGAAACCATTTTAAATGAGGGTAGTGCGCCTGGATGAATTAACCACGACTTCTTATGTCTCAAAATATAAAATACCATGACTTTTTCCCATGCATATAATACAAGTAGATGGAAATGTCGAAAAACATATACACGTAAATGGAGCCGTATGGTCTATGCAAAACGTGTTTATACATGGAGGGTAATCGGACAGGCGATCACGGTATAAGCGTGAGCTTGCTCATTCTACACCCTTGCATTACGGAGAGTAACAGGTCAAAGCTTCTACACGGCTTTCCTGCCGAATTAAGCTTGAAGATATACACGTTGATAGAGTACAATGACAGGCATGCATCAATATCAGCATCCGGTATGGTCTCAGCATCACATTTGAATTGATCACATGCGTACAAACCAAATTAAATTGGTGTTAAACAAAGGGGCACGATTCATCATCAAAGAGGGTTTTCAGAGCATTTAGCACGCCTTTTCTCTACGACTCCCATAATAAACAAAAAGCTGAAACAGTGCATATCCTCGACTAAGCTGAGCTTGGCCCCATGGCCCCCGCGATTTACACGCCAATTATGGCGCCATAATTCCGTGATGATTGAACCCCCGCACGCGGTTTTCGTGAACAAAGTGCGCGGCTCCAGGACGTGGCGCTTGGACGGCCGCGTGGCGACACAAAATCTGCGCGTCATTCATCCGCGCAGGAGTCCGTCCGGAGCCGGTTTCGGTCCACAGCAGGCAGCGGCGGCAGCATGGGCGCGCGGCTGGACCCGTTCCTGCTGCTTTCTTTGACGGACCATCCCAACATCAGATCACAAGACAGCGCACGCACGTACGGGCTGGATCAGAAAGTTTTTTGTTTCGCTGAACAAGCACAGCAATGTGTGATTTCATTTTTTCGCTGTGCATGTGCTGTGATCTTTAATTACCTTTTCAAGGTGGCTGTTATAAATCTGTCGTCTGATTTGTACGTCCGATTGAACGAGCCCTCATCGTCAGATTAAATTCCCGACATGGACCAGAGGCCGCGTGGTGCTCCAATACAGCACCGACAGCGTCCGACGAACTCCATTGCAACTTCGAGAAACTCCATTGCAGCCGGTGAAGCACCAACACAGCACCGATGCTCCGACGAAGCTCCATTACAACTCCGGCGAAGCTTCAACGCAGCACAGACGCGTCCGCGAAAAGCTTCATTGCAGTTCCGGCGTAGCTTCAACGCAACAAGGCATGTCCGACGAAGCTCCATTACAACTCCGACGAGTCTTCATTGCAGCCCGTCGTTGCACCATTGCAGCTAAGGCGATGCTCCCAATAGCTTGAAGGCAACATCATCGGAGTTGCAGCGCCCACGTCGGCCCTCGTCGCGGTCGTCGTTGCAAAAGCGCGTCACTGGAGTGTGAGCTTGGCATCGGGTGCTGCAAAAGCCGCCCCGCGGGCTGGTGCGACGAGGACCGGGGTGATGAGGAGAGGCGAAGCATGGGGATGGAGGTAGAAGACGAAGTAGAAATAAATCTGGCTCTAGGAGGGGAAGAGATAAGGTTGGGAGTAAAAAAAAGAAACATGAAAGGCAACATGTGGGTGTCTCGCGTGGTGCGTGGATCACGACGCGTGGCGTGCGGAAGACCCGACTGATTTGCAGAGAAATCAGCCGGTTGATTCTAAACGTTTTTCATAGTAAAAATGCCCATGCGTTACATCGGAGGAAAAAGACACAACTTGCATAATGTGTCATTGCGCATCATTTTTCATTTTCAATTTAATAAATGTTAATAATAATGTAAAATGTGGAAATTTTTGCACAAACTCATCTCACTTATGTTCCCCATTAAGGGTGTGTTTGATTTACTCGGTAGCTTCACGTTGCATCGCATGAGGGATCCATGATGAACATGACCGTTGACTTGATGCAAAGATGAGAAGAGACGAGTGTTTGGTGAACATGCATGAGATGGCTGCACGAGATGGGGAACGGAGATCAAGCGGCAGCGCGGGGCGGCAGGATCCGCGATCGGCGCTCCAGATGAAGGGGCCTGGCATGCAGTGGCGCTCGGTGGCGGAATCCAGCGTGTGGCTACGCGAACCGGTAGGATCCGACTCGCAGTGACTTGACCACGGCAGCGACGGCGATTGGTCGGGGACGACGGCGACGACGCTTAGGAGAGGATAGTGGCGGCGACGCTTGGTCGTGGACGGCGACGACGCTTGGTGGAGGACGCACGAGGACAGCGGCGCTTGAAGAGGACAGCGGCGGCGCCTTGTCTATGCGGCTGCTCCGGAGCAAAGTCAGAAGAAGAGAGGGGAACGAGCGAGCCTGCACGCGAGCTACGCTAGTAACGTACGTTTCCCTGAACCTGACTGAGAGGCCTAGTTTTGCATTCATAGGGCCATGCTGAAAAGTCCATACAGTCTACCAAACAACTAAGTTATGCATGATGGATACAAGCCACATGCAGGAAACCAAACACCCCTAAAAGAATCCTGCCATGAGGTGGCTCTGTCGGAAAATTCAGTCTCCAATTTCTTTCATTTTGCTTTTTCTAATCCTCCTTTTGTTCTTTTATTTTCTTTTTTGTAATTTCTTAAAATATTTTCAAATTTATGATTTCCCGCTGTCATTGGAATCATACATAGCTAGCCGCATGAACCATGGACACAGATGATCAAGAAGCGACGAAGCCTTCAGTTACTTCACTCGGTTGGAAGAATTGTGGTTAGATCGGGTGGGGTGCTAGGATGACTGAGTGCCTTTTTATTAGTCTTGATTGATGCATAATTGTAACCTTCAATGTGAATCTTGGAAAGAAACTTCTTGTTTGCTCTCATAAAGCATGAATATTTCTCTGTATCTATCTTTCAGACTATGCATATTATGAATTTGGAGAACTTGAGGTACCTTTGTGAGTCTGGATCACCTCACAACAGTGATTGAAAGGGACACTCGCAGGCTTGGTAGGATAGCATTATCTTAACATTTATACTAAATTGGCTTAAGAGGCATAGCCAGCTCATTGACATTGGGTTCAAGTGAACCCAACAAAAATTGTTAGTATATTTCTATGAAAAATCACACTTCTCTAACACAATAACCATGGCTCAAGACCCCAATAAGTTCTCATAACTAATTTCAACACATGGCTTTCTATTTGTGTTGCCACTTATCCTTCTTTCTATCCTTACTGATTCTGGTCTTAATGCTCACACAATCACACCACATTGGAATGTTGTTAATCCTAAGACGTCTTTCTCTCGACAAGATGAGAAATCTTAAGAAAGACACATGATGCACTATTGATTAAGTTTGCATTCTAGATTACATTTTTTAAATAGTTAACATGTAAAATAGCATTAAATTAAAATTCTACATATTTTCCTAATCAAGTTTCTTAAATTTAGAGTTTGAGTTAGGGTCCTGCAAAAATACTGGAGTTAGGGTTAAAAAGATATGATATTATTTGATATGTAGTGCCGGTTGATTAACCCAAAGATCACACTGTTTACTGTATAAGCGAAAATCCGACTTAAAATTGGGTTGCGTCCAAAAATGTCATATGGGGTTTTCTGCGAAAACGAAACCTGACTTAAAACTAGAGTGTGGGTTGATTACGAGAAATATCTCGGGGTTTTCTATAAAATAGCATGACGGGCCAAAAATATATATTTTCTTTATTAATAGATATAGATTTTTGAGTGGTTCGAGCATGTACAACCGGCTCCTTGAATGCTCCATGTGCATTTAGACAGATGACCTCTCAATCGAACTACCTCTCATATGAGCCATTTTTGCCTCAACTCACCAACATCACTCATACCCAATCCATAATTTTTTTGAACCCCTCATATACATCCCATATTTGGGATGAATATAGAAGCCTGCATGCGCTCGTCACGTCTGATTCGGCACGCGCTGGCCCCACGATCCCACATATATTCGTTTGTGTCCACATCTCACACGATAGCCTAACCACTCCACTTTGCCCCAAACTTCGTTCCGGTGATCTCCGACCTTCTCCGACATGATGGGCAGCGAATCCAACTTCAAGCTCTCCTGATCCATCGACCGAGACCTCATCCACTAGGAGGATATAGCCGTTCGCATGTCTCTCTACCGCTCACGGCAGGAGTGTGTCCGATCGCCGTCACACTAGGTAACCGATGGGGTCCATTGCGTCGATGCTAATGTCGCTCGGATCCATCGGGGCTGGTGGATCAAGGCACGTGAACGCGACCTTGTTGGACGTAGTTGTTAGAGCATATTTCTCCATATGTGGTTTTGATAATTGATGACAATCCCTATGGACTAATGGTTACTTTCAGTTATATTTGAAGGATTTGTCCATAGGCACTTCTTGAAGTCCATCTGTTGGCAAAGTTGTCAGAATTGCGACTCAAGTCTTAGGATCTTATGATATTACGATCCAAACTAGGCTCTCCGATTCTACGATTCTGCTCATAGAACCTAAGTTTCTACGATCCTGATAGTTATTATTCTATGATTTACGATCCTAGCAATGGAGCTCTGATCCGATTCAGAATTTTGTGTGTTGGTTTCAAGGAGTTTATATGATGACCAGGGTGGTATTCGAGGTTTTATCCAAAGATTGGGCATAAAGACACAAGGTTGATCAAGACTAAGACTAAGAGTGAATCAAGTTGATCAACACACAAAGCGTACAAGATGTACCGAGAGGGATCAAGTGATCCCATGGTATGGTAAGCATTGTTCAATATACTTTGCGTACTAACCCATGGCCTTCGTTAGAGTTCTATGCGGGGTCAGGTGTGTTTTCATGGGCTTGCATCAAGAGGAATATCTCATACAACCCATGGAGGATGACGTCAAGTGGTGATCATCATCAAGATTGCAGTGTGCAAAGTTCAAGTGGAGCATCACGGAGATATCATGCTTGAAGCTTGTCGTCCATTATGGTGGCAAAGGACTTGTGAAGATGTGCTGAAGAGTGGCTCACTCATAGTGAGTATGGGGGAGCAATCAACTAGTCTTCGTCAAGCCAATGCAATCAAGAAAGGTGGTTCATCTTGAGGAAGTCAATATCGTCATCGTCTAGCTCAAGTGAACTTTGTGCAAGGTCTAGGTTTGACCTTGATATGTTTTCTCATTTAGGATAGATTGCCGTACTTTCAAGGGGGGCTATCAGGTGAGTAGCTTGATCGTATCGTTTATTGAGAGCTCAAACCGTTTGCATCCTTGTATCATAATTCTTGGTTCTTGTTTGGTGTTTCTCTTTGTGAGTTTTAGAGCTTATGACCATCTTTATGACAAGCTCGAGTTCATCGAAAACGGAGTCTATATGCACCTTCTATTATGTTTTCGATGTTGGACTTTTTTGTCAGTTCTCCACTCATAAAGGTTTTCACATATCTATATCATTGGCATTTTTATAGTGCCTATCCGTTGTTGGATAGCTCTTGTCGTCCTGAATCCAACAAGCTTGAGTTTGCTCAATTTGGAGCTTGTATTCAAAAATATGGCAGTTATGGTATTCATGCTTTTCTTTGTTGCGTCTGGTCTACGTGGAATGATCCAAGTGGTAGTACCGCTCCCTCGATCCGTACTACCTCATATGATCGGTAGTACCGCCCTCGCAACGGTAGTACCGCTCTGGGGTGGAAGTACTCTGGCCAGTATCGCTCGCTAGTACCGCTGCCTGTGGGTCTCGACACTTTTCGTGTCGGACTCGGCGGTTTCTGGAGCGGTAGTGCAGGGTGGTAGTACCGCACAACAAACAGTAGTACCGCATGTTACTACTGCGCCAGAACCCCTTGGTATTTCTGGATAGGTCTGCTACACGCCATGAGCGTATATAGGAGGCGGTACTACCTCTTATGATCGATAGTACCGCTCATGGCAGTGGTAGTACCGCTCCGGCTATACTACCGGCTTGTGCCTCCCTCGTTGATTGCTGCCCTCTACCCCAGCAGTAGTACCGCTCATGTGCGGGTTGAGGGGGTAACGGTTGGATTTTTTCCCTTCCTATAAAAGGGGTTCTTCTTCCCCATTGAACCCCATCCGTTGAGCTAGTGTCCCCCCCCCATTGTTGACCTTCTTCGAGCTTGCTAACTTCCAATCCCTCCAATGATTCTTGTTAGTTCGTGAGGGAAAAGAGAGAGGAGATCTAGATCTACATTTCCACCAATCACTTTCTCCTCTATGTGAGGGGTACCCCTTGAATCTACATCTTGGAGTTCTTCGTGTCCTTCTTCGTTCTTCCTCTCATTTTCTTCCATAGCATTAGTTGTTGTTAAGGGATTTCGGAGAGAAGGACTTCGGAACTCTCTGTGCCCTTGCCATTGCATTTGGTGCATAGGTTTGAGTTCTTCACGATGATACATGGAAGTGAAGTTTGAGAAGCTTATTACTCTTGGGTGCTTGGTACCCTAGAGCTTGTTCTTCGTGGGTGCTTTGGCATCCTAGAAGCTTGGTGGTGCCTCAGAGCTCAATCATTGTGGTGTAAAGGTCCGGGCAAGCGTGGAGGTATTCAATTAGGTTGTGGAGATTGCCCCGAGCATTTGAGGTCATCCCGGAGCCACAATCCATTGTGGTGAAGCTTCGTAATGTTGTTGGGAGCCTCCAATTAAGTTGTGGAGATTTCCCCAACCTTGTTTGTACGGGTTCGGTAACCACCCTTAAGGGTTCCTTAGTGGAATCACTGCATCTTGCATTGTGCGAGGGCGTGAGGAGATTACGGCCTTAGTGACTTCTTGGGGAGCATTGTGTCTCCACACCGCTCCAAACGGAGATTAGCATCCGCAAATGTGTGAACTTCTCCGCGTGCCTCGGTTATCTCTTATCCGAGCCATTTACTTATGCATTTTATTTTTTGATGGCCATATTGTTTCTTGTTATATATCTTGCTATCACTTAGTTGTCTATCTTGCTTAGCATAAGTTGTTGGTGCACATAGGTGAGCCTAGTTGTTTTAGTTTTTGTGCTTGACTAATTAAACGTTAGATTTATTCCGCATTTGTTCAAACCCAAAACCGTAATTATTTTAAAATGCCTATTCACCCCCCTCTAGGCGACATCCACGTCCTTTCAGTAATGACCACCGTGTGGCGCCCCAACTCCAGGGTGGTGGTGCAACCCCTTCTGCAGCACCTCGTCTCTACGGCGTTGGGCTCCAAGTCGAAGGTCAACACCGACATGCATGACGGGACATCCGTGCTATGTTGCAGCGTGACGGGACATCCATGCTATGGTGCAGCATGCCTGCCGTGCGAGGCAGAGGGTGTGACAACCTTGAATCCGATGCCGCAGAGCAGGAGTGACACACTTCCCTCGACAAGAAAACCATCTATGTCGCATCCTCGAGAAGCGGCAAAGAAGGGAGACACACGCCCTCGCTTGGAGCAAAACCGGATGGTCTGTTGCATGGACAGAACACCACCCAAAGAGGAGTAGGAGAAGGTCGGTGAGGGGCATGGCAGCTCCGGCAGTGAGCAGATCCGGATTGATCCATTTTACGTCTTCAATCGCTACTTCCGCGACAAAGGCAGTGATGCCGACAACAAGGGCAAAGGCGACCGTTGATGAACTTTCTTCACAGCTTTAGCCTATGTTTCTTTGCACTTTTGTTTCTGTTTTTTTTCATGAAAGAGAAAAAATTATAAAAGCAGAAGCAAAACCCTAAACAAACGGAGGCTTAGTATTTAGAACATACCATTTTCTGATAGTCCGATGGTATATATGATGTAGTAGAGCATATCAATTTTTAATAGTCCCATAACATGAGATAACTGGAAGCTGTGTAGGGTCTAGATTTTTTGCGTACATGTGAGGTTTGCTAATAAGATATTCAATAGTGAATACAACAAAATAAGGGGTAACTGATCAATAGCTTGTGCGTTCTAGCCGCCGCCCTAAAAAAGCTAGGGCTCCACCGTCTTCCGCCCGCGTCGTCGCTGGTCCGTCCCGTCTCCGGTGGTCTTAGGGCCATGGAGGCGGAGTGGATCTCTGCCCTTGCCGATGGAAGGGTTTCATTTTTAGGTCTTTCATCGAGTTTTGTTAGGATTTGTGTTCTTCTCAGGAAGGCGAAATGGTGGCAGCCCCTTGAAGATGGAATAAAGGTCTTCCCGTCTAGCCCCCGTTTCGGTGATGCGTCTAGCATCGTCGGTGGGCGTGTGGAGGTGTGTCTCTGACGGAGCTGTTTTTGATGGCTTTGCTCGGATTTGTTGGTCGTTCATCTTTGTTCGTGCGTTTTTAGGTTGGATAATTTCGATCTACACTCTTCACCAGTAGCGGTTGCTGTTGTGGTGTGTTGGTCATATGAGGCCTTAGCACGAGACTTTCCGACTGTCTACTACAACAAGTTTGTCCGGTTCCAACGAGGGACGAGCGATGATGGATACGCACCTTCGGCTCGGTTCAGTGCGTGTAGTCATCGCTAGATGGTCTTCGAATTTAGATGTAATATTTATTATTTATAGTTTTCACTGTACTACCATGATTGTAGATGAAGAGATTGAGAGTTTTCTCAAAAAAATCATTCATGGGCGTGCCCATACACATTTAATGAGTCGGATTAGTTTGGTCGGTTGTACATGCTCTTACTCTTAGCTATCCAAACGATGTGCTCCCTTCGTTTTTAAATATAAGTTTTTTAAGAGGTTTCGCTAAGAGGTTACAGACGGATGTATATATACATATTTTATATGTAAAGTTATCTATTTTGCACCGTATATAGTCCCCTAATGAAATCTCTAAAAAAACTTATATTAAAAACGGAGGGAATACATTGTTTATTTTTTATTTATTTTTTGCAATGTACATTGTTTAATCTCAGACATGGCTTCGTCAACACCTCATGGACCCATTGGCCACCATACATGTGGCTAATGGACACAGTAAGACCCTATAAAAAAGACACAGTAAGCCACTAATACAGATTGATACCGTAGTTATAAAAGAAGCCAAGATTATTTCAGGAAAAGCACTCGATCAATTTTTATACCTCATCCAAAAGCGACGTGTCTTTGCGTACCGATTCAAAGACGAATAGACGTGAGAATCCGATTCTGTACGACGACATTTTGAGCTCTGCTTTTGCGGGACGAAACGAATTAATTAGCTCTTCTGATGAAGCATGTTGATTTGCTTTTCTTTCACGTAAGCTTGCCGGCAGAGAAGACGTGGATCACTCCAGTCATCTCCGCTGCTGTCAATGAGGCCCTAGCTTTGTTATCACTGCTCTCGGCCGCTGTCCATCTAGCCTAACCGGCTACGTATCACTAAATTACTACTTTGAATTCGGCATCCAATAGGTCAACTAAATCAACCCTAGCCTTGTCGTCACTGCTCTCGGCCATTGTCAATGTTTTGAAACCAACCAGTAATTTAACCCATGCTCACGTTGCATCTCGCCTGGTACTGTCGCCCGTACCGTCACCACCAACAAACATCCTTACTCGTTTCTTTTCTCTACACATCAGTACGTCCACGACAGAGATGAAAATAATTGAGGAAGGGAGCTAGCCGGCTAGCGCTCTAGCCAGGGAACAAAGGCATGCAGATGCAGCAACCATGGCAACAAGCTAGCCCCGGACGTGCACTCACTCACTTTGGCCATGCTCATCAGCTCATGTTCATGTGGCACGTGTTAGCCGGCCCGAACCAGAGCACAATAGCGAAGGCATTTGCAGCGAGATGGGCGGCTGTTGCAGTTCCCCTTTCCAACACAGAAAGAAAGAACCGCCCGCGTGCGTGCATGCATGCTTGGCTTTGAAGCGCAGCTAGGTATCCTAGGCGATTAAGTACTGTTGGGAAAAGAAAGAAAGCAATCCCTTATGATCAGCACCTAAAGGTTCTCGGTGAGGAAAAGGTGATCCAAGTTAGCATGCTCCTTGTCCTGCTGAAAGTGACGGTTGCCCATTGTTGTCCATCTTTATTGATGTATGTTAGCTAGATGCCATGAACTTGATTGCTTAATTATTGCCACTATCAACTGTCAGGAGTGCTTGTTACTACACTGTCAATCACGCCGATTTTTTTGAGAAAACAATCACATGCTTCTTACTGGCAACAGCAACTAGTAGTCCTATCTAAGCTAAGAGAAGAATAGTTCAGTATGCTTCGGAAATGAGCAGGGGCATCCGAGTGTGGGTGTACTCACCTATCAAGGGGTGTTTGTTTTCAGAGACTTTTTTGTGTAGGGACTAAAAAACGTTTTTTTAGTCTCATATGAAACAAACAGAAGGGACTTTTAGGGACTAAAAGGTGATATTTGAGACTAAAAAAAGAAGTCCCTATGGAAGGGTATTTTTAGGACTTTTTTGACACTTTTTTCAACAGTACCTCTACTTTTAGCGTGTCATTTAATAACTTCTAGTACTCCATTCGTCACGGTTTAGAAGACACAGTTAAACTTGCGTGCGTTTTCAAAATAGACAAAGTTTAAGGCACGAAAGCAATTACTTCTATTAATTAGTACTATTACTATTCATGCATGCGTCCTCCTAATTTGCTGCTCACGCATTAGTACTAGTAATTTCTCAGTTCATTAGACGCATTAGCATCTACACCTGCTACATCTCACAACCAATCGGTGACTACCTTGGTCTCAGAGATTTTCCAAACGTGTCTTCTATACCGTGATGGAGGGAGTACATTACTAAGGGTAACATGATCTTTTTTGCATGTCATTTAATGACCTCTAGTCCTTGTTTAGTTCATAAAAACAAACGGATAGGGACTAGAGACTTTTTAGTTGGGACTAAAAAAAAATTCTAAGACTTCTGAAACAAACAGGGCCCAAGTCAAGTCGCCCTTTGGTTTTGTCTCACGATTCATGGAGTAGTTCAATCACGAGGGCATAATGAAAAGGAAAATTCCTTAAAAAGTTTACGGTCTCAAAGATGAAACTTACAATTTTTGCATCTAAAACAGGCAAATTTCAACCAGTTTCAGAGATTTAATTTAAGCATTTTTTTTTTCTATCGGACTTAGATATAAAAATAATTGAGTTTTACGGATCGCTCGTGCTAAATTTCATCACTGAAACTTAACATATATTTTGAAAGTCATCAAAATATATTTGAAAGGAATCTTATTTGAAAGCACTGGCAAAGAAAAACACAAAATATAAACACATAATTTAATTTGAAACTTTTATTTAAAATATATATAACTTTAAAAATCGGAAGCCACAATTAAAAGCGGACACGAGGGACATGCGTGCCCCTCACTTGCGTGCCACAAACGCTCTTGTGAGTATGCTGCTTATTTGCACATACATAGACATGTTGAACTTTCCCGACAGCACCTGGTTATATGTTTTGAGTAAATAGATAATTTTCTGAGTAAATTGATTCACAAGTAAATCATTAACATGACATTAACAGAAACACAAACCTGTTGATATTTAATTACGCAAGCACATACTACGTTAACAACAAATCCATCTACGTATAACGCTAGTAGTGCTACAACAGAAATAAACATGACATGATAAGCGTGTTATACCGCGGCAGTGGTGGAGGCAGCCTCCTCGACTGTCTTCTTGTCAACTTCGAGCTTCTCGACGGCGGGACGGTCGGCGTCAGTTGGTGAAGCCATGATCATGACGAAGACGACGTGAACGTAGAGGAAGTAGTCGAACAGAGGCGAGCAGTTGCGAAGTCGCTCCCGAAAATCCTGACCCCCCCCCCTCTCCCGTACATGATCAAGAGAGGCGGGGCTTCAGAGGCCTGCTCTCCCGTCGAACGTGTACACGTGAACGGGACAGAGACGTCGGCGACAACGACAGCAAAAGGAACAACACGCGGTGCATGCAAAGCAGATGTGATCTGATCTCGTGGCGACTAGGATTGGCCGAGACCTCGTATAAATAAGCGCGTAGGTACGAGCTCGGTTAAATCTCGCAACACGCGGCACGACGTGATGAGACGTGGTGTGGAGAGGCGGGCGACGAAGGAGAAGTGCGCGAAGGCATCTTCTTTTCTCAAGCTCTACTAGCACGTGGAAGAGAAACCCTTATAAAGAGGTCCATCCCCTTCTTCACTATCAAGGTGGAACTAAACTTTTCATCACTTCTTGTCATGCCATCTACATGATCCTTTAGAGATTTTACTGAAATTGTCAAGTGGGCCCTAGGTCCATTTTACATTTCGACGATATGTATCTCGCATATGTGTTGGCCATTCCCTAAAAGAACATTTGTGATGGTCATCAAATAGAATTATGATTTCGTTTTTGCTAACTCTCATGTGTTTGATTTTTTTTTAATTGTGTTTGTCGATTTTGTGTTGCGTGAGGCTAGAGATGGGGACGGTGTGAGCAGCGCCAACTATGGCGTGGCGGCCTGGCCAAGCTGTATACTACGACGAGGCCGCGATGGCGAGTAAGAGTGTGTTTGATTGGAGGGATAGGTTAGGGTGGTTGTGGGTATCCCCAACCAGGTGGCTGGGGATAGCCCTTTTTTTGTTTGGTTGGGAGGGTGGGGTTATCCCATTTTTTGTTTGGTTGGGAGGGTGGCCGCTGTCCTCCTGCCGCCGCGCCGCCCCGGCCTGCCGCGCCGGCCGCCCCTCCTGCCGCCGCGCCGCGCCGGCCTGCTGCGCCGGCCGCCCCTCCTTCCGTCGCACCGCCCCCGCTGGCCTCTTGCCGTCGCGCCGCCCCGGCCGCCCCTCCTGCCGCGCCGCCCCCTCCTACCGCGCCTGCCGCCGCCCCGACCGCCCCTCCTGCCGCCCCGGCCGCCCCTGCTGCCGCCCCGGAGCAGCTGCGGCCCGGCCACCCCTCTTGCCGCCGCCCGAGCCTCCCCGACCTCCTGCCGCCGCGCCGGCCGCCCCTACCGCCGCCGCCCCGGCCTTCTGCAGTGGCGCCGCAGAGGAGAGAACGAAGCGCGCGTGGGGTGGTTGCCACCACCCGCTCGTTTTTTGCGGGTCTGGCCATCCCTTTTTTTGGAGAATATTCCCAACATCTGGTTGACTCTATCCCTCCTCGCCCCAGATCCAAACGCATGGCAACCACAGAAAAAAGTGGTTATCCCTGTCCCTCGGAGGATATCCCTCCAACCAAACACACCCTAAGAAGCTTAACATGTGTCTGTGGGAGGGGGTATGATGGTCACAACATCTATATCCGGATCCTTCATACTTTTTTTAAATGTCCGAACAAGCCGTCCGGTCACTGATGGTTCACGGAATTTTAATCGAGCAGGGTGCCTTAAACGAGTCTCAAACGTGCGGGTGGACCGGCCCTTCATATTCACCCCACATATAGGGCGGATAAGGGGGTGCCCGAGCATGCCCATCATGCCGGCCTCACGATGGGTGCCAGGCGGACTTGTCCGAAAACCCGACGGTCCGATGAACGCCTTGCCCATCGCCATGGTGTGAACAACGCGTGGCGCCACTCCGGTTCGCCGCCCGAGGCCAAATCCGGCTATTTAAACCGGCCAACGTCCCCCAAGTTTAGCACATCCACCTTCTCCCTCTCTGTGCCGCCACCGGAGCCCGTCTGCCTCCTCTCCCAAGCTCTCCAGCGTTGATATGGTCTCGTGTAAGATCACGACCCACGTGATGCTCACGCTGGAGCAACAGATGTAGATCCAGGCTAGGCGCGCCGCCCACATCGTGCTGGTGTGCCTTCAGACTGCTCGAGTCACATGAGGAGGAGTAGGAGGAGGAGTAGTACCAGAAACCGGAGCCGATGAAGGTGGCAGATCCGGGGGAGGACGAGACTGCTTCGGGGTTTAACATAGCGGAGGCGAATGCGGAGTTTGCCGTCGCCCAAGTCGAGGAGATGGCTGAGCAACACGACATCCTCGAGTCCATCCAGAATGAGGTAGAGGTGGAGGCGAACCGAAAGCTCATTTGACAGAAGCAGGCGAAGGCCGACACGCTCTTCAATGAGCTGGACACAAAGATAGCGACCGAGGAGGCCGGAGCGGAGCGGGCGGAGCTACAAGTGTTGCCAATGTATCCGTTAGAGGGCATGGAGATCGTTAACATCTTCAACGAGGAGTAGCTACATAGTACGTAGGTTTTCTAGTTTCCATGCTTTTATATGAATATAGGAATCTGGTATGAGGTGTCCGGATGCAGTGGTGCTAATTTGAGGCAGCCGATCATTTTCCGCGAATGCGCCCGGATTCTTCTACGGGTGTTTAACGGATTATACTTTCCAGCCATGGTTGTAGATGCTCTTAGGGTCGGATCAGTCGGCAATTGTTGAGGAAGAAAATGGACACGAAACATTCAGAGGAGAAAGGAGATCTTGCCACTCCCAACGTGTGGAAGTAGAAGTGATTTATGAAACAAAAATCAGGTGTGTGATGGATAGTCAATTCCATGTGACTTGTGTGTTTTACTTCATCTATTTCTTTATACAAGACCACAAATTTACATTACATGTATAGAAATAAAATTTAATAATTGTTTTGCAAGCCAACTTTTTTTATGTGAACCGAAATCATTAATATGTTGCATGTGTGCAAGAAAGGAATGAGAACAGGTATCCAAGTCTCTATAACTACGTGTATGAAAGTATTAAATAAATTGGTAGGACGAGGAAAAGTCATTAATTTTGCCATCGATTACCTTTGGTGGCCTTAGGCTACTTATGTGGGGACTATCATATACTAGTATCATACATATAATGATAATGTACGATACTATCTTTATAATGCATAGTATCATAGAGTACTAACTTCGTCACAGTTTAGAAGGCACGGTTAAATTTACGTGCATTTCCATAATAGACAAGGTTTAGGGCGCATTGCATTTATTCCTAACAGCTTATTAGTACTCCGTTGTACTACTTCTATATGCATGTGTAGTGTGAATGCTATTTTTCAACCCATCTTACAACCAATCAATAACCATCTAAGTTTCAGAGAATTTCCAAGCACGCCTTCTAAACCATGACGGAGGGAGTAGTATCATATATGCTTTTATTATTGTCATGAATGACACAAAGTAGCATAGTGTTTAACATGATACGGTATCTATCTATGTTACTCTAACCTTCTATTTCTTCTTTAATTTTTTGTCACATCAGCATGTTTGCTATTCTTGAGTGCATATTACCAGCTAAGATACCACCACTATGGCGAGCCTTAGGCTAGTCATAGTGGGGAGTAACTTAAACTAGTAACATGCATACTCCATCCTTTCCAGTTTATATGACTCGAATTTGAAATCTTATCAACCAAGGCAGATGATGAGTGGACTAATGTATCTTGTACTTTATAGAATTACTAACATTGAACTAATATATTAATTTGGATTAATTAGAGTGCATGCATCCTTCGCCACTAGATGAGTAGGAAGATTACATGCATTGGTGAGTTCCTTTTTAATCCTTGCATGCAAATATTTAATGCGCCTCAAAGTCATAAGAAGATGGAGATGTGCCCTTTAAGTTGGAAAAAGGAAAAAATTAAGATAAGCCCTGTTATCCAGAAAGAAGGGAGTATTTCAATAGTCTATGTTACTATCTTCATAGTGGGTAGTATCACATACAGTGACGAAGCCACATACAAAGCTGGGTAGTCAATTGACTACTCGGCCTTTTTGTAAAATCAACACCTAGATGTAGAAATCTTGTAAGAATTAATAAAAATTAACATATTTGACAACATAATTTTAAAATGACTACACAAGATTAAAGTTCTGGCACCGCCGCTAGTCACACATGTAAGTAACATAGATATCTTCACTTATTGATTTGGGAAGTCATTTTGCATTGGGAAGCGCGATGTTATGACAACATATTAGTCTATCCATAGTGAGAGTAACATAGGTGACACCTAAGCATTATTGAGAAATTCATCCAATTAACCAGTTAAAGATTGTGCTAACTTCTAGTCGACCAGTAGTTAGCGATAGATCTACACGATTCATTCCTACCCGATCGTTATCATCCCATGCTCGCTTGCACTGTTTTTTTTTTCTTCTTTCGAAAATCGTAGTTAATCGTTAGTGTCTTTTTCACGGTTTTCGCTTCATAATATGACAAGAAAATAAAAGTGTTTGAAAGAGGATTCAACCCAGGTCTATGCAATAGTTATTGAGCCTAATAACCAACTAAGCCACCTTTTGTTGTAGTCTACTATAGATAAGCAATGTTATTTGAACCTTTCTTATTTTCGTCATATCAAAAAAAAAAATAAAGATTGGCTTGATAACTTTGGCATGACCAGCGTGATAAATATAGTATGAGTAACATGATAACTATACCATGGTAAGACTCGTAACTACATTACGAGAAGGTTAAAGCATGGGATAGTATGATAATTTAACACAGAAATTACCGGTGAAATGTTTCCGAACCTTTTCCCCTTAGATGAAAGATACCATGGTGTTTAACGTAAGATATTAGGTCTGTGGTGCATAAAATTATCATAAATTTACGTGAAAGCTATCGGAGGAGTTATGTTTCAATGTTTTTTCCTCAAAGTCAAAGTTAACATGGTGGTTGAACGTAAGTTATGAGGTCCTTAGTGCATAAATGACCATGCTATTTACACAAAAGTTATGAGGTCCTCAGGGTCTGCGACGTGTGAGTTATCAAGCTATTCACACAAAAATCAACTCAGGGTATTTCATCAACGTGCCTCCTCTTGGAAATATGCCCTAGAGGGAATAATAAATTAGTTATTATTATATTTCTTTGTTCATGATAATCGTTTATTATCCATGCTAACGAAAGACCGGTTTCATCGACCAACATGCAACTCGTACGCTTACGAGAGACCGGTTTCATCGACCAACATGCAACTCGTTGCATAAAGATGACTGACGGGTGCATGTTTCTTCAACTTTAGTTGAATTGGATTTGACCGAGGCGGTCCTTGGAGAGAGGTTAAATAGCAATTTGCACATCACCGTTGTGGTGTTTGCGTAAGTAAGATGCGATCGTACTAGATACCAACAGCAGCCACGTAAAACATGCAACAACAAATTAGAGGACGTCTAACTTGTTTTTGCACGGTATGCATGTGATGTGATATGGCCAACTACATGATGTGATATATTGGATGTATGAGATGATCATGTTGTAATAGTCAAATATCGACTTGCACGTCGATGCTACGACAACCTACATGAGCCATAGGGTTGTCTTTAAACTAACGTTTGTGTTTGCAGATGCGCTTACTATATTGCTAGGTTGTAGATTTAGTAGTAATAGCATAGATAGCATGACAACCTCGATGGCGGCACGATGATGGAGATCATGGTGTGGCGCCAGTGACGATGAATATCATGCCGGTGCTTTGGTGATGGAGATCAAGAAGCACAAGATCATGGCTATATCATGTCACTTATGAATTACATGTGATGTTAAATCTTTTATGCACCTTCTATTGCTTAGAACGATGGTAGCATTATAAGGTGATCCCTCAATAAATTTCAAGATAAAATTGTGTTCTCCCTGACTGTGCACCGTTGCGACAGTTTGTCGTTTCGAGACACCACGTGATGATCGGGTTATACTTGACGAGCCTAGCATGTGTAGACATGGCCTCGGAACACAAGAGACCGAAAGGTCGAGCATGAATCATATAGTTGATATGATCAACATGGAGATGTTCACCACTGAAATTATTCTCAACTCACGTGATGATCGGACTTGAGTTAGTGGATTTGGATCATGCGCCACTCAAATGACTAGAGGGATGTATATTTTGAGTGGGAGTTCTTAAGTAATATGATTAATTGAACTAATTATCATGAACATAGTCAAAAAGGTCTTTGCAAATTATGTTGTAGCTTGCGCTGTAGCTCTACTGTTTTTATATGTTCCTAGAGAAAATTTAGTTGAAAGATAATAGTAGCAACTTTGCGGACTGAGTCCATAACTGAGGATTGTCCTCATTGGTTCGCAGAAGGCTTATGTACTTAATGCACACTCGGTGTGATGCACCTCGAGCGTCGTCTGTGGATGTTGTGAACATCTGACATACACGTTTTTGATGCCTACGTGATAGTTCAGTGCGTAATACTTAACGGCTTAGAAGCAAGGCGTCGAAGACATTTTGAACGTCACGGAATATAAGAGATGTTCTAAGAGATGAAATTGAGATTTCATGCTCATGTCCTTGTTGAGAGGTATGAGACCTCCGACAAGATTCTTTGTCTACAAAGTAAAAAAGAAAAGCTCAATCGTTGAGCATGTGCTCAGATTGTCTGAGTACAACAATAGCTTAAATCAAGTGGGAGTTAATCTTCCAAATGAGATAGTGACGATTCTCCAAAGTCACTGCCACCAAGCTGCTAGAGCTTCGTGATGAACTATAACATATCAAGGATATATATGATGATCCTTGAGCGGTTCACAATGTTTGACAGTGCGAAAGTAGAAATCAAGAAGGAGCATCAATTATTGATGGTTAGTAAACCACTAGTTTCAAGAAGGGCAAGAGCTAGAAGGGATACTTCATGAAACGGCAAACCAGTTACTGTTCTGATGAAGAAACCCAAGGTTGAACCCAAACCTGAGACTAAGTGCTTCTATTATGAGGGGAACGGTCTCTGAGGCGGAACTACCCTAGATACTTGGTAGATGAGAAGGGTGGCGAAGTCGGCAAAGTATATTTGATATACATGATGTTGATGTGTACCTTACTAGTATTCCTAGTAGCACGAGGGTATTAGATACCGGTTCAGTTGCTAAGTGTTACTAACTCGAAGTTATAACTACACATCAAAAGGATATTAGCAAGGGAGAGGTGACTATGTGTGTTGGAAGTAATTCTAATGTTGATGTGATCAAACATCGCACGCTCCATGTACCATCGGGATTGGTGTTAAACCTAAATAATTGTTATTTGGTGTTTGCGTTGAGCATGAACATGATTGGATCGTGTTTATTGCAATATGATTATTCATTTAAAGAGAATAATAGTTATTATGTTTGCTTGAATAATTACCTTCAATGGTTTATTGAATCTTGATTGTAGTGCTACACATGTTCATAATATTGATGCCAAAAGATACAAAGTAGTAATGATAGTACCACTTACTTGTGGAACTGCCGTTTGAGTCATGTCGGTATAAAATGCATGAAGAAGCTCCATGCTGATGGATCTTTATAGTCACTCATTTTTGAAATGTTTGAAACATGCAAACCATACCTATTGGTATGAACTACACCCGGGCATTTGCCGGGCCGGGCTTTGGAAAGCCCCGCAGCAAAATCTCAAGCCTGAGCCCGGCCCGGCCCGAAACATGTGAGAGTGCACTTTTTTGATTAAAATAATGATTTTCGAGATATTTAAAATAAATACTGTACCTATATTTTCAATAAAATACTAATAAAGGTCCTGTTCGGGCTCATTTTTGGGCTTTCGGGCCGGGCTTCGGGAGAAAAAGCTGAGCCCGAGCCCGGCCTGGATGTCGGGATTTCGGGCCGGGCCAGTCGGGCTGGGCTGCCCACGCCCGGGTGTAGTATGAACACGTGAAGAAACTCCATGCAGATGGATCGTTTGGACTCACTTGATTTTGAATCACTTGAGACATGCAAATCATACCACATGGGCAAGATAACTGAAAGCCTCGTTTTCCAGTGAGATGGAACAAGAAAGTAACTTGCTGGAAGTAATACATTTTTGATATGTGCAGTCCAATGAGTGCTGAGGCATGCAGTGGATATCCTTATGTTCTTACTTCACTAATGATTTGAGTAGATACATGAGTATTTACTTGATGAATCACAAGTCTGAAATATTGAGAAGTTCAAATCTATTTCAGAATGAAGATCGTCGTGACAAGAGGATAACTGTCTATGATATGATCATAGAGATGAATATCTGAGTTGCGAGTTTTCGTACACAGTTAAGATAACTGAAAGCCTCGTTTTCCAGTGAGATGGAACAAGAAAGTAACTTGTTGGAAGTAATACATTTTTATGTGTGCAGTCCAATGAGTGCTGAGGCATGCAGTGGATATCCTTATGTTCTTACTTCACTAACGATTTGAGTAGATAGAGGAGTATTTACTTGATGAAGCACAAGTCTGAAATATTGAGAAGTTCAAATCTATTTCAGAATGAAGATCGTCGTGACAAGAGGATAACTGTCTATGATATGATCATAGAGATGAATATCTGAGTTGCGAGTTTTGGTACACAGTTAAGACAATTGTTTTGCAATTTATGCCACCTAGCACATCATAGTGTGATGGTGTGTCCGAACATCATAGTCATAGCCGCGCCCTATTTGATATGGTGCATACTATGATGTCTCTTATCGAATTACCACCATCGTTTATGGGTTATGCATTAGATACAACCGCATTCATTTTAAATACGGCACCACGTATTTTTGTTGAGATGACACAGGATGAACTATGGTTTGGAGAAACCTGAGCTGTCGTGTCTTGAAAGTTTGGGGCTACGACGCTTATGTGAAAAAGTTTCTGTGTGATAAGCTCGAACCCAAAGCGGATAAATGCATCTTCATAGGATATCCAAAACGGTTGGGTACATCTCCTATCTCCAATCCGAAATCAAAGTGTTTGTTTCTACAAATGGGTCCTTTCTCGAGGAAAGGTTTCTCTTGAAAGAATTGAGTGGGAGGGTGGTGGAACTTGATGAGGTTATTGACCGTCACTTCAACCAGTGTGTAGCAGGGCGCAGGAAGTTGTTCGTGTGGCACCTACACCAATTGAAGTGGAAACTGATGATGGTGATCATTAAGCTTTGGATCAAGTTACTACAAACCTAGTAGGTCTACAAGGTCGCGTACTACTAGAGAGTGGTATGATAACCCTGTCTTGGAGGTCATGTTATTGAACAACAATGAATCTATGAGCTATGGAGAAGCGATGGCGGGCTCGGATTCCGGCAAATGGGTGGAGGCCATGAAATCCGGGAGAGGATCCATGTATGAAAACAAAGTGTAGACTTTGGAAGAACTACTTGATGGTCGTAAGACTATTAAGTAAAGATGAATCTTTAAAAGGAAGACAGATGATGATGGTGAAAAGTCACCATTAAGAAAGGCTTGACTTATCGCAAAGATGTTTCTACAAGTTCAAAGAGTTGACTATGATGAGGCTTTCTCACTTGTAGCGATGCTAAAAGTTTGTTGGAATTATGTTAGGAGTTGCTGCATTATTTATGAAATATTGCACATAGGATATCAAAACATTGTTTCCTCGACGGTTTCCTTGAGGAAAGGTTATATGTGATACAACAAGAAGGTTTTGTCGATCCTAAGGATGCTAACAAGTATGCAAGCTCCAGCGATCCTTCTATGGACTGGTGCAAGCATCTCGGAGTTGGAATATACACTTTGATGAGATGATCAAAGCTTTTGGGTTTATACAAGGTTTATGAGAAACTTGTATTTCCAAAGAAGTGAGTGGGAGCACTATAAAATTTCTCATAAGTATATGTGGTTGACATATTGTTGATCGGAAGTAATGTAGAATTTCTGTAAAGCATAAAGGGTTGTTTGAAAGGAGTTTTTCAAAGGAAGGCCTGGATAGAACTACTTGAACATTGAGCATCAAGATCTATAGAGATAGATCAAAATGATAAATAGAACTTTCAATGAAATGCATGCCTTGACAGGTTTTTGAAGGAGTTCAAAATAGATCAGCAAAGAAGGAGTTCTTGGATGTGTTGTAAGGTGTGAATTTGAGTGAGACTCAAAGCCCGACCACAGCAGAAGAAAGAAAAAGGAGGAAGGTCGTCCCCTATGGCTTAGCCGTAGGCCCTAAAGTATGCCATGCAGTGTACTGCACCTGACGTGTGCCTTGCCACAAGTCTGTTAAGAGGTACAAAGAGTGATCCAGGATTGAATCACTGAACATCGGTCAAAGTTATCCTTAGTAAATAGTGGACTAAGGAATTTTTCTCGATTATGGAGGTGATTAAAGAGTTCATCGTAAAGGGTTACTTCGATGCAAGCTTTGACACTAATCCGAATAAACTCTGAGTAGTAAAATAGATTCATATAGTAGAGCAGACATTTGGAATATTTCCAAATAGCACGTAGTAGCAGCATCTATAGGATGACATAAAGATTTGTAAAGCACACACGGATCTAAAAGGTTCAGAACCGTTGACTAAAACCTCTCTCACAAGCAAGACATGATCGAACCCGAGAACTGTATGGGTGTTAGATTCATTACAATCACATAGTGATGTGAACTAGCTTATTGACTCTAGTGCAAGTGGGAGACTGTTGGAAATATGCCCTAGAGGCAATAATAAATTAGTTATTATTATATTTTCTTTGGTCATGATAATCGTTTATTATCCATGCTATAATTGTATTGATTGGAAACACAAATACATGTGTGGATACATAGACAAAACATTGTCCCTAGTGAGCCTCTAGTTGACTAGTTCGTTGATCAAAGATGGTCAAGGTTTCCTGCCCATAGACAAGTGTTGTCACTTGATAACGGGATCACATCATTAGGAGAATGATGTGATGGACAAGACTCAAACTATAAACATAGTATATGATCGTGTCAGTTTATTGCTACTGCTTTCTGCATGTCAATGTATCTATTCCTATGACCATGAGATCATGCAACTCCCGGACACCGGAGGAATACCTTGTGTGTATCAAACGTCGCAACGTAACTGGGTGACTATAAAGGTGCTCTACAGGTATATCCAAAGGTGTCTGTTGGGTTGGCATGGATCAAGACTGGGATTTGTCACTCCGTGTGACGAAGAGGTATCTCGGGGCCCACTCGGTAACACAACATCACAACAAGCCTTGCAAGCAATGTGACTAAGGAGTTAGTTACAAGATACTGTATTACGGAACGAGTAAAGAGACTTGTCGGTAACGAGATTAAACTAGGTATAGAGATACCGACGATCGAATTCCGGGCAAGTAACATACCGAAGGACAAAGGGAATAGTCTACGGGATTATATGAATCCTTGACATAGAGGTTCAATCGATAGAGATCTTCGTTGAATGTGTAGGAGCCAATATGGACATCCAGGTCCCGTTGTTGGTCATTGACCGGAGAGTATCTCGGGTCATGTCTGTATAGTTCTCGAACCCACAGGGTCTCCACACTTAAGGTTCGGTGACGTTTCGGTATAGTTGAGTTATATGTGTTGGTGACCGAAGTTTTGTTCGGAGTCCCGGATGAGATCCTGTACGTCACGAGGAGTTTTGGAATGGTCCGGAAACAAATATTGATATATAGGAAGTTGGTATTTGGATTCCGGAAGGTTTTCGGGCATTGCCGGCAGTGTACCGGGAGTGACGAATGGGTTCCCGGGGCCCACTGGATGGGCCCACCACGCCCCAAGGGGTCCACATAGGTTTATTGGATGCGTAATAAGGCATAATGGGCTGACAAAGTCATCCAAGGAAAGCCCATGAGGAAAAAGTGGAAAATCCAAAAGAGGTGTGAAAATAAGGAAGGAATCCTAATCCAAGTGGGATTGGAGGAGGACTCCTCCCCCCCCCACTTCGGCCGACGGCTTGGAGGCTCCCTTGAGCCTCAAGGCTAGCCCCTCCCCTCCTCCTATATATATACTAGAGGTTTTAGGGTTTCTGGGACAGAAGTTTGCCACGTGCAACTCAAACCTACACCTCGTAGTTCTTCCTCTAGATTAGATTCCTACGGAGCTCGGGCGGAGCCCTGCAGGAATAGATCATCACCATCACCGGCGCGCCGTCACGCTGCCGGAGAACTCATATACTTCCCCGCCACTCTTGCTGGATCAAGAAGGCGGAGATCGTCATCGAGCTGTACGTGTGCTGAACGCGGAGGTGCCGTTCGTTCGGCGCTAGATCGGAACGGATCGGGGGACGGATCGTGGGACGACGGTGATTTGAATCAAGAAGTTGTACCACTACATCAACCACGTTTCTTAACGCTTCCCGCTTAGCGATCTAGAAGGGTATGTGGATCCAATCTCCCCCTCGTAGATGAACGTCACCATGATAGGTCTTCGTGTGCGTAGGAAATTTTTTGTTTCCCATGCAACGTTCCCCAACACCTCCCTCCACCCGGTCGCCAAATTTACCAAGATCGAGGTACATAAGTTATCAGGTCAGCGATGTGTGAGTTACCATGATATTCACATAAAAGTTATCCTGATGTATTTCATCACCTCTCTTCGCCAAAGTTACGAGGACCGGGGTGCATAAGCTATTAGTTCTTCAATGTGTGAGTTACCATGCTATTCACATCAAAGTTACCGTGGGATATTTCATCAACCGCCACCCCCACGCCAAAGTTATCACGACTGGGTTATATAAGTTATCAGGTTTGTGATATGCGAGGTACCCTCATATTCACACAAAAGTGACCGAGGAGTATCCCCCTGGCCGCCGACATTACCATGGTGTCATCAACTATAGATGAGTTGGTAAAATAGTCTACTTAAGTGCGAAAAAGATTGGGCATTGCATTAACATTTTTGCAAACATAGAAGAGGAGACAAGTTAAATAGCCTATTTAGTTTCATTTTGTCAAAAAAGGAACATAGGTGAGCTGGTTGGCTAGTTGAGTTACCTCATGAGAGGTACAAGGATCAAATCTTCTTGTGCGCATCATTTTATGTGAAAAAAACAAAGAAAAAACCTGGCCGTATTTAGCTTTCTCGATCAGTTAATTGATCATATAATTACTACTCTTTGGATGTACGAATCGAATAACATCTATTCACTGCGTTAACTTGCCACACTCATTGTTGGCATGTTAACTCATGGAAAAACAAAGGCTGGTTATTTGGACCATAACTTCTCCGAGCCCCTCCCGCTCCTATAGATCTAGAGCCCTCTATCCCGCCCCCGCGGGGCCTCCTCTCATCTTCTCCGGACCTAGAAGGCGGCTAGCTAGTTCCTTATCGACGCACCACCTCTTCCTCTACTCCTCTGCGTGTCGCCGCTTTATATTGCAACAAGAGGAAAGGAAACGGTTCGAAGATATTAGAGCATCTCTAACAGCAGCCCTATATAGGGCACCCACTTTGGGTGTTATGGGGCTGCCCTATTTCTGTTTTTCGGCAGCAAAACGGTGCTCCTTTTCCAGCGGGCCAAGATAGGGCACTATATTGCCCCAACAACTGCACTGTAGAACCTTCGGGACATTCTGTCGAACGCGTTGTGCTCAGTTTGCCATTCGGGCGGCGGCGTCTGCTCGTCGGCCACGACCGAGGCACACGCAACGCAGGTAGGCGGTGGCTCGTGGACCACGGCCGGGGCAGATGGAGGCGACTTCTCACGGCCAGACGTGACCTTCCTCTTCGATTTCCCATCAGGCATCGCGTCCGCCTCTGCGCTGGCAACAACCTTCCTCTTCGTCCTCTTCGGAGCGGCCGCCTTCCTCCTCGATGGTGCCGGCGGCTTCACGGGGAAGATTTGGCTAGGCTCCGAGGCGCCCACCGGACGAGGCGACACGAATCCGGGCCGGGGCGGTGGCGGCATAGGGTTCGCGGCTGCGGCGGCGGTGACGACTACCTGGGCTGCGGGCATCGACGTTCTACCGTTGGAAGGGGCGGCAAGCGTCGGGGTGTGTGGTGTTGTCGTCCATGGCGAGGACGGTGGTCGCCGGCGGGGCGGAATGCAGGAGACGACGGTGGCGCGACCGTGGGGAAGCGTCAGACTGGCAATTGGCCACGCGCGCACGTTGGATTGGGAATTTGGGGCAGCCCCTTCGGTGCCCCAAATCTACATCTCTTTGCTACATTTTAGGACACTGTCCTAATTTTTTTTTGGTCACTGACCTATTTAAAACAACCGTTGAAAACGTTCTGCTTTTTCCTATCCTATATATATATCAGGTTTTATACATCCCTGCCCTATACACGGCTCCTGTTATAGATGCTCTTACAATAAACTCTAATTAACACTAGGCTTGTCGCAAAGGCCGAGGCTGCATGTTAGAGAGATCAGACGGCTATCCAGGCTTCCATCCAAGGGTCGTGAGGCGGCCGATCATTTTACATTACCACACGAGGCGAAGCGTGCCGCCGGCCCGTTGAAATTTAGCAGCACAAACTGCATGAGCGAAGAAAACGCAAGGGACCAGGGTCCCTGTACATACATACGTTGCGTCACGTGACCAGCCTAGCTGCTACTCCCTCCGTTTCAAAATATAAGACCTTTTAGAGATTCACTACGAAACTACATTCAAAGCAAAATGAGTGAATATACATTTTAAAATATGTCTATATATATTCGTATGCAGTTTATAGTGCAATCTTTATTTAGGAACGGAGGGAGTAGCATGCAGTACTTGGTACGTACACGTTGCGGTCCCTCGGATCGGACGGACGACGCAAGTCCTGCGCCGTGCCGTGCGAGACTTGAAGCGTGAGCGCGTGAGCTCACACCGCGTGGCCCAGCCTAGCGGCTACTCCCTCGGCAGCACAGCACTGCTCCTCGATCGATTCGACGACGCAAGTCAATTGTCGAGACCAGTACACCACTGCACCAGCAGCAGATACATTTGGTAGGTCGTATAAGTAGGAGTAGAGTACACCGCCATGGGAGTGGAATATATGGGTGCGCTTGTACCGTACCGCCGCATGTACGAGGCTTTAACTTTGATGAAGCGCAGTCGTTCCGTATTAACTTCAGGGATGTGCATCCGAGAAGGTACGCGGTACACCTCGCGCGCGAGAGAGCTTCAGCTAGATTTTGTGGTGGTCGAGAAGCTGTCAATCCTTCCTTCTAAAGGATGCATACTTCTTCGTTTTTTTTTCTTTAACTGAGCAAAAATATACTAGTTTATGTCTAGTAGCCAGCTGACTCAGCTGTATTATACTTGCTCTTAGGCTAGTCATAGTGTAGAGCAACTTAGACTAGTAACATGCATACTCCCTCCTTTCGGGTTTATATGTCTCAAATTTGAAGAGGCACGGTGAGTGGAGTAATGTATCTCGTACTTTACAAAATTATTAAAATGGAACTAATTAATACATTAATTTGGATTAATTAGAGTGCATGCATGCTTCGTCACTAGATGAGTAGGAAGATTACATGCATTTGTAAGTTCCTTTTTAGTCCTTGCATGCAAATATTTAATGCATCTCGAAAGAAGATGGAGATGAGCCCTTTAAGTCGAAAAAAGGAAAAAATTAAGATAAGCCGTGTAAACTAGAAAGAAGGGAGTATGTTACTAATCTATGTTACTATCTTTATAGTGGATAGTGTCACACATCTAGTAACATAGTTGTTTTCACTTGTTGATTTGGAAAGTCATTTTGCATTGGGAAGCACGATGCTATGGTAACATATTAGTAGACTATCCATAGTAAGAGTAACATAGATGATACGTATGAATTCATCCGACTAATCAGTTAATTTGTCATATAATCGCTATTTATCGGATGAACGAATCGAATAACATCTATTCATCATGTTTACTTGCCAAACCGATTAAACGGTGTGTCCGACTGATTAGATGGTGTGTTAGACCGATTAATCATCTATTAGGACGATTAACCGTTGTTGGCACGTTAACTCATGGAAAAATAAAGGTTGATTATTTGGACCTAGAAGGCTGCTACTCCCTCTGTGCTATAATATAAAAACATTTTTTGATACTAGTGTAGTGTTAAAAACGTTGGAGGGAGTAGTTCGTTTTTGCTACTAGTGTAGTGTCAAAAACAACGGAGGGCATGACCGCCCAAGAGGTCGTGGCTTACACCAACTGAAGGGGTTATGCTCCAACATCATAAAAAAGCTCGCGCTACCACTTCACAAGGAAGTGTAGGCAGCCAGGTGATGACGAGTTGATAGATATACTTCTCGCCCCTTGTTGGTTACCACAAATGGAAGGTGGAGATGTAATCAGCAGCAGATTTCCCTTAAACGAGGACTGTAAGGTTTATCGAACCAGGAGGGCTCTAAGGATCAACAAGTAGGTGTCCGCTGTTCTGGCGCTAGCAGAAGACGTGGACCTGCACACACAACAAGTAACTTTGCTCCCAACGAGTTCACACAGGTTGTCAATCTCTCCGGCCTTGTAGTTTGCAAAGGATCAAAACACAAGCGGGAATAGTGATAGTGATTGCAACGGAAAAGTAAATAAAAGGAGTAAATGATGGAGGTGTAAACAATGGTGGTAATATGGATCAGAGCCTCGTGATGGTCACTAGTGATGTCTCTCTCCCAAAAGACGATAAACAACTATGCTGGGTAAACAAATTACAGCTGGGCAATTGACAGAATATAAACGCACCGCAATGCTAATCATGCTACAAGAAAGTTAGAGGCTCAAAAGTAATGGGCAGTACGCCAAGACAAGTAGATGGTTTTGTTGGAATTATGCCCTAGAGGCAATAATAAATATAGTTATTATTATAATTCCTGTATCAAGATAATCGTTTATTATCTGTGCTATAATTGTATTGAATGAAGACTTATATACATGTGTGGATACATAGACAAAACACTGTCCCTAGCAAGCCTCTAGTTGGCTAGCCAGTTGATCAAAGATAGTCAGGGTCTTCTGACTATGTACAAGGTGTTGTTGCTTGATAACTGGATCACGTCATTAGGAGAATCACGTGATGGACTAGACCCAAACTAATAGACGTAGCATGTTGATCGTGTCATTTTGTTGCTACTGTTTTCTGCGTGTCAAGTATTTGTTCCTATGACCATGAGATCATATAACTCACTGACACCGGAGGAATGCTTTGTGTGTATCAAACGTCGCAACGTAATTGGGTGACTATAAAGATGCTCTACAGGTATCTCCGAAGGTGTTCGTTGAGTTAGTATGGATCGAGACTGGGATTTGTCACTTCATATGACGAAGAGGTATCTTGGGGCCCACTCGGTAATACAACATCACACACAAGCCTTGCAAGCAATGTAACTTAGTGTAAGTTGCAGGATCTTGTATTACGGAACGAGTAAAGAGACTTGCCGGTAAACGAGATTGAAATAGGTATGCGGATACTGACGATCGAATCTCGGGCAAGTACCATACCGAAGGACAAAGGGAATGACATACAGGATTATATGAATCCCTGGCACTGAGGTTCAAACGATAAGATCTTCGTAGAATATGTGGGGTCCAATATGGGCATCCAGGTCCCGCTATTGGATATTGACCGAGGAGTCACTCGGGTCATGTCTACATAGTTCTCGAACCCGCAGGGTCTGCACACTTAAGGTTCGACGTTGTTTTATGCGTATTTGAGTTATATGGTTGGTTACCGAATGTTGTTCGGAGTCCCGGATGAGATCACGGACGTCACGGGGGTTTCCGGAATGGTCTGGAAACGAAGATTGATATATAGGATGACCTCATTTGATTACCAGAAGGTTTTCGGAGTTACCGGAATGTACCGGGAATGACGAATGGGTTCCGGGTGTTCACCGGGGGGGGGGGGGGGGGCAGCCCACCCCGGGGAAGCCCATAGGCCTTGGGGTGGCGCACCAGCCCTTGGTGGGCTGGTGGGACAGCCCAAGAAGGCCCTATGCACCATAGATAGAAAATCAACGAGACAATAAAAAAAGGAGGTGGGAAGGGAGAGAAGGACTCCACCTTCCAATCCTAGTTGGACTAGGATTGGAGGAGGACTCCTCCTCCCCTTGGTGCGCAACCCTTGGGGCTCCTTGATACTCAAGGCAAGCCTCCCCTCCCTCCTCCTATATATATGGAGCTATTAGGGCTGATTTGAGATAACTTTTTCAAGGCAGCCCGACCACATACCTCCACGGTTTTACCTCTAGATCGTGTTTCTGTGGAGCTCGGGCGGAGCCCTGCTGAGATTAGATAACCACCAACCTCCGGAGTGCCGTCACACTGCCGGAAAACTCATCTACCTCTCCTTCTCTCTTGCTGGATCAAGAAGGCCGAGATCATCGTCGAGCTGTACGTGTGCTGAACGCGGAGGTGCCGTCCGTTCGGCACTAGATCGTGGGACGGATCGCGGGACGGTTCGTGGGACGGTTCGCGGGGCGGATCGAGGGACGTGAGGACGTTCCACTACATCAACCGCGTTCACTAACGCTTCTGCTGTGCGATCTACAAGGGTACGTAGATCGGAAATCCCCTCTCGTAGATGGACATCACCATGATAGGTCTTCGTGCGCGTAGGAAATTTTCTGTTTCCCATGCGACGTTCCCCAACAGTGGCATCATGAGCTAGGTTCATGCGTAGATGTAATCTCGAGTAGAACACAAAAGTTTTTGTGGGCGGTGATGTGCGTCTTGCTGCCCTCCTTATTCTTTTCTTGATTCCGCGGTATTGTTGGATTGAAGCGGCTTGGACCGACATTACTCGTACGCTTACGAGAGACTGGTTTCATCGCTACGAGTAACTCCGTTGCTCAAAGATGACTGGCAAGTGTCGGTTTCTCCAACTTTAGTTGAATCGGATTTGACCGAGGAGGTCCTTGGATAAGGTTAAATAGCAATTCATATATCTCCGTTGTGGTGTTTGCGTAAGTAAGATGCGATCCTACTAGATACCCATGGTCACCACGTAAAACATGCAACAACAAATTAGAGGACGTCTAACTTGTTTTTGCAGGGTATGCTTGTGATGTGATATGGCCAACAATGTGATGTGATATATTGGATGTATGAGATGATCATGTTGTAATAGATAATATCGACTTGCACGTCGATGGTACGGCAACCGGTAGGAGCCATAGGGTTGTCTTTACACTAAGGTTTGTGCTTGGAGATGCGTTTACTATATTGCTAGGATGTAGCTTTAGTAGTAATAGCATGAGTAGCACGACAACCCCGATGGCGACACGTTTATGGAGATCATGGTGTGGCGCCGGTGACAAAGAAGATAATGCCGGTGCTTTGGTGGTCGAGATCAAGAAGCACGTGATGATGGCCATATCATGTCACTTATGAATTGCATGTGATGTTAATCCTTTTATGCACCTTATTTTGCTTAGAACGACGGTAGCATTATGAGGTGATCTCTCACTAAAATTTCAAGACGAAATTGTGTTCTCTCCGACTGTGCACTGTTGCTACAGTTCGTCGTTTCGAGAGACCACGTGATGATCGGGTGTGATAGACTCAACGTTCACATACAATGGGTGCAAAACAGTTGCACACGCAGAACACTCGGGTTAAGCTTGACGAGCCTAGCATGTGCAGACATGGCCTCGGAACACATGAGACCGAAAGGTCGATCATGAATCATATAGTTGATATGATTAGCATAGATGGGCATCACCATGATAGGTCTTCGTGCGCGTAGGAAATTTTTTGTTTCCCATGCGACATTCCCCAACAGGTTTATCCATCAACATCTACTCTCTAATCATCCATCTTGAGATATCTATCCAGAATATCTCGCTGGTATTAAGTTGCGAGCCCCACCCAAAGTGTAAACTCAAAGCAACGGACAACTGAATTAACGAACTTTGCGTAAGGTAAACAACCCTTGCAACCGTGGTCACAAGCACCGTTGTTTTCTCCCTAGTGGCAACAGCACATCCCCTAGTCTCATGTATCTGTTACTCAAGATAGACATGAGGGGGCATGAACCCACAATCATGCATAACGCTCCCTCTTGGGGTTACAATCTACTACTCGGCCAAAGCAGTAAAAAGCAACGGAGAAAATGCATGAATTACTCAAGAACATAATATAAGAAGGAAAACCAAATATATAACTCATCACAATCTGAACATAATCTCATAATCCATCGGATCCCAGCATACCAAGCATAGCAATAGCAGGAAAATTACATAGATGCCTTGATCATGTAGGGCAGCTACAAGGGCTAAGCATTTAAGCACAAGATTGGAGAGAAGACATCACATAACTACTGGTCATGGACTCATGGTCCAAGGAGGACTACTCACGGCACGTCCGGGAAGCATCCATGGTTGTGGAGAAGCTCCCGGAGGTCAATCCCCCCTCCGGTAGGGTGCCGGGAGGAGGTCTTCTGGAGCTCCCGATCTCGGAACTGTTGCGGTGGCGGAACGGTGGAGAAATTCGCGATTCTGGATCTTATGATAGGGGTTTTCTATTGGAGAGGTAATTATAGGCCGAAGGAGGGCAGCAGAGGAAGTTGGCCCCTCCAAGGCGACCTGGTGGCGCGGCTAGGAGGGGGGCGCGCAGGGAGGCCGCCTGGGGAGGCCCTGGCTCCCCTCTGGTCCACCTCGCTGCTTCGTGAAGCTTCCGTCACACTGATTTTTGTATGTTTTTCTCAGGATTTTTGGGGCTGTGGAAATTGGGGTAAAAGTCCCTGCGAAAAAGGCATCAGTAGACAGAAACTGGCATTGGGTGCACTGAGTTAGTAGGTTAGTCCAAATATGTGTAAAAATCTATGAAAGTGTAGCAAAACATATAACAATGTCACCCAAAAGATCATGGAACAAACAGAACTTATAGATACGTTTGGGATGTATCAACATCCCCAAGCTTAATTCCTTCTCGTCCTCGAGTAGGTAAATGATAACAAAAATACTTTTTGTGGTGACATGCTAACACACATATAAGAACTTCAAAGTAAATCAAGTAAGATATGCAATTCAAGTCAAGATAATAACAAGCAAGAGTCTATATCTAGTATTGAAAATAGAAAAGTAAGAACATAAAGGTGCAAGAGCTCTCGCTGTCCGTGAGTCGAATGTCTCCAAATGGTGTTTGCGCGCAAGAAGTGGGAGATGGGTTTAGAGCATAAAAGAATTTAGTTGAGAACTCAATCTACTAAAACTTCACACTTGGTCTCCTTCGGAATCTTATTTTGACTCATCCCCAGACCACTAGTCAGGCACAAGTCAAAATGATCCTCTCCCTTTCGACTTTGAGCACTCATGCAATGGATGAGCGCAAGCAAGATATATTGGCACTTAGGAAGGCAAAGAGAATAATTATGGGGAAGGAATACAAAAAAAAGGTGTGAAAGGCTCACATCGATGAGGACAACCATAGGCGAGAGAAAGCCAAATGATATATATGATGTGAGGAGTAGGGATTTCCATGCAACGGATGCACATATGAGCTAAGGTAAGCTCTCTAATGAAACTAGTCGGGGTGCATCCAACTTGCTTGCTCATGAAGACCTAGAGCTCATTTGAGGAGGCTCATCATTGGAATATACAAGCGAAGTTCTATAGTGTAAGGGTCCCCACATAGTTATGTATGAATGATAATCTCTATGGTGTACAAATATAACAATGGAGTACGAGTGTGGATCTTTCAAAAGGAATAGTAGTGTTGCCCCCTTCTCTCTTTTTTTTGTGGCCTCTTTGGCTCTTTCTATTTATCTCTCATTTGTCCTCTTTGGGATCTTTTCATCACTTAAGGGCAACACTCTATGTTTTACAAGAATAAAAAGAAGATCTTCACACTTTATAAGAAGTACTCAACATAAAGACAAATGAAAACTATCATGATGTATGCAAATGTATGCCTCGGCGAGTGTAGCAGGATATGCAATGAAACTAGCGCGTCATTTAGCAATAATATGGGCAAGGCCCAACTAGCATGCGGCTCCTCGATCAAGCAAAAGCATGTATGACATGAAGAGCAAGTCATGAGATGGTGGATGTTGCATGGCAATGTATCTTCGAAAGGCTATGGAAATGCATTAATAGGTAGGTATGGTGGCTATTTTGAGGAAGGATATAATGAGGCTTATGATGACAGAGCGTATCATGCCAAGGGTTCGGATGCACTGGCGAATTTTGCACCAACTCTCAAAATGAGAAAAGGCAATGCACGGTACCGAAGAGGCTAGCAAAATAGGGATGGTGGAAGTGCCAAGAATCAAATACTCGCACTAGTCCGAAGAACTCATGCACTTATTATCGGTAACTCTCTATCTAGTCAGGAGATTCACAAAGAAACAAGTACCCCGAGGAGGAGTGTTTGGGAGTTTGGTTATTGATACTCTCAAACGTATCGACTTTTCCAAACACTTTTGCTATTGTTTTAGCCTCATTCTTGCATGATTTGAATGAAACTAACCCGGACTGACGTTGTTTTCAGCAGAGCTTCCTGTACAGTTTTTTTGTGTGCAGGAAAATGGATTTTTAGGCGTCCCGGAAAATTCCAATAAATAATAGAGTAAATCCACGCACCGGGAGGAACCCTGGGCCAGAAGATGGGCCAGAGGGGGCCACCAAGCCTCCAGGCGACCTGTGGGCGCGGCTTGCCCCCTAGCCGCGCCGGGAGGCCGCCTGTGTGGGGTCCACCTCCTCTGGTGCCCTACCTTGGCTCCTACTTTTACCCGTGACGGAGAAATCCCATAACAGAAGTCGTTTTGCAAGTTCTCGACGCGGAGCTGCCGCCACCCTCGGTTCTTCTCCGGGAGGGCTAATCTGGAGGCTGCCTTGGCCTCCGGAGAGGGGAAATTGTCGCCATCGTCATCATCATCACCACTCCATCACACTTCCATGGTTTCTCCCATCATGTGTGAGTAATTCACTGATGTATGTGAAGGGGATGGTAGGGATTGGATGAGTTAGATCATGTAATAGTTCATCAGATTGTTGGGGGCATGTTGCCTATCATCTACTATGGTGTTTACCATCTTCGCTACTACTTGTTACTCTTAATGCTTGTCACTTAGGGCCTGAGTGCCATGATTTCAGATCTGAATACCTTATGTTTTCATGAATATATTTGTGTTCTTGATCCTATCTATGAGTACTATGCACCTATTATGGTCCGGAACCGGCGATCCCAATGGTGACAGCTTGGCACACTAAAGGGGATAGACTATAGTTTGAGGATTCCATGTATCCATTGATTGTTAATGCTTTGTTCCGGTGCTCTTTGACAGGAGCACCTTAATATCCATAAGTTCCTTTTGGCCCCGTAGGTAGCGGGATGGTAGAATAAAAGATGTTGTGCAAGTTCTTATTGCAATTACGCACGACTACCTTGGGATACATGCCTAATGTTTGATATTTGCCTCGATGAACGTTACTTTTCTATGTGCCTTGACCCAAGTTAAATACATGATATCTCTCATCCATGACCAATCATCCATATCCCTAGCCTACAGTGTTTTAATCCTGCTAGTTACGAGTTGCTCTACTTTAGTTGTTTTACTTTCGTTGCTTTGCCACCATTATCTCCATTGCCACAATCACTTTCATATCACCGTTGCTACTAATATTTCGTTGCCAAGCAAGTATCTTTCAGGTGCGGTTGAATTAACAACTCAACTGTTAAAGCTTACAAATATTCTTTGGCTCCCTTGTGTCGAATCAATAAATTGGGTTAACTTACCCGCGAGCACTGTTGCGACCCCCCACACTTGTGGGTTATCAAGACTATTTTATGGCGCCGTTGCCGGGGAGCATAGCTTTATTTACAAGTCTACTTGGAGTTATTTTCCTTGCTGCGATTTATCCACTATGGGTAAGAAAGGAGACCCCAAGGTTCCAATTTTACCATCCACTACACGAATAGGTACTGTTCTTAGCACTAGCGCTACGCTTGATTCACCTTCCGTTATGAGTAAGTTTGCTTCACCACCACCACATGCTGCTTCTACCGAGTCCGACGCTATGTCTCAATCTTTTTATGGTGCTTCTACTACTATTGATGAGACTGGTTTACTTGGTTATTTTATCGAGTCTCAGATTTCTAAGGCTGCGAAGCAGTCTGGGATTGAAATTCCTGTTACACGCTACCCCATTGGTATATCCTTTGGTTACCCATACTTGAGTGGTCTCACAATAAGAGTTCTTGATGATGATTATATTAAACTTGTTGATGATTTATGCAGGGAGCTTATAGAGTGTGCTGACTGATACATCTCAAACGTATCTATAATTTTTTATGGTTTCATGTTGTTATCTTGTCAACTCTGGATGTTTTATATACCTTTTTTAATCTTTTTTTGGACTAACTTATTAATTCAGTGCCAAGTGCCAGTTCCTGTTTTTTTGTGTTTTTGACTCTTTTCAGATCTGATTTTGAAACGGAGTCTGAACGGGATAAAATCCCCGAAATAATGTTTTCCAGAACAGAAGAAGATCGGGGGACTTGAGGGCCAAGGTAGGGGGCCCACAGGGAGCCCACAAGCCCTGTTGCCGCGGCCAGGGGGCGCGGCAACCAGGCTTGCGGCCTCCCTGGCACTCCCCTGCCCTAGCTCTTTGGCCTATAAATTCCCTAAAATCCCAGAAAAAATCAGGGCATCCACGATAATACTTTTCCACCGCTGCAAGCTTCCGTTTCTGCGAGATCTCATCTGGAGACCCTTCCCGGTGCCCTGCCGGAGGGGACTTTGGAGCTGGAGGGCTTCTACATCAACATCATCGCCCCTCCAATGACTCGTGAGTAGTCAACTTCAGACCTACGGGTCCGTAGTTAGTAGCTAGATGGCTTCTTCTCTCTCTTGGATCTTCAATACAAAGTTCTCCATGATCTTCATGGAGATCTATCTGATGTAATCCTCTTTGGCGGTGTGTTTGTCGATATCCAATGAATTGTGGATTTGTGATCAGATTATCTATGAATTATATTTGAGTCTTTGCTGATTTCTTATATGCATGATTTGATATCCCTGTAAGACTCTCCGAGTCTTGGGTTTTGTTTGGCCAACTAGATCTATGATTCTTGCAATGGGAGAAGTGCTTGGTTTTGGGTTCATACCATGCGGTGACCTTTCCCAGTGACAGAAAGGGAAGCAAGGCACGCATCGTGTTGTTACCATCAAGGGTAACAAGATGGGCTTTCATCATAGATTTGAGATTGTCCATCTACATCATGTCATCTTGCTTAAGGCGTTACTCTGTTCTTATGAACTCAATACACTAGATGCATGCTGGATAGCGGTCGACGTGTGGAGTAATAGTAGTAGATGCAGAAAGTATCGGTCTACTTGGTTTGGACGTGATGCCTATAGATATGATCACTGCCATAGATAACGTCACTTTGCGCGGTTCTATCAATTGCTCGACATTAATTCGTTTACCCACCATCTACTTGCTTTCATGAGAGAAGCCACTAGTGAACACTACGGCCCCCGGGTCTATTCACAACTATCATCTCTACTTTCACTTTTACTTTGCTTTGTTTCCCTTTTGCTTTCAGTTCTCACTTTGCAAACAATCTATAAGGGATTGACAACCCCTTCATAGCGTTGAGTGCAAGCTCTTTGTGTTTGTGCAGGTACTTGTGACTTGACGCGATCCTCCTACTGGATCGATACCTTGGTTCTCAAACTGAGGGAAATACTTACCGCCGCTGTGCTTCATCAACCTTTCCTCTTCAAGGGAACACCAACGCAAGGCTCCAAGGCCGCGGGGAAATCCTTTGCATATTTACCAAGGAAGTCCCTATAGGCGTAGCCCGTAGCAGCAGGATTCCTGGCGTCGTTGCCAGGGAAGGTTTGTTGTCACAGTAGCAGAAGGATTTCTGGCGCCGTTGCCGGGGAGGAGAGATCAAGTCAAGATCTATCCAAGTAGGTGTCACAAACTCATCTCTTGCATTTACCTTTTTTGCGAGTTGCCTCTCGTTTTCCTCTCCCCCACTTCACCAATTTGCCTTTTTCGTTTGCCTTCGTTTGCCTTTTTTATTTGCCTTTCCTTTGCTTGTGTGCTATGTGCCTTCAATATGCTTGCATCTTCGCTTGCTGAAAATCTAGTGATATGGATCCTCATCCACTTGGTAATCTCTTTAAGAGATCCAATTATGTTGATCCAATTGCTAGTGAGTTGAGTGCACTTGACTTTCTTTATGGAGTTTTGCTTGAGATGCGTGAATCTGAAAATTGCGAGGAAGAAATTTATGAAGTGATTCACGAGGGCTCCTTGGATGAAAAGCATGATTGCAATGGTTTCACTATAAATTCTATTAGTGACAATCATGCCAAAAATATGCAAAACCCTAAGCTTGGGGATGCTAGTTTTGCTACGTCCACTACTGGTTGCAATGATCATGATTGGGGTAATGATTTTTCTTATGATCTTGAAAATTTGTTTAAGCCTCATGATGAGTATGATATTTGTAACAATATTGAAAGTGGGATTGGAGAAGTCATGACTTTATTTGATGATAATCCCACTATTTTTGAAGAGCGTCAACTTTGCATGCATGTGGATCATGAAAATGATATCCTATGGGATAGCTATATTGTTGAATTTGAATATGATCCCACATGTAATTATTATGAGAGAGGAAAATATTGTGGTAGAAACTTTCATGTTACCAAATTACCTCTCGTTATGTGGAGATTGCTATTGTCTCTTTCTTCTACCTTGCATTTGGTAACTATTGGTTGTCTTGCCAATTTGGGTTCCTATAAAATGCCTATGCACGAAGTATGTTATACTTAGATGTGATTTTCTCATGCTTTATGATCCTCTCGTTGTGCTTCAATTCTTGTCTTTTGTGTGAGCATCATTGAAATATCAATTCCTAGCTAAGGGCGTTAAGCAATAGCGCTTGTTGGGAGGCAACCCAATGAATTTATCTTTTTCTTTCTGTTTTGTTGCGTCCACACTTTCACAATTCTATTGTGATTGTGTTTTTTGTGTTTCTTTTTGTGTTTGAGCCAAGCAAAACCTTTATGAGTGGTCTTGGTAATGGTTGTTTGATCTTGCTGGAAAAAGACAGAAACGTTTAGCTCACGAGATGATTTTTCATTTTTATTCAGAAAGATATTTTTAGTTGATTCTTTTTGCTGCTGATTGATATGCATTTTCTCCAGACCGTTGTAATTGTTCAGTTTTTTTAGGTACCAGAAGTATACGAAGTATACAGATTGCTACAGACTGGTTTGCTGTTAACAGATTCTGTTTTTGTTGAGTTGGTTGCTTATTTTGATGAAACTATGGATAGTATCGGGGGGTATTAGCCATGGAAGATTGAAAATACAGTAACCCAACATCAACATAAGTAGAATTTAAGTTTGCTACAGTACCTAAGGAAGTGGTGGTTTGCTTTCTTATACTAATGTTATCACGAGTTTCTGTTTAAGTTTCGTGTTGTGAAGTTTTCAAGTTTTGGGTGAAGTTCTTATGGACAAAGAGATAAAGAGTGGCAAGAGCTCAAGCTTGGGGTGCCCAAGGCACCCCAAGTTGATTCAAGGATGCCAAAAAAGCCTAAGCTTGGGGATGCCCCGGGAAGGCATCCCCTCTTTCGTCTTCAATCCATCGGTAACGTTACTTGGGGCTATATTTTTATTCACCACATGTTATGTGTTTTGCTTGGAGCGTCTTGTGTCGTAGGAGTCTTTTATTTTTGTTGTATCACAATCTTCCTTGCTGCACACCTAGAGAGAGAGACATGCACTCACCGTGATTTTGTCGAGCTTCACTTATATCCTTTGGTTAGACAATTCAGCTCACATGTGCTTCACTTAAATCTTTTGAGCTAGTTGATTTTGCTCTTTGTGCTTCACTTATATATTTTAGAGCACAGTGGTATGTGTCTTGGTAGTTGATCTATGCTATGAAACAAGTCTCAAAAGGGGTAGTTATCCAAAGGGATACGAAAACTTCCACCTTCATGTGCATTGAATAGTTAGAGAAGTTTGATTCATCTCAATTAGTTTTGAGTTGTGGTTGTGGTGATATTGAAGTTATACTAGTAAGGTGTTGTGGATCTAGAAATACTTGTGTTGAAGTTAGTGATTCCCGTAGCATGCACGTATGGTGAACCGATATGTGATGAAGTCTGAGTATAATTAGTCTATTGATTGTCATCCTTTGTGTGGCGGTCGGGATCGCGCGATGGCTTATACCTGCCAACCCTTCCCCTAGGAGTATGCGTTGAATGCTTTGTTTCGATTACTACTAAAACTTTTGCAACGAGTATATGAGTACTTCATGACTAATGTTGAGTCCATGGTTTAGATGCACTTTCACCTTCCACCATTACTATCTTCTTTAGTGACCGTGCAACTTTCGCCGGTGCACAAAACCCACCATTAGCCTCCCTCAAAACAGCCACCATACCTACCTACCATGGCTTTTTCAAAGCCATTTCGAGATATATTGCCATGAAACTACCACCATGACATGTTCCACCACTTCTACATTGCCATTGCATGATCATAAGATAGCTAGCATGATGTTTCCATTGATGTCTATGCCATGCTAGATCATTGTCACGGTACACTACCGAAGGCATTCGTTATAGAGTCATCATTGCTCTAAGTTTTGAGTTGTAAGTGTGATGATCATCATTGATGGAGCATTTTCCCATGTGAGGAAATAAAAGAGGCCAGCGAAGCCCATTTACAAAAAGAGGCCAAAGATGCCCACCAAAAAAAAAAGAGACCAAAGAGCCCACCAAAAAATGAGAGAAAAAGAGAGAAGGGACAATGCTACTATCTTTCCACACTTGTGCTTATTAAGCATCATGATCTTCATGATTGAGAGTCTCTCGTTTTGTCACCACCATATAGCTAGTGGGAAATTTTCATTATATAACTTGGCTTGTATATTCCAATGATAGGCTTCCTCAAAATTGCCTTAGGTCTTCGTGAGCAAGCAAGTTGGATGCACACCCACTAGTTTTCTTTAAGAGCTTTCACATACTCTTAGCTATAGTGCATCATTTGTATGGCAATCCCTACTCATTCACGTTGATATCTATTTATGAGCATCTCCACAGCTCATTGATATGCCTAGTCAATGTGACCATCTTCTCCTTGTTTGCCTTGCAACCTCCACCACACACCATTCCACTTATAGTGCTAAAACCATGGCTCACGCTGATGTATTGCGTGAGAGTTGAAAAAGTTTGAGAAAGTAAAGGTGTGAAAACAATTACTTGGCCAATACCGAGGTTGTGCATGATTTAAATTCGTTGTGCAAGGATGATAGAGCATAGCCAGACTATATGATTTTGTAGGGATAACTTTCTTTTGGCCTTGTTATTTTGAAAGTTCATGATTACCTTGCTAGTTTGATTGAAGTATTATTGTTTCCATGTCAATAGAAACCTATTGTTTTGAATCTAATGGATCTGAACATTCACGTCACATAAGAGGAGTTACGAAGGACATCTATGCTAGGTAGCATGAAAGCATCAAAAATTCATTCTTTATCACTTCCCTACTCGAGGAAGAGCATGAGTTAAGCTTGGGGATGCTTGATACGTCTCAAATGTATCTATAAGTTTTGATGGTTTCATGTTGTTATCTTGTCAACTTTGGATGTTTTACATACCTTTTTTTTATCTTTTTTGGGACTAACTTATTAATTCAGTGCCAAGTGCCAGTTCCTGTTTTTTCTGTGTTTTTGACTCTTTTCAGATCTGATTTTGGAACGGAGTCCAAACGGAATAAAATCCCCGAAATAATTTTTTCCAGAACAGAAGAAGATCGGGGGACTTGAGGGCCAAGGCAGGGGGCCCACAGGGAACCCACAAGCCCTGTTGCCGCGTCTAGGGGGGCCATGGCAACCAGGCTTGTGGGCTCCGTGGCGCTCCCCTCCCTAGCTCTTTGGCCTATAAATTCCCTAAAATCCCAGAAAAAATCAGGGCATCCACGAAAACACTTTTCCACCGCCGCAAGCTTTCGTTTCCACGAGATCTCATCTGGAGACCCTTCCCGGTGCCCTGCCGGAGGGGACTTTGGAGCTGGAGGGCTTCGACATCAACATCACCGCCCCTCCAATGACTTGTGAGTAGTCCACTTCAGACCTACGGGTCTGTAGTTAGTAGCTAGATGGCTTCTTCTCTCTCTTGGATCTTCAATACAAAGTTCTCCATGATCTTCATGGAGATCTATCCGATGTAATCCTCTTTGGCGGTGTGTTTGTCGAGATTCGATGAATTGTGGATTTGTGATCAGATTGTGTATGAATTATATTTGAGTCTTTGCTGATTTCCTATATGCATGATTTGATATCCTTGTAAGTCTCTCTGAGTCTTGGGTTTTGTTTGGCCAACTAGATCTATGATTCTTGCAATGGGAGAAGTGCTTGGTTTTGAGTTCATACCGTGGGGTGACCTTTCCCAGTGACAGAAGGGGCAGCAAGGCATGCATCGTGTTGTTGCCATCAAGGGTAACAAGATGGGCTTTCATCATAGATTTGAGATTGTCCATCTACATCATGTCATCTTGCTTAAGGCGTTACTCTGTTCTTATGAACTCAATACACTAGATGCATGCTGGATAGTGGTGACGTGTGGAGTAATAGTAGTAGATGCAGAAAGTATCGGTCTACTTGTTTTGGACGTGATGCCTATAGATATGATCATTGCCATAGATAACGTCATGACTTTGCGCGGTTCTATCAAATTCGTTCACCCACCGTCTACTTGCTTTCATGAGAGAAGCCACTAGTGAACACTACGGCCCCCGGGTCTATTCACAACTATCGTCTCCACTTTCACTTTTACTTTGCTTTGTTTCCTTTTTTCTTTCAGTTCTCACTTTGCAAACAATCTATAAGGGATTAACAACCCCTTCATAGCGTTGGGTGCAAGCTCTTTGTGTTTGTGCAGGTACTTGTGACTTGACGCGATCCTCCTACTGGATCGATACCTTGGTTCTCAAACTGAGGGAAATACTTACCGCCGCTGTGCTACATCACCCTTTCCTCTTCAAGGGAACACCAACGCAAGGCTTCAAGGCCGCGGGGAAATCCATTGCATATTTGCCAAGGAAGTCCCTATAGGCGTAGCCCGTAGCAGCAGGATTCCTGGCGCCATTGCCAGGGAAGGTCTGTTGTCGCAGTAGCACTGACTCTGACCCTGCTTCTGTTAAGAAGCTGCTTGAAAAGCATTCTATGAAGAACAAATTTACTCCTAATCCTAAATTTGCTTCATCTCCTATTTGCATTGAGGATGTTGATTTTGATTTCCCTGTCGATCTTTCACTTATATCCACTGTTGAAGGTGACCCCTTTTATGGTAGAGAAAATGACGATGCTATTGCACACCTTACCAAACTCACTGAGTTGGGTGGATTATTCACTACAGAGGACAAGAAGAGAAATTATTATGTTACTAAGCCTCTCCCTTTATCTTTGAAGGAAGATGCTAAAGCATGGTATGATGCACTACCATGTGGTTCCATTAAGAGTCCTCAAGATTTAGCTCAATCTTTTGTTGCTAAATATTTTCTTGCTCATAAGCAACATGCTGCTTTACAAAGAATATATAACTTTAAACAGTTGTAGGATGAGCACCTCCCTAAAGCTTGGGGGAGGTATTGCACTTTACGCAAGGCTAGACCGGCACATGGAGTCCCTAAGAATGAATTGCTTGATATATTTTATGATGGTCTAACCGATGAATCTAGAACCTATCTGGATAGTTGTGCTGGTTGTGTTTTCAGGGAAAGAACACCGGACGATGTTGAAGAACTAATGGGTAAGATAGCTAAGAATCATGATGATTGGTCCGTTCCTGAACCACCTCCACCACCAAAGAAGAGGGGTATGCTTTTCTTGATCCCCGAAGTTATGCAAGAAGCCAAGAAGTCTATTAAAGAGAAAGGTATTAAAGCTGAAGATGTGAAGAATCTACCTCCTATTGAGAAATTATGTGAGCCTACCACTCACCCACATATGGTAGAGGTACACTCTCTAATAGAATTCAATGCAAGTGACACCCCTCATGGTAAGCCCCGTGATCAACCCTTAGATGAGCTTGATAATTTCATTGTCAAGCAAAATCAATTTAATGAGAGGATTCAAAGCTAGTTGCATGATAATTCCCTTGCTATCGAGAGTTTGCTTGATGTTTTAAGTAGAACTGTAAATGATGTTAAAGGTCTTGTTAAGAATTTTCATATGGTTCAAACTCAGTTTGAACAAATTTCTAATGTGCAAAAAGATTTGCTTGCTAACAGTACCAAACAAGTTGATACACATGCATATGGTATAAACACTCGAGGTGGTACACACACCCAGGACCCCCTCTATCCGGAGGGGCATTCTAAGAGGATCGAGCAAGATTCTCAATTGCAGGAAGAAGACGTTGTCAACTCCCCAAAGAAGAAGAAGAAACACAACAAAGCCGACAACTCCAATGATCCCATAATTGATGAAGAACCTATTGTTGATCCTAATAGTATATCTATTTCCGATGCTCAAACTGAAGATGGTGCTGAACCTGATAAAGATAATGAGAATAATGATCCTCCTGAAGTACAAGAAGAAGAAGCACCCAACAAGTGCAAGATATATACTAGAGAAGACTTTGTTGCAAGAAGACATGGGAAGGAAAGAGAACCATGGGTACATAAATCAATGCCCTTCCGAGGTAAGTCTTTCAAAACCAAAGAAGAAGAGCATTACAATAAATTTTGTGAATGGATGAAACCTCTTTTTGTTCAAATTCCTTTGACTGATGCTATTAAGTTGCCTCCATACTCGAGGTATATGACAGATATTGTTACTAATAAAATAAAAGTTCCTAATGAGGCAATATCTACTCATCTTGCTAATTACTCTTTCAGTGGTAAGATTCCTGAGAAGCTTGGTGATCCACGTATACCCACCATTCCTTGCTCCATAAAAAATAATTATGTCAGAACTACTTTATGTGATCTTGGTGCATGGGTGAGTGTTATGCCTTTATCTCTTTACAAAAGGCTTTGTTTAGATAAACTAGTCCCTACAAATATCTCTCTTCAAATGGCTGATAAGTCAACGGCCGTTCCTGTTGGTATTTGTGAGGATGTTCCTATTGAAGTTGCTAATTGCTTGATACTTACTGACTTTGTTGTGCTTGACATGCCCGAGGATGGGAGGATGTATATTATTCGTGGTAGACCTTTTCTTAACACCGCAGGTGCTATTATTGATTGCAATAAAGGAAAGGTGACTTTCAATGTTAATGAGAAGGAACACACGGTATATTTTTCGAAGAAGATTGATAAAAGGCATTTGCCTTAATTCTATTGAGAATATTGGGACCGTGAAGGTTGGAGAGTGGTATTGTCCTATACATGTACACCACAAATAAAAAACCAATTATGGTGGGGACAATATCCATTAAAATAAAGGTACCATGACTGCTTTATAAGAAGTGAAACTTTTTGCTCGATATAACACCTGTTTGGTAGTAAGACTTGATCAACCATGCTAAGAAATATGTTTTATATGAGTAAAAAGGGAAGCTTGTTATGTTTTCATTTCTTTTATCTTTCATCCTCCTTGATGTACCAAAGTTTTATGTTTTTGAAGCTTCATATGTTTAACCATTGCTTCGAGCTTTCCGGAAGTTTTGCAGCTTTCGGTACTTCGATTTTTTGTCAGAAAAATTCCAAAACAATTATAGTAAAAATTTCCATCAATAAAGAGACGCGGGGGAACCTGGGGCCAACCAGGGGGGCCACCCCTGGTCCAGGTGGCCCGGTGGCGCGGCATGTCCCCTGGCCGCGCCCACAGGTCGTCTGGGTCCACTCGGTCCCCTTTCCACGTACTTCTTCTTCCCTTCTCTCTCTCACTCCAAAAATCCCGATTTTTCTCCTGGAGCTCGAGTTCTTGCTGTTCTTGGTGCCAAATTTCGATCTCTCTCTACAGCCCGTCATTTGCATTGAGAATTTGAGCATTTGCTCCTTGGTATGTGACTCCTCCACTCCTCCAATTAGAATTTTGATTGGTAGTCTTATTTGTGAGTATTTAGGAGTTCTTGGTGGTGTTCATATGAGCTTGCATGCATGTTTAGAAATTTATTTATGAAATTTTGACGCAAGTTTATGCATCAGGGAAGTGAGTAGAATAGTTTGCTCCAACTCATTTTGCTTAAACCTTCGTTTTTGTGATGCACCAAAAAAAATCAGAAATGAGTTTGTTTGGAAAAACAAATGGACGGCTTGGGAAGAAGAGACCCGAGCGTGCCGATAGACTAACTAGAGTTGCAGCTTCACCCTCTACTATGAGGACAAGTTACAATGATGGTATCGTGCCACCGGAGTTGCTTCATGAGACGGACACGACACGTGCCATGGCATACCCGTGTTCAGATTTCCTTACGACGGCAGGTGTTCTTCTTTGTTCTTTCTTTGCAAAAACAACAAAAAGATTTATCATGGAAGCTTATGTACAGGAAAATGGATTTTTAGGCGTCCTGGAAAATTCCAATAAAAAATAGAGAAAATCCATGCACCGAGAGGAACCCTGGGTTAGAAGATGGGCCAGAGGGGGCCACCAGGCCTCCAAGCGACCTATGGGGGCGGCCTGCCCCCTGGCCGTGCCGGGAGGCCGCCTAGGTGGGGTCCACCTCCTCTCGTGCCCTACCTTGGCTCCAATTTTTACCCGTGACGAAGAAATCCTAGAACAGAAGTCATTTTGCAAGTTCTCGACGCGGAGCCTCCGTCGCCCTCGGTTCTTCTCCGGGAGGGCTAATCTAGAGGCTGCCTTGGCCTACGGAGAGGGGAAATCATCGCCATCGTCATCACCATCACCACTCCATCACCCTTCCATGGCTTCCCCCATCATGTGTGAGTAATTCCATGATGTATGTGAAGGGTATGGTAGGGATTGGATGAGTTAGATCATGTAATGTTCGTCAGATTGTTGGGGGCATGTTGCTTATCATATACTATGGTGTTTATCATCTTTGCTACTACTTGTTACTCTTAATGCTTGTCACTTAGGGCTCGAGTGCCATGATTTCAGATCTGAATACCTTATGTTTTCATGAATATATTTGTGTTCTTGATCCTATCTATGAGTAGTATGCACATATTATAGTCCAGAACCGGCGATCCCAATGGTGATAGCTTGGGACACCAAAGGCGATAGACTATAGTTTGAGGATTCCATGTATCTATTGATTGTTAGTTCTTTGTTCCGCTGCTCTTTGATAGGAGCACCCTAATCCCCATAAGTTACTTTTGTCCCCGTTGGTAGCGGGATGGTAGGACAAAAGATGTTGTGCAAGTCCTTATTGCAAGCACGCACGACTACCTTGGGATACATGCCTAATGTTTGATATTTGCCTAGATGATCATTACTTTTCTATATGCCTTGCCCCAAGTCAAATACATGATATCTCTCATCCATGACCAACCATCCATCTTCCTAGCCTACAGTGTTTTAATCCCGCTAGTTACCAGTTGCTCTACTTTAGCTGTTTTACTTTCGTTGGTTTGCCACCATTATCTCTGTTGCCACAATCACTTTCATATCACCGTTGCTACTAATATTTCGTTGCCAAGCAAGTATCTTTCAAGTGCGGTTGAATAGACAACTCAATTGTTAAAGCTTATAAACATTCTTTGGCTCCCCTTGTGTCGAATTAATAAATTGGGTTAACTTACCCGTGAAGACTATTGCGATCCCCTACACTTGTGGGTTATCAGTTATCCTTGCGCATCCTCGACCCATGATAACATGATTGTACTCTACATATTCCAACCCCTCGAGAGGTTAGTGATCTATCTAGTAGCTAGAGTTCTCAACTATTTTTTTTAGTTCTCGAAAATACACACGAGTTTCCCAAAATACGAAACCTATCACTAATAGGCTCAATCTCTTGACACCAATAGTCCAAACATTACTCAAATCAATACCTCAAAACTATTGCAAGTTACTACTGTACTTAAATAGCAACCTCAATTACCTACTCATGCAAGACACACAACTCAGTGCAACAAGCCAACTCTCTAAACAAGATAAGCATGATAACTCAAGATAATTCCAAAAGCAACCTAAATAAAAGCTCATAAAAAGATAAAGCATGAAAACTAAGAGCTAAGCATGACAACAGTTATGAAAATCTAAAGAACACGCAAAAAAGATAAGCATAAAAACCTATGTTGTGTTCTAGGGTGAGGTGGAGCGTGTTCCTCTCCCAAACAAACATGGCTAGGTTCCAACTTGTTATGAACAACAAGCAAAACTAAAACAAACTAAAAAGTAAAGAGTGGGACGCTCCAAGCATATCACATAACATATGAAGTCATAAAAATATAGCATGGAGAAGGACGGACTCATGATTGTTGATGGAGAAGGGGATGCACTGGGGCATCCCCAAGCTTAGACGCTTGTGTCTCCTTGAATATTTCTTGGGGGTGCATGGGGGCATTGATACGTCTCCAAAGTATCTATAATTTTTGATGGTTCCATGCAATTATCTTGTCAAACTTTGGAAGAGAAGTTTGATTCCTCTCAATTAGTTTTGAGACGTGGATTTGGTAATATTAAGAGTTATGTTAGTAGGGTGTTGTGAATCTAGAAATACTTGTGTTGAAGTTAGTGATTCCCGTAACATGCGCGTATGGTGAACTACTATGTTAGGAAGTCGGAGGATAATTGATCTATTGATTGTCATCCTTTGTGTTGCGGCCGGGATCGCGCGATGGTTAACACCTACCAACCCTTCCCCTAGGAGTATGCGTTTAGCACTTTGTTTCGATTACTAATAAAAACTTTCGCAACAAGTATGTGAGTTCTTCATGACTAATGTGAGTCCATGGTATAGATGCACTTTCACCTTCCACCATTGCTAGCCTCTCTAGTACGGCGCAATTTTCGCCGATGCACAAATCCACCATATGCCTTCCTCAAAACAGCCACCATACCTACCTACTATGGCATTTTCATAGTCATTCCGAGATATATTGCCATGCAACTCCCACCGTTCCGTCTCATGACTTGTGCCGTCACTCTCACATTGCCATTGCATGATCGTAAGATAGCTAGCAAGATGTTTCAATTTCATACGCCAAGCTAGATCGTTGCACATCCCGGTACACTGCCGGAGGGATTTCCTATAGAGTCATCATCGTTCTAAGCTTTGAGCTGTGAGTAAATAAAAGTGTGATGCTCATCATTATTAGAGCATTGTCCCATGTGAGGAAATAAAAAAAAGAGGCCAAAGTTGCCCACAATAAAAAAGAGAGGCCAAAGAGCCCAAACAAAAAAAAGAGAGAGAAAAAGAGAGAAGGGACAATGCTACTATCTCTTTCCACACTTGTGCTTCATAATAGCACCATGTTCTTCATGATTGAGAGCCTCTCGTTTTGTCACCACCATATGCTAGTGGGAATCTTTATTATATAAGTTGGCTTGTATATTCCAATGATGGGCTTCCTCAAAAGTGCCCTAGGTCTTCGTGAGCAAGCAAGTTGGATGCACACCCACTAGTTCTCCTTTTGAGCTTTCACATACTTATAACTCTAGTGCATCCTTTGTATGGCAATCCCTACTCGTTCACATTGATATTTATTAATGGGCATCTCCATAGCCCTTTGATACGCCGAGTCAACGTGACCATCTCCTCCTTTTTGTCTCACAACCTCCACCACACTCTATTCCACCATAGTATTATATCCATGGCTCACACTCATGTATTGCGTGAGAGTTGAAAAAGGTTTGAGAAAGTAAGAGTGCAAAACAATTACTTGGCCAATACTGGGGTTGTGCATGATTTAAATTAGTTGTGTGGGGATGATGGAGCATAGACAGACTATATGATTTTGTATGGATAACTTTCTTTGGCCTTGTTATCTCGAAAGTTCATGATTACCTTGCTAGTTTGCTTGAAGTATTATTGTTTTCATGTCAATAGCAAACTATTGTTTTGAATCTTACGGATCTGAACATTCATGTCACGTGAAAGAAGTTACAAAGGACAACTATGCTAGGTAGCATTCCACAACAAAAATTCAGTCTTTATCACTTCCCTACTCGATGACGAGCAGGAGTTAAGCTTGGGGGTGCTTGATACGTCTCCAACATATCTATAATTTTTGATGGTTCCGTGCTATTATCTTGTCAAACTTTGGATGTTTTGTATGCCTTATATATCTTTTTTGGGACTAACTTATTAACTCAGTGCCAAGTGGTAGTTCCTGTTTTTTTCGTGCTTTTGACCCCTTTCAGAAGAGAATGTTAAACGGTGTCCAAACGGAATAAAACTTCCGAAAAGATTTTTCCCGGAACAGAAGATACGCACGGGACGTGAGAACCAAGGCACAGGCCACCACGGGAGGCCACAAGCCCCCTAGGCGCGGCCATGGGGGCCTGCGCCTAGCAGGCTTGTGGGCCCCTTGTGGCTCGTCTGCCCTACCTCTTCCGCCTATAAATTCCCGAAAAATCCAAAACTACGGGAGAGATCCACGAAAATACTTTTCCCCCGCAGCAAGCTTTTGTCTCCGCAAGATCCCATCTGGGGCACGTTCTGGTGCCCTGTCGGAGGGGGGATTCGGATACGGAGGGCTTCTTCATCAACACCATGACCTCTCCGATGATGCGTGAGTAGTTCACCATAGACCTTCGGGTCCATAGCTAGTAGCTAGATGGCTTCTTCTCTCTCTTGGATCCTGAATACAAAGTTCTCCATGATCTTCATGGAGATCTATCCGATGTAATCTTATTTTGCGGTGTGTTTGTCGAGATCCGATGAATTGTGGATTTATGATTAGATTATCTATGAATCTTATTTGCGTTTCTTTTGATCTCTTATATGCATGATTTCATATCCTTGTAATTCTCTTCGAGTTGTGGGTTTTGTTTGGCCAACTTGATCTATGATTCTTGCAATGGTAGAAGTACTTGGTTTTGGTTCATACCGTGCGGTGACCTCACCCTTTGTTGTTGCCATCAAGGGTAAAAAGATGGGGTTTACATCATTGGTTTGAGTTTATCCCTCTACATCATGTCATCTTGCTTAAGGCGTTACTCTGTTCGTCATGAACTCAATACACTAGATGCATGCTGGATAGCGGTCGATGTGTGGAGTAATAGTAGTAGATGCAGAAAGTATCGGTCTACTTGTCTCGGAACTGATGCCTATATGTATGATCATTGCCTTAGATATCGTCATGACTTTGCGTAGTTCTATCAATTGCTCGATAGTAATTTGTTGACCCACCATAATATTTGCTATTTTGAGAGAAGCCTCTAGTGAACACTATGCCCCCCGGGTCTACTTCACTTCATATTTTCAGCCTTACACTTTTACTTAGTTGCACTTTCCGCCTTCAGATCTCACTTTGCAATCAATCTTGAAGGGATTGACAACCCCTTTATAGCGTTGGGTGCAAGCTTGTTTGTGTTTGCGCAGGTACTCTGGACACTTGGCTTGATTCTCCTACTGGATTGATACCTTGGTTCTCAAAACTAAGGGAAATACTTACTGCTACTGTGCTGCACCACCCTTTCCTATGCAAGGGAAAAACCAATGCAAGCTCAAGAGGCAACACGCATCCCCAAGCTTGAGCGCTTGACACTCCTGGATCTTCTTTCATGATCTTCCCTCTCATACTTGAAAACTCCCTTCATACGAAACTCATCATAAGCTGATTAGAGTGGTTAATGCCCATAATAAAATAATTTATTCTCTACTATAAATAAAGATTTTCATGAAGAGATACTGTTTCTCAATATTGCCAAAAGGTTTTCGCAAAGAAAAAGCAAGCTTAAGATTTGCAAAATGATGAAAACGCAAAACGTGGTAGAATGTGGGAAAAACAAAACAACACGTAGTAAATAATTTTTTTGGGCAGTTCTGCAACTCAAATAAAAAAACTCAGAACACACGATAGAAATACAATTATATAGAGCATACTGTAAAAACAAATCAGATAAATAAGATGATATGGTGATTTTTGGCGATTTTTTCCGTCAAGCAGACAAAATCAGAGGCTAAAACTTGGCACAAAGCTTGAAAATAAATATACAATGATGTTGCTACAATAGTAACAAGCATCAAGACCACTAAAACTAAAAGTAAAAACAAATTGGGTTGCCTCCCAACAAGCGCTTTCTTCTATGCCTTTGAGCTAGGCATGATGAAAAAAGATCAAGTATTATCAACTCCAAAAGAATAACTTGCCCGAGTAACGGACTCATAAGGTAACTTAGTCTTCTTTCGAGGGAAGTGTTCCATTCCCTTTTAATGGGAAATTGGAATCTAATGGTCCCTTCTTTCATGTCAATCATAGCACCAACCGTGCGGAGAAAAGGACGTCCCAAAATAATTGGACATGAGGGATCACACTCAATGTCCATAATAAGAAAATCAACGGGAACGTAATTATCATTGACAACAATAAGAACATCATCAATTCTCCCTAAAGGTTTCTTTATGGAAGAATCAAAAAGACGAACATCAAAAGAACATTGATCAAAAGGTTTCAAATCAAGCATATCATACATTCTTTTGGGCATAACGGAGGCACTAGCTCCAACATCACATAAAGCAAAGCAAGAGAAATTATTCAATTTAATCTTGACCATAGGATCCCAACCATCTTCTAGTTTTCTAGGAATAGAGGTCTCTAGCTTGATATTCTCCTCCCTATCTTTGATAAGAGCATTGGTAATATGCGTGGTGAAGGCAATTTTGAGTGTACTAGTGTGGGGGTCTTTAGCCATTCTTTGCAAAAAAGTGATAACTTCGTAAAGACTACAATTATCAAAATAAAGATTACTACCATTAATTAAAGTGGTGGTGGTGTCATCTAAGCTCATTCTTTTGGTAGTCTCTAAGTTCAAAGGACCTTCTTGTCCTAAAGTTGAGGTATTAGCATCACCATTAATAGGTCCATTGGGACTAGGGATGTGATGGGTGCTAATAGTTTTGAGATCCTCAACAACTTGTATAGTAGCAAGGGTAGTGTATGTAGGTAGGCTCTTAATCCTATCTTTCTCTTCTTTTTCTGTAGTCCATCTATCCCTAAGTTTGGCTAGCATTCTCATGTTCTCATTAATTTGGACTTGGATATCATTCATGGGCGTGGTGTTCCTTTCCTCAAGGGGGAAGTTATAATTTTAAGCATCTCTACATCATGAGCTAGGTTGTCTACCTTCAAAGAGAGACTATCTAATTTTTCTAATTTCTCTTCTACACTCTTGTTGAAGGCTTTTTGAGAAGTAATTCAGTCCTTAAGCATGCTCGCTAATTCAGAAGTGGAGTTTTTGGTGCTAGGATAAGTGTTGTTGTTCCCATAGTTGTTGGATGGGAACGGTCTAGGATTGCTACCAAAATTACTCCTATAAGCATTATTATTAAAGTTGTCCCTAGAGATAAAATTAACATCAACTTGCTCTTTTTCTCGAGCAAAGAAATAATTTAAAGGAACATCATGAGGATCAATAGGAGCTTGCTTAGTAAGTAAAGTCATGATCATGTCAACCTTATCATTAAGGAAGGAGATCTCGTCAACAGAGGTTACCTTCCTACCTGTTGGAGCTCTCTCGGTGTGCCATTGAGAATAATTTGTCATCATCTCGTCCAATAGCTTGGTGGCAGCACCAAGTGTAGTTGACATAAAGGTTCCTCCCGCGGTCGAGTCCAACAGATTCTGCAAGGTAAAGTTCAATCCTGCATAGAAAGTTTGGATAACCATCCAAGTAGTCAAACCATGTGTAGGCCAATTCTTAACAAGAGATTTCATACGTTCGCAAGCTTGGGAAACATGTTCATTATCCAGTTGCCTAAAATTCATAATGTTACTTCTTAACTGGATAATCCTAGCAGGCGGGTAATACTTTCCAATAAAAGCATCTTTGCACTCATCCCAAGAATCTATGGTATTCCTAGGCAAAGATTGAAGCCACACTTTAGCTCCTCCTCTCAAGGAGAAAGGAAAAAGCTTAAGTTTAACAATATCACCATCTACTTCTTTATATTTTTGAATATCACAAACCTCAACAAAATTATTCAAGTGCAAAGCAGCATCATCTCCAGCACCGGAGAATTGATCTTTCATAACAAGGTTCAGTAAAGTAGGTTTAATCTCATAGGAGGCCGCCTGAGTGGTGGGAGCAGCAATAGGAGTGCAGATAAAGTCATCGTTGTTGTGACTAGTGAAGGCACACAACTTGGTGTTCTCACTGGAACCTATAGCAGCAGCAACAAGCAAGAACAAAGCAACTATTTTTTGTGGTTTTTGGTATAAGACTCTAAGGCAAAAATTAGAAAGAAAACCAACAAGACTAAAAAGGAAAGGTAAAAGATAGTGTGCAACTCCCCTATCTTGAAGATTGGAGCCCCCGACAACACCGCCAAAAATTTGCTTGATGACGAGTTGATGGATATACTTGTTGGGTAATGTAGTAAATTCAAAATTTTCCTACACCATACAAGGATCTATCTATGGAGAGACCAGTAACAAGCAAGAGGGAAGAATATCTTCATATCTTTGAAGATCACTAAGCGGAAGCGTTACTATGAACGCGGTTGACGTAGTCGTACTCGTAGCGATTCAGATTGCGGTGGACTCCGATCTATGTTCTGAACCACGGAACCTCCACGTTCAACACACGTGCAACCCGGTGACGTCTCCAACACCTTGAACTAACAAGGAGGAAGGAGAGGTTGAGGGAGAGCTCCGGCAGCATGACGGCGTGGTGGCGGTGGAGCTACTTGGAACTCCGGCAGGGCTTCGCCAAGCAGCGCAGAGGACAAGGAAGGAGAGAGGTAGGGCTGCGCTGAGAGAGAGAGAGAGATTTGTGTGTCCCCAAACAACCCAAAACCTCAACTATATATAGGAGGTGGAGGCCACGAGGGGAGGAGGGGTGTGGCGCACCCCTGGTGGGCCTTAGGCCCACCTGGCTTAGGGTTTGCCCCCTTTCCCTCTCCCCTGCGCCTTGGCCCCCTAGTGAGAGGCGCACCAGCCCACTCTAGGCTGGTTCCCTTCCACCTTTTGGCCCATGTTACCATTTGGGGCTGGTGGCCCCTCCCGGTGGACCTCCGGAACCCTTTGCGGTGGTCCCGGTACGCTACCGGTGATGCCCGAAACATTTCCGGTGTCAAAACCTTTCATCCTATATATCAATATTTACCTCCGGACCATTCCAGAACTCTTCGTGACGTCTGGGATCTCATCCGGGACTCCAAACAACCTTCGGTAACCATGTACACTATTTCCCTATAACCCTGGTGTCATTGAGCCTTAAGTGTGTAGACCCTACGGATTCGGGAAGCATGCAGACATGACCGAGACACCTCTCCGGCCAATAACCAACAACGGGGTCTGGATATCCATGTTGGCTCCCACACGTTCCACGATGATCTCATCGAATGAACCACGATATCAAGGATTCAATCAATCCCGTATGCAATTCCCTTTGTCTATCGGTGTGATATTTGCCTGAGATTCGATCATCGGCATCCCTATACCTTGTTCAATCTCGTTACCGCAAGTCTCTTTACTCGTTTTGTAGCACATAATCCCGTGATTAACTCCTTAGTCAGATTGAGCTCATTATGATGATGTTCTACCGAGTGGGCCCAGAGATACCTCTCCGTCACACGGAGTGAAAAATCCCGGTCTCGATTCGTACCAAATCAACATACACTTTCGAAGATACCTGTAGTGCATCTTTATAGTCACCCAGTTACGTTGTGATGTTTGATACACCCAAAGCACTTCTACGATATCCGGGAGCTGCACAATCTCACGGTCCAAGGAAATGATACTTGACATTAGAAAAGCTTTAGCATACGAACAACACGATCTAGTGCTATGCTTAGGATTGGGTCTTGTCCATCACATCATTTTCCTAATGATGTGATCCCGTTATCAATGACATCCAATGTCCATGACCAGGAAACCATGATCATCTGTTGATCAATGAGCTAGCCAACTAGAGGCTTACTAGGGACATATTGTGATCTATATATTCACACATGTATTACTATTTCCGGTTAATAGAATTATAGCTTGAACAATAGACAATTATCATGAACAAGGAAATACAATAATAACTACTTTATTATTGCCTCTAGGGCATATTTCCAACAGTCTCCCACTTGCTCTGGAGTCAATAATCTAGTTACATTGTGATGAATCGAACACCCATAGCATTTTGGTGTTGATCATGTTTTGCTCGTGGAAGAGGTTTAGTCAACGTGTCTGCAATATTCAGAACCGTATGTACTTTACAAATATCTATTTCTCCTTTCTGGACGTAGTCCTGGATGGAGTTGTAGCGGAGTTTGATATGCTTGGTCTTCTTGTGAAATCTGGGCTCCTTGGCTATGGCAATCGCTCCAGTGTTGTCACAGAAGAGTGTCATTGGGCCTGATGCACTTGGAATCACTCCAAGGTCGGTGATGAACTCCTTCAAGCAGATCCCTTCTTGAGCTGCTTCTGAAGTAGCTATGTACTCCGCTTCACATGTAGATGTTGCCATGACGGCTTGCTTGCAGTTAAACCAGCTGACTGCCCCACCATTCAAAACATACACGTATCCGGTTTGTGACTTGGAGACATCCGGATCTGTGTCAAAGCTAGCATCGGCATAACCCTTTACGACGAGCTCTTCGTCACCTCCATAAACACGAATTATTTCCTTAGTCCTTTTCAGGTACTTAAGGATATTCTTGGCCGCTGTCGAGTGTTCCATACCAGAATCACTTTGTTACCTCCCTACCAAAGTTATGGCAAGGTTCACATCAGGTCTGGTACACAACATGGCATACATAAGAGAACCTACGACTGAAGCGTAGGGTATGGTACTCATCTTCTCTTTTTCTTCTGCCGTGGTCGGGCATTGAGTCTTACTCAATCTCATACCTTGAAACACAGACAAGAACCCCTTCTTTGACTTATCCATATTGAACTTCTTCAATATCTTGTCAAGGTATGTACTTTGTGAAAGATCTATGAGGCGTCGTTATCTATCTCTATAGATCTTGATGCCTAATATGTATGCAGCTTCTCCAAGGTCCTTCATTGAAAAACTTTTGTTCAAGTAGGCCTTTATGCTCTCCAATAACTCTATATCATTTCCCATCAACAATATGTCATCCACATATAGTACGAGAAATGCTATAGAGCTCCCACTCACTTTCTTGAAAATACAGGCTTCTCCATAAACCTGTATAAACCCAAACACTTTAATCACCTAATTAAAGCGAAAGTTCCAACTCTAAGATGCTGGCACCAGACCATAGATGGAGCGCTGGAGCTTGCATACTTTGTTAGCACCCTTAGGATCGACAAAACCTTCAGGTTGCATCATATACAACTCTTCCTTAAGATATCCATTAAGGAATGTTGTTTTGACGTCCATTTTCCAAATTTCATAATCATGAAATGCGGCAATTGCTAACATGATTCAGACTGACTTCAGCTTCGCTACGGGAGAGAAAGTCTCATCGTAGTCAATTCCTTGAATTTGTCGAAAACCCTTTGCGACAAGTCGAGCTTTGTAGACGGTCACATTACCATCCGCATTAGTCTTCTTCTTAAAGATCCATTTATTTTCTATGGCTCGTCGATCATCGGGCAAGTCCACCAAAGTCCATACTTTGTTCTCATACATGGATGCTATCTTGGATTTCATGGCCTCAAGCCATTTGTTGGAGTCCGGGCCCGCCATCGCTTCTTCATAGTTCGAAGGTTCACTGTTGTCTAACAACATGATTTCCATGACAGGGTTGCCGTACCACTCTGGTGCGGAGCGTACCCTTGTCGACCTTTGAGGTTCAATAGCAACTTGATCTGAAGTGTCATGATCATCATCATTAACTTCATCTCTAGCCGGTGCAGGCGCCTCAGAAACATTTTCTTGCACTGCGCTACTCTCTGGTTCGAGAGGAGGTATGATTACCTCGTCAAGTTCTATTTCCCTCCCACTTACTTCTTTCGAGAGAAACTCTTTCTCTAGAAAGGATCCGTTCTTAGCAACAAAAACTTTGCCTTCGGATCTAAGGTAGAAGGTATACCCAATAGTTTCTTTAGGGTATCCTATGAAGACGCATTTCTTCGCTTTAGGTTCGAGCTTTTCTGGTTGAAGTTTCTTCACGTAAGCATCGCAGCCCCAAACTTTGAGAAACGACAGCTTAGGTTTCTTTCCAAACCATAATTCATACGGTGTCATCTCAACGGATTTAGACGATGCCCTATTTAAAGTGAATGCTGCGGTTTCCAATGCATATCCCCAAAATGATAGCGGTAAATCGGTAAGAGACATCATAGATCGTACCATATCCAATAAAGTGCGATTACGATATTCAGACACACCGTTACGCTGCGGCGTGCGAGGCGGCGTGAGTTGTGAAACAATTCCACATTTCCGTAGGTGTGTGTGCCAAACTCATGACTCAAATATTCTCCTCCACGATCAGATCGGAGAAACTTTATTTTCTTGTCGCGTTGATTCTCCACCTCACTCTAAAATTCCTTGAACTTTTCACAGGTTTCAGACTTGTGCTTCATTAAGTAGACATATCCATATCTACTTAAATCATCAGTGAGGGTGAGAACATAGCGATAGACACCACGAGCTTCAACGCTAATTGGATCGCTTACATCGGTATGTATTATTTCCAACAAGTTGGTTGCTCGCTCCATTATTCCAGAGAATGGAGTCTTGGTCATCTTGCCCATGAGGCACGGTTCGCATGTGTCAAATGATTCAAAATCAAGTGACTCCAAAAGTCCATCAGTATGGAGTTTCTTCATGCGCTTTACGCCGATATGACCAAGGCGGCAGTGCCACAAGTATGTGGGACTACCATTATCAACTTTACATCTTTTGGTGCTCACACTATGAATATGCGTAACATCACGATCGAGATTCATCAAGAATAAACCATTCACCAGCGGAGCATGACCATAGAACATATCACTCATATAAATAGAACAACCATTATTCTCTAACTTAAATGAGAAGCCATCTGGCATTAAGCAAGATACAAATACAATGTACATGCTCAAAGCTGGTACTAAATAACAATTATTTAGGTTTAAACCTAATCCCGAAGGTAGATGTAGAGGTAGCATGCCGACGGCGATCACATCAACTTTGGAACCATTCCCGATGCGCATGGTTACCTCGTCCTTAGCCAGCCTTCGTTTATTCCACAGTTCTTGCTTTGAGTTGCAAATGTGAGCAACATCACCGGTATCAAATACCCTGGAGCTACTACGAGCGCTGGTAAGGTACACATCAATAACATGTATATCATATATACCTTTGATGTTGCCGGCCTTCTTATCCGCTAAGTATTTGGGGCAGTTCCGCTTCGAGTGACCGGTTTCCTTGCAATAGTAGCACTCAGTCTCAGGCTTGGGTCCATTCTTTTTCTTCTTCCCGGCAACTGGCTTACCGGGCGCGGCAATAGCTTTGCCGTATTTCTTGAAGTTCTTGTTACGCTTGCCTTTCTTGAAACTGGTGGTCTTATTGACCATCAACACATGATGCTCTTTCTTGATTTCTACCTCTGCAGATTTCAGCATCGAGTACAACTCGAGAATGGTCTTCTCCATCCCTTGCATGTTGTAGTTCATTACAAAGCTTTTATAGCTAGGTGGAATCGACTGGAGGATTCTGTCAATGACAGCATCATCCGGAAGTTCCAATCCAAGCTGAGTCAGATGATCGTGCAATCCAGACATTCTGAGTATATGCTCACTGACAGAACTGTTCTCCTCCATCTTACAGCTAAAGAACTTGTCGGAGACTTCATATCTCTCGTCCCGGGCATAACGCTGAAAAACTAGTTTCAGCTCCTCGAACATCTCATATGCTCCGTGTTGCTCAAAATACCTTTGGAGCCCCGGTTCTAAGCTGTATAGCATGCCGCACTGCACCAGACAGTAGTCATCACTCCGCGAGTGCCAAGCGTTCTGAACGTCCTGGGCTGCCGGAGCAGCGGGGGGATCACCTTGCGGTGCATCAAGGATATAAGCCTTCTTGGCCACAATAAGGATGATTCTTAAGTTACGGAACCAATCCGCATAGTTGCTGACATCATCTTTCAGCTTTGTTTTCTCTAGGAACGTGTTGAAATTCAGGTTCACAGGTGCGTTGGCCATTGGATCTACAATATTTGTAAAGACAACTTTTAGACTAAGTTCATGATAATCAAGTTCATCTAATCAAATTATGTAATGAACTCCCACTTAAATTGACATCCCTCTAGTCATCTAAGTGTAACATGATCCATGCCGACTAGCCCGTGTCCGATCATCACGTGAGACGGACTAGTCATCAATGGTGAGCATCTCCATGCTGATCGTATCAACCATACGACTCATGTTTGACCTTTCAGTCTCCATATTCGAGGCCATGTATGTACATACTAGGCTCGTCGAGTCAACCTAAGTGTTTTGCGTGTGTAAACTGGCTTACACCCATTGTATGCGAATGTTAGAATCTATCACACCCGATCATCACGTGGTGCTTCGTGACAACGATCCTTTGCAACGGTGCACACTTAGAGAAATACTTTCTTGAAATTTTATGAGGGATCATCTTATTAAGCTACCATCGTTCTAAGCAATAAGATGAAAAACATGATAAACATCACATGCAATCATATAGTGACATGATATGGCCATTATCATCTTTGCTCCTTTGATCTCCATCTTCGGGGCATCGCATGATCATCATCATCACCAGCGTGGCACCATGATCTCCATCATTGTGTCTCCGTGAAGTTGTCACGCGAACTATTACTTCTACTACTATAGCTAACCGTTAGCAATGAAGTAAAGTAATAAACACATGGCGTTGCATCTCATACAATAAATTAAGACAACTCCTATGGCTCCTGTCGGTTGTCATACTCATTGACATGCAAGTCGTGAATCCTATTACAAGAACATGACCAATCTCATACATCACACATGTAACATCACATCCTTTGGCCATATCACATCACATAGAAAACCCTGCAAAAACAAGTTAGACGTCCTCTAATTGTTGTTGCAAGTTTTACGTGGCTGATTTGGGTTTCTAGCAAGAACACCTTCTTACCTACATGACAGCCACAACGTTGATATGCCAAAGCTATTTATCCTTCATAAGGACCCTTTTCGTCGAATCCAATCCGACTAGAGTGGGAGAGACACACACCCGCTAGCCACCTTATGCACCATGTGCATGTCTGGTGGTGGAACCAGTCTCACGTAAGCGTATGTGTAAATTCGGTCCGGGCCGCTTCATCCCACAATACCGCCGGAAAAATAAGAGTAGTAACGACAAGCAATTGACAAAATCAGCACCCACAAATTTTGTGTTCTACTCGTGCATAGAATCTACGCATAGAACCTTAGCTCGGATGCCACTGTTCGGTAACGTAGTAAATTCAAAATTTTCCTACGCCATACAAGGATCTATCTATGGAGAGACCAACAACGAGCAAGAGGGAAGAGCATCTTCATACCTTTGAAGAACACTAAGCGAAAGCATTACTATGAACGCGGTTGATGGAGTCGTACTCATAGCGATTCAGATCGCGGTGGACTCCGATCTATGTGCCGAACCACGGCACCTCCGCGTTCAACACACGTGCAGCCCGGTGACGTCTCCAACACCTTGAACCAGCAAGGAGGAAGGAGATGTTGAGGGAGAGCTCCGGCACGATGACATGGTGGCGGTGGAGCTACATGGAACTCCGGGAGGGCTTCGCCAAGCACCACGGAGGACGAGGAAGGGGAGAGGTAGGGCTACGCCGAGAGAGAGAGATTTGTGTGTCCCCAAACTGCCCCAAACCTCAACTATATATAGGGGGATAGGGAGTGGGAGCAACCCTTAGGGTTCCCACCCCCAAGGGGTGCGGCAGCCCCCATATGCTCCAGGAGGTGGTGGCCAGGAGGGGAGGAGGGGTGTGGCGCACCCCTGGTGGGCCTTAAGCCCACCTGGCTTAGGGTTTGCCCCGTTTCCCTACCCCTTGCGCCTTGGGCCCCTGGTGGGAGGCACACCTGCCAACTCTGGGCTGGTTCCCTTCCACCTTTTGGCCCATGTCACCTTTTGGGGCTGGTGGCCCCTCCCCGTGGACCTTCGGAACCCTTTCAGGTGGTCCCCGTGGTCCCGGTACGCTACTGGTGATGCCCGAAACATTTACGGTTTCCAAAACCTTTCATCCTATATATCAATCTTTACCTCCGGACCATTCCGGAACTCCTCGTGATGTGCGGGATCTCATTCGGGACTCCAAACAACCTTCGGTAACCATGTACACTATGTCTCTATAACCCTGGCGTCATCGAACCTTAAGTGTGTAGACCCTACGGGTTCGGGAAGCATGCAGACATGACCGAGACACCTCTCCGGACAATAACCAACAGTGGGGTCTGGATATCTATGTTGCCTCACACACGTTCCACGACGATCTCATCGGATGAACCACGATGTCAAGGATTCAATCAATCCCGTATGCAATTCCCTTTGTCTATCAGTATGGTACTTGCTCGAGATTCGATCGTCGGCATCCCTATACCTTGTTCAATCTCGTTACCGACAAGTCTCTTTACTCGTTTCGTAGCACATCATCCATGACTAACTCCTTAGTCACATTGAGCTCATTATGATGATGTTCTACCGAGTGGGCCCAGAGATACCTCTTCGTCACACGAAGTGAAAAATCCCGGTCTCGATTCGTACCAACTCAACAAACACTTTCGAAGATACCCGTAGTGCATCTTTATAGTCACCCAGTTACTTGTGACGCTTGATACACCCAAAGCATTTCTACATTACCCGGGAGTTGCACAATCTCACGGTCCAAGGAAATGATACTTGACATTAGAAAAGCTTTAGCAAATGAACAACACGATCTAGTGCTATGCTTAGGATTGGGTCTTGTCCATCACATCATTCTCCTAATGATGTGATCCCGTTATCAATGGCATCCAATGTCCATGACCAGGAAACCATGATCATGTGCTGATCAACGAGGTAGCCAACTAGAGGCTTACAAGGGACATACTATGATCTATATATTCACACATGTATTACTGTTTGCGATTAATACAATTATAGCATGAACAATAGACAATTATCATGAATAAGGAAATATAATAATAACTACTTTATTATTGCCTCTAGGGCATATTTCGAACAATACTTCTCACCCCTTGTTGGTTACCCCAAGTGGAAGGTGGGGATGTAGTCAGCAGAAGATTTCCCTTACACGGGGACTGTAAGGTTTATGAACCAAGAGGACTCCGAGGATCAACAAGTAGGTGTCCGCTACTCTGGCGCTAGCAGAAGACGTCGACCTGCACACACAACAAATAACTTTGCTCCCAACGAGTTCACACAGGTTGTCAATCTCTCCGGCCTTGTAGTTTGCAAAGGATCAAAACACAAGCGGGAATAGTGATAGTGATTACAACGAAAAAGTAAATAAAACCAGTAAATGATGGAGGTGTAAACAATGGTGGTAATATCGACCAAAGTCTCATGATGTTCACTAGTAATGTCTCTCTCCCAAAATAATATAAACAACCATGCTGGGTAAACAAATTACAGTTGGGCAATTGACAGAATTATAAACGCACCATAATGCTAATCATGCTACAAGAAAGTTAGAGGCTCAGAAGTAATGGACCGTATGCCAAGACAAGTAGACCGTTTATTGATGACGAGTTGATGTATATACTTCTCGCCCCTCGTTGGTTACCCCAAGTGGAAGATGGAGATGTAGTCAGCAACAAATTTCCCTTACATGGAGACTGTAAGGTTTATCGAACCAGGAGGACTCCTAGGCTCAACGAGTAGGTGTCTCCCACCCCTGCCAAGCAGAAGACGTGGACCTGCACACACAGCAAATAACTTTGCTCCCAACGAGTACAGAGAGGTTGTTAATCTCTCCGACGTTGTAGTTTGCAAAGGATCAAAACACAAGCGGGAAGGTAATAGTGATTGCATCGGAAAAGTAAATGAAAGCGGTAAATGATGGAGGCGTAAACAACGATGGTGATATGGATCGGACTCACATGACGTTCACTAGTGATGTCTCTCTCCCAAAATATGATAAACAACTATGCTAGGGCAAACAAATCCAGTTGGGCAATTGACAGAATTATGATCGCACCGCAATGCTAATTATGCTCCTTGATAGTTAGAGGTTCAATAGTAATGGGCAACATGCCGAGACAAGTAGACCGTTTATTCATCAGCATCTACTTACTAATCATCCACCTTGACATATCTATCCAGAACATCTCTTCGGTATTAAGTTGTGAGCCCCACCCAAAGTGTAAACTCAAAGCAACGGACAAGTGCATTAACGAACTATGCGTAAGGTAAACAATCCTTGCAACCTTTGTCACAAGCACCGCTGTTTTCTCCCTGGTGGCAACAAGCACGTACCCTAGTCACATGTTTCTATCACTCAAGCTAGACATCGAGGGGCCCGAACCCACAATCATGCATAACGCACCCTCTTGGAGTTACGATCTACTACTTGGCCAAAGCAATAAAAAGCAACGGAGAACATGCAAGAATCACTAAGGAACATAATATAAAAGGATAATGAAATATATAACTCATAAAAATCTGAACATAATCTCATAATCCATCGGATCCCAGCAAACCGAGCATAGCAATAGCAAGAGAATTATATAGATGCCTTGATCATGTAGGGCAGCTCACAACTACTAACCATTGAAGCACAAAATTGGAGAGAAGACATCACATAGCTACTGGTCATGGACTCATGGTCCAAGGGAAACTACTCATGACACATCCGGGAGGCGTCCATGGTGGTGGCGAAGCTCCCGAAGGTCAATCTTCCCTCCGGCAGGGTGCCGGGAAGAGGTCTCCTGACGCTCCCGATCTCGGAAGCGCTGCCGCGGTGGAACGATGGAGAAATTCACGATTCCAGAAAGTGTGCAAGGGTTTCCTCATGAAACACTAAATATAGGCCAAAGGAGGGCACGGGATGAGGTGGGGCCCACCCAGGCGACCTCCTGGTGCGGTCTAGGGCCACACTGCGCCAGCAGGCCGCCTGGGAGGCCCCTAGCCCCCTCTGTCCCTCCTTCGGTGATCCCAAAGCTTATGTTTTGCTGATTTTTTATATATTTTTCTGGATTTTTTCGGGCTTCGGAAAATTGGGTAAAAGCCCGTGCAAAAAAGACACCAGCAGACAGAAACTTGCACTGGGTGCACCGAGTTAGTAGGTTAGTCCAAATATGTGTAAAATGATATAAAAGTGTAGCAAAACACATAACAATGTCACTCAAAAGATCATGGAACAAGCAGAAATTATAGATATGTTTGGGACGTATCATTTATTCATCAGCATCTACTCTCTAATCATCCACCTTGAGATATCTATCCAGAATATCTCGCTGGTATTAAGTTGCGAGCCCCACCCAAAGTGTAAACTCAAAGCAACGGACAACTGCATTAACGAACTTTGCGTAAGGTAAACAATCCTTGCAACCGTGGTCACAAGCATCATTGTTTTCTCCCTCGTGGCAACATCACATCCCCTAGTCTCATGTTTCTGTCACTCAAGCTAGACATTAGGGGGTATGAACCCACAATCATGCGTAACGCTCCCTCTTGGAGTTACAATCTAGTACTCGGCGAAAGCAATAAAAAACGAAGGAGAACATGCATGAATTACTCAAGAACATACTATAAAAAGGAGAACCAAATATATAACTCATCACAATTTGAACATAATCTGATAATCCATCGGATCTCAGCAAACCAAGCATAGCAATAGCAGGAAAATTACATAGATGCCTTGATCAGGTAGGGCAGCTCACAAGGGCTAAGCGTTGAAACACAATATTGGAGAGAAGACATCACATAGATACTGGTCATGGACTCATGGTCCAAGGAGGCCTACTCACGGCACGTCCGGGAAGCGTCCATGATGGTGGAGAAGCCCCCGGAGGACAATCCTCCTTCCGGCAGGGTGCCGGGAAGAGGTCTTCTGGCTCTCCCGATCTCGGAAGCGCTGCAGTGGCGGAACGGTGGAGAAATTCGCGATTCTGGATCTTATGATAGGGTTTTCTATCGAAGAGATAAATATAGGACGAAGGAGGGCACCAGAGGAGGTGGGCCCCTGTAGCGACCCGACTAAAGACGAGTCACGCCTTTGTGTTTCTGTGCCATACCTGGATCAGTATGCTGGCACACACAGTACATCAATGTTTATATCAAAGTGCAATCACATGTAAATAGTGTAAAACTGATATATACCTTAAATATCTCAGCGGAAGCAGTCAAGGGAGTGGAGTCCCAATAAACGCCAACGGCAAGTTGAGTGTAGACCGTAACCCTGAATCGTACTCTTACTCGTCGAAGAAAAATATCTGCAACATAAGACGTTGCAGCCGTGTAGGTCAGCATATTGAATATGCCGACAAGTCACATAAGAGAGGGGTGAATAGTAATCATCTATACTATATGCATATATGGTAGGTGGGGCTATAAGTTTTTAGCGAAAAACAAGTTTTCTCCTACATCAAGAGAGGGCTAAAAGCAAAATGTTACTACATTGTTGGTAGTTAACGAGATGGTTCCACCAACCAATTCTCGTACCCATGTTGTCAATAATACCCACATCAATATTGTTATTTGTGTTGAGAATTTCAGATAACTTTAGTTCCTTTGGCTCAAGTTGTCCATGACCGTGGACACGGCTAATCGATTAGGTTTGAGTACTCTGCAGAGTTTTGCACACGTTCCCCACAAGATTTGATCGCCTCCGAGTATGTCCTCGCACTTCAGGGTGTTTGAAGACCGGATGATCAAAACATGGTCTTTCAACGGGTCCCTCTGAATCCCTGTCGGTGCCCATCCATTCCTACCGTTCTTCTACATCTGCTAGCACCGCCTGTCCAGAGTCGCCGCGTTGTCCAACCAAGCCAGAGCCCATAATGACTTGTGGCTGTGTAGGTAAGCCTTGGGTCTTGAAAATATCCGTCCGTCTCTTTGAGCCTGGGTGAAGCTTTCTGCAAGATGTCATGGCCGTCTCCAGCATCCCGGGTCATCCACTGGTTTCTCCAGGGAGCCGATCAACCGTCCTTCACCCAGAGTTGCATTGCATCATGAGGTCTTGAAAAGTCTTGACTTAACCGGTCTTGGTTATTAAATTATTCTCGCATCACTCGTGATAAACTCTCAACCAGAATCCCGTCTACTCAAGCATAGCAATATGAAATTTGTCGTCTCGGGCCAAGTAACGGGGTTGTTGGGTGCCTACCACATGATACTACAATATGTAACCATAATTTCCAAGTACCTACTCAGCATGCAATTGGGATAAGATGGTACAACTACGATGCATAAAATATAGGTGATACATGATCAAATGACTTGCCTGGTATTACTTGATGAAGATAGTCGCTCTCATAATCCTGATAATTCTACTCGCCACACTCCGAGCAATCTATCGTAAACAAATAGCATTCAATAAACATTCATGCCAAAAAGGAAGAACCAAGAGACCATAAGAACAAAGCATGTCTTGGTGCAAAATAACAACGTACTAAGGTTTAATAAAAAAAGATAGGGCCTTATGGTGTTGTAAAAGGAACGGTGAAAGGGGTCAACTCAAAAGAGTCAAAGGATGATCAACTATCGCTATATAAGCTCGACTTGTATACACTATGGAAGATGATAAAAAATATTGGGAGAACAACATGAATGTTGTTTGACAAATAGTATAAGGCATAAGAATTTATTTGTAGAAATAAATTTCTTGAAATGGAGCACTACAACGCAAGTTATAGCGAATTGAAGTATGAATTGAATTTGCATTAAAAAAGTCAAGAGAGGTTGAACTGAAGTACGATGGTTACGTACAAAAATATATGACATGAGTGTTTAGGGGTAAAAGGAATCAATTGAAAAGGTGGTACGATTTGCAAGATAAGATCAAATGAATGTTCGAATACAAATTTGAATCGCTCAAATTTGTAAGGTTCAAAGGTCGAAACTAATGATGCTACTGGATATAGGAGATCAATATGAGCGCTTAGAAAAAAGAATTACTAGATTCGAACTAGCGGATCAAAAGATACAAATACTTCAATATAACATTGAATCGGCTTAGAACGATGTGAACACTTTTGGGCACTAATAGATAAATTTGATTTGATCAAAATTATAAGTTGAAAACTTAAAACTAATGATACAAACGGAAAAATTACTTTGATACGAATCCGACGCAATTGAATTCATCTAAAACGTAGCTACGGATAAAAAGATATGATCAAAAGAAGTTTGAATATGAATATGAACAAATTTCGAAATTTGAAAATTTCAAAAAGTTGATATGATAGGTTCACAGGATAGGTGGGATCACGACGAAACTCTAGGCGTTGGTTTCATCAAATTCGGATAAACGAGTAAAAAGTTATGGCTATTTGAAAAATCAGGGCCAAGCTATTTTACGGAATAAAAGTACTACGTCTAAAAGAATTCTAGTACTAATGTGGAAATACGAAGACTAATTAATATATCTAATTACTCTACCGTATACTAGTGTAGGAATACTAGTCTAGAAATAATAAACTACGGGAGTATAAAAAAATACGAAGAGAAATACCTTTAGAATGCAGAGTAAGAATTAATTCCAATGAGGAGACGACTTCGAGAAATCCCGCCAAAGAGAAAAGAATATTTTTATTTAATAAACCTAGCCAAACCAAAAGATTGATTTAACCCGAAATAGATGATTTTTTAGATGCTCCTACGGGTCTATATTTATAGGTAGAAGGGAGGTCTAATGGTCCATAGATAGGCAATGTGGGACTAAACATATACGAAAAGAGGAGAAAAGGAGATCAAGTGTGCCGCATGGGCTAAGAGAAATTCGGCCGGCCGCATGGGCTGTTCCGGCCAGCCGTGGACATTGTTTTTTTTTTGTTTTGTTTTTTTGTTTTTTTTGCGAACGAACAATCTTTTTTAAAACAAAGAAGAAAAACGTATAAATGAAAAAGAGAGAACATTTTATATCGACATATTATATATCAAAATTTTCAGAATAAAATTTTCTAAAACATGAACATATTTTCAAAACCAAATAAAATACTTTAAAAAATATTTTTTTTTTGCAATAACTTTAAAATGAAAAGGAATTTGAATTTCAAATAAATTGCAAATACTTAAAATTTGAATCAAGACATTGTCTCTGATTTTGGAGTGTCATTTTCCTCCTCTCGTTTGATTTTTTTTAATCAAAGGGTTTTGAAAATATTCAAACTCAAAATTGAAAAGGGATTCTAAATAGAAAAATTTGGGAAAGTCATTTTATTCCCTCTCATTTTTTTGAGAAGTTTCAAATTCCACTCAAGTTTCAATCACTCAAACAAACAAACAATCAATCTAATAATTATATTAACATTCCAAAATTTATAATTTTGGGATGTTACAAACTACCACACTTAAAATGAATCTCGTCCTCGAGATTCGAAGAGGCTAGAAAGAAAAGGTTATGGTTTGGGGGGTCTTCTAACAAATCTAGTCTCCTGCAAAGTGGGGTGCTACCACACTTAAAATGAGAGTTACTAGTCACTCAAATTTTTAACAATCCTCTGGGGTCTTGGCATCTCGCTCGTCACATTCTTCGTGGTAACTTCTTTGGTGAAGTTCTTCCATTATATTCATAATGTTTCCATCAAAATCGAGGGTTCTTCTGTTGATATAAGATTCTTCCGTCACTGGGTCTTCTTAATGACAAGTCTCGTGACCATTCTAAATAAGCTATCGTTGATTCTCATGGTGGTCTACCATTTGTGGTTATCCTGTAGAGAGAAGGGTCTTGGCTTCACCCTCACCGTAAAATGTCTGACACGTGACAACGATTGCCATGTACATGGGGCTTTCATCATACCATTCTAAGGCTTAAACAAAAGCTTCAAAGAACGTCGTCTCTCACTATGGGTAAGTCTCTCAGATTTACCATTCTGAATAGCAAGAGAATGATAATAGTAAGTCGTCATGGTGGCCAAGCCACGTCGCACTGAAATCATTACCTTGTATAAGGCTTAGTGAATCTCGTATTCTAATACTTGGGCATCCTCACAAGCATTGCAGAATATCTCTTGTCCACGAACGAAGTTCGGATAATCCATTGGTTCTGCAAGCTCAACAAAACATCTATCGTATCTTCACAACTCTCGGGTTTTCGTATGCTCCTAAGAAAACGTTTGGTGATCCATGTTTCCTTCTCCAAAAAGATAGTACTTGGTCCTTGTTAGTCCCGGGGTCTATGGGTTTCAGGCATACTTGGGGTAAATGTGACACTGAGCTGGGTAGTGGGTGGTTCCTTCACAAAGGAAACAAGTCACCTGACTACTTGGGCACTCCTCAGCTGGGTGATTTTCTTCACAATGAGTACATCCATCCTGGTGTTCTTCCTAGGTGTGTCCTATTTCTCCACAGATCTTGCATGCACAAGTCTTCTCCTTCGGATTATCATAGCACTTTCGAATAAGACGGGATCTTAACAACGTCTTCTGGAATTCATCCTAGGTTTCTGCTCCACTAAATCCTTGTATGGCATGATGCATTTTCCACCAGATTGCAGCACTTTGTGTAAAGTACTGAAGAGCGTGTTCCACTTCATACTTCCTTGAGATCAAGTTGCTCCCGAAGTGGTTCTCCATGTTTTGAATCCATATATCAGCCTCCAGCTGGGTCATTGGTCCAGAGACTACAAGTCCAGCTTCATACTCCATCTGGTAGGGTTGAGGTTTTGGGGATGAGACGGGTAAGAGAGGGAGATACACACAATACAAAGAATATTTTTGATAATAGGTTTTAGTTGTGGTCGTCGGAAAACACACACCAATGATGGCTCACAAATCATCGTATCTAACGTGGGTATATAAAAGGGATTTGGACTTCTAATGGTCATATAATTATTCGAACACTTCAGGGTCTTCGAGTTCTTCGGGTCTTGAGAGTCTTCTGTTTGTGTAGCTTCAATTCTTCAAACGCGTGGTGAAATCCTCTTTACTTTGAAGTAGAACTCCGTTGATCCTTCATGTGGTCAAAGGGGAAAGGGTATTGTCTAACTATTGGAGGTGAGGGAGAACAATTGATGAAGTCAGAAGAGATGAGAAGTAAAAGGTGTTCTTGAAAATAAAGTTTTTTGAGAGATCCTTTAATAAGAGATTTCCAATTTCTAGGGTCTCGTCCTACAGTCAACATGTGCTCTGATACCATTTCTGTAGCGACCCGACTCAAGAAGAGTCAAGCCTCTGTGTTTCTGTGCCATCCCTGGATCAGCATGCCAGCACACACAGTACATCAATGTATATATCAAAGTGCAATCACATGTAAATAGCGTAAAACTCATATATACCTTAAATATCTCAGCGGAAGCAGTCAAGGGAGTGGAGTCCCAATAAACACCAACGGCAAGTTGAGTGTAGACCGTAACCCTGAATCCTACTCTTACTCGTCGAAGAAAAATATCTGCAACATAAGACGTTGCAGCCGTGTAGGTCAGCATATTAAATATGCCGACAAGTCACATAAGAGAGGGGTGAAAAGTAATCATCTATACTATATGCATATATGGTAGGTGGGGCTATAAGTTTTTAGCGAAAAAGCAAGTTTTCTCCTACATCAAGAGAGGGCTAAAAGCAAAATGTTACTACATTGTTGGTTGTTAACGAGATGGTTCCACCAACCAATTCTCGTACCCATGTTGTCAATAATACCCACATCAATATTGTTATTTGTGTTGAGAATTTCAGATAACTTCAGTTCCTTTGGCTCAATTAGTCCATGACCGTGGACATGGCTAATCGATTAGGTTTGAGTACTCTGCAGAGTTTTGCACACGTTCCCCACAAGATTTGATTGCCTCCGAGTATGTCCTCGCACTTCAGGGTGTTTGAAGACCGGATGATCAAAACATGGTCTTTCAACGGGTCCCTCTGAATCCCTGTCGGTGCCCATCCATTCCTACCATTCTTCTATATCTGCTAGCACCGCCTGTCCAGAGTCGCCGCGTTGTCCAACCAAGCCAGAGCCCATAATGACTTGTGGCTGTGCAGGTAAGCCTTGGGGCTTGAAAATATCCGTCCGTCTCTTTGAGCCTGGGTGAAGCTTTCCGCAAGATGTCATGGCCGTCTCCAGCATCCCGGGTCATCCACTGGTTTCTCCAGGGAGCCGATCAACCGTCCTTCACCCAGAGTTGCATTGCATCATGAGGTCTTGAAAAGTCTTGACTTAACCGGTCTTGGTTATTAAATTACCCTCGCATCACTCGTGATAAACTCTCAACCAGAATCCCGTCTACTCAAGCATAGCAATATGAAATTTGTCGTCCCGGGCCAAGTAACGGGGTTGTTGGGTGCCTACCACATGATACTACAATATGTAAACATAATTTCCAAGTACCTACTCAGCATGCAATTGGGCATAGGATGGTAGAACTACGATGCATAAAACATAGGTGATACATGATCAAATGACTTGCCTGGTATTACTTGATGAAGATAGTCGCTCTCATAATCCTGATAATTCTACTAGCCACACTCCGAGAAATCTATCGTAAACAAATAGCATTCATTAAACATTCGTGCCAAAAAGGAAGAACCAAGAGAACGTAAGAACAAAGCATGTCTTGGTGCAAAATAACAACGTACTAAGGTTTAATAAAAAAAGATAGGGCCTTATGGTGTTGTAAAAGGAACGGTGAAAGGGGTCAATTCAAAAGAGTCAAAGGATGATCAACTATCGCTATATAAGCTCGACTTGCATACACTATGGAAGATGATCAAAAATATTGGGAGAACAACATGAATGTTGTTTGACAAATAGTATAAGGCATAAGAATTTATTTGTAGAAATAAATTTCTTGAAATGGAGCACTACAACGCAAGTTATAGCGAATTGAAGTATGAATTGAATTTGCATTAAAAAGGTCAAGAGAGGTTGAACTGAAGTACGATGGTTACGTACAAAAATATATGACATGAGTGTTTAGGGGTAAAAGGAATCAATTGAAAAGGTGGTACGATTTGCAAGATAAGATCAAATGAAGGTTCGAATAAAAATTTGAATCGCTCAAATTTGTAAGGTTCAAAGGTCGAAACTAATGATGCTACTGGATATAGGAGATCAATATGAGCGTGTAGAAAAAAGAATTACTAGATTTGAACTAGCGGATCAAAAGATACAAATACTTCAATATAACATTGAATCGGCTTAGAACGATGTGAACACTTTTGGGCACTAATAGATAAATCTGATTTGATCAAAATTATAAGTTGAAAATTTAAAACTAATGATACAAACGGAAAGATTACTTTGATACGAATCTGACGCAATTGAATTTATCTAAAACGGAGCTACGGATAAAAAGATATGATCAAAAGAAGTTTGAATATGAATATGAACAAATTTCGAAATTTGAAATTTCAAAAAGTTGATATGATAGGTTCACAGGATAGGTGGGATCACGACGAAACTCTAGGCATTGGTTTCATCTAATTCGGATAAACGAGTAAAAAGTTATGGCTATTTGAAAAATCAGGGCCAAACTGTTTTACGGAATAAAAGTGCTACGTCTAAAAGAATTCTAGTACTAATGTGGAAATACGAAGACTAAATAATATATCTAATTACTCTACCATATACTAGTGTAGGAATACTAGTCTATAAATAATAAACTACGGGAGTATAAAAAAATACGAAGAGAAATACCTTTAGAATGCAGAGTAAGAATTAATTCCAATGAGGAGACGACTTCGAGAAATCCCGCCGAAGAGAAAAGAATATTTTTATTTAATAAACCTAGTCAAACCAAAAGATTGATTTAACCCGAAATAGATGATTTTTTAGATGCTCCTACGGGTCTATATTTATATGTAGAAGGGAGGTCTAATTGTCCATAGATAGGCAATCTGAGACTAAACATATACGAAAAGAGGAGAAAACGAGATCAAGTGTGCCACATGGGCTAAGAGAAATTCGGCCGGCCGCATGGGCTGTTCCGGCCAGCCGTGGGCATTGTTTTTATTTTGTTTTTTTTTGTTTTTTTTTGCGAACGAACAATTTTTTTTAAAAAAAAGAAGAAAAACGTATAAATGAAAAAGAGAGAACATTTTATATCGACATATTATATATCAAAATTTTCAGAATAAAATTTTCTAAAACATGAACGTATTTTCAAAACCAAATAAAATACTTTTTAAAAATATATATATTTTTGCAATAACTTTAAAATGAAAAGGAATTTGAATTTCAAATAAATTGCAAATACTTAAAATTTGAATCAAGACATTGTCTCTGATTTTGGAGTGTCATTTTCCTCCTCTCGTTTGATTTTTTTTAATCAAAGGGTTTTGAAAATATTCAAACTCAAAATTGAAAAGGGATTCAAAATAGAAAATTTTGGGAAAGTCATTTTATTCCCTCTCATTTTTTTGAGAAGTTTCAAATTCCACTCAAGTTTCAATCACTCAAACAAACAAACAATCAATCTAATAATTATATTAACATTCCAAAGTTTATAATTTTGGGATGTTACAGCCCCACCCAAGCGAACTCGTGGTGTGGCTAGGAGGAGGGCCGGGCAAGGAGGCTGTCTGGGCAGGCCCTGGCTCCCCTCTGGCCCACCTTGCTGCTTCGTGAATCTTCCGTCACGCTGATTTTTATATATCTTTCTTGGGCTTTTTGGGGCTCTAGAAATTGGGGTAAAAGTCCCTGCAAAAAAGACATCAGCAGACAGAAACTCGCACTTGGTGCAGTGATTTAGTAGGTTAGTCCAAATATGTGTAAAAAGGTATGGAAGTGTAGCAAAACATAAAACAATGTCATCCAAAAGATCATGGAACAAACAGAAATTATAGATACGTTTGGGACGTATCACCAGGTTGAGGCCGGAGGCGGTTGCTGCGGCAACAAAATTCCTTCCTTGGCGCTAGGAATTCTTCTTGTGATTTCTCTGGTTTGCGTCGGTATTTCCCTTGAAGAGGAAAGTGTGATGCAGCACAGGAGCAGTAAGTATTTCCCTCAGTTTGAGAACCAAGGTATCGATCCAGAAGGAGGGCCTCGTCAAGTCCAAAGTACGTGCGCAAACACAAACAAGCTTGCACCCAACTCTTCAAAGGGGTTGTCAATCCCTTCAAGATTGTTTGCAAAGTGAGATCTGAAGGCGGAAAGTGCAACGAAGTAAAGAGTGTAAGGCTGAAAATATGGTGTGGAGTAGACCCTGGGGGCCATAGTGTTCACTAGAGGTTTCTCTCATAATAGAAAATATCACGATGGGTGAACAAATTACTGTCGAGCAATTGATAGAACCGCGCAAAGTCATGACAATATCTAAGGCAATGATCATACATATAGGCATCACGTCCGAGACAAGTAGACCGATACTTTCTGCATCTACTACTATTACTCCACACATCAACCGCTATCCAGCATGCATCTAGTGTATTGAGTTCATGACGAACAGAGAAACGCCTTAAGCAAGATGACATGATGTAGAGGGATAATCTCAAACCAATGATGAAAACCCCATCTTTTTACCCTTGATGGCAACAACATGATGCATGCCTTGCTACCCCTTCTCTCACTGGGTGGTCACCGCAAGGTATGAAACCAAAACCAAGCACTTCTCCCATTGCAAGAATCATAGATCTAGTTGGCCAAACAAAACCCACAACTCGAAGAGAATTACAAGGATATGAAATCATGCATAAGAGAGATCAGAAGAAACTCAAATAAGATTCATAGATAATCTGATCATAAATCCACAATTCATCGGATCTCGACAAACACACCGCAAAAGAAGATTACATCGGATAGATCTCCATGAAGATCATGGAGAACTTTGTATTGAAGATCCAAGAGAGAGAAGAAGCCATCTAGTTACTAGCTATGGACCCGTAGGTCTATGGTGAAGTACTCACGCAACATCGGAGAGGTCACAGTGTTGATGGAGAAGCCCTCCGTGTCCAAATCCCCCCTCCGGCAGGGCACCAGAACGTGCCCCAGATGGGATCTTGCGGAGACAGAAGCTTGCGGCGGCGGAAAAGTGATTTCGATGATCTCATAATTTTTTTGGGATTTTTAGGGAATTTATAGGCGCAACCCCTAGGCCAGGGGGCGCTCAGGGGGCCCACAAGCCTGGGTGGTGCGACCTACTCCCCTGGTCGCGGGGTGGGGGCTTGTCGGGCCCCTGAGGCTCCCCTGCCTTGGCTCCCAAGCTTCCCGATCTTCTTCCGTTCCGGAAAAAATCTTTTCGGGGATTTTCTTCTGTTTGGACTTCGTTTCAAAATCTCCTCTGAAAGGGGTCAAAAACATGGAAAAAACAGGAACTGGCACTTGGCACTGAGTCAATAAGTTAGTCCCAAAAATATATAAAAGGCATGCAAAACATCCGAAGTTTGACAAGATAATAGCATGAAACCATCAAAAATTATAGATACGTTGGAGACATATCAGCGGTACCTTTCATACCCAAGGGAACGACAAGGGCAACCAAGATGTCGGCTACTCCTCGTCGAGCCATCGAGAGTCTGGTGGAGAATGTACCGGTACACGCTCTAGGGCTGGTACCGGAGGACATGGTGGTGGACTACAGGGTAGTTCAAAAGTTGCAAGCATTGTTTGACTCGCCGCTGCGGGAGCAACACGTGAGGATCATTCGAAAAAGCTGTCCCAAGGAGCAGGAGATGGAGGGCGGCAACAGAGTTGTGGTTTACTCGCAATAGGTGCATATGTGGCGGTTGGCGGGTATCTCTTCCATGGATACACATCTTCCAATGCTGTGTTGGAATGTGCGGGGATGGAATAACCCTGCTAAGCGTAAAGTCGTGATGGAGTTTGTGGGCTCAGTGAGAGTGAACTTGGCGTGCTTCCAATAAACTAAAATGAATGTAATTGATCAATATGTCGTAATGCAATGTTTCAGGCCATCCTATGATGGCTTTGTGTACTTGCCGACAATGGAGACTCTAGGTGGGATCCTCATGGCATGGAATATCTCGGTTCTTACAATGGACACCATCAGCTTGAATGCAAACTTTATAACAGGTCTGGTACACAACAAGGTGGGCACACCATGGTGGATCACGGTAGTCTATGGGCCACACAGGGCTGAGCTGAAACCTCAATTTCTCGGGGAGCTAAGCAACATGCGCTTGGGCTGCCCGGGACCCCAGATGGTTCTTGGTGACTTCAGCATGATCCTATGGATGGAGGATAAGAGCAATACCAACTTCAATCAGAGGATGATGGTGAGGTTCAGGGATTTCATTGACGACCACGAATTAAAGGAGATGTACATGCACGACAGAAGATATACGTGGTTGCATGAGAGGAATGAGCCCACCTTGACGAAAATCGGTCGCATCCTCACCTTGGTGGATTGAGAGCTGGATAATGTGGAGTATCTAGTTTAGGCCTTGTCGACAAGAATCTTGGACCATTCACCCCTTCTCTTGACCACCAGCGCGGGCTTCTGTACCAAGAAAAGATTCTGGTTCGAGATGTTTTAGACCAAGCTTGAGGGCCTGGATGACGCTATCAGGGCAGCCTGGGTATGCGACCTCACAATTGTCGACCCATACAAGCACGTGGACGCTGTGTCAGGAACACGACATCTTATTTACATTCTTGGGGGCAGCGCAAGATGGGGAATGTGAAGTTGCTTATGAGGGTTGCTAACTTGGTGATCTTTAGACTGGACACTGCGCAGGAGCGGCGTGTCCTTGAGAGGCCAGAACTGTGGCTACGACATACTTTGAAGCATGCTCTGCTTGGTCTGGCCGCCCTTGAACGCACCATCGACCACCAGAGATCTCGATTGAGAAGGTGATACGTCCCAAACGTATCTATAATTTCAGTTTGTTCCATGCTCTTTTAGGTGACATTGTTAAATGTTTTGCTACACTTTCATACCTTTTTACACATATTTGGACTAACCTATTAACTCAGTGCAGCCATTGCCAGTTTCTGTCTGCTGATGTATTTTTTGGAGGGACTTTTACCCCAATTACAGAGCCCCAAAAATCCCGAGAAAAATATATAAAAATCAGCGTGACGGAAGATTCACGAGGAATCAAGGTGGGTGATGACGAGATGATGTATATACTTCTCTGACCTTGTTGGTTACCCCAAGTGGAAGGTTGAGATGTAGTTAGCAGCAAGTTTTCCCTCAGACAGAGACTGTAAGGTTTATCGAACCAGGAGGACTCCTAGGATCAACAAGTAGGTGTCTCCTGTCCTGGTCAGCAGAACACGTGGACCTGCACACACACAAATAACTTTGCCCCCAATGAGTACAGAGAGGTTGTCAATCTCTACGTCCTTGTAGTTTGCAAAGGATCAAAACACAAGCGGGAAAAGTAATAGTGATTGCAACGGAAAAGTAAATGAAAACGGTAAATGATGGAGGTGTAAACAATGATGGTGATATGGATCGGAGTCACATGATGTTCACTAGTGATATCTCTCTCCCAAAAGACGATAAACAAATATGCTTGGGTGAACAAATTGTTGGAAATATGCCCTAGAGGCAATAATAAATTAGTAATTATTATATTTCCTTGTTCATAATAATCATTTATTATCCATGCTAGAATTGTATTGATTGGAAACTCAAATACATGTGTGGATACATAGACAACACACTATCCCTAGTGAGCCTCTAATTGACTAGCTCGTTGATCAAAGATGGTCAAGGTTTCCTGGCCATAGGCAAGTGTTGTCACTTGATAACGGGATCACATCATTTGGAGAATGATGTGATGGACAAGACCCAAACTATAAACGTAGTATATGATCATGTCAGTTTATTGCTACTGTTTTCTGCATGTCAATGTATCTGTTCCTATGACCATGAGATCATGCAACTCACGGACACCGGAGGAATACCTTGTGTGTATCAAACATCGCGACGTAACTGGGTGACTATAAAGGTGCTCTATAGGTATCTCCAAAGGTGTCTGTTGGGTTGGCATAGATCAAGAGTGGGAATTGTCACTCCGTGTGATGGAGAGGTATCTCGGGGCCCACTCTGTAATACAACATCACAACAAGCCTTGCAAGCAATATGACTAAGGAGTTACTTACAGGATCTTGTATTACGGAATGAGTAAAGAGACTTGCTGGTAATGAGATTGAACTAGGTATAGAGATACCGACGATCGAATCTCGGGCAAGTAACATACCGAAGGACAAAGCAAATAGTATACGGGATTATATGAATCCTTGACATAGAGGTTCAACCGATAAGATCTTCGTAGAATATATAGGATCCAATATGGACATACATGTCCCACTATTGGATATTGACCGGGGATTGTCTCATGTCATGTCTACATAGTTCTCGAACCTGCAGGGTCTGCACACTTAAGGTTCGGTGACGTTTTAGTATAGTTGAGTTATATGTGTTGGTGACCGAAGTTTGTTCGGAGTCCCGGATAAGATCACGGACGTCATGAGGGTTTCTGGAATGGTCCGGAAACGAAGATTGATATATAGGATGGTTTCATTTGGTCACCGGAAAGTTTTCGGGCATTACCGGCAGTGTACCGGGAGTGACGAATGGGTTTCGGGTATTCACCGGGAGGGGCCCACCCACCCGAGAGTGAGCCCAATAACCCTAGGGTGGCGCACCAGCCCTTAGTGGGATGGTGAGGCCATCCCAAGAGGGCTATGGCACCACAAGAGAATAATATCAAAGGAAAGTAAAAAAGGAAAGAGGGAGGTGGGAAGGAAGGAGTGGACTCCTTCCCCCAAACCGAATTGGTGTGGGAGTCCGCCTCTCCCTTCGGCCGGCGCCCTTGGGGCTCCCTTGAGTCCCAAGGCTAGCCCCTCCCCTCCTCCTATATATACTGGTGGTTTTAGGGCTTTTGAGACACAAATTTGCCACGTGCAACTCAAACCTATACCACGTAGTTTTTACTCTAGATCGGATTTCTGCAAAGCTCAGGCGGAGCCGTGCAGGAGTAGATCATCACCACCACCGGCGCGCCGTCACGCTGCCGGAGAACTCATCTACTTCTCCGTCTCTCTTGCTGGATCAAGAAGGCCGAGATCGTCATCGAGCTGTACGTGTGCTGAACGCGGAGGTGCCGTCCGTTTGGTGCTAGATCGGAACGGATCGTGGGACACATCGTGGGACGACGGTGATTTGAATCATGAAGCCGTACCACTACATCAACCGCGTTTCTTAATGCTTCCCGCTTAGCAATCTACAAGGGTATGTGGATCCAATCTCCCTCTCGTAGATGAACATCACCATGATAGGTCTTCGTGTGCGTAGGAATTTTTTTGTTTCCCATGCAACGTTCCCCAAAAGTGGCATCATGAGCTAGGTTCATGCGTAGATGTAATCTCAAGTAGAACACAAAAGTTTTTGTGGGCATTGATTTTCAATTTTCTGCCCTCCTTAGTCTTTTATCGATTCGACGGTATTGTTGGATTGAAGCGGCCCGGACCAACATTACTCGTACCCTTACGAGAGACCGGTTTCATTGACTAACATGCAACTCGTTGCATAAAGATGACTGGCGGGTGCCTGTTTCTTCAACTTTAGTTGAATTGGATTTGACCGAGGCGGTCCTTGGTGAGAGTTTAAATAGCAATTTGCACATCTCCGTTGTGGTTTTGCGTAAGTAAGATTTGGTCATACTAGATACCCATAGCAGCCACGTAAAACATGCAACTACAAATTAGAGGACGTCTAACTTGTTTTTGCAGGGTATGCTTGTGATGTGATATGGCCAAAGACATGATGTGATATATTGGATGTATGAGATGATCATGTTGTAATAGTTAATATTCACTTGCACGTCGATGCTACGGCAACCGGCAAGAGCCATAGGGTTGTCTTTAAACTAACGTTTGTGTTTGCAGATGCGTTTACTATATTGCTAGGTTGTAGCTTTAGTAGTAATATCATAGATAGCACGTCAACCTCGATGGCGGCACAATCATGGAGATCATGGTGTGGCGCCGGTGACGATGAAGATCATGCCGGTGCTTTGGTGATGGAGATCAAGAAGCACAAGATCATGGCCATATCATGTCACTTATGAATTGCATGTGATGCTAATCTTTTTATGCACCTTATCTTTCTTAGAACGATGGTAACATTATAAGGTGATCCCTCACTAAAATTTCAAGATCAAATTGTGTTCTCCCCGACTATGCACCATTGCGATAGTTCGTCATTTTGAGACATCACATGATGATTGGGTGTGATAGACTCAACGTTCACATACAACACGTGCAAAACAGTTGCACACGCGGAACACTCGGGTTAAACTGGACGAGCCTAGCATGTGCAGACATGGCCTCGGAACACAAGAGACCAAAAGGTCGAGCACTAATCATATAGTATATATGATCAACATGGAGATGTTCACTACTGAAACTATACTCAACTCACGTGATGATCGGATTTGAGTTAGTGGATTTGGATCATGCGTCACTCGAATGACTAGAGGGATGTCTATTTGAGTGGGAGTTCTTAAGTAATATGATCAATTGAACTAATTATCATGAACATAGTCAAAAGGTCTTTGCGAATTATGTTGTAGCTTGCATTGTAGCTCTACTGTTTTTTATATGTTCCTAGAGAAAATTTAGTTGAAAGATGATAGTAGCAACTTTGTGGACTGAGTCCGTGAACTGAGGATTGTCCTCATTGCTGCGCAAAAGGCTTATGTCCTTAATGCACCGCTCAGTGTGGTGCACCTCGAGCGTCGTCTATGGATGTTGCGAACATCTGACATACACGTTTTTTGATGACTACGTGATAGTTCAGTGTGTAATACTTAACGGCTTAGAATTGAGGCGCTGAACACGTTTTTTTAACGTCACAGAACATATGAGATGTTCTAAGAGATGAAATTGGGATTTCATGTTCGTGCCCTTGTTGAGAGGTATGAGACCTCCGACAAGATTATTTGTCTACAAAGTAAAAGGAGAAAAGCTCAATCGTTGAACATGTGCTCAGATTGTCTGAGTGCAACAGTCGCTTGAATCAAGTGGGAGTTAATCTTCCAGATGAGATAGTGATGGTTCTCCAAAGTCACTGCCACCAAGCTGCTGGAGTTTTGTAATGAACTATGACATATCAAGGATAGATATGATGATCCATGAGCGATTCACAATGTTTGACACTACGAAAGTAGAAATCAAGTAGGAGCATCAATTGTTGATGGTTAGTAAAACCACTAGTTTCAAGAAGGGCAAGGGCTTGAAGGGATACTTCATGAAATGGCAAACCAGTTGCTGCTCTAGTGAAGAAACCCAAGGTAGAAGCCAAACCCGAGACTAAGTGCTTCTATTATGAGGGGAACGGTCACTGAGGCGGAGCTACCCTAGATACTTGGTAGATGAGAAGGCTGGCTAAGTCGAAAGAAGTATATTTGATATACATGATATTGATGTGTACTTTACTAGTACTCCTACTAGCACGAGGGTATTAGATACCGGTTCAGTTGCTAAGTGTTAGTAACTCAAAGTTATAGCTACGGATTAAAAGGATACTAGCAAGGGTGAGGTGACGATGTGTGTTGGAAGTAATTCTAATGTTGATATGATCAAACATCGCACGCTCCCTCTACCATCGGGATTGGTGTTAAACCTAAATAATTGTTATTTGGTGTTTGCGTTGAGCATGAACATGATTGGATCATGTTTATTGCAATACGATTATTCATTTAAAGAGAATAATAGTTATTCTGTTTGCTTGAATAATTACCTTCAACGGTTTGTTGAATCTCGATCGCAGTGCTACACATGTTCATAATAATGATGCCAAAAAGATACAAAGTAGTAATGATAGTACCACTTACTTGTGGCACTCCCGTTTGACTCATGTCGGTATGAAATGCATGAAGAAGCTCCATGGTGATAGATCTTTGTACTCACTCATTTTTGAAACGTTTGAAACATGCAAACCATACCTATTGGTATAAACACATGAAGAAACTCCATGCAGATGGATCGTTTGGACGCACTTGATTTTGAATCACTTGAGACATGCAAATCATACCACATGGGCAAGATAACTGAAGGCCTCCTTTTCCAGTGAGATGGAACTAGAAAGTGACTTGTTGGAAGTATTACATTTTTTATGTGTGCAGTCCAATAAGTGCCGAGGCACACAGTAGACATCGTTATGTTCTTAGCTCACTGACGATTTGAGTATATACAAGAGTATTTACTTGATGAATCACGAGTCTGAAATATTGAAAAGTTCGAAGCTATTTTAGAGTGAAGATCGTCGTGACAAAAGGATAAACTATCTACGATATGATCATAGAGATGAATTTCTGAGTTGCGAGTTTTGGTGCACAGTTAAGACAATGTGGAAATAGTTTCGCAATTTATGACACCTAGAACACCATAGTGTGATGGTGTGTCCGAACGTCATAGTCGCGCCCTATTTGATATGGTGCATACTATGATGTCTCTTATCGAATTACCACTATCGTTTATGGGTTATGCATTAGAGACAACCGCATTCACTTTAAATAGGGCACCGCGTATTTCCGTTGAGATGACACCGTATGAACTATGGTTTGGAGAAACCTAAGGTGTCGTTTCTAAAAAGTTTGGGGCTGCGACGCTTATGTGAAAAAGTTTCGGTGTGATAAGCTCGAACCCAAAACGGATAAATGCATCTTCATAGGATATCCAAAAGAGTTGGGTACATCTCCTATCTCAGATCTGGAAGCAAAGTGTTTGTTTCTAGAAATGGGTCCTTTCTCGAGGAAAGGTTTCTCTCGAAATAATTGAGTGGGAGGGTGGTGGAACTTGATAAGGTTATTGAACCATCACTTCAACTAGTGTGTAGCAGGGCGCATGAAATTGTTCCTGTGGCGCCTACACCAATTGAATTGGAAACTTATGATGGTGATCATTAAGCTTCGGATCAAGTTACTACAAACCTTGTAGGTCGACAAGGTCGCGTACTACTACAGAGTGGTACGGTAACCCTGTCTTGGAGGTCATGTTGTTGAACAACAATGAACCTACGAGCTATGGAGAAGCGATGGTGGGCCCGGATTCCGACAAATGGCTGGAGGCCATGAAATCAGAGAGAGGATCCATGTATAAAACAAAGTGTAGACTTTGGAAGAACTACTTGATGGTCATATGACTATTAAGTACATATGGATCATTAAAAGAAATATAGACGATGATGGTGAAAAGTCACCATTAAGAAAGGCTTGACTTATCGCAAAGATGTTTCCGACAAGTTCAAAGAGTTGACTATGATGAGGCTTTCTCACTCGTAGCGATGCTAAAAGTCTGTTGGAATTATGTTAGCAGTTGTTGTATTATTTATGAAATATTGCACATAGGATATCAAAACATTGTTTCCTCGATTGTTTCCGTGAGGAAAGGTTGTATGTGATACAACAATAAGGTTTGGTTGATCCTAAGGATGCTAACAAGTATGCAAGCTCTAGCGATCCTTCTATGGGCTGGTGCAAGTATCTCGGAGTTGGAATATACGCTTTGATGAGATGATCAAAGCTTTTGGATTTATACAAGTTTTATGAGAAACTTGTATTTCCAAAGAAGTGACTGGGAGCACTATAGAATTTCTAATAAGTATATGTGGTTGACATATTGTTGATCGGAAATAATATAGTATTTATAGAAAGCATAAAGGGTTGTTCGAAAGGAGATTTTCAAAGGAAGACCTCGATATAGCTACTTGAAACTTTGAGCATCAAGATCTATAGAGATAGATCAAAACGCTAATAGAACTTTCAATGAAATGCATGCCTTGACAGTTTTTTGAAGGAGTTCAAAATAGATCAGCAAAGAAGGAGTTCTTGGCTGTGTTGTAAGGTGTAAATTTGAGTAAGACTCAAAGCCCGACCACGGCAGATGAAAGAGAAAGGAGGAAGGTCGTCCCCTATGCCTTAGTCGTAGACTCTAAAGTATGCCATGCTCTGTACCACACCTGATGTGTGCCTTGCCATGAGTCTGTCAAGGGGTACAAAGAGTGATCCAGGATTGAATCACTGAACAGCGGTCAAAATTATCCTTAGTAACTAATGGACTAAGGAATTTTTCTCAATTATGGAGGTGATTGAAGAGTTCGTCGTAAAGGGTTACGTCGATGCAAGCTTTGACACTAATCCGAATAACTCTGAGTAGTAAACTGGATTCGTATAGTAGAGCAGTCATTTGGAATATTTCCAAATAGCACGTAGTAGCAGCATCTATAGGATGACGTAAAGATTTGTAAAGCACACACGGATCTGAAAGGTTCAGAACCTTTGACAAAAACCTCTATCACAAGCAAGACGTGATCAAACCCTAGAACTGTATGGGTGTTGGATTCGTTAAAATCACATAGTGATGTGAACTAGATTATTAACTCTAGTGCAAGTGGGAGACTGTTGGAAATATGCCCTAGAGGCAATAATAAATTAGTTATTATTATATTCCCTTGTTCTTAATAATCATTTATTATCCATGCTAGAATTGTATTGATTGGAAACTCAAATACATGTCTGGATACATAGACAACACACTATCCCTAGTGAGCCTCTAGTTGACTAGCTCGTTGATCAAAGATGGTCAAGGTTTCCTGGCCATAGGCAAGTGTTGTCACTTGATAACGGGATCACATCATTGGAAGAATGATGTGATGGACAAGACCCAAACTATAAAGGTAGTATATGATCGTGTCAGTTTAGTGCTGCTGTTTTCTGCATGTCAATGTATCTGTTCCTATGACCATGAGATCATACAACTCCCGGACACCGGAGGAATACCTTGTGTGTATCAAACGTCGCAAGTAACTGGGTGACTATAAAGGTGCTCTATAGGTATATCCAAAGGTCTTTGTTGGGTTGGCATAGATCAAGACAGGGATTTGTCACTCCGGGTGACGGAGAGGTATCTCGGGGCCCACTCAGTAATACAACATCACAACAAGCCTTGCAAGTAATGTGACTAAGGAGTTAGTTACCGGATCTTGTATTACAAAACGAGTAAAGAGACTTGCCGGTAACAAGATTGAACTAGGTATAGAGATACCGACGATCGAATCTCGGGCAAGTAACATACCGAAGGACAAAGGGAATAGTATACGAGATTATATGAATCCTTGACATAGAGGTTCAACTGATAAGACCTTCATAGAATATGTAGGATCCAATATGGACATCTAGTCCCGCTATTGGAATTTGACCGGGGAGTGTCTTAGGTCATGTCTACATAGTTCTCAAACCCGCAGGGTCTGCACACTTAAGGTTCAGTGACGTTTTATTATAGTTGAGTTATATGTGTTGGTGACCGAAGGTTGTTTGGAGTCCCGGATGAGATCATGGACATCACGAGGGTTTTCGGAATTGTACGGAAATGAAAATTGATATATATGATGGTTTCATTTGGTCACCGAAAAGTTTTCGGGCATTACCGGCAGTGTACCGGGAGTGACGAATGGGTTCCGGGTATTCACCGGGAGAGGCCCACCCACCCGGGAGTGAGCCCAGTAACCCTAGGGTGGCGCACCAGCCCTTAGTGGGCTCGTGAGGCCAGCCCAAGAGGGCTATAGCGCCACAAGAGAGAAATACCAAAGGAAAGAATAAAAAGGAAAGAGAGAGGTGGGAAGGAAGGAGTGGACTCCTTCCCCCAAACCGAATTGGGGTGGGAGTCCACCTCTCCCTTCGGCCGGCGCCCTTGGGGCTCCCTTGAGTCCCAAGGCTAGCCCCTCCCCTCCTCCTATATATACTGGTGGTTTTAGGGCTTTTGAGATACAACTTTGCCACGTGCAACTCAAACCTATACCACGTAGTTTTTCCTCTAGATCGGATTTCTGCGGAGCTCACGCGGAGCCGTGCAGGAGTAGATCACCACCACCATCGGCGTGCCGTCATGCTGCCAGAGAACTCATCTACTTCTCCATCTCTCTTGCTGGATAAAGAAGGCCGAGATCATCATCGAGTTGTACGTGTGTTGAACGCGGAGGTGCCGTCCGTTCGGCGCTAGATCGGAATGGATCGTGGGATGGATCATGGGACGACGGTGATTTGAATCACAAAGTTGTACCACTACATCAACCACGTTTCTTAACGCTTCCCGCTTAGCGATCTACAAGGGTATGTGGATCCAATCTCCCTATCGTAGATGAACATCACCATGATAGGTCTTCGTGTGCGTAGGAATTTTTTTGTTTCCCATGCAACGTTCCCCAACACAAATTACAGTTGGGGAATTGACAGAATTATGAATGCACCGCATTGCTAATTATGCTACTTGATAGTTAAAGGTTCAATAGTAATGGGAAGTACGCCAAGAAAAGTAGATCGTTTATTCATCACCATCTACTTACTAATCATCCACCTTGAGATATCTATCCAGAACATCTCACCGGTATTAAGTTGCGAGCCCCACCCATAGTGTAAACTCAAAGCAATGGAAAATTGCATTAACGAACTATGTGTAAGGTAAACAATCCTTGCAACGGTGGTCACAAGCACCGTTGTTTTCTCCCTGGTGGCAACAACACATCCCCTAGTCTCATGTTTCTGTCACTCAAGCTAGACATCGAGGGGCATGAACTCACAATCATGCATAACGCTCTCTCTTGGAGTTACAATCTACTACTCGGCCAAAGCAATAAATAGCAACGGAGAACATGGATGAATCACTAAGGAACATAATACAAAAAGGATAATCAAATATATAACTGATAACAATCTGAACATAATATCATAATCCATAGGATCCCAACAAACCAAGCATAGCAATAGCAAGAGAATTACATAGATGCCTTGATCATGTAGAGCAGCTCACAAGGACTAATCGTGGAAGCACAAGATTGGGGAGAAGACATCACATAGCTACTGGTCATGGACCCATGGTCCAAGGAGGACTACTCACGGCGCGTCCGGAAGCGTCCATGGCGGTGGAGAAGCTCCCAAAGGTCAATCCTCCCTCCGGCAGGGTGCCAGGAAGAGGTCTCCTGACGCTCCCGATCTCGTAAGCGCAGTAAGAACATAAAGGTGCAAGAGCTCTCGCTGTCCGTGACTCGAATGTCTCCAAATGGAGTTTGCGTGCAAGAAGTGGTAGATGGGTTGAGATCATAAAATGTTTTTTAATTGAGAACTCAATCTACTAAACTTCACACTTGGTCTCCTTCAGAATCTTATTTTGACTCATCCCTAGAACACTAGTCAGGCACAAGTCAAAATGATCCTCTCCCTTTCGACTTTGAGCACTCATGCAATGGATGAGCGTAAGCAAGATATGTTGGCACTTAGGATGGAAATAGAATAATGATGGGGAAGGAAGACAAAAAAAGGTGTGAAAGGCTCACATCAATGAGGACAACCATAGGCGAGAGAAAGCCAAATGATAGATATGATGTGAGGAGTAGGGATTGCCAAGTAATGGATGCACATATGAGCTAAGGTAAGCTCTCCAATGGAACTAGTGGGGGTGGATCCAACTTGTTTGCTCATGAAGACCTAGAGCTCATTTGAGAAGGCTCATCATTGGAATATGCAAACCAAGTTCTATAGTGTAAGGGTCCCCACATAGTTATGCATGAATGATAATCTCTATGTAGTACAAATATAGAAAGGAGTACGAGTGGATCTTTCAAAAGGAATAGTAGTGTTTCCCCCATCTCTCTTCTTATTTCTTTTTTTCTTTTTTCTCTCTATTTTTTATTTTTCTTGTGGTCTCTTTGGCTCTTTCTTTTTTATCTCTCATTTGTGTTCTTTGGGATCTTTTGTTTTGTCCTCTTTGGGATCTTTCCCTCACTTAAGGGCAACGCTATATGTTTTACATGAATAAAAAGAAGATCATCAGACTTTATAAGAAGTACTCAACATAAAGACAAGTGAAAACTATCATAATGTATGCAAATGTATGCCACTGCCAGTGTAGCAGGATATGCAATGATACTAGCGCGTCATGTACTAATAATTTGGGCAAGATCCAACTATCATGCGGCTCTATGATCAACCAAAAGCATGTATGACATGAAGATCAAGTCATGAGATGGTGGATGTTGCATGGCAATGTATCTCGGAAAGGCTATGGAAATGCCTTAATAGGTAGGTATGGTGGTTGTTTTGAGGAAAGATATAATGAGGCTTATGTATGCCAGAGCGTACCATGTCATGGGTTTGGATAGACCGGTGGAGTTTGCACCAACTCTAAATGTGAGAAAGGGCAATGCACGGTACCAAAGAGGCTAGCAAAATATGGATGGTGGAAGGGCCAACAATCGAAGACTCACATTAGTCCGAAGAACTCATACACTTATTATCGGTAACTCTCTATCTAGTTAGGAAATTCACAAAGAGACAAGTACCCCGAGGAGGAGTTTTTGGGGGTTTGGTTATCCTTGCGCATCCTCGACTCATGGTAACGTGAGGGTACTCTATATATTCTAACCCCTCTAGAGGTTAGCGATCAATTTAGTAGCTAGAGTTCTCAACTAATTTTTAGTTTTTTGAAAAACACACGGATTTCCCAAAATACGACACGTATCACTAATAGGCTCAATCTCTTGGCACCAATAGTCCAAACATTACTCAAATCAATACCTGAAAACTATTGCAAGTTACAACTATACTTAAATAGGAACCTCAATTACCTACTCATGCAAGACACACAACTTAGTGCAACGAGCCAACTCTCTAAACAAGATACGCATGATAACTCAAGAGAGTTCCAAAAGCAACCTAAATAAAAACTCTTAAAAAGATATAGCATGAAAACTAAGAGCTAAGCATGACAGTAGCTTAGTAAAGATAACGAACGCACATAAAAGATAAGAATGAAAAGCTATGTTGTGTTCTAGAGTGGAATGGAGCGTGTTTCTCTCCCAAACAATGTAAGCTAGGTTCCGACTTGTTATGAACAACAAGTAAAACTAAAAAAAACTAAAAAGTAAATAGCAGGCCGCTCCAAGCATAGTACATAACATATTAAGTGATAAATATATAGCATGGAGATGGACGAACTGATGATTATTGATAGAGAAGGGGATGCACGGGGGCATCCACAAGCTTATACGCTTGAGTCTCCTTGAATATTTCTTGGGGTGCATGGGGGCATCCCCAGCTTGAGCGCTTGACACTCATGGATCTTCTTTCATCATCTCCCATCGCATACTTGAAAACTCCCTTCATACGAAACTCATCATAAGCTAATTAGAGTGGTTGGTACCCATGATAAAATATTTCAATACATACTGGAAATAATGGTTTTTATGAAAAACTACTATTTCTCATGATTGAAAAAAGGTTTTTGCAAAGGAAAAGCAAGCTTAAGATTTGCAAAATGATGAAAATGCAAAACATGGCACAATCTGTGAAAAACAGAACAACAGGTAGTAAATAAATTTTTCGGGGTGTTTTTGCAACTCAACTCAAAAAACTCAGAATAGATGCGAGAAAGACAATTATATAGAGCATGCTGTCAAAGCCATTTAGATCAAAAAGATGTTCTGGTGATTTTTGGCAAATTTTCCGTTAGGCAGATAGAATCTGTGTCTGGACAGCATGTCACAATTTTTGAACTTCCTTGCAATCGGAGGCTATATCTTGGCACAAAGCTTGAAAATAAAGATACAATGATGTTGCTACAGTAGTAAGAAGCATCGAGACCACTAAAACAGAAAGTAAAAACAAATTGGGGTGCCTCCCAACAAGCGCTTTCTTTTATGCCTTTGAGCTAGGCATGATGCAAAAAGATCAAGTATTATCAACTTCATAAGAATAACTTGCCCGAGTAACAGAATCATAAGGTAACTTAATCTTCTTTCTAGGGAAGTGTTCCACTCCCTTTTTAAGGGGAAATTTGATTTTAATGATCCCCTCTTTCATGTCAATGATAGCACCAATGGTGTGGAGAATAGGACGTCCCAAAGTAATTAGACATGAGGGATCACACTCAATGTCCATAATAAGAAAATCAACGGACACATAATTATCATTGACAACTATAAGAACATCATAAATTCTCCCTGAAGGTTTCTTTATGGAAGAATAAACAAGACGAACACCAAAAGAACATTGATCATAAGGTTTCAAATCAAGCATATCATACATTCTTTTGTGCATAACGGAGGCACTAGCACCAACATCACACAAAGCAAATCAAGAGATATTATTCAATTTTATTTTGACCATAGGATCCCAACCATCTTCTAGTTTTCTAGGGATAGTAGTATCTAGCTTGAGTTTCTCCTCCATAGCTTTGATAAGATTATTGGTAATATGCTCGGTGAAGGCAATATTGGGTGTAATAGTGTGGGGGTATTTAGCCATTCTTTGCAAAAAGGTGATAACTTCGAAAACACTACAATTGTCAAAATCAAGGTTACTACCATTAATTAAAGTGGTAGTAATGTCATCTAAGCTAATTCTTTTAGTAGTCTCTAAATTCAAAGGACCTTCTTGTCCTATAGTTGAGGTATTAGCATCACCATTAATAGGTCCATTGGGACTAGGAGTGCGATGGGTGCTAAAAGTTTTGAGGTTCTCAACAACTTGTATAGTAGGAATGGTAGTGTGTGTATGAAGATTCTTAATTCTCTCTTCCTCTTCTTTTTCTCTAACCCATCTATCTTTAAGTTTGGCTAGCATTCTTATGTTCTTATTAATTTGGACTTGGATAGCATTCATGGGTGTGGTGTTCCTTTCCTCAAGGGGGGAGTTCTAATTTTAAGCATCTCTACATCATGAGCTATGTTGTCCACCTTCGAAGAGAGAATATCTAATTTTTCTAATTTCTCTTCTAGACTCTTGTTGAAGGCTTTTTGAGAAGTGACAAAATCTTTAAGCATGATATCTAATTAAGAAGTGGAGTTTTTTGGTGCTAGGATAATTGTTGTTGTTTCCATAGTTGTTGGATGGGAACGGTCTAGGATTGCTACAAAAATTACTCCTATAAGCATTATTATTAAAGTTGTTCCTGGAGATAAAATTAACATCAACTTGCTCTCTTTTTTGAGCAACCAAAGAATTTAAAGCAACATCATGAGGGTCAATAGGAGCTTGCTTAGTGAGTAAAGTCATGATCATGTCAACCTTATCATTAAGGGAGGATATCTCCTCAACAAAGTTTACCTTCCTACTTGTTGGAGCTCTCTTGGTGTGCATTTCTGGCGCTGTTGTTTGATAAGTAGCATGACACAAGTCATGAGACAGAACGGTGGGAGTTGCATGGCAATGTATCTCCGAATGGCTATGAAAAGGCCATAGTAGGTAGGTATGGTGGCTCTTTTGAGGAAGGCATATGGTGAGTTTGTGTACCAGCGAAAGTTGCGCGGCACTAGAGAGGCTAGCAATGGTGGAAGGTGAAAGTGCATCTATACCATGGACTCACATTAGTCATGAAGAACTCACATACTTGTTGTGAAAGTTTTTATTAGTAATCGAAACAAAGTGCTAAACGCATACTCCTAGGGGAAGGGTTGGTAGGTGTTAACCATCGCACGATCCCGACCTCAACACAAAGGATGACAATCAATAGATCAATTATGCTTCGACTTCCTAACATAGCGGTTCACCATACATGCATGCTACGGGAATAACTATCTTCAACACAAGTATTTCTAGATTCACAACACCCCACTAACATAACTCTTAATATTACCAAATCCATGTCTCAAAACTAATTGAGAGGAATCAAGACTTCTCTTTCTACTCAATGCACATGAAGATGGAGGTTTTTGTATCCTCTTTGGGTACCTATCACCTTTGGGACTACTTTCATAGCACAAACCAACTACCAAGTCACGCACCGCCGTGCTCTAAAAGATTTAAGTGAAGCACATAGAGCAAAATTATCTAGCTGAAAAGATATAAGTGAAGCACGATGAGCATTCTAGCAAAATCACGATGAGTGCATGTCTCTCTCTCAAAAAGGTGTGCAGCAAGGATGATTGTGACACAACAAAAATAAAAGACTCCTATGATACAATACGCTCCAAGCAAAACACATATCATGTGGTGAATAAAAATATAGCTCCAAGTAATGTTACCGATGGATTGAAGACGAAAGAGGGGATGCCTTCCCGGGGCATCCCCAAGCTTAGGCTTTTTGGTGTAATTGAATTTGGCTTGGGATGCCTTGGGCATCCCTGAGCTTGAGATCTTTCCACTCCTTATCTCTTTGTCCATGAGACCATCACCCAAAACTTGAAAAACTCACAACACAAAACTTAAATAGAAACTCGTGATAACATTAGCAGAAGAAAACAAACTACCACCTCCTTAGGTACTGTAGCAATCTTGATTTCTATTTATATTGGTGTTAGATTACTGTATTCTCACTTTCTCAAGGCTAGTACCCCCCCCCCCCCCGATACTATCCATAGTTTCATCAAAACAAGCAACCAACTCAACAAAAACAGAATATGTCAAAAACAGACCAGTCTATAGCAATTTGTATACTTAGTATGCTTCTGTTATCTAAAAAATTCTGAAAAATTACGACTGCCTGGGCAAACGTCATATCAACTAGAAGTAAAAAGAATCAACTCAAAAGCTCTTTCTGAATAAAAATGAAAAATCATGTCGTGAGCAAAAAGTTTCTGTCTTTTTCGAGCAGGATCAAACAACTATCACCAAGACTAGTCATAAAGGTTTTGCTTGGCTCAAACACAAAAGGAAACACAAAAGACACACTCATAACAGAATTATGATGGTTTGGACACAACAAAACAGAAACAAAAAGATAAATTCATTGGGTTGCCTCCCAACAAGCGCTATTGTTTAACGCCCTTAGCTAGGCATAAGGCGATAGAATCACGTATCGTCGTCTTTGGTTCTCAAACCATAAGTAGCCCTCATCATGGATTCATAAGGCAATCTTATTTTATTTCTAGGAAAGTGCTCCATGCCCTTCTTTAAAGGAAATTGAAATCTAATATTCCCTTCCTTCATATCGATGATTGCACCGATAGTCCTTAGGAAAGGTCTACCAAGAATGATAGGGCAAGTAGGATTGCAATCGATGTCAAGCACAATGAAATCCACGGGTACATAGTTCCTATTTGCAATAATAAGAATATCATTGATCCTTCCCATGGGTTTATTGACAGTAGAATCTGCAAGATGCAAATTAAGAGAACACTCTTCAATCTCATTAAAACCCAGAACATCACATAAAGACTTTGGAATCGCGGAAACACCAGCACCCAAATCACACAAAGCACTGCATTCATAGTTTTTTATTTTGAGTTTGATAGTAGGTTCCCACTCATCATGAAGCTTTCTAGGGATAGAGACTTCCAATTCAAGTTTCTCTTCAAGAGATTTTATCATAGCTTCGACGATATGATCGGTAAAGGCCTTGTTTTGGCTATAAGCGTGTGGAGAGTTTAGCATGGATTGCATCAAGGAAATGCATTAAATCAAGGAGCAACTATCATAATTGAATTCCTTGAAATCCAAAGTATTAATTGCATTACTACTCAAAGTTTTAATGTCTTCTACTCCACTTTCAATGCTTTTAGTATCAAGATAGATGGACTCTGAATCATTGGGGCGTTTTTCAACCAAAGTGGATTCATATCCAGCCCCATCATAATTGGGTTTGACACAAGAAAACAAAGATTCAATGGGAGTCACACCAAGAAGTTTAAGATCTTCGTGATTCTTATCACGAGAACACACCTTTTTAAGCCGTTCATGTCTAGCACGAATTTGGGTAGTTCTTTCTTTGCTCTCACTCATGGAAACATGCATAACTTTGAAAGTTTCATCCATATTGATCTTGGGAGGAGCACATCTAACTTTCAAAGCATCAATAGCACTAGACATTCTATCAGCGCTCTTAGCCAAATCCTCAATTTTGAGTAGTTTTTCCTCTATGGATGCATTGAAAATCTTTTGCGAGTTCATAAACTCTTTGATATTACTCTCTAGATCAGAGGGTAATCTATTTTAATTTCCATGAGTATTGTTGTAGGAGTTGCCAAAGTTATTACAGGAGTTACTAGAAAAAGGCCTAGGGACATACTTTCCTCTAAAAGCATTATTGTTGCCAAAATTATTCCTACCAACAAAATTAACGTCCAAGCTAGCGTTGCTACTCTCAATCAAGGAAGACAAGGGCATATCATTAGGATCTAAAGGAGCACTTCTACTAGCAACCAAATTCATTAACTCATCCATCTTAGCACTCAACGAGTTAATTTCTTCTATAGCGTGTACCTTCTTACTAGTAGGTGACCTTTCAGTGTGCCACTGAGAGTAGTTCGTCATGGTATTGTCTAGGAGTTTTGTGGCTTCTCCTAACGTGATTTCCATGAACGTTCCACCTGAGGCGGAGTCCATGATGTTTCTAGAAGCGAAATTCAAGCAAACGTAGAAGATTTGTATAATCATCTAAAGACTCAAGCCATGAGCGGGACAATTTCTAATCATCAATTTTATTCTCTCCCAAGATTGTGCAACATGTTCATGATCAAGTTGCTTAAAATTCATGATATCATTACGGAGAGAGATAATCTTAGCCGGCGGAAAATACTTGGATATATAAGCATCTTTGCACTTATCCCAAGAATCGACACTATTTTTGGGCAAAGACGAAACTAAGTTTTTGCTCAATCTCGCAACGAGAAAGGAAAAAGCTTCAATTTAATCACATCATTATCCACATCTTTCTTCTTTTGTATATTGCAAAGCTCAGTGATGGTATTAAGATGGGATGCGGCATCTTCACTAGGAAAGCTGGAAAATTGCTCTTTCATAACAAGATTCAGCAAAGCGGCATTGATTTCGTATGACTCCGCACTAGTGGCGGGAGCAATCGGAGTACTAATAAAATTATTATTATTATTAGTATTCGAGAAGTCACAAAGTTTGGTGTTTTTAGTCATGGTGACTTCAGCAAGCAAGCGAGCACACAAGCGAAGAAAGAGCAAGCGAGAGAAAAGGGCGAACGAAAAAGGCAAACGAAAGAGGCAAACGAAGAAAAGGGCAAATCTTTTTGTAAATTTATGTTTTTCAGAAGTGGGGGAGAGGAAAACGAGAGGCAAAAAAGTAAATGCAAGGGATGAGTTTGCGACACTTACTTGGATGAGTTCTTGACTTGATCCTCCCCGGCAACGGCGCCAGAAATTCTTCTTGCTACTTCTCAAACAACAGCGCCAGAAATTGACACATTGATGGAGACTCGCTTGCGTTGGTTTTTCCCTTGAAGAGGAAAGGGTGATGCAGCACAGGAGCAATAAGTATTTCCCTCAGTTTGAGAACCAAGGTATCAATCCAGTAGGAGAATCTCGTCAAGTGCAGAGTATCTGCGCAAACACAAAGAGCTTGCACCGAATGCTATAATGGGGTTGTCGATCCCTTTATGATTGATTGCCAAGTGAGATATGAAGGCGGAAAGTGCAACGAAGTAAAAGTGTAAGGCTGAAAATATAGTGTGGAGTAGACCCGGGGGCTGCTACTGCGACAATAGACCTTCCCTGACAACGGCGACAGGAATCCTGCTGCTACGGCTACGCCTATAGGGACTTCCTTGGCAAATATGCAAAGGATTTCCCCGCGGCCTTGGAGCCTTGCGTTGGTGTTCCCTTGAAGAGGAAAGCGGTAAGTATTTCCCTCAGTTTTGAGAACCAAGGTATTGATCCAGTGGGAGGATCGCGTCAAGTCACAAGTACCTGCACAAACACAAAGAGCTTCCACCCAACGCTATGAAGGGGTTGTTAATCCCTTATAGATTGTTTGCAAAGTGAGAACTGAAAGCAAAAAGTAAAAGCGAAAGTGGAGACGATAGTTGTGAATAGACCCGGGGGCCGTAGTGTTCACTAGTGGCTTCTATCATGAAAGCAAGTAAACGGTGGGTGAACGAATTACTGTCGAGCAATTGATAGAACCGCGCAAAGTCGTGACGTTATCTATGGCAATGATTATATCTATAGGCATCACGTCCAAAACAAGTAGACCGATACTTTCTGCATCTACTACCATTACTCCACACGTCGACCGCTATCCAGCATGCATCTAGTGTATTAAGTCCAAAAGAACATAGTAACACCTTAAGCAAGATGACATGATGTAGATGAACAATCTCAAATATATGGTGAAAGCCCATCTTGTTACCCTTGATGGCAACAACACGATGCGTGCCTTACTGCCCCTTTTGTCACTGGGAAAGGTCACCACACGGTATGAACCCAAAACCAAGCACTTCTCCCATTGCAAGAATCATAGATATAGTTGGCCAAACAAAACCCAAGACTCGGAGAGACTTACAAGTATATCAAATCGTGCATATAAGAAATCAACAAAGACTCAAATATAATTCAGAGATAATCTGATCACAAATCCACAATTCATCGGATCTCGACAAACACACCGCCAAAGAGGATTACATCGGATAGATCTCCATGCAGATCATGGAGAACTTTGTATTGAAGATCCAAGAGAGAGAATAAGCCATCTAGCTACTAACTACGGACCCATAGGTCTGAAGTGGAGTACTCACGAGTCATTGGAGAGGCAATGATGTTGATGTAGATGCCCTCCAACTCCAAAGTCCCCTCCGGCAGGGCACCGGGAAGGGTCTCCAGATGATATCTCGCAGAAACGGAAGCTTGCGGCGGCGGAAAAGTGTTTTCGTGGATGCCCTGATTTTTTCTGGATTTTTAGGGAATTTATAGGCCAAAGAGCTAGGGCAAGGGAGCGCCAGGGAGGCCACAAGCCCTGTTGCCGTGGGCCCCCTTGGCCGCGGCAACATGGCTTGTGGGCACCCTGTGGGTCCAATGCCTTGGCCCTCAAGCCTGCCGATCTTCTTCTGTTCTGGAAAAATTTATTTCGGGGATTTTATTCCGTTTGGACTCTGTTCCAAAATCAGATCTGAAAAGAGTCAAAAACACAGAAAAAACAAGAACTGGCACTTGGCACTGAATTAATAAGTTAGTCCCAAAAACGATATAAAAGGTAAACAAAACATCCAAAGTTGACAAGATAACAGCGTGAAACCATGAAAAATTATAGTTACGTTTGAGACGTATCAGGGGCCATAGTGTTCACTAGAGGCTTCTCTAAAAATAGCAAATATTACGGTGGGTGAACAAATTACTGTCGAGCAATTGATAGAACCGCGCAAAGTCATGACGATATCTAAGGCAATGATCATACATATAAGAATCACGTCCGAGACAAGTAAACCGATACTTTCTGCATCTACTACTATTACTCCACACATCGACCGCTATCCAGCATGCATCTAGTGTATTGAGTTCAGGATGAACGGAGTAACGCCTTAAGCAAGATGACATGATGTAGAGGGATAATCTCAAACCAATGATGAAAACCCCCATCTTTTTACCCTTGATGGCAACAACACGATGTGTGCCTCGCTACCCCTTCTGTCACTGGGTGATGTCACCGCACGGTATGAACCCAAAACCAAGCACTTCTCCCATTGCAAGAATCATAGATCAAGCTGGCCAAAAAAAAACCACAACTCGAAGAGAATTGCAAGGATATGAAATCATGCATATAAGAGATCAGAAGAAACTCAAATAAGATTCATAGATAATCTGATCATAAATCCACAATTCATCGGATCTCGACAAACACACCGCAAAAGAATATTACATCGGATAGATCTCCATGAAGATGATGGAGAACTTTGTATTGAAAATCCAAGAGAGAGAAGAAGTCATCTAGCTACTAGCTATGGACCCGTAGATCTATGATGAACTACTCACGCTTCATCGGAGAGGTCTTGGTGTTGATGAAGAATCCCTCCGTGTCCGAATCCCCCCTCCGACAGGGCACCACAACGTGCCCCAGATGGGATCTTGCGGAGACAGAAGCTTGCGGCGGCGGAAAAGTACTTTCGATGATCTCCTGATTTTTTCTGGAATTTTTGGGAATATATAGGCGAAAGACCTAGGGCAGAGGTGGCCCAGGGAGCCCACAAGCCTGGGAGGCGCGGGCCCCCCTGGCCGCGGCGAGGGGGCTTGTGGGGTCCCTGGTGGCCCCCTGCCCTGGTTCTTGGGTTCCCCGATCTTTTTCTGTTTCGGAAAATATCTTTTTGGAAGTTTCGTTCCGTTCGGACTCTGTTTAAAATCCTCATCTCAAAAGGGTCAAAAACATGGAAAAAACAGGAACTGGCACTTGGCACTGAGTTAATAAGTTAGTCCCAAAAAAGATATAAAAGGCATACAAAACATCCAAAGTTTGACAAGATAATAGCATGAAACCATAAAAAATTATAGATACGTTGGAGACGTATCATGCCATCGCTCTCATATTGCCATTGCATGATCGTAAGATAGCTAGCGAGATGTTTCAACGTCATACACCAAGCTAGATCATTGCACATCCCGGTACACTGCCGGAGGCATTTCCTATAGAGTCATCATCGTTGGAAGCTTTGAGCTGTGAGTAAATAAAAGTGTGATGATCATCATTATTAGAGCATTGTCCCATGTGAGGAAAGAAAAAAAGAGGCCAAAGTTTCCCACACGAAAAAGAGAGGCCAAAGAGCCCAAACAAAAAAAGGAGAGAAAAAGAGAGAAGGGACAATGCTACTATCTCTTTCCACACTTGTGCTTCATAATAGCACTATGTTCTACATGATTGAGAGCCTCTCGTTTTATCACCACCATATGCTAGTGGGAATCTTTATTATGTAACTTGGCTTGTATATTCCAATGATGGGCTTCCTCAAAACTGCCCTAGGTCTTCGTGGGCAAGCAAGTTGGATGCACACCCACTAGTTCTCCTTTTGAGCTTTCCTATACTTATAGCTCTAGTGCATCCTTTGTATGGCAATCCCTACTCATTCACATTGATATCTATTAATGGGAATCTCCATAGCCCTTTGATACGCCAAGTCAATGTGACCATCTCCTCCTTTTTGTCTCACAACCTCCACCACACTGTATTCCACCATAGTGCTATATCCATGGCTCACGCTCATGTATTGCGTGACGGCATGATACGTCTCCAATGTATCTATAATTTTTGATGGTTCCATGCTATTATCTTGTCAAACTTTGGATGTTTTGTATGCCTTTTATATCTTTTTTCGGACTAACTTATTAACTCAGTGCCAAGTGCCACTTCCTATTTTTTCCGTGTTCTTGACCCTTTTCAGAGGAGAATTTTAAACGGTGCCCAAATGGAATAAAACTTCTGAAAATATTTTTTCCAAAACAGAAGATACGCAGGGGACATGAGAACCAAGGCAGAGGCCACCAGGGGAGGCCACAAGCCCCCTAGTCGTGGCGAGAGGGCCGCGCCTAGCAGGCTTGTGGCCCCCCTGTGGCTCGTTTGCCCTACCTCTGCCGCCTATAAATTCCCGGAAAATCCAAAACTACGCGAGAGATCCACGAAAATACTTTTTCGCCACCGCAAGCTTATGTCTTCGCAAGATCCCATCTGGGGCACGTTCCGGTGCCCAGCCGGAGGGGGATTCGGATACGGAGGGCTTCTTCATCAACACCATGGCCTCTCCGATGATGCGTGAGTAGTTCACCATAGACCTTCGGGTCCATAGCTATTAGCTAGATGTCTTCTTCTCTCTCTTGGATCTTCAATACAAAGTTCTCCATGATCTTCATGGAGATCTATCCAATGTAATCTTCTTTTGCGGTGTGTTTGTCGAGATCCGATGAATTGTGGATTTATGATCAGATTATCTATGAATCTTATTTGAGTTTCTTCTGATCTCTTATATGCATGATTTCATATCCTTGTAAAACCAAAGCAAAAATAAAACCATCGGCAATAAAACAACTTGTTTAAAACCAAAGCATAAATAGCATGGCAGTAGGTATAAAATCATCTACATGCTGATACGATGACAACGCAAAAAGAATCAACTAAACCGGATGAATGGTTTGCAAAATATGGCCTCCGGTAGGTCTAAAATAAATCTGATTTAACAAAAAAAATTATTTTTTGTAAAACTGAAAACTACTGGTTCTATCATGTTCTACTCATCAATACGAGATCACAGGAAAAAGAATTTCCTGATTTGGAGTTATGAGCAAAAAGATAAACGCGTTTCTAAATTATACCGAGAATCTGACAGAACTAAAAACAGTTTAAAAACAGACTTAATTTCGTCCTGAAGCTGTTCATCGGGGTTTGACGAATCGGCTCGTGCGTGCGTTCTCACCACGAACAGCGGGGAAAAACGGAACCGTCTCAGTGTGGTGCTTCCGATGGTGCTTCTCCGGTGGCGGTCGGACAAACTCCGGTGACGTGCGCAAACTCCGATGAACGGCTTCGCGAACTCCGGTGGATGGTGAGGTGCTCCGGCGATGGCGGCTTTGGCGTCGGCGCGGTGAGGGGCGGCTCCTCTGCGATCTAGGCGAGATGGGGTGACAGGAGAAAATCGGGACAGGGGAAATCGGGGCCTCGTTTGCCTAGGACTATATCCTCGCGAGGAGTCGTGGCGAGTCTCAAGAGTCTCGGTGTGGGAGGGAACGAGGCACTGGGATCCGGCTCGGGATGAAATACGGTGCGGGCCCTCCCCTGGCAACGACAGGAGGCTAGGGCGCTGGTGCGGTGGAGCAGGGCTCGCTGGAGCGCTAGGGCGATGGATGCACGAGCCTGGGGCTCCTGGCGCTCGTGGCAAAGGGGACTGGCTCGGTGGAGCCTGTTGGCTCGATGCCTGGGCACTCGTAGCTGTATCGCTGGCTGGCTGAGCCTGGCTCGGCCTGGCCAGCTGGTGGGCTTTCCCTTTTTTTTAAAGAAAAAGAACAAAGAGCCTCAAAACAAAAAGGAAAATGTATATATATATATTTCCCTAGCTAACAAATACTAGAAAACATATGTACTAAAATATATATACACACTATAATACTTAAAAAAAGAAAAAATACAACTATTATGTATATATAATATATATACATGTACATATAATATATCTCTAATATATACTATATCTATAGGAACCCTAGTTCTACCTAATGCAAATATTTTGAAAATAGTTTTAATGCAATAGGCCACCCAAATAGCATTTAAAAAATTAACTAAAAATAATTTCGGGCATTATAAAATTTGCGAAACCAAATCGGTAACTCCAAATAATATTCGAAACATTATGCACTTTAATTCGACAGGGGAGAAGTCATATTATCTCCACTCCAATATATTGCCCGCAGTTGCATAATGAATAGAATTTCCAGAAGAACAAATAATGCATAGGAAAATATGAGATGCATATGAATGATCTATTAATATCCGAATTTAAGAAAATTGGGATGTTACAAACCTACCCCCCTTAAGATGAATCTCGCCCTCGAGATTCGGGTTGGCTAGCAAATAGGTGTGGGTGGTCCTGCTTGAGATCCTCCTCTCGTTCCCAAGTAGCCTCTTCTTTTGTATGATGATCCCGCTGAACTTTGCATAATCTGATTGTGTTGGTGCGAGTAACTCTCTCTGCTGTCTCCAGAATCTTAACAGGCTTCTCCTCATATGTCAAGTCAGTCTCCAACTGAATTGCCTCAAGTGGTACTGTATCTCTCAAAGGAACATCTGCCATCTCGGCATGACACTTCTTCAGCTGGGATACGTGAAACACATTATGAACTCCCGACAAAGCTTCTGGCAACTCTAGCTGATAAGCTACTTCTCCTCGACGCTCCAAGATCTTGTAAGGCCCCACAAATCGTGGTGCTAACTTACCTTTGATCCCAAACCTCTTAATACCACGAAGTGGTGAAACTCTAAGGTATGCACGGTCTCCTACCTCATATGTCACCTCCTTACGCTTTGCATCGGCATAACTCTTCTATCTGGATTGTGCTATCTTCAGTCTGTCACGAACCAACCTGACTTTCTCCTCAGCATCTCTAATCAAGTCTGGTCCAAAGAACTGACGCTCTCCAACCTCATCCCACATCAATGGTGTCCTGCACTTCCTGCCATACAGAAACTCAAACAGTGCCATCTGCAAACTAGCCTGATAACTGTTATTATATGAGAACTCTGCATATGGTGAATTATCATCCCAACTGGACCCGTAGTCCAAAGCACAAGCTCTCAACATATCCTCCAATATCTGATTCACCCTCTCAGTCTGCCCATCTGTCTGTGGATGGAATGCTGTACTGAACTCCAGTCTAGTACCCAATGATTCATGCAACTGACGCCAAAATTTAGAAGTGAACTGAGTACCCCTATCAGACACAACCTTCTTTGGAACTCCATGCAGACAGACAATTCTGGACATATAAATCTTAGCTAGCTTAGCACTGGTATATGTAGTCTTTACCGGGATGAAGTGAGCGACTTTAGTCAAACGATCAACAACTACCCAAATAGAATCATAACCTGATCGAGTCCTGGGTAATCCAGTGATGAAATCCATACCAATCTGATCCCACTTCCAATCAGGTATAGGTAAGGGTTGTAACAAACCTGCTGGTTTCTGATGTTCTGCTTTAACTCTCTCGCACACATCACATACTGCAATATACCCAGCAATTTCCCTCTTCAGGCTAGGCCACCAAAATCTCTCCGTCAAATCCAAATACATCTTAGTATTACCTGGGTGAATAGAGTAAGGTGAATCATGCGCCTCGTGAAGAATCAACTTCCTTATATCTACATCCTGAGGTACACAAATACGCTTCTCAAACCATATGGTTCCATGTTCATCCTCATGGAAATCCTTTTCCTTCCCTTTTAGCATATTCACTTTTATCTCAGCAATATACTTATCATCCTTTTGAGCTCCTCTAATTCTGTCAAGCAAAGTAGGCCTTACCTCAAGTGTAGCCAAATAGCCTCTAGGGACCATATCCAATCTCAGATTTCTGAACTGCTCACATAACTCCGGTGGCATATCCTCAATATTAATTGCATTAGCATGGCTCCTACGACTCAATGCATCAGCAACAACATTAGCCTTACCAGGATGATACTGTACATTCAAATCATAATCCTTAATAAGCTCCAACCATCTCCTCTGTCTGAGGTTCAACTCCCTCTGAGTAAATATGTACTTCAGGCTCTTATGATCAGTAAATAGATCACAATGATTACCAACGAGATAATGCCTCCAAGTTTTCAACGCATGCACAACTGAGGCTAACTCCAAATCATGTGTAGGATAATTATGCTCATGATTCTTAAGCTGACGTGAAGCATAAAAAACAACTTTACCTTCCTGCATCAAAACACTCCCAAGTCCCTGACGAGAAGCATCACAATATACCTGGAAGTCTTTATGTATGTCTGGCAGAGTTAAAACTGGTGCTGTGACTAAACGTTGCTTCAACTCCTGAAAGCTAGCTTCACAATCATCAATCCAAACAAACTTATTCCCCTTCTTCAACAATTCAGTCATAGGCTTTGCAATCCTTGAGAAATTCTCAATAAACCTTCTGTAATAACCTGCTAGGCCCAAAAAGCTGCGAATCTCACCAACTGACGTGGGTGTCTCCCACTCTGTCACAGCAGCAACCTTGGATGGATCAACTGCAACTCCATTACCTGATATAACATGGCCAAGGAATGCTACCTCATCTAGCCAAAACTCACATTTACTGAACTTGGCATACAACTGGTGCTCCCTCAGTTTCTCCAACACCAAATGCAAATGCACTTCATGCTCTTGCTTATTCTTGGAGAACACCAATATATCATCAATGAAAACAACCACAAATTTATCCAAGAACTCCATAAACACCTTGTTCATCATATTCATGAAGTATGCTGGGGCATTAGTCAATCCAAATGACATAAAAGTATACTCATACAGCCCATACCTCGTAGTGAAAGCGGTCTTTGGAATATCTTTCTCACGAATCTTTAATTGATGATAACGAGAACGAAGATCAATCTTAGAAAACACAGTAGCTCCCTCCAACTCGTCAAACAGATCATTTATCATAGGCAAAGGATACTTATTCTTAATGGTTACCTCATTGAGAGAACGATAATCAACACACATCCTCAAGGTTCCATCCTTCTTCTCAACAAATAAAACAGGGGCTCCCCAAGGTGATGAACTTGGGCGAATAAATCCTTGTGCCTGTAATTCCCTTAACTGCTTCTTCAATTCCTCCAACTCTTGAGGAGGCATTCCGTATGGTCTCTTTGCAATAGGTCAGTACCAGGTATTAAATCAATAAGAAACTCAATATCTCTACCTAGTGGCATACCTGGCAACTCCTCCGGAAACACATCTGGATAATCCTTCACAACTGGCACCTCTTCCAGGCTACCCCCCTTAAGAGAGTTCACCTACATCCTCTTATGTTGATACTTACATACATATTTGATTCTTTTCCCTCCTGGTGCACTGAGAGAAATAGATCGACTAGCACAATCGATAACTCCTTCATATAATTGTAACCAGTCCATACCCAAAATAATATCCAGACCTTGTGACTTTAATATGATCAAATCTGTAGGGAACTCATGCTTCCCAATAGACAAGTTTAACTGATGACAACCAACACCTACTATCATCTCAGCTCCTGGGGAACTCACTCTAATAGGCATACTAAGGGTTTTGGTTGGCAATCCATGTTTATCAACGAATACCCTCGAAATAAATGAATGCGATGCACCAGTATAAAAAAGAACAAGAGCGGGTACTGAATTGATCAAGAACTTACCAATCACTGCATCAGGCTCATTATAGACCTCCTCCACATTAACATGGTTAACATGACCCTTTTGGAAGGGGTTTGGCTTGATGACTCCAGAATTCCCATTACCGTTATTGCTCTCTGGGCATGCATTGGAATAGTGGCCCATCTTTCTGCACTTGAAGCACTGGACCTGATTAAGGTCTCTCTGCACTGGCACATTCTGGCGGTTCTGGTTATTATTACCTCCATTACCATTACCATTACCGTTGCCATTGTTGCCCTTGTGTCCATTATGATGATGGTGGCCATTATGATTGTGGCCATTACCTCCACTATGATGATGCCCATTACCTCCATGGTGATGATGTCCATTACCTCCATGATTATGATATGAAGTGCATGGCTTCTGCTGTGGTCCTGAATTAAACTTGTTGTTGCTATACTTCCTCTTGCGGTTCTCTATTGCCTGATGCTTTCCCTCAAGCACAATAGCCTTATCAACAAGCTCCTCGTAATTACCAAAAGTGGCCACAGTCAACTGAACTCCCAAATCATCATTCAGTCCCTCCAAGAACTTCTCCTGTCTACCTGCATCAGTATTAACATCATTAGGAGCATAACGTGCCAGTTTATTGAACTCCTCCACATACTCATTAACTGAGCGACCTCCCTGACGCAAGCAGCGAAACTCCTTCTTCTTTAGACTCATGGCGCCAGCAGACACATGTGCGGCGCGGAAAGCTGCCTCAAACTGCGCCCATGTGATAGTATCAATGGGATAGGTGACCAAGTAGTTGTCCCACCAAGCTGCGGCAGGACCCTCCAATAGATGTGAGGCAAACCTCACCCTCTCTGCATCTGTGCATCCAACGGTTTGCAGGTTCCTACCAATAGAACGAAGCCAATCATCCGCCATAATAGGTTCAGGGCTGCTGGAGAACCTCTGAGGATTCAACCTCAAGAACCTAGTAAGCATATCCATAGGTGGGGGAGGCGGTGGGTTGTTGTTGTTATTGTTGGCCAAACTCTGGGCAAGCAACTGGATCAACTGGCCTTGTCCCTCAAGTATTTGTTGCACATATCCTGGCGGTGCATCATTGCCATTTCCATAATTGTTGCCTCCTCCTGCATTCGTGTCCCTAGGCTCACGTCTCGGCGGCATCTGGTGGACAAGAATAGATAAGAAAATAGATAGAATAGGTCTAGAGGACTATAGATATTCTACCCATATGCATATTATGATCAAGGTAATATATATGAGGCAACCAAACAACATAGCACTAACACAAACAAGCATAACAATAATCAAGCATATCTATATATATAGTCGAATAATTCCGACAAGATCCTAATTTAACAAACAAGCAAAATAACAATCAAGCAAGCAACCTAGTATCGTCATGCCACAAAGCGGGCATAATCAGATACGCTAACACGTTAATATCGCAATAAAAACAAAGATAAGTGGTGGTCTCAGCACTAGTTCCTACTTAAGCTGGTCAAGATACTAGAGTGGTTGTCTAATGAAAGAGTAAGATGTAGACAAAGTGTATAGAATAAAGTTTTCACTCCTACAGTCAACGCATTGCTCTGATGCCATCTGTAATGACCAAACCTCGAAGGATTTGAGTCTCTGTGCTTTACTGTGCTAGTCCCTGGATCGACTCGCTAGCACACACAGTATAGATGAAAACTAGAATAGCAAGTGCATCATTTATAATAACGTATGATCCAGAATTTATAAAATATAACAATCTGCATAGCACTTAGCTAGCTCTATTCTATTAAACAGCGGAAAAGTAGCAGAATAATAACGATGAGTCCCATCATAGCCCACTTGCGATGTTGAGTGAAGACTCGCGACCCTAACGGTACCTTACTCCTCGTCTGAATATCCTGCAACATGATACGTTGCAACAATATAGGTCAATACTTTGAATGTATTGGCAAGTTACAGAGGAAAACTAATATAACAGACCTACATGTATATGCATAGTATAACAAGAAAAAGGTTGATGGTTATTTTGCAAAAAGCTGATTTTATCCTCATAGCTACCTAATAGTCAAGTTTTAGTTTGTTTGCTACAATTACTCACATATGGTTGAATTGGCATCTCCAACTCCAACTTATTGCCATCATTAAGTTTCCCACCAAGTTTTATTAAGCGTGTCATCTGTCAAGATCATCCAACAACTGTAATGGCCTAGCTACTCAAAATTTGTTCATAACCGGGGACACGGCTAATCATGATTAGGTTATACACTTTGCAGAGGTTAGTATGCTGTACCCACTGGACCCAACCCGAAGATTGAGACGAAGTCTTTCAGAAGCAGTCACCTAGTCCCACAGGAGGCCCATCCCACCTATCATAGCTACATCAGCTGGCACATCCGGGTAAGGTTTCCACGACTGATCAACTAAGCCAGAGCCCATAATAGCCAGTGGTCGCAGAAGGAAGCTACTAGTCACTAAGTCTGTTTGATCTTTTTGAACCTGGGAAACATCCACTTACATTCAGAGGGTAGAAACCATGATGTTCTTGAAACCACCCAGCAATACCATATCCGCCCAGAGGTGAATTAAATCCTTAATTACTACTCAAATTTATTTTGTAGTAATCCTCACATAATCTCAATGAATACAGGAACCAATCCCCGTCTACATAGCATAGCAAAACCCGATCTTCAATGACGAGGTGATATAGCTCAATAGCATAGCAATAATAATAATATTCCTATACATGCATAAATTTCATAGGGTGATATAATACTACATGCATAGAAAATAATAGGTAAAGGATGATCAACATGTAACTTGCCTTGATTCTGGTTCAGAAAGTCACACTCCTGACAATAATTTGCGTCGCACTCCGCACAATCTACACGTTGCAAACAATCACCAATCAATCACCACAATCACATAACACCAAATAAAACCATCGGCAATAAAACAACTTGTTTAAAACCAAAGCATAAATAGCATGGCAGAAGGTATAAAATCATCTACATGCTGATACGATGACAAGCAAAAAGAATCAACTAAACCGGATGAACGGTTTGCAAAATATGGCCTTCGGTAGGTCTAAAATAAATCTGATTTAACTAAAAATTAATTTTCGTAAAACTGAAAACTACTAGTTCTATCATGTTCTACTCATCAATACGAGATCACAGGAAAAGGAATTTCCTGATTCGGAGTTACGAGCAAAAAGATAAACGCGTTTCAAAATTATACCGAGAAACTAACAGAGCTAAAAATACTTTAAAAACAGACTTAATTTCGTCCTGAAGTTGTTCATCGGGGTTTGACGAATCGGCTCGTGCGTGCGTTCTCACCACGAACAGCGGGGGAAAACGGAACCGTCTCGGTGTGGTGCCTCTGATGGTCCTTCTCTGGTGGCGGTCGGACAAACTCCGGTGACATGCGCAAACTCTGGTGAACGGCTTCACGAACTCCGGTGGATGGTGAGGTGCTCCGGCGATGGCGGCTCCGGCGTCGGCGCGGTGAGGGGCGGCTCCTCTGCGATCTAGGCGAGATGGGGTGACAGGAGAAAATCGGGGCCTCGTTTGCCTGGGACTATATCCTCGCGAGGAGTCCTGGCGAGGCTTAGGAGTCCGGCTCGGTGTGGGAGGGAACGAGGCGCTGGGATCTGACTCGGGATGAAATATGGTGCGAGCCCTCCCCTGGCAACGACAGGAGGCTGGGGCGCTGGAGCAGGGCTCGTTGTAGCGCTGGGGCGATGGATGCAGGAGCTTGGGGCTCCTAGCGCTCGTGGCAAAGGGGACTGGCTCGGTGGAGCCTGGTGGCTCGATGCCTGGGCTCTCTTGGCTGTATCGCTGGCTGGCTGAGCCTGGCTCGGCCTGGCCAGCTGGTGGGCTTTCCCTTTTTTTAAAGAAAAAGAACAAACAGCCTCAAAAGAAAAAGGAAAATATATATATATTTCCCTAGCTAACAAATACTAGAAAACATATGTACTAAAATATATATACACACTATAATACTTAAAAAAATAGAAATAAAATATACCACTAATATATATATATATATATAATATACATATACATATAATATATCTCTAATATATACTATATATATACTATATCTATAGGAACCCTAGTTCCACCTAATGCAAATATTTTGAAAATAGTTTTAATGCAATAGGCCACGCAAATAGCATTTAAAAACTTAACTAAAAATAATTTCGGGCATTATAAAATTGGCGAAACCAAATCGGTAACTCCAAATAATATTCGAAACATTATGCACTTTAATTCGATAGGGGAGAAGTCATATTATCTCCACTCCAATATATTGCCCGCAGTTGCATAATGAATAGAATTTCCATAAGAACAAAAATGCATAGGAAAATATGAGATGCATATGAATGATCTATTAACATCTGAATTTAAGAAAATTGGGATGTTACAGAACCTATCCTTCTTTATCACTTCCTATTAATTGCAACAATAACCAAGGTCTACGTTTGCCTACCCTCAACAAGTTTCAATCCTCATTCTTTTTATATGTGAAGCCATCACTTCCCATAAGATCATTACATGATATTTCATGCTTTTGTTCTATTCTCACTCTTTTGATCATGGCAAGAGGCAAAGCCCTTCAACTAAGACATTCTTTATTATATGGCTCACGAGCTCGAATACATCGGGGGTGACACAAAGCAAAACTCAAGACTAAAACACTAAGACTTTTACTCTACTAGAGAAAGAAAAACTGAAAAGGAAAACTAAAACAAAGGTAAAGGCAAAAGATGTGATGGTGATACAATACTGGGGCAACTCCCCCAAGCTTGGCACAAGCCAAGGGGATTGCCCATACCCATGCTCAGTTGTCTTCCTTTGGTGGTGATGGTGGTGGAGTTGTTGCAATCTTTGACTCCAAGAGGGCCATTAATCTTAGATTTATACCTTGGAGATTTGCAACAGAAACAGGCTCGAAACGAAAAATAGAGGAAATCTGCGTGATGCAGGGGTCAGACCAAACGGAAGTATATATAATGATTTTTTCCAGACCAGAAGGAGTACCCTACATGAAAATGGAGTCCGGGAGGCGCACGAGGTGGCCACTGTTGGGGAACGTCGCATGGGAAACAAAAAATTTCCTACGCGCACGAAGACCTATCATGGTGATGTCCATCTACGAGAGGGGATATTCAATCTACGTACCCTTGTAGACCGTACAACAGAAGCGTTAGTGAACGCGGTTGATGTAGTGGAACGTCCTCACGTCCCTCGATCCGCCCCCGCGAACCGTCCCGCGATCAGTCCCACGATCTAGTGCCGAACGGACGGCACCTCCGCGTTCAGCACACGTACAGCTCGACGATGATCTCGGCCTTCTTGATCCAGCAAGAGAGACGGAGAGGTAGATGAGTTCTCCCACAGCGTGACGGCGCTCCGGAGGTTGGTGGTGATCTTATCTCAGCAGGGCTCCGCCCGAGCTCCGCAGAAACGCGATCTAGAGGTAAAACCGTGGAGATCTGTGGTCGGGCTGCCGTGGCAAAGTGGTGTCAAATCAGCCCTAAAACCTCCGTATATATAGGGGGAAGAGGGGGAGCCTTGCCTTGGGGTCCAAGGACCCCCAAGGACTTCGGCCGAGCCAAGGGTGGCAACCCTCCTCTTCCAAACCGAGTCCAACTAGGTTTGGAAGGAGGAGTCCTCTTTTTTTTTCTTTTCTCTTTGATTTTCTTCCTATGGCGCATAGGGCCTTCTTGGGCTGTCCCACCAGCCCACTAAGGGCTGGTGCGCCACCCACAAGGCCTATAGGCTTCCCCGGAGTGGGTTGCCCCCCCCCAGTGAACACCCGAAACCCATTCGTCATTCCCGGTACATTCCCGGTAACTCCGAAAACCTTCCGGTAATCAAATGAGGTCATCCTATATATCAATCTTCGTTTCCGGACCATTCCGGAAACCCTCGTGACGTTCGTGATCTCATTCGGAACTCCGAACAACATTCGGTAACCAACCATATAACTCAAATACGCATAAAACAACGTCGAACCTTATGTGTGCAGACCCTGCGGGTTCGAGAACTATGTAGACATGACCCGAGAGACTCCTTGGTCAATATCCAATAGCGGGACCTGGATGCCTATATTGGATCCTACATATTCTACGAAGATCTTATCGTTTGAACCTCAGTGCCAAGGATTCATATAATCCCGTATGTCATTCCCTTTGTCCTTTAGTATGTTACTTGCCCGAGATTCGATCGTCAGTATCCGCATACCTATTTCAATCTCGTTTACCGGCAAGTCTCTTTACTCGTTCCGTAATACAAAATCCCACAACTTACACTAAGTCACATTGCTTGCAAGGCTTGTGTGTGATGTTGTATTACCGAGTGGGCCCCGAGATACCTCTCCGTCACACGGAGTGACAAATCCCAGTCTCGATCCATACTAACTCAACGAACACCTTCGGAGATACGTGTAGAGCATCTTTATAGTCACCCAGTTACGTTGCGACGTTTGATACACACAAAGTATTTCTCCGGTGTCAGTGAGTTATATGATCTCATGGTCATAGGAACAAATACTTGACACGCAGAAAACAGTAGCAACAAAATGACACGATCAACATGCTACGTCTATTAGTTTGGATCTAGTCCATCACGTGATTCTCCTAATGACGTGATCCAGTTATCAAGCAACAACACCTTGTTTATAATCAGAAGACACTGACTATCTTTGATCAACTGGCTAGCCAACTAGAGGCTTGCTAGGGACAGTGTTTTGTCTATGTATCCACACATGTAAATAAGTCTTCATTCAATACAATTATAGCATGGATAATAAACGATTATCTTGATACAGGAATTATAATAATAACTATATTTATTATTGCCTCTAGGGAATAATTCCAACAGTCTCCCACTTGCACTAGAGTCAATAATCTAGCCCTCACATCATCATGCGAATTACATTGTAATAAATCTAACACCCATACAGTTCTGGTGTTGATCATGCTTTGCCCGTGGAAGAGGTTTAGTCAGCGGGTCTCCTACAGTCAGATCCGTGTGCACTTTGCATATATTTACGTCCTCCCCTTCGACGTAGTCGCGGATGAGGTTGAAGCGTCGTTTGATGTGTCTGGACTTCTTGTGAAACCGTGGTTCCTTTGCTAGGGCAATGTCACCCGTGTTGTCAGAGAACAAGGTTATTGGATTCAGTGCACTTGGCACCACTCCAAGATCCGTTATGAACTGCTTCATCCAGACACCCTCCTTAGCCGCCTCCGAGGCAGCCATGTACTCCGCTTCACATGTAGAATCTGCTACGACGCTCTGCTTGGAACTGCACCAGCTTACCGCACCCCCATTAAGAATAAATACATATCCGGTTTGCGACTTAGAGTCATCCAGATCTGTGTCAAAGCTTGCATCGACGTAACCTTTTACGGCGAGCTCTTCGTCACCTCCATACATGAGAAACATCTCCTTAGTCCTTTTCAGGTACTTCAGGATATTCTTGACCGCCGTCCAGTGATCCACTCCTGGATTACTCTGGAACCTACCTGCCATACTTATGGCCAGGCTAACGTCCGGTCTAGTGCACAGCATTGCATACATGATAGAACCTATGGCTGAAGCATAGGGGACGGTGCTCATATGCTCTGTATCCTCATCAGTTGCTGGGCACTGAGTCTTACTCAATCTCGTACCTTGTAAAACTGGCAAGAACCCTTTCTTGGATTGTTCCATTTTGAACCTCTTCAAAACTTTATCAAGGTATGTGCTTTGTGAAAGTCCTATCAGGCGTTTTGATCTATCCATGTAGATCTTAATGCCTAGAACGTAAGCAACTTCTACTAGGTCCTTCATAGAGAAACTTTTATTCAAGTAATCCTTTATGCTTTCCAAAAACTCTACGTTGTTTCCAATCAGCAATATGTCATCCACATATAATATTAGAAACGCCATAGAGCTCCCACTCACTTTCTTGTAAATACAAGATTCTCCAACCACTTGTATAAACCCAGATGCTTTGATCACCACATCAAAGCGTTTGTTCCAACTCCGAGATGCTTGCACCAGTCCATAAATGGATCGCTGGAGCTTGCACACTTTGTTAGCATTCTTAGGATCGACAAAACCTTCGGGTTGCATCATATACAACTCTTCCTTAAGGAAACCGTTAAGGAACGCCGTTTTGACATCCATCTGCCAGATTTCATACTCGAAAAATGCAGCTATTGCTAACATGATTCTGATGAACTTAAGCATCGCTACAGGTGAGAATGTCTCATCGTAGTCAACTCCTTGAACTTGTGAAAAACCCTTTGCCACAAGTCAAGCTTTATAAACGGTCACATTGCCGTCAGCGTCCGTCTTCCTCTTAAAGATCCATTTTTTCTGAATAGCCTTGCGGCCCTCAGGTAGTACTTCCGAAGTCCACACTTTGTTCTCATACATGGATCCTATCTCGGACTTCATGGCTTCTAGCCATTTGTTGGAATCTGGGCCCACCATTGCTTCTTCATAATTTGCAGGTTAATTGTTGTCTAACAACATGATTGACAAGACGGGATTACCGTACCACTCTGGAGCAGCACGTGGTCTCGTCGACCTGCGTGGTTCGACCGAAACTTGAACTGGAGTTTCATGATCATCATCATTAACTTCCTCCTCAACCGGCGTCGCAATGACAGAGGTTTCCCCTTGCCCTGCGCCACCATCTAGAGGGATGAGAGGTTCGACAACCTCATCAAGTTCTATCTTCCTCCTACTCAATTCTCTCGAGAGAAACTCCTTCTCGAGAAAAGCTCCGTTTTTAGTAACAAACACTTTGCCCTCGGATTTGAGATAGAAGGTGTACCCAACTGTCTCTTTTGGGTAACCTATGTAGATGCACTTTTCCGCTTTGCGTTCCAGCTTTTCAGGCTGAAGCTTTTTGACATAAGCATCACATCCCCAAACTTTAAGAAACGACAACTTTGGCCTTTTGCCATACCACAGTTCGTATGGTGTCGTCTCAACGGATTTTGATGGTGCCCTATTTAAAGTGAATGCAGCTGTTTCTAATGCATAACCCCAAAACGATAACGGCAAATCGGTAAGAGACATCATAGATCGCACCATCTCTAATAAAGTACGATTACGACGTTCGGACACACCATTACGCTGTGGTGTTCCAGGCGGTGTCAACTGTGAAACAATTCCACATTGTCTTAAGTGAGCACCAAACTCGAAACTCAGATATTCACCCCACGATTAGACCGTAGGAACTTGATCTTCTTGTTACGATGATTTTCAACTTCACTCTGAAATTGCTTGAACTTTTCAAATGTTTCAGACTTGTGCTTCATTAAGTAGACATAACCATATCTACTCAAATCGTCAGTGAAGGTGAGAAAACAACGATATCCGCCCCGTGCCTCCACGCTCATCGGACCGCACACATCGGTATGTATGATTTCCAACAAGTCACTTGCACGCTCCATTGTTCCGGAGAAAGGAATTTTAGTCATCTTGCCCATGAGGCATGGTTCGCACGTGTCAAGTGAATCAAAGTCAAGTGACTCCAAAAGTCCATCGGCATGGAGTTTCTTCATGCGCTTTACACCAATATGACCTAAGCGGCAGTGCCACAAAAATATGGCGCTATCATTGTTAACTCTAAATCTTTTGGTCTCAATGTTATGTATGTGTGTATCACTATCAAGATTCAATATGAACAATCCTCTCACACTGGGTGCATGACCATAAAAGATGTTACTCATAGAAATAGAACAACCATTATTCTCTGAATTAAAAGAGTAACCGTCTCGCAATAAACAAGATCGAGATATAATGTTCATGCTCAACGCAGGCACTAAATAACAATGATTCAAGTTCATAACTAATCCTGATGGTAACTGAAGTGAAACTGTGCCGACGGCGATTGCATCAACCTTGGAACCATTTCCTACGCGCATCGTCACTTCATCTTTCGCCAGCCTTCGTCTATTCCGCAGTTCCTGTTTCGAGTTGCAAATATGAGCAACAGAACCGGTATCGAATACCCAGGTACTACTATGAGAGCCGGTTAAGTACACATCAATAACATGTATATCAAATATACCTGATTTTTCTTTGGCCGCCTTCTTATCAGCCAGATACTTGGGGCAATTGCGCTTCCAGTGACCCATACCCTTGCAATAGTAACACTCTGTTACAGGCTTAGGCCCAGCTTTGGGTTCCTTCGTTGGATTGGCAACAGGCTCGTCGCTCTTCTTTGAATTACCCTTCTTGCCTTTGCCGTTTCTCTTGAAACTAGTGGTCTTATTCACCATCAACACTTGATGCTCTTTACGGAGTTCAGACTCTCCGACTTTCAGCATCGCAAACAACTCGCCGGGAGACTTGTCGATCCCGTGCATGTTGTAGTTCAACACAAAGCCTTTATAGCTTGGCGGCAATGATTGAAGGATTCTGTCAGTGATAGCCTCTTGCGGGAGTTCAATTCCCAGCTCAGCTAGACGGTTTGAGTACCCAGACATTTTGAGCACATGTTCACTGACAGACGAGTTCTCCTCCATCTTGCAAGCATAGAATTTATCGGAGGTCTCATACCTCTCGATCCGGGCGTTCTTCTGAAAGATAAACTTCAACTCTTGGAACATCTCAAACGCTCCATGACGCTCAAAGCGACGTTGAAGTCCCGGTTCTAAGCCATACAAGACTGCACATTGAACTACCAAGTAGTCCTCCTTACGTGCTAACCAAGCGTTCTTAACATCCTGGTCAGCCGTAGCGGGTAGTTCATCTCCTAGCGCAGCATTAAGGACATAATCCTTCTTCCCAGCTTGTAAGATTAGCTTAAGATTACGAGCCGAGTCTACAAAGTTGCTTCCATCATCTTTCAACTTAGCTTTCTCTAGGAACGTATTAAAATTCAGGGTGACTGTCGCGTGAGCCATGATCTACAACACAAATATATTCAAAGTGGACTTAGACTATGTTCAAGATAATTAGAGTTTAACTTAATCAAATTACTCGCTAAACTCCCACTCAAAAAGTACATCTCTCTAGTCATTTGAGTGGTTCATTATCCACTTACACTAGCTCAAGTCCGATCATCACGTGAGTTGAGTATAGTTTCAGTGGTAAGCATCCCTATGCTAATCATATCATCTATATGATTCATGATCGACCTTTCGGTCTCATGTGTTCCGAGGCCATATCTGCACATGCTAGGCTCGTCAAGCTTAATCCGAGTGTTCCGCGTGCGCAACTGTTTTGCACCCGTTGTATGTGAACGTTGAGTCTATCACACCCGATCATCACGTGGTCTCTCGAAACGACGAACTATAGCAACGGTGCACAGTCGGGGAGAACACAATTTCGTCTTGAAATTTTAGTGAGAGATCACCTCATAATGCTACCGTCGTTCTAAGCAAAATAAGGTGCATAAAAGGATTAACATCACATGCAATTCATAAGTGACATGATATGGCCATCATCGTGTGCTCCTTGATCTCCATCACCAAAGCACCGGCACGATCTTCTTGTCACCGGCGCCACACCATGATCTCCATCAACGTGTCGCCATCGGGGTTGTCGTGCTACTCATGCTATTACTACTAAAGCTACATCCTAGCAAAATAGTAAACGCATCTGCAAGCACAAACGTTAGTATAAAGATAACCCTATGGCTCCTGCCGGTTGTCGTACCATCGACGTGCAAGTCGATATTATCTATTACAACATGATCATCTCATACATCCAATATATCACATCACATCGTTGGCCATATCACATCACAAGCATACCCTGCAAAAACAAGTTAGACGTCCTCTAATTTTGGTGTTGCATGTTTTACGTGGTGACCATGGGTATCTAGTAGGATCGCATCTCACTTACGCAAACACCACAACGGAGATATATGAGTTTCTATTTAACCTCATCCAAGGACCTCCTCGGTCAAATCCGATTCAACTAAAGTTGGAGAAACTGACACTTGCCAGTCATCTTTGAGCAACGGGGTTACTCGTAGCGATGAAACCAGTCTCTCGTAAGCGTACGAGTAATGTCGGTCCAAGCCGCTTCAATCCAACAATACCGCGGAATCAAGAAAAGACTAAGGAGGGCAGAAAAACGCACATCACCGCCCACAAAAACTTTTGTGTTCTACTCGAGAAGACATCTACGCATGAACCTAGCTCATGATGCCACTGTTGGGGAACGTCGCATGGGAAACAAAAAATTTCCTACGCGCACGAAGACCTATCATGGTGATGTCCATCTACGAGAGGGGATATTCAATCTACGTACCCTTGTAGACCGTACAACAGAGGCGTTAGTGAACGCGGTTGATGTAGTGGAACGTCCTCACGTCCCTCGATCCGCCCCGCGAACCGTCCCGCGATCAGTCCCACGATCTAGTGCCGAACGGACGGCACCTCCGCGTTCAGCACACGTACAGCTCGACAATGATCTCGGCCTTGTTGATCCAGCAAGAGAGACGGAGAGGTAGATGAGTTCTCCGGCAGCGTGACGGCGCTCCGGAGGTTTGTGGTGATCTTATCTCAGCAGGGCTCCGCCCGAGCTCTGTAGAAACACGATCTAGAGGTAAAACCGTGGAAATATGTGGTTGGGCTGCCGTGGCAAAGTTGTGTCAAATCAGGCCTAAAACCTCCGTATATATAGGGGGAAGAGGGGGAGCCTTGCCTTGGGGTCCAAGGACCCCCAAGGACTTCGGCCGAGCCAATGGGGGCAACCCTCCCCTTCCAAACCGAGTCCAACTAGGTTTGGAAGGAGGAGTCCTTCCCCCTTTTCCCACCTCCTCTTTTTTTTCTTTTCTCTTTGATTTTCTTCCTATGGCGCATAGGGCCTTCTTGGGCTGTCCCACCAGCCCACTATGGGCTGGTGCGCCACCCCCAAGGCCTATGGGCTTCCCCGGAGTGGGTTGCCCCCCCCGGTGAACACCCGGAACCCATTCGTCATTCCCGGTACATTCCCGGTAACTCCGAAAACCTTCCGGTAATCAAATGAGGTCATCCTATATATCAATCTTCGTTTCCGGACCATTCCGGAAACCCTCGTGATGTTCGTGATCTCATCCGGAACTCCGAACAACATTCGGTAACCAACCATATAACTCAAGTACGCATAAAACAGCATCTTTATAGTCACCCAGTTACGTTGCGACGTTTGATACACACAAAGTATTCCTCCGGTGTCAGTGAGTTATATGATCTCATGGTCATAGGAAAAAATACTTGACACGCAGAAAACAGTAGCAACAAAATGACACGATCAACATGCTACGTCTATTAGTTTGGATCTAGTCCATCACGTGATTCTCCTAATGACGTGATCCAGTTATCAAGCAACAACACCTTGTTTATAATCAGAAGACACTGACTATCTTTGATCAACTGGCTAGCCAACTAGAGGCTTGCTAGGGACAGTGTTTTGTCTATGTATCCACACATGTAAATAAGTCTTCATTCAATACAATTATAGCATGGATAATAAACGATTATCTTGATACAGGAATTATAATAATAACTATATTTATTATTGCCTATAGGGCATAATTCGAACAGCCACAAACCCTCACGGCGCGGCCAGGGGTGGGCCCGCTCCGTGCAGGCTTGTCGCCTCCTCGCGCACTTTCCCGACTACTTCCAATTTTTGTATTTTTTCAAATATTCCAAAACGGAGAAAATTTCTTACTGTAAAAGTTTTGGACTCTGATTTCTTACCGAATCACATACCTCTTTGTTTCGGAGTCTGAAACAGGTTGATAAATGTCCCTTAGGTATTCTTCCGGAGTTATGGTATTGATGATATTAGTTTCAACATTTATGGGAGTACCTGAGATATAATGCTTGATTCTTTGTCTATTTACCACTCTCGGACAATTACCTTCCGTGTTGTTGATCTTGATAGCACCGGAACGATATACTTCCTCGACAACATAGGGACCTTCCCATTTAGAGAGAAGCTTACCTGCAAAGAATCTTAAACGAGAGTTGTATAGCAAGACATAATCACCTACATTGAACTCACGCTTTTGTATCCTCTTATCATGCCACCTCTTAACCTTCTCTTTGAACAACTTGGCATTCTCATATGCCTGAGTTCTCGATTCATCAAGCAAGCTAATGTCAAATAACCTCTTCTCACCGGCAAGTTTAAAATCAAAGTTGAGCTCTTTGATTGCCCAATAAGCTTTATGCTCTAGCTCAAGAGGTAAATGACATGCTTTACCGTACACCATATTGTACGGAGACATGCCCCTGGGATTCTTATAGGCAGTTCTATAAGCCCAAGTGCATCATCGAGCTTCTTAGACCAATTCTTTCTAGACCTGTTAACACTCTTTTGCAGAATTAGTTTAATCTCTCTGTTGCATAGCTCTACTTAACCACTGGACTGAGGGTGATAGGGAGACGCAATTCTATGGTTGACATCGTACTTAGCAAGCGTTTTACGGAAAGCACCATGAATGAAGTGTGAACCACCGTCGGTCATTAGATATCTAGGGACTACAAATCTAGGGAAGATAACTTCTTTCAGCATCCTGATAGAGGTGTTGTGATCAGCACTACTAGTGGGGATCGCTTCTACCCACTTAGTGACATAATCAACAGCAACTAGGATATGAGTATACCCATTGGATTTGGAAAAAGGTCCCATATAATCAAAGCCCCAAACATCAAACGGTTCAATGACAAGTGAATAGTTCATAGGCATTTCCTGACGTTTGCTAATATTACCTATTCTTTGACATTCGTCACAAGACAAGACAAACCTACGGGCATCCTTGAAGAGAGTGGGCCAATAGAAACCTGATTGCAATACCTTGTGTGCAGTTCTATCTCCCGCATGGTGTCCTCCGTAGGCCTCGGAGTGACACTTATGTAGGATCTGTCCCTGTTCATGTTCAGGTACACAACGTCTAATAACACCATCTACTCCTTCCTTATGAAGGTGAGGATCATCCCAAAAGTAGTGTCTCAAGTCAAAGAAGAATTTCTTCTTTTGCTGGTACGTGAAACTAGGTGGTATATATTTGGCAACGATATAGTTTGCATAATCATCATACCACGGTGCACTACATGAAGCATTGATGACATTCAGTTGCTCACCGGGAAAGCTATCATCAATAGGTTGTGGGTCATCAAGAACGTTCTACAACCTAGACAAGTTATCTGCTATTCGGTTATCAGCACCCTTTCTGTCAACAACGTGCAAATCAAATTCTTGTAGCAAGAGAACCCATCTGATAAGCCTAGGTTTAGCGTCCTTCTTCTCCATGAGGTACTTAATAGCAGCATGATCAGTGTGAATAGTGACTTTGAAATCAACTACGTAAGACCTGAACTTTTCACATGCAAACACGATTGCTAAAAATTCATTCTCCGTAGTAGCATAGTTTCTGTGGGCACTGTCTAGAGTTTTACTAGCGTAGTGAATGACATTCGACTTCTTATCGACTCTTTGCCCTAGAACAACACCAACTGCATAATCACTAGCATCACACATGATTTCGAAAGGTAAGTTCCAATCAGGTGGTTGAACAATAGGTGCAGTTATCAAAGCCCTCTTAAGTATTTCGAAGGCTTCCTCACAATCATCGTCAAAAACAAAAGGAATATCCTTTTGCAAGATATTTTGAAGAGGCCTAGAAATCTTAGAGAAGTCTTTGATGAACCTTCTATAGAAACCAGCATGACCAAGGAAACTTCTTATACCTTTGATATCTGTGGGGTATGGATTTTTCTCGATTGCATCAACCTTAGCCTTATCGACTTCAATACCTCTTTCAGAAATTTTATGTCCTAAGACGATGCCTTCATTAACCATAAAGTGGCACTTCTCCTAATTCAAGACAAGATTTGTGTCTTTACATCTCTGTAAGACTCGATCAAGGTTGCCGAGGCAATCATCAAAGGAAGACCCGTAAACGGATAAGTCATCCATGAAAACCTCAACAATCTTTTCACAAAAGTCGGAGAATATAGCCATCATACATCTTTGAAAGGTGGCACGTGCATTACATAAACCAAAAGGCATACATCTATAAGCAAAGGTACCGAAAGGGCAGGTGAAAGTGGTTTTCTCATGATCAGATTGTGCAACTCGTATTTGGGAGAAACCAGAATAACTGTCTAGAAAGCAGAAGTGTGTGTGTTTAGACAGCCTTTCTAGCATTTGGTCGACAAAAGGCACAGGGTAATGATCTTTCTTAGTGGCCTTATTCAACTTCCTAAAATCATTCTTATCATTAGGGACAACGGTAATGCCTCCCTTCTTAGTGACGCAGTGCACCGGACTCACCCAATCGCTATGAGCAACATGATAGATAATAGCCGCTTCCAGGAGCTTTAGTATTTCTTTTCTTACTACCTCTTTCATCTTAGGATTCAATCTCCTTTGATGATCAACAACTGGTTTGAAATCAGGATCGGTTTTAATCTTGTGATGGCATAGAGTTGGACTAATGCCCTTAAGATCATCAAGAGTATATCCAATAGCAGCACGATGCTTCCTCAGAGTTTTTAGTAACTTCTTTTCTTCATGCTCTGAGAGGCTAGCACTAATAATGACAGGATATATCTCCTTTTCATCAAGATAGGCATACTTAAGAGTATCAGGCAACTGTTTAAGCTCGAACACAGGATCACCCTTTGGTGGAGGTGGATCCCCAAGCAGTTCGACAGGCAAGTTATTCTTAAGAATAGGATATCGTTCTAAGGCAACTCTATCTATGTCATCCCTTTCATCCATATGCATATCATTTTCATGCTCAAGCAAGTATTGCTCTAAGGGATCAGTAGGAGGCATGATAATCGAAGCTAAGGCAATAGTTTCATCCTTACTAGGCAACTCCTTTTCATGAGGTTGCCTACCAAACTTGGAGAAATTGAACTCATGTGACACACCTTCAAAGCCAACAGTGACAATTTGCTTCTCACAGTCAATATGACAATATTGAGAAAAAGTCTGCCAAATATGATGGGACAAAAGCTATCTTGAGCGGTAGCAAGAACGAGGAAATCAGCAGGATACTTCGTTTTACCACACAAGACTTCAACGTCCCTAACAATTCCTACAAGGCAAATAGTATCTCTATTGGCAAGCTGAATAGTGACATCAATAGGCTCTATCTCAACAGGTGCAATCTCATCTTTGATTTCATCGTATAAGGATTGAGGTATTGCACTAACAATAGCAGCCAGGTCACATAAACCATGATAAAAATGATCTCCTATCTTAACAGAAACCACCGACATGCCAACAACAAGCCTATGTTTGTCTCTAACGTGAGGTTTAGCAATTCTAGCAGCATTTTCACAGAAGTGAATATTATGTCCCTCAACTTCTTCAGACAGAAGATCTTTGATAATAGCAATGCTAGGTTCAACTCTAATTTGCTCAGGGGGTGTAGGTGTTCTAATATAGCCTCTACGTATCACAGTTCAAGCTTTAGAATGATCCCTTATCCTAACAGGGAAACGTGGTTTCTCAGTGTAAGCACTTGGAACCACAGGATCATTATAGGAAATGACTCTCTCTTCAACTGGAGTGGGTTTGACTACATTGACTTCTAAAGGAGGATGATATTTAAACCACTTCTCTTTGGGTAGATCAATATGGGCAGCAAATGATTCACACAATGAAGCTACTATCTCAGAGTCAAGTCCAAACTTAGTGCTAAAGTCACAAAAAGTATTTGTCTCAACAAAGGATTTAACACAGTCAAAAGTTTAATTCATACCGGACTCCTTACCTTCTTCAAGCTCCCAATCTTCAGAGTTGCATTTAATTCTCTCCAAAAAAAATCCATTTGAAGTCAATATCTCTCTTCATAAAAGAACAGGTACAAGAAGTGTCAAGCATGGTGCAATCATCATGAGAAAGCCGAGCATAGAAGTTCTGAATGATGATTTCTCTCGAGAGCTCATGATTGGGGCCTGAATATAACATTGATTTAAGACTCCCCCAAGCTTGAGCGATTCTTTCTCTGTCACGAGGCCAAAAATTATAAATATAATTCCGCTCACGATGTACTAAATGCATAGGATAAAACTTTTGATGAAATTCAAATTTCAACCGATTGTAGTCCCAGGATCCAGTATCATCACATAGCCTATACCATGTCAACGCCTTATCCTTCAAAGATAAAGGAAAGACCTTCTTCTTGGCCTCATCCTTGGGCATACCTGCAAGCTTAAATAAACCTCAAATTTCATCTACATAGATTAGATGCAAGTCTGGATGTGATGTTCCATCTCCTGTAAAAGGATTAGCCAACAGTTTCTCTAACATATCCGAAGGAAATTCAAAGCAAATATTTTCAGTAGGTGCAGCAGGTTGAGGAGCAACTCTCTGAGCTTCCGTTCGAGATGAAGATACCCCGAACAAGCCCCTCAAAGGATTAGTGTCCATAGTGACAAGTGACAACAAATTTCAGCACACTATATGAATGTTTCGTTACCAAGTTCCACTTACCAAAGGCGCTTCACTCCCCGGCAACGGCGCCAGAAAAGAGTGTTGATGACCCACAAGTATAGGGTATCAATCGTAGTCCTTTCGATAAGTAAGAGTGTCGAACCCAACGAGGAGCAGAAGGATCTGACAAGTGGTTTTCAGCAAGGAAATATCTGCAAGCACTAAAACTATCGGTAACAAGTGATTGTGTGGTGCGATGATTCGTAGCAAGCAACAAGTAACAAAAGTAGAAATGGTGCAACAAAGTGGCCCAATCCCTTTTGTAGGAAGGGACAAGCCTGGACAAAGTCTTATAGGAGGAAAAACGCTACCGAGGACACACGGGAATTTCGGTCATGCTAGTTTTCATCATGTTCATATGATTCGCGTTCGTTACTTTGATAGTTTGGTATGTGGGTGGACCGATGCTTGGGTACTGCCATTACTTGGACAAGCATCCCACTTATGATTAAGCCCTCTCGCAAGCATCCGCAACTACGAAAGAAGAATTAAGACAAAGTCTAACCATAGCATTAAACTAGTGGATCCAAATCAGCCCCCTACGAAGTAACGCATAAACTAGGGTTTAAGCTTATGTCACTCTAGCAACCCATCATCTACTTACTACTTCTCAATGCCTTCCTCTAGGCCCAAATAATGGTGAAGTGTTATGTAGTCGATGTTCACATAACACCACTAGAGGAAAAACAACATACAACACATCAAAATACCGAACGAATACCAAATTCACATGACTACTATTAGCATGACTTATCCCATGTCCTCAGGAACAAAAGTACTACTCACAAAGCATAATCATATTCATGACCAGAGAGGTAATGAGTAGCATCAAGGATCTGAACATAAATTCTTCCACCAAGTAATCCAACTAGCATCAACTACAAAGAGTAATCAACACTACTAGCAACCTTACAAGTACCAATCGGAGTCGAGAGACGGAGATTGGTTACAAGTGATGGACTAGGGTTTGGAGATGAGATGGTGCTGATGAAGATGTTGATTGTGGCGAGTCCCCGCCGACGAGAGGAGTGTTGGTGATGACGATGGCGACGATTTGCCCCTCCGGGAGGGAAGTTTCCCCGGCAGGATCGTCTTGTCGGACCTCTAGATTGGTTCTGCTCAAGTTCCGCCTCGTGGTGGCAGCGAAACCACGAAAAAGCTCCTCCCTGATTTTTTCCTGGACGAAACCCTCCATATAGAAAAAGAGGGGGGCAAGTGGGCCTGCTGGGTGCCCACAAGCCCTCATGGCGCAGCCTGGGGGGTGGTCGCGCCGTGCAGGCTTGTGGCCACCTGCACGCCCCCCTCTAGCACTTCTTCGGCCCAGTATTTTTGATAAATCGGGAAAAAATCCTCGTTGATTTTTACGGTGTTTGGAGTTGCGGAGAATAGGTATCTCAAACTTGCTCCACTTTCAGGCCAGAATTCTAGTTGCCGGTATTCTCCCTCTTCATGTAAACCTTGCAAAATAAGAGAGAAAAGGCATAAGAATTGTACCGTGAAGTGAAATAACAGCCCAAGAAGCGAGAAATATCAACATGAAAACATGATGCAAAATGGACGTATCAGTGAGTAGTCACTTTTGTTCGTGAGGACATGGGATAAGTCTTGCTATAAGTAGTCATGTGAATTTGGTATTCGTTCGATATTTTGATGCGTTGTATGTTGTTTTTCCTATAGTGGTGTTATGTGAACGTCGACTACATAACACTTCATCATTATTTGGGCCTAGAGGAAGGCATTGGTAAGTAATAAGTAGATGATGGGTTGCTAGAGTGATGGAAGCTTAAACCCTAGTTTATGCGTTGCTTCATAACGAGCAGATTTGGATCCACTAGTTTAATGCTATGGTTAGACTTTGTCTTAATTCTTCTTTTGTAGTTGCGGATGCTTGCGAGAGGGGTTAATCATAAGTGGGATGTTTTTCCAAGTAAGGGCAGCACCCAAGCACCGGTCCACCCACATATCAAACTATCAAAGTAGCGAACGCGAATCATATGAACATGATGAAAACTAGCTTGACAGAAATTCCCATGTGTCCCCGGGAGCGCTTTACCTCATATAAGAGTTTGTCCAGGCTTGCCCCTTTCTACAAAAGGGATTGGGCCACTTTGCTGCACCTTTGTGACCATTGTTACTTACTACTTGCTATGAAGTATCTTATCACACAAGTATCTTTTACCGATAATCTCAGTGCCTGCACAGAACACCTTGCTGGAAACCACTTGTCAGTTCCTTCTGCTCCTCGTTGGGTTCGACACTCTTACTTATCGAAAGGACTAAGATAGATCCCCTACACTTGTGCGTCATTAAGACACTTTTCTGGCGCCGTTGCCGGGGAGTGAAGCGCCTTTGGTATGTGGAATTTGGTAAGGAAACATTTATATAGTGTGCTGAAATTTATTATCACTTGTCACTATGGAAACTAATCCTTTGAGGAGCTTGTTCGGGTATCTTCACCTCGAACGGAAGCACAAGGAGTTGCTCCTCAACCTAATGCACCTTCTGAAAATATTTGTTATGAAATTCCTTCGGGTATGCTAGAGAAAATGTTGGCTAATCCTTTTTCAGGAGATGGAACATCACATCACGACTTGCATCTAATCTATGTAGGTGATGTTTGTGGTTTATTTAAGCTTGCAGGTTTGCCCGAGGATGAAGTAAAGAAGAAGGTCTTTCCCTTATATTTGAGGGATAAAGCATGGACATGGTATAGGCTATGTGATGATACTGGATCATGGAACTACAACCGATTGAAATTGGAATTTCATCAAAAGTTTTATCCTATGCATCTGGTACATCGTGATCGGAATTATATTTATAATTTTTGGCCTCGTGATAGAGAAAGTATCGCTCAAGCTTGGGGGAGGCTTAAGTCAATGTTATATTCATGCCCCAACCATGAGATTTCGAGAGAAATTATTAATTAGAACTTTTATGCTCGCCTTTCTCATGATTATCGCACCATGCTTGACACTTCTTGTATCGGTTCTTTTATGAAGAGAGATATTGACTTCAAATGGAATTTATTGGAAAGAATTAAACGCAACTCTGAAGAGTGGGAGTTTGATGAACGTAAGGAGTCAGGTATGAATCTTAAGTTCGATTGCGTTAAATCCTTCGCTGAAACAAATACTTTTTTTGATTTTAGCGCTAAACATGGACTTGACTCTGAGATAGTAGCTTCGTTATGTGAATCATTTGCTGCTCATATTAATCTCCCTAAAGAGAAGTGGTTTAAATATCATCCTCCCTTAGAAGTCAATGTGGTTAAACCCAATCCAGTTGAAGAGAAAGTCATTGCTTATAATGATCCTATTGTTCCTAGTGCTTACATTGAGAGACCACCTTTCCCTGTTAGAATAAAGGATCATTCTAAAGCTTCAACTGTGATATGTAGGGGCTACATTAGAAAACCTACACCCCCTGAGCAAATTAGAGTTGAACCTACCATTGCTATTATCAAAGATCTCCTATCCGACAATGTTGATGGCCATGCCATACACTTCTGTGAAGATGCTGCTAGAATTGCTAAACTTCATGCTAGAGACAAACATAGGCCTCTTGTTGGCACGCGTGTTGTTTCTGTTAAGATAGGAGATCATTGTTATCATGGTTTATGTGACGTGGGTGCTAGTGTTAGTGCAATACCACAATCTTTATATGATGAAATTAAATACGAGAGTGCACCTGTCGAAATGGAACCTATTGATGTCACTATTCAGCTTGCCAATAGAGATACTATCTGCCCTTTGGGAATTGTTAGAGATGTTGAAGTCTTGTGCGGTAAAACTAAGTGTGCTGCTGATTTTCTCGTTCTTGCTACCACACAAGATAGCTTTTGTCCCATCATATTTGGCAGACCTTTCCTCAATACTGTCAATGCTCATATTGACTGTGGGAAGCAAACTGTCACTGTTGGCTTTGAAGGTGTGTCACATGAATTCAATTTCTCCAATTTTGGTAGACAACCTCATGAAAAAGAATTGTCTAGTAAGGATGAAATTATTTCCCTAGCTTCTATTGTTATGCCTCCTACTGATCCTTTAGAGTAATACTTGCTTGAGCATGAAAATGATATGCATATGGATGAAAGGAATGAGATAGATACAGTTATCTTTGAACAACATCCTATCCTTAAGAATAATTTGCATGTTGAACTGCTTGGAGATCCACCCCCACCAAAGGGTGATCCTGTGTTCGAGCTTAAACAGTTACCTGATACTCTTAAGTATGCTTATCTTGATGAAAAAGAGATATATCATGTTATTATTAGTGCTAGCCTTTCAGAGCATGAAGAAAAGAAATTATTGAAAACTCGGAGGAAGCACCGTGCTGCTATTGGTTCCACTCTATGCGAGCACAAAATTAAAACCGATCCTGATTCCAAACCAGTTGTCGATCATCAACGGAGATTAAATCCTAAGATGAAAGAGGTAGTAAGAAAAGAAATACTAAAGCTCCTGGAAGCAGGTATTATCTATCATGTTGCTCATACTGATTGGGTAAGTCTGGTGCATTGCGTCCCTAAGAAGGGACGTATTACCGTTGTCCCTAATGATAAAGATGTATTGATCCCACAGAGGATTATTACTGGCCATAGGATGGTGATTGATTTTAGGAAATATAATAAAGCCACGAGGAAAGATCATTACCATTTGCCTTTTATTGACCAAATGCTAGAAAGATTATCTAAACACACACGCTTCTGCTTTCTAGATGGTTATTCTGGCTTCTCCCAAATACCTGCTGCATAATCTGATTAGGATAAAACCACTTTTACCTGCCCTTTCGGTACCTTTGCTTACAGACGTATGCCTTTTGGCTTATGTAATGCACCTACTACCTTTCAGAGATGTATGATGGCTATATTCTCTGACTTTTGTGAAAAGATTGTTGAGGTTTTCATGGATGACTTCTCCGTTTACGGGTCTTCTTTTGATGATTGCCTCAGCAACCTTGATCGAGTTTTGCAGAGATGTAAAGGTACCAACCTTGTCTTGAATTGGGAGAAGTGCCACTTTATGGTTAATGAAGGCATCATCTTAGGACATAAAATTTCTGAAAGAGGTATTAAAGTCGATAAGGCTAAGATTGATGCGATCGAGAAAATGCCATGCCCTACAAACATTAAATGTATAAGAACTTTCCTTGGTCATGCTGGTTTCTATAGAAGGTTCATTAAGGACTTCTGTAAGATTTCTAGGCCTCTTACCAATCTCTTGCAAAAGGATATTCCTTTTGTTTTTGACGATGATTGTGAGGAAGCCTTTGAAATACTCAAGAAGGCCTTGATAACTGCACCTATTGTTCAACCACCTGATTGGAACCTACCTTTTGAAATTATGTGTGATGCTAGTGATTATGTTGTTGGTGTTGTTCTAGGACAAAGAGTTCATAAGAAATTGAATGTTATTCATTATGCTAGTAAAACTCTAGACATTGCCCAAAGAAACTATGCTACTAGTGAAAAGGAATTTTTAAAAGTCGTGTTTGCATGTGAAAAGTTCAGATCTTACATTGTTGATTCCAAGGTTACTATGCACACTGATCATGCTGCTATTAAGTATCTCATGGAAAAGAAAGATGCTAAACCTAGACTTATCAGATGGGTTCTCTTGCTACAAGAATTTGATTTGCATGTTGTTGATAGGAAGGGTGCTGAGAACCCCGTAGCAGATAACTTGTCTAGGTTGGAGAATGTTCTTGATGACCCACAACCTATTGATGATAGCTTTCCTGATGAGCAACTGAACGTCATCAATGCTTCACGTAGTACACCGTGGTATGCTGATTATGCAAATTATATTGTTGCCAAATATATACCACCCAGTTTCACTTACCAGCAAAAGAAGAAATTCTTCTTTGATTTGAGACATTACTTTTGGGATGATCCTCACCTTTATAAGGAAGGAGTAGATGGTGTTATTAGACGTTGTGTGCCTGAGCATGAACAGGGACAGATCCTACAGAAGTGTCACTCTGAGTCTTACGGAGGACACCATGCGGGAGATAGAACTGCACACAAGGTATTGCAATCCGGTTTCTATTGGCCTACTCTCTTCAAGGATGCACGTAAGTTTGTCTTGTCTTGTGATGAATGTCAAAGAATAGGTAATATCAGTAAACATCACGAAATGCCTATGAATTATTCACTTGTCATTGAACCATTTGATGTTTGGGGTTTTGATTATATGGGACCTTTTCGAAAGTCCAACGGGTATACTCATATCCTAGTTGCTGTTGATTATGTTACTAAGTGGGTAGAAGCTATCCCAACTAGTAGAGTTGATCACAACACTTCTATTAGCATGCTTAAAGAAGTTATTTTCCCTAGATTTGGAGTCCCTAGATATTTAATGACTGATGGTGGTTCACATTTCATTCATGGTGCTTTCCGTAAAACGGTTGCTAAGTATGATGTCAACCATAGCATTGCATCTCCCTATAATCCTCAGTCCAGTGGTCAAGTACAGCTAAGTAATAGAGAGATTAAACTAATTCTGCAAAACACTGTTAATAGGTCTAGAAAGAATTGGTCTAAGAAGCTGGATGATGCACTGTGGGCTTATAGAACTCCTTATAAGAATCCCATGGGCATGTCTGTGTACAAAATGGTTTACGGTAAAGCTTGTCATTTACCTCTTGAGCTAGAACATAAGGCTTATTGGGCAATCAAAGAGCTCAACTTTGATTTCAAACTTGCTGGTGAGAAGAGGTTATTTGATGTTAGCTCACTTGATGAATGGAGAGCTCAGGCATATGAAAATGCCAAGTTATTTAAAGAAAAATTTAAGAGGTGGCATGATAAAAGGATACTGAAACGTGAGTTCAATGTAGGTGATTATGTCTTGCTATACAATTCTCGTTTAATATTTTTTGCACGCAAGCTTCTCTCTAAATGGGAAGGTCCTTACATTGTTGAGGAAGTATATCGTTCCGGTGCCATCAAGATCAACAACACAGAAGGTTATTTTCCGAGAGTGGTAAATGGGCAAAGAATCAAGCATCATATCTCAGGTACTCCCATAAATATTGAAAGCAATATTATTAATACCATAACTCCGGAGGAGTACATAAGGGATATTTATCAGCCTCTTTTAGACTCCAAAAACGAAGAGGTATGTGATTCGGTAAGTAAACCGACTCCAAAACTTTTCGAGTAGCAATTTTTCTCCGTTTTGGAATATTTAGAAAAATAGAAAAAATTAAAGTAGTCCAGAAAGCGCACGAGGAGGCGACAAGCCTACGAGGCGCGGCCTACCTCCCCTGACCGCGCCTGGGTGGCTTGTGGGCACCTCGTGTGCCTCCTGGACTCCATTTTCTTACGGAGTACTCCTTTCGGTCGGGAAAAATTCATTATATATACTCCCGAAAGGTCTGACCCTCGTATCACGTAAATTTCCTTTGTTTTCGTTTCGAGCTACTATGTAGACAGATCTAGATCGCTATGGCGTCCCCAAAAGTTCCGAAGGACAAGTTCTTCAAGAAGGTCATCAATCCCTACCTCACGGGAGTGCTGCAACACCCTCAATCTATCAAGAAGCATGGAGGCGAGGCTCGAAGCAATGGAGCAGCAAGTCTTCAAGTGCCAAGGGATGGTGGAACGTGGACTCAACGCCAACCACATGATGATCACGGAGTTCACCAACAAGCACAAGATCGATGGCAATGACATCGGGAAGCACCTCTCTAGGCTCTATGACAGAATTGATCACCTCCAAGCCCAGATCTACGACATGCAGAACCAAAACTGTGAGTATGAGTATAGATTTAAATCAATACGGTTGGGTGCAGATTTGAGGAATCGAGACACTCGATCATCTTTCCACGATGGAGCATGATACTTCTCCATCATATCTACTTTTCTGAACTCTTTTGCTCTTGTCTTGGACTCTAATTTGCATGATTTGAATGGAACTAACCAGGACTAACGCTGTTTTCAGCAGAATTGCCATGGTGTTGTTTTTGCGCAGAAATAAAAGTTCTTGGAATGACCTGAAAATTTACAAAGAACTTTTGTGGAATTTATGAAAAATACTGGCGCAAGAATTAGCGGAGGAAGTGGAGCTGTGAGCCCACAAGCCCACCAGCCCCCCCTGGCAGGCTTGTGGGGCCCACAATGCTTCACCGCCTCCAAATCCAGCTCTATTTAGTCCGTCTCGCCCGGAAAAAATCAAGAAGAAGAGTTCATCACGTTTTACGATACGGAGGCGCCGCCACCTCCTCTTCTTCATCTGGAGGGCAGATCTGGAGTCTGTTCTGGGCTCCGGAGAGGGAGATCGTCGCCATCGTCATCATCAACCTTCCTTCATCTCCAATTCCGTGATGCTCTTCACTGTTCGTGAGTAATCTCATCGTAGGCTTGCTGGACGGTGATGGGTTGGATGAGATCTATCATGTAATCGAGTTAGTTTTGAAGGGGATTGATCCCTAGTATCCACTATGTTCTGAGATTGATGTTGCTACCATTTTGCCATGCGTAATGCTTGTCACTAGGGTCCGAGTGCCATGATTTTGGATCTGAACCTATTATGTTGTCGCCAATATATGTGTGTTTTAGATCCTATCTTGCAAGTTGTAGTCACCTACTATGTGTTATGACCCGACAACTGATGTCTACTACGCAACCTTCTCCTTGTAGACGTTTTTGGGCCTCCAAGTGCAGAGGGTTTGTAGGACAGTAGCAATTTTCCCTCAAGTGGGTGACCTAAGGTTTAACAACCGCGGGAGGCGTAGGATGAAGATGATCTCTCTCAAGCAACCCTGCAACCAAATAACAAAGAGTCTCTTGTGTCCCCAACACACCCAATACAATGGTAAGTTGTATAGGTGCACTAGTTCGGCGAAGAGAAAGTGAAACAAGTGCAATATGGATGGTAGATATAGGTTTTTGTAATCTAAAATTACAAAAACATCAAGGTAACAAATGGTACAAGTGAGCACGAACGGTATCGCAATGCATGGAAACGAGGCCTAGGGTTCATACTTTCACTATTGAAGTTCTCTCAACAATGATAACATAATTGGATCATATAACTAGCCCTCAACATGCAAGAAAGAGTCACTCCAAAGTCACTAATAGCGGAGAACAAACGAAGGGATTATTGTCGGGTACGAAACCACCACAAAGTTATTCTTTCTGATCGATCTATTCAAGAGTTCGTAATAGAATAACACCTTAAGATACATATCAACCAAGACCCTAATGTCACCTAGATACTCCATTGTCACCTCAAGTATCCGTGGGCATGATTATACGATATGCATCACATAATCTCAGAATCATCTATTCAACCAACACATAGAACTTCAAAGAGTGCCCCAAAGTTTCTACCAGAGAGTCAAAACGTGTGCCAACCCCTGTGCATAGGTTCCCAATGTCACGAACCCGCAAGTTGATCACCAAAACATACATCAAATACTCACATGAATCCACGTGTGCCAACCCATATGCATAGGTTCCCAATTGTCACAAACCTGCAAGTTGATCACATGAGATAGACACGTGCAAGACATACATCAAGTGTTCTCAAAGACTCAATCCGATAAGATAACTCCAAAGGGGAAACTCAACTCATTACAAGAGGTAGAGGGGAAGAACATCATAAGATCCAACTATAGTAGCAAAGCCCATGGTCCATCGAGATCAAGACATCTCAAGAACACGAGAGAGAGAGATGAAACACATAGCTACTGGTACATACCCTCAGCCCCGAGGAAGAACTACTCCCTCCTCGTCATGGAGATCGCCGGGATGATGAATATGGCAACCGGAGATGGATTCCCCCTCCGGCAGGGTGCCAGAACGGGCTCCAGATTGGTTTTTGGTGGCTACACAGGCTTGCGGCGGCGGAACTCCCGATCTAGGTTTCTTTTTGGGGGTTTCTGAATTTATAGGAATTTATGGCGGTGGAATTGAGTCAGTTGGGCCCACGAGGAGGTCACAAGCCTGCGCGCCACCACCGAGGGGGTGGTGGCGGCGTGAGGGCTTGTGACTCCCTCGTGGCCCATCTGGCCTTATCCCAAAGCTTCGGAGGTCTCTTTTGGTCCCAAAAAATCATCGTAAAGTTTCATTCCATTTGGACTCCGTTTGAAAATGGGCCAAAAACACGGAAAAAACAGAAACTGGCACTTGGCACTGAGTTAATAGGTTAGTCCCAAAAAAGATATAAAATAGCATATTCGTGCATATAAAACATCCAAAGTTGACAAGATAATAGCATGGAACCCTAAAAAATTATAGATACGTTGGAGACGTATCAAGCATCCCCAAGCTTAACTCCTGCTCGTCCTCGAGTAGGGAAGTGATAAAGAATGAATTTTTGATGTTGCATGCTACCTAACATAGTTGTCCTTTGTAACTTCTCTCACGTGACATGAATGTTCAGATCCGTTAGATTCAAAACAATAGTTTGCTATTGACGTGGAAACAATAATAATTCAAGCAAACTAGCAAGGTAATCATGAACTTTCAAAATAACAAGGCCAAAAGAAAGTTATCCCGACAAAAGCATATAGTCTGGCTATGCTCTATCATCATTGCACAACGAATTTAAATCATGCACAACCCCGGTATTGGCCAAGTAATTGTTTCACACCTTTACTTTCTCAAACCTTTTCAACTCTCACACAATACATAAGCGTGAGCCATGGTTTTAGCACTATAGATGGTGTGGAGTGTGGTGGAGGTTGCAAGACAAAAAAGGAGAAGATAATCACATTAACTAGGCATATCAATGAGCTGTGGACATGCTCATCAATAGATATCAATGTGAATGAGTAGGTATTGCCATACAAATGATGCACTAGAGCTAAGAGTATGTGAAAGCTCTTAAATAAAACTAGTGGGTGTGCATCCAACTTGCTTGCTCACGAAGACCTAAGGCAATTTTGAGAAAGCCTATCATTGGAATATACAAGCCAAGTTATATAATGAAGATTTTCCCACTAGCTATATGGTGGTGACAAAACGAGAGACTCTCAATCATGAAGATCATGGTGCTTAATATGCAAAAGTGTGGAAAAGGTGGTAGCATCGTCCCTTCTCTCATTTTCTCTCATTTTTTTTGGTGGGCTCTTTGGCCTCTTTTTTTTTTTTTTTATTTATTTTTGTGGGCTTCTTTGGCCTCTTTTATTTCCTCACATGGGACAATGCTCCATTAATGATGATCATCACACTTTCAACTCAAAACTTAGAGCAACAATGACTCTATATGGAATGCCTTCGGTAGTGTACCGTGACAATGATCTAGCATGTCATAGACATTAATGGAAACATCATGCTAGATATCTTACAATCATGCAATGGCAATGTAGACGTGGTGGCACATGTCATGGTGGTAGTTGCATGGCAATATATCTCGGAATAACTTTGAAAAAGCCATAGTAGGTAGGTATGGTGGCTGTTTTGATGGAGGCTAATGGTGGGTTTTGTGCACCGGCGAAAGTTGCACGGCACTAAGAAGATAGTGATGGTGGAAGGTGAAAGTGCATCTAAACCATGGACTCAACATTAGTTATGAAGAACTCATATACTTGTTGCAAAAGTTTTATTAGTAATCGAAACAAAGCATTCAACGCATACTCCTAGGGGAAGGGTTGGTAGATATAAACCATCGCGTGATCCCGACCGCCACACAAAGGATGATAATCAAAAGAATAATCATGCTCAGACTTCATCACATAGCAGTTCACCATACGTGCATGCTACAGGAATCACTAACTTCAACACAAGTATCTCTAGATTCGCAACACCATACTAACATAACTTAAATATTACCACAACCACATCTCAAAACTAATTGAGAGGAATCAAACTTCTCTAACTATTCAATGCACATGAGGGTCGAAGTTTTCGTATCCCTTTGGATAACTACCCCTTTTGAGACTACTTTCAAAGCATAGATCAACTACCAAGCCACGCACCGATGTGCTCTAAAAGATATAAGTGAAGCACATAGAGCAAAAGTATCTAGCTCAAAAGATATAAGTGAAGCACATGTGAGCTGAATTGTCTACCAAAAGATATAAGTGAAGCTCGACAAAATCACGATGAGTGCATGTATCTCTCTCTAGGTTTGCAGCAAGGATGATTGTGACAAAAAAAGACTCCTACGATACAAGACACTCCAAGCAAAAACACATAACATGTGGTGAATAAAAATATAGCCCCAAGTAACGTTACCGACGGATCGAAGACGAAAGAGGGGATGCCTTCCCGGGGCATCCCCAAGCTTAGGCTTTTACGGCATCCTTGAATCAAGTTGGGGTGCCTTGGGCATCCCCAAGCTTGAGCTCTTGCCACTCTCTATCTCTTTGTCCATAAGAACTTTACCCAAAACTTGAAAACTTCACAACACGAAACTTAAATAGAAACTCGTGATATCATTATTATAAAAAAGAAAATCACCACTTCCTTAGGTACTGTAGCAAACTTAAATTCTACTTATGTTGGTGTTGGGTTGCTGTATTTTTACTTTTCCATGGCTAGTACCCTCCGATACTATCCATAGTTTCATCAAAATAAGCAACCAACTCAACAAAAACAGAATCTGTTAACAGCAGACCAGTCTTTAGCAATCTGTATACTTAGTATACTTCTGATACTTAAAAATATCTGAAAAATTACGAACGTCTAAATAAATTGCATAGAAATCAGCAAAAAAAAGAATCAACTCAAAAGCTCTTACATAATAAAAATGAAAATTCTTTTAGTGAGCAGAAAGTTTTTGTCTTTTTCCAGCATGATCAAACAATCATCGCCAAGACTAATCATAACGGTTTTGCTTGGCACAAACGCAAAAAGAAACACAAAAAACACAATCATAACAGAATTATTATGGTGTGGAGAAAACAAAACAGGAAGCAAAAATAAAAGAAAAGTTTATTCATTGGGTTGCCTCCCAACAAGCGCTATCGTTTAATGCCCTTAGCTAGGCATTGATTTTAATGATGCTCACATAAAAGGTCAGGATTGAAACACAACGAGAGCATCATGGAGCAAATGGCTAGCACATTTAGGTCTAACCCACTTCCAATGCATAGTGATTTTGTGATCAAACAAGTTATTGGAGCAAGAATCAACTAGCATAGGAAGGCAAAACAAGCATAGCTTCAAGAATTTCAACATATGGAGAGGAAGCTTAATACTATTGCAATAAGTAGAAGCATATGATCCTCTCTCATAGTAATTTTCAGTAGCATCATGAATGAATTCAACAATATAACCAGCACCTAAAGCATTCTTTTCATCATATAATCATGCTCATCATTCACATATTCTATGCCAAGCATTCTATGTAATTCTTCTTTCAGCACTTGAGCACAATTTTCCTTCCCATCATGCTCACGAAAGACATTGAAAAGATGGAGCATATGAGGCATCCTAAATTCCATTTTTTTTGTAGTTTTCTAGCGAAAGAACAAGAAACAAAAAGATTCGATTGCAATATCTAAAGATATACCTTCAAGCACTAACCTCCCCGGCAACGGCGCCAGAAAAGAGCTTGATGTCTACTACGCAACCTTCTCCTTGTAGACGTTGTTGGGCCTCCAGGTGCAGAGGGTTTGTAGGACAGTAGCAATTTTCCCTCAAGTGGGTGACCTAAGGTTTATCAATCCGCGGGAGGCGTAGGATGAAGATGGTCTCTCTCAAGAAACCCTGCAACAAAATAACAAAAGAGTCTCTTGTGTCCCCAACACACCCAATAGAATGGTAAGTTGTATAGGTGCACTATTTCGGCAAAGAGAAGGTGAAACAAGTGCAATATGGATGGTAGATATAGGTTTTTGTAATCTGAAATTAGAAAAACATCAAGGTAACAAATGGTAAAAGTGAGCACGAACGGTATTCCAATGCGTGGAAACAAGGCCTAGGGTTCATACTTTCACTAGTGAAGTTCTCTCAACAATGATAACATAATTGGATCATATAACTAGCCTCAACATGCAACAAAGAGTCACTCCAAAGTCACTAATAGCAGAGAAAAAACGAAGGGATTATTGTCGGGTACGAAACCACCATAAAGTTAATCCTTCTGATCGATCTATTCAAGAGTTCGTACTAGAATAACACCTTAAGATACATATCAACCAAGACCCTAATGTCACCTAGATGCTCCATTGTCACCTCAAGTATCCGTGGGCATGATTATACGATATGCATCACATAATCTCAGAATCATCTATTCAACCAACACATAGAACTTCAAAGAGTGCCCCAAAGTTTCTACCAGAGAGTCGAAACGTGTGCCAACCCCTGTGCATAGGTTCCCAATGTGAGGAACCTGCAAGTTGATCCCAAAACATACATCAAGTACTCACATGAATCCACGTGTGCCAACCCATAAGCATAGGTTCCCAATTGTCACAAACCCGCAAGTTGATCACAGTAGATAGACACGTGCAATACATACATCAAGTGTTCTCAAAGACTCAATCCGATAAGATAACTCCAAAGGGGAAACTCAACTTATTACAAGAGGGAGAGGGGAAGAACATCATAAGATCCAACTATAGTAGCAAAGCCCATGGTACATCGAGATCAAGACATCTCAAGAACACGAGAGAGAGAGAGAGATGAAACACATAGCTACTGGTACATACCCTCAGCCCCGAGGAAGAACTACTCCCTCCTTGTCATGGAGATCGCCGGGATGATGAAGATGCCCACCGGAGATGGATTCCCCCTCCGGCAGGGTGCCAGAACGGGCTCCAGATTGGTTTTTGGTGGCTAGATAGGCTTGCGGCGGCGGAACTCCCGATCTAGGTTTCTTTTTGGGGGTTTCTGAATTTATAGGAATTTATGGCGCTGGAATTGCGTCAGTTGGGCCCACGAGGAGGTCACAAGCCTGCGCCCCACCACCGAGGGGGTGGTGGCGGCGTGAGGGCTTGTGACTCCCTCGTGGCCCATCTGGCCTTATCCCAAAGCTTCGGGGGTCTCTTTTGGTCCCAAAAAAATCATCGTAAAGTTTCATTCCATTTGGACTCCGTCTGAAAATGGGCCAAAAACACAGAAAAAACAGAAACTGGCAATTGGCACTGAGTTAATAGGTTAGTCCCAAAAATATATAAAATTGCATACTCGTGCATATAAAACATCCAAAGTTATCAAGATAATAGCATGGAACCATCAAAAATTATAGATACGTTGGAGACGTATCAGCAACCCCGGAGTGACAATAGCCGGAACCACTCCCGGAGATGACCATAGTATGAGGAGTTCATGTATTCACCAAGTGTTAATGTGTTGGTCCGGTTCTTTATTAAAAGCAGAACCTTAATATCCCATAGTTTCCAGTAGGACCCCGCTACCACGGGGTGGATGGACAATAGATGTCATGAAAGTTCTTTTCCCTAAGCACGTATGACTACATACGGAATACATGCCTACATTAGATTGACGAACTGGAGCTAGTTACTTATCTCTCCGTTTTATAACTGTTGCATGATGAATAGCATCCGGCATAATCATCCATCACCGATCCAATGCCTACGAGTTTTTTCCTACTGGTCCTTGCTACGTTACTTTGCTGCTACTATTGTCACTGATGCTACTGTTACTCTGTTGATACTGCTGTTACCTGACTGCTACTGCTGTCACTTTTCTGTTATTGGTTACTGTTGCTACTGCTGCTATCATACTACCTTGCTACTGATACTTTGTTGCCGATACTAAGTCTTTCAGGTGTGGTTGAATTGACAACTCAACTGCTAATATTTGAGAATATTCTTTGGCTTCCCCTTGAGTCGAATCAATAAATTTGGGTTGAATACTCAACCCTCGAAAACTGTTGCGATCCCCTATACTTGTGGGTTATCAGAGCACATATGCCCTGGAAGACGGAGAATCAACCCCGGACTACAACAACTCCACCACCATCACCTTCGAGGGAAGACAATTAAGCATGGGTATGGGCAATCCCCTTGGCTTATGCCAAGCTTGGGGGAGTTGCCCCGGTATCGCATCACCATCACATCTTTTGTCTTTACCTTTTTCTTAGTTCGATCCTTTTGGGTTTTATCTTTTTTCAAGTAGAATAAAGGTCTTAGTATGTTCTAGGCTTGAGTTTTGCTTTGTGTCACACCCAATGTATTCGAGCTCGTGAGTCATATAATAAAGAGTGTTTTTGTTAAGGGCCTTGCTTCATGCCATGATCTAAAGAAAAGAATAATAAAAGAACAAAAGCATGAAACATCATGTAATGATCTTATGGGAAGTGATGACTTCACATATAAAAATAATGTTGATTGAAACTTGTTATGGGTGGACAAACGTAGACCTTGGTCATTGTTGCAATTAATAGGAAGTAATAAAGAAGGAGAGGTTCACATATAAATATATCATCTTTGACACCGTCTATGATTGTGAACACTCATTAAACTATTACATGCTTAGAAGTAGATGTTGGACTAGGAAGACAACATAATGAATTATGTTTGCTTGGTTCCGAACAATGTTATATGACTAGAGATCCCTTAGCATGTGACGATTGCTTCCACCTCCTATCAGCCAAAACTTCTGCACTAAGTAGAGATACTACTTGTGCATCCATAAACTATCAACCCAGTTTTGCCATGAGAGTCCACCATACCTACCTATGGATTGAAGAAGATCCCTCAAGTAAGTTGTCATCGGTGCAAGCAATAAAAAATTGCTCCCTAAATATGTATGATCTATTAGTGTGTGGAAAATAAGCTTTGTATGAACCTGTGATGAGGAAGACATAAAAGCGATGGACTGCATAATAAAGTTCTTTACCACAGGAGGCAATATAAAGTGACGTTCCTTCACACTAAGAGGTCACACATCCAAACCTCAAAAGCGCATGACAACCTCTGATTCCCTCTGCGAAGGGCCTATCTTCTACCTTTACTTTTTTGTCCTCAAAAGAGTTATGGTGATCAACACCAATTCCTTATTTCGCCTTTATCTTGGCTAACGTCATGTGCTCGGGAAAGATCTATATTCATATGTCAATTTGGAAGTAAGTATTCCTGAATTATTATTGTTGACATTACCCTTCAGGTAAGTAGTTGGGAGGCGAAACTATAAGCCCCTACCTTTGTTAGTGTCCAACTGAAACTTTAATCTCATGAGTACCACGTGAGTTTTAGCAATTGTACAAGACGAAAGGATGATTGAGTATGTGGGTTTGCTTTACAAGCTCTTATTTGACTCTTTCCGATGTTATGATAAATTGCAATTGCTTCAATGATTAAAGGCTATTGGTTCTTAATTCTCAATAAGGTTCTTGATCCATACTTAATTTGTGAAGGATTTGTCACTTTAGCATAAGAGATTATATGATGCTTTTGCTATTCTAATTATGATCATGATGCCTGCATGTGCGTATCTTGTTTTATCGACACCTCTATCTCTAAACATGTAGGCATATTTATTGATCTCGGCTTCCGCTTGAGGACAAGCGAGGTCTAAGCTTGGGGGAGTTGATACATCCATTTTGCATCATGCTTTTATGGTGATATTTATCTATTTAGGGGCTGTTATTACACTTCACGGTACAATACTTATGCCTTTTCTCTCTTATTTTATAAGGTTTACATGAAGAGGGAGAATGCCGGCAGCTGGAATTCTGGTTTGAAAAAGGAGCAAGTTTGAGATACCTATTCTGCGCAACTCCTAAAGCCGTGAAAATCAACGAGGAATTATTTTGGATTTTATAAAAATACTAGACGGAAGAAGTACCAGAGGGGAGCCACGAGGAGGCCACCAGCCTGCCTGGCGCGGCCTACCCCCGTGGCCGCGCCTAGTTGGCTTGTGGGCCCCCTATTGCCCCCCTGGCTCCCACCTTTTGCTATAAGGAGGGTTTCGTTCCAGAAAAAAACAGGAGGAGGCTTTCGGGAGGAGACACCGCAGCCACGAGGTGGATCTTGAGCAGAACCAATCTACAGCTCCGGCAGGATCGTCCTGCTGGGGAAACTTCCCTCCCGGAGGGGGAAATCGTTGCCATCGTCATCACCGACACTCCTCTCTTCGGAGTGGACTCATCGCCATTAGCATCTTCATCAGCACCATCTCATCTCCAAACCCTTGTTCATCTCTTGTAACCAATCTCCATCTTGCGACTCCGATTGGTACTTGTAAGGTTGCTAGTAGTGTTAATTACTCTTTGTAGTTGATGCTAGTTGGATTACTCGGTGGAAGATCATATGTTCAGATCCTCAATGCTATTCAATACCTCTTTGGTCATGAACATAATTATGCTTTGTGAGTAGTCACTTTTGTTCCTGAGGACATGGGATAAGTCTTGCTATAAGTAGTCATGTGAATTTGGTATTCGTTCGATATTTTGATGCGTTGTATGTTTTTCTTCCTCTAGAGGTGTTATGTGAACGTCTACTACATAACAGTTCACCATTATTTGGGCCTAGAGGAAGGCATTGGGAAGTAATAAGTAGATGATGGGTTGCTAGGGTGACAGAAGCTTAAACCCTAGTTTATGCGTTGCTTCATAAGGGCTGATTTGGATCCACTAGTTTCATGCTATGGTTAGACTTTGTCTTAATTCTTCATTCGTAGTTGCGGATGCTTGCGAGAGGGGTTAATATTAAGTGGGATGTTTGTCCAAGTAAGGGCAGCACCCAAGCACCGGTCCACCCACATATCAAACTATCAAAGTAGCGAACGCGAATCATATGAACACGATGAAAACTAGCTTGACAGAAATTCCCATGTGTCCTCGGGAGCACTTTACCTCATATAAGAGTTTGTCCAGGCTTGCCCCTTGCTACAAAAGGGATTGGGACACTTTTCTGAACCTTTGTTACCATTGTTACTTGCTACTTGCTATGAAGTATCTTATCACACAACTATCTGTTACCGATAATTTCAGTGCTTGCAGAGAATACCTTGCTGGAAACCACTTGTTCGTTCCTTATGCTCCTCGTTGGGTTCGACACTCTTACTTATCGAAAGGACTACGATAGATCCCCTACACTTGTGGGTCATCAGGAATGAACCCACAATCATGCATAACGCTCCCTCTTGGATTTACAATATACTACTCGGCCAAGGCAATAAAAAGCAACGGAGAACATGCATGAATTACTCAAGAACATAGTAGAAAAGGAGAACCAAATATATAACTCATCACAATCTGAACATAATCTCATAATCCATCGGATCCGAGCAAACCAAGCATAGCAATAGCAGGGAAATTACATTGATGCCTTGATCATGTAGGGCAGCTCAGAAGGGCTAATCATTGAAGCCCAAGATTGGAGAGAAGACATCACATAGCTACTGGTCATGGACTCATGGTCCAAGGAGGACTACTCACGACACGCCCGGGAAGCGTCCATGGTGGTGCAGAAGCTCCCGGAGGTCAATCCTTCCTCTGGAACGGTGCCGGGAAGAGGTCTCCTCGCGCTCCCGTTCTCGGAAGCGCTGAGGCGGTGGAACGATGGAGAAATGCGCGATTCTGGATCTTCTGATAGGGTTTTCTATTGGAGAGGTAAATATAGGCCGAAGGAGGGCACCAGAGGAGGTGGGACCCAACTAGGTGGCCTGGTGGCTCGGCCAGGAGGGAGGCCGCTCAGGGTGGCCGCCTGGGCGGCCCCTGGCCCCCCACTAGCCATCTTCGGTGGTCTGGAAACTTCTGGTGTGGTGATTTTTAGATATTTTTCTCGGGATTTTTGGGGCTTCGGAAAATTGGGTAAAACCCCCTGCAAAAAAGACACCAACACATAGGAACTGGCACTGGGTGCACTGAGTTAGTAGGTTAGTCCAAATATGTGTAAAATGATATAAAAGTGTAGTAAAACATATAACAATGTCACCCAAAAGATCATGGAACAAGTAGAAATTTTAGATAAGTTTTGGACGTATCAGTGGGCCAGAGGGGGGCCAGGCACTGCCCAGGCGACCACCCTGAGTGGCCTCCCTCTTCGCTTAGGTTCGGCACTGCGTTTCGGCTTGGAAAAGACATCTGATTCAATAGCCCGGACGGCTGATCCTCGTGCAATCTTGTTGGGGAACGTTGCATGGGAAACAAAACTTTTCCTACGCACACGAAGACCTATCCACTACAAGGAATATGCTAGTACACGACGCTATTTTTTTCGTTGCTACATCGTCATGGTTTTCATTTACGACGATCGCACGACGAAAAACCAAGCGTCGAAAACGGAGCGTCAGAAATGAACAGCAACAACGTTTTGGTCAAAATCGTCGTAACTTTACGACGATTCCTGGATTGTCGTAACCTTTATGACGATCCTAAATCATCGCTGACAATCAAACCCAGCCCTACGTGGCAGTCCTACATGGCAAAATTACGACGAAATAAAAACGTCATGGCTGAAATCAGCCCAACCCATTTCAATTGATCACATGGGCTCGTTTTATTTTTTTTGGGCTTTTCTTATTGGGCTTCTTTTGGGCATTGGCCTATTTTCAGCCACTTTAGTTTTTTTTCGAATTTTTTTTTATCATTCTAATTTGGGCTTCTTTTGGGCCTTGGCCTTTTCATGCCCAAATACATTTGATCCATTTTCAGTTTTGGCCTTTTTCATTTTTGAATTCAGCAACTTTTTTTTCCAGAACTTGGTTTCATTTCTATTTATTGGGCCTTTTTCAACAAATTATTGAACCAATATTGAATGCAGCACTATTTCATTTCGAATCAAGAAAACTCCAAGTCGGATTAAAATCATCCATCATATAACATCACATAATACATCTCCCGGGTTTACATAACACAATAACTCATCTGATTCACAGTTGACAATCAGATACCAGTTTTCACAACTCAAGGATCAACCCAGAAGAATCTCAAAAGATAATACAGAAATTAGCACTCGCTGTGAAGAAGTCGTCCTGCTCTTGCTTCCCCACTCCTAGTTTTGCATCCCTGATACCAGCTTTTATGGGCTCTAGTATACCTGGATCCAAACAAAGTAATGTATTGTTGAGGCACAGGAACTAGATGGCAATGCTAAATTGTAAAACGTCTTTCGAAGAACAAAATATCATCTCAGGTGAAACTGTAGTGTAAGTTTAAACAAAATATGAGGCAGAAATAAAAGAAAATGTTCACATGTTCAGTAATATGAAGTAACAAATATACTCTCGTTACCAAAGTTGGCGAGAAAACTGCTGCAGATTAATCTTCTCTGGGTTCTTTTAGAGTAGAATAAAGCTACAGTATGTGCTGTGAGCCTGTGATGGTGGTAGCATACTTATGTACTTCAGAGCATTAAAAAAGACAGAGACACTCTGACTGGAACTTGCTTTAGATTACCACCACCGCACGAGATCACAACTCACCACCGCACTTGACTATAGGACATGCATGAACTATAGGGTATGCGTACACAGCAGCACTACACCAATTAATTTGTAAGCATTGTCTGCTATTGGATTGATAGCCACTATTAACAAGTCAAAATCCCTCCCAACATAAGTATATAACACGAACCATTACCAAACCGTGTAGCATGCAGTGATAAAAAAAGGCCCAACACAGAGTTGCAAGAGACCAAAATCATCCACAGGATATATCAGTCGTCGTTCATTCACAAAAGAAAAAATTGAGATTACGGCAGACACCATCACCACAGCCCCAAACCCAACCCAAGAAATTTCCATGGCACAATGGCCAATATACAATTACCACAGCTCGATGGTTGTGGACGAGAGTACGCATGCATAGGAAAGGAAGCGAGTGGCTCACCTAGGCCATAGTCAGAGAAGAAGTATTCACCGGAGGCGTCGGAGGAGGAAGGGGGCTCCAAGGAGAGCAGGTGTGATTTTGCACCAGCTCCCAACTCTGATACGGCCTAGCAAATAATAGAAATTGTTGAGCTACATTTGATCAGGTAGCATAGCAAAATAAAAGAAGTGCACATTTTTGAGCTAGGATAGCAAACAACTGACAACCAAACATAGAGCAAGACTGCAATACTTGCTGTTTCTGACAAAACAGAAAGACATTTAAACAGAGAGGAGATGTAGCAGGGAGCCATCACATGCATATATAATATATACTCCCTCCATCGCATAATGTAAGACGTTTTTTGACACTACACTAGTATCAAAAACATCTTACATTATGGGATGGAGGGCGTAGGGGATAAATAAATGAGCTAAGAGTCAATATATAACTTGGTAGCAAGTGATTTGGTGCGCTCTCTAAGTAAAGAGCATGAAACTAAGAGAGGACACCAAACTTGTGAGCAATCTTCTCCATAAAAATATAAGATCCATAAAAATACAATATCATCCATCAAACGACAATTGGCCTGAGTATCTATTAAAGCTGAAGTGCCTTTTGGTGACATGAAAAAAGTCACATAATTTCTCTTGTGTATCTCTAATCAGTACATCCATGGACAGAATAATCACACAAGTGTCAAGTGTTTGTGACTAGTAGTACCATCCAGACTCTAACAAAGGGATACATACACAGGATCCATCAAGTGAAAAAATCATGGCTGTACCGGTAGGTTAACCAGTTTGCATTCCATCACTGGGAGTCTGGGAGTACCAAAATAAGCCGGTGCTCCCCGGGGATTGGCAAAGGCATGTTTAACTGCTACACGGCAAGAAAAATAGCTGGAAGCTTACCTGCCAAACGATCTCGTCGAGGCACAGACAGATCCTCCCGTACTTGTCCAGGAAGAGGCGCTCGGTGGGTGGTTTCGCACACACATCCTTCACCGCCGACGTAATAGCGAAGATCACCTCCGACACTACAAAATGTCCAGACAGTATATTACTACCATGCATAAGGCAAAAAGCAAGGTTAGATAATGAAGGTTTCAAAACAGGATACACTTATAACAAGACCAACGTCTGAAACTCAATGACACTCACGAGCAAGTTCATCATATTCATCCTTGCCAACAATGTACATGTAGACGTCCCCAATCATGGTATACACAATGTAGACCGACCTGGGAAAGCACCAACAATCACATATTTTAATGGGGAGTTAAAATGAACATATGCTTGGTTCAGATTGAAGTCATGGCAACCATGGAAGTGGAGTTGAAGATGCATATGTAGCAGCTCGAATTCTCTATCATATGGCTGATTGTAGAGATGCCTAAAGGAAGGTTACTTTGAAAAAAAATCTTGCAATTTACTGGGCTATCAACAGCTCATAATACGAACATCGTCACATAAGAAGCTAGGAGTAATAATGAAAATGACAAATCAAGAATGTCTGATCTAGTAACAAGTCAGGTAGCCGCACGTCGGTCAACTACTGGCACCAACACACAGATACAGGTGTACAGCAATGGTAATTAGAAGCTGATCCAGTACCAGGTGCACCATATTCATATATCATCCATCAAACAAACGACAATAGGCCTGAGTACGTATCTATTAAAGCTAAAGTGCCTTTTGGTGACATGAAAGGGGTCAAATAATTTCTATTTCGGAGATAGATAGACATCATCAAGGAGTAGGGGCTAATAATGGTCATGTTTAATCTAGACATCTCCGAGCTCTATACTGCTTCCACCACTGACTCAGCAGCACCTAGTACTCCCTTACTAGTCCTAAATTGGCATGAGAATGGCAGTTGGAGTTGCTGTGGAGCATATGTGTGTGTACTACTAGTAGCAAAGAAATGAAGTGGCTTATAGAGGAAATGCTAGTGGGTGGTGGAACAACGGATAGCAAGCTACCAATGCAAGTGGCAAGCTGACAAACCGCTGTGTGGAGCCGTTCTGCTTAAACGGAAAATGTTGACATTGGGTGAATCACAAATAGCATTGATTCTACGTGGTCGGTTCCCAGATAACAGGAAGTCAGCAAATCACATGATGCAAATGAATATCAGGATCAGAAACAGCGAACTCACAATGCCAAGTGAAAAGCCTGCAGACCGCTAGCGGCAGGGGAGGGTAAATCCCAACGGATTTTACTATGTTCAGGTGGTCTGTCGCCAGACAGCGGGAAGGGGCGAATTTGCCAGATAAACTCGTCTCGCAAATTGCCTCGGGCTATGCCGGAAATGCCACTGCGGGGAATCGCTAACGAGAATTCTATCATATCACCGCCTGTGGTGGGTCACAGGACAAAGGGGAAATCGCCGACCAACTCACCATGACGACGCGGGCGAGCGAATCTATTTGTCTACGCAGAATTGCCACCCGGGACTCTCCGAGCCGAGCCGCCGGGGATTCCTCCCGCACCGGCGCGTCGCACCAGGACGTACCGAGAGGGAGCGGCGCGCGTAGAGGCGAATGCAACCCAGAAGACAGAGAGAGCGGGAGGGGGGCGATGGAGGGGGAAAGGGCAAACTCACGGCGTCCTCCATGGTGGTCCGCCATCCCTGCATGGAGGCGAGACCGTAGCGGACGCGGGCGCCCTCGCCGTCCGCGGATTGCTTTTCTGTCTTGGGCGTGCTGAGGTACGTCCCCATGGCGGCGCTCCCTCCGTCTAGCCCTCGAGCCCGGCGGCACCTGCGTCAACCAGCAACAACAACAACAACCCTCGCCGTCACTGCCACCGCCCCGTCTCGGCCTCGTCCGCGATCCCGGCGACCCCGACACGCGCGATTGCACCAATTGCGGCCTCGCGACGGTGGCGGGGGACGGAGGGACTCGCTGCGGTCGCGGCTGGCGGGCGGGCGATGGAGCGGTCGTGCTGGATCTCCTTCCTTCCCTCTCTATGTCGTCTGATGTGAGCAGGGGAGGGGAGGGGAGGAGTGAAGGAGGCCATGGCGGCCGGCGAGGTAGGTGTGCGCTGTGGGAGAGGGAGACGGCGGCGAGGTAGGTGTTCGCTGTGGGAGAGGGAGGAGGTGGCGGCGGCGAGGAGATGGGGAGGAGGGAGGGGTCTCAGATAGGGTTTGGGCTGTGGGTGGGGTTTTCTTTTTATTTTTATTTTTTTCTATAGATACATGGATGGATGGATGTAAGATGGTGAGATAGATGGATGGATGGATGGGCGCCATGTCATCGATCCGTGGGAAGAAATCTGATTGGTTCGAAAAATCAGTGATTTACAATAGTTTTGGAGTACTAAAAATAGAGGTATTGAGCTCAAATTTGGAGGAGGATAATAATTTGGGCACGTTAAGGCACTATAAAAATTTCATAAATTTTGGATAAACAAAAATTGTACTTCCTTCACAATGCTCTCGACTGAACAGAATATTGGGAACAATATTGAGGGAAACTGACTGAATTAAATGAGCTAAAATTTGGTGGAGTGAGATTATATGGTCAGTTTCATCCCGTGTTAAATTTTCATCAACTGTAAAGCAATATAAATTGTAGTTGCTTCACAAAATAAAAATATTACCAGAAACCAATATTGGATGATGAGCTCACATGGATTGTTAGATGGGGCTAAAATTTTGTGGAGAGCTATCTTTTGGGCACATAGAAGATGTGGAAAAAATTCAACTCATGAGGATATTCCTATCTAGTACTTCCTTCACAAAGCTATTAGCTGAACACAAACTTTAGAAAATTGCTGAGAAAGATTTACTAGGCAAATCATTACGAAGGTTTTCATGAGGCAATGATTTGTATAGGAAAGAGTGCCCAAAAAACGGTTTACGATGATCTCGGATGAAATCGTTGTAGATTTATGACGAATTCATCAACGACATTTTAAAAAACGTCAAGTATGAGCATATTTCTTGTAGTGATCATGGTGATGATCATCTACGAGAGGGAGATCAGATCTACATACCCTTGTAGATCGTTAAGCAGGAAGCATTAATAAATGTGGTTGATGTAGTGGAACGTCTTCGTGATTCAAATCACCGTCGCCCCATGATCCGTCCTGATCTAGCACCGAATAGACGGCACCTCCGCGTTCAGCACACGTACAGCTCAATGACGATCTCTGCCTTCTGGGTCCAGCAAGAGAGATGGGGAAGTAGATTAGTTCTCCGGTAGCATGACGGCGTGTCGGTGGTGGTGATGATCTATTCATGCACGTCTTCGCCTAAGTACCGCAGAAATCCGATCTAGAGGAAGAACTACGAACTAGAGGATAGGGTTGCACGTGGCTAAAGTTGTGTCTCAAAAACCATAAACCTCTAGTATATATAGGAGGAGGGAGGGCTAGCCTTTGGCACCAAGGAGAGCCTCCTTGGCTTGGCCGAAGTGGAGGAGGGAGGAGTCCTCCTCCAATCCTACTTGGATTACGACTCCTTCCTAAATTGCCCACCTCTTTTGGATTTTCCATCTTTTTCCTCATGGTCTTTCCTTGGATGACTTGTTAGCCCATTAAGCCTTATTGCGCATCCAATAAAACTATGTGGACCCCTTGGGGTGTGGTGGGCCCACCTAGTGGGCCCCCGAAACCCATTCGTCACTCCCGACACATTGCCGGTAATGCCCGAAATCCTTCCGGATCCCAAATATCAACTTCCTATATATCAATCTTTGTTTCCGGACCATTCCGTAAATCCTCGTGATGTCCAGGATCTCATCTGGGACTCCGAACATAACTTCGGTCACCAGCACCTATAACTCAACTATACATAAACGTCACCGAACCTTAAGTGTGCAGACCCTGCGGGTTCGAGAACTATGTAGACATGACCTGAGACACTCTCTGGTCAATATCCAATAGCGGGACCTCGACATCCATATTGGATCCTACATATTCTACAAAGATCTTGTCGGTTGAACCTCTATGTCAATGATTCAAACAATCCCGTATATCATTCCCTTTGTCCTTTGGTATGTTACTTGCCCGAGATTTGATCGTCGGTATCCCCATACCTATTTCAATCTTGTTACCGGCAAGTCTCTTTACTCATTTCATAATACAAGATCCCATGACTAACTCTTTAGTCACACTGCTTGCAAGGCTTGTATGTGATGTTGTATTACCGAGTGGGCCCCGAGATACCTTACTGTCACACAGAGTGACAAATCACAGTCTTGATCCATGCTAACTCAACGGACACCTTCGGAGATGCCTCTAGAGTACCTTTATAGTCACGCAGTAACGTTGCGACGTTTGATACACACAAGGCATTCCTCTGGTGTTAGTGATTTACATGATCTCATGGTCATAGGAATGAATACTTGACATGCAGAAAACAATAGCAACAAAATGACACGATCACATGCTACATTTATAGTTTGGGTCTTGTCCATCACATCATTCTCCCAATAATGTGATCCCGTCATCCAGTGACAACACTTGTCTATGGTTAGGAAACCTTAACCATCCTTGATCAATAGGGTAGTCAACTAGAGGCTCACTAGGGACAGAGTTTTGTCTATATATCCACACATGCATTTAGATTTCCATTTAATACAATTACGGCATGGATAATAAACGATTATCTTGAAACAGGAAATATAATAATAACTATTTTATTATTGCCTCTAGGGCATATTTCCAACAGCCTCCCACTTTCACTAGAGTCAATAATCTAGTCTCACATCGCTATGTGATTTACATTGTAATGAATCTAACACCCATACAGTTCTGGTGTTGATCACGCTTCACTCGTGGAAGAGGTTTAGTGAGCGGATCTGCAACATTCAGATCCGTCTGCACTTTGCAACTATTTATGTCTTGCTCCTTGATGTAATCACGGATGCCCTTGAATCTTCGTTTTATGTGTTTGGTCCTCTTGTGAAACCTTGGTTCCTTGACTAGAGCAATGGCACTAGTGTTGTCACAGAACAAATTGATTGGATCCAGTGCACTTGGCACTACTCCAAGATCGGACATGAACTGCTTCATCCACACACCCTCCTTAGCCGCCTCTCATACGTCCATTTTGCATCATGTTTGCATGTTGTCATTTATCACTTCTTGGGTTGTTATTTCACTTCACGGTACAATTCTTATGCCTTTTTCTCTTATTTTGCAAGGTTTACATGAAGAGGGAGAATGCGGGCAACTAGAATTCTGGCCTGAAAGTGGAGCAAAGTTGAGATACCTATTCTGCGCAACTCCAAACACCGGAAAAATCAACGAGGATTTTTTTCTGATTTATCAAAAATACTGGGCCGAAGAAGTGCCAGAGAGACGCCAGGGGGTGCCCACAAGCCTGCACGGCGTGGCCACCCCCCTCCCCCCCCCAGGCCACGCCATGGGGGCTTGTGGGCACCGTGCTGGCCCACTTTCCCCCCTCTTTTGCTATATGAAGGGTTTCATCGAGGAAAAAAATCAGAGAGGAGCTTTTTCGTGGTTTCACCGCTGCCACGAGGGGGAACTTGAACAGAACCAATCTAGAGCTCCGGCAGGACGATCCTGCCGGGGAAACTTCCCTCCCGGAGGGGGAAATCATCACCATCGTCATCACCAACACTCCTCTCATCGGAGGGGACTCGTCACCATCAACATCTTCATCAGCACCATCTCATCTCCAAACCCTAGTTCATCACTTGTAACCAATCTCCATCTCACGACTCCGATTGGTACTTGTAAGGTTGCTAGTACTGTTGATTACTCTTTGTAGCTGATGCTAGTTGGATTATTTGGTGGAAGAGTTCATGTTCAGATCCTTGATGCTACTCATTACCTCACTGATCATGATTATGATTATGCTTTGTGAGTAGTTACTTTTGTTCCTGAGGACCTGGGATAAGTCATGCTAATAGCAGTCATGTGAATTTGGTATTCGTTCGGTAATTTGATATGTTGTATGTTGTTTTTCCTCTAGTATTGTTATGTGAACGTCGACTACATAACACTTCACCATTATTTGGGCCTAGAGGAAGGCATTGGGAAGTAGTAAGTAGATGATGGGTTGCTAGAGTGACAGAAGCTTAAACCCTAGTTTATGTGTTACTTCATAAGGGGCTGATTTGGATCCACTAGTTTAATGCTATGGTTAGACTTTGTCTTAATTCATATTTCATAGTTGCGGATGCTTGCGAGAGGGGTTAATCATAAGTGGGATGCTTGTCCAAGTAAGGGCAGTACCCAAGCACCGGTTCACCCACATTCAAACTATCAAAGTAACGAACGCGAATCATATGAACATGATGAAAACTAGCATGACAGAAATTCCCGTGTGTCCTCAGGAGCGTTTTTCCTCCTATAAGACTTTGTCCAGGCTTGTCCCTTGCTACAAAAGGGATTGGGCCACTTTGCTGCACCGTTGCTACTTTTGTTACTTGTTTCTTGCGATGAATCATCTCGCCACACAATCACTTGTTACCGACAATTTCAGTGCTTGCAGATTTTACCTTGCTGAAAACCACTTGTCAGATCCTTCTACTCCTCGTTGGGTTCGACACTCTTACTTATTGAAAGGACTACGATTGATCCCCTATACTTGTGGGTCCTCAAGACTCTTTTCTGGCACCGTTGCCGGGGAAGTGAAGCGCCTTTGGTAAGTGGAACTTGGTAAGGAAACATTCATATAGTGTGCTGAAATTTGTTGTCACTTGTCACTATGGATACTAATCCTTTGAGGGGATTGTTCGGGGTATCTTCAACTCGAACAGAAGCACAAAGAGTTGCTCCTCAACCTGCTGCACCTACTGAAAATATTTGCTTTGAATTTCCTTCGGGTATGCTTGAGAAACTGCTGGCTAATCCTTTTACACGAGATGGAACATCACATCCATACTTGCATCTAATCTATGTAGATGAAGTTTGTGGTTTATTTAAGCTTGCAGGTTTGCCTGAGGATGATGTCAAGAAGAAGGTCTTTCCTCTATCTTTGATGGATAAGGCGTTGAGATGGTATAGGCTATGTGATGATACTGGATCATGGGACTACAATCGGTTGAATTTGGAATTTCATCAAAAGTTTTATCCTATGCATTTAGTACATCGTGATCACTTTTGGCCTCGTGACAGGGAAAGCATCGATCAAGCTTGGGGGAGGCTTAAATCAATGTTATATTCATGCCCCAATCATGAGATCTCGAGAGAAATTATCATTCCGAACTTCTATACTCGGCTTTCTCATGATGATCGCACCATGCTTGTCACTTCTTGTACCGGTTGTTTTATGAAGAGAGATATTGACTTCAGATGGAATTTATTGGAGAGAATTAAATGCAACTCTGAAGATTGGGAGCTTGAAGAAGGTAAGGGGTCGGGTATGAATTTGACTTTTGATTGCGTTAAATCCTTTGTTGAGACAAATACTTTTTGTGACTTTAGCGCTAAGTATGGACTTGACTCTGAGATAGTAGCTTCACTGTGTGAATCCTTTGCTGCTCATATTGATCTCCCCAAAGAGAAGTGGTTTAAATATCATCCTCCTTTAGAAGTCAATGTAGTTAAACCCACTCCAGTTGAAGAGAGAGTCATTGCCTATAATGATCCCGTGGTTCCCAGTGCTTACATTGAGAAACCACCTTTCCCTATTAGGATGAAGGATCATTCTAAAGCATCAACTGTGATACGTAGAGGCTATTTTAGAACACCTACACCCCCTGAGCAAATTAGAGTTGAACCTAGCATTGCTATTATCAAAGATCTTCTGTCCGACGATGTTGAGGGGCATAATATTCACTTCTGTGAAGATGCTGCTAGAATTGCTAAACCTCACGCTAGAAACAAACATAGGCGTGTTGTTGGCACGCCTGTTGTTTCTGTTAAGATAGGAGATCATTGCTATCATGGTTTATGTGACGTGGGTGCTACTGTTAGTGCAACACCTCAGTCCTTATATGATGAAATCAAAGACGAGATTGCACCTGTTGAAATAGAGCATATTGATGTCACTGTACAACTTGCCAATAGAGATAATATCTTCCATGTGGGAATTGTTAGGGATGTTGAAGTCTTGTGTGGTAAAACGAAGTATCCTACTGATTTCCTCGTTCTTGCTACCGCTCAAGATAGCTTTTGTCCCATCATATTTGGCAGACCCTTCCTCAATATCGTCAATGCTCATATTGACTGTGAGAAGCAAACTGTCACTGTTGGCTTTGAAGGTGTATCACATGAGTTCAATTTCTCCAAGTTTCGCAGACAACCTCATGAAAAAGAGTTGCCTAGTAGGGATGAAAGTATTGCCTTAGCTTCTATTGCCATACCTCCTACTGATCCCTTAGAGCAATACTTGCTTGAGCATGAAAATGATATGCATATGGATGAAAGGGATGAAATAGATAGAGTTGTCTTAGAACAATATCTTATCCTTAAGAATAACTTGCATGTTGAACTGCTTGGGGATCCACCTCCACCAAAGGGTGATCCTGTGTTCGAGCTTAAACAGTTGCCTGATACTCTTAAGTATGCCTATCTTGATGAAAAAGAGATATATCATGTTATTATAAGTGCTAGCCTCTCGGAGCATGAAGAAAAGAAGTTAAAAAAATCTCTGAGGAAGCACCGTGTTGCTATCGGATATACTCTTGATGATCTTAAGGGCATTAGTCCCACTCTATGCCAGCACAAGATAAAAACTGATCCTGATTTCAAACCAGTTGCTGATCATCAAAGGAGATTGAATCCTAAGATGAAAGAAGTAGTAAGAAAAGAAATACTAAAGCTCCTGGAAGCGGGTATTATCTATCCTGTTGCTCATAGCGATTGGGTGAGTCTGGTGCATTGCGTCCCTAAGAAGGGAGGCATTACCGTTGTCCCTAATGATAAGGATGAATTAATCCCACAAAGGATTATTACTGGCTATGGGATGGTGATCGATTTTAGGAAATTGAATAAAGCCACTAGGAAAGATCATTACCCTCTGCCATTTATCGACCAAATGCTAGAAAGGCTGTCTAAACACACACACTTCTGCTTTCTAGACAGTTATTCTGGTTTCTCCCAAATACCAGTTGCACCATCTGATCAGGAGAAAACCACTTTCACCTGCCCTTTCGGTACCTTTGCATATAGACGTATGCCTTTTGGCTTATGCAATGCACGTGCCACTTTTCAAATATGTATGATGGCTATATTCTCTGACTTTTGTGAAAAGATTGTCAAGGTTTTCATGGATGACTTCTCCGTTTATGGGTCTTCCTTTGATGATTGCCTCAGCAACCTTGATCGAGTCTTACAGAGATGTAAAGACACCAATCTTGTCTTGAATTGGGAGAAGTGCCACTTTATGGTCAATGAAGGCATCGTCTTAGGCCATAAAATTTCTGAAAGAGGTATTGAAGTCGATAAGGCTAAGGTTGATGCAATCGAGAAAATGCCATATCCCACAGATATCAAAGATATAAGAAGTTTCCTTGGTCATGCTGGTTTCTATAGAAGGTTCATCAAAGACTTCTCTAAGATTTCTAGGCCTCTTACCAATCTCTTGCAAAAGGATATTCCTTTTTTTTGACGATGATTGTGAGGAAGCCTTCGAAATATTTAAGAGGGCTTTGATAACTACACCTATTGTTCAACCACCTAATTGGAACTTGCCTTTTGAGATCATGTGTGATGCTAGTGATTACGATGTTGGTGCTGTCCTAGGGCAAAGAGTTGATAAGAAGTTGAATGTTATTCACTACGCTAGTAAAACTCTAGACAATGCCCAAAGAAACTATGCTACTACGGAGAAGGAATTTTTAGCAGTCGTGTTTGCATGTGAAAAGTTCAGGTCTTACATAGTTGATTCCAAAGTCACTATTCACACTGATCATGCTGCTATAAAGTACCTCATGGAGAAGAAAGACGCTAAACCTAGACTTATCAGATCGGTTCTCTTGCTACAAGAATTTGATTTGCACGTTGTTGACAGAAAGGGTGCTGATAACCCAGTAGCAGATAACTTGTCTAGGCTAGAGAACGTTCTTGATGACCCACAACCTATTGATGATAGCTTTCCCGATGAACAACTGAATGTCATCAATGCTTCACGTAGTGCACCGTGGTATGCTGATTATGCAAACTATATTGTTGTCAAATATATACCACCTAGTTTCACGTATCAGCAAAAGAAGAAATTCTTCTTTGACTTGAGACACTACTTTTGGGATGATCCTCACCTTTATAAGGAAGGAGTAGATGGTGTTATTAGACGTTGTGTATCTGAACATGAACAGGGACAAATCCTACAGAAGTGTCACTCCGAGGCCTACGGAGGACACCATGAGGGAGATAGAACTGCACACAAGGTATTGCAATCGGGTTTCTATTGGCCCACTCTCTTCAAGGATGCCCATAAGTTTGTCTTGTCTTGTGACGAATGTCAAAGAATCGCTAATATTAGCAAACGTCAGGAAATGCCTATGAACTATTCACTTGTCGTTGAACCATTTGATGTCTGGGGCTTTGATTATAAGGGACCTTTTCCAAAATCCAATGGGTATACTCATATCCTAGTTGCTGTTGATTACGTCACTAAGTGGGTAGAAGCTATCCCCACTAGTAGTGCTGGTCATCACACCTCTATGAGGATGCTTAAAGAAGTTATCTTCCCTAGATTTGGAGTCCCTAGATATCTGATGACCGACGGAGGTTCACATTTCATTCATGGTGCTTTCCGCAAAACGCTTGCTACGATGTCAACCATAGAATTGTGTCTCCCTATCACTCTCGGTACAGTGGTCAAGTAGAGCTAAGCAACAGAGAGATTAAACTGATTCTGCAAAAGACTGTCAACACGTCTAGAAAGAATTGTTCTAAGAAGCTCGATGATGCATTGTGGGCTTATAGAACTGCCTATAAGAATCCCATGGGCATGTCTCCGTACAAAATGGTGTACGGTAAAGCATGTCATTTACCTCTTGAGCTAGAGCATAAAGCTTATTGGGAAATCAAAGAGCTCAACTTTGATTTCAAGCTTGCCGGTGAGAAGAGGTTATTTGATATTAGCTCGCTTGATGAATGGAGAACTCAGGAATATGAGAATGCCAAGTTGTTCAAACAGAAGGTTAAGAGGTGGCATGATAAGAGGATACAAAAGCGTGAGTTCAGTGTAGGTGATTATGTCTTGCTATGTAACTCTCGTTTAAGATTCTTTGCAGGCAAGCTTCTCTCTAAATGGGAAGGTCCCTATGTTGTTGAGGAAGTATATCGTTCCAGTGCTATCAAGATCAACAACATGGAAGGTAATTGTCCAAGAGTTGTAAATGGGCAGAGAATCAAGCATTATATCTCACGTACTCCCATAAATGTTGAGAGCATATTATCAATACCATAACTCCGGAAGAATACCTAAGGGATATTTATCAGCCTGTTTCACACTCCGAAAACGAAGAGGTATGTGATTCAGTAAGAAAACAGTGTCCAAGACTTTTCCAGCAGGATTTTTTTTTCCATTTTGGAATATTTGAAAAAATACAAAAATTGGAAGTAGTCCGGAAAGTGCACGAGGAGGCGACAAGCCTGCACGGCGCTGGCCCACCTCCTTGCCGCGCCGTGAGGGCTTGTGGCCACCTCGTGTGCCTCCCGGACTCCGTTTTAGTGCAAGGTACTCCTTCTGGCCTAGAAAAAATCATTATATATACTCCCGTTTGGTCTGACCCCTGCATCACGCAGATTTCTTCTGTTTTTCGTTTCGAGCCAGTTTTTTATGCAGATCTAGATCGCTATGACTTCTCCAAAAGCTCCGAAGGACAAGATCTTCGAGAAGGTCATCAATCCCTACCTCACGGGAGTGCTGCAACACCCTCAATCTATCGAGATGCGTGAGGGTATGTTGCACATCCGTGATGTGGAGGGGCCCAAGAAGACCGGAAGCGTGGAGACGAGGCTCGAAGCAATGGAGCAACAAGTCTTCAAGTGACAAGGGATGGTGGAGCATGGACTCAACGCCAACCACATGATGATCACGGAGTTCACCAACAAGCACATGATTGATGCCAATGACATTGGGAAACACCTCTCCAGGCTCTATGACAGGATTGATCAACTCCAGGGCCAGATCTATGACCTGCAGAACCAAAACTCTGAGTATGAGTATATATTTAAATCAATACGGTTGGCTGCAGAATTGAGGATTCCGGAGACTCATTCATCTTTCCATGATGGAGCACCAATGCCTTGGAAGACGGAGCATCAAGCCCATGTTACAACAAGTTCACCACCATCACCACCAAAGGAAGGCAACTGAACATTGGTATGGGCAATCCCCTTGGCTTGTACCAAGCTTGGGGGAGTTGCCCCGGTATCGTATCACCATCACATCTTTTGCCTTTACCTTTGTTTATTTTTCCTTTTCAGTTTTCTCTTTCTCTAGTAGATTTAAAAGTCTTAGTGTTTTACTCTTGAGTTTTTCTTTGTGTCACCCCCGATGTATTCGAGCTCTTGAGCCATATAATAAAGAGTGTCTTAGTTGAAGGGTTTGGCCTCTTGCCATGATCAAAAGAGTGAGAATAGAACAAAAGCATGAAAGATCATGTAATGATCTTATGGGAAGTGATGGCGTCACATATAAAAAGAATGAGGATAGAAACTTGTTGAGGGTAGGCAAACGTAGACCTTGGTCATTGTTGCAATTAATAGGAAGTGATAAAGAAGGAGAGGTTCACATATAAATATATCATCTCTGACACCATCTATGATTGTGAACACTCACTAAACTATTACATGCCTAGAAGTAGATGTTGGACAAGGAAGACAACATAATGAATTGTGTTTGCTTGGCTCCGAACAATGTTATATGATTAGAGATCCCTTAGCATGTGACGATTGCTTCCACCTCATATTAGCCAAAACTCCCGCACCAAGTAGAGATACTATGTGTGCATCCATAAACCTTCAAACCAGTTTTGCCATGAGTGTCCACCATACCTACCTATGGATTGAATAAGATCCCTCAAGTAAGTTGTCATCGGTGCAAGCAATAAAAATTTCTCTCTATTATGTATGATCCATTAGTGTGTGGAAAATAGGCTTTATACGAACCTGTGATGAGGAAGACATAAAAGCGACTGACTTGATTTACATGATCTCATGGTCATAGGAATGAATACTTGACATGCAGAAAACAATAGCAACAAAATGACACAATCACATGCTACATTTATAGTTTGGGTCTTGTCCATCACATCATTCTCCCAATAATGTGATCCCGTCATCAAGTGACAACACTTGTCTATTGTTAGGAAACGTTAACCATCCTTGATCAATAGGGTAGTCAACTAGAGGCTCACTAGGGACACAGTTTTGTCTATATATCCACACATGCATTTATGTTTCCATTTAATACAATTACAGCATGGATAATAAACGATTATCTTGAAACAGGAAATATCATAATAACTATTTTATTATTGCCTCTAGGGCATATTTCCAACAGTCTCCCACTTGCACTAGAGTCAATAATCTAGTCTCACATCGCTATGTGATTTACATTGTAACGAATCTAACACACATACAGTTCTGGTGTTGATCACGCTTCACTCGTGGAAGAGGTTTAGTGAGCGGATCTGCAACATTCAGATACGTGTGCACTTTGCAAATATTTATGTCTTGCTCCTTGATGTAATCACGGATGCCGTTGAATCTTCGTTTTATGTGTCTGGCTCTTGTGAAACCTTGGTTCCTTGACTAGAGCAATGGCACTAGTGTTGTCACAGAACAGATTGATTGGATCCAGTGCACTTGGCACTACTCCAAGATCGGACATGAACTGCTTCATCCACACACCCTCCTTAGCCGCCTCTGATACGTCCATTTTGCATCATGTTTTCATGTTGTTATTTATCGCTTCTTGGGCTGTTATGTCACTTCACGGTACAATTCTTATGCCTTTTGTCTCTTATTTTGCAAGGTTTACATGAAGAGGGAGAATGCCGGCAACTGGAATTCTGGCCTGAAAGTGGAGCAAAGTTGAGATACCTATTCTGCGCAACAACAAACGTCGTAAAAATCAACGAGGATTTTTTTTCTGATTTATCAAAAATACTGGGCCAAAGAAGTGCCAGAGGGGCGCCAGGGGGTGGCCAAAAGCCTCCACGGCGCGGCCACCCCCCAGGCCGCGCCATGGGGGCTTGTGGGCACCTTGCTGGCCCACTTGCCCCCCTCTTTTGCTATATGAAGGGTTTCGTCCAGGAAAAAAATCAGAGAGGAGCTTTTCCGTGGTTTCGCCGCCGCCACGAGGCGGAACTTGAGCAGAACCAATCTAGAGCTCCGGCAGGACGATCCTGCCGGGGAAACTTCCCTGCCGGAGGGGGAAATCGTCGCCATCGTCATCACCAACACTCCTATCATCGGAGGGGACTCGTCACCATCAACATCTTCATCACCACCATCTCATCTCCAAACCCTAGTTAATCACTTGTAACCAATCTCCGTCTCACGACGCCGATTGGTACTTGTAAGGTTGCTAGTAGTGTTGATTACTCTTTGTAGTTGATGCTAGTTGCATTATTTTGTGGAAGAGTTTATGTTCAGATCCTTGATGCTACTCATTACCTCTCTGATCATGATTATGATTATTCTTTGTGAGTAGTTACTTTTGTTCCTGAGGACATGGCATAAGTCATGCTAATAGTAGTCATGTGAATTTGGTATTCGTTCGGTAATTTGATATGTTGTATGTTGTTTTTCCTCTAGTGGTGTTATGTGACCATCGACTACATAACACTTCACCATTATTTGGGCCTAGAGGAAGGCATTGGGAAGTAGTAAATAGATGATGGGTTGCTAGAGTGACAGAAGCTTAAACCCTAGTTTATGCGTTACTTCGTAAGGGGCTGATTTGGATCCACTAGTTTAATGCTATGGTTAGACTTTGTCTTAATTCTTCTTTCATAGTTGCGGATGCTTGCGAGAGGGGTTAATCATAAGTGGGATGCTTGTCCAAGTAAGGGCAGTACCCAAGTGCCCGTCCACCCACATATCAAACTATCAAAGTAACGAATGGCGAATCATATGAACATGATGAAAACTAGCATGACAGAAATTCTCGTGTGTCCTCGGGAGCGTTTTTCCTCCTATAAGACTTTGTCCAGGCTTGTCCCTTGCTACAAAAGGGATGGGGCCACTTTGCTGCACCGTTGCTACTTTTGTTACTTGTTGCTTGCTACGAATCATCTCACCACACAATCACTTGTTACCGACAATTTCAGTGCGTGCAGATTTTACCTTGGTGAAAACAACTTGTCAGATCCTTCAAATCCTCGTTGGGTTCGACACTCTTACTTATCGAAAGGACTACGATTGATCCCCTATACTTGTGGGTTGTCAGCCTCCGAGGCAACTATGTACTCCTCTTCGCATGTAGAATCTGCTACGACGCTTTGCTTGGAACTGCACCAACTTACCGAACCCCCATTGAGAATAAATACGCATCCGGTTTGTGACTTAAAGTCATACGGATCAGTGTCGAAGCTTGCATCAACGTAACCCTTTACGACGAGATCTTCGTCACCTCCATAAACGAGAAACATTTCCTTAGTCCTTTTCAGGTACTTCAGAATATTCTTGACCGCCGCCTAGTGTTCCACTCCTGGATCACTTTGAAACCTGCCTGCCATGCTTATGGCCAGGCTGAGATCCGGTCTTGTGCACAACATTTTATACATGATAGACCCTATCACTGAAGCATAGGGGACGATACTCATCTTTTCTCTATCTTCTGCAGTTACTCGACATTGAGTCTTACTCAACTTTATACCTTGTAACACAGGCAAGAACCCCTTCTTGGATTGTTCCATTTTGAACTTCTTCAAAATCTTATCAATGTATGTGCTTTGTGAAAGAGCTATTAGGCGTTTCAACCTATCTCTATAGATCTTAATGCCTAATATGTAAGCAGCTTCTCCTAGGTCTTTCATTGAAAAACTCTTATTCAAGTAATCCTGTACGCTTTCCAAGAACTCCAGATTGTTTCCAATCAGCAATATGTCATCCACATATAATATTAGAAACACTATAGAGCTCCCACTCACTTACTTGTAAATACAAGCTTCTCCAAAAACTTGTATAAACCCAAACGCCTTGATCACCTCATCAAAGCGCTGATTCCAACTCCGAGATGCTTGCACCAGTCCATAAATGGATCGCTGGAGCTTGCACACCTTGTCAGCATTTTCTGGATCGACAAAACCTTCGGGTTGTATCATATACAACTCTTCCTTAACAAACCCGTTAAGGAACGCCGTTTTGACATCCATCTGCCAGATTTCCTAATCGAAAAATGCAACTATTGCTAACATGATTCGGACGAACTTAAGCATCGCTACGGGTGAGAATGTCTCATCTTAGTCAATTCCTTGAACTTGTGAAAAACCATTTTCCACAAGTCGAGCTTTGTAAACGGTCACATTACCGTCCGCGTCTGTCTTCTTCTTAAAGATCCATTTCTTCTGAATAGGCTTGCGACCTTCAGGTAATACTTCCAAAGTCCACACTTTGTTTTCGTACATAGATCCTATCTCGGATTTGATGGGTTCTAACAATTTGTTGGAATCTAGGCCCACCATCGCTTCTCCATAACTCTTAGGCTTATTGTTGTCTAAAAACATGATAGACAAGACATGATTCCCGTACCACTCGGGAGCAGTACGTGCTCTTGTTGACCTGCGAGGTCCGACAGTAACTTGATCCAAAGCTTCATGTTCATCATCATTAGCTTCCTCTTCAACTGATGTTTCCTCGACAGAAATTTCTTTGTACCCTCCGCCACCATCTTGTTGAAGCAGAGGTTCCACAACCTCATCAAGTTCTATCTTTCTCCTACTCAATTCTTTCGAGAGAAACTCTTTCTCAAGAAAATCTTCGTTCTTAGCGACAAACACTTTGCCCTTGGATCTGAGATAGAAGGTGTACCCAACCATCTGTTTTGGGTAACCTATTGATACGTCCATTTTGCATCATGCTTTCATGTTGATATTTATTGCTTTATGGGTTGTTATATTACTTTGTGGTACCATATTTATGTCTTTTCTCTCTTATTTTGCAAGGTTTAATAGAAGAGGGAGAATTCAGGTAGCTAGAATTCTGGACTGGAAAAGGAGCAAATCTTAGTCCACTATTCTGCACATCTCCAAATGCCCTGAAAATTTACGTGGAATTTTTTGGGATCTGGGCGAAAGAAGTACCGGAGGAGGGCTACCAGGGCGCCACAAGCCCTGCCACCGCCACCCCCTAGTGGCGGAGGGCAAGCTTGTGGGCTCCCTGATGGCCCACTAGCCCCCCGCTTTTGCTATATGAAGGGTTTCGTTCCAGAAAAAAATCAATTGGGAGCTTTTTCGTGGTTTCGCCGCCGCCACGAGGCGGAACTTGAGCAGATCCAATCTAGAGCTCCACCAGGACGATCCTGCCGGGGAAACTTCCCTCCCGGAGGGGGAAATCGTTGCCATCGTCATCACCAACACTCCTCTCATCGGAGGGGAGGCATCTTCATTAACATCTTCATCAGCACCATCTCCTCTCCAATCCCTAGTTCATCTCTTGTAACCAATCTTCGTCTCACGACTCCGATTGATACTTGTAAGGTTACTAGTAGTGTTGATTACTCTTTGTAGTTGATGCTAGTTGGATTACTTGGTGGAAGAGTTTATGTTCAGATCCTTGATGCTATTCATTACACCTCTGATCATGATTATGATTATGCTTTGTGAGTAGTTACTTTTGTTCCTGAGGACATGGGATAAGTCATGTTAATAATAGTCATGTGAATTTGATATCCGTTAGGTATTTTGATATGATGTATGTTGTTTTTCCTCTAGTAGTGTTATGTGAACGTCGACTACATAACACTTCACCATATTTGGGCCAAGAGGAATGCATTGGGGAGTAGTAAGTAGATGATGGGTTGCGGGAGTGACAGAAGCCTAAACCCCAGTCTATGTGTTGCTTCGTAAGGGGCTGATTTGGATCCACTAGTTTAATGCTATGGTTAGACGTTGTCTTATTTCTTCTTTCGTAGTTGCGGATGCTTGCGAGAGAGGTTAATCATAAGTGGGATGCTTGTCCAATTAAGGGCAGTACCCAAGCGCTGGTCCACCCACATATCAAACTATCAAAGTAACGAACGCGAATCATATGAACATGATGAAACTAGCATGACAGAAATTCCCGTGTGTCCTCGGGAGCGTTTTTCCTCCTATAAGACTTTTTTCAGGCTTGTCCCTTGCTACAAAAGGGATTGGGCCACTTGCTGCATAGTTGCTACTACTTGTTACATGTTACTTTTTGCTTGCTACGTTTCACCTCACTACACCATCACTTGTTACCGCTACTTTCACTGCTTGCAGTTATTACCTTGCTGAAAACCGTTTGTAAGAGCCTTCTGCTCCTCATTGGGTTCGACACTCTTACTTATCTACAGGACTAGATTGATCCCCTATACTTGTGGGTCATCAAGACTCTTTTCTGGCGCCGTTGCCGGGGAGTGAAGCGCCTTTGGTAAGTGGAAATTGGTAAGGAAACATTTATATACTGTGCTGAAATTTATTGTCACTTGTCACTATGGAAACTGTTCCTTTGAGGAGTTTGTTCGGGGTATATTCACGAAGAACGGAAGCACGAGGAGTTGTTCCTCAACCTGAGGTACCTACTGAAAATATCTTTTATGAAATTCCTTCGGGTATGCTTGAGAAACTCCTGGCTAATCCTTTTACAGGAGATGGATCTTCCCATCGAGACTTGCATCTGATCTATGTAGATGAAGTTTGTGGTTTATTTAAGCTTGCTGGTTTGCCCGAGGATGAGGTAAAGAACAAAGTCTTTCCTTTATATTTGAAGGATAAGGCGTTGACATGGTATAGGCTATGTGATGATACTGGATCATGGGACTACAATCGGTTGAAATTGGAATTTCATCAAAAGTTTTATCCTATGCATTTAGTACATCGTGATCGGAACTTTATTTATAACTTTTGGCCTCGTGACAGGGAAAGCATAGCTCAAGCTTCGGGGAGGCTTAAATCAATGCTATATTCATGCCCCAATCATGAGCTCTCGAGAGAAATCATCACTCAAAACTTTTATGCTCGGCTTTCTCATGAAGATCGTACCATGCTTGACACTTCTTTTACCGGCTCTTTTATGAAGAAGGATATTGACCACAAGTGGAATTTATTCGAGAGAATCAAACGTAACTCTGAAGATTGGGAGCTCGAGGAAGGCAAGGAGTCAGGTATGAATTTCCAGTTTGATTGCATTAAATCTTTTGTTGAGACAAACACTTTTAGAGATTTTAGCGCTAAGTATGGACTTGACTCTGAGATAGTAGCTTGTCTATGTGAATATTTTGCTGCTCATGTTGATCTTCCCAAAGATAAGTGGTTTAAATATCATCCTCCTGTAGAAAGCAACATAGCCAAAACCAATCTAGTTGAGGAGAAAGTCATTGCTTTTAGTGATCCTGTGTTGTTCCTTGTGCTTACACTGAGAAACCACCATACCCTGCTAGGATAAAGGATTATTCTAAAGCTCCAACTATGATACGTAGGGGTTACATTAGACCACTTGCACCCCCCGAGGAGATTAGAGTTGAACCTAGTGTTGCTATTATCAAATATCTCTTAACCGAAGACGTAGACGGGCATGTTATCAAATTCTGTGAGGACTCCGCTAGAATTGCTAAACCTCACGCGGAAGACAAATACCGACCTGTAGTTGGCCTACCCGTTGTTTCTGTTAAGATAGTAGATCACTGTTACCATGGTTTATGTGATATGAGAGCTAGTGTTAGTGCAATACCCCGTTCTCTATATGATGAAATCAAAGATGAGATTGCACCTGCTGAGTTAGAACCCATTGATGTCACTATTACGCTAGCTAATAGAGACACTATCTGCCCTCTCGAAATTGTGAGAGACGTAGAAGTCCTGTCTGGTAAGACGAAGTATCCTACTGATTTCCTCGTCCTTGGTACTGCACAAGATAGCTTTTGTCCCATCATATTTGGTTGACCCTTTCTCAACACTGTCAATGCTCACATTGATTGCATTAAGGAGACTGTCACAGTTAGTTTCGAGGGTGTGTCTCATGAATTTAACTTCTCCAAGTTTGGAAGACAACCCCATGAAAAAGAGTCGTCTGGAAAGGATGAAATCATTGCTCTTGCCTCTATTGTCGTACCTCCTACGGATCCTTTAGAGCAATATCTGCTTGAGCATGAAAATGATATGCATATGGAGGAGAGAGATGAGATAGATAAAATTGACTTAGAACAATATCCTATTCTCAAGAATAATCTTCCTGTTGAACTGCTTGGGGATCCTCCCCCACCAAAGGGTGATCCTGTGTTCGAGCTTAAACAGCTGCCTGATACTCTTAAGTATGCCTATCTTGATGAGAAGGAGATATATCTTGTTATTATCAGTGCTCTCCTCTCAGAGCACGAAGAGAAGAAGTTACTAAGAACTCTGAGGAAGCACCGTGCTGCTATTGGATATACTCTTGATGATCTTAAGGGTATTAGTCCTACCCTATGCCAGCACAAGATTAAAACTGATCCTGACTTAAAACCAGTTGATGATCATCAAAGGAGATTGAATCCTAAGATGAAAGAGGCCGTTAGAAAAGAAATATTAAAGCTTCTGGAAGCAGGAATCATTTATCCTGTTGCTCATAGTGATTAGGTAAGTCCAGTACATTGCGTACCTAAGAAGGGAGGTATCACCGTCGTTCCTAATGATAAGGATGAACTAATCCCACAAAGGATTATTACTGGCTATAGGATGGTGATATACTTCCGGAAACTGAACAAGGCAACCAGGAAAGATCATTATCCTTTGCCGTTCATCGACCAAATGCTAGAAAGGCCATCAAAACACACACACTTCTGTTTTCTAGACGGTTATTCAGGTTTCTCGCAAATACCTGTTGCACAATCTGATCAGGAGAAAACCACTATCACCTGCCCCTTCGGTACCTTTGCCTATAGACGTATGCCTTTTGGCTTATGCAATGCACCTTCCACCTTTCAAAGATATATGATGGCTATATTCTCTGACTTTTGTGAAAAGATTGTTGAGGTTTTCATGGATGACTTCTCCGTTTACGGGTCTTCCTTTGATGATTGCCTCAGCAACCTTGATCGAGTCTTACAGAGATGCGAAGATGCCAACCTCATCTTGAATTGGGAGAAGTGCCACTTTATGGTTAATGAAGGCATCGTCTTAGGACACAAAATCTCTGAAAGAGGCATTGAAGTTGATAAGGATAAGGTTGATGCAATTGAGAATATGCCTTGCCCCACAGATATCAGAGGTGTACGGAGTTTCCTAGGTCATGCTGGTTTCTATAGAAGGTTCATTAAAGACTTCTCTAAGATTTCTAGGCCTCTTACCAACCTCTTGCAGAAGGATGTTCCTTTTGTTTTTGATGAGGATTGTGAGGAAGCTTTCGAAATACTTAAGAAGGCTTTGATAACCGCACCTATTGTTCAACCACCTCACTGGAACTTGCCCTTTGAAATCATGTGCGATGCTAGTGATTACGTTGTTGGTGTTGTTCTAGGACAAAGAGTTGACAAGAAGTTGAATGTTATTCACTACGCTAGTAAAAACTCTAGACAGTGGCCAAAGAAACTATGCCACTACGGAGAAGGAATTTTTAGCAGTCGTGTTTGTATGTGAAAAGTTCAGATCTTATATAGTTGACTCCAAAGTCACTATTCACTCTGATCATGCTGATATTAAGTACCTTATGGAGAGGAAGGACGCTAAGCCTAGGCTGATCAGATGGACAGGAATTTGATTTGCACGTCGTTGACCGAAAGGGTGCTGATAACCATGTAGCAGATAACTTGTCTAGGCTAGATAATGTCCTTGATGACCCACGACCTATTGATGACAACTTTCCTGATGAGCAATTAAATGTCATCCGCACTTCACATAGTGCACCGTGGCATGCTGATTACACAAACTATATCGTAGCCAAATATATACCACCCAGTTTCACCTATCAACAAAAGAAGAAATTCTTCTTTGATTTGAGACACTACTTTTGGGATGATCCTCACCTTTATAAGGAAGTAGTAGATGGTGTTATTAGACGTTGTGTGCCTGAACATGAGCAGGGACAGATCTTGCAGAAGTGTCAATCCGAAGCCTACGGAGGACACCAAGCTGGAGATAGAACTACCCATAAGGTATTGCAATCAGGTTTCTATTGGCCCACACTTTTCAAGGATGCCCGTAAGTTTGTCTTGTCTTGTGACGAATGTCAAAGAATAGGGAATATCAGTAAGCGTGAGGAAATGCCTATGAACTATTCACTTGTCATTGAACCATTTGATGTCTGGGGCTTTGATTATATGGGACCTTTCCCGAGTTCCAATGGGTACACTCACATCTTAGTTGTTGTGGATTATGTTACTAAGTGGGTAGAAGCTATCCCCACTAAAACTGCTGATCACCACACCTCTATTAAGATGCTCAAAGAAGTCATTTTCCCAAGATTTGGAGTCCCTAGATATTTGATGACTGATGGCGGTTCACGCTTCATTCATGGTGTTTTCCGCAAGATGCTCGCTAAGTATGATGTCAACCATAGAGTTGCATCTCCTTATCATCCTCAGTCTAGTGGTCAAGTGGAGTTGAGTAATAGGGAGATCAAATTGATCCTACAAAAGACCGTCAATAGATCTCGAAAGAATTGGTCTAGCAAACTTGACGATGCACTATGGGCTTATAGGACTCCTTATAAGAATCCCATGGGCATGTCACCGTATAAAATGGTTTACGGTAAGGCCTGTCATTTACCTCTTGAGCTGGAACACAAAGCTTATTGGGCAATCAAAGAGGTCAACTTTGATTTCAAACTTGCTCGTGAGAAGCGGTTGTTTGATATCAGCTTGTTAGATGAATGGAGGGCCCAGGCATATGAGAATGCCAAGTAGTTCAAGGAAAAGGTTAAGAGATGGCACGATAAACGAATACAGAAACGAGAGTTCAATGTAGGTGATTATGCCCTGCTATACAATTCTCGTTTGAGATTCTTTGTAGGCAAGCTTCTCTGTAATGGGAAGGTCCTTATGTTAACGAGGAAGTATATCGTTCCGGTGCCATCAAAATCAATAACACGGAAGAAAATTTTCCTAGAGTGGTAAATGGGCAAAGAATCAAGCATTACATCTCTGGTACTCCCATAAATGTTGAGACCAATATCATCAATGTCATAACTCTAGAAGAGTACATAAGGGATGTTTATCAGCCTATTTCAGACCCTAAAAACGAAGAGGTATCTGTTTCGGTAAGAAATTGGACTCCGATGCTTTTCCAATAGGAAATTTCCACCGTTTTGGAATTTTTGGAAAATTAGAAAAATAAAAATCACTCCGGAGAGCGCACGAGGTGGCCACAAGCTTGGACACCGCCACCCCCTGGTGGTGGAGAGAGGGCTTGTGGGCACCTCGTGTGCCTCCCGGACTCTGTTTTCTTGCGGAGCACTCCTTCTGGTCCATAAAAAATCAATATATATTCGCCCGAAGGTTTTGATCTCCGTATCGAGCAGTTTTCCTGTGTTTTCGTTTCGAGCCTGTTTCTACCGCAGATCTAGGTCAAGATGTCTTCTCAGGATTCAGAGGGGGAGATCTATGTGGCTGACTACCTTGCTAACCCCAAGGTCTATGGGGACTTGGAACCATATGGCTAGACCAATCATGAGGAAGAGGACTATGAGCCCAAGGGGAAGGAACAAACAAGTTCCGATGAAGAGGAGGATCCTCTACCTCAACCTGCAAACACCCATGTGGAGTTCAAGAAGTCAAGCCTCCCCAACTCCAGGAGGAAGCCTAAGACCATATTTATCCCCTCTCGTTTCTTGCAGGAGAGTAGGCAGGAGCTTTGCCATAGAGTGTTGAATCTTGAGGAGGAAAATGACGATTTAAGGGAGCAGAACTTTTTGCTCAAGTGGAAATTAGACAAGCTCAAGACTGCTTCGACAACTCCACCACCTTCACCACCAAAGGAAGACAACTAAGCATTGGTATGGGCAATCCCCTTGGCTTCTGCCAAGCTTGGGGGAGTTGCCCTGGTATCGTATCACCTTTATATCTTTTGCTTTTACCTTTGTTTTAGTTCTTTCCTTTTCAGTTTTTATTTCTTCTCTTAGAGGAATAAGTCTTTAGTATATAGTTTGAGTCTTTTGCTTTTGTCTCTCCCCCGATGTATTCGAGCTTGTGAGCTATATAATAAAGAGTATCTTAGTTAAGGACTTTGCTTTGTGCCATGATCAGAAGTATGAAAAGAACGATAGCATGAAAGATCATGAGACGATCTTATGGAAAGTGATAGCTTCACATATGCCACGTATGATGATTGAAACTTGTTGAGAATAAATCAACATAGACCTCAGTCATTGTTGCAATTAATAAGAAGTAATAAGGAAAGAGAGGTTCCCATATAAATATATCATCTTAGACACTTTTTACAATTGTGAGCACTCACCAAACTATTACATGCTTAGGAGTAGATGTTGGACAAGGAAGACAACATAATGAATTGTGTTTGCTTGGTTCTAAACAATGTTATATGATTAGAGATCCCTTAGCATGTGACGATTGCTTCCACCTCATATTAGCCAAAACTCCCGCACCAAGTAGAGATACTACTTGTGCATCCATAAATCTTCAACCCAATTTTGCCATGAGAGTCCACCATACCTACCTATGGATTGAATAAGATCCTTCAAGTAAGTTGTCATCGGTGCAAGCAATAAAAATTGCTCTCTAATATGTATGATCTATTAGTGTGTGAAAAATAAGATTTGTATGAACATGTGATGAGGAAGACATAAAAGAGACATACTGCATAATAAAGTTCTTTATACAGGAGGCAATATAAAGTGACGTTCCTCCGCACTAAGAGGACACGCATTCAAACCTCAAAAGCGAATGACAACCTCTGCTTCCCTCTGCGAAGGGCCTATCTTCTACCTTTACTTTTTGCCCTTGTAAGAGTCATGGTGATCTTCACCAATTCCCTATTTTTGCCTTTGTCTTGGCTACCGTCACATGCTTGGGAAAGATCTATATTCATATATCAACTTGGAGTTGAGTACTTATGTTTTATTATTGTTGACTTTACCCTTGAGGTAAATCGTTGGGAGGCAAAACTATAAGCCCCTATCTTCCTCTGTGCCCAGGTGAAACTTTGACACCATGAGTACCTCGTGAGTTGTAACAATTGTGGAAAACAAAAGAGATGATTGAGTATGTGGATTTTCCTTACAAGCTCTTACTTGACTCTTTCTGATGTTGTGATAAATTGCAATTGCTTCAATGACTTTGGACTGTTGTTGGTTACTTCTCGGTAAGGTTTTTGCTTCATGCTTTGCTTTGTGAAGGAATTGTTACTTTCCCATGAGAATATTTATAATGTATTGTTGTTCTATGTGTGATCATGATTCCCTCATGTCCGTATTATGTTTTATCGACACCTTCATCCCTCAACATGTGGACATGTTTATGGAACTTGGTTTTCGCTTGAGGACAAGCGAGGTCTAAGCTTGGGGGAGTTGATACGTCCATTTTGCATCATGCTTTCATGTTGATATTTATTGCTTTATGGGATGTTATATTACTTTGTGGTACCATATTTATGCCTTTTCTCTCTTATTTTGCAAGGTTTAATTGAAGAGGGAGAATTCAGGCAGCTGGAATTCTGGACTAGAAAAGGAGCAAATCTTAGTCCACTATTCTGCACATCTCCAAATGCCCTGAAAAGTTACGTGTATTTTTTTGGGATTATATAAAAATTATTGGGCGAAAGAAGTACCGGAGGGGGCTACCAGGGCGCCACAAGCCATGCCACCGCCACCCCCTGGTGGCGGAGGGCAAGCTTGTGGGCTCCCTGACGGCCCACTACCCCCCCCCCCTCTTTTGCTATATGAAGGGTTTCATTCCAGAAAAAATCAATCAGGAGCTTTTTCGTGGTTTCGCCGCCGCCATGAGGCGGAACTTGAGCAGATCCAATCTAGAGCTCCGGCAGGACGATCCTGCCGGAGAAACTTCCCTCCCGGAGGGGGAAATCGTCACCATCGTCATCACCAACACTCCTGCTAGGGCATAGTTTATGCCTAAGTAATTTTGGTGATTGATGACAGTACCGCAAAGGACTAATCGTGTGTGTTAAGATTTCAGATAACACATGTCAACGGCACAAGACGACGCGCCCCCTCTTTCCATAGAACAGAAGCACGGTGTACTCTACAATTCTCTTCCTTTGAGTCATAGGAACGCCGTACTATTAAGAGGGGACCCATAGTGGAAAGGTTTGGGTGGAATCAATTTTGCACGCACACACTTTATCTCCTTTGCCCTGACCTGCAACTTTGGAGTGGCTCCCGCCTCTGTGTTTATCTCATCTAAGCAAATGGTCCCTCAGCGGTAGTACTGCTGTGCCTAGCGGTAGTATCGCTAGGCCTAGCGGTAGTACCGCTCGCCCTAGCGGTAGTTCCGCTAGTGCTGGCGGTAGTACCGATGTGCTGGCAGTAGTATCGCCCCTGGTCAGTGGTAGTAACGCTCCAGGAGCTTAGTACCACGTTCCTAGCGGCTGTACTTCGACGGACCTTTTTGCGAAGACTTTCTTGGCGGTGGTTGGCCCAGTAGTGTTTATGCACTATCATGGGCCCAACGGTAGTACCGCTGCTGCCAGCGGTAGTACCGCTGGAGAGCCAGCGGTAGTACCGCTAGGCTTGGGCTGTGAGTGGGAAAACGGTTGGGTTCCCCCCCCCCCCCACTATATAAGGGGTTCTTCTAGCTGCGGAACCCTACCTTTGACCCTCCCAAGCTCCATTGTTGCTCCCTAAGCTCAAAAGTGCCTGATCTCTCTCCCTAGCCAATCAAACTTGTTGATTCTCTAGGGATTGGTTGAGATGACCTAGATCTACACTTCCACCAAGAGAAATGTTGATTCCCCCACCTATCCCTTGCGGATCTAGTTACTCTTGGGTGTTTGAGCATCCTAGACGGTTGAGGTCACCTCGGAGCCACATCCCATTTTGGTGAAGCTTCATGGTCTTGTTGGGAGCCTCCAAGCTTTGTGTGGAGTTTGCCCCAACCTTGTTTGTAAAGGTTCGGTCGCCGCCTTCAAGGGCACCTATAGTGGAATCACGGTACCTTGCATCGTGTGAGGGCGTGAGGAGAATATGGTGGCCCTAGTGGCTTATTGGGGAGCATTGTGCCTCCACACCGCTCCAACGGAGACGTACTTCCTGTCAAAAGGAAGGAACTTCGGTAACACATCCTCGTCTTCATTGGTTCCACTTGTGGTTATCTCTAACCTTTACTTCGTGTATGCTTATGTTGTTGTCTATCTCTTACTTGTCTTAGTTGTTCTTGTTGGTAGCATCATATATGTTCACCTCATTGTTGCTATTTTAGTGAACCCGTATGTTGCTTACCCTAACTTGTTAAGATTAGTTAAAAAGTGGTAGTTGCCTATACACCCCCCCCTCTAGTCAACCATATCGATCCTTTCAATTGGTATCAAAGCCACGTCTCTTTATTAAGGGTTTTACCACCCGAAGAGTATGGAAGATGATGAGGGAGTTCCCCGTGCACAAATCGAGGGCATGGACTTGACTTCGATCACAAGGGACGACTTGAATACGGCTTGGGCCGCACTCAAGACGTCCATGACGAACGAGGTCAAGACCATGCTTAAAGAGTTAATTGAGGGAATTAAAAACTCTCTCGAACCGGCATTGGTGGTTAAACCCACCACCACGGATTCGGAGGCCAATTCCGTCAGGGAAACGCTAAAGGTATGCAACCTTCCCATCCTCTTGAAAATGATGGGAATGGGACGTATGCATCGGTTCCACCACCCTTAGTCTATGGAGGACCGGTTCCCACACCGCGTCTTAATCCTGTTGGTCCTCCTCCTAAGCTTGTAAAAGGTGATTTTGCTAATTGGGTATTTTCTGTTAAGTCTCATTTGAATCACAGCTCAACAAATTTGTGGAGAGTCATCGAGCAAGGATATTATCCCCATGATCCAAGCAACCTCACTCCAAGAGAAGATGCGGACAATCAATACAATCACTCTGCTTTGTTTATTCTCCAGTCTGCAGTGCCACCTAAAGATCTTCCTCACTTGCGTCCCTTCACTTTGGCCAAGGACTGTTGGGAGCACATTATGGTGTTGTACAAGGGAAGCTCAAGCATTCAACGGTCCAACTATGAAGTGATACTTGATAAGGCCGATGAGTTTGTGATGAAGGAAGACGAGGACCCTCGTGATCTCTATCGGAGGGTGACTGCTATTGCTGTGGCACTCAACGACCATGGGAGCAAGGATGTGGATGATACATGGGTCAAGCGCAAGTTTCTCAAAGCCATCATGCCTTTCAATAAAGCCATGTCATCTGTCATTCGTCAGCGACCAGACTTCCACTCCTTGTCTTCCAGTGAGGTGTTGGATGAATTCATTGCAATGTCAATCATGAACGAAACAGCTGACAATGCACTTGCTCGTGTTCGCTCAAAGATAGCTTCACCCAACCTTGCGTTAAAGGAAAAAAGCAACGTTTGAAGAAGAAGAAGAGGATGAGGAAGAGGAGAGCTGCCCTGAAGACATGAAGTATGCCTATCATGAGCACATGGCTCTTGCGTCACGGCAATTCTGGGGCAACAAGAGGAACTCAAGACCCACCTTCACCAAGAACAACTCGAGTGGGTTCAAACCCAAGCAACGAGTGAGGACATGCTATAACTGTGGTAATGTGAGTCACTTCGTGGACGAATGTCCCTATGAGAAAAGGGAAGACAACGGGGGCAAGCTCATTCGCAAAGACAAAACCAAGTCATTCCCAATCAAGAACAACTTTGTGAAGAAACCTCACCCAAAGGGCATGGTGGCCCTTGAAGAGTACCCTTCCGATGATGGTGATGATGATGATACAGTGGCAACGGCAACTATTGCTATTGCCACTCCCTCTCCCCAGAAGGTGTCTCTCTTCAACGCCCCCAATGAGAACCACATCACCAAGTCCCTCATGGCAAAAGGTATCAATCAGGTAACCCCCATCATTAAGACCAACATCGCTACTGCTCCTTCATTGTTAAATTGTGTTCATGATAGTGATGTTGGGGAACTTAATGAGCATGATCTTGACAAGTTTCTATGCACTATTAAGGGAGAATCCAAGAAGCACTTTGTTGCTCTCTTGGAACAACTGGGTGAGGCCAATAACCTCATCGAGTCTCATGAGGAGACCATCTCCGAGCTTCAGGGACACAGTCGTGACTATGCCGATGAAATTGCTGAATTATCTATTGCTCTAGAAAAGGAGCACACTCTTCTTTTGGCTCTTGAGGAGTCATACAAAGATGATGCGCTAAAATGCAAAACAAACTAGATCATGATACTGTTCTTACTCGTATGCTTAAGTCTGAGAAGTATGGTCTTGGGGTTGGCCATGACAGACTCAAAGTGGAGTTTGACACACTTGACAAGGCTCACAAGGTCTTGAAAGGTGTTCATTTCTCTCTGAAAGAGTCTCATGATCAACTCCAAGCAAAGCTTACCAAGGAGATCTCTACTTGTCCTCCCTTTGTGTTAATTGATAATGCTTGTACAACTAATCCTTGTTGTGAGCATGTACATCTTGTGGACGAAAATGCCAAGTTAAAGGAGAAACTTGAGATGGGCCTTGTGGCATGCATACAAGGTGAGAAGAGCCTGAACGACCTCTTGAGCACTCAAAAGGGTGTTGTAGGAAAGGAGGGACTTGGTCTTACCTCCAAGTCAAAATGAAAAAGGAGGAACAGGAACAAACGATCCCCTACCCTCATGGACATCTTTGTCAAAGAGGGCGAAGGGACTCAGGAGGTGAACAGGAACAAGGTGGATGATGGCAACGTCAAGAATTGCAAAACCATTCCTACTAACACAGCCGGCAAACTCAAGTCTTCCTATGTCTTATGTCGTGCTAGTGATGGGCATGTTTATGCCAGATTTGTTGGTTCCTACTATGAGTCCATTGAATGGGCTATCTGGATTCCTAAGACCCTTGTCTCTAACATTAAAGGACCCATTAAAAAATAGGTACCTAAAACCAAGCCTTGATCTATTGCAGGAGTTTGCTTCCGGTGGGGTGTCATGGTTGCTCGATAGTGGAGCAACAAATCATATGACCGGAAGCAAGGACTTAGTGGTGGATGTGCATCCTTCTCCATCTATGCCCACCCATGTCCAATTCGCCGATGCATCCTCGTCAAAGGTATTGAGGTTTGGTAAGGTGGTCATCTCTCAATAGTTATCTATTGAGAAGGTCATGCTTGTTGAGTCTCTTTCCTACAATTTACTTTCGGTTCGTCAACTTGCAATTATGGGTTTTTCCACATTCTTTAATCTTGATACTGTGGTCCTCCTGTGGAGCAAGACTCTTAAAGTAGCCTATGTTGGATATGTCAAAAATGGTCTTTATGTGGTGAACTTCTCAAAGCGACCCACTAAGACTGCGACGTGTTTAATGGCTAAAGTTGGTGTGGGCTGGCTTTGGCATCGCCGACTAGCTCATGTCAATATGAGATCTTTGCAAAGTCTTCTAAAAAGGGACCATATTCGTGGACTAACAAATGTGAGTTTTGCTAGATATCGTGCTTGCAGTGCCTGCATTGAAGGAAAGATTCATGAAACTGCTCATCGTCCAACGACTCTCATTTACACTAAGAGGCCATTGGAGCTCCTCCATATGGATGTTTTCGGCCCTCCATCATTTGATAGTCTTGGAGGCAGAAAGTACTGCTTGGTGATTGTTGATGACTACTCAAGATACACCTGGGTATATTTCTTCAAAAGGAAGAGTGAGACTCAACAAACTATCATCAACTTTGCTAATGAAGCTCAACGTCAACATGAAGCAAAGATCTTGATGATTAGAAGTGACAATGGCACCGAGGTCAAGAACTACACCTTGGATGAGTTTCTAGGTGATGAGGGAATAAAACATCAATATTCAGCACCATATACCCCTCAACAAAATGGCATGGCGGAAAGGAAGAACCGGACCTTGATGGACGCTGCAAGAACAATGATGGCGGAATTCAAATCTCCATATAACTTTTGGGCAGAGGCCATCAACACAGCATGGCATGCGTCCAATCGTCTCTATATTCGCAAAGGCTTGAACAAGACTCCATATGAGATTCTCACTGGAAACAAACCCAGTCTCAAGTACTTCCGGGTATTCGGTTGTAAGTGTTTCATTCTCAAGAAAGGTGCACGTTTAGCTAAATTTGATTCTAGAGCACATGAGGGCATCTTTGTTGGTTATGCTACAAACTCTCATGCTTACCGTGTCCTCAACAAGTCCATCGGACTCATTGACGAGACGTGTAATGTGGAGTTTGATGAAAATAATGGCTCCCAAGTGGAGCAAAGTGGTCTTTGTGATATAGGTGATGAAATTCCTCCCCAAGCCATAAGAAGAATGGGGATTGGGGAACCCCTTGTGGCCGAAGGAGAAGGACAATGCTCTACTCAAGTGGAGCCATCACCCCCACAAGCCCCACACGCTTCGATGAACAAAGGGAAGACTCTCAACAAGATGAACAAGCTCAAGGTCAAGATAAATTGCCCAACAATGATGATGTGTCCCATGATATTCAAGCACTTACCCAAGGTTCCGAACCTGCTCATGATCAATATCAAGTGCAACCACAAGATCCAGACCAAGTAGAAGCACAAGATCAAGATCAAGAGAAACCACAAGTACAAGGACAAACAAGTGAACCTGCTCAAGTCGAAAGTCAAGATGATCAGGATACTGTCTCGCAATTCCCTTCTGCAGCACCAACAGCTGGTGCCAAGGGAGGTTCAAGACGCAAGGGCAAGCAAAGTAAACAAGTTGATGCTCCCTAGTTATCCAATGAAGAACTCTTGGAGCGTCGAGCATCCAAGATTGCGAACAAGCTAAGAGTGAAGTCACATCTTATGAAGAATGTACTTGGCAGTTTAAAAAAGGGAGTATCCACCTGTCAACAGATTTGGAATTATTGTGAGCATCACGTGTTTGTTTCGTATTGTGAACCTCAATAGGTACAGGAAGCGCTCGATGATGAGGATTGGCTTATGGCCATGCATGAAGAACTTAACAACTTCGAGCATAACCAAGTCTGGGATTTAGTGCCAAGACCAAAGGAGGAACATAATGTCATCGGGACCAAATGGATATTCAAAAACAAGCAAGATGTCAATGGGATTGTGATTCGAAACAATGCAAGATTGGTGGCTCAAGGCTACTCCCCAGTCGAGGGTATCGACTACGGTGAAACCTTTGCCCCTGTTACTCGTCTGGAATCTATTCGCATGTTGCTTGCATTTGCTTCTCATCATAATTTCAAATTACAACAAATGTATGTGAAAAGTGCCTTTCTTAATGGTCCTTTAAATGAGTTGGTCTATGTCAAACAACCCTCGGGATTCGAACATCCCAAGCTCCCCAATCATGTGTACAAACTTAATAAGGCACTTTATGGCCTTAAACAAGCCCCACGTGCGTGGTATGAGTATCTTACTGAGTTGTTACAAGATCATGGGTTTGAAATTGGGAAGATAGATCCCACTCTTTTTACTAAGAGGGTTAAAGGGGATTTGTTCATATGCCAACTATATGTTGATGATATTATCTTTGGTTCTCCTAAAATTTCCTTCAATGAAGAATTTGCTGAACTAATGACCGAGAAATTTGAGATGTCCATGATGGGAGAGTTGAAGTTCTTCCTCGGATTCGAGATTAAATAAGGCCTAGAAGGGACCTTCATCAAACAAGCCAAGTACACTCAAGACATGCTCAAACGGTTCGAGCTTCAAGATGTCAAGCCGGTCAACTCCCCCATGCCAACAAGATGCAAGCTTGACAGTGATCCCAATGGTAAAGCAGTGGATCAAAAGGTATATCGCTTCATGATTGGATCCCTCCTTTACCTTTGTGCATCTAGACCAGATATTATGTTGAGTGTAGGGACATGTGCACGGTTTCAATCCGCACCAAAAGAAAGTCATTATATGGTTGTTAAGCGAATCTTCCGATATTTGGCTCATACCCCAACTTTGGTCTATGGTATCCCAAAGGAGCAAACTTCAACCTAGTAGGCTATTCTGACTCAGATTGGGCAGGAGATTGTGTGGAGAGGAAGTCAACTTCTGGAGGATGCCAATTCCTTGGTCGCTCACTCGTAAGTTGGTCTTCAAAGAAGCAGAATTGTGTCTCGCTATCGTCCACCGAAGCTGAGTATGTGGCAGCTGCAAGTTGTTGTGCACAATTGCTATGGATGAGGCAAACTTTAAAGGATTACGGTGTCACTTGTGACAAAGTGCCTCTTCTATGTGACAATCAAAGTGCTATCAAGATTTCCCTCAACCCAGTGCAACATAGCAAGACCAAGCATATTGATATTCGCCATCACTTCATTCGTGAACATATCAAGCTTGGTGATATTGAGGTTCACTTCATCCACACTAAAGAGCAACTTGCAGATATTTTCACTAAGCCCCTAGATGAAGCAAGGTTCCGGGAGTTAAGGCATGAGCTAAATATCATTGATTCAAGTAATGTGGATTGAAGCTAGGCACCTTGCACCTCACTATACATTCGATCTTGTTCTAGATGTAGGCATGGACATAGGGGGAGTGGTGTTCTCTAAATGAACTCTTCCTCCCCCCATTATGCATAAATTGATCTAGTCTTTCACTTTAGCCATTACCAAATGGCACTTGTGCTTCAAAGACGAGCGTTGGTCATGAACCCAAGGATAATTCTTCGCGGTGTCATACCTTTGTCTCAAACATAGGTGGCCTCGGCCACCGCCCCCACCTTTCTCTCATATGGAAGAAAGGATACAAAATGACGAGTCAGTATATCTTGCTGGTGCTATCTTCCTATTACACTGACTTGTCGTTTGCCCACGTCTTTCTCATCTCCTATGTCTTGTTGTGCCATTTTGCAGCGGTACTACCGCCAGGGGTAGCGGTACTACCGCCAGGACCCCAGTGGTACTACCGCCAGGGGTAGCGGTACTACCGCCAGGACCCCAATCTACCACGACCTGACTAGGACTTTTTGGGCTGTCTCAAGGGGGAGCGGTACTACCGCCAGGGGGAGCGGTACTACCGCCAGGACCCGAGTGGTACTAACGCTGCAGGCAGCGGTACTACCGTTCCAGGCAGCGGTACTACCGCCAGGGTAGCGGTACTACCGCCAAGACCCTAGCGGTACTAACGCTGGCCCGTACCCCTTGGACTATATAAAGGAGGGGGAGCCCGTTTTTTCCTGCCCTCTTTTTCTTCCTCATGGCTCTTCCCTCCCCAACCCCGAACTCCCCCTATTTGGATCTCTATCTATGGAGCCCCTTCTCTCCGTTGAGTTGGAGGGTTTGCTCCACTACTCCTTCCTCCACCACGTGCCATGGACTCCGGTAAAGCTCCTCCCTTTATTCTCTTGGTTGGTGTTTTCTTGTTCTAGGGTTAGGAGCATTGGTGATTTGGATTCATGGCTATGGTTGTGCTTTGTTCTTGGATGGAACGAAGGAGATATTCTAGGGGAGTGTAGGTCCTATGATTCATTGCGTTTATATTGCCATGCTCTAGGTTCTTCATGTTTTAGATCAAGCACTTCTTCTCTTATTTTTTATTAGATCTAAAACTTGAATCCTCTTGACTAGGCATGTCTTTATCTAGATGATTCTTGAGATCCTCATGTGTTTAGGGCTATGGTGGCTTTTGTAGTGATTATATGCAGTAGCCATGGCCCTCGTAAATCCAATCTAGCCGTTCCTATGAGTCTTTTTTTCCTATTCAGATCTGAAAGTCAACCCCCTAGCGGTACTACTGCCAGGGGTAGCGGTACTACCGCCAGGAGCCCAGCGGTACTACCGCCAGGACCCCAACGGTACTACCGCCAGGGGTAGCGGTACTACCGCCAGGAGGATATTTTTTCTTCTTTTCATTTTCTTGGCAATGTGAGTTTACTTTTATGCCTCTTTTTGTTCATTGCCTTGACTCCTTCTGTCGCTCTTTTTCGGTGTGTGTCTTGTGTGTCACAGGTGGTGCTCGTCGCTCGAACCCCCCACGGGACACCCAGTAGAAACAGTATCGCAATCAAGAGGCTCCAGAGGGCTCCGCCACTTCTGGTCAGCAACCCAAAAATAAGTCTTTCAAGAAGGCAGCTCACAAGGACAAGGGGGTCAACGTTCGCACTAAGCCCCCTAAGGATTTTCTGCGGTTCCGCACCAAAAATCACTATCTAGAAGAGAAGGCTGTGATCAAGGATATCGAGCATATTTGGTCACGGGATCACTGCAGGATCTATCACGACATCATCAAGAACTTCAAGAAGAGTTTTGTTCCAGTTCAGTGGATTGACTTGGCTCACCTTCAGCGGAACCCGGATTACTTTGGTGATGCTCTCTCTTTGATTGACAAGCTTGGAATTAAGGAGATCATCTCCTTCAAGAAAGACTTTGATCCAGATGTTGTCGCCCAATTCTATGTCACTGTTCACTTCTCGCCTCATGATGCGCACACCATGATTTGGATGACTGGTACTCAGAAGATGACAGGTTCCTGGTCTGAATTCATGAAGTTTCTCAAGGTCGACTTTCAGGGAGCTGACAATCCTATTGGGTCGCGTCCTCATGCTCCAGCTTCCACTGATAGGGCCCCCGCCAAGGACAGGCTGCAGCAACTTTATGTGAAGAAAGGTGTGCTCCCCAAGCATCTGGATATCATGCATCGGATCTTCCGCAACACTCTCTTTCCTCGCATTGGCAACTTTGATTAGGTGCATGGTTCTCTAGCTGAGATGCTTCTGCTTTGTGAGGAGGCTATGACTAAGGAGTCTGCCCCTCTCGATATTTCTGATGTGATGTTCACTGAGCTCTGGAACTGGCTCATGAACCGCAAGGTTCCCATCTACGGGCCCTACTTGTTTGCCTATATTCGGCAGAAGTGGCACGACACCTATTTGATTGAGGAGTTCCACCTTCAGGCTGATTACTTTGTGCACGATCCTATCAGGCTCCGCATCAAGGACAAATGGGCCAACCCATCAACTTCGTCTCAGCACATGGACACTGACACAAAGACTGCTGCTGAAAGAGGCACCGCTTCTCAGTCCCACTCTTCTAGTATGTCAACTTGGGCAGTGAAACTGAAGGATAAAATGAAGACTCTCTTCTGTATGCAGGCCAAGGGACAGTATCAGACTCATGTGGCCCAGAAGGAGAACCGTCAGAGGCACAAGCGTGTCCTTAGGACACTTGATGTTGATATCTCCAGCGGCTCAGAGGACGACATCACTCCAGAGTCTGCTTGGATGCGGGCTCAAGGTTATTAGTGGTCTGATGCATAGGAGGAGGCGTCTGAGGAGGACAATGAGGAGGAGCAGGACGATCCGGATGCCACGGAAGGGTCTGGGGCTGATGAGGATGAGGAGTGACCACCTGTGTCATTAGGTGTGCCCCTTTTTGGTGTCTTGTGCCAAAGAGGGAGAGAGTCTAGGAGCTGGATTTGAGATTTGAACTTTGCTTAGCTTTGCTTATCTTATCGTGTTTGCTTTGAACTTGGTTTGCTTCTATTTGCTATCTTTGCTTTGTGTGATGTGAGACTTGAACTAGTGTGAGATTTATTTCTATCATATGGTGTGAGTCATATGCTCCTTATTTTTATATACCACTATCTTTATGTTCACATGCTATTCACTGTGCAAATCCGGTATTGTCATCAATCCACCAAAAATGGGGAGATTGTTAGGGCATAGTTTACGCCTAAGTTATTTTTGTGATTGATGACAGTACCGCAAAGGACTAATCGTGTGTGTTAAGATTTCAGATAACACATGTCAACGGCACAAGACGATGCGCCCCCTCTTTCCATGGCACAGAAGCACGGTGTACTCTACGATTCTCTTTCTTTGACTCATAGGAACGCCGTACTAGTAAGAGGACACCCGTAGTGGAAAGGTTCGGGTGGAATCAATTTTGCACGCACACACTTTATCTCCTTTCCCCTTACCAGTAACTTTGGAGTGGCTCCCGCCTCTGTGTTTATCTCATCTAAGCAAATGATCCCTCAGCGGTAGTACCGCTGTGCCTAGCGGTAGTACCGCTCGCCCTAGCGGTAGTACCGCTAGTGTTGGCGGTAGTACCGCCCCTGGTCAGCGGTAGTACCGCTCCAGGAGCTTAGTACCGCCTTCCTAGCGACTGTACTTCGACGGACCATTTTGCGAAGACGTTCTTGGCGGTGGTTGGCCCGGTAGTGTTTATGCATTATCATGGGCCCAGCGGTAGTATCGCTGCAGCCAGCGGTAGTACCGCTGGATTGCTAGTGGTAGTACCGCTGCAGCCAGCGGTAGTACCGCTAGGCTCGGGCTGTGAGTGGGAAAACGGTTGGATTTTTTCCCCCACTATATAAGGGGTTCTTCTAGCTGTGGAACCCAACCTTTGACCCTCCCAAGCTCCATCGTTGCTCCCTAAGCTCAAAAGTGCCCGGTCTCTCTCCCTAGCCAATCAAACTTGTTGATTCTTTAGGGATTGGTTGAGAAGGCCTAGATCTACACTTCCACCAAGAGAAAAGTTGATTCCCCCACCTATCCCTTGCGGATCTTGTTACTCTTGGGTGTTTGAGCATACTAGACAGTTGAGTTCACTCGGAGCCACATTCCATTGTGGTGAAGCTTCGTGGTCTTGTTGGGAGCCTCCAAGCTTTCTGTGGAGTTTGCCCCAACCTTGTTTGTAAAGGTTTGGTCGCCGCCTTCAAGGGCACCTATAGTGGAATCACGGTACCTTGCGTCGTGTGAGGGCATGAGGAGAATACGGTGGCCCTAGTGGCTTATTGGGGAGCATTCTGCCTCCACACCACTCCAATGGAGACGTACTTCCTGTCAAAAGGAAGGAACTTCGGTAACACATCCTCGTCTTCATTGGTTCCACTTGTGGTTATCTCTAACCTTTACTTCGTGTATGCTTATGTTGTTGTCTATCTCTTACTTGCCTTAGTTGTTCTTGTTGGTAGCATCATATATGTTCACCTCATTGTTGCTATTTCAGTGAACCCGTATGTTGCTTACCCTAACTTGTTAAGATTAGTTAAAAAGTGGTTGTTGCCTATTCACCCCCCCCCTCTAGTCAACCATATCGATCCTTTCATCTCCTCTCATCGGAGGGGAGGCATCTTCATCAACATCTTCATCAGCACCATCTCCTCTCCAATCCCTAGTTGATCTCTTGTAACCAATCTCCGTCTCACGACTCCGATTGGTACTTGTAAGGTTACTAGTAGTGTTGATTACACTTTGTAGTTGATGCTAGTTGGATTACTTGGTGGAAGAGTTTATGTTGAGATCCTTGATGCTATTCATTACACCTCTGATCATGATTATGATTATGCTTTGTGAGTAGTTACTTTTGTTCCTGAGGACATGGGATAAGTCATGTTAATAATAGTCATGTGAATTTCATATCCGTTTGGTATTTTGATATGATGTATGTTGTTTTTCCTCTAGTGGTGTTATGTGAACGTCGACTACATAACACTTCACCATATTTGGTCCTAGAGGAAGGCATTGGGGAGTAGTAAGTAGATGATGGGTTGCTGGAGTGACAGAAGCTTAAACCCAAGTCTATGCGTTGCTTCGTAAGGGGCTGATTTGGATCCACTAGTTTAATGCTATGGTTAGACGTTGTCTTAATTCTTCTTTTGTAGTTGCGGATGCTTGCGAGAGAGGTTAATCATAAGTGGGATGCTTGTCCAAGTAAGGGAAATACCCAAGCGCCGGTCCACCCACATATCAAACTATCAAAGTAACGAACGCGAATCATATGAACATGATGAAACTAGCATGACGGAAATTCCCGTGTGTCCTCGGGAACGTTTTTCCTCCTATAAGACTTTGTTCAGGCTTGTCCCTTGCTACAAAAGGGATTGGGACACTTGCTGCACCATTTCTACTACTTGTTACTTGTTACTTTTCGCTTGCTACGTTTCACCTCACTACACCATCACTTGTTACCGCTATTTTCAGTGCTTGCAGTTATTACCTTGCTGAAAACCGTTTATCAGAGCATTCTGCTCCTCATTGGGTTCGACACTCTTATCGAAAGGAATACGATTGATCCCCTATACTTGTGGGTCATTACCTATGAAGACACACTTTTCCGCTTTGGGTTCCAGCTTTTCAGGTTGAAGCTTTTTGACATAAGCATCACATCCCCAAACTTTAAGAAACAACAACTTTGGCTTCTTGCCATACCATAGCTTATATGGTGTCGTCTCAACGGATTTTGATGGTGCCCTATTTAAAGTGAATACACCTGTCTCAAATGCATAGCCCCAAAACGATAATGGCAAATCGGTAAGAGACATCATGGATCGCACCATATCTAATAAAGTATGATTATGACGTTCGGACACACCATTACGCTGTGGTGTTCCAGGCGTTGTCAATTGTGAAACAATTCCGCATTGTCTTAAGTGAACACCAAACTCGAAACTCAGATATTCACCCCCACGATCAGACCGTAGAAACTTGATCTTCTTGTTACGATGATTTTCAACTTCACTCTGAAATTGCTTGAACTTCTCAAACGTTGCTGACTTGTGCTTAATTAAGTAGACATAACCATATCTACTCAAATCGTTAGTGAAGGTTAGAAAATAACGATATCCGCCGCGTGCCTCCACAATCATCGGACCGCATACATCGGTATGTATGGTTTCCAACAAGTCACTTGCACGCTCCATTGTTCCGGAGAACGGAGTCTTAGTCATCTTGCCCATGAGGCATGGTTCGCACGTGTCAAGTGACTCCAAAAGTCCATCGGTATGGAGTTTCTTCATACCGATGGAGCGCAAGCTTGGCCGAATCTAGAGCGCGCGAGCTCTAGCGCGAGATAGTAGGGCCCCTGAGGCTTGCCCGACGCAGAGGGGCTGTCGGGAAGGAGGTTGGACATCTCGGGGGAGACTGGAACTAGCCGAGGGCATCGCCCCCACCTCGGTGACTCCCTGTAGCACGCCCAGAGCGCAGTTTTGGCTTGCCATGGCATGCTGGTGCGCTCCGAGGCACTTTGGACGTGTCTAGCATGTCCTGGCACTTGCTAGGGGTGTGGCTAGCCGTTTGGTTTTAGTGGGAGCTTCGGCTGGTCACAGGAGGCAAGAAATACTGGTGCTGTCAGTCATGAACTGAGGTCTGAATTGGGGTTTTTTGGCCTTTCCACTTTGAACCAGTGAGGGGCCAGTTGACTGGGGTTAGATACATGTGATGGCTTATTAATCTAAGAGTTTGAAGCAAGGGAGTTTGGTTTAGCCGTGGCTAAGGTGGCTTTTTCCTATCTGTCAGAAGGTGTTCGACATTGGTCACACGGAGTTGCACCCACCACTGGTGCTGAGACTTAACAGGTTTGGTTTTGGTGATAAACCATGGAGTTCCACCAAATTTGAGCTCCAATGGACAAGTTTAGCTTTGTAAACTTGAAATCACTCCAATATGACCAGATCTGTTCCTTCCAAAGGGAGTGTGGGTAAACTAAGCACCACAAATCCCATTTTTGGTGTAGAACCCTCATTTGAGGTATTAGGCACTCCTGCAAAGTTTTATCTTCATTGGACAAACTTTGCTATGTAGAGCTGCTCTAACTTGATTCTGGACAGACAGGTTTTTTGGGTTATCTGGGGTCCTTATCCACCTTTGATCAAGGTGAAACTTTATGTGGACACCAAACAAGGCTTCGGGGCATCACTGGAATTTTGTAGGAATTTATTGAGAATATTTCCTTTGGAAATATCTCAAAATGACAAAACAGACAGAAATAGCTTTTATAGTTTTAATCAATAAATATAATATAACATGGGGTTTAAAATCCTATGTATGGAAAATATATGTCCTTCTGATCATCTCTAAATTTAATCAGATTTTTCCAAAGCAGAAAAGTATTTTTCCATGTTGGAATACCAATTCTGACCTTAGAAATGGACAGGTTATTTAATTAGGAAAATACTCACAAAAATAATTATTTTTGTGGTTTTGAAATTTAAAGATAGGTAAAAATAAGATTACCAAATATGACTAGTAGCACTGCTTGTTATCAAAGACATGCAGTGTAATCTCAAGGTGGTTTTACTTTGGTTAACAAAGGTTTTTGGAAATCAGTAAAATACCAAAAAGGAATTTAGGGTTTTAAAACCTCACATGATCAAGCATAGAAGCATACAATGTCAATCATGGCACTCACAACATTAGTTTTGAAAAAGTTTTAACAAGCTCAGAATTTTACAATAAAGACAAGTGATAGCAAAATCAGGATGTGACAACAAAACTGCACATTGAACTAGTGAGTAGTCATCCTTACGAGCTTGCCAAGCGTTCAAAACATCTTGTTCAGCCGTAGCGGGTGGTTCATCTCCGAGTGCTGCATCAAGGACATAATTATTTTGCCGAGCTTGAAGGATAAGCCTCAGATTTCGATCCCACTCTACAAAGTTGCTACCATCATCTTTCAGCTTAGCTTTCTCTAGGAACGTATTCAAATTCAGGGTTGCTACTGCGCGAGCCATTGATCTACAACATAAAATTTTGCAAAGATTACTTAGACTATGTTCAAGACAATTAAGTTCAGCTAATCATATTACTTATAAACTCGCACTCAAATAGACATCCCTCCTGTTATTTGAGTGCTGCATGATCCAAATTCACTAACCCAAGTCCGATCATCACGTGAGTTGAGTATAATTTCAGTGGTGAACATCTCCATGTTGATCATATCTACTATATGATTCATGCTTGACCTTTCGGTCTCTTGTGTTCTGATGCAATGTCTGTACATGCTAGGCTCGTCAAGTTTAATCCGACTGTTCCGCGTGTGCAACTGTTTTGCACCCGTTGTATGTGAACGTTGAGTCTAGCACACCCGATCATCACGTGGTGTCTCGAAATGACGAACTGTCGCAACGGTGCACAGTCGGGGAGAACACCATTTTATCTTGAAATTTAAGTGAGGGATCACCTTATAATGATACCGTCATTCTAAGCAAAATAAGGTGCATAAAAGGATTAACATCACATGCAATTCATAAGTGACATGATATGGCCATGATCTTGTGCTTCTTGATCTCCATCACCAAAGCACCGGCATGATCTTCATCGTCACCGGCGCCACACCATGATCTCCATCATTGTGCCGCCATCGAGGTTGTCGTGCTATCTATGTTATCACTACTAAAGCTACTACCTAGCAATATAGTAAACGCATCTGCAAGCACAAACGTTAGTTTAAAGACAACCCTATGACTCCTGCCGGTTGTCGTAGCATCCACGTGCAAGTCGATATTTAACTATTACAACATGATCATCTCATACATCCAATATATCACATCATGTCTTTGGCCATATCACATCACATGCATACCGGCAAAAACAAGTTAGACGTCCTCTAATTTGTTGTTGCATGTTTTACGTGGCTGCTATTGATATCTTTTATGATCGCATCTTACTTACGCAAAGCCACAATGGTGCTATGAAAATTGCTATTTAACCTTTCTCCAAGGACCGCCTCGGTCAAATCCGAGTCAACTAAAGTTGAAAAAACAGACACCCGCCAGTCATCTTTATGCAACAAGTTACATGTTAGTCGATGAAACCGGTCTTTCGTAAGCGTACGAGTTAGGTTGGTCCGGGCCGCTTCAATCCAACAATACCGCCGAATCGAGAAAATACTAAGGAGGGCAGCAAATCGAACATCAACGCCCACAAAAACATTTGTGTTCTACTCGAGATTTCATCTAGGCATGAACCTAGCTCATGATGCCACTGTTGGGGAACGTTGCATGGGAAACAAAAAACTTCTTACGCACACGAAGACCTATCATGGTGATGATCATCTACGAGAGGGAGATCAGATCTACATACCCTTGTAGATCGCTAAGCGGGAAGCGTTAAGAAACGTGGTTGATGTAGTGGAACGTCTTCGTGATTCAAATCACCGTCGCCCCACGATCCGTCCTGATCTAGCACCGAACGGACGGCACCTCCGCGTTCAGCACACGTACAGCTCGATGAAGATCTCCGCCTTCTTGATCCAGCAAGAGATACGGGGAAGTAGATGAATTCTTCGGCAGCGTGACGGCGCGTCGGTGGTGGTGATGATCTATTCGTGAAGGGTTTCGCCTAAGTACCGCGGAAATCTGATCTAGAGGAAGAACTTCGAACTAGAGGGTAGGGCTGCACGTGGCTAAAGTTGTGTCTCAAAACCCCTAAAACCTCTAGTATATATAGGAGGAGGGAGGGCTAGCCTTGGGCACCAAGGAGAGCCACCTTAGCTCGGCCGGAGTGGAGGAGGGAGGAGTCCTCCTCCAATCCTACTTGGATTAGGACTCCTTCCTAAATTGCCCACCTCTTTTGGATTTTCCACCTTTTTCCTCATGCGCTTTCCTTGGATGACTTGTCAGCCCATGAAGCCTTATTGCGCATCCAATAAAACCATGTGGACCCCTTGGGGCGTGATGGGCCCACCTAGTGGGCCCCCGGAACCCATTCATCACTCCCGACACATTGTCGGTAATGCCCGAAATCCTTCCGGAATCCAAATATCAACTTCCTATATATCAATCTTTGTTTCCGGACCATTCCAAAAACCCTTGTGATATCCGGGATCTCATCCGAGACTCCGAACGAAACTTCGGTCATCAGCACCTATAACTCAACTATACATAAACGTCACCGAACCTTAAGTGTGCAGACCCTGTGGGTTCGAGAACTATGTAGACATGACCTGAGACACTCTCCGGTCAATATCCAATAGCGGGACTTGGGCGTCCATATTGGATCCTACATATTCTACGATCTTATCGGTTCAACCTCTATGTGAAGGATTCAAATAATCCCTTATATCGTTCGCTTTGTCATTTGATATGTTACTTGCCCGAGATTTAATCGTCGATATCTCCATACCTATTTTAATCTCGTTACCGGCAAGTCTCTTTACTCATTTCGTAATACAGGATCCCTTCGGTGCCTCAAATTTACATCACTTTGCTACATTTTAGGACACTGTCCTAAGTCTTTTTTTCTTGGCCACTTACCTATTTAGAACAACCGTTGAAGACCGTTTTTTGTTGTTTTTTGTACTATATATAACAGGTTTTATACATCTCTGCCCTATACACGGCTGCTGTTAGAGATGCTCTTACAACAGACTCTAATTGCAGAAACAGAATGCAACACTGGGCTTGTCGCAAAGGCCGAGGGTGCATGTTGGAGAGATCATATGGCTATCCAGGCTTCCATCCAAGGGTCGTGAAGCGGTTGATCATTTTACATTACCACACGAGGTGAAGCGTGGCGCCGCCCCGTTGAAACTTAGCAGCACAAACTGCATCACCGAAGAAGACGCAAGGGACCACGGACCCTGTACATACATACGTTGCGTCACGTGACCAGCCTAGCTGCTAGCGGTACTTGGTACGTACACGTTGCGGTCCCTCGGATCGGACGGACGACGCAAGCCCTGCGCCCTGTCGTGCGAGACTTGAAGCGTGAGCGTGTGAGCTCACACCGCGTGGCCCAGCCTAGCGGCTACTCCCTCGGCAGCACAGCACTGCTCCTCGATCGATTCGATGACGCAAAGTCAATTGTCGAGACCAGTACACCACTGCACCGGCAGCAGATACATCTGGTAGGTCGTATAAGTAGGAGTAAGAGTACACCGCCATGGGAGTGGAATATATGGGTGCGCTCGAGCGTACCGCCGAATGTACGAGGCTTGAGCTTTGATGAAGCGCAGTCGCTCCGTATTAACTTCAGGGATATGTATCCGAGAAGGTACGCAGTACAGCTCGCACCAGAGGGAGCTTCAGCTAAATTTTGTTTCTCGCTGTATTTTTCGACGAGCTCCTACCGCAACTGCATACTAGGTATACTTGCATTCCAGATGGCTTGACTGTAAGCTGTACCGCATGAGATGAGATGAGATGGGATGAGATGAGACGGTCGGTCGATCTCGGCGTGCAGTTCAGCTTCAATCACTGCGCGCTCTCTCCCAGCGCAGGCCACCGCTGCGGCTGCACGAGCCGGCGCGCAGGTCGGCGTGGTCGCGGTCCCGCCGGATCGAGATGCGGCGATCGCGCCGAAAAGGCCTGCGCCAGAGCGCGGACCCGGGCGCGCGCCGGCGCATTCCGGGCCGGCCGCGGCCTCAGCCAGAGCAGTAATCATGTCCATCAGCTCACACATGGACAGCAGGAGGACCAGGAGCTCTGCCCAGCTGCGCGTGGTCCAGTAGGCCGCCGAGATCCATCCAAGTGGCGCTCGCGTCCGGATGTTTGACTCGCAGCGGCCTTGTAGGCATGGGCATGGGCGCACGGCGTGTGGATCCACCAGCGCCCAGGGCGACGGGGCTGCGAGTTAGAGCAATTTCAATTGACCAATCCATTTCGTTCGCCTTTGCGGCCGTAAGGACAAAACGAATGGTTCAACGTGTCGACTCATTGTCATAACGCATCCGCTTTGCGTCTGCGTCGACTCATTTTCATCTAAATTTAGGACTGAAATGCGTCGACGCGGACGCGAAACGTTTTTGGTGTCGGTCCCTATCACCACCGATCAACATTATTAATGACAACCGTCCTTCCCGGGCCCATGCGATCGTCCTCGGCCTTTTTAATCCGTCCGTGCGGTGGGTTCCGCCTTATCTGCTTCCAGAACCCACTCGTCCCCATCTCGTCGTCTCTTCGTCGACCAAACCCTAGCATCATGGTCGGCTCCTTCCCAAACAAGAACAAGGCCCTGCTCTACCCCTGCGGTATCTCCCCGTTGCGTCTTCCCGCTGGCCTCGTCAGCGTGCGAACGTATCGACGCACCAAGCCTGGTGGCACTGGGAGCACCGTGTGCCGCTACCTTACCCCGATGTCACCCTCCCGCACCACTCTCGTCTCGATCCACATAGGATCCCGATGCCGTTTGTGCCGCGGTCGACGCGGGTGCACGCGAAGGAGGTGAGCCGCCCTCGGCGTGTGATGACGTCGGAGCAGCGGCAAAACCCTCCATACGTGGTCGATTCCCCCCAACTGAGAGTTGTGGTTCGCGGTGGAGCACGAGGAGCAGCGCCGCCGTGGTGTGCGCGAAGTGCAGCCAGGAGGCCCGCCATCGCCCCTGCCCGTCGTCAGCGATGAGGACCAGGAGGCTGAGGCCACCTACCACGCGGCGCTGGCAGTTGTACTCCGCGAGAGCGAGGGGAAAGAGCGGCGCAAGGCCGACGAGGAGGTGGCATACCAACAACAGCTCGCGGAGGCCATCGCGCTATCGACCGCCGATGACTGCGTCGTGCCACCTCCACCGAAGACCGAGCCCATGGAGCCGCGGGAGGTCTACCAGTGGACCGGCATCGTCGGTGACTTTGTTATAGCGCCGCCCATCTGGCTGGGCGCGACACCGCAGCAGGAGCAAGCCTACCTCGAGCACTGAAGGACGGAGCACGTGTGGGCGGAGCGTGCCGAAGGCCTTTGGTTGTTTGAGCTGGAGAAGGAGGCGGAGGAGGAATGATGGGAGTTGGAGGAGGAGGAGCGCGCCCGTGCTGCTGCGCTGCCACCGCCATCAGCAGATCCCGTGGCGGCGGAACTGTAATGCCCCAGATGTAACCCTTGACATATTTGGAACCCTTTCCTATTTTGGAACCATGTTTTCAATGCTATAGGAGTTATCATTTCATGTGGCTTTCTTTTGTATCCCCATCTTGCATCATGGCATTCATTGCAGTCATGACAATTCCATTGTGATATTGTTGTTGTTTGATCCATGAGGAATGCTAGTGTGCTTGTGTATGGTGTGGTGGTGTTTTCAAACTAGGTTGCTTTCAAACTAGGTTTCAAAAACCCCTTCTCCATTATTATTTGAGCTCATGTATTTACTTGTTTAAAACCTGTTTTAAAAATGTTGATCTTTTAGGGTGTTATCTTGTGATTGAGGGGTATTGTCTTGGGGTTTTAAAACCAAAGCCATATAGGGTTTTTCCCAACAAAACAACATATTAAATTCTGTTTTGAATTTAATTTAGTTGCTCCAAAAATCTGGTTTTTATTTTTGTTAAATAGGTATTTTTTTTAATTTTTCCTTCTAACCCCTGTGTGGCTATGTGCTTTTTTGTTTGAGGGTGTTATTTTAAAAATAGGAAGCCTTTTGTTTTTCTTTTCTCTGTAATCAGGCGCAGGTGGGCTGGCTCCCTCCTTCCCCCTGGCCCATCTCCCTCTTTCCAAGCGCGCAACCCACCCCACGACCGCCTCCCTCCTCGGGTTGTCGTCACTGTGTACGACCAAAGCTCCACCGTCGATCCTTCCCCCCTTCGATCTTGCGGCTCCAAGCGCGCCTCCCGAGGCCATTCAAGCAGCCAGGCACCCTCCTCGCAACCCTAGGGCTCCATTTTCCTCCTCCTCTCCTCTCTGGCGCCGTCGGGGGCGCTCCCGAGCAGCTCCACCGCCATGGCCGGCTCCTGTTGAGCTCGTCGCCGGCACATCGGCGCCTCGGCTTCTTCCCCGACTGGACCAGGAGCACGCGGTGGCCACGGGAGTTCCATCCCCGAGGAGAACGCGCGACGGGAGCTACTAAGTCGACGTCCTCGACGACCTCCTCTTCTTCCACTCCGGCGGCCTCTTCCTACAGCAACTCGTCGTCGGCACCTTCTTCCTCCATAGCGCTTCCCTCTCCTCGACACCCTAGGTGACGCGCGTGTTCCCTCCTCTCCTCCGCTTCCCCTCTCCGTTAGCCACATCCGAGCCGTGAGCTCGAGGCCTGCCGGAGTTGCACCGGCAGGTTGATGCAGCTGCGGAAGCTGCTTGCTGTTGCTTGTGCATGGGCGTAGCTCCTCTGCTTCGTGGCCGAGGCGTCCCTCTCGCAGTCGTAGAGTAGCCGTAGTAGACTCCGCAGACGTATCGTACGTGTGTAGGACGACCCGCTCCGGTGAGCCTCATTGCCGGCGCCTCTCTGCAAAAGCAGAGCAAGGCCGCCCCTTTTCTTGCTTACCTAGTTTGAGATCCCCCTCTGGGACAGTAGCACCGTGCCAGCTCAACTGTTTGACCCCTGCGCGCAGATCGGCGCGACGCGGGTTCAATCCCCACACGGCCCTTTTTATTTCTATTTTTCGCTGGTGGTAGTTGCCGTTAGAGCTACCTTACCTGGTTTCCTTCCTCTCCTCTGTCGAGAGCCGAAGGGTAGCCAGTGGTGTGTGTTGGTGTGGTAGTACTAGAGGTCCTGGGTTCGACAACAGGGGCCTCCCCATTTTATTTTGCTTCCCTTGTTTATTTCCCCCCCCCTTTCCTTTTCTTGTGCAGCAAGTTATGCTTTGTTTTTTATTTTAGCAAAACCAGGGTATGTATTCCTTTTAATGCCTAGTATGTGTGTGCATGATAGGTCGTGTGTGCACTTGTGTGTATGTGTGTGTGTGCACATGAGTGAGTGTGTGCACACATGTGAGTGTGTGTGTGCACATGAGTGAGTGTGTGCACACATGTGAGTGTGTGTGTGTGCATGTGGGTGCACATATGCACATGTGCAAGAGGGCCTAGCCTCTCAAGTTGCACCCCTCCTTGTAGTGTTTGAGTGTGTATGTGCATTTGTGTGTGTGTGAGCACATATATGTGTGTGTATGTGCTCATGCATGTGTGTGTGTTTGCATGGGTGCATATGCACTTGTGCATGAGGGCTAACCCCTCATTCTTACCACATTGGAGTGATGTGGTTGTGTGTGTGGAGCTTGTGTAGTGCATGTGTAGGTGTAGGAGTGTGTGGTATGATTCCACATATCCATGTGCATGAGTGTGTGTGCTCATGTGCATGTGTTTGCTCATGGGGGTGTGTGGATGAACACATCCCTACTTGTGATTATTTATGTTTGTAAGGCTATGCCTAGTTAGAATGATCTTTACCTAGTGCAAGTGCATGTGTAGGTGATGCATAGGATAACTTTTACGTGTGATATGTTCCTATTTGTCATATTGGATTCTAGGTGTGGTTTTCGAGCTAGCTTTGTGCCTAGATGCTACATGCAAATACCCATGTATTATATATGATGTTGGGGTACAATCATCCCAGGAATCCATTGGTGCAATTAGATTTCACTTTAGAGCAACTTCATAAAACTGTTATTTTCTGTCATGATGCCATGTTTAGTGCTTTGTATTAGGTGGTGCCTTGACCCTATGAGGATGAATCCTTGATGTAGTAGTAGTGGGTGAACCCCTCTACAGCATGGGGTCTTTGTTTTGTTCATAGGAATTTGTATGCACCTTTTGTGCCTTGTCAAAGTTGACACTTGGCTGAAATTGACAGCTTGTGAAAATCTGTGATTTTCACTGTCTGAGAATCTGATGTTATTTTCTTCCCGTGTTGTTTTGGTTGCTTTAGCTCCAGTGTTGGGAATCAGCCCATGCAACAAACTAAAGTTGTGAGCTTTTGTGTTTGTCTAGCTCCCTGTTAAATGTCATGCTTATACACTTCATATAGATATCATTTTGGAGGCTGCCAAAATGCTTCGCAGCATAAGCAGCTGGTGAAAATCTGTGATTTTCACTAAGTCCCAGAATTTGTGATATTTTTTTCCAAGTTAGTGCTTGTAGATCTGCTCATGTGTGATTCCTTTGTATTAACTTCTTGTTCAGGGTTGTAGAGCTTTTGGATGAATTTTGCCTCTTATCTTGTTTGGCTCATTTGGATGATTGTAGCTACTTTAAATATTGTAGACAAACTGCTATGATGATGTTAAAAGCAGATTGCATGTTTTGTTGATTTGAAGCTTGTGTGGGCATTGTTGATGGTGTGGTGTGTTTCCTTGCACCACCCCACTTGTATTTGGTTGCTTGATCATGTGGCAACCCGGTAACACCAGGAGAGTGCCATTGGAGTGTGTTTGTGGCTGATTTGAACTGTATGTCTCCATATATTGTTTCGTAGTTTCCGGTTGATCCGTATCTCCGTTCTCTACGTTCTTTATATCCTTTTGCATCATTTTCTCGTGATGCACATGATCATGCATGTAAAGATAACTTAATATGAGGTTCTGTACAGAATTCAATTAACTCAATTAATGCATATTAAAGTGACTAGAATAGTGATGCATGCTTCCTTCTTCACACATGCATCATATTGTTTGTTGCATCATGTTGTGTTGGTGTTCATTGGCTGTTATTTTATCTTGGGTAGCATCGGGATCGGAGAGCGAGTACGTGGATTCTGCAGAGTACGTGCAGGAAGATCAAGAGCAGTTCCAAGCTGAAGACATCACAGGCAAGATGATCGTGACCTTGATACTATATCTAGCTTTGTTATGCTTAGAATCACGTTTCCTTTGATACATGCTCACTGCCTACGGATACGTCTCCATTGTATCTACTTTTCCAAACTTTTTGCCCTTGTTTTGGACTCTAATTTGCATGATTTGAATGGAACTAACACGGACTAACGCTGTTTTCAGCAGAATTGTCATGGTGTTGTTTTTGTGCAGAAATAAAAGTTCTCGGAATGACCTGGAAACTTACGAGGATTTTTTGTAGAATATATAAAAAAGACTAGCGCAAGAATTCCCCGAAGACACGGAGCCAAGAGCCCACGAGCCCACGAGGCGCGCCCCCCTAGGGCGCGCCTGGCAGGCTCGTGGGGCCCATGTGGCTCCGCAGCCTCCAACTCCAGCTCTATATAGTCTCTCTCTCCCAGAAAAAATTAGGACAAAAGAGTTCATCGCGTTTCACGATACGGAGCCGCCGCCACTGCCTGTTCTTCCTCGGGAGGACAGATCTGGAGTCCGTTCTGGGCTCCGGAGAGGGGACATCAACGCCGTCGTCATCATCAACCATCCTCCATCGCCAATTCCATGATGCTCTTCATCGTTCGTGAGTAATCTCATTGTAGGCTTGCTGGACGGTGATGGGTTGGATGAGATCTATCATGTAACCGAGTTAGTTTTCATGGGGTTTGATCCCTAGTATCCATTATGTTCTAAGATTGATGTTGCTACTACTTTGCTATGCTTAATGCTTGTCACTAGGGCCCAAGTGCCATGATTTCAGATCTGAACCTATTATGTTTTCATCAATATATGTGTGTTCTTGATCCTATCTTGCAAGTTGTAGTCACCTACTATGTGTTATGACCCGGCAACCCTGGAGTGACAATAGCGGGAACTACTCCCGGAGATGACCATAGTATGAGGAGTTCATGTATTCACTATGTGCTAATGCTTTGTTCTGGTTCTCTATTAAAAGGAGACCTTAATGTCCCTTAGTTTCCATTAGGACCCCGCTGCCACGGGAGGGCTGGACAAAAGATGTCATGCAAGTTCTTTTCCATAAGCATGTATGACTAAATACGGAATACATGCCTACATTACATTGACGAACTGGAGCTAGTTGCATATCACCCTATGTTATAACTGTTACATGATGAATGTCATCCGACATAATTATCCATCACCGATCCAATGCCTACGAGCTTTTCCTATACTGGTCCTTGTTAAGTTACTTAACCGCTACTGCTGTCACACTTGCTATACAAATTACTACTGCTACTGTTACCGCCGCTACCATTACTATCATACTACTTTGCTACTAAAACTTTGCTGCAAATACTAAGTATTTTAGGTGTGGTTGAATTGACAACTCAACTACTAATACTCGAGAGTATTCTTTGGCTCCCCTTGTGTCGAATCAATAAATTTGGGTTGAATACTCTACCCTCGAAAACTGTTGCGATCCCCTATACTTGTGGGTTATCAAGACCTTTTTCTAGCGCCGTTGCCGGGGAGCATAGCTCTATTCTCTGAGTCACTTGGGATTTATATCTGTTGATCACTACGAGGAGTCCGAGAGATCCAAAAACTAAAGTCTTGCCCTCAACTACGAGGACAGGTAAGGAACTGCCATGTATGTCTGCACTTGATTCACCTTCAGTTATGAGTAAATTTGTGACACTACCACCTACTAGTAATTATGATATGTCGCATGTGCTTGATGATGCTACTTATGCTATCCATGATGCTTATGATGATGCTTTGCTTGATAATGATATGCCACTGGGTGAATTTCTTGATGCACAAATTGCTAGAGTAACTGCTGAATCTGATGATACTTCTGAAACTGATGAAATTATTGAAATGGAACCTGGTGTTCACCTGTTAGACCTAGCTCTCCTAGATATGAATTGCCTGATATACCTAAGGGTTATGTTATGGAGGGAGAGGTAGCTGAAGACTTTCTTGCTTGTAAGGATTGCTATGATCTTGAGAATTTATTACGCAAGTGGAAAGAAAAATCTCTGAATGGTAGAATGAAATATGATCCTAAGTTTGCTACTTCACCCATCTTTGTTACTGATAAGGATTATGAATTATGTGTCGATCCTGAGTTAATCACTTTGGTTGAATGTGATCCTTTTCATGGTTATGAATATGAAACTGTTGTAGCACATCTTACTAAACTGAATGATATAGCCACCCTATTCACTAATGAGGAAAAAATTCGCTATTAATATATCCTTAAGTTGTTTCCTTTCTCACTAAAGGGTGATGCTAAAACTTGGTTTACTTCTCTTGCTCCTGGTTGTGTGCGTAGTCCCCAGGATATGATATACTACTTCTCTGAGAAATATTTTCCTGCCCATAAGAAACAAGCTGCCTTGCAGGATATATATAACTTTGCGCAAATTGAAGAAGAGAGTCTCCCACAAGCTTGGGGAGGCTTGTCCAGTTACTTAATGCTTTGCCTGATCACCCTCTTAAGAAAAATGAAATACTTGATATCTTTTATAATGGACTAACCGATGCTTCTAGGGACCACCTAGATAGTTGTGCTGGTTGTGTTTTCAGGGAACGAACTGTGGAACAAGGTGAAATTCTATTGAATAATATCTTGAGCAACGATAATGCTTGGACTATTCCCGAACCACCTCCGAGGAAAAGATGTATTCTATTCCTCATTCCTGAAGATATGCAAGAAGCCAATAAATCTATGCAAGAGAAAGGTATTAAATCTGAAGATGTTAAGAATCTACCACCTATTGAAGAAATACATGGTCTTGATAACCCTACACATGTAGTAGAGGTAAATTCTCTTCGTAGATTCAATGAGAGTGATATTCCTTATGATAAACCTGCTAGCTTATGCTTAGATGAATTTGATAACTTTGTTGTCAAACAACAAAGTTTTAATGATCATGTTAGCACACAACTGCAACAAAATGCTCGTATGATTAATCATATAAGTGCTTGTGTGGATAGAAATGTTAATGATCTTAAGCTTATTGGTAAATATGCTTCTATGGTCACTACTCAAATAGAACAAGTACTTAAGGCTCAAAATGACTTGCTCAATGAATTGAATGATAATTCTATTAGAGTTGTTACTAGAGGTGGTAGAATGATTCAAGAACCTTTGTATCCTGAGGGCCATCCTAAGTGAATTCAACAAGATTCTCAAGGAGTTAATACTGATGCACCTAGTCATCCTGGTAATAGGAAGAAAAAGAAAGATGATAGGAACTTGCATGCTAGTAAACCTATTGCTGTTACACCTGAGAATCCAAATGATGTTTCTATTTCTGATGCCGAAACACAATCTGGTGATGAACATGAGCCTAGTGATAATATTGATAATGATGTTCATGTTGATGCTCAACCTAGTAATGATAATGATGTGAAGATTGAACCTGATGTTGATCTTGATAAACCACAACCTAAGAACAAGAGATATGATAGGAATGATTTTGTTGCTAGGAAGCATGGTAAAGAAAGAGAACCATGGGTTCAGAAACCCATGCCCTTTCCTCCCGAACCATCCAAGAAAAAGGATGATGAGGATTTTGAGTGCTTTGTTGAAATGATTAGACATGTCTTTTTGCAAATGTATTTGACTGATATGCTTAAAATGTCTCCTTATGCAAAGTACATGAAATATATTGTGACTAATAAAAGGAAGATACCTGATGTTGAGATTTCCACCATGCTTGCTAATTACCCTTTTAAGGGTGGGACTCCTAAGAAACTAGGTGATCCGGGAGTGCCCACTATACCTTGCTCCATTAAAGGAAATTATGTTAGAACTACTTTATGTGATCTTGGAGCCGGTGTTAGTGTTATGCCTCTCTCTTTATATCGTAGACTTGAATTGGATAAGTTGACACCTACTGAAATTTCTTTGCAAATGGCCGACAAATCAACTGCTCTAGCTATCGGCATTTGCGAGGATGTGCCTGTTGTGGTTGCGAACGTTACTATCTTAGCGGACTTTGTTATTCTTGATATTCCTGAGGATGATGCCATGGCAGTCATCCTTGGAAGACCCTTTTTAAACACTGTAGGGGCTGTTATTGATTGCAACAAAGGCAAGATCACTTTCCATGTTAATGGTAATGAGCACACGGTGCACTTTCCGAAGAAACAATATCGAGTTCATTGCATTAATGCTATTGAAAAATCTTCATCAATTATTATTGGAATCTTTGAATGCCCTATTCCTACTGTCAAGATGAAATATGATATACTTATTGGGGCTATGCACATCCCCATTGAGGTAACCTAGTTATTATTTGAAAATTCTCCGGTTTTATGTGATTCGAAAAAAAGTTTGTCAAGGAGACTTGATCAACCTCATTGACGGATTTCTCTTGATGACCACGAGATGGATGAATCTAGAAGTCACAACCTTCTGTTCCCAACTCTTACTATCTGTTATTTAGTAGAAAAATAATAATTATAGCATTATTTTCCTATTTTCTACCTTTTTCGTTCAATAGAAAAATGACCTGAAAATAAAAGTTCTCCAAATATCCTGAAATTCAAGTATGATTTTTTCTGGAATATTTAAAAAATTCTGAGATAGATAACTAGTCAGGGGGATGCACCAGTGGGCCACGAGCCCAGGAGGCGCGCCCACCCCCTGGGCGCGCCTGGCAGGCTCGTGGGTCCCACATGGCACCCCTCCACTTATTCCAGCACCCATCTCCTTCGTCTACCTCCAGAAAAAATCATTCCACAACTCAAACCCGTGTGCTTGCTCATTTTGCTGCATTTTTCGATCTCCTTGTGCAAAGCCCCATTCACCAAACTATTTTTGGAATTGTTCCTTGGTATGTGACTTCTCCATTTGTCCAATTAGTTTTTATTCTAGTGCTTTATTCATTGCATATTATTGCTGCCTTGGTGACCCTGTTCTTGAGCTTTGCATGTTAATTTTAGTTGGTCCCAAGTAGTTTTGATGCATGATATGGCCTCTAGGCACTTGTAGGAGTAGTTGCTATGAGTTTTGTTAAGCCTTGTTCACTTTTATTTTGAGTCACTAAAAATTTCAGAATTATTTCAGAAAAAGGAAAATGTTCAGGAAAAACTATCATGGTGGTTCCTCAAGAAAAAGGGGTCCCCGTCTCGCGATTCGGGAGCCCGATGCTTATCATCTGAGGAACGCACCGGTGCCACCATGTGAATGGCCTTCTGATGAATTCATGATTGATGCAGGTTTCAAGAACGAGTTTGATACATTTGTTCGCAACGCCGGGCTCAAAGAATTCACCTCCAATAAATGTGAACAGTATACTACACTCACTACCTCTTTTGTTCGTAGATTCAAATTTTCAGTTGGCCGGGACACATCCATACTGTTCGATCTTTATGACAAATCGTATACTATGGATTTAGAGGATTTTAATAGAATATGCAAGATACCTGATTGGGGTAGTCCCAATGACCCTCTTAAGTCTTCGGTTAGAATTTTATTTCTAGTATAACTGTTGGATAAACTAGAGATATTACGCAGGCTACCATGGGGAGCATTCACTTTCCTGCCTTACATTATTTTGCCCTCTTCATAGGTAGATGCATTAACGGCAAGCATGAGCATAGTCACCTCTACGCACCTGACCTTACTATTCTTAAGAGCGCAGTAACGGGTGATAGAAGTTTCAACATGGGAGCTATAATTGCGAGGAGGCTAAATAATAATGCTAATGAAGGGGATTTGTTTGGTGGGATCTATGCCACTCGCATAGAAAATTTTCTTGGAATACCCATCCGCACAGGAGATCCTCCTCTCTGCACAGCTTTCCTTGATCGCGCCGCTATGATACGTTATCAGTTCCTTGAGAGGGATAATGAATCCCTCCTATACCGGTTAATATTTAATCGACGGCGTGTTTTCCATATTACCCTTCCTGCTCCTGCCTTCTTTGACTTTTAGGGAAAACGGAGATATTACATAACCAGAGGAGAGGCAGAGGAGTATGAGAGGGAGGCGAAGGCTGCTCGCCTCCGTGAGGCAGCTATTCACGCGGTAGCTGCCGCGTCCCAGTACAACCCCCATTATGATTTTGGATATCGCACGGACCAGCAGTGGCACCCTCAGTATACTCTGGAGTACCCCAGAGATGGTTACTTTCCTCCTTGGGAATAGACCAACTTAGGCCAAAAGCCTATGCTTGGGGGAGTACGTGTTTCTCACCGACTTTATATTCGTGCTCACACATTCACTTTGATAGTCGGTGTTCACACTTTTCCATTGTATCATCCATGCTAGTTTATTTCTTTTTATTGCTTTCTTCTCGTGTGTTTGTTTAAAAATAAGAAAAACAAAAAAAATAGTTGTAAGTTTACTTTCCAGCATGCTTAGTGGTAATTAAAAAGAAAACCCAAAAAGATTTCCTGTTTTTTCTTTTGCTTGTTGGGAGATTTCCCTTGTAAATAGTTTTCTTTTTCTTTGGGTCAAGGTAGAAGACCATGATTAAAATGATTAGTGGCTCTCATATGCATCATTGTTTATCCGTCAAAGAGCCATATTACTTTGTCTTCTCCTCTTAGTTTGCTTGGAGATTCCAGCTTAGTCCAATGCACGAACACTCTTATTATCATTCGCATCAGTCGGTCGTGCAAGTGAAAGGCAATAATGACGATATATGATGAAGTGACTGAGCTTGGAAAAGCTGGTATGAACTCTACCTATTTTGTTTTTGTAAATATGACTAGCTCGCCGTTCCTAATTCAGCATTGTTATGAGAGAAACATGTTTGCAATGACAACTTAGAGAACATAGTTTCTGATGCCATGCTTAATTAGCTAGGAGCTTATAATGGTTTGTCTTGGATGCCAACATGACTATGATGTAGTATGATAGGATGGTATCCTCCTTTGAATGATTTAAGTGGCTTGACTTGGCACATGTTCAAGCATGTAGTTGAAACAAAATCAACATAGCCTCTACGATATTCATGTTTATGGTGATATATATCCTACTCATGCTTGCACTCAACATTGGTTAATTTCAATGCATATTGATGACTCTTGTCGCTCTCTAGTTGGTCGCTTCCCAGTCTTTTGCTAGACTTCACTTGTACTAAGCGGGAATACTGCTTGTGCATCCACTTCCATAAACCCAAAGTTGTTCCGTATGAGTCCACCATACCTACCTATATGCGGTATCTACCTGCCGTTCCAAGTAAAGTTGCATGTGCCACTCTCTAAATCTTCAAATAATAATCTGTTTTGTATGCCCGAACCGCTTATGTGGTGACAATGGGCGGTCAGTATCTTCCATGCTAGGCGTGTTATCCTCGATACGTGTTTATTCACTATCACTCACGAGAAAGGGGCCAGTAATCAGAATGCCCAGTTCTATGCTCAAATCAAATCAAAAATATAATTGCAAACAAAACTCCCCCTGGATTGTTGTTGGTATGGACGGCACCCGAGGATTCGGCTAGTCGTGGAGTGTGATTGATCGGTGGTGGGGGAGTCAAAACTTTACTATTCTGTTTGGGAACTGCCTATAATATGTGTAGCATGGAAGATGGTGAAAACTCTTGGTCATCGCGTTGACAATGAAAGCATGCCACCCAAAATTATTTATCTTTGTTTTAAAAGCTTGAGCTGTGGCACCTCTGCAAATCAATGCTTCCCTCTGCGAAGGGCCTATCTATTTACATTACTGTTGAGTCATCATCTTCTTATAAAAGGCACCAATTAGAGAGCAGCACCGTCGTTTTTATGCTTTGCTATTAATTGATATTGAGTATGACTGTGAATGGATCTTCTTTTCCATGAATTACAATGTTCAGTCAGCCCTTGGTCTTTGAAGGTGCTCTGCATTTATGTTTTGCGGTCTCAGAAAGGGCTAGCGAGATACCATCTGTTCATATTGTATCATGATTGTTTTGATTGAAGTGTTGACGTTTGAAACTTATTATTATTGCTCGCTAGTTGATTATGCCATTGATATGAGTACACGTTGAGACCTAAATGTTATTGCTTATGTGGTTAGCTTATGATCTTGTTGAAAATCCGAATATGAGTAAGACATAATTACAACAACAAGATCAAACAGAGTTCGTAAAAGTTTTTCTATTGTCTCTTTCAGTTTGTCAACTGAATTGCTTGAGGACAAGCAAGGCTTTAAGCTTGGGGGAGTTGATACGTCTCCATCGTATCTACTTTTACAAACTCTTTTGCCCTTGTTTTGGACTCTAATTTGCATGATTTGAATGGAACTATACCGGACTGACGCTGTTTTCAGCAAAATTGCCATGGTGTTGTTTTGTGCAGAAATAAAAGTTCTCGGAATGACATGGAAACTTACGAGGCTTTTTTGTGGAATATATAAAAATATTGGCGCAAGTATTACCCGAAGACACGGAGACAGGAGCCCACGAGCCCAGGAGGCGCGCCCCCCTAGGGCGCGCCTCGCAGGCTCGTGGGGCCCACGTGGCTCCGCAGCCTCCAACTCCAGCTCTATATAGTCTCTCTCGTCCAGAAAAAATTTAGGAGAGAAGAGTTCATCGTGTTTCACGATACAAAGCCGCCACCGCCGGCTGTTCTTCCTCGGGAGGGCAGATCTGGAGTCTGTTCTGGGCTCCGGAGAGGGGAAATCGACGTCGTCGTCATCATTTACCATCCTCCATCGCCAATTCCATGATGCTCTTCATCGTTCGTGAGTAATCTCATCGTAGGCTTGCTAGACGGTGATGGGTTGGATGAGATCTATCATGTAATCGAGTTAGTTTTGATGGGGTTTGATCCCTAGTATCCATTATGTTCTAAGATTGATGTTGCTACTACTTTGCTATGCTTAATGCTTGTCACTAGGGTCCGAGTGCCATGATTATAGATCTGAACCTATTATGTTTTCATCAACGTATTTGTGTTCTTGATCATATCTTGCAAGTTGTAGTCACCTACTATGTGTTATGACCCGGCAACCCCGAAGTGACAATAGCCGGAACCACTCCCAGAGATGACCATAGTATGAGGAGTTCATGTATTCACTATGTGCTAATGCTTTGTTCCGGTTCTCTATTAAAAGGAGACCTTAATATCCCTTAGTTTCCATTAGGACCCCGCTGCCACGGGAGGGATGGAAAAAATATGTCATGCAAGTTCTTTTCCATAAGCACGTATGACTAAATACGGAATACATGCCTACATTACATTGACGAACTCGAGTTAGTTGCATATCACCCTATGTTATAACTCTTACATTCTGAATGTCATCCGACATAATTATCCATCACCGATCCAGTGCCTACGAGTTTTTCCTATACTGGTCCTTTCTAAGTTACTTTACCCCTACCGCTGTCACACTTGCTATACAAATTACTACTGCTACTGTTACCGCCGCTACCGTTACTTTCATACTACTTTGCTACTAAAACTTTGGTGCAGATACTAAGTCTTTTAGGTGTGGTTGAACTGACAACTCAACTGCTAATACTCGAGATTATTCTTTGGCTCCCCTTGTGTGGAATCAATAAATTTGGGTTGAATACTCTACCCTCGAAAACTGTTGTGATCCCATATAGTTGTGAGTTATCACCTACCACTTGTTATAATGCCACATGTTTTTGCCATGAACCCCATACACCTTGATCTCCTAGCAAATTTTGTTTGGCTAAGTAGGCTTGCTGAACCTCTAATGAATAGCTTTGCTAGTTGCAGGTGCCAGCTGTCTCATGTCATAACATGAGTATTTTGATATCATTATGTTTAAACTGCTATTTAATTAATGCACCTATATACTTGGTAAATGACGGAAGGCCTAGCCTTTTGCCGGGTGAGTTTTTCCGTTGTTTCCGCCTTAGTTTCGGTTACCGGTGTTTGATTCCATAACTGACCGCTCCTAACACGTTCGGGGTTGTTATGGGGACCCCCTTGAGAAATCTTGTAGTGTTAAGGCTTGTGTGGCAGGACCCAACATTTGTTTTAATCTGCTAATCACCTAATAATAATTTTCATAGGGAATAGCTACCCCCGAGGATTTAATCAACAACCCGGGCTAGTGCTCCTCATGAGTGTTGGTCGACCCTGTCAACCGCCGGTGGCTACCAGGGCAAACTCTATGTTTGGCCTACCGGAAGTTTGGACAATCCGTCGTGTCCTAAGAACGAGATACGCGGCTCCTATCGGGTTCGTCGACACGACAGGAGGTCTTGCCAGAATTATCTTACCTTAGCGATATATCTTGCGTATAGGAATTCCGGTGAAACTTTGGGTCTCCTCAAAGTTGAGGTTTTCCTCTAAGGAATCCGACAAGATCACGAGTTTCGTGATAGAGGATTACTTTGCAGCCCGTGGCAGTTTGTGATGGACTAGTTGGAGCACCCCTATAGGGTTTAATCTTTCAGAAAGTCGTGCCCGTGGTTATGTGGCAAACATGGATAATTTGTTAACATCCGGTTCTAGACAACTTAAAGTAACTCTAATAAAACTGCCAACTGTGTGCATAACCGTGACTGTCCCCTTCGAAGACCTCTCTCCGATCGGGAACACGGTGGGGTTATGTTTGATGTAAGTAGGTGTTCAGGATCACTCAGTGATCATCTAGTCTTCGATCGCTCGCGTAGACCACCATATAAATTACTGTGATCATCGTAAGTTAGCCACCATATATGCTTAGGTTGCTGCAAACCCATACCCCAAACCTTCCTCACCTAATAACTTGACTAGATTCAGTACCAAGGTCATTAGATTGCTGAGTCCCCGTGGCTCACAGATTACTACCAACCCCAACAGGTACAGGTACGCCCGACGCGGAGATCCTGATGACAACTAGCTAAAGTGGGAGGATGATACGTCTCCAACGTATCTATAATTTTTCATGGTTCCATGCTATTATCTTGTCAAACTTTGGATGTTTTGTATGCCTTTTTTTATCTTTTTTGGGACTAACTTATTAACTTAGTGCCAAGTGCGAGTTCCTGTTTTTTCCTTGTTTTTGACCCTTTTCAGAGGAGAATATTAAACGGACTCCAAACGGAATGAAACTTCCGAAAAGATTTTTTCCGGAACATAAGATATGCAGGGGACGTGAGAACGAAGGCAGAGGCCACCACGGGAGGCCACAAGCCCCCTAGGCGCGGCCAGGGGCGCGCCTAGCAGGCTTGTGGGCCCCTTGTGGCTCGTCTGCCCTACTTCTTCCGCCTATAAATCCCCGAAAAATCCAAAACCACGGGAGAGATCCACGAAAATACTTTTCCGCCGCCGCAAGCTTCTGTCTCCGCAAGATCCCATCTGGGGCATGTTCTAGTGCCCTGCCAGAGGGGGGATTCGGATACGAAGGGCTTCTTCATCAACACCATTGCCTCTCCGATGATGCGTGAGTGGTTCACCATAAACCTTTGGGTCCATAGCTAGTAGCTAGATGGCTTCTTCTCTCTAATGGATCTTCAATACAAAGTTCTCCATGATCTTCATGGAGATCTATCCGATGGAATCTTCTTTTGCGGTGTGTTTGTCGAGATCCGATGAATTGTGGATTTATGATCAGATTATCTATGAATCTTATTTGAGTTTCTTCTGATCTATTATATGCATGATTTCATATCCTTGCAATTCTCTTCGAGTTGTGGGTTTTGTTTGGCCAACTTGATATATGATTCTTGCAATGGGAGAAGTGCTTGGTATTGGGTTCATACCATGCGGTGACCTCACCTAGTGACAGAAGGGGTAGCGAGGCACACATCGTGTAGTTCCTATCAAGGGTAAAAAGATGGGGTTTATTTCTGTTGCATACTTATCCTTCTACATCATGTCATCTTGCTTAAGGCGTTACTCTGTTCGTCATGAACTCAATACACTAGATGCATGCTGGATAGCGGTCGATGTGTGGAGTAATAGTAGTAGATGCAGAAAGTATCGGTCTACTTGTCTCGGACTTGATGCCTATATGTATGATCATTGCCTTAGATATCGTCATGACTTTGCGCGGTTCTATCTATTGCTCGACAGTAATTCGTTCACCCACCGTAATATTTGCTATCTTGAGAGAAGCCGCTAGTAAACACTATGGCCCCCGGGTCTACTTCACATCATATTTTCAGCCTTACACTTTTACTTTGTTGCACTTTCCGCCTTCAGATCTCACTTTGCAATCAATCTTGAAGGGATTGACAACCCCTTTATAGCGTTGGGTGCAAGCTCGTTTGTGTTTGCGCAGGTACTCTGGACACTTGGCTTGATTCTCCTACTGGATTGATACCTTGGTTCTCAAACTGAGGGAAATACTTACTTCTACTGTGTTGCATCACCCTTTCCTCTTCAAGGGAAAAACCAACACAAGCTCAAGAGGTAGCAAGAAAAATTTCAGGTGCCGTTGCCGGGGAGGATCAAGTCAAGAATAGTCTCCCGTCAACGTGTCAATTTCTGGCACCGGGGATTATTCTAAGTGAAGCTTATCCAAGTAAGTGTCGCAAACTCATCTCTTGCATTTACTTTTTTGCCTCTCGATTTCCTCTCCCCACTTCTGGAAAACTAAAATTTACAAAAGTATTTGCCTTTTTCGTTCACCCTTTTCCTTTGCTTGCTTTTTGTTCGCTTGTGTGCTTGTCTGCTTGCTGAAGTCACCATGACTGAAAACACCAAACTTTGTGACTTCTCGAATACTAATAATAATGATTTTATTAGTACTCCGATTGCTCCCGCCACTAGTGCGGAATCATACGAAATCAATGCTGCTTTGCTGAATCTTGTTATGAATGAGCAATTCTCTGGCCTTCCTAGTGAAGATGCCGCATCCCATCTTAATACCTTCATTGAGCTTTGCGATATGCAAAAGAAGAAAGATGTGGATAATGATGTGAATAAATTGAAGCTATTTCCTTTCCCGTTGCGAGATGGAGCAAAAACTTGGTTTTCATCTTTCCCAAAAATAGTATTGATTCTTGGAACAAGTGCAAAGATGCTTATATACCCAAGTATTTTCCGCCGGCTAATATTATCTCTCTCCGTAATGATATCATGAATTTTAAGCAACTTGATCATGAACATGTTGAACAATCTTGAGAGAGAATGAAATTGATGATTAGAAATTGTACCACTCATGGCTTGAGTCTTTGGATGATTATACAAATCTTCTACGCTGGTTTGAATTTCGCTTCTAGAAATATCTTGGACTCCGCCTCTGGTAGAACGTTCATGGAAATCACATTAGGAGAAGCCACAAAACTCCTAGACAATTATCATGACAAACTACTCTCAGTGGCACACTGAAACGTCACCTACTAGTAAAAAGGTACACGCTATAGAAGAAATTAACTCGTTGAGTGCTAAGATGGATGAGTTAATGAAATTGTTTGCTAGTAAAGGTGCTCCTTTAGATCCAAATGATATGCCCTTGTCTTCCTTGATTGAGAGTAGCAATGAGAGCTTGGACGTTAATTTTGTTGGTAGGAATAATTTTGGCAACAACAATGCTTTTAGAGGAAACTATGTTTCTAGGCCTTTTCCTAGTAATCCTTCTAATAACTTTGGCAACTCCTACAACAATGGTCATGGAAATTACAATAAATTATCCTCTGATCTAGAGAGTAACATCAAAGAGTTTATCAACTCGCAAAAGATTTTCAATGTGTCCATAGAAGAAAAACTACTCAAAATTGATGATTTGGCTAGGAGCGTTGATAGAATGTCTATTGATATTGATGCTTTGAAAGATAGATGTTCTCCTCCGAAGATCAACATGGATGAAACTTTGAAAGCTATGCGTGTTTCCATGAATGAGAGTAGAGAAAAAACCGCCCAAATTCGTGCTAGACATGAATGGCTTAAAAAGGCGTGTTCTCGTGATGAGAATCACGAAGATCTTAAAGTGCTTGGTGTGACTCCCATTGAATCCTTTTTTTCTAGTGTCAAACCTAATGATGATGGAGCTGGATATGAATCCACTTTGGTTGAAAAACGCCCCAATGATTCGGAGTCCATCTATCTTGATGCTAAAAGCATTGAAAGTGGAGTAGAGGATATCAAAACTTTGAGTAGTAATGAAACTACTACTTTGGATTTCAAGAAATTGAATTATGATAGTTGCTCCTTGATTGAATGCATTTCCTTGATGCAATCCATGCTAAACTCTCCACACGCGTATAGCCAAAACAAGGCCTTTATCGATCATATCGTTGATGCTATGATGAGATCTCTTGAAGAGAAACTTGAGTTGGAAGTTTCTATTCCTAGAAAGCTTCATGATGAGTGGGAACCTACTATCAAAATCAAGATGAAAAACTATGAATGCAATGCTTTGTGTGATTTGGGTTCTAGTGTTTCCGCGATTCCAAAGTCGTTATGTGATGTTCTAGGCTTTAATGAGATTGAGGAGTGCCCTCTTAATTTGCATCTTGCGGATTCTACTGTCAAGAAACCCATGGGGAGGATCAATGATGTTCTTATTATTGCAAATAGGAACTATTCCCATGGATTTCATTGTGCTTGATATTGATTACAATCCTACATGCCCTATCATTCTTGGTAGACCTTTCCTAAGGACTATTGGTAATATCATCGATATGAAGGAAGGGAATATTAGATTTAAATTTCCTTTAAAGAAGGGCATGGAGCATTTTCCTAGAAATAAAAAAATATTGCCTTATGAATCCATGATGAGGGCTGCTTATGGTTTGAGTACCAAAGACGACGATATGTGATTCTATCATCCTATGCCTAGCTAAGGGCGTTAAACAATAGCGCTTGTTGGGAGTCAACCCAATGAATTTATCTTTGCTTTTTGCTTTCTGTTTTTTTTGCATCCACACCATCATAATTCTGTTATGATTGTGTTTTTTGTGTTTCTTTTTGTGTTTGAGCCAATCAAAACCTTTATGACTAGTTTGGTGATGGTTGTTTGATCCTGCTGGAAAAAGACAGAAAAGTTCCGCTCACGAAATTATTTTTCATTTTTATCTAGAAAGAGGTTTTGAGTTTATTTTTTTGCTGATGGTTGATATGCCATTTTTCCAAACTTTAGTAAATTTTCAGAATTTTTGAGATACCATAGGTATACGAAGTATACAGATTGCTACAGACTGGTCTATTTTTGACAGATTCTGTTTTTGTTGTGTTGGTTGCTTGTTTTGATGAAACTATGGATAGTATCGGGGGGTACTAGCCATGGAAAAGTGAGAATACAGTAATCTAACACCAATATAAATCGAAATCAAGTTTTCTTGTGCTAATGATATCACGAGTTTCTGTTTAAGTTTTGTGTTGTGAAGTGAGAATACAGTACCTAAAGACGTGGTAGTTTGTTTTCTTGTGCTAATGATATCACGAGTTTCTGTTTAAGTTTTGTGTTGTGAAGTTTTCAAGTTTTGGGTGATGTTCTCATGGACAAAGGGATAAAGAGTGGAAAGAGCTCAAGATTGGGGATGTCCAAGGCACCTCAAGCCAAATTCAAGAACACAAAAAAGCCTAAGCTTGGGGATGCCCCGGGAAGGCATTCCCTCTTTCGTCTTCAATCCATCGGTAACATTACTTGGAGCTATATTTTTATTCACCACATGATATGTGTTTTGCTTGGAGCGTCTTGTATCGTAGGAGTCTTTTCTTTTTGTTGTGTCACAATTATCCTTGCTGCACACCTTTTGAGAGAGACATGCACTCATCGTGAATTTGCTAGAATACTCGTTGAGCTTCGCTTATATCTTTTGAGTTAGGCAATTTAGCTCACATGTGCTTCACTTATATCTTTTGAGCTAGATAAATTTGCTCTATGTGCTTCACTTAGATCTTTTAGAGCACGACGGTGAGTAACTTGGTAGTTGGCTTGTGCTATGAAAGTAGTCCCAAAGGTGATAGGCACCCAAAGAGGATACAATAAAACTTCCATCTTCATGTGCATTGATTAGAAAGAGAAGTTTGATTCGTCTCAATTAGTTTTGCGACGTGGATTTTGTAATATTAAGAGTTATGTTAGTAGGGTGTTGTGAATCTAGAAATACTTGTGTTGAAGTTAGTGATTCCCGTAACATGCACGTATGGTTAACCGCTACGTTAGGAAGTCAGAGCATAATTGATCTATTGATTGTCATCCTTTGTTTTGCGGTCGGGATCGCGCGATGGTTAACACCACCAACCCTTCCCCTAGGAGTATGCGTTTAGCACTTTGTTTCGATTACTAATAAAAACTTTCGCAATAAATATGTGAGTTCTTCATGACTAATTTGAGTCCATGGTATAGACGCACTTTCACCTTCCACCATTGCTAGCCTCTCTAGTGTCGTGCAATTCTCGCCGGTATACAAAACCACCATATGCCTTCCTCAAAACAGCCACCATACCTACCTACTATGACATTTTCATAGCCACTCCGAGATATATTGCCATGCAACTCCCACCGTTCCGTCTCATGACTTGAGTCGTCACTCTCATATTCCCATTGTATGATCGTAAGATAGCTAGCAAGATGTTTCAACGTCATACGCCAAGCTAGATCGTTGCACATCCCGGTACACTGCCGGAGGCATTTCCTATAGAGTCATCATTGTTCTAAGCTTTGAGCTATGAGTAAATAAAAGTGTGATGATCATCATTATTAGAGCATTGTCCCATGTGAGTAAATAAGAAAAAAGAGGCCAAAGTTGCCCACAAAAAAAGAGATATGGAAAGAGGCCAAGGAGCCCAAACAAAAAGAATAAAAGAGAAAAAGAGAGAAGGGACTTGTGCTTCATAATAGCACCATGTTCTTCATGATTGAGAGTCTCTCGTTTTTTCACCACCATATGCTAGTGGGAATCTTCATTATAGGACTTGGCTTGTATATTCCAATGATGGGCTTCCTCAAAATTTCCCTAGGTCTTCGTGAGCAAGCAAGTCGGATGCACACCCTCTAGTTCTCTTTTTGAGCTTTCACATACTTATAGCTCTAGTGCATCCGTTGTATGGAAATCCCTACTCATTCACATTGATATCTATTAATGGGCATCTCCATAGCCCTTTGATACGCCGAGTCAATGTGATCATCTCCTCCTTTTTGTCTCACAACTTCCACCACACTCTATTCCAACTATAGTGCTATATCCATGGCTCACGCTCATGTATTACGTGAGAGTTGAAAAAGGTTTGAGAAAGTAAGAGTGCGAAAACAATTACTTGGCCAATACCGGGGTTGTGCATGATTTAAATTAGTTGTGTGGGGATGATGGAGCATAGCCAGACTATATGATTTTGTAGATATAACTTTCTTTGGCCTTGTTATTTCGAAAGTTCATGATTACCTTGCTAGTTTGCTTGAAGTATTATTGTTTTCATGTCAATAGCAAACTATTGTTTTGAATCTTACGGATCTCAACATTCATGTCACATGAAAGAAGTTACAAAGGACAAATATGCTAGGTAGCATTCCACATCAAAAATTCGGTCTTTATCACTTCCGTACTCGAGGACGAGCACGAGTTAATCTTGGGGATGCTTGATACGTCTCCAACGTATCTATAAGTTTTGATGGTTCCATGCTATTATCTGGTCAAACTTTGGATGTTTTGTATGCCCTTTTTATCTTTTTTGGGACTAACTTATTAACTCAGTGCCAAGTGCGAGTTCCTGTTTTTTCCGTGTTTTTGACCCTTTTTAGAGGAGAATAATAAACGGAGTCCAAACGGAATGAAACTTCCGAAAAGATTTTTTCCGGACCATAAGATACGCAGGGGACGTGAGAACCAAGGCAGAGGCCACCATGGGAGGCCACAAGCCTCCTAGGTGCCGCCATGGGGGTCCGCGCCTAGCAGGCTTGTGGGCCCCCTGTGGCTCGTCTGCACTACTTCTTCCGCCTATAAATCCCCGAAAAATCCAAAACCACGGGAGATATCCACGAAAATACTTTTCGTTGCCGCAAGCTTCTATCTCCTCTAGATCCCATCTGGGGCACGTTCTGGTGCCCTGCCGGAGGGGGGATTCGGATACAGAGGGCTTCTTCATAAACACCATTGCCTCTCCGATGATGCGTGAGTAGTTTACCATAGACCTTCGGGTCCATGACTAGTAGCTAGGTGGCTTCTTCTCTCTCTTGGATCTTCAATACAAAGTTCTCCATGATCTTCATGGAGATCTATCTGATGTAATCTTCTTTTGCGGTGTGTTTGTCGAGATCCGATGAATTGTGGATTTATGATCAGATTATCTATGAATCTTATTTGAGTTACTTCTGATCTCTTATATGCATGATTTCATATCCTTGTAATTCTTTTTGAGTTGTGGGTTTTGTATGGCCAACTTGATCTATGATTCTTGTAAGTGCTTGGTTTTGGGTTCATACCGTGCGGTGACCTCACCCAGTGATAGAAGGGGTAGCGAGGCACGCATCGTGTTGTTGCCATCAAGGGTAAAAAGATGCGGTGTATATCTGTTGCACGAATTTATCCCTCTACATCATGTCATCTTGCTTAAGGCGTTACTCTGTTCGTCATGAACTCAATACACTGGATGCATGCTGGATAGCGGTCGATGTGTGGAGTAATAGTAGTAAATGCAGAAAGTATCGGTCATGACTTTCCGCGGTTCTATCAATTGCTCGACAGTAATTCGTTCACCCACCGTAATATTTGCTATCTTGAGAGAAGCCTCTAGTGAACACTATGGCCCCCGGGTCTACTTCACATCATATTTTCAGCCTTACACTTTTTCTTTGTTGCACTTTCCGCCTTCAGATCTCACTTTGCAATCAATCTTGAAGGGATTGACAAACCCTTTATAGCGTTGGGTGCAAGCTCGTTTATGTTTGCGCAGGTACTCTGGACACTTGGCTTGATTCTCCTACTAGATTGATACCATGGTGAAAAGACCTCGATGACGCCTAGAGGGGGGGGGGTGAATAGGCTATTTAAAAACTTCTTCGGATTTGGCTTGAAACTAATGCGGAAATAAACTAAGAGGGTACTTGTCAAGAACAAATCCTAAATGCACTAGGCACTGCAACGTGTATCAACAACACGGTCTACCAAGATGGACACAATACAACTACTAACAAGCACAAGTAAGTTACACAAACTTACTTGAGCTATATCACACGACAGGTAGGTGAACAACACAAGATACTAGATCACACTATATCACACGATATATCAAAAGCTGCAAGTATGAACGTGTGGATATAGAAGGTATGCTTGAATGATTAATCTTGTACAAGAAATAGCCAACACAATATAATGAGCACAAACAATATGCAATGTATGTATGCTCAAGTAACACAGGTAAACCACAAGTAAGGAGTTAGGGTTAAGGATAACCAAGGTCACTGAGACGAAAATGTATCCCGATGTTCACTTCCTTGGAGGGAAGCTAGTCACCGTTAGAGAGGTGGATGTTACCACGAAGGCACACCAACGCCACGAAGGCTCACCCTATTCTCCCTTTGAGATAACACCACGAAGGCGTTTCTCAACCACTAGTGGTAAGCCTTTGAGGTGGCTTCCAAACCTTCACAAACTTTTCCGGGGGGTAATCACACAGATTGATTCCTCTCCGAAGAACTCCTACCTCCTAGGAGTCTCCAACCTCCAAGAGTAACAAGATCACGGGGAATGCTCAAAACTTGCTCAAATCTCAAATAGCTTGGGTTGAGAGGAGGAGAGGGAGACGATCTATCTTTTGATTGGAACAACTCTCAAAGGGGCTCACAAATGCTCTTGGGATCTAAGATTTGGTGTGAGCAAATGTGTGTGAGGTAGAAGTGTGTTCTTATGAGGATAAGGCTGTGTTGGGCACCCTCTCACAAAGTGGGAGGGGGTATTTATAGTGAGGAGAGAAAAACAGCCGTTGGGGACACTTTAAGTCACACAAGGGTAGGACGTCCGGCAGTTTACGGAAGTCCGGGCGTCCGCAAGGGGTCGGACGTCCGACAAGGGTCGGTCGTCCGAGAGCTGTAGATATGTCTGGAAACACTGTGGGTTGAACAGGGACCGGACGTCCGGAGAAGTCTGGAAATCCAAGTTATTCGACTCAACTTCTTCTCGTGCAAGGTTCCGTATTTCCGAAGGGGTCTGACGTCCGGCCCTCGGACGTCCGGAGGGAGCCGGAAATCCGAGTTATAGGGTTCAAGTTCTTCTGGTGCAGGGCTCCGGATTTCCGAAGCTGGTCGGTCGACCGGCCCTCGGATGTCCGGAGGGAGCCGGAAATCCGAGTTATAGGGCTCAAGTTCTTCTGGTGCAGGGCTCTAGATTTCCGAAGCCTGTCGGTCGTCCGACCGTTGACCGGCCCTCGGACGTCCGGAGGGAGCCGGAAGTCTGAGACATTAGACCTGTTTTGAGATAGGAGCATAGTAGAGAATATGTGGTATTGAGCAGAATAGTGGATATCTAGTTTGCGCAAGTTCATCACAAAACCTGTGATCCCCTCTTAATAGTGCGGGATCCCTAAAGACTCAAGAATTCTAAAAGGGATACCGATGATCCATACTTGAGTGTGTACTTTTATTCGCTGATCATCACTTTGCACCGCTAACATCAAAGTAATTGATACCTTGAGTTAGCCCTTTCACTTGAGCTTGATGTTGTTGTTCCTTCTTGGCTCAAGTTGAAAGCAAGACATAATGAAGTCTTCAAGTATCTCTCCCATACACAATGTGGAAAGCCTAGCTTATGTATTCATCTTCATTTGTCCATCATGTGAACATCGACAAGAATCAAGCATGTAGTGCTGAGGAATGCTTATCTTGATCTTGTCCTTGTTAGCACATGATCTTGTCCTTATCAACACATGATCATTAACAATAGTTTCAATGATATATTCGTGCTGATCCACTTGAAACTTGCACACCACAATCTTTATGACGATCACCACTTGACATCATCCTTCATGGGTTGTATGAGATCTTCCTTTTGACGCATGCCCATGGAAGCACACCTAACCCCCACATAGGACTCTCACAAAGACCATGGGTTAGTACACAAACACGTAAATGGACAATGCTTACCATACCATGGGATCACTTGATCCCTCTCGGTACAACTTATACGCTTTGTGTGTTGATCATCTTGATTTACTCTTTGTCTGAGATCTTGATCAACCTAGTGTCTCTATGACCATTCTTTGGATAATACCTTGAATACCATCTTGGTCATCATATAAACTCCTTGAACCCAAGAGATGGACTTCAAGAAGTGCCTATGGACAAATCCTATAAATATAACTTAAGGCAACCATTAGCCCATAGGAATTGTCATCAATTACCAAAACCACATATGGAGATATATGCTCTAACAATCTCCCCATTTTGGTAATTGAAGACAACCACTTCAAGTGAGTTTATATAAGGAAATAAGCATAACCAAGCGCACACATACAAGGTAATAATGCATGCGTGCAAGATGTAAATGCTTACACAATAATAGCAAAACCCTCTAAACATATCCAAAGTAAACTCTCTAAACTGCTCCCCCATTGGCATCGATTGCCAAAATGGACGAAAAGTTTAGAAAGCCAATATAGTAGGTGGTCCTCCAAAAAGTGTGTACTTCTCAGCAAATGAGTGGAGAGAAATACACAAATACAATGATAAGTAGTTGGAGGGAAACAAACTATATTGATGACCCAAAGATTGCAAATAAAAGGATCGTATGCCACAAAGACATACAAAAATAGAGGCAAGCAATCAAAAGATTCTAGATGGAACAAACAATCATATGATCCTTCGAACCACATGAATAAAAGATATTATGATAAAGGCAACAGAGTGTTTTATCAAAAACTAGGGAAGCTCCCCATGATTTGTGCACTAATACGAGATTTTTGTATTTGATACAAGTGCACAAAATAGGATCGTTGCTCCCCCAAAATTAATAAAAACACACAACGAGTGCAAGAAGATAGATGAGACAATAAGCATATCAATTGCACAAAACAAATGGTTGAACAACATGTAAAAGGAGCAACTTAAGAATAGGCTCAACCAAAGTAATGTGTGCGAGTCATGGCAAAGCACTTGAGAAGACTAAGATAAGGATGAGCATTACTCATCAACATAGTCTTGATGAAATGAGATACAAAGTGCAAGACATATCATTCCCTCACACACATACTAGAAAATGGGTCCACAAGCTTACTAATAAACAAAAATAAGAACCAACGCTTGTGACAACCCATTGTGAAGATAGGAAGTAAGAACCTTGTCAAGAGGAGGGATACTAATTGAAATGTTAAAACCCTCATCAAGACAAGCATGAGAAAAAATAATCTTCACAGCCAAAGAGTGCATCAAGATGTAGGAAAATAAGATACGCACTCAAAACAAATCCTTTCACGAAGCCACCAAAAACTGAAAAAGGAAATGCAACGATGGACGTGAAAGAAAAGAGGATATCAATTAGAGATGTAACTTCTCTCATGTGTAAAAGATATATATCATCATGATTGTCTTCTACTTAGAATCTTTTACACACGAAATGGTTACAAGGAGGAACAACCTAGATATCCAAAAGGAAGTCATAAACATATCAATGAGATCTTTTGCTTGGCAGCATAGCACATGGCCTAATATTTTCTTATTGTACAATATGAACTTCCAACATACGAACCTCAAGGACATCCCAACTAGTAGTAATACATCATCGTTCGGATGCTTTGAGAAAGCAAACAAGTACTACAAGAACGAATCAAGAGATTCATGCCATGATGCAACCTGGAAAGGAAAAGACAGGTTGGGGCCTTTGCAAGAAAAGAATGCATGAAGTGGATACTTGTTACCGAGACAACATTGGATTGATGTAGTAGATAGTTGTTCTTTGATCATCCTAACTTGGCTCCAATAATCACATGGTCTCAACACCTTCCTTATAGGTGAGCCGGGCATCCAATGCATCTCCAGTTGTTCCTGGAACAACAAAACAAACAAAATGGTGCCCAAACTCATTGGGACCAAAGAGTTAGAAAACCAGCAATACATAGGACAAACTCCACATACATATGTGCATATAGATATGAATTTGAATTTCATGCACACTTTAGCCAATTTATGGCAAGGTGGAGTTTCCCCTATATATTGGGTCAAAGAAGGAAAGCAAGCAAAATAAGTTGTATATAGTAGATATGCATGCTCAAGACTCTCAAGAATCAACTCAATACAAAGTTGATAAGTCACCAAAAGGCAAGGTATCAAGTGATAATAAGATCTTAAACAAAAAAAAGGAACTATCACTTGAAGGATATCAATTAAAAGATACCTCAAGGAATGAGATATCCATTGACACATGCCAAATAAAAGGAAACAAGAAACCAATTGAAGCAAAACAAACACGAGGTATCTAATTTCCAAAAGAGAGCTAGGTTCCAACAAACCAAGCCCTCGACAAATTTTCATGATGGCACAAAGCATCATAAAGTGCAAGACTTGCCTCCCATCAACACACACTTGATTGGGATCAAAAGATTTTATGATGGGTGAATAAAGAGAGTGTTCTAAAGAAAATAGGATAGCTCCCCCAAGGGACGTGCATTATATAGAATTTGCATTTAAATACAAAATGCACACGATGGCATCATCACGTTCTCTATATCTATAAAAACACTAGACATGTTAAAATAGATCCATAAGAGGCAAGGAAGACAAACGAAACACAAAATCCAATGTAAAGACGATTAGCAAATCCTATCACATGATGGGAATACCAATTGTCAAGGACAAGAAGTATTTTGGAAGTGATACTCATTGGTAGATCACAAATATAGCCAAGATCATCTTTACCCATAAAACGCAAGCAAATGACACTAGCTTGTAGAGCTAACATACCACCTAGGAACAAGATAATTTACAATATCAACACTAAGTGGCAACACCTCAAATGTACACATTTTCTAGGTTTGTAATATGCACATAGCATATTACTCCCCCATAATGTGATAAACCAACAATATTAACAAGTGGCAAATTGAAACCAACAAGAGATAATTAATGGACCATATAGAATTTGAATTTCTCATGAGTAAGACATACCACATAGAAACTAGATAATCTTGAAATATCAAAACTGAGTGGTATTCCCCATGTATACACATTTATAGGATTGTGAGGTGTGCAAAGCACATCACTCCCCCACAATGGGATAATCCATTAGTCTCTCACAAGAGGCAACAAAAATACAAACAAGATGCAAAAGGCTCAATACAAGACCCACATGTACATGATATGCAAACCAACATACACATACTCGATTACTCAAGATAAGCAAGTTGGAAGCACAACATATACAAACGTATGCAAGGTACAAAACCACAACATGCAAAGGGGCAAGCACCTAACAATGTAAACAGTTTAAGTACAAGTTACCGTATGGAGGGACATTGGATATAAGATATAAACTCGATAATCCAACTGACTTGGCTTGAGATAATATGAATGATGAAGACCCCTTAATTCTTCATTATGTATCCAAGTCTCTAATGTCCTCCATAGTCACCTATTGATCAAGTTTGAGCTTGTTGGTCCCCAACTACGTTGGGTCGTAAGAGGTTAATCACAATAGGCTTGGCAACCCAAATGGTTCTTTTCTTGACACCATTTTGAGTACCAACAAACTTGGCAAACACATTGCCAACCTTATCCTTCCCAAGGGAATAGATATCATCAATAGTGATTGGGTTGGATAAGTTACATCTTGTGCAAGACGAAGCGACGTGACCCTTCTCACGACATAAGTAGCAACATCTACCCTTTGCTTTATTCCCAATTGATTTCTCACCTCGGGGAGTGTTGGCTTGGGTCTTATTGGGAAGCGGCCTTCCTTCAACTTGTAGCCGAATATGTGATTGAGTTTTTGGTCGCTTCCCTTGTTGCTTGTGACTTTGAGACTTCATCTTCAGAGGGCAAGATCTAACATGGTGCCCTTTAACTTTGCACTTGAAGCAAATGATTTTGGCCGAAATCTTGACTTGTTCTAGGCCCCTCTTGTTCTTGTTTGAGTTTACTCCAACATCATTTTTGTCAGTCGGAGATGTTTGCTCACACAGGACGTTGTTGAGTGTGGACATCCCTTCATGACACTGTTCCAAGTCTTTCTTCAAAGAAGTGACTTGGGCCTTGATCTCTTCGATTTCCTCTGCACGGTTAGTATCAATGCAAGTACTAGAGGAAGTGTAAGCTTCAATGTTAGAGCAGCAAGGCAAGGAAAGTAATTCATCAAACGAGGTAGCAACATTATGAGTAGACGAATTACGAGGACTAGCACATGGAAATATAGTACTTTGACTAGAAGTAGTGCCATTGTCCACATGAGGATCACTTGATGTTACATTGGTGATGATAGCCTCATGAGCTAACTTTTGCACATTATGGGATGTTAGAAGATCGGCATGAGAGCTTGTGAGCATTACATGGTTTTCTTCCAACTTCCCATAATTGCTAGTTAGTAAATCAAGTTGAGCACGTAGCTCAACATTCTCCTTCAATGTTGATACTTCAAAAGAGATAGGGTTAGATGTACAAGTATCATCAACAATATGAGAGCAGTGAGTAGCGATTAGAGACTTCTCATGAGTAGATTGAAGCTCCTCATAGATCTTAGAGGTTTTGACGAGCTCTCCCTTGACATTCTTGCATTCAAGGAGAAGGATCTCAAAATCCCTTTTAAGTTTATCATGAGTAACTTCAATCTCTCCTTTTGAAGATCTTAAGTCTCTACATGCTTGATGACTCTTCTCAAGTTCATGTTCAAGTTGTTCACTTTTAGCTTGTTTATGATTAAGTGAATCATTACAATTTTCAAAGTAAGCAAGAACATCTTGGAACCTTTGAAGAGCGTTATTTTTAGCTTTATGAAGAATTTTACTGATCACATAGATATTTTCAGTCAAGTCATCATCATCATCCTCATCGCAAATATCATCGTTATTGCACAGGGAAGATGATACCTCATTATTACCTCTTGCCATGAGGCACATGTGAACTGGAGGAGTTGATGATGATTCTTTTGGTGAATCAGATTCTTCATTAGTCAAAAGTACTTCATATTTCTTGATTTCCCCTAAATGATTAGTCATAGAACAACTAGGGAGAAACAAGATATTTTGATCAAGAGGACACGGGAGAGCAGGCATATCACCATAGACATTTGTCGAGGGATCCTTAGGTGAAATGCATGACCTATCAGCATAATAATTTACACTATGTGTGGTGCTAGATATGCTCATGTCCATAGAGGCTATGACATTTTTATCAACATATATTTCTTCACTCACCATGTCATTACCTTGTGAGATTGAAGATGCTGAGGTGTGCAAGCAATCGGATATGGAAGTAGTGGTGGACTCTTTATGATTGACAAGAGTGAAGAGCTCATGCACCAACTCCTTTATCATAATATCGTCTTCATCAAGATTGGACCCACCATATATATCTTCAAGTTTAGTCCAAACTTCATGAGCTGACTTGCAAGTCGAGATAGACTTAAACACTTCAGGACTTATGGTTCGATGAATGGCAAGAAAAGCCTCACAATCAAGATATATTTCATTAGTGGATGAAGATGCATCATCCTTTTTGTCGGCAATCCCTACAAGAACAATTCGTAAAGTATTTGGGCCCATGGCCCGAAAGTGATGAAGCATACGGATTCTCCATAGGGTATAATTTGTGCCATCAAAGTCAAAGGTGCCATTGTGCACTAATCCAATAGTAGACATCGATACTCTCTAGGTCATGAAACCTAATTAAAGAGAGACCTAGCTCTGATACCAATTGAAAAGACCTCGATGACGCCTAGAGGGGGGTGAATAGGCTATTTAAAAACTTCTTCGGATTTGGCTTGAAACTAATGCGGAAATAAATTAAGAGGGTACTTGTCAAGCACAAATCCTAAATGCACTAGGCACTGCAACGTGTATCAACAACACGATCTACCAAGATGGACACAATATAGTTACTAACAAGCACAAGTAAGTTACACAAACTTACTTGAGCTGTATCACACGACAAGTAGGTGAACAACACAAGATACTAGATCACACTATATCACACGATATATCAAAAGCTGCAAGTATGGACGTGTGGATATAGAAGGTATGCTTGAATGATTAATCTTGTACAAGAAATAGCCAACACAATATAATGAGCACAAACAATATGCAATGTATGTATGCTCAAGTAACACAAGTAAACCACAATTAAGGAGTTAGGGTTAAGGATAACCAAGGTCACTGAGACGAAGATGTATCCCGATGTTCACTTCCTTGGAGGGCAGCTAGTCACCATTAGAGAGGTGGATGTTACCACGAAGGAACACCAACGCCACGAAGGCTCACCCTATTCTCCCTTTGAGATAACACCACGAAGGCGTTCCTCAACCACTAGTGGTAAGCCTTTGAGGTGGCTACCAAACCCTCACAAACTTTTCCGGGGGGTTATCACACGGATTGATTCCTCTCCGAAGAACTCCTACCGCCTAGGAGTCTCCAACCTCCAAGAGTAACAAGATCACGGGGAATGCTCAAAACATGCTCAAATCTCAAATAGCCTGGGTTGAGAGGAGGAGAGGGAGACGGTCTATCTTTTGATTGGAACAACTCTCAAAGGGGCTCACAAATGCTCTTGGGATCTAAGATTTGGTGTGAGCAAATGTGTGTGAGGTAGAAGTGTGTTCTTATGAGGATAAGGCTCTGTTGGGCACCCTCTCACGAAGTGGGAGGGGGGTATTTATAGTGAGGAGAGAAAAACAGCCGTTGGGGACACTTTAAGTCACACAGGGGTCAGACGTCCGGCAGTTTACGGAAGTACGGGCGTCCGCAAGGGGTCGGTCGTCCGAGAGCTGTAGATATGTCTGGAAACAATGTGAGTTGAACAGGGACCGGACGTCCGGAGAAGGCCGGAAATCCGAGTTATTCGACTCAACTTCTTCTGGTGCAAGGTTCCGGATTTCCGAAGGGGTCGGACGTCCGGCCCTCGGACGTCCGAAGGGAGCCGGAAATCCGAGTTATAAAGCTCACGTTCTTCTGGTGCGGGGATCCGGATTTCCGAAGCTGGTCGGTGGACCGGCCCTCGGATGTCTAGAGGGAGCCGGAAATCCGAGTTATAGGGTTCAAGTTCTTCTGATGCAGGGCTCCGGATTTCCGAAGCCTGTCGGTCGCCCGACCCTTGACCGGCCATCGGACGTCCGGATGGAGCCGGAAATCCGAGATATTAGACCTGTTTTGAGATAGGAGCATAGTAGAGAATATGTGGTATTGAGCAGAATAGTGGATATCTAGTTTGAGCAAGTTCATCACAAAAACCCGTGATCCCCTCTTAATAGTGCGGGATCCCTAAAGATTCAGGAATTGTAAAAGGGATACCGATGATCCATACTTGAGGGTGTACTTTTATTCGCTGATCATCACTCCGCACCGATAACATCAAAGTAACTGATACCTTGAGTTAGCCCTTTCACTTGAGCTTGATGTTGTTGTTCCTTCATGGCTCAAGTTGAAAGCAAGACATGATGAAGTCTTCAAGTAGCTCTCCCATACACAATGTGGAAAGCCTAGCTTATGTATTCATCTTCATTTGTCCATCATGTGAACATCCACAAGAATCAAACATGTAGTGCTCAGGAATGCTTATCTTAATCTTGTCCTTGTTAGCACATGAGCTTGTCCTTATCAACACATGATCATTAACAATAGTTTCAATGATATATTCGTGTTGATCCACTTGAAACTTGCACACCACAATCTTGATGACGATCACCACTTGACGTCATCCTTCATGGGTTGTATGAGATCTTCCTTTTGACGCAAGCCCATGGACGCACACCTAACCCCCACATAGGACTCTCACAAATACCATGGGTTAGTACACAAACTCGTAATGGACAATGCTTACCATACCATGGGATCACTTAATCCCTGTCGGTACATCTTATACGCTTTGTGTGTTGATCATCTTGATTTACTCTTTGTCTGAGATCTTGATCAACCTAGTGTCTCTATGACCATTCTTTGGATAATACCTTGAATACCACCTTGGACATCATATAAACTCCTTGAACCCAAAAGATGGACTTCAAGAAGTGCCTATGGTCAAATCCTATAAATATAACTTAAGGCAACCATTAGCCCATAGGAATTGTCATCAATTACCAAAACCACATATGGAGATATATGCTCTAACACATGGTTCTCAAACTGAGGGAAATACTTACTGCTACTGTGCTGCATCACCCTTTCCTCTTCAATGGAAAAACCAACACAAGCTCAAGAGGTAGCAGAGTGCGATGAGGACTGTAACCGTGTGTATGTGAAATATCCGGAAGGCTGAGGCCGTGGTCATGTTAGTGGGCTAGCATACGGGATGTGTTAGATCATCTATTTTTCTTTTGTTTAAGTCCGTAGCAGGACTTGCTGCTACTATGAATAAAGTGTGTCTGTAAGCTATGATATATTCTTAACAGATGGCAAGTGTATGCCCTACTTGTTAATCTTTATTTATGTAATGTGATGATTATCCCGTTTGCGAAACGCGTAGATGCGCCCCTTTCCCCTTTTGAGGCCTCGCCCCCAAATAAAGAAAGGGCCACATCTTAGTCGTTACAAGTTGGTAATCAGAGCCTTACGACCATAGGAGCCTTTGTGTGATCGAACTTGGCCGAGTCGAGTCTAGTAAAATGTTTTGAGTCTTAGTTATATTGGAGAGTAGGTTTCTTTTTTCTCCTCTTCTATGCTCTGGTGAGGTTCTCGACTTAGGAAATCTTAATTCTACTCCTCTTCTCGCTCAATTTTTTTTAGGATTTGCGGGTATTTTGAAATCTATATGATATCAATGTGACGGAGTTCTGTCTTGGTGCCTCCTGTCTGACTTGATTTCTTCCGGGGAGTTGAGCTCCAGGGGATTCTTATGCACATCGCCATCATTCAGATTTCTTAGTATCTTAGGTCGGAGGATGTTCGTAATTGCTTCAATACTAGTTATGACGAGAGGAGTCCGGCTTCCCCAGTACCGGTGGAGAGAGTTCTGGATGTATCGCCACACTTTGTATCGTTGTGATTACGAGGGTCTGTAGTAGATGAAGGTCCGAGATTCTAGTTATGTGTTGACGGATGTGATACACTGGACGGGTTAGTATAGGAGTTGTGTGAAATGTTACTCGTTGTATCCGTGTACCAGATTGCATGACCAGATATTTCGGGAATTCATAGGTGGGATATCAAGTAGTGACTTATAGGACAATCTTCCTACACATGCATGATGTGAGGTTGGAATTTGACATTCAGTGGGTACGTTTGTTCACGGTCGTCTTACAGCGGTTCTCGTTGTGTCTTAAAGAGTCCTTGTAGCTTGCTACGACTTGGGGACGCTTTGTAAGTCGTGTGCACTGCCTTGCACAGGATGGCTACTGTAAATTCGAGTCCGTGCGATCATATCCACGAAGCTATCGGATGGAATCTCTATCATACGTTTGTTCCGAGCAGTTCTAGCTCATACTTGGTTTGCAAGTGGTCTTAATCAGGTTTGTCGACAGTCACTTTGAGGAAGCATTCTTACTATTTTTTCGAGTGCAATTGCTAATATTCTTGTTCAGATATTCATGCCTTCTGATTCAGCTTTACCTTCAATGTTATTCTCTGGTCTAATGTGTTGTCCGTCTTCAGGATGGCTCCACCAACTCGTCAGAATCTGGGTCGCGAGGGTGCTGATGTTCCGCCACCACCCCCTCTGCCTCCTCCTCCACCGCCGCCTCCTCCTGCAGAGTCTTGGCAAGCGGTGATGGCTGCAACAAATGCTAACACCCATATGTTAATCAAGCTGTTGCAAGAGAGGACAAATCAGCAGCAGGGCAATTTCAACCATGGTGGTAATCAGTTTGCATCTCTGAGTCAATTCCTCGCAAATCAGCCGAAGACCTTCACGTCGTATGATTAGCCGTTTGATGCTGAGGACTGGATTCGGGACATGAACAAGCATTTTGAGTGCAGCAATGTCCGTCCAAAGGACTTCGTCAAGTTTGCAACATTTCAGCTCAAGGGGCAGACAACAGTTTGGTGGAAGCAATTGAAGGACTCCAGGGGTGGCAGATTGAACAGTTGGGATGAGTTCTGCAGAGATTTCAGGTCCCACTATATCCTGTCTAGCTTTGTGGGGGAGATGTGTGAGAAGTTCACACGCTTGAAGCTAGGTGGTTCCTGTGTGTACAAGTACAACGTCGAGTTCCACGAGCTGGCTTGATATGCCTTGCAGGACATTCCATATTAGAAGAGCAAGATCTATCAGTTCAGAGGTGATGTGAAAGAGGACTTGCAGCTGGCCCTCGCCTTGCACGATCCCGATGAGTTTTATAAGTTCTATAACTTGGCTCTCATGGCTGAGGCAGCTTTGCTCAGCGTGGAGAATTCGAAGAAGCGTTTCAGAGAGTCCAGTTCGTCGCCCTCAACTCAGGTGGTTCCGAAGCAGCAGAAATACTGGGTGTATTCTCCTCCTCATCGGCAGACTCAGCAGTTCAAGCAATCAGGTGGTCGTGGTTCTTCCCACCCACCCAACCAAGCTTTTCAGCAGAGGTTTCAGCAGCAGAAGCAAGGGAATCCTCAGACGCAGTTCCGTCAGCCGGCAGATGTTACTTGTCACAAGTGTGGGCAGAAGGATCACTATGCCAACAAGTGCACCTCTCAGCTGCGTCTTTCGCCCCCTCCTCCAAGGAAGCCTGCAAGCAATGCTATAGTGAAGTTCAATCCTAAGTATGCAAGAGTCAATATGGTGAATGCAGCTGAAGCAGACAACTCCTCAAACGTGATTAGGGGTAAACTCCTAGTTAATGAATTTCCTGCAAAGGTTTTATTTGATTCTGGTGCATCATATTCATTCATTTCAGGGCCTTTTGTTGCAAAGCATGAGATGTGTTGTGAAGAGTTGCCTAGATCCTTAATAGTGGTTTCACCGGGGTTGCAAATGAATTCTCGCTTCATAGTTCCTGATGTCACTGTCAAGATGGGTGATTATGCTTTTCTAGCTTATCCTATTGTCCTTCACAACTCTGATATTGATTTGATCCTTGGGATGGATTGGTTGGCTGTGAACAAGGCGTCTATTGATTGTGAAGCTAGCTCATTCTTCGGAGGACGTGATTATCTTCGCATCGTGTGATGACATGGTCCGTCTGTTTTCCTTGAATGAGAAGGGTGAGATCTCTCCAATTTCGCAAGTCCGAGTGGTCTGCGGATGTGAAGATGTTTTTCCGGAAGAACTGCCAGGAATGCCTCCGCACCGAGCAGTTGAGTTCGTAATTGAGCTTGAACCGGGTACTGAGCCTGTGTGCAAACGGCCGTACAAACTGGGTCCAGAAGAGCTTAAGGAGCTGAAGAAACAACTTGATGAGCAGTAGCGTCTGGGTCTGATCAAACCAAGCTCATCTCCTTGGGGCTGTGGAGTTCTTTTCGTCAAGAAGGATGGTACGGAACGACTCTGTGTCGATTACCGCCCATTCAAGAATGAATTCGTCTTGTCGTATCTTGATGATATTCTGGTCTTTTCGGAAACTGAGGAAGAGCATGAGGAACATCGCAGGCTTGTGCTTGATAAGCTAAGAGAGCATAAGTTCTATGCTAAGTTTTCCAAATGTGAGTTTTGGTTGAAGGAAGTTATCTACCTTGGGCACATCATCTCTGCTGAGGGCATCAAAGTTGATCCGTCGAAGGTGCAGGCCATTGTTGAGTGGGAGCCTCCACAAAATGTGAAGCAGCTTCGAAGCTTTCTCAGGCTTGCAAGCTATTGTAGAAGATTCGTTGAGAATTTCTCCAAGATTGCTAAGCCTCTCTCAAGTCTTCTTCAGAAGGGTGTGAAGTATGTCTGGTCTCCAGAGTGTCAGTTGGCTTTCCACTCAAAGAGAAGCTCACTTCTACACCAGTCTTGGTTCCTCCCGATGACTCCAAACCTTATCAAGTGTTCTGTGACGCCTCTCTTCAAGGTCTTGGTGCAGTGTTGATGCAAGACAAGAAAGTGGTAGCTTATACCTCGAGGCAGTTGAAGCCAAGTGAGAAGAATTAGCCCACTCATGATCTTGAGTTGGCGATAGTGGTACATGCTCTGATGACTTGGAGACACGTCTTGTTGGAGAGAAAGGTTGAAGTGTTCACCGATCGCAAGAGTCTCAAGTACATCTTCACCTAGCCTAACCTCAATCTTCGGCAAACTCGTTGGGTGGAAATGCTCCAAGATTTTAATCCGAGCATTGAGTACACTCCAGGCAAAGCTAATGTCGTGGCACAAGCTTTGAGGATAGTCTCTTTGCATGGCGTTCCAATGCTGATTTCTTCGGATCGCAGAAGCATCTTTACTTCCAAGTTCCGGGACTCATTTCAATATGTGATGGGTACTAAGATTCGATTCAGCACAACCTTTCATCCTCAGACTAGTGGGCAAGTTGAGAGAGTCAATCAGGTCCTTGAGGATATGCTAAGAGCCCATGTCATTTCGTTTGGCATGAAGTGGGAAGACTGTCTACCTTTTGCTGAATTTTCTTATAACAACAGCTATCGGGCAAGTTCAGGCAAAGCTCCATTTGAGATTCTCTATGGCAGGAAGTGCCGTACACCGCTCAACTGGTGAGAGACTGGCGAGCGTCAGATTCTTGGGAATGACTTGATTGAGGAAGCAGAAGAGATGTGTCGTGTCATTCAGGATAATCTCAAAGTAGCGCAGTCCCGTCAGAAGAGCTACTATGATAGCAAGCATCGTGACATGTATTATGAGCTCGATGACTTCTTCTATCTCAAAGTGTCTCCTATGAAGGGCACTCAGCGTTTTGACATCAAAGGCAAGCTTGCTCCTCGTTTTGTTGGGCCTTTCAGAATTGTTGGCAAGAGAGGCGACCTTGCTTATCAACTAGAGCTCCCTTCAAACTTCGCAAATGTGCATGACGTGTTCCATGTCTCTCACCTCCGGAGATGCTTTAAGAGTCAAGACTCCCGAGCGCACAGTTGATCTTCAGGATATCGACCTTCACCCGACCTATCCTATCATGAGCATCCAGTTGCTGTTCTTGAGTCAAATGAGCGCAAGACCCGCAATAAGTCAATCAAGATTCGCAAGGTGCACTGGTCACATCATTCCGATAAAGAGGCCACTTGGGAGCGCGAGGATCACCTCCGTTCCGAATTTCCAAAGTTCTTTCAATCCTAGATCTCAGGTCGAGATCTTTTTGTAGTGTGGGAGAGTTTGTAATGCCCCAGATGTAACCCTTGCCATATTTGGAACCCTTTCCTATTTTGGAAGCATGTTTTTAATGCTATAGGAGTTATCATTTCACGTGGCTTTGTTTTGTGTCCCCATCTTGCATCATGGCATTCATTGCACTCATGAAAATCCCATTGTGATGTTGTTGTTGTTTGATCCATGAGGAATGCTAGTGTGCTTGTGTATGGTGTGATGGTGTTTTCAAACTAGGTTTCTTTCAAACTAGGTTTCAAAAACCCCTTCTGTATTATTATTTGAGCTTATGTATTTACTTGTTTAAAACCTGTTTTAAAAATGTTGATCTTTTAGGGTGTTATCTTGTGATTGAGGGGTATTGTCTTGGGGTTTTGAAACCTAAGCCATATAGGGGTTTTCCCAACAAAACAACATATTAAATTATGTTTTGAATTTAATTTAGTTGCTCCAAAAATCTGGTTTTTTTTGTTAAATAGGGCATAATTCCCTTATGCCCTAGGTATTTATTTTTATATTTTCTTCTAACCCGTGTGTTGTTGTGTGCATTTTTGTTTGAGGGTGTTATTTTAAAAATAGGAAGCCTTTTTGTTTTTCTTTTCTGTGTTATCAGGCGCAGGTGGGCTGGATCCCTCCTTCCCCCTGGCCCATCAACCTCTTTCCAAGCGCTCAGCCCACCCCACGACCGTCTCCCTCCTCGGGTTGTCGTCACTGTTTACGACCAAAGCTCCACCGCCGATCCTTCCCCCCTTCGATCTTGCGGCTCCAAGCGCGCCTTCCGAGGCCATTTAAGCAGCCAGGCACCCTCCTCGCAACCCTAGGGCTCCATTTTGCTCCTCCTCTCCTCTCTGGCACCGTCGAGGGCGCTCCCGAGCAGCTCCACCGCCATGGCCGACTCCTATTGAGCTCGTCGCCGGTAGATCGGCGCCTCGGCTTCTTCCCCGACCAGACCAGGAGCACGCGGTGGCCACGGGATGTAACACCCTGTGTTTAGCTCTCCTAACTAATTAACTTATTTCAAAAATTAGGACCAATTAATTTTTTTTATGTAAATGCTTGTGATGCTTGAACTGACTATTGTTTGCGTGCTTGCTTGAATGCATGTGATTGCTCCCCAATAATTCTTGCCATCCTCCAACTCACCTCTTTAGCCCATGTTCTCGTGCCTAATAATCATGCCATGTGTTTAGGACCAAACTCTATTTTTACCAAATAATATCTTCCCACCAAAGGCATTTCTTTGAATTAAACTTTCAAACCCGTGAGATGAGATTTGTACTACAAGTCCTCCAATTGGGGAACTTATTTTGCACCAATTATTTTATTTAAAACCTTTTATCAAAATGTCTTCCAAAAACCACAATATTATTATTTTAAAAGTTATTTTATTATTTTATTTAAAGGCCTTTCTGTGAGGCCAGAAATGGTCTCCTATGAAGGAAAGTTATTTTTATTGCTTTCAAAATATTTAAGAAAATTTAGGGAAACTCAGTGGATATATTTATTCCATATATATGAGTTTCAACACATGGTCATGTTCAAAATATTGGGCAAACCCCTCCAAGACCATTCCTGTCTATTTCAAGCTTTTGAAATATTTCTATAAGAAATATTCTCAATAAATTCCATTAAAATTCCAGCATGTCACCTATGATATGCTTGTTGATCTTGCCAAGTTTTAACTTAAGCCAAGTTGATTTGCCTCCCCTAATTATTCTAAAACCCTATCTGTCCAGATTCAAATTTGAGCAACTCTACATAGTGAAGTGTCTCATATTCTGCTCAAATTTGGTGGACATGTTCTAATACTCCAATAAGGCATCCACACCAAGTGGTACATCAAGGAGAATAGAAGAACTTGTCCTAAGACCCTCAAAACCCTCTCTGTTGATTTTTGACTTTGGTAAACTTTACATTATAAAGTTTCTCCAATTAACCTCAAACTTTTTGTGCATGCCTTAATGCTCAAATAATGCCCCTACACCAAATATTGGATTTGTGGGGATTGATTTGAATAGGGTTGTAAGCAGAAAGCCATTTCTGCCCATTTCAGGGGATTTCCAAGTCTACATTGGAAAACTTCTCCAGCAAATCCCAAATTTTGCGTGCAAGATTATTTTCATCTATTATTTGATCCTGTTAAGTTTCATAGCCATTGGGATCCATATGGTAGCCCAACCACAGATGAAACACCTTGTGTGCACTCACTAAATTGGCTTCTTTGATCCCTTCCACTTTTACCCTTGAGCTCAACTTTTCACCACAGCCTCACATAGTTATGTTTTACCTCGAGTAACATTCCCATGGCCACTGGTCAATTATTGGAGAAGGACCCTATGTAACGACTTCTCATTTTCACCCTTGGCAACACTGTTTTACCTCTCTTCCCATACTTCTGCTTAAGCTAATACCCCCAATTCTTTCCAGAGCCTCTCTAGTGTGTCAATGCTTAATTTCAAACCAAGAGATGACATGCTCATGTGGAGAAAATGAGCAGCACATCTACAAGTTCATTTCTGGCTGAAACATAGCTTTGTAAAGCAAGTACTAGCTACCCCCTTGTGCTTGATCTCAAATTTGGCAGTATTGTAGTCCTCTGATAGATAACACTACCGGACATAATGTTTTCCCAAGACTCCCCATTTGAGACCCACTCCCATTAACTCTAAGTTTGCTGTTGCAAACTTAACAGTAGTCAAACCCCATTCAAAACTGGTCCTCTTGGGTTCAAACTCCACCAGTGCTTCGTGGCATGCATGCCTTGCATGTTTGACACCTTGGGCTGGCCAAGGGGTGGCCCAGGAAACCAAGTGGGGTGGTGACCACCACCCTGACCTGGAATTAGAGAGCTCTGCACCTTAACCTTGCCCCACAACCTGAACCTCGCAGCCAAACCTTGTCCCCTCTTGTCTCAGAGCTTTCTTTTGACCGTTCAAACCGCTCCCCATCATCAGCAAGCTTCCAAGCTTCCTCAGGCACGCGTGGCATCCATGCACCAGGGAGCTGCAAGAGCTCCTGAGCTCTCTCTCCTCTTCCCCTCTCCATATGGCTCCCCCGAGCGCCCTACGCCTCCAAGACCCTCTCCCTCTCTCCCTGGAACCACCCTGGAGCCCCCTTCTCCCTCCCGAGCTCTCCTTCCCTCCTTTTCTTCCATGGACGACATGGCCACTTCGGCCATGCTCATGACCGGGCTCTCCAGCCCCCCTACCTCTCCCTAGCGCCTCACCGAGGGCTCCCCCAAGCCTACATCTCCCATCCCCTTCCTTCCTCCTTCCACCAGGTGGTCGGGGCTCCTCTCCCCACGGCTACCATCGCCGCCCTCAGCCGCGGCCAAGGCCCCCTCTCTCCGCGGTTCCCTTGCGGGAACGGGACCCCCAGGTTTACGCGGCTCGTTGCCGTGAGCATGTTGGTGGCCGGAGCGTCGCGGGAGGTGGCTGGGGCAGCCAGATCGGTGCCGGCGCGCGCACAGCCCAACCTCTCGTGCCCTCCTCTGTGCTGAGGCGGGAGGAGGAAGAAGCACCTGCGCGCGGGCCCCATATTTCCCCGGGCCCACCTGTCGGCCTAAGAGGCATTCCCGCGACCCCGCTATCAGGTTAAGTGGAGGCGCCCTGGCGCTTTACGCCTTCATCCAGCCGAAGGCGTATTCTGGTGAATATGCCTCCTGCGTGGCCGGCTGTCCCAAGTTGAGCTGCTGGGTCGGCCCATCTACCTAGCTGCCGCCCTGAGCGAAATTTAACTCCCTGGGTCAGCCCTGTGTCTTTTCTTTATTTGTAAACTTCAAAAATCCATATTAAAATCTTTCAAAATCGAATTTTTTTGATTCAAACTCCTGCAGGTTCCTAAAATTCAGGGCTATCCAAATATGTGCCTTGCACATTTTTCCAGAGCAACTTTCTGTGGTATGTTTATTAAAATCCAAATCTGGATATAAATGTCCCACCTTTCAAAATTCCTATAGGTTCCAAATCACTCCAAATGGAGTGATTCCAATTCCTAGGGCCTTCTAAAATCATTACCTATTTTTAGATCCTTGGTCAACATTTTTTTCAGGCGTGTTCTGTTGTTTAAAATAAATAGCTTCCTATTGCTATTTATTCCACATTAGATATTCCTAGAATATTCATGTAAAACTCCAAATCCAGTGAATCAACTTCCTAAATATTTCTAAAATCATGCTCTGTTTATTGAGTGCCTCCACTCATTTTTAAGAGAATGATTTCTCTAGGCTTCTTCAATAATCACATATTGCTCTTTCCATCCATTAAAAAATCCTTGATGATTCAAATCTCCTATGGAAAGCTTCAGGTATTTTTTTCTTATGACCAGAGAGGTCCAAGAAAAATAAAACTACTATTTATAGGACACTTTTGTTTCTGCTTGCTGTGTGGCTTACTGTAATTGTTTCTCACGATAGTTGACGGGTAGATAGAGTATTCGGAGTTGGAGCGGAAGACCTCGAAGACCCTGAGGACTTACGTGAGCAAGGCAAGCAACCCTTTGACCATGACTGAGCATATGTTACTTTCCATGTTAAAATATCAAGTATTCCCATTGCATATGATCATAAGTGTCGGTAATCATTTGACATGATTTTACCGAAGGCTCCCCCGGAGCACATGCATTGAGCTTGACTCTACCCCTTGAGGGTCATGCTAATAACATGTTGACAAGTAAAGATAGAAGTAGTAGTATCATGAGCATGATGTTGACATAAAGCAAGAGTTTACTAAAACCCATGGGTGCCACCAATGCCCGAGGGTGATGATGAGTTAGGTGGTCACTTGCGGTGAAGTGATGCACCCGGTATTTGTGTGAGTATGGTTTCGGAAACGGGATTAGATTTATGATGTGTCGACTGTCCCAACCTTACCAGTACGGCCACGTTACCCCTCGTGGGACGGGGCTATGTTAATTACTCTGGTCGGTGCTAGCAAAGAGCCACATTACTAGTGGCGGGAGTGATGTGTGGTCACTCTCGTGATGGGGTCGTGCCAGGTAGGATGACTATGCCATTTTTACGAGTTCCAGTCTCACCGTTGGTCCCCGCATGGTTGGTGCTGTCCAGAGTTGGTGCTCGTAAGACATACAACATGTGGGTTGGGTACCAATCGAGTGGACCTCTTTGTCTAGTATCGTCAGGGGAAAGGCATTGATCGGTTACTTACCTCGGTTATGTGATATACCGCGAGTCGTGAAGACACGGAAGTTTCCCGGATCTCGTGGGTCCAGCGTACTACCTCTGCAGAGTGTAAACTATTCGAATAGTCGTGTCCACAGTCAAGGACAATTGGGTAATCCTGTTTAAACTACGTCCAGTTATTTCCGCATAAACCAAGTGTGAGTGTGTGTGGTGTTGAAAAATGAGTTGCGATGATAGCAATGATATGACCAAGTTCGGTGACTTGGCATATAGGGTGAACCCGGATGGTTCATCCCTCGACAGATATATTGATATCTGTAAACTGTTCTTCAAAAGTACTTCTTTAACTTGATGCATATTCATGGTCATTCAACCAAGATGAGTTACACCAAAGATGCATGATATTGTTATCCTTCGCTTTCATTGTTCATATCATGGACTGTTTGCGAGTACATTCAAAGTACTCATTGGCTTGCCACTGGTTATTTCATTGACCAGGTGTGAAAGAACATCATATGGTGAAGATTAACTCAGTGACGTTCTTGCGAGCTAGGACGCTTCCCAGTCAGAAAGCGTGTAGGTTAAGGCTGATGGCATGGGTTCACGCTTTCAACCAATATTTCCGCTATTGGTCCAATTTGGAGTGTAGGCCTTTAAGGCCCTATATATGTAAGACTCGACCGAGGTGGTCAATTATTGTATCAAACGATATGTATGGGTGTAAGACTCTTTTATTTCGGTATCTGTGTTTGGTGAGCATTGATCTCTGGGATCCATGACCACCGCGATCTCGACTCGTAAGTCGGGGTCCCCACACGGGAGTTCCATTCCCGAGGAGAACGCGCGACGCGAGCTGCTACGTCGACATCCTCGACGACCTCCTCTTCTTCCAGTCCGGCGGCCTCTTCCTGCAGCAACTCGTCGTCGGCACCTTCTTCCTCCACGGCGCTTCCCTCTCCTCGGCACCCTCTCCTCCGCTTCCCCTCTCCATTAGCCGCGTCCGAGCCGTGAGCTCGAGGCCTGCCGGAGTTGCACCGGCAGGTTGATGCGGCTGTGGCCGCTGCTTGCTGTTGCTTGTGCATGGGCATAGCTCTTGTGCTTCGTGGGCGAGGCGTCCCTCTCGCAGTCGTAGAATAGCCGTAGTAGACCCCGCAAACGTATCGTAAGTGTGTAGGACGACCCGCTCCGGTGAGCCTCGTCACCGGCTACTCTCTGCAAAAGCAGAGCAAGGCCGCCCCTTTTCTTGCTTACCTGGTTTGAGATCCCCCTCCGGGACAGTAGCACCGCGCCAGCTCAACAGGTTTGACCCCTGGGCGCAGATCGGTGCGACGCGGGTTCGATCCCCCACAGGGCCCTTTTTATTTTTGTTTTTCGCTGGTGGTAGTTGCCGTCACAGCTAGCTTACCTGGTTTCCTTCCTCTCCTTTGTCGGGAGCCGAAGGGTAGCCCAGTGGTGTGTGTTGGTGTGGCAGTACTAGAGGTCCTGGGTTCGACACCAGGGGCCTCCCCATTTTATTTTGCTTCCCTTGTTTATTCCCCCCCCCCCTTTCCTTTTCTTGTACAACAAGTTATGCTTTGTTTTTATTTTAGCAAAACTAGGGTACGTATTCCTTTTAATGCCTAGTATGTGTGTGCATGATAGGTGGTGTGTGCACTTGTGTGTATGTGTGTGTGCACATGAGTGAGTGTGTGCACACATGTGAGTGTGTGTGTGTGCACATGAGTGAGCGTGTGCACACATGTGCGTGTGTGTGCGTGTGCATGTGGGTGCACATATGCACATGTGCAAGAGGGCCTAGCCTCTCAAGTTGCACCCCTCCTTGTAGTGTTTGAGTGTGTATGTGCATTTGTGTGTGTGTGAGCACATATATGTGTGTGTGTTTGCATGGGTGCATATGCACTTGTGCATGAGGGCTAACCCCTCATGCTTACCACATTGGAGTGATGTGGTTGTGTGTGTGGGGCTTGTGTAGTGCATGTGTAGGTGTAGGAGTGTGTGGTATAATTCCACATATCCATGTGCATGAGTGTGTGTGCTCATGTGCATGTGTTTGCTCATGGGGGTGTGTGGATGAACACATCCCTCCTTGTGATTATTTATGTTTGTAAGGCTATGCCTAGTTAGAATGATCTTAACCTAGTGCAAGTGCATGTGTAGGTGATGCATAGGATAACTTTTACATGTGATACATTCCTATTTGTCATATTGGATTCTAGGTGTGTTTTTCGAGCTAGCTTTGTGCCTAGATGCTACATGCAAGTACCCATGTATTATATATGATGTTGGGGTAGGATCATCCCAGGAATCCATTGGTGCAATCAGATTTCACTTTAGGGCAACTTCATAACACTGTTATTTTCTGTCATGATGCCATGTTTAGTGCTTTGTATTAGGTGGTTCCTTGACCCTATGAGGATGGATCCTTGATGTAGTAGTAGTGGGTGAACCCCTCTACAGCATGGGGTCTTTGTTTTGTTCATAGGAATTTGTATGCACCTTTTGTGCCTTGTCAAAGTTGACACTTGGCTAAAACTGACAGCTTGTGAAAATCTGTGATTTTCACTGTCTGAGAATCTGATGTTATTTTCTTCCATGTTGTTTTGGTTGCTTTAGCTCCGGTGTTGGGAATCAGCCCATGCAACAACCTAAAGTTGTGAGCTTTTGTGTTTGTCTAGCTCCCTGTTAAATGTCATGCTTATACACTTCCTATAGATATCATTTTGGAGGCTGCCAAAGTGCTTCAGAGCATAAGGAGCTGGTGAAAATCTGTGATTTTCACTAAGTCCCAGAATCTGTGATATTTTTTCCAAGTTAGTGCCTGTAGATCTGCTCATGTGTGATTCCTTTGTATTAACTTCTTGTTCATGGTTGTAGAGCTTTTGGATGGATTTTTCCTCATATCTTGTTTGGCTCATTTGGATGGTTGTAGCTACTTTAAATGTTGTAGACAAACTGCTATGATGTTGTTAAAAACAGATTGCATGTTTTGTTGATTTGAAGCTTGTGTGGGCATTGTTGATGGTGTGGTGTGTTTCCTTGCACCACCCCACTTGTATTTGGTTGCTTGATCATGTGGCAACCTGGTAACACCAGGAGAGTGCCATTGGAGTGTGTTTGTGGCTATTTGAACCGTATGTCTCCATATATTGTTTTGTAGTTTTCGGTTGATCCATGGCTCCGTTCTCTACGTTCTTTATATGCTTTTGCATCATTTTCTCGTGATGCACGTGATCATGCATGTAAAGATAACTTAATATGAGGTTCTGTCCAGAATTCAATTAACTCAACTAATGCATATGAAAGTGACTAGAATAGTGATGCATGCTTCCTTCTTCACACATGTATCATATTGTTTGTTGCATCATGTTGTGTTGGTGTTCATTGGCTGTTATTTTATCTTGGGTAGCATCGGGATCGGAGAGCGAGTTCATGGATTCTGGAGAGTACGTGCAGGAAGATCAAGAGCAGTTCCAAGCTGAAGACATCACATGCAAGATGATCGTGACCTTGATACCGTATCTAGCTCTGTTATGCTTAGAATTACGTTTCCTTAGATACATGCTCGCTGCCTACTGATAAGTCTCCATCGTATCTACTTTTCCAAACTCTTTTCCCCTTGTTTTGGACTATAATTTGCATGATTTGAATGGAACTAACCCGGACTGATGCTGTTTTCAGCACAATTGCCATGGTATTGTTTTTGTGCAGAAATAAAAGTTCTCGGAATGACCTGGAAACTTACTAGGATTTTTTGTGGAATATATAAAAATTACTGGCGCAAGAATTCCCCGAAGACACGGAGCCAAGAGGCCACGAGCCCACGAGGCGCGCCCCCTAGGGCGCGCCTGGCAGGCTCGTGGGGCCCATGTGGCTCCGCAGCATCCAACTCCAGCTCTATATAGTCTCTCTCGCCCAGAAAAAATTAGGACAGAAGAGTTCATCACGTTTCATGATACGGAGCCGCCGCCACCACCTGTTCTTCCTCGGGGGGGGGGGGGGGGCAGATCTGGAGTCCGTTCTGGGCTCCGGAGAGGGGACATCGATGCCGTCGTCATCATCAACCATCCTCCATAGCCAATTCCGTGATGCTCTTCATCGTTCGTGAGTAATCTCACTGTAGGCTTGCTGGACGCTGATGGGTTGGATGAGATCTATCATGTAATCGAGTTAGTTTTCATGGGGTTTGATCCCTAGTATCTATTATGTTCTAAGATTGATGTTGCTACTACTTTGCTATGCTTAATGCTTCTCACTAGGGCCCGAGTGCCATGATTTCAGATCTGAACCTATTATGTTTTCATCAATATATGTGTGTTCTTGATCCTATCTTGCAAGTTGTAGTCACCTACTATGTGTTATGACCCGGCAACCCTGGAGTGACAATAGCCGGAACCACTCCCGGAGATGACCATAGTATGAGGAGTTCATGTATTCACAATGTGCTAATGCTTTGTTCCGGTTCTCTATTAAAAGGAGACCTTAATATCCCTTAGTTTCCATTAGGACCCCGCTGCCACGGGAGGGCTGGACAAAAGATGTCATGCAAGTTCTATTCCATAAGGACGTATGACTAAATACGGAATACATGCCTACATTACATTGATGAATTTGTGCTAGTTGCATATCACCCTATGTTATAACTGTTACATGATGAATATCATCCGACATATTTATCCATCACCGATCCAATGCCTACGAGCTTTTCCTGTACTAGTCCTTGCTAAGTTACTTAACCGCTATTGCTGTCACACTTGCTATACAAATTACTACTGCTACTGTTACCACCGCTACCATTACTATCATACTAGTTTGCTACTAAAACTTTGTTGTAGATACTAAGTCTTTCAGGTGTGGTTGAATTGACAACTCAACTGCTAATACTCGAGAGTATTCTTTGGCTCCCCTTGTGTCAAATCAATAAATTTGGGTTGAATACTCTACCCTCGAAAACTGTTGCGATCCCCTATACTTGTGGGTTATCAAGACCTTTTTCTAGCGCCGTTGCCGGGGAGCATAGCTCTATTCTCCGAGTCACTTGGGATTTATATCTGTTGATCATTATGAGGAATCCGACAGATCCAAAAACTAAAGTCTTGCCCTCAACTACGAGGACAGGTAAGGAACTGCCATGTAGGTCTGCACTTGATTCACATTCAGTTATGAGTAAATTTGCGACACCACCACCTACTAGTAATTCTGATATGTCGCATGTGCTTGATGATGCTACTTATGCTATCCATGATGCTTTGCTTGATAATGATATGCCACTGGGTGAATTTCTTTATGCACAAATTGCTAGAGTTGCTGCTGAATCTGATGATACTTCTGAAACTGATGAAATTATTGAAATGGAACCTGTTGTTTCACCTTTTAGACCTAGCTCTCCTAGATATGAATTGCCTGATATACCTAAGGGTTATGTTATGGAGGGAGAGGTAGCTTAAGACTTTCTTTCTTGTAAGGATAGCTATGATCTTGAGAATTTATTACGCAAGTGGAAAGAAAAATCTCTGAATGCTAGAATGAAATATGATCCTAAGTTTGCTACTTCACCCATATTTGTTACTCATAAGGATTATGAATTCTCTGTCGATCCTGAGTTAATCACTTTGGTTGAATCTGATCCTTTTCATGGTTTTGAATCTGAAACTGTTGTAGCACATCTTACTAAACTGAATGATATAGCCACCCTATTCACTAATGAGGAAAAAATTCGCTATTACTGATGGGGTCATAGTCCTAGGGTAGGGTCACAGGCCTGCTCTATAGGTCCTACCCAAAGACTACCCTTCATAAGGGACAATGCCCTTAGTCAGTTCCGACTGAATTAAGGACTTCCCTTCGTCCAGTCGGTGACAATTCCTCCATCATCCAGTCGGTGACGATTCCTCCATCATCCAGTCGGAAATGAGCATTCGGAGCGTATCAAACGTATCGACTGGATTCCACTCTGTACATCGTAACCCCCCTAGAGGGCAACGGTCATACGCTTTCATGTACCTTTATTAGCATTTAAGGCATACGCTACCTGTAACGTAGACATTTAATCACCACTACTCTACCCCTGCGCACCGAACCGTTGTGAAGGGCAGCACACTCTATATAAGTCGCCCTTCCCCACTGGTGCAGGGGTTAGCAATTCACTGTAATCCATATTCCACTCGACATCAAGCTCCCAAGAGAACTGAGACGTAGGGCTTTTACCTCCACCGTAGGGGGGCCTGAACTCATACAACCTCGCCGTAGCTAAGGCTCTGCCCATCCTTTCGTACCCTACACATCTACTGTCAGACTTATACCCACGACAGTTCACGCCCACCGTGGGGCAGGCGTCTAAGCGACTTTCGGCGAGTTTGCGACTACATATTTTCATCATGTCGTCCGGTGGAGATTGGTGCATGGGTCATGAGATCCTCTTCGGTGCTCTCTCCTTCATCGTCGATGATTCGGCATGGCTTCGGGATGCTCCTCTCGACATCGAGGCGCTCCCCAGTCCGGGACTACACACTTCCGTGCCGGCGCCCGCGACATCCTTCTTCTCCAGCAGTCGGCTCCGGTGTCGACCTTCGCCCCTGTCACGCGCCGCAACAAGCGGTCTCGCCGTCCGCGGCTCCAGCGTTAGGTGCAACACGCCCAGGCGCGCCAGAGCACGTCTTCGCAAGTGGCGGTCCTCGAGTCGGTTGTAGTTGTGCCACCGTCCCAGCGCTCGGACTCAGTTCCGACTGAGTTTCCTTCCGAGTACGTGGGTCGCGGGCCTGCAGCCGAAGTGCACATGGCCAACTCCCATGAAAGCCCCCGCCAAACCGGTCGGGACGAGCACGAGGTCGGCGAAACATCCGGCGCTCGCCGTCAGCCCCGCCGTTCTGCCAGTCGGCGCACTAGTCAGAGCAACGTGGAGGTGTTCCGCACACCCGTCCTCAACCTGGCTGCCGCCGCCAAGATAGCCGATTCCCTCCAGCCGACTGATTCAGAGGCTGGCAGAGGGATCGAGCAGATCCATGCCCTGCTGCACACGGCGCAGCAGCAAAATTCGGCGGTCTCTGAGTCGCACAACAGGATCCACAATAGTTCTGTTTGCGCGAACACACATGGATCAGTTCACAGCCCCGGTTCTCATCAGCGACACAGGGGAGGCGGCCATTCCATGAATCGCCGTTCACGCACCCCTCCGCGGGGTGGGCCCTACGGGCCCGACATCATGATGATCGGCGTTCGGTCGGTGACACTTATGATCCAAGACCTAACACAAGAGGATATATCTCCTAGAGGAGGGTCGAGAGGGGCCGGGCCCACCGCGATGGATACGATATAGACCGTCCGAGTGGAAGCAGGACCATCATCTCTGGCCCCGAGTGTTTCAGTAGAGCCATCCATTTGGCTGACATCCCTCCCAACTTCCGATTGGCGACGGGAATCAACAAGTTTACAGGAGAATCCAAGCCAGAAACGTGGCTGGATGACTACCGAGTGGCAGTCCAGATCGGCGGTGGAGACGACCAGGTCGCCATGAAACATCCCCCCCTGATGCTCGACGGCTCGGCACGAGCGTGGCTGAACCAGTTGGCTCCTTCAAGCATCTATAGTTGGGCAGATCTGGCCCGAGTCTTCATCAGGACCTTCGAGGGGACATGCAAACACCCTCCTGGTCTCATGGAGCTCCATCACTGTGTCCAGAAGCAGAATGAGCCCCTACGCGATTTCATCCAGCGTTGGACAACCCTCTACCACACGATGGAGAACGTCGCAGAGCACCAAGCAATCTGCGCCTTCAAGGCAGGCGTGCGGTACAGAGATCTGTACCTGAAGTTCGGTCAAACAAGCGACATCTCCATGAGCAAGATGATGGAGATAGCGGCATGCTATGCAAATGGAGAAAAAGAGGACCGCATTCGTAGCGGCAAGCACAAAGCAGTCGCCGATGGAGATGGGAACAGCACTCGGAAGCAGAAGGAGAAAGCTCCGTCCACTCCGCAGGCAGAGGCCGCAGCCATTACCAATGCCAAGTTCAAAGGCAAGGGGAAGGCTCAGTTCACCCCCAAGAAGAAGCAGTTCGGGAACCCCATCCTGGACCAGCCATGTCCAATCCACACAAAGATGGATGAAGAGGGCAACGCCATATTTCCGAAGCATACCACTCGGCAATGTCGCCTCCTGATCCAGGGGTTCGGCAAAGGGCAGCCGAGTGAAAAGGACAATGAACAGGATGAGGAGGACAAGGAGGATCCGTTCCCCCAAGTCCATGCCACGCTGATGATTTTTGCTGACGTTGAAAGCAAGAGTCGACTGAAGTTGGTGAACAGGGAGGTGAACATGGCCACCCCGACCAACCCCACGTTCCTCAAATGGTCTCAGACTACGATCACCTTTGACCAGTCAGATCATCCAACACACGTACCCACCCCAGGGAGACAGGCCCTGGTCGTCGACCCGGTAGTGGAAGGAGTCCGACTGCGCAAAGTCCTCATGGACGGCAGCAGCGGCTTGAACATCATGTACGCTGACACTCTCAAGGGGATGGGCATTCCGATGTCTAAACTTAGCGAGAGCAGCATGCAGTTCCATGGTGCCGTCCCCGGACGAAAGGCCAAGTCACTCGGCCAGATCGCTTTGGACGTCGTCTTCGGCTCCGACAAGAACTTCCGCAAGGAGAAACTAACGTTCGAGGTGGTGAACTTCTAGAGTGCGTACCACGCGATTCTGGGCCGCCCGGCGTATGCGCGTTTCATGGCCCGTCCATGTTACGTGTACCTGAAGCTGAAGATGCCAGGCCCAAAAGGTGTGATCACTATCACAGGCAATTGGCAGCGGGCCGAGGAGTGTCTGCAGCAGGGATCGAGGATCGCCGATCAACACATGGCTGTCCTCGAGCTCGACGAGTACAAGAAGACAGTCGACCCCGCTGACTTGATGCGTTCGAAGAAGCCAGCTTCGGAGTCCGCATTCCAGTCGGCGGGAGAGACGAAGAAGGTCAGCATCCACCCAACGGACGACACCGCTGCTCCAACGAACATCTCCACCACCCTCGATCCTAAATAGGAAGCCAAGCTCATGCAATTCCTCCGTGAGAACTGGGACATTTTTTATGGAAGCCCGCTGACATGCCAGGTGTACCCAGGGAAATGGCTGAGCACCGACTGCATGTGGATCATGCTGCTCGGCCTGTCCGAGAACGCATGCGTCGGTCCGCCATGCACAAGAGGAAGGCAATCGGAGAAGAGGTGGCTAAGCTTTTGGCAGCCAACTTCATTCGCGAGGTACACCACTCCGAGTGGCTCGCCAATGTTGTCATGGTGCCCAAGAAGGACAAGTTCCTCCGAATGTGCATCGACTTCAAGCATCTCAATAAGGTCTGCCCGAAAGACCATTTCCCGCTCCCCCGCATCGATCAAATTGTCGATCGACTGCGGGTTGCGAGCGTTTGTCATTCCTTGATGCCTACTCGGGCTATCATCAGATCCGTCTGTATGGCCCCGATGAATTAAAAACAGCCTTCATCACCCCATTCGGGTGCTTCTGCTACATCACTATGCCATTTGGTTTGAAGAATGCAGGAGCAACCTTTATGCGCATGATCCGAAAATGTCTCCTTGACCAGATCGGTCGAAATGTGGAGGCATATATGGATGATATCGTAGTCAAGTCACGCAAAGGTTCCGACCTGCTGACTGACTTGGCAGAAACATTCGCCAACCTTCGTAGGTACGATATCAAACTCAACCCAGCCAAGTGTTCATTCGGTGTTCCCAGCGGAAAGTTACTCGGTTTCTTTGTTTCCGAACGAGGGATCGATGTCAACCCCGAAAAGATCGAGACCATCGTCCGAATGGAGCAGCCGTTCAGAATACACGATGTTCAGAGGCTCACTGGTTGCCTAGCGGCTTTGAGCAGGTCTATCAGTCGACTCGGCGAGAAGGCACTTCCTCTGTACCGACTCATGAAGAAATCAGATACTTTCGAGTGGACAGACGAAGCCCAAATCGCATTCGACGACCTCAAAGTTCTACTTTCCACCCAGCCGGTTCTTACTGCTCCGCTCAGTAAAGAACCCCTTCTTCTGTACATCGCGGCTACAAATCAAGTCGGGAGCACTGTTCTCACAGTCGAACGCGAAGAAGAAGGCAAGGCATACAAGGTTCAGCGGCCAGTGCATTATGTCTCCGAAGTCCTGACTCCTTCCAATCAGAGGTATCCCCACTATCAAAAACTTATCTACGGGATTTAGATGACTGCGAAGAAGGTGGCTCATTATTTCCAAGACCACTCGGTGTTTGTCGTTTCTGATGCTCCGTTGTCGGAAATCCTCCACAATCGGGACGCATCGGGCCGAGTGGCGAAGTGGGCGATGGAGATGTTATACTGCGATATCAAGTTCGAGGCCAAGAAAGCTATAAAGTCTCAAGCTCTGGCTGACTTCATAGCAGAATGGGTAGAACAACAGCAACCGACCCACATCTAATCGGCTCATTGGACAATGTTCTTAGATGGGTCCAAGATGTTGAATGGCTTCGGCGCTGGCGTTGTGATCATATCGCCAAAGGGCGACAAACTCAAGTATGTGTTGCAGATACACTTCGATTCCTCCAACAATGAGGCAGAGTATGAGGCTCTCCTTTATGGATTGCGCATGGCCATCGCACTCGGCGTCCGTCGCCTGATGGTCTACGGTGATTCAGATTTGGTAGTTAATCAAGTGATGAAGGAATGGGACGTGAGGAATCCCACCATGACCACATACTGCAATGCAGTGAGGAAGCTCGAGAAAAAGTTTGAAGGTCTGGAACTCCACCATGTTCCGCGACTGAAAAACCAAGCAGCTGATGAATTGGCTTAACTTGGATCCACTCGGAGACCGGTCCCGAGTGACGTCTGCCTCGAGCACCTTCTCCTCCCCTCAGTTAAAGAAGACCATTTCACAGAAGAACCAGTACAACCAAAGAGCTCGACAGATCCGACTGAAGTCGAAGTCCCTGTTGTGGTTGATTTGATCATGGAGATCCTTGCTATCATCCCCGATTGGACTGTGTCGTTCATTGCATACATCCTGAGGCAAGAATTACCAGAAGACGAAGTCCAAGCCAGATAGATCGTTCGCAGGTCAAAGTCGTTCACTGTCATTGATGGCCAGTTGTACAAGGAAAGCGTTTCAGGCGTTCTCCAACGATGCATCTCCCCTGAAGAGGGACAATTAATCCTGGAAGAAATTCACTCGGGAACCTCCGGTCATCACGCCTCCTCAAGGGCAATCGTCGCCAAAGCATTCAGAGCCGGTTTCTTCTGGTTGCAGGCGAATGAAATGGCAAAGGATATGGTCAACCGATGTGAAGGCTGTCAGTTCTACTCTAACAAGTCCCACAAGCCAACATCCGCGTTGAAGACAATCCCTCTTGTTTGGCCGTTTGCAGTATGGGGATTAGATACAGTCGGTCCATTCAGGACAGGCCAAGGGGGATTCACACATCTGTTGGTGGCATTCGACAAGTTCACAAAGTGGATCGAAGCCAAGCCCATCAAGAAGCTCGATGCCCTTACGGCCATCAAGTTTGTCAGGGACATCATCTCCAGGTTCGGGGTGCCGCACAGCATAATCACTGACAATGGCACAAACTTTGACTCGGACAGATTCAAAGGTTTCTGTACAGGCCAAGGTATCCGAGTGGATTTTGCATCTGTGGCGCATCCCCAAACAAACGGGCAAGCAGAGCGGGCGAATGGACTTATTCTGCAAGGTTTGAAGCCCCGACTCCTGCGAGAAGTGGGACATGCTGCCGGCGCATGGGTCTCCGAGCTGCCTTCGGTGCTGTGGGGTCTCCGCACAACCCCAAATAGATCTACACGGCGATCCCCGTTCTTCCTCGTTTACGGAGCAGAGGCAGTCCTTCCTAGTGATTTTCTTCACAACGCTCCATGAGTTGAACTCTTCTCCGAAGCTGAAGCAGAGCAAGCAAGGCAAGACGGAGTGGATCTTCTAGAGGAGGAGCGTGAGATGGCACTGACCCGCTCAACCGTTTATCAACAAGATCTGCGGCATTTTCACGCGCGACATGTCAGGAGTCGTACATTCCAAGCAGGCGACCTGGTGCTCCGACTGGATCAACAGAGACCTCACAAGTTGGCTCCCGCCTGGGAAGGACCCTTCATCATCTCCAAGGTGTTGAACAATGGAGCATATCGACTTTACAACCTCGACAGGGAAACGGACGAGCCGCGAGCATGTAACGGAGATCTCCTAAAGCGCTTCTACACGTGACTGTCGACTGAAGCAATGTAAAGAACAAGTATCATTAAAGTAATACAAAGCAGATTGAGTTTTTGCAGATTCAAAATTCTTCGCGGTCGCAGACTCCGGTCTCAAAAAAAAACTTAGCTGCGATCCAGAATCGCCTAAGTACTAACTTTCTCCGAGTGTGCACTAAACGTCGCACTCGGGAGCTTAGCTGCGATCCAGAATCGCCTAAGCACAAACTTTCTCCGAGTGTGCACTAAACGTCGCACTCGGGGACTTAGCTGCGATCAAGAATCGCCTAAGTTCTAATTTTCTCCGAGTGTGCACTAAACGTCGCACTCGGAGACTTAGCTGCGATCAAGAGTCGCCTAAGCACAAACTTTCTCCGAGTGTGCACTAAACATCGCACTCGGGGACTTAGCTGTGATCCAGAATCGCCTAAGTACTAATTTTCTCCGACTGTGCACTAAACATCGCACTCGGGAGCTTAGCTGCGATCGAGAATCGCCTAAGCACAAACTTTCTCCAAGTGTGCACTAAACGTCGCACTCGGCGACTTAGCTGCGATCAAGAATCGCCTAAGTACTAATTTTCTCCCAGTGTGCACTAAACGTCGCACTCGGGGACTTAGCTGCGATCAAGAATCGCCTAAGTACTAATTTTCTCCGAGTGTGCACTAAACGTCGCACTCGGGGACTTAGCTGCGATCAAGAATCGCCTAAGTTCTAATTTTCTCCGAGTACGCACCAAACATCGTACTCGGGGACTTAGCTGCGATCAAGAATCGCCTAAGTACTAATTTTCTCAGAGTGTGCACTAAACGTCGCACTCGGGGACTTAGCTGCGATCAAGAATCGCCTAAGTTCTAATTTTCTCCGAGTACGCACTAAACGTCGTACTCGGGGACTTAGTTGCGATCCAGAATCGCCTAAGTACAAACTTTCTCCGAGTGTGCACTAAACATCGCACTCGGGGATTTAGCTGCGATCAACAATCGCCTACGTACCAACTTTCTCCGAGTGTGCTCTTCACGTCGCACTCGAAGACATAGCCGTGATCCAGAATCGCCTAAGTAACGGCTTAGTAGAACATCATGCAGACTCATGTGGATGTCAAGACAACTAACAACTACATGAGTATCAACTTTCTACGAGTATGCACTAAACGTCGCACTCGGGGACTTAGCTGCGATCCAGAATCGCCTAAGCAACAACTTTCTCCGAGTGTGCTCTAAACGTCGCACTCGGAGACTTGTCTGCGATCAAGAATCGCCTGAGTAAAAAGCTTCCTTCGAGTGTATCTTAGAGATCCACTCGGAGGCTTAGCAGACTCTCATTAAGGCTCATGTAGATGTCAAGACAACTGACAATTACATGAGTAGCAACTCACTCCGAGTGCGACCTTACGGTCGCGCTTTAAGACTTAGCTGCGATAACGAATCGCCTAAGTAAAGAACTCCCTTTGAGTGTATCCTAGAGATCCACTCGGAGGCTTAGCAGACCCTCATTGAGGCTCATGCATATGTCAAGACAACTGACAATTACATGCTCCGCATGTTTTCCATTGGCTTCACCAAGAAACGCCTAACAAAAACTACGAGCCAAAATCGTGTCAACAATTCTTTGGCAAAGGAAGAGCAAAATATTCGGTTTCAATTAAAAGTTGGTTTAAAGATAGTCGGTTCAGTGTAGATCAAGCTTATCCACACCGAACCACGAATGTGACGGCCAATAACAGTGGCCAAAGTTTGATACAACTAACACTCGGCATACCGAGGTAAAAGTTTTCTCAAGCGTCGTCAGGGCTGGCACTGGGACTGGCAGGCTCCACGAAAGTGTCGTGGTCGATCCCGTCTGCGATGCGAGTGGCACTCTCAAGGAAGGTCTCCATGAAATCTTCGAATCAAAGCTTCTTGGTATTGGCGACCTGCAGCGCCTTCAGCTTCTCTTCGCGAGCCTCCTTGCAGTGCACTCGGACAAGCGACAGCGCCACGTTCGCACCACAGCGAGCAGCAGACTTCTTCCACGCCTGCACTCGGTTTGGGACGTCCTCCAGCCAAGTCATCAACCCTTCCATCTCTTGCCGGGACTCGTCTTCGGGCCACAGCTCCTTGTCGATTCGGCTGACGACCTCTCTCAGTCGACCTATGAAAGGTCTCACTTTGCCCAGGCGAATGTGCGCTCGGAGCATGTCTCGATTGGCGTCCTCGCCGAGTGGAACGTTCGGAATAACCGACCGCTCAACGTCAGCTGCTTCAGCTTCAGCGTCCATACAAAAATCTGCAAAGACAAGACGAGCAGAAAGTAAGCGCAGAACCAAATACACAGCCAAGAAGCACTCGGAAAAACAGAACTTAACACCGAGAAGCGCAATTATCTTCCTTGCCCAGTCACTGACGTACTTCTCCTATGATATGCACCGCCTGTTCATAACCTTCATCTATCCCATCAGCTCAGTCCTTTGTTTCCCCATTTTCTCCATTTCGGCCACCAATGCCTTGTTCGCCTCACGGGACTCCTCCAAGGACTTCTCTCGTTCAGGAGAGCGCCCTTCACACCGGCCAAGTCATGAAAAGCTGCCTCCAGTTCCGCAGCAAGCTGAATCTTTTCAGCCTTCAGAGCGTTGTACGCTGATCCCATCTCGCAAGTCTTGTGCAAATCAGAGCCCAGAGAAGATCAGACAAATTCAACAAGGAAAACAATAAAAGCTCGAAGTTCTTCAGACCCCTGCCGACGCAAGCAGTCGACAGCGGCCTCGGGGACTACACCCAGTGGGTTCACTAAGAGTGACCCCACTGCCATGAAGCTCAAACAGGTCCGCCCTATTGAGTTAAATAAAAAAAACAAGCCTATGAGGCTACTACTACCCGACATGAGTAAAATTACTCTCGGGGACTACTTCCAGTAGGTGCACTCGGAGTACCCCCACCGGTAACATTCGAACAGATTAGTTTTGATCTGATCAAGTTAAACAAAATGTATATAAAGACAACTTCCGGTGCAAGCACTCGACAGAAGTCTCGGGGACTACACCCACTGGGTTCACTAAGAGTGAACCCACTGCAAACTAATCATACTGCATGCGAGTATATTGCTTAAACACCCACTGGGTTACAAGAGGAAAGTAAATACTTACTAGCCCACTTACTCGGATATCTTCCCGGAGTTCCAAGCTTCGCTTGTACACAGATGCGATGGAGTCGTACGCTCTCTTGGCATCACCCGCCATCAACTCCGCCTGCACCATGGCCCCCTTGGCAGCCCCCACCTGATCTTCCGGGAGGCGTTGGGCGTCGTACTGGACGGTCGACGGACCTGGCACCACAAGAGACTCCTTGGGCATCCCAAGTCCTGCTCCAGTCGGCTCAGCAGCGATGAGCGTCGTTTCAATCGACGGCATTGTGTCGGCTGGCGGCGCATCCATGGCGGGGGTAGTAGCAGATGGAGCAGCCTCAAGGATAGGCGCCGCAGCTTGCTCGGACCTCTTATGGTCGTCCTCCTCCACGTGAATCACCTCTATAGGAAGCCCGACTGAACGACGTGAGACCACGGAAAAAAGGCAAGATCAAAGACAGAATTCGTGAAACAATAATTTGGGCTCTCGGAGTCATCACGACGTACCTTGCTGGGATGTGGCAACGTTGTCCGTATCCATGGGATTGTCTTCCTCGCGTGGCTGAGAAGTGGCGGAGGTAGCAGCTCTGTCGAGTAAAATCCACTCGACCCATAAACATGAGTTCAATAAAATACTGAAAGAAGATAAGAGAACAAGACACTTACGCTGAGGCAACGGGAACGGCGATCCTCATCCGCGGCAAAGCCTTCCGAGGTTTGGACCCACTCGGTTTGGCCACCTTGGAAGGTTGGTCCTCTTTGTGCTCCGAGCACGCGGAGCCACGGGAGTAGCTGGCAAGGCGCTCGGAACCACGGGAGGAGCTGACGGGGCACTCGGGGCCGCTGGAGGAGCCGACGAAGTCACGGGTTCGTGACGGCGCTTAGTTCGAGGCTCTGGTGGTGGGGGTGGCGAGCTCTGCTCCTCACCTTCCCCCTCCTCTTCTTCAGACTCCTCCTCCGTCTCCCCGCTGTCTGAGACATACTCGGCGCTCTCCACGCTGCCTTCCTGGCTGCCTTCCTCTTCCTCAGCCGGATTCCCGTTCGAGATGGGGGAATACCAGTTGGTCCACGCCTGCACAAGATACAGTCGCCAACATTAGACGCCAGACAGTGATGCAAGAAAACTGGCAAATCTAAGGGAATTGTAAGCACTCGGCAAGGCATTCTCACCTCATTCGGAGGAGGGTTGTCCGCGCGAAAGGGCTTCACTCGCCGGGCTCCTCTGGGGTTATCGCAGGCGCGTGTGATGGCGCGGACCCACGCTGTCACAACCTCCCCGGTCACGCACTCGGGGTGAGTTCGAGTGGAGTCCTCAGGCCCCGTGTAGTGCCACATGGCGTGGTGTCGATCTTGCAAAGGCTGGATACGCCGACCCAGAAAAACCTCCAAGAAATCTATGCCGGTGACTCCCTTGCGGACGACATCTACCAACGCGTCGACCAGAGGCTGAATCTGGATCTTTTCCATCTTCGTGAGCGCAAGCTGCCTAGGCGAAGCCAGTCGGTCTAAGCTAAAAGGGGGCAGTCCCGTTGCAGCATTCGGACAAGCGACGTCCTGGCAGTAGAACCAAGTCGACTACCAGTTCCTAACGGATTCAGACAACTGAAGAGCGTGATAGCTACTTTTGCTTTTCGTTTGGAAGCCTAAGCCTCCGCAGAGCTGGAGGAGATGAGTTTTGTCGTCTGACTGGCTAAGTCTTTTGATGGTTTGGGATCTAGCGGAGAAGATATGCTTAAAGAGCCCCCAATGAGGAGGGCAACCGATAAAACACCCGCAAAGCACGACGAAGGCAGAGAGATGAGCTATTGCGTTGGGAGGAAAATGGTGGAGCTGCGCCCCGAAGTGGTTCATTATACCTCTGAAGAAGGGATGAGGAGGCAGAGAGAAGCCTCGGTACACGTGACTGAGCAGCAGGACGCGCTCATACTCCTGAGGCGCCGGCTCCGTCTCACCCTCCGCCGGCAGTCGCCACGACTTGTTCTCGATCAGGCCTTGCTCCACCAGCTCCAGCATGTCCGCCGCCGTCACCGTGGAGGGGAGGAAATCCCCCTGGATCCAACCTGCCGGCAGTGCTCGCTGCCGCCGCCTTCTTCTTCTACCACGCCTCAAGCTTGCTCGTCTGCCCCTTCGTCATGGTGGAGGCTGCAGATCCGCGGGGGAGGAGGAGAAGGAAGGAGCTTGGGATGCGCAGGAAGTCACGGGAGAAGCGGGGCCAGTGCGAGTTATCAGGCGAGTGCAACGAGAAACCCTCGCTTGGGAGGTTCAAATAAGGTTTCGACTAGGTCACTAGCAGGTGGCCCCGAAATCTTATCTCCCGACCGGTTGCTACGATATTAGTGGAGGAGATGAAGGCGCGGAAATCGAGGCGGCAGATACTACTCGATGACGATGTCGTCATCCCCGCTGAGCGCGCGGCAACCGAAATTTGAGGATCCCAGAAAATCCGCCGCTGTCAGTTGACCAGTTTCTGACGGTTCGTTTCACAGATATATCCACTCGGATCACTGGTCAAGAGGATAAAATGGATCGAGGCAAACAACGCCAAAGTCGCATCCATACCAGTCGGATCTATACTCGAAGCGTCGCTTCGTCGTTCCAACCCCGATCCATTCAGGGACTATTGATGGGTTAATAGTCCTAGGGTAGGGTCACAGTCCTATCCTATAGGTCCTACCCAAAGACTACCCTTCATAAGGGACAAGGCCCTTAGTCAGTTCCGACTGAATTAAGGACTTCCCTTCGTCCAGTCGGTGACAATTCCTCCATCATCCAGTCGGTGACGATTCCTCCATCATCCAGTCGGAAATGAGCATTCGGAGCGTATCAAACGTACCGACTGGATTCCACTCTGTACATCGTAACCCCCCCTAGAGGGCAACGGTCATACGCTTTCATGTACCTTTATTAGCATTTAAGGCATACGTTACCTGTAACGTAGACATTTGATCACCACTACTCTACCCCTGCGCACCGAACTGTTGTGAAGGGCAGCGCACTCTATATAAGTCACCCTTCCCCACTGGTGCAGGGGTTAGCAATTCACTGTAATCCATATTCCACTCGACATAAGCTCCCAAGAGCACTGAGACGTAGGGCTTTTACCTCCACCGTAGAGGGGCCTGAACTCATACAACCTCGCCGTAGCTAAGGCTCTGCCCATCCTTTCGTACCCTACACATCTACTGTCAGACTTATACCCACGACAATTACTATATCCTTAAGTGGTTTCCTTTCTTACTAAAGGGTGCTGCTAAAACTTGGTTTACTTCTCTTTCTCCTGGTTGTGTGCGTAGTCTCGAGGATATGATATACTACTTCTCTAAGAAATATTTTCCTGCCCATATGAAACAAGTTGCCTTCCAGAATATATATAACTTTGCGCAAATTGAAGAAGAGAGTCTCCCACAAGCTTGGGGGAGGCTTGTCCAGTTACTTAATGCTTTGCCTGATCAACCTCTTAAGAAAAATGAAATACTTGATATCTTTTATAGTGGACTAACCGATGCTTCTAGGGACCACCTAGATAGTTGTGTTGGTTGTGTTTTCAGGGAACGAACTTTGGAACAAGATGAAATTTTATTGAATAATTTCTTGAGCAACGATAATGCTTGGACTATTCCCGAACCACCTCTGAAGAAAAGATGTATTATATTCCTCATTCCTGAAGATATGCAAGAAGCCAAGAAATCTATGCAAGAGAAAGGTATTAAATCTGAAGATGTTAAGAATGTACCACCTATTGAAGAAATACATGGTCTTGATAACCCTACACAGGTAGTAGAGGTAAATTCTATTCGTAGATTCAATGAGAGTGATATTCCTTATGATAAACCTGCTAGCTTATGCTTAGATGAATTTGATAACTTTGTTGTCAAACAACAAAGTTTTAATGATCATGTTAGCATACAACTACAACAAGATGCTCGTATGATTAATCATATAAGTGCATGTGTGGATAGAAATGTTAATGATCTTAAGCTTATTGGTAAATATGCTTCTATGGTCAGTACTCAAGTAGAACAAGTACTTAAGGCTCAAAATGACTTGCTCAATGAATTGAATGATAATTCTATTTGAGTTGTTACTAGAGGTGGTAGAATGACCCAGGAACCTTTGTATCCTTAGGGCCATCCTAAGTGAATTCTACAAGATTCTCAAGGATTTAATACTGATGCACCTAGTCATCCTGGTAATAGGAAGAAAAAGAAAGATGATAGGAACTTGCATGCTAGTAAACCTGTTGCTGTTACACCTGAGAATCCAAATGATGTTTCTATTTTTGATGCCGCAACACAATCTGGGGATGAACATGAGCCTAGTGATAATATTGATAATGATGTTCATGTTGATGCTCAACCTAGTAATGATAATGATGTGGAGATTGAACCTGCTGTTGATCTTGATAACCCACAACCTAAGAACAAGAGATATGATAGGAATGATTTTATTGCTAGGAGCATGGTAAAGAAAGAGAACCATGGGTTCAGAAACCCATGCCATTTCCTCCCAAACCATCCAAGAAAAAGGATGATGAGGATTTTGAGTGTTTTGTTGAAATGATTAGACCTGTGTTTTTGCAAATGTGTTTGACTGATATGCTTAAAATGTCTCCTTATGCAAAGTACATGAAATATATTGTGACTAATAAAAGGAACATACCTGATGTTGAGATTTCCACCATGCTTGCTAATTACACTTTTAAGGGTGGGACTCCTAAGAAACTAGGTGATCCCGGAGTGCCCACTATACCTTGCTCCATTAAAGGAAATTATGTTAGAACTACTTTATGTGATCTTGGAGCCGGTGTTAGTGTTATGCCTCTCTATTTATATTGTAGACTTGAACTGGATAAGTTGACACCTACTGAAATTTCTTTGCAAATAGCCGACAAATCAACTGCTCTACCTATCGGCATTTGCGAGGATGTGCGTGTTGTGGTTGCGAACGTTACTATCTTAACGGACTTTGTTATTCTTGATATTCCAGAGGATGATGCCATGGCACACATCCTTGGAAGACCCTTTTTAAACACTGCAGGGGCTGTTATTGATTGCAACAAAGGCAAGGTCACTTTCCATCTTAATGGTAATGAGCACACGGTGCACTTTCCGAAGAAACAATATTGAGTTCATTGCATTAATGCTATTGAAAAATCTTCATCAATTATTATTGGAAGATTTGAATGCCCTATTCCTACTGTCAAGATGAAATATGATATACTTATTGGGGCTATGCACATCCCCGTTGAGGTAACCTAGTGATTATTTGAAAATTCTCCGGTTTTATGTGATTCAAAAAAAAAAGTTTGTCAAGGAGACTTGATCAACCTCATTGACGGATTTCTCTTGATGACCACGAGATGGATGAATCTAGAAGTCACAACCTTCTGTTCCCAACTCTTACTATCTGTTATTTAGTAGAAAAATAATAATTATAGCATTATTTTCCTATTTTCTACCTTTTTCGTTCAATAGAAAAATGACCTGAAAATAAAAGTTCTCCAAATATCCTGAAATTCAAGTATGATTTTTTCTGGAATATTTAAAAAATTCTGAGATAGATAACTAGTCAGGGGGATGCACCAGTGGGCCATGAGCCCAGGAGGCGCTCCCACACCCCTGGGCGCGCCTAGCAAGCTCATGGGTCCCACGTGGCCCCCCTCCACTTATTCCAGCACCCATCTCCTTCGTCTACCTCCAGAAAAAATCATTCCACAACTCAAACCCGTGTGCTTGCTCATTTTGCTGCATTTTTCGATCTCCTTGTGCAAAGCCCCATTCACCAAACTGTTTTGGGAATTGTTCCTTGGTATGTGACTTCTCCATTTGTCCAATTAGTTTTTATTCTAGTGCTTTATTCATTGCATATTATTGCTGCCTTGGTGACCCTGTTCTTGAGCTTTGCATGTTAGTTTTAGGTGGTCCCAAGTAGTTTTGATGCAAGATATGGCCTCTAGGCACTTGTAGGAGTAGTTGCTATGAGTTTTGTTAAGCCTTGTTCACTTTTATTTTGAGTCACTAAAAATTTCAGAATTATTTCAGAAAAAGGAAGATGTTCAGGAAAAACTATCATGGTGGTTCCTTAAGAAAAACGGGTCCCCGTCTCGCGATTCGGGAGCCCGATGCTTATCATCTGAGGAACGCACCAGTGCCACCATGTGAATGGCCTTCTGATGAATTCATGATTGATGCAGGTTTCAAGAATGAGTTTGATACATTTGATCCCAACGACGGGCTCGAAGAATTCACCTCCAATAAATGTGAACAGTATATACACACACTACCTCTTTTGTTCGTAGATTCAAGTTTTCAGTTGGCCGTGACACATCCATACTGTTCGATCTTTATGACAAATCGTATACTATGGATTTAGAGGATTTTAATAGAATATGCAAGATACCTGATTGGGGTAGTCCCAATGACCCTCTTAAGTCTTCTGTTAGATATTTTATTTCTAGTATAACTGTTGGAGAAACTAGAGATATTACGCAGGCTACCATGGGGAGCATTCATTTTCCTGCCTTACATTATTTTGCCCTCTTCATAGGTAGATGCATTAACGGCAATCATAAGCATAGTCACCTCTGCGCACCTGACCTTACTATTCTTAAGAGCGCAGTAACGGGTGATAGAAGTTTCAACATGGGAGCTATAATTGCGAGGAGGCTAAATAATAATGCTAATGAAGGGGATTTCTTTGGTGGGATCTATGCCACTCGCATAGCAAATTTTCTTGGAATACCCATCCGCACAGGAGATCCTCCTCTCTGCACAGCTTTCCTTGATCGTGCCGCTATGATACTTTATCAGTTCCTTGAGAGGGATAATGAATCCCTCCTATACCGGTTAATATTTAATCGACGGCGTGTTTTCCATATTACCCTTACTGCTTCTGCCTTCTTTGACTTTTAGGGAAAACGGAGATATTACATAACCAGAGGAGAGGTAGAGGAGTATGAGAGGGAGGCGAAGGCTTCTCGCCTCCGTGAGGCAGCTATTCACGCGGTAGCTGCCGCGTCCCAGTACAACCCCCATTATGATTTTGGATATCGCACGGACCAGCAGTGGCACCCTCAGTATACTCTGGAGTACCCCGGAGATGGTTACTTCCCTCCTTGGGAGTAGACCAACTTAGGCCAAAAGCCTATGCTTGGGGGAGTATGTGTTTCTCACCGACTTTATATTCATGCTCACACATTCACTTTGATAGTCGGTGTTCACAATTTTCCATTGTATCATACATGCTAGTTTATTTATTTTTCTTGCTTTCTTCTCATGTGTTTGTTTAAAAATAAGAAAAACAAAAAAAATAGTTGTAAGTTTACTTTCCAGCATGCTTAGTGGTAATTAAAAAGAAAACCCAAAAAGATTTCCCGTTTTTTCTTTTGCTTGTTGGGAGCTTTCCCGTGTAAATAGTTTTCTTTTTCTTTGGGTCAAGGTAGAAGACCATGATTAAAATGATTAGTGGCTCTCATATGCATCATTGTTTATCCTTCAAAGAGCCATATTACTTTGTCTTCTCCTCTGAGTTTGCTTGGAGATTCCAGCTTAGTCCAATGCACGAACACTCTCATTATCATTCGCATCATTCGGTCATGCAAGTGAAAGGCAATAATGACGATATATGATGAAGTGACTGAGCCTGGAAAAGCTGGTATGAACTCGACCTATTTTGTTTTTGTAAATATGACTAGCTCGTCGTTCCTAATTCAGCATTGTTATGAGAGAAACATGTTTGCAATGACAACTTAGAGATCATAGTTTCTGATGACATGCTTAATTAGCTAGGAGCTTATAATGGTTTGTCTTGGATGCCAACATGAATTTCAAGATGATTATGATGTACTATGATAGGATGGTATCCTCCTTTGAATGATTCAAGTGGCTTGACTTGGCACATGTTCACGCATGTTGTTGAAACAAAATCAACATAGCCTCTATGATATTCATGTTTATGGTGATTTATATCCAACTCATGCTTGCACTCAACATTGGTTAATTTCAATGCATATTGATGACTGTTGTCGCTCTCTAGTTGGTCGCTTCCCAGTCTTTTACTAGCCTTCACTTGTACTAAGCGGGAATACTACTTGTGCATCCACTTCCATAAACCCAAAGTTGTTCCGTATGAGTCCACCATACCTACCTATATGCGGTATCTACCTGCCGTTCCAAGTAAATTTGCATGTTCCACTCTCTAAATCTTCAAATAATAATTTGTTTTGTATGCCCAAACCGCTCATGTGGTGACAAGGGGCGGTCGGTATCTTCCATGCTAGGCGTGTTATCCTCGATACGTGTTTATTCACTATCACTCACGAGAAAGGGGCCAGTAATCGGAATGCCCAGTTCCATGCTCAAATCAAATCAAAAATATAATTACAAACAAAACTCCCCCTGGATTGTTGTTGGTATGGACGGCACCTGAGGATTCGGCTAGTCATGGAGTGTGATTGATCGGTGGGGGGGGAGTCAAAACATTACTATTCTGTTTGGGAACCGCCTATAATATGTGTAGCATGGAAGATGGTGAAAACTCTTGGTCATCGCGTTGACAATGAAATCATGCCACCCAAAATTATTTATCTCTTTTTTTAAGCTTGAGCTCTGGCACCTCTGCAAATTAATGCTTCCCTCTGCGAAGGGCCTATCTATTTACATTACTGTTGAGTCATCCTATTCTTATAAAAGGCACCAATTAGAGAGCACCACCGTCATTTTTATGCTTTGCTATTAATTGATATTGATTATGACTGTGACTGAATCTTCTTTTCCATGAATTACAATGTTCAGTCAGCCCTTGGTCTTTGAAGGTGCTCTGCATTTATGTTTTGCGGTCTCAGAAAGGGCTAGCGAGATACCATCTGTTCATATTGTATCATGCTTGTTTTGATTGAAGTGTTGACGTTTGAAACTTATTATTATTGCTCGCTAGTTGATTATGCCATTGATATGAGTACACCTTGAGACCTAAATGTTATTGCTTATGTGGTTAGCTTATGATCTTGCTGAAAATCCGAATATTAGTTAGACATAATTACAACAACAAGATCAAACAGAGTTCGTAAAAGTTTTTCTTTTGTCTCTTTTAGTTTGTCAACTGAACTACTTGAGGACAAGCAAGGCTTTAAGCTTGGGGGACTTGATACGTCTCCATCATATCTACTTTTACAAACTCTTTTGCCCTTGTTTTGGACTCTAATTTGCATGATTTGAATGGAACTATCCCGGACTGACGTTGTTTTCAGCAGAATTGCCATGGTGTTGTTTTTGTGCAGAAATAAAAGTTCTTGGAATGACCTGGAAACTTACGAGGATTTTTGTGGAATATATAAAAAATACTGGCGCAAGAATTACCCGAAGACACGGAGACAGGAGCCCACGAGCCCAGGAGGCGCGCCCCCCCTAGGGCACGCCTGGCAGGCTCGTGGGGCCCACGTGGGTCCGCAGCCTCCAACTTCAACTCTATATAGTCTCTCTCGTCCAAAAAAAATTAGGAGAGAAGAGTTTGTCGCGTTTCACGATACAGAGCCGCCGCCACCGCCTGTTCTTCCCGGGGGGGCAGATCTGGAGTCCGTTCTGGGCTTCGGAGAGGGGAAATTGACGTCGTCGTCATCATCAACCATCCTCCATCGCCAATTCCATGATGCTCTTCATCGTTCGTGAGTAATCCCATCGTAGGCTTGCTGGACGGTGATGGGTTGGATAAGATCTATCATGTAATCGAGTTAGTTTTCATGGGGTTTGATCCCTAGTATCCATTATGTTCTAAGATTGATGTTGCTACTACTTTCCTATGCTTAATGTTTGTCACTAGGGCCCGAGTGCCATGATTACAGATCTGAACCTATTTTATTTTCATCAACATATGTGTGTTCTTGATCCTATCTTGCAAGTTGTAGTCACCTACTATGTGTTATGATCCAGCAACCCCGAAGTGACAATAGCCGGAACCACTCCCGGAGATGACCATAGTATGAGGAGTTCATGTATTCACTATGTGCTAATGCTTTGTTCCGGTTCTCTATTAAAAGGAAACCTTAATATCCCTTAGTTTCCATTAGGACCCCACTGCCACGGGAGGGATCGACAAAAGATGTCATGCAAGTTCTTTTCCGTAAGCACGTATGACTAAATACGGAATACATGCCTACATTACATTGACGAACTCGAGTTAGTTGCATATCACCCTATGTTATAACTGTTACATTCTGAATGTCATCCGACATAATTATCCATCACCGATCCAATGCCTACGAGCTTTTCCTATACTGGTCCTTGCTAAGTTACTTTACCGCTACTGCTGTCACACTTGCTATAAAAATTACTACTACTACTGTTACCGCCGCTACCGTTACTATCATACTACTTTGTTACTAAACTTTGCTGCAGATACTAAGTCTTTTAGGTGTGGTTGAATTGAAAACTCAACTGCTCATACTCGAGAGTATTCTTTGGCTCCTGATACGTCTCAAACGTATCTATAATTTTTGATGGTTTCATGTTATTATCTTGTCGTCTTTCGATGTTTTATGTACCTTTTTTTATCTTTTTTTGGGACTAACTTATTAATTCAGTGCCAACTTTTTCTGTGTTTTTGGCTCTTTTCAGATCTGATTTTGGAACGGAGTCCATGCGGAATAAAATCCCCGAAATGATTTTTCCCGAACGAAAGAAGATCAGGGGGCTTGTGGGCCAAGCCAGGAGGGCTACAGGGAGCCCACGAGCCCCCATTCCGCCACCAGGGGGGCGGCGGTGGCCAGGCTTGTGGCCTCCCTGGCGCCTCCCTGACCTAGATCTTTCGCCTATATATTCGCTAAAATACAGCAAAAAATCAAGGGATCCACGAAAATACTTTTCCGCCGCCGCAAGCTTCCGTTTCCGCGAGATCTCATCTAGAGACCCTTCCCGGTGCCCTGCCGGAGGGGACTTTGGAGTTGGAGGGCTTCTTCATCATCATCATTGCCCCTCCAATGACTCGTGAGTAGTTCACTTCAGACCTACGGGTCCGTAGTTAGTAGCTAGATGGCTTCTTCTCTCTCTTGGATCTTCAATACAAAGTTCTCCATGATCTTCATGGAGATCTATCCGATGTAATCTTCTTTGGCGGTGTGTTTGTCGAGATCCGAAGAATTGTGGATTTGTTATCAGATTATCTGTGATATATATTTGAGTCTTTGGTGATATTTTTTATGCATGATTTGATATCCTTGTAAGTCTCTCCGAGTCTTGGGTTTTGTTTGGCCAACTAGATCTATGATTCTTGCAATGGGAGATAGATGTGGGTATTGGTCTACTTGGTTTGCTCGTGATGCCTATAGATATAATCATTGCCATAGATATCGTCACGACTTTGCGCGGTTCTATCAATTGCTCGACAGTAATTTGTTCACCCACCGTCTACTTGCTTTCATGAGAGAAACCACTAGTAAACACTACAGCCCCCGAGTCTATTCACACCTATCGTTTCCACTTTCGCTTTTACTTTGCTTTGTTACTTTGTTGCTTTCAGTTCTCACTTAGCGAACAATCTATAAGGGATTGACAACCCCCTCATAGCGCTGGGAGCAAGATTTTTGTGTTTGTGCAGGCACTTGTGATACTCCTTCATTGGATCGATACCTTGGTTCTCAAACTGAGGGAAATACTTACCACCGCTGCGCTACATCACCCTTTCCGCTTCGAGGGATCACCAATGCAAGGCTCCAAGGCCATGGGGGAAATATTTTGCATATTTTCCTAGGAAGCCCCTTAAGGCGTAGCCGTAGCAGAAGGATTCCTGGTGCCGTCGACACACCTATTTCTGGCGCCGTTGGAAGGTCTTTTGTTGCAGTAGCAGTTCCCCTTGTGTCGAATCAATAAATTTGGGTTGAATACTCTACCCTCGAAAACTGTTGCGATCCCCTATACTTGTGGGTTATCACCTACCACTTGTTATAATGCCACATGTTTTTGCCATGAACCCCATACACCTTTCTCTCCTAGCAAATGTTGTTTGGCTAAGTAGGCTTGCTGAACCTCTAATGAATAGCTTTGCTAGTTGCACGTGCCAGCTGTCTCATGTGATAACATGAGTATTTTGATATCATTATGTTTAAACTGCTATTTAATTAATGCACCTATATACTTGGGAAATGACGGAAGGTGTAACATCCCAAATTTCCAATTTGGAATGTTATTGCATTACAGCATCTTGCATATCATATTTTATTTGCATAATGGTTGATCCTAAAAATTCTAAGCAACTCAAGGACCCTTGGAGAGAGTTGTGAACTTATTTATTTTCATATTGGGATTTTCTCAAATAATGAAAAGAGGATCATTGGTTTTTAATTATTTTTCTGTTCAAATATTTCATATATAAAAATATGAGAGAGGGGATAAAATGACTTTCCCAAATTTTAGAAATATTTGAGAGGAAATATTAAAGCCAAATAATAATTTTTTTGGATTTCATTTGCTATGTTATTGGATTTACAAAAATATGCGTTTTTCAAAATATTATTTCGGCCTTTTAAAAATGTCCACGTTGTAGGGCTCATTTTTAGGAGTACGGCAAAATTTGTTTCATCCAAATCGGAGTTCGTATGGACTTCCGTTTTCATTTTCTATCTCGTCCGATTTAAAAAAACGAACCGACCCCGGAGGCCTTTATAAGTCGCCCCCCCCCCTCGCACAAACCCTAGCCGCCGGTCGTCGCCACTCGCCGGAGAACGCCGCCCGAGGTAGAATATATATATTGCTATTATTGATATGCTATGCTCGTAGACGATTATTTGGGTGAGTGATTTCCAAGACAGATGTGAGTATTGTTAATTAAAGGTTAACTTAAGGTGGCTACTTAAATACACATCTCGGTGGATTGCTTAAGGCACCCTGGAATCCCCAGTGGCTGTCAGGATATCCCGGGGGAACCGTGTGATTATCCTAAGGTCCGCCACCCAGGTTCAAAGGGATCATAAGACTATTCATACCTAAAACTTACGTGTGCAGCCGCAAGCTATTATGGGCTCTAGCATAGTTGAGTAAGTTGTGTGAAGCTCTCGAAGTGGTAGACTAGCAGATGTAGAAGGTATAGGTGGTACGGTCTACCCAGAAGTAGAGAGTTAATGCTTCTGAAAGACTGTGTCTCGAATATCCGACCATGGATGTATTTCGAGTCTTGTGGGAAAAGTGCACAACCTCTGCAGAGTGTACAAACTAATCATGATTAGTCGTGTCCTCGGTTATGGACATCTTGAGTTTCCGGTTCTTGGATTTTCATGTGTATCTCAACACTCTAAATTAATTTGCGGGTTAATGATGATTATTTTGGGATTGAGTTGGAGGAACCTTCTCATTGTTTAATAACTAACAACGTAGTTAAATAAACTTTGTTCCACTAATATAGGAAGAAATTTGGCTTTATGCAAAACTATTAACCATAGAGATTTCCACTAGCCAAATATGCATGTAGATATAGCATTTATTTCTGTTCACTCTCTATGTGCTACCTTGCCAGCATATTCCATGTGCTGACCCGTTTCGGGCTGCAACGTTCATGTTGCAGACTTTTCAGATATCGAGTAAGCGTCATAGGTCGTTGTTTTGCACTCAGCTATGCCGTTGGAGTTGATGGACCTACTTTATCTTCAAGCCTTCCGCTGTTATCATATTTAGATGGCCTTAGGCCATATTATTGTAATAAGTTCTCTTTGAGACATTCGTTGTAATATGTGTGTGATTGCTACTCTGTTATAATACCCATCGAAGTACTGTGTGTGTCAGCATACCGATCCAGGGATGACACAGATGCATAGAGACTGGACTGATTGAGGTCTGGTCGCTACAGAGGTGGTATCAGAGCACACGTTGACTGTAGGACATGACCACTAAGCTAAAACCATAGGTCACTCCTCTCTTCTCATTTTCTGACTCCTCTCCCCTTTCAAATCTATAGGATGGTGGATAAAATGGAGCAAGTTTACTCAACCGGATGAGGACACACCTTTTGGAAGACACTTGAAGGAAGCCACTAAGTACCTGAACATCGGACTACCAAGCTTCACCGGGACCTTCATCGCCACCCTACCAGAAGAGGAGCGTTGGAAGATTCGAGTTCAAGTTCCAGGAAGGACGTTCATGCCAGTCACTAAGCCCATAGAGTTTTCCTTTAATGCACCAACCTAGGGCATAGGAAAGAGCATGGCAGCCCAGATTACCATGGGAAGCATTGGAGAAGTTTATCACCAGGATCTCGAAGGTACTATCTACCAGATTTGTGGACGCCGAGACAACCAGGGTGAGATAGTCATCACCAGGAGGAACAGATCCATTGCCTCTTACATCCAGGAATTGAACCAGCACATTCGACTCCAAGAGAATTAGATGTATGAGAGTATGGATATTTTACAGAAGGCAATGACGAGGATCAAGGAGTTGGAGGAAGAACTCTAGTCTACACGAGATGGCTACGAGGAGGAGATGACGACACTTGTGGAGAAGAATGACGGTTTAATTAAGAAGCTAGAAGTCTTCATGACGGAGCCCACGATAGGAGGAGATGAAGATTTTCCCCCTAGCCCAAAGAGCTTCATCATCATCGACAACACCGACTCAGACCCTGATGAACAAGATGATGACTACGTTGATGAAGCTGGAGCAGATATCATGGAGTCTTCCGCCGATCAAAACTTCTAGTCGACCACCATATCAGTAGCAAGTATTTCCCCATGTAAATATTAGTTGAGCACTTTTGTGAACGTTAGATAGATCGTTTGTATGCTCTTGTTTGAAATTGATTGAGTGATATGATTGTGTTTGTCTCATGAGCATATGGGTAGTGTTTTCTCTTTAGACCTCACTCTATTCTATTTTCTCATCTTTTCTAAACCCCTCAGATGGCACCTCCGAGACGTGAACCCGAATTTTCTTTCCCGCCAGAGATCACCCAATTGATCCAGCAGCAGAATGCCCTGATGCAGATCCTAGTCCAGAATCAGAATCAAGGGAACAACAACAACAACCCTCCGCCACCACCACCACCTGTTGATCACTTAGCCCGTTTATTAAGGCTAAATCCGCCGGTGTTCTCTAGTAGCACCGAGCCGATTGTTGCAGATGATTGGCTCTGCAAGATTGGAAGGGAGTTAACCACTGCAGGATGCTCAGATGCGGAAAGAGTGCGTTTTGCCGCACATCAGCTAGATGGACCCGCAACATCATGGTGGGAGAATTTCAAAGCCACTTACCCCGTTGACACTGTCACATGGGAGCAGTTTTAGCAATCTTTTCGCACCGCCCATGTTTCAGCAGGAGCTATGGCCATGAAGAAGCGTGAGTTTTGCAACTTACGCCAAGGAGGGCGCCGAGTTGGCGAGTATGTGGAGGAATTTAGCAAGCTAGCACGTTATGCCCCTGATGACATTGCTACAGATGCCGCTAAACATGAGAAGTTCCTGGAAGGACTAAATGATGAGTTGAGCATGCAGTTGATGGTGGCAACCTTCAACAACTACGAGGAGTTGGTAGACAAAGCTCTCATGATTGAAGAGAAGCAGCAGCAGATTGACAATCGCAAGAGAAAGTATGGACAAGGGAGATTCAATTCTGGAGCTCAGCAGATGCCCCGTTTTACCCAGAACTCGGGAGGGCACATTCACCACAACCATGGGGGAAATCATTCCCGTGGAGGGGGGTCGCATAATCATAGTGGCCCAGGAATGCGAATGGTAATGGAGGAAGCAATGGACAGAACGATTCCACCCCAGCAACGCCCGCCAAGAAGGATCTAAGTCACATTACTTGTTTCAAGTGTGGGAAGAAGGGACATTATGCCACCGAGTGTCCCGAAGCAAAGAATGGGAATGGCAATGACGGCTCTGGGAAGAAGCCCAACCCTTTCAATAGGGGACAAGTGAACCACGTTAGCACGGAGGAGGTTGAAGCACAACCTGATGCACTAGTAGGTAAGTTTCTGGTTAAGTCATTTACTGCAATTGTTCTTTTCGATACTGGTACATCGCATTCATACATATCAAGGGGATTTGTGGATAACTATAACCTGCCAACCCAAGCCCTTAGGTCACCCATGTTAGTAACCTCGCCAGGAGCAGAATATATGGCTAGCCTAAGGTGTGATCGGATACATTTGAGGATGGGTAATTACGTGTTTCCCTCAGACCTAATAGTATTGGAGTCACAAGGAGTGGATGTAATATTAGGTATGGATTGGTTATCGAAGTATGGAGGGAACATTGACTGCGCCAGTAAGTCGATTTTACTCACCACCCCGGAAGGAAGACGGATTAAATATGTATCCCAACATATACCGAAGAGGACTCGAGTAAATTCCTTATCAGGAGTTGTACAGGAGGAAGTACCAGTGGTGAAGGATTTCCCTGATGTATTTCCACACGAGTTGCCAGGCATGCCACCAGACAGAGACATTGAGTTTTTGATTGAGCTTTTGCCAGGCACAAGACCAATATCCAAGAGACCATATCGGATGCCTGCAAAGGATTTGGAAGAAATTAAGAAGCAGATTAAGGAGTTACTGGATAAAGGCTATATTCGCCCAAGTTCATCACCTTGGGGATCACCAGTACTTCTAGTGGAGAAGAAGGATGGATCGTTGAGGATGGTTGTTGATTATCGAGGGCTGAATGAAGTGACAATTAAGAACAAGTATCCACTATCGATGATCAATGATTTGTTTGATCGTTTGCAAGGAGCCAATGTATTTTCCAAGATCGATCTGTGATCAGGATACCACCAGCTGAAGATGCGAGAGAAGGATATACCTAAAACAGCTTTTACCACGAGGTATGGGCTATATGAGTATACTGTTATGTCATTTGGTCTGACCAATGCACCTGCCTATTTCATGAACATGATGAACAAGGTATTTATGGAGTTCTTGGACAAGTTTGTCGTGGTGTTCATTGATGATATTCTGGTCCTCTCGAAGAATGAAGAGGAGCACGAAGAGCATTTGCGTTTGGTACTTGAGAAACTCAGAGAATATCAGTTATATGCCAAGTTCAGCAAGTGTGAGTTTTTGTTGAAGGAAGTTGGTTTCCTCGGACACGTTATATCCGGAGAAGGAATAGCAGTAGACCCCGCCAAAGTTGACATTGTGACAACTTGGGAATCCCCCACAACAGTTGGAGAGTTCCGGAGTTTCCTTGCACTCGCAGGATACTACCGGAGGTTCATTGAGAATTTCTCAAAGATTGCAAAGCCCATGACGGAGTTGCTGAAGAAGGACACCAAGTTCAATTGGACTAAGGAATGTGAAGCCAGTTTCCAGGAGTTGAAGAAACGCTTGGTTACAGCCCCAGTGTTGATTCTTCCAGATCAACGCAAGAATTATCACGTGTATTGCGATGCTTCTCGTCGAGGACTCGAAGCAGTGCTGATGCAGGAGGGAACAGTTGTTTCATATGCTTCACGACAACTTAAACCCCATGAGTTGAACTATGCTACTCACGATCTGGAGTTAGCAGCCTTAGTGCATGCACTGAAGACGTGGAGACACTTTCTCATTGGAAACCATAGTGAAGTATACACGGATCACAAGAGTTTGAAGTATATCTTCACTCAGAAGGAGTTGAATCTCAGACAAAGGAGATGGTTGGAACTCATCAAGGATTATGATATGAGCTTGCACTATCATCCCGAAAAGGCAAATGTAGTAGCCGATGCGTTAAGCCGCAAGAGTCATGTCAATACACTCATAACCAAAGGATTGCCCGAGGAGTTGGCCGAAGATCTTCGCGAGATATGCTTGGAGATAGTTCCGAAGGGTTATGTAGCAGCATTGGAAATTCAGTCTACCCTGATGAGTAAGATCAGAGAAGCTCAGGAGTCTGACATAGAGGTTTTCAAGATAAAGGAAAGAATGAGCAAGGGAAAGGCCAAAGGATTTCGTGAGGATGAGCACGATAACTTATGGTTTGAGGATCGCGTATATGTGCCCAATGACCCTGAGATCAGGAAGTTGATTCTGCAGGAAGCACATGATTCGCCGTATTCGATTCACCCAGGAAATACCAAGATGTATCTGGATTTGAAAGACAGTTTCTGGTGGACTGGAATGAAGAAGGATATTGCGGAGTGTGTGGCAGTTTGTGATGTTTGTCAGAGAGTGAAGGCAGAGCATCAAAAGCCAGCAGGATTGCTACATCCATTGCCGATACCCGAATGGATGTGGGACAAGCTAGGCATGGATTTCATCACGGGATTACCCCGAACGCGTTCAGGCTATGACTCGATTTGGGTTGTAGTCGACTGTTTGATGAAGGTTGCTCATTTCATCCCAGTAAAGACTACTTACAACAGTGCTAAGTTGGCGAAGATATACATGACCAGGATCGTATGTCTGCATGGAGTTCCGAGAGCCATTGTATCAGATAGAGGAACCCAGTTTACCTCAAAGTTCTAGAATCAGTTGCACGAAACCTTGGGAACCAGGCTAGAGTTCAGTAAAGCCTTTCATCCACAGACAGATGGACAGACCGAGAGAGTCAACCAGATTCTGGAGGACATGCCAAGAGCTTGTGCACTAGATTATGGATCTAGTTGGGACGACAATTTGCCGTACGTAGAGTTCTCCTACAACAACAGCTATCAAGCCAGTTTAAAGATTGCCCCTTTCGAAGCTTTGTATGGGAAAAGGTGCAGGATACCGTTGTCATGGGACGAAGTTGGAGACCGTCAGCAGTTCGGACCAGATTTGATTAAGGAATCTAAAGAAAAGGTTAAGTTGATTCATGATAGACTGAAGGTAGCCCAGTCCAGAGAGAAGAACTATGTAGATTTAAAACGCAAGGAGACAGTTCATGAAGTTGGAGACAGAGTTTATCTTCGTGTGTCCCCATTTCGAGGAGTTAAGCATTTTGGAGTTAAAGGAAAATTAGCACCACGTTTTGTGGGACCATACAAAGTTCTGGAACGTCTGGGAGAAGTTGCTTACAAGTTGGAATTGTCGGAAGGATTGTCGGGAGTTCACGATGTCTTCCATGTTTCCCAGTTGAAAAAGTGCCACGCAAAGATGGTCGATATTCCTCTAAGAGATACAGTACCACGCGAAGCAATTCAATTGGATAGTGATTTGACCTATGAGGAGAAACCAGAGAAGATTCTCGAGTATGCCAACCGAGTCACACGCAGCAAGGTTATCAAGTTCTGCAAAGGTCAGTGGAGCCACCATACCGAGGAAGAAGCCACCTGGGAACGAGAGGAGGATCTACGGAAAGATCACCCGCACCTATTTTCCAGCCAACCTGAATCTCGAGGGCGAGATTCATCTTAAGGGGGTAGGTTTGTAACATCCCAAATTTCCAATTTGGAATATTATTGCATTAGAGCATCTTGCATATCATATTTTATTTGCATAATTGCTGATCCCAAAAATTCTAAGCAACTCAAGGACCCTTGGAGAGAGTTGGGAATTTATTTATTTTCATATTGGGATTTTCTCAAATAATGAAAAGAGGATCATTGGTTTTTAATTATTTTTCTCTTCAAATATTTCATATATAAAAATATGAGAGAGGGGATAAAATGACTTTCCCAAATTTTAGAAATATTTGAGAGGAAATATTAAAGCCAAATAATTTTTTTTTTTGGATTTTATTTGCTATTTTATTGGATTTACGAAAATACACGTTTTTCAAAATATTATTTCGGCCTTTTAAAAATGTCAATGTTGTAGGGCTCATTTTTAGGAGTCCGGCAAAATTTGTATCATCGAAATTGGAGTTCGTATGGACTTCCGTTTTAATTTTCTATATCGTCCGATTAAAAAAACGAACCGACACCGGAGGCCTTTATAAGCCCCCCCCCCCCCCCCCCCCGCGCACAAACCCTAGCCACCGCCGCCGCCACTCGCCGGAGCACGCCACCCGAGGTACTATGAGTCCTCAGGTTTTGCGGATCATCAGCAAGGCAAGTAATACTTTGATCATATCCCTTATTACCTCATTTTTATTGCATTAGATCCACCCTCACACATTGCATGGTTAGGATCTAATTAACATGTGGGTATTGGGAAGTAGATACAGAGGTAGAACCTATTACATGTTTACTATCAAACTTTTGGGAGTTACTTCTACGTTATGCTATTATTGCTATGTTATGCTCGTAGACGATTATTTGGGTGAGTGATTTCCATAACAGATGTGAGTATTTTTAATTAAAGGTTAACTTAAGGTGGCTACTTGGATACACATCTGGGTGGATTGCTTGAGGCACCCTGGAATCCCGAGTGGCTGTCAGGATATCCCGGGGGAACCGTGTGATCATCCTAAGGTCCGCCACCCAGGTTCAAAGGGATCATAAGACTATTCATACCTGAAACTTACGTGTGCAGACGCAAGATATTATGGGCTCTAGCATAGTTGAGTAAGTTGTGTGAAGCTCTTGAAGTGGTAGACTTGCACATGTAGAGGGTATAGGTGGTACGGTCTACCCAGAAGTAGAGAGTTAATGCTTCAGAAAGACTGTGTCTCGAATCTCCGACCATGGATGTATTTCGAGTCTTGTGGGAAAAGAGCACAACCTCTGCAGAGTGTACAAACTAATCATGATTAGCCGTGTCCCCGGTTATGGACATCTTGAGTATCTGGTTCTTGGATTTTCATGTGTATCTCAACACTCTAACTTAATTTGCGGGTTAAAGATGATTATTTTGGGATTGAGTTGGAGGAACCTTCTCATTGTTTAATAACTAACAACGTAGTTAAATAAACTTTGTTCCACTAATATAGGAAGAAATTTGGCTTTATGCAAAACTGTTAACCATAGAGCTTTCCACCAGCCAAATATGCATGTAGATATAGCATTTATTTCTGTTCACTCTCTATGTGTTACCTTGCCAGCATATTCCATGTGCTGACCCGTTTCGGGCTGCAACGTTCATGTTGCAGACTTTTCAGATATCGAGTAAGCGCCATAGGTCGTTCTTTTGCACTCAGCTATGCCGTTGGAGTTGATGGACCTACTTTATCTGCCAAGCCTTCCGTTGTTATCATATTTAGATGGCCATAGGCCTTATTATTGTAATAAGCTCTCTTTGAGACATTCGTTGTAATATGTGTGTGATTGCTACTCTGTTATAATACCCATCGAAGTACTGTGCGTGTCAGCATACCGATCCATGGATGACACAGATGCATAGAGACTGGACTGATTGAGGTCTGGTCGCTACAGAAGGCCTAGCCTTTTGCCGGATTTCGTTGTTGTCGCCTTAGTTTCGGTTACCGGTGTTTGATTCCATAACTAATCACTCCTAACACGTTCGGGGTTGTTATGGGGACCCCCTTGAGAAATCGTGTAGTGTTAAAGCTTGTGTGGCAGGACCCAACATTTGTTTTAATCTGCTAATCACCTAATAATAATTTGCATAGGGAATAGCTACCCCAAGGATTTAATCAACAACCCGGGCCAGTGCTCCTCATGAGTGTTGGTCCACCCTGTCAACCGCCGGTGGCTACCAGGGGAAACTCTGTGTTTGGCCTACCGGAAGTTTGGACAATCCGTCGTGTCCTGAGAACGAGATACGCGGCTCCTATCGGGTTCGTCGACACGACGGGAGGTCTTGCTAGAATTGTCTTACCTTAGCGATATATCTTGCTTATAGGAATCCCAGTGAAACTTTGGGTCTCCTCAAAGTTGAGGTTTTCCTCTAAGGAATCCAACGAGATCACGAGTTTCGTGATAGAGGATTACTTTGTGGCCCATGGCAGTTTGTGATGGACTAGTTGGAGCACCCCTGCAGGGTTTAATCTTTCGGAAAGTCGTGCCCGCGGTTATGTGGCAAACATGGATAATTTGTTAACATCCGGTTCTAGACAACTTAAAGTAACTCTAATAAAACTGCGAACTATGTGCGTAACCGTGACTGTCCCCTTCGAAGACCTCTCTCCGATCGGGAACACGGTGGGGTTATGTTTGACGTAAGTAGGTGTTTAGGATCACTCAGTGATCATCTAGTCTTCGATCGCTCGCGTAGACCACCATATAAATTACTCTGATCATCGTAAGTTAGCCACCATATATGCTTAGGTTGCTGCAAACCCATACCCCAAACCTTCCTGGCCTAATAACTTGACTAGATTCAGTACCAAGGTCATTAGATTGCTGAGTCCCTGTGGCTCACATATTACTACCAACCCCAACAGGTACAGGTACGTCTGACGCGGGAGATCCTGATGACAACCAGCTAAAGTGGGAGTATGATACGTCTCCAACGTATCTATAATTTTTGATGGTTCCATGCTATTATCTTGTCAAACTTTGGATGTTTTGTATGCCTTTTTTATCTTTTTTGGGACTAACTTATTAACTTAGTGCCAAGTGCAAGTTCCTGTTTTTTCCGTGTTTTTGACCCTTTTCAGAGGAGAATATTAAACGGAGTCCAAACGGAATGAAACTTCCGAAAATATTTTTTCTAGAACACAAGATACGCAGGGGATGTGAGAACCAAGGCAAAGGCCACCACAGGAGGCCACAAGCCCCCTAGGCGCAGCCAGGGGGCGCGCCTAGCAGGCTTGTGGGCCCCGTGTGGCTCGTCTGCCCTACTTCTTCCGCCTATAAATCCTCGAAAAATCCAAAACCACGGGAGAGATCCACGAAAATACGTTTCCGCCGCTGCAAGCTTCTGTCTCCGCAAGATCCCATCTGGGGCATGTTCTGGTGCCCTGCCAGAGGCGGGATTCGGATACGGAGGGCTTCTTCATCAACACCGTTTCCTCTCCGATGATACGTGAGTAGTTAACCATAAACCTTCGGGTCCATATCTAGTAGCTAGATGGCTTCTTCTCTCTCTTGGATCTTCAATACAAAGTTCTCCATGATCTTCATGGAGATCTATCCGATGTAATCTTCTTTTGCGGTGTGTTTGTCGAGATCCGATGAATTGTGGATTTATGATCAGATTATCTATGAATCTTATTTGAGTTTATTCTGATCTCTTATATGCATGATTTCATATCCTTGCAATTCTCTTCGAGTTGTGGGTTTTGTTTGGACAACTTGATCTATGATTCTTGCAATGGGAGAAGTGCTTGGTATTGGGTTCATACCTTGCGGTGACCTCACCCAGTGACAGAAGGGGTAGCGAGGCACGCATCGTGTTGTTCCTGTCAAGGGTAAAAAGATAGGGTTTATATCTGTTGCATGAATTTATCCTTCTACATCATGTCATCTTGTTTAAGGCGTTACTCTGTTCGTCATGAACTCAATACACTAGATGCATGCTGGATAGCGGTCGATGTGTGGAGTAATAGTAGTAGATGCAGAAAGTATCGGTCTACTTGTCTCGGACTTGATGCCTATATGTATGATCATTGCCTTAGATATCGTCATGACTTTGCGCAGTTCTATCAATTGCTCGACAGTAATTAGTTCACCCACCGTAATATTTGCTATCTTGAGAGAAGCCGCTAGCGAACACTATGGCCCCCGGGTCTACTTCACATCATATTTTGAGCCTTACACTTTTACTTTGTTGCACTTTCCGCCTTTAGATCTCACTTTGCAATCAATCTTGAAGGGATTGACAACCCCTTTATAGCGTTGGGTGCAAGCTCATTTGTGTTTGTGCAGGTACTCTGGAAACTTGGCTTGATTCTCCTACTTGATTGATACCTTGGTTCTCAAACTGAGGGAAATACTTACTGCTACTGTGCTGCATCACCCTTTCCTCTTCAAGGGAAAAACCAACGCAAGCTCAAGAGGTAGCAAGAAGAATTTCTGGCGCCGTTGCCGGGGAGGATGAGGTCAAGAATAGTCTCTCGTCAACGTGTCAATTTCTGGCACCGGGGGTTATTCTAAGTGAAGCTTATCCAAGTAAGTGTCGCAAACTCATCGCTTGCATTTACTTTTTTGCCTCTCGTTTTCCTCTCCCCCACTTCTGAAAAACAAAAATTTACAAAAATATTTGCCTTTTTCGTTCGTCCTTTTCCTTTGCTTGCTTTTTGTTCGCTTGTCTGCTTGTCTGCTTGCTGAAGTCACCATGACTGAAAACACCAAACTTTGTGACTTCTTGAATACTATTAATAATGATTTTATTAGTACTCCAATTGCTCCCGCCACTAGTGCGGAGTCATACGAAATCAATGTTGCTTTGCTGAATCTAGTTATGAAAGAACAATTCTCCGGCCTTCCTAGTGAAGATGTCGCATCCCATCTTAATACCTTCATTGAGCTTTGCGATATGCAAAAGAAGAAAGATGTGGATAATGATGTGATTAAATTGAAGCTATTTCCTTTCTCGTTGCGAGATGGAGCAAAAACTTGGTTTTCATGTTTTCCCAAAAATAGTATTGATTTTTGGAACAAGTGCAAAGGTGCTTATATATCCAAGTATTTTCCGCCGGCTAATATTATCTCTCTCCATAATGATATCATGAATTTTAAGCAACTTGATCATGAACATGTTGCACAATCTTGAGAGAGAATGAAATTGATGATTAGAAATTGTACCCCTCATGGCTTGAGTCTTTGGATGATTATACAAATCTTCTACGCTGGTTTGAATTTCGCTTCTAGAAATATCTTGGACTCCGCCTTCGGTGGAACATTCATGGAAATCACATTAGGAGAAGCCACAAAACTCCTAGACAATTATCATGACAAACTACTCTCAGTAGCACACTGAAACGTCACCTACTAGTAAAAAGGTACACGCTATAAAAGAAATTAACTCGTTGAGTGCTAAGATGGATGAGTTAATGAAATTGTTTGCTAGTAAAGGTGCTCCTTTAGATCCAAATGATATGCCCTTGTCTTCCTTGATTGAGAGTAGCAATGAGATCTTGGACATTAATTTTGTTGGTAGGAATAATTTTGGCAACAACAATGCTTTTAGAGGAAACTATGTTCCTAGACCTTTTCCTAGTAATCCCTCTAATAACTTTGGCAACTCCTACAACAATGCTCATGGAAATTACAATAAATTACCCTCTGATCTAGAAAGTAATATCAAAGAGTTTATCAACTTGCAAAAGATTTTCAATGTGTCCATAGAAGAAAAACTACTCAAAATTGATGATTTGGCTAGGAGCGTTGATAGAATGTCTATTGATATTGATGCTTTGAAAGTTAGATGTACTCCTCCCAAGATCAACATGGATGAAACTTTGAAATCTATGTGTGTTTCCATGAATGAGAGTAGAGAAAGAACCGCCCAAATTCGTGTTAGACATGAATTGCTTAAAAAGGCGTGTTCTCATGATGAGAATCACGAAGATCTTAAAGTGCTTGGTGTGACTCCCATTGAATCCTTGTTTTCTAGTGTCAAACCTAATGATGATGGATCTGGATATGAATCCACTTTGGTTGAAAAATGCCCCAATGATTCGGAGTCCATCTATCTTGATGCTAAAAGCATTGAAAGTGGAGTAGAGGATACCAAAACTTTGAGTAGTAATGAAACTACTACTTTGGATTTCAAGAAATTCAATTATGATAGTTGCTCCTTGATTGAATGCATTTCCTTGATGCAATCCATGCTAAACTCTCCACACGCGTATAGCCAAAACAAGGCATTTATCGATCATATCGTTGATGTTATGATGAGATCTCTTGAAGAGAAACTTGAGTTCGAAGTTTCTATTCCTAGAAAGCTTCATGATGAGTGGGAACCTACTATCAAAATCAAGATTAAAAACTATGAATGCAATGCTTTGTGTGATTTGGGTGCTAGTGTTTCCGCGATTCCAAAGTCGTTATGTGATGTTCTAGGCTTTAATGAGATTGAGGAGTGCTCTCTTAATTTGCATCTTGCGGATTCTACTATCAAGAAACCATTCGGAAGGATCAATGATGTTCTTATTATTGCAAATATGAACTATGTACCCGTGGATTTCATTGTGCTTGATATTGATTGCAATCCTACATGCCCTATCATTCTTGGTAGACCTTTCCTAAGGACTATTGGTTCTATCATCGATATGAAGGAAGGGAATATTAGATTTCAATTTCCTTTAAAGAAGGGCATGGAGCATTTTCCTAGAAAGAAAAAACATTGCCTTATGAATCCACGATGAGGGCTGCTTATGGTTTGAGTACCAAAGACGACGATACGTGATTCTATCATCTTATGCTTAGCTAATGGCGTTAAACAATAGCGCTTGTTGGGAGGCAACCCAATGAATTTATCTTTTCTTTTTGCTTTATGTTTTTTTGCGTCCACACCATCATAATTCTGTTATGATTGTGTTTTTTGTGTTTCTTTTTGTGTTTGATCCAAGCAAAACCTTTATGACTAGTTTGGTGATGGTTGTTTGATCCTGCTGGAAAAAGACAGAAAAGTTTCGCTCACGAAATTATTTTTCTTTTTTATCCAGAAAGAGATTTTGAGATGCCATTTTTCCAAACTTTAGTAACTTTTCAGAATTTTCGAGATACCATAAGTATACGAAGTATACAGATTGCTACAGACTAGTCTATTTTTGACAGATTATATTTTTGTTGTGTTGGTTGCTTGTTTTGATGAAACTATGATAGTATCGGGGGGTACTAGCCATGGAAAAGTGAGAATATAGTAATCTAACACCAATATAAACATAAATCAAGTTTTCTACAGTACCTAAAGAGGAGGTAGTTTGTTTTATTGTGCTAATGATATCACGAGTTTCTTTTTAAGTTTTGTGTTGTGAAGTTTTGAAGTTTTGGGTGATGTTCTCATGGACAAAGGGATAAAGAGTGGAAAGAGCTCAAGCTTGGGGATGCCCAAGGCACCCCAAGCCAAATTCAAGAACACAAAAAAGCCTAAGCTGGGGGATGCCCCGGGAAGGCATCCCCTCTTTTGTCTTCAATCCATCGGTAACATTACTTGGAGCTATATTTTTATTCACCACATGATATGTGTTTTGCTTGGAGCGTCTTGTATCGTAGGAGTCTTTTCTTTTTGTTGTGTCACAATCATCCTTGCTGCACACCTTTTGAGAGAGACATGCACTCACCGTGAATTTGCTAGAATACTCGTTGAGCTTCGCTTATATCTTTTGAGTTAGGAAATTTAGCTTACATGTGGTTCACTTATATATTTTGAGCTAGATAAATTTGCTCTATGTGCTACACTTAGATCTTTTAGAGCACGGCGGTGAGTAACTTGGTAGTTAGCTTGTGCTATGAAAGTAGTCCCAAAGGTGATAGGCACCCAAAGAGGATACAATAAAACTTCCATCTTCATGTGCATTGATTAGAAAGAGAAGTTTGATTCCTCTCAATTAGTTTTGAGACGTGGATTTGGTAATATTAAGAGTTATGTTAGTAGGGTGTTGTGAATCTAGAAATACTTGTGTTGAAGTTAGCGATTCCCGTAACATGCACGTATGGTGAACCGCTATGTTAGGAAGTCAGAGCATAATTGATCTATTGATTGTCATCCTTTGTGTTGCGGTCGGGATCGCACGATGGTTAACACCTACCAACCCTTCCCCTAGGAGTATGCGTTTAGCACTTTGTTTCGATTACTAATAAAAACTTTCGCAATAAGTATGTGAGTTCTTCATGACTAATGTGAGTCCATGGTATAGACGCACTTTCACCTTCCACCATTGCTAGCCTCTCTAGTGCCGCGCAATTCTTGCCGGTATACAAAACCACCATATGCCTTCCTCAAAATAGCCACCATGCCTACCAACTATGACATTTTCATAACCATTTCGAGATATATTGCCATGCAACTCCCACCGTTCCGTCTCATGACTTGTGTCGTCACTCTCATATTGCCATTGCATGATCGTAAGATAGCTAGCGAGATGTTTCAACGTCATACGCCAAGCTAGATCGTTGCACATCCTGGTACACTGCCGGAGGCATTTCCTATAGAGTCATCATTATTCTAAGCTTCGAGCTGTGAGTAAATATAAGTGTGATGATCATCATTATTAGAGCATTATCCCATGTGAGGAAATAAAAAAAAAGAGGCCAAAGTTGCCCACAAAAAAAAGAGATATGGAAAGAGGCCAAAGAGCCCTCACAAAAAGAAAAAAAGAGAAAGAGAGAGAAGGGACAATGATACTATCTTTTCCACACTTGTGCTTCATAATAGCACCATGTTCTTCATGATTGAGAGTCTCTCGTTTTGTCACCACCATATGCTAGTGGGAATCTTCATTATATGACTTGGCTTGTATATTCCAATGATGGGCTTCCTCAAAATTGCCCTAGGTCTTCGTGAGCAAGCAAGTCGGATGCACACCCTCTAGTTCTCCTTTTGAGCTTTCACATACTTATAGCTCTAGTGCATCCGTTGTATGGCAATCCCTACTCATTCACATTGATATCTATTAATGGGCATCTCCATAGCCCTTTGATATGTCGAGTCAATGTGACCATATTCTAGCTATAGTGCTATATCCATGGCTCACGCTCGTGTATTGCGTGATAGTTATAAAAAGTTTGAGAAAGTAAGAGTGCGAAAACAATTACTTGGCCAATACCGGGGGTGTGCATTATTTACATTAGCGCATTATTTACATTAGTTTGCTATTTACATTATTTACAATTACTATATGATTTTGTAGGGATAACTTTCCTTGGCCTTGTTATTTTGAAAGTTCATGATTACCTTGCTAGTTTGCTTGAAGTATTATTGTTTTCATGTCAATAGCAAACTATTGTTTTGAATCTTACGGATCTGAACATTCATGTCACATGAAAGAAGTTACAAAGAACAAATATGCTAGGTAGCATTCCACATCAAAAATTCAGTCTTTATCACTTCCCTACTCGAGGACGAGCAGGAGTTAAGCTTGCGGATGCTTGATACGTCTCCAACGTATCTATAATTTTTGATGGTTCCATGCTATTATCTGGTCAAACTTTGGATGTTTTGTATGCCTTTTTTATCTTTTTTGGGAGTAACTTATTAACTCAATGCCAAGTGTCAGTTCCTGTTTTTTCCGTGTTTTTGACCCTTTTCAGAGGAGAATATTAAACGGAGTCCAAACGGAATGAAACTTCCGAAAAGATATTTTCCGGACCAGAAGATACGCAGGTGACATGAGAACCAAGGCAGAGGCCACCATGCGAGGCCACAAGACCCCTAGGCGCGGACATGGGGGTCCGCGTCTAGCACGCTTGTGGACCCCCTGTGGCTCGTTTGCCCTACTTCTTCCGCCTATAAATCCCCGAAAAATCCAAAACCACGGGAGAGATCCACGAAAATACTTTTCCGCCGCCGCAAGCTTCTAACTCCGCTAGATCCCATCTGGGGCACGTTCTCGTGCCCTACCGGAGGGGGATTCGGATACGGAGGGCTTCTTCATCAACACCATTGCCTCTCCGATGATGCGTGAGTAGTTCACCATAGACCTTCAGGTCCATAGCTAGTAGCTAGGTGGCTTCGTCTCTCTCTTGGATCTTCAATACAAAGTTCTCCTTGATCTTCATGGAGATCTATCCGATGTAATCTTCTTTTGCGGTGTGTTTGTCGAGATCCGATGAATTGTGGATTTATGATCAGATTATCTATGAATCTTATTTGAGTTACTTCTGATCTCTTATATGCATGATTCCATATTCTTGTAATTCTCTTCGAGTTGTGGGTTTTGTTTGGCCAACTTGATCTATGATTCTTGTAATGGGAGAAGTGCTTGGTTTTGGGTCCATACCGTGCGATGACCTCACCCAGTGATAGAAGGGGTAGCGAGGCACACATCGTGTTGTTTCCATCAAGAGTAAAAAAGATGGGGTTTATATCTGTTGCATGAATTTATCCCTCTACATCATGTCATCTTGCTTAAGGCGTTACTCTGTTCGTCATGAACTCAATACACTAGATGCATGCTCGATAGCGGTCGATGTGTGGAGTAGTAGTAGTAGATGCAAAAAGTATCGGTCTACTTGTCTCGGACGTGATGCCTATATGTATGATTATTGCCTTAGATATCGTCATGACTTTGCGCGGTTCTATCAATTGCTCGACAGTAATTCGTTCACCCACCGTAATATTTTCTATCTTGAGAGAAGCCTCTAGTGAACACTATGGCCCCGGGGTCTACTTCACATCATATTTTCAGCCTTACACTTTTACTTTGTTGCACTTTCTGCCTTCAGATCTCACTTTGCAATCAATCTTGAAGGGATTGACAACCCCTATATAGCGTTGGGTGCAAGCTCGTTTGTGTTTACGCAGGTACTCTTGACACTTGGCTTGATTCTCCTACTGGATTGATACCTTGGTTCTCAAACTGAGGGAAATACTTACTGCTACTGTGCTACATCACCCTTTCCTCTTCAAGGGAAAAACCAACGCAAGCTCAAGAGGTAGCAGAGTACGATGAGGACTCTGACCGTCTGTATGTGAAATATCCGGAAGGCTGAGGCCGTGGTCGTGATCATGGGCTAGCATACGAGATGTGTTAGATCCTCTGTTTTTCTTCTGTTTAAGTCCGTAGCTGGACTTGCTGCTACTCTAAATAATGTGTGTCTGTAAGCTATGATATATTCTTAATAGATGGCAAGTGTATGCCCTACTTGTTAATCTTTATTTATGTAATGTGATGATTATCCCGTTTGCGAAACGCATAGATGCGCCCCTTTCCCCCTTTGAGGCCTCGCCCCCAAATAAGGAAAGGGCCACATCTTAGTCGTTACAAGTTGGAATCAGACCCTTACGACCATAGGAGCCTTTGCGTGATCGAACTTGGCCTAGTCGAGTCTAGTAAAATTCTTTGAGTCTTAGTTATATTGGAGAGTAGGTTTCTTTTTTCTCCTCTTCTATGCTCTGGTGAGGTTCTCGACTTAGGAAATCTTAATTCTACTCCTCTTCTCGCTCAATTTTTTTTAGGATCACGTGGGTATTTTGAAATCTATATGATATCGATGTGACGGAGTTCTGTCTTGGTGCCTCATGTCTGACTTGATTTCTTCCGGGGAGTTGACCTCCACGGGATTCTTGTGCACATCGTCATCATTCAGATTTCTTAGTATCTCAGGTCGGAGGATGTTCATAATTGCTTTAATACTAGTTGTGACGAGAGGAGTACGGCTTCCCCAGTACTGGTGCACAAAGTTCTGGATGTATCGCCACACTTTGTATCGTTGTGATTACGAGGGTATGTAGTAGATGAAGGTCCGAGATTCTAGTTATGTGTTGACGGATGTCATACACTGGACGGGTTAGTATAGGAGTTGTGTGAAATATTACTCCTTGTATCCGTGTACCAGATTGCATGACCAGATATTTCGGGAATTCATAGGTGGGATATCAAGTAGTGACTTATAGGACAATCTTCCTACACATGCATGATGTGAGGTTTGAATTCGACATTCAGTGGGTACGTTTGTTCACGGTCGTCCTACAGCGGTTCTCATTGTGTCTTAAAGAGTCCTTGTAGCTTGCTACGACTCGGGGACGCTTTGTATGTCGTGTGCACTGCCTTGCATAGGATGGCTACTGTAAATTTGATCCCGTGCGATCATATCCACGAAGATATCGGATGGAATCTCTATCATACATTTGTTCCGAGCAGTTCTAGCGCATACTTGGTTTGCAAGTGGTCTTAATCAGATTTGTCGACAGTCACTTTGAGGAAGCATTCTTACTATTTTGTTAGAGTGCAATTGCTAATATTCTTGTTCGGATATTCCTGCCTTCTGATTCAGCTTTACCTTCAATGTTATTCTCTGGTATAATGTGTTGTCCGTCTTCAGGATGGCTCCACCAACTCGTCAGAATCCGGGTCACGAGGGTGCTGATGTTCCGCCACCACCCCTTCCGCCTCCTCCTCCGCCACCGATTCCTCCTCCTGCAGAGGCTTGGCAAGCGGTGATGGCTGCAACAAATGCTAACACCCAAATGTTAATCCAACTGTTGCAAGAGAGGACATATCAGCAGCACGCCAATTTCAACCATGGTGGTAATAAGTTTGCATCTCTGAGTCAATTCCTGGCAAATCAGCCAAAGACCTTCACGTCGTGTGATCAGTCGTTTGACGCTGAGGACTGGATTCGGGACATGAACAAGCATTTTGAGTGCAGCAATGTCTGTCCAAAAGACTTCGTCAAGTTTGCAACATTTCAGCTCAAGGGGCACGTAGCAGTTTGGTGGCAGCAGTTGAAGGACTCCACGGGTGGCAGATTGATCAGTTGGGATGAGTTCTGCAGAGATTTCAGGTCCCACTATATCCTGTCTAGCTTTGTGGAGGAGATGCATGAGAAGTTCACACGCTTGAAGCAAGGTGGTTCCTCTGTGTACAAGTACAACGTCGCGTTCCACGAGCTGGCTTGATATGCCTTGCAGGACATTCCAGATCAGAAGAGCAAGATCTATCAGTTCAGAGGTGGTGTGAAAGAGGACTTGCAGCTGGCCCTCGCCTTGCACAATCCCGATGAGTATGATAAGTTCTATAACTTGGCTATCACGGTTGAGGCAGCTTTGCTCAGGGTGGATAATTTTAAGAAGCGTTTCAGAGAGTCCAGTTCGTCGCCCTCAACTCAGGTGGTTCCGAAGCAGCAGAAATACTGGGTGTATCCTCCTCCTCCTCGGGAGACTCAGTAGTTCAAGCAATCAGGTGGTCATGGTTCTTCCCACCCACCCAACCCAGCTTTTCAGCAGAGGTTTCAGTAGCAGAAGCAAGGGAATCCTCAGACGCAGTTCCGTTAGCCGGCAGATGTTACTTGTCACAAGTGTGGGCAGAAGGGTCACTATGCCAACAAGTGCACCTCTCAGCTGCGTCTTCCGCCCCCTCCTCCAGGGAAGCCTCCAAGCAATGCTATAGTGAAGTTCAATCCTAAGTATTCAAGAGTCAATATGGTGAATGTAGCTAAAGCAGACAACTCCTCAGACATGATTATGGGTAAACTCCTAGTTAATGAATTTCCCGCAAAGGTTTTATTTGATTCTGGTCCATCGCATTCATTCATTTCAAGGCCTTTTGTTGCAAATCATGAGATGTGTTGTGAAGAGTTGCCTAGTTCCTTAACAATGGTTTCACCGGGGTTGCAAATGAATTCTCGCTTCGTAGTTCCTGATATCACTGTCAAGATGGGTGATTATACTTTTCTGGCTTCTCCTATTGTCCTTCACAACTCTGATATTGATTTGATCCTTGGGATGGATTGGTCGGCTATGAACAAGGCGTCTATTGATTGTGAAGCTAAAGAAGTGAAGCTAACTCATTCTTCGGAGGACGTGATTATCTTCGCAACTCGTGATGACACGGTCCGTCTGTTTTCCTTGAATGAGAAGGGTGAGATCTCTCCAATTTCGCAAGTCCGAGTGGTCTGCGAATATGAAGATGTTTTTTCGGAAGAACTGACAGGAATGTCTCCGCACCGAGCAGTTGAGTTCATAATTGAGCTTGAACCGGGTACTGAGCCTATGTGCAAACGGCCGTACAAACTGGGTCCAGAAGAGCTGAAGGAGCTGAAGAAACAACTTGATGAGCAGTAGCGTCTGGGTCTGATCAAACCAAGCTCATCTCCTTGGGGCTGTGGAGTTCTTTTCGTCAAGAAGAAGGATGGTACGGAACGACCCTGTGTCGATTACCGCCCGTTGAATAAGAAGACGATTACTAACAAGTATCCAGTTCCTAACTTCAATCAGTTGTTTGAGCAATTGAAAGGAGCTAAGATCTTCTCAAAGCTTGATCTCAAGATGGGTTATCATCAGATTCGCATTCGCGAAGAGGACATTCCAAAGACTGCTTTCAGAACAAGCTTTGGCTCGTATGAGTATATAGTGATGTCTTTCGGTCTGGCCAATGCTCCACCGACCTTCTGTCGGATGATGAATTATATCTTCTCCCCATTCAAGAATGAATTCGTCTTGTTGTATCTTGATGATATTCTGGTCTTTTCGGAAACTGAGGAAGAGCATGAAGAACATCTCAGGCTTGTGCTTGATAAGCTAAGAGAGCATAAGTTCTATGCTAAGTTTTCCAAATGTGAGTTTTGGTTGAAGGAAATTATCTACCTTGGGCACATCATCTCTGTCGAGGGCATCAAAGTTGATCCGTCGAAGGTGCAGGCCATTGTTGAGTGGGAGCCTCTGCAAAATGTGAAGCAGCTTCGAAGCTTTCTCGGGCTTGCAAGCTATTGTAGAAGATTCATTGAGAATTTATCCAAGATGGCTAAGCCTCTCTCAAGTCTTCTTCCGAAGGGTGTGAAGTATGTCTGGTCTCCAGAGTGTCAGTTGGCTTTCCACTCAAAGAGAAGCTCACTTCTACTCCAGTCTTGGTTCCTCCTGATGACTCCAAACCTTATCAAGTGTTCTGCGACGCCTCTCTTCAAGGTCTTGGTGCAGTGTTGATGCAAGACAAGAAAGTGGTAGCTTATACCTCGAGGCAGTTGAAGCCAAGTGAGAAGAATTACCCCACTCATGATCTTGAGTTGGCGGCAGTGGTACATGCTCTGATGACTTGGAGACACCTCTTGTTGGAGAGAAAGGTTGAAGTGTTCACTGATCACAAGAGTCTCATGTACATCTTCACCCAGCCTAACCTCAATCTTCGGCAAACTCGTTGGGTGGAAATGCTCCAAGATTTTAATCTGAGCGTTGAGTACACTCCAGGCAAAGCTAATGTCGTGGAACATGCTTTGAGCAGGAAGGCTTACTGCAACAGTCTCATTCTGAAGCCTCTCCAGCCTGATCTTCGTGAATCTTTTAGAAAGCTCAACCTTCAGCTAGTACCTCAGGGATTTCTTGCTAATCTTCAGATTTCTCCTACCTTGGAAGACCAGGTCCGACAAGCTCAACTTCTTGATGCTATGGTGAAGAAAGTTAAGATTGGCTTGGTAAAGGGAGTTCCCAAATATAAGTGCTTCAGTGTTGATGCCAAAGATACACTGTTCTTTGAGGATCGTCTTGTCATTCTGAAAGGGGATCTCAGAAAGGTTATCATGGAAGAAGCTCATAACTCTCTTCTCATGATACATCCTGGAAGTTCCAAGATGTATCAGGATTTGAAACAGGCCTTCTGGTGGACTCGCATGAAGCGTGAGATTGCTCAGCTCATAAATGAGTGTGATGTATGTCGAAAGGTGAAAGCAGAGCATCAACGTCCAGCAGGTCTTTTGCATCCATTGCCCATTCCTGAGTGGAAGTTCGACCATATTGAGATGGATTCCATCACCGGGTTTCCGAAGTCCAAGAAGGGTAACGATGCCATCTTCGTCGTCATCGACAAGTTGAGCAAAGTAGCTCATTTCCTTCCAGTCAAGGAGTCTATCTCGGCAGCTTAGCTTGCAGAGTTGTACACTTCGAGGATAGTCTCTTTGCACGGTGTTCCAATGCTGATTTCTTTGGATCGCGGAAGCATCTTTACTTCCAAGTTCCGGGACTCATTTCAGTCTGCGATGGGTACTAAGATTCGATTCAGCACAACCTTTCATCCTCAGACTAGTGGGCAAGTTGAGAGAGTCAATCAGGTCCTCGAGGATATGCTAAGAGCCCGTGTCATTTCCTTTGGCATGAAGTGGGAAGACTGCCTACCTTTTGCTGAGTTTTCTTATAACAACAGCTATCGGGCAAGTTGAGGCAAAGCTCCGTTTGAGATTCTCTATGGCAGGAAGTGTCGTACCCCGCTCAACTGGTGAGAGACTGGCGAGCATCAGATTCTTGGGAATGACTCGATTGAAGAAGCAGAAGAGATGTGTCGTGTCATTCGGGAAAATCTCAAAGAAGCACAGTCCCGTCAGAAGAGCTACTATGATAGCAAGCATCGTGACATGTCTTATGAGCTCGATGACTTCGCCTATCTCAAAGTGTCTCCTATGAAGGGCACTCAGCGTTTTGACATCAAAGGCAAGCTTGCTCCTTGTTTTGTTGGGCCTTTCAGAATTGTTGGCAAGGGAGGCGACCTTGCTTATCAACTAGAGCTCCCTTCAAACTTCGCAAATGTGCATGACGTGTTCCATGTCTCTCAGCTCCAGAGATGCTTTAAGAGTCAAGACTCCCGAGCGCACAGTTGATCTTTAGGATATCGACCTTCACCCGACCTATCCTATCGTGATCATCCAGTTGCACTTCTTGAGTCGAATGAGTGCAAGACCCGCAATAAGTCAATCAAGTTTCGCAAGGTGCAGTGGTCACATCATTCCGATAAAGAGGCCACTTGGGAGCACGAGGATCACCTCCGTTCCAAATTTCCAGAGTTCTTTTAGTCCTAGATCTCGGGTCGAGATCTTTTTGTAGTGTGGGAGAGTTTGTAATGCCCCAGATGTAACCCTTGCCATATTTGGAACCCTTTCCTATTTTGGAACCATGTTTTTAATGCTATAGGAGTTATCATTTCACGTGGCTTTGTTTTGTGTCCCCATCTTGCATCATGGCATTCATTGCGCTCATGACAATCCCATTGTGATTTTGTTGTTGTTTGATCCATGAGGAATGCTAGTGTGCTTGTGTATGGTGTGATGGTGTTTTCAAACTAGGTTGCTTTCAAACTAGGTTTCAGAAACCCCTTCTCTATTATTATTTGAGCTCATGTATTTACTTGTTTAAAACCTGTTTTAAAAATGTTCATCTTTTAGGGTGTTATCTTGTGATTGAGGGGTATTGTCTTGGGGTTTTGAAACCTAAGCCATATAGGGGTTTTCCCAACAAAACAGCATATTAAATTCAGTTTTGAATTTAATTTAGTTGCTCCAAAAATCTGGTTTCTATTTTTGTTAAATAGGGCATAATTCCCTTATGCCCTAGGTATTTTTATTTATTTTTTCTTCTAACCCCTGTGTGGTTGTGTGCATTTTTATTTGAGGGTGTTATTTTAAAAATAGGAAGCCTTTTCTTTTTCTTTTCTCTATTATCAGGCGCAAGTGGGTTGGCTCCCTCCTTCCCCCTCGCACATCTCCCTCTTTCCAAGCGCGCAACCCACCCCACGACCGTCTCCCTCCTCGGGTTGTCGTCAGTGTTTACGACCAAAGCTCCACCGCCGATCCTTCCCCCCCTAAGGCCATTTAAGCAGCCTCCTAAGGCCATTTAAGCAGCCAGGCACCCTCCTCGCAACCCTAGGGCTCCATTTTCCTCCTCCTCTCCTCTCTGGCGCCGTCAGGGGCGCTCCCGAGCAGCTCCACCGCCATGGCCGGCTCCTGTTGAGCTCGTCGCCGGCAGATCGGCGCCTCGGCTTCTTCCCCGACCGGACCAGGAGCACGCGGTGGCCACAGGATGTAACACCCTGTGTTTAGCTCTCCTGACTAATTAACTTATTTCAAAAATTAGGACCAATTAATTTTTTATGTAAATGCTTGTGATGCTTGAACTGACTATTGTTTGCCTGCTTGCTTGAATGCATGTGATTGCTCCCCAATAATTCTTGCCATCCTCCAACTCACCTCTTTAGCCCATGTTCTCCTGCCTAATAATCATGCCATGTGTTTAGGACCAATCTCTATTTTTACCAAATAATATCTTCCCACCAAAGGCATTTCTTTGAATTAAACTTTCAAACCCGTGAGATGAGATTTGTACTACAAGTCCTCCAATTGGGGAACTTATTTTGCACCAATTATTTTATTTAAAACCTTTTATCAAAATGTCTTCCAAAAACCACAATATTATTATTTTAATAGTTATTTTATTATTTTATTTAAATGCCTTTCTGTGAGGCCAAAAATGGTCTCTTATGAAGGAAAGTTATTTTTATTGCTTTAAAAATAATTAAGAAAATTTAGGGAAACTCAGTGGATATATTTATTCCATATATATGAGTTTCAACACATGGTCATGTTCAAAATATTGGGCAAACCCCTCCAAAACCATTCCTGCCTATTTCAAGCTTTTGAAATATTTCTATAAGAAATATTCTCAATAAACTCCATTAAAATTCCAGCATGTCACCTACGATATGCTTGATGATCTTGCCAAGTTTTAACTTAATCCAAGTTGATTTGGCTCCCCTAATTATTCTAAGACCCTATGTGTCGAGATTCAAATTTGAGCAACTCTACAATGTGAAGTGTCTCCTATTGTGCTCAAATTTGGTGGACATGTTCTAATACTCTAATAAGGCATCCACACCAAGTGGTACATCAAGGAGAATAGAAGAACTTGTCCTAAGACCCTCAAAACCCTCTTTGTTGATTTCTGACTTTGGTAAACTTTGCATTATAAAGTTTCTCCAATTAACCTCAAACTTTTTGTGCATGCCTTAATGCTCAAATAATGCCCCTACACCAAATATTGGATTTGTGGGGATTGACTTGAATAGGGTTGTAAGCAGAAAACCATTTCTGCCCATTTCAGGGGATTTCCAAGTCTACATTGGAAAACTTCTCGAGCAAATCCCAAATTTTGTGTGCAAGCTTATTTTCATCTATTATTTGATCCTGTTAAGTATCATAGCCATTGGGATCCATATGGTAGCCCAACCACAGATCAAACACCTTGTGTGCACTCACTAAATTTGCGTCTTTGATCCCTTCCACTTTTACCCTTGAGCTCAACTTTTCACCACAGCCTCACATAGTTACATTTTACCTCCAGTAACATTTCCATGGCCACTGGTCAATTATTGGAGAAGGATCCTATGTAACTACTTCTCATTTTCACCCTTGGCAGCACTGTTTTACTTCTCTTCCCATACTTCTGCTTAAGCTAATACCCCCAATTCTTTCTAGAGCCTCTCTAGTGTGTCAATGCTTCATTTCAAACCAAGAGATGGCATGCTCATGTGGAGAAAATGAGTAGCACATCTACAAGTTCATTTCTGGATGAAACATAGCTTTGTACAGCAAGTACTAGCTACACCCCTCTACTTGATCTCAAATTGGGCATTATTGTAGTCCTCTCATAGATAACACTGCCAGACATAATGTTTTCCCAAGACTCCCCATTTGAGACCCACTCTCCTTAACTCTAAGTTTGTTGTTGCAAACTTAACAGCAGTCAAACTCCATTCAAAACTGGTCCTCTTGGGTTCAAACTCCACCAGTGCTTCGTGGCACGCATGCCTTGCATGTTTGACACCTTGGCCTGGCCAAGGGGTGGCCAGGACACCAAGTGGGGTGGTGACCACCACCCTGACCTGCAATTAGAGAGTTGTGCACCTTAACCTTGCCCCACAGCCTGAACCTCGCAGCCAAACCTTCTCCCCTCTTGTGTTAGAGCTTTATTTTGACCGTTCAAACCGCTCCCCATCATCAGCAAGCTTCCAAGCTTCCTCAGGCACGCGTGGCATCCATGCACCAGGGAGCTCCAAGAGCTCATAGCTTTCTCTCCTCTTCCCCTCTCCATATGGCTCCCCCAAGCGCCCTAAGCCTCCAGGACCCTCTCCCTCTCTCCCTGGAACCACCCTGGAGCCCCCTTCTCCCTCCCGAGCTCTCCTTCCCTCCTTTTCTTCCATGGCCGACATGGCCACTTCGGCCATGCTCATGACCGGGCTCTCTAGCCCCCTACCTCTCCCTAGAGCCTCACCCAGAATTCCCCCAAGCCTGTATCTCCCATCCCCTTCCTTCCTCCTTCCACCAGGTGGTCGGGGCTTCTCTCCCCACGGCTACCGTCGCCGCCCTCAACCGCTGCCAAGGCCCCCTCTCTCCGCGGTTCCCCTGCGGGAACGAGACACCGAGGTCTATGCGGCTCGTTGCCCCGAGCGTGCTGCTAGCCGGAGCATCGCGGGAGGTGGCAGGGGCAGCCAGATCGGTGTCGGCACCCGCGCAGCCCCGCCTCCCGTGCCCTCCTCTGTGCTGAGGCGGGAGGAGGAAGAAGCGCCTACACGCGGGCCCCATATTTCCCCGGGCCCACCTATCAGCCTAAGAGGCATCTGCGCGACCCCGTTGTCAGGTTAAGTGAAGGCGCCCTGGCGCTTTACGCCTTCATCCAGCCGAAGGCGTATTCTCGTGAATACGCCTCCTGCATGGCCGGCTGTCCCAAGCCGAGCTGCTGGGCCAGCCCATCTACCTAGCTGCCGCCCTGAGCGCAGTTTAACTCCCTGGGTCAGCCCTATGTCTTCTCTTTATTTATAAACTTCAAAAATCCGTATTAAAATCTTTCTAACTCGAAATTGTTTGATTCAAACTCCTGCAGGTTCCTAAAATTCAGGGCTATCAAAATATGTGCCTTGCACATTTTTCCAGAGCAACTTTCTGTGGTGTGTTTATTAAAATCCAAATCTGGATATAAACGTCCCACCTTTCAAAATTCCTATAGGTTGCAAATCAACTCCAAATGGAGTGATTCCAATTCCTAGGGCCTTCTAAAATCATTACCTATTTTTAGAACCTTGGTCAACCTTTTTTTCAGGCTTGTTCTGTTGTATAAAATAAATAGCTTCCTATTTCTATTTATTCCACATTAGAAATTCCTAGAATATTCATGTAAAACTCCAAATCCAGTGAATCAACTTCCTAAATATTTCTAAAATCATGCTCTGTTTATTGAGTGCCCCCACTCATTTTTAAGAGAATGATTTCTGTAAGCTTCTTCAGTAATGACCTATTGCTCTTTCCATCCATTAAAAAATCCTTGATGATTCAAATCTCCTATGGAAAGCTTCACGTATTTTTCTTATGACTAGAGAGGTCCAAGAAAAATAAAACTTCTATTTATAGGACACTTTTTTTCTACTTGCTGTGTGGCTTACTGTAGTTGTTTCTCACGATAGTTGACGGGTAGACAAAGTATTCGGAGTTGGAGCGGAAGACCTCGAAGACCCCGAGGACTTACGTGAGCAAGGCAAGCAGCCCTTTGACCATGACTGAGTATATGTTACTTTGCATGTTAAAATAGCAAGTATTCCCGTTGCATATGATCGTAAGTGTCGGTAATCATTTGACATGATTTTACCGAAGCCTCCCCCGGAGCACATGCATTGAGCTTGACTCTACCCCTTGAGGGTCATGCTAATACCATGTTGACTAGTAAAGATAGAACTAGTATTATCATCAGCATGATGTTGACATAAATTAAGAGTTTACTAAAACCCCGTCGGGTGCCACTAATGCCTGAGGATGATGATGAGTTAGGTGGTCATTTTCGGTGAAGTGATGCACCCAGTATTTGTGTGAGTATGGTTTCGGAAACGGGATTAGATTTATGATGTGTCGACTGTCCCAACCTTACCAGTACGACCACGTTACCCCTCATGGATCGGGGCTATGTTAATTACTCTGGTCGGTGCTAGCAAAGAGCCACATTACTAGTGGCGGGGGTGATGTGTGGTCACTCTCGTGATGGGGTCGTGCCAGGTAGGACGACTATGCTATTTTTATGAGTTCCAGTCACACCGTTGGTCCCCGCATGGTTGGTACTGTCCAGAGTTGGTGCTCGTAAGCCGTAAAACATGTGGGATGGGTACCAATCGAATGGACCTCTTTGTCTAGTATCGTCAGGGGAAAGGCATTGATTGGGTACTTACCTCAGGTATGTGATATACCGCGAGTCGTGGATGACACGGAAGTTTCCCGGATCTCGTGGGTCCAGCGTACTACATCTGCAGAGTGTAAACTATTCAAATAGCCATGTCCACGGTCAAGGACAGTTGGGTAATCCTACTTAAACTACGTCTAGTTACTTCCGCATAAACCAAGTGTGAGTGTGTGTGGTGTGGAAAAAGGTGTTGCTATGATAGAAATGATATGACCAAGTTCAGTGACTTGGCATATAGGGAGAACCCGGATGGTTCAGCCCTCGATAGATATATTGATATGTGTAACATGTTCTTCAAAAGTACTTCTTTAAATTGATGCATATTCATGATCATTCCACCAAGATGAGTGTAATGCCCCAAGTGTAGAACCTACCCTTTTTGGACCTACTTCATGTGGGACCACATTGTCAGAGATTATGATGTTAAGTTGGTTCCATGATTTCATGTGTGTTCCTTGCTATTTCCTTCTCATGCATGCAAGCATAGCATATCATTGCATGCCCATGTGCTCTTGTTGTTGCAAAGTGGCCATTGGATTACATGTGGTATTTGTGGTCATGATGTTGGAGGTGATCTTGTGATAACATGTGATGATGGTGTGTAGAAATAGTGGTAGCTTGGGATTCAAAGCTCTTTGCAAATTTCAAACCCTTTCCCTTTCCTATTTTCTTTTGTTACAAATTCCATCTTTACAAGAGCTTTTTTTAAAATGTCTTGTATTTAGAGCTTATTGTGGGGATGATGATGTGATGATGTGGAGTTTTTATAGTGGTCTTGAGGGTGTTTAAAAAATCACAAAACAGTATACTTAGTGATGTTTTGTATTTATTTAAATGCCCTATAAATTCCTTTTGCATTTTATTTTTTAAAGCTTAGGTATTTTTAGGCCCAGGGACATTTTATGTTTTGATTTTTATTTCAACAGTAGTCCTGGGATTTTGTTTTCTTTCTCTGGTTTTGTTACCTAATTAGAGTATCTCGAGGGCTGCTTTTCTTTTTTTCCCCTTCTCTGGTGGGCTCCCTCCCACCAAGAGAGGCCCAGTTTCTCTCCTGGGCCAATACCCCTTCGCTACAGCAGCCCAGCACCGTCCCTCTTCCTCCTCCCGTCGACGTCATGCTGTACGACTCCACCTCCTCCACAGATTCGCCATGGCATGATCCTATGGCTCCAGCGCCTCCCCCGAGGTAATATAAGAGGAAGGGAACCCTCCTCCTTCCCCTAGGGTTCCCTCTCCTTCTCCCCAGCGCCGCCACCTCCCTCCTTTTCTCTCTTCTCCCCGCAGGTAAGGCCTGTAGTCTAGCAGAGAGAGAGAGGGTGGAGCTCGCCGCGTCTACCCCGCATACGTCGCCGTCCTGCGAGTCCGCCATGTCCAGGGGCTCGGGGGTGCACCCCGCGCTCCATTCCCGCCATCGCTGAGGACGAGGAGTGTCCTCACCGACGAGCACGAGCCCGTCTACGGCTCGGCCCCGGTGGTCTCTCCGTCCTGCTTCGGTTCGACAGGGCAGGAACTTCCCCGAGCACCTTCTTCCTCTCCGGTGTTCCTCCTCCTCCGATCAGTGCCTCCTTCCGTTCCCTAGGTGAGCCGGTCCTCTTCCTCCCTTCCCCCTCGGTCTAGATCCGCCGTGGCCCTCCTCGTATCTCGCTGTTCGCGGTAGCCAGTAGGAGAGAGTAGTCGTGCTCGTGGTGTGGTGCAGTAGACGCCGGCTGTGTGTGCATGTTGGGTAGCAGAGGTGCCTTCCCCCTCGTGGTGCAGCGCAGTGGGCGTGTAGGTGGCTCCCTTCATGGGCAGCAGCAGCAGCGTTCTGCCCGACGTCCTCCCTGACGCGACGTGCAGAGCGCAGGCTCAGGGTCCCATACTAGCTTAGCCGCGGTTCCCCCGTGTTCTAACAGTTGACTATGTGTAGCGTAGTGGTCGGAACCTTGGGCTTACTAACAGCAGGTCGTGGGTTCGACCCAGGGAGAAAACCCTCCCCTTTTTGTTGTTTTCGTCGGCTCAGTAGTAGCAGCATCAGGGCACCTTAACCTGGTTGGGCTCCCCTCTCTGTCGAGTAAACTGGAGCAGCGCAGTGGAATTGTATGTGGGTGTGGAACTAGGGGCTCTCGGGTTCGAATCCCAGAGAGCCCCTTATTCTTTTCCTGTTTCTTTCTTGCTGTTTTTTTGTTGTTTTCCCTTGCCTTGTGTGCTACTCCATGCCTAGTTCAATGGGGTTCCAATGCCTTATTTTTTTTCAACATCCCTGTTGTTTGATGGAGGTGTGAGAGAAGGCATGAATGTAGGGTTTGTGTGATGGTAGTAGTGGTGTGGATCTAGGTGCATGTGAGTTTGTGCTTGAGGTTGAGTGTGTATGCAAGTGTGTGTGTAACCCTACACCCCTACTTGTGCAATTGCACAAGCCTTGAAGTTTAAGCTTTGGTGGAAGTAGTTTGTGATGGTGTTGGATTCATGATGGGAGTGTAGCTATTGTATGTTCTAACTAGATTGAGTAGGACTAGCTTTATGTTATGCTAGAAATGTGTGTGTGTGGACCTTCCCACCTTTGCAAGTGGTGCACCTCCTCATGTTTAATATGAGATAGAGCATGTTGTGTGTGGGGGGTTGGCTTGTGATAAGCATTGGTGTTGTTGATGTGCATGACACAAACATGGGGTTCAAACCCCCATGTCACTTTGTCATTGTGCACATGAACTCATTCTATGTAGTTGTTATCTTAGAAGGGCACTTTATGGAGTTGCATATTCAGTTTTGTTGCAAGTTTGGTCTTTGATTCCATGGAATAGGTGGAGCCCAAGGGCATGAGTTTTTGTGTGTTAGTAGTAGGGGTTTTGCTCTACACCATAGTGGTGTCAATTACCTCTTGGTGTTATGTGTGTGCAAACTATGCCTAGACAAAGTGGGCATGTGGCTGGAAAAATTCCAGATTAGTGAACTCTGAAATTTAACAAAGTCTGGGATTCTGGAAACATTTTCTTCCCCTATAGATGAGGATGTGCTGGTCATTCTGTTGAGAACTGGCCTTAGATCAGTGCTAGGATTTTTAACCTGATGTGTTTGTGAAGCTCCCTGTCAATTTTCAAGTCATTTGGTGTCCAGTAAGTTTTGTTTTGATTGCTGTCATAAAGCTTCAGAACAGAGACAGAAACTCAGGTGCAGGAATTTTCACTAAGTCCCTGAGATCTTATGGTTTTGAGAAAGTTTGTGGCCTTGTATCTTCTAGAGTTTAATTCCTTTTGCTGTGATTCTTGCTGGTGCTTGTAGTGATCTTGTTTGGCAACAGCCACATATATTATTTGTCATGTTTGGAGGCCTCTAGCTATGTTGCATGTAGCTCCCAAATAGCTAAGATGCAGATTATGGCAGATTATGTAGTTTTGTCATTTTGATCAATGTGTGTGCTTAATTGATGTGGTGGTGTTCTTTCTTGCTCAAATTCATTCATGTTGGTATGATACATGTCTTGGCAACCTGGGAACACCAGATTTGTGCCAATTGTGAGTGTGGTGTTGAATCTTTCACGTAGAGCTTCATATCTTGTTCCGTTGTTTCCCGTTGATCCGTAGCTCCGTTTGCAATGTTCTTTATATGGTTTTGCACCGTTTTCACGAGCCGCATCTGTTCATTTCATTCTAATGCATGTCAAAATAGCTTAGTGTTCAGTTCTGTACAGAAACTTGCAGTAGTTTATTTTGCTTGTGCTAGTGATAGAATAGTGGTGCATGTTCAAATTTCATGTGATGCATCATGTGATTGTTCCATATTGTGGTGCTGCTGTTCATTGGCTGTTATTTTTATTTTGGGTAGCACCGGGATCGGAGAACGAATACGTGGAGTCAGGAGAGTACATGCAGGACGAACCAGAACCATTCCAAGCTGAGGATATCACAGGCAAGATGATATGACCTTGATTCCATTTCTAGACTTGTTATGCTAGTTTCGTTTCCATGTCATATTGCTCGCTGACTACCACTGAATTTAAATTGCCTCTTCATATGCCATGAGCCCAAACACCGTACCACTTCCTAGCAAACTTGTATGGCTAAGTAGGCTTGCTCAGCTACTAATGTTAGCGTTGCTAGTTGCAGGTGTTTTGACTCATGTGATGACATGAGCTTGATATCATTATATTAAATTCCGTTATTTATTTAATGCACCTATATACTTGGTAAATGACGGGAGGCCTAGCCTTTTGCCGGGTGCTTTGTTCCGTTATTGCCGCCTTAGTTACCGGTCACCGGTGTTTGATTCCATAATGATCGCTCCTAACACGTTCGGGGTTTTTATGGGGACCCCCTTGATAAATCGCGTAGTGCTAAGGCGTCTCCGGCAGGACCCAACTTTGGTTTTAATCTGCTAATCACATAATAATCTGCATAGGGAATAGCTACCCCGAGGAATTTAATCAACAACCCGGGCGAGTGCTCCTCATGAGTGTTGGCCCCACCTGAGCGATGTCCGGGGCTCCACTGGTCACCCAGAGGTTTAGCCATCCCGACGTCTAGCTCATCTGTCGTGTCCTGAGACTGAGATACGCAGCTCTTATCAGGGTCGTCGACACGATGGGAGGTCCTGCTAGCCTTGTCTTACCTTAGCGGTATATCTTGCGTATAGGAATCCCAGTGAAGCTTTGGTTTCCCCCAGAGTTGAGGTTTTCCTCTAAGGAATCCGACGAGATCACGAGATTCGTGATAGAGGATGCCTTTGCGGCCTGTGTTCGTTTCTGATGGACTAGTTGGAGCACCCCTGCAGGGTTTAATCTTTCGGAAAGTCGTGCTCGTGGTTATGTGGCAACTTGGAATATTTTGTTAACATCCGGTATTAGAGAACTTAAACATAAACTAATAAAAATGCCAACTGTGTGTGTAACCGTGACTGTCCCTTCGAAGATCTCTCTTCGATCGGGAACACGGTGGGGTTATGAATGCCGTAGGTAGGTGTTCAGGATCACTTAGTGATCAAGTAAATCCGACCGTTAGTGTAGACCACCTTCCCTTATACTTTGCGTAAGTTAGCCACTTGATCAAGCATAGGTATCTGCAGCGTGATACACTTCACCCTTACCTTACCCAATAACATGACTAGTTCTGGCACCAAGGTGTTAGATTGCTGAGTTCCCGTGGCTCACAGATTCCTCCGAAACTCCCAGCAGGTATAGGTACCCCAGCGACAGATGATCCCGACGGCACCCAGCTGGCGTGGCAGTACGACGAGGAGACAGACCGCCTTTACGTGAACTATCCAGAGGACTGAGGCGTGGTCGTGATCGTGGGCCTGCAGCAGGGTAGCATAGCATTTTCCATGTTTTGTAGTCCGTATCGGAACTACCTTGATTGTATCTGTGTTGTACTCTGAGTTTAATAAGAAGACAGTTGAATCCTGAATTGTCTACTTTTATTATTATAGTGCTATGTTACTTGCTTGCGAAACGCTTAGATGCGCTTCTTTCCTATTCGGGGGCCTCGACCCCCAGATCGGAAAGGACCGCATCTTGGTCGTTACAAGTTGGTAATCAGAGCCTTACGACCATAAGAGCCTTTGTGTGATCGTATCTGGCCGAGTCGAGTCTAGAAAATGTTTTGAGTCTTAGTTATATCTGAGAGTAGGTTTCTTTTTTCTCCTCTTCTTTGCTCTGGTGAGGTTCCCATATTAGGAAATCTTTAACTCTACTCCTTTTCTAGCTCAAAATTTTTTTAGGATCACGCGGGTATTTGTGAAATCTATATGATTTCGATGTGACGGAATCATGTCCTGGTGCCTCCTATCTGCTCTAAGTATCAGGGGAGTTGAGCTCCAGGGATTATCGCGCACATCGCCATCATTCAGAATTCTGAGTATCTAAGAACGGAGGGTGTTCGTTATTGCTTCAATACGGGTAGTGGTGAGATAACCCCGATGTCCCCAGTACTGGTGTAGATTGTTAGGGGGTATTACCACACTTTGTATCGTTGTGATCACGAGGATCTGTTGTAGATGAAGGTCCGAGATGTTGGTCGTGTGTTGAAGGATGTGATACAGGTGACGGGTTAGTTTAGGAGTTGTGTGAAATACTCCTTGTATCCGTGTGCCTGATTGCATGACCAGTTATTTCGGGAATTCATAGGTGGGAATTCAAGTAGTTACTTATAGGACAATCTTCCAACAAATGCTTGATGTTAGGTTGGGGTTCGACATCTAGTGGATTCGTTTGTTCACGGTCGACTTAAAGCGGTAAACGTTGTGTCTTAAAGAGTCCTTGTAGCTTGCTACGACTCGGGGACGCTTCGTATGTCGGGTGCACTGCCTTGCACTTGATGGCTACTGTAAAATCGAGCCCGTGCGATCCTGTCCATGAAAATATCGGACGAAATCTTTCTCATGAGTTTGTTTTGGCTAATTGCAAGCCGCACCCTTTGTTTTATTGAACTAGGTGGGATATCTAGTGGTATCTTATAGGACTATCTTCCTACAGACGCTTGATTGAGGTTTGGGAAATCTCGATCATATGTTTGTTCCGAGCAGCTCTAGCTCACACTTGGTTACAGTGGTCCTTATCGGAATTTTGTCATCTGTTACTTTGAGGATGCACTCTTGCTATGTTGTTCGAGTGCAATGCTAAATTCTATTCAGATATCCTGTCTTTTGATTCAGCAATATCTTCAATTATTCTGTGGACTAATATGTTGTCCGTCTTCAGGATGGCTCCACCAACTCGTTAGACCCCAGCGCGTGAGGATATGCCGCCTCCACCTTCTCCTCCACCGCCGCCGCCGCCTCCTCCTGCAGAGGCCTGGCAGGCGATGATGGCAGCTACTAATGCAAACACTCAGATGCTGTTGTAGTTGATCCAGGAGAGAGCCAATCATCAGCAGGGCAATTTTCAGCAGGGTGGCAATCACTTCGCCAGTTTGAGTCAGTTCCTGTCAAACCAGCCTAAGACGTTCACTTCTTGCGACCAGCCGTTTGACGCGGAAGATTGGATCCGTGATATGAACAAGCATTTTGAGTGTAGAAATGTGCGTCCGGAGGACTATGTCAAGTTTGCAACATTCCAGTTGAAGGGGCAGGCTTCTATTTGGTGGCAGCAGCTTAAGGACTCCAGAGGTGGCAGGGTGATGACTTGGGACGAGTTTTGTCGTGACTTCAGGTCCCACTACATCCCTACCAGCTTTGTTGAGGAGATGCGTGAGAAGTTCAGGCGTTTGAAGCAGGGCAGCAATTCTGTGTACAAGTACAATGTTGAGTTCCACGAGCTAGCCCGTTACGCGCTGCAGGATGTTCCGGATTAGAAGAGCAAGATTTACCAGTTCAGGGGTGGCTTGAAGGAGGATTTGCAGTTAGCACTTGCTTTGCACGATCCTGAGGAGTTTGAAAAATTCTACAACTTAGATCTCCGAGCAGAGGCAGCCTTGCTCAGGGTGGAGAACTCCAAGAAGCGTTTCAGAGATTCCAGCTCTTCCTCGACTCAGGTGGTTCAGAAGCAACAGAGGTTTTGAGTTTCTCCTCCTCCTCCTCGGCACTCGCAGCAGCCAAAGCACTCAGGTGGACGTGGTTCTTCCCGCCCACCCAACCCTGGCTTCCAGCAGAGATACCAGCATCAGAAGCAAGGGCCTCCTCAGATTCAGTTACGGCAGCCAGCAGATGTCACTTGTCACAAATGTGGGCAGAAGGGTCACTATGCCAACAAATGCACTTCTCAGCTCCGTCTGCCGCCTCCTCCTCCAGGCAAACCTCCTAGCAATGCTCTTGTTAAGTTCAACCCCAGATCAGCTTGAGTCAACATGGTGAATGCAGCTGAGGCAGAAAATTCATCATATGTGATCATGGGTAATCTCTCAATCAATGATTTTCCTGCTAAAGTCTTGTTCGATTCTGGTGCTTCGCATTGCTTTATGTCAAAGTCATTTTTCTTCAAGCACGATTTTCCCTCGACAAGTTTGCATAGACCTTTGGGTGTTGTTTCTCCGGCTGCTCAGATGAGGTCAAATTGTAGACTTCCCGATGCTTCTATCAAGATGGGCAATTATTCTTTTCTGGCGTCTCCGTATGTCTTGGGCAATTCCGACATCGATTTGATCCTTGGTATGGACTGGTTGGCCATGAACAAGGCATCAATTGATTGTGAAGCTAAAGAAGTGAAACTTACCCACTCTTCGGAGGATGTGATTATATCCGCGGCGTGCGATGACACAATCCGCTTGTTCTCCTTGAATGAAAAGGGTGAGATCACTCCCATTGAGCAAGTTCCAGTAGTCTGCGAATATCAAGACGTGTTTCCTGAAGAGCTGCCAGGCATGCCTCCACACCGCGAAGTGGAGTTCGTCATTGAGCTTGAGCCAGGCACAGAGCCAGTGTGCAAACGGCCGTACAAGCTGGGTCCAGAAGAGTTGAAGGAACTCAAGAAGCAACTCGATGAGCAGGAGCGTTTGGGTTTGATCAGACCAAGCTCGTCTCCGTGGGGATGTGGTGTTCTGTTTGTCAAGAAGAAGGATGGTTCGGACCGGCTGTGTGTCGATTACCGCCCATTGAACAAGAAGACAATCAAGAACAAATATCCACTTCCGAACATAAATGAGTTGTTCGAACAGTTGAAAGGTGCTGAAGTATTCTCCAAGCTTGATCTCAGAATGGGCTATCATCAGATTCGCATTCGTGAGGAAGACATTCCGAAGACGGCATTCAGGACCAGTTTTGGCTCGTATGAGTATACGGTCATGTCTTTTTGGTCTAGCTAATGCTCTTCTGACTTTTTGCCGATTGATGAACTATATTTTCTCACCATTCAAGAATGAGTTTGTCTTGCTCTATCTCGACGACATTCTGGTCTTTTCTGAGGATGAGGAAGAACATGAGAAACATCTCATGTTGGTGCTTGATAAATTGAGAGAATACAAGTTGTATGCCAAGTTTTCCAAGTGCGAGTTCTGGCTGAAAGAAGTGGTTTATCTTGGGCATATTATCTCTGCCGAGGGCATTAAGGTTGACCCGTCCAAGGTTCAAGCCATTGTTGAATGGGAACCTCCGCAGAATGTGAAGCAGCTTCGAAGCTTTCTCGGTCTTGCCGGATATTGCAGAAGATTCGTTGAGAACTTCTCCAAAATCGCCAAGCCGCTCTCTAGTCTTCTTCAGAAGGGTATCAAGTATGTTTGGTCTCCAGAGTGTCAGCTGGCTTTCGATACACTCAAAGAGAAGCTCACCTCCACTCCGGTATTGGCTCCTCCGGATGATTCCAAGCCGTACCAGGTCTTTGTGATGCTTCTCTCCAGGGTTTCGGTGCAGTCTTGATGCAAGATAGGAAGGTGGTTGCTTATACCTCCAGGCAGCTGAAGCCAGCGGAGAAGAACTATCCTGTGCACGATCTCGAGCTAGGAGCTGTTGTGCACGCCTTGATGACTTGGAGACATCTCTTGTTGGAACGTAAGGTTGAAGTTTTCACCGATCACAAGAGCCTCAAGTATATCTTCACTCAGCCTAACTTGAATCTTCGGCAAACACGTTGGGTGGAAATGCTCCAGGATTTTAATCCGAGTGTTGAGTACACGCCAGGCAAGGCAAATGTTGTGGCAGATGCATTGAGCAGGAAGGCATATTGCAACAGTCTGATTCTGCAACCTCTCCAGCCGGGTCTTTCTGAGTCTTTCAGGAAGCTCAATCTTCAGCTCGTTCCTCAGGGTTTTCTTGCGAACCTTCAGATCTCTCCTACCTTGGAATATTAGGTCAGAGCAGCTCAGCTACTTGACGCTATAGTGAAGAAGGTCAAGATTGGTGTGGGAAAGAATCTTCCCAAGTATAAGTGTTTCACTGTTGATGCCAGGGACACTTTGTTTTTCGAGGACCGCCTTGTCGTCCCGAAAGGTGATCTCAGGAAGGTGATCATGGAAGAAGCTCATAACTCTCTGCTCTCTATTCATCCTGGAAGTTCCAAAATGTACCATGACTTGAAGCAGACTTTCTGGTGGACCCGTATGAAACATGAAATTGCACAATTCGTAAACGAGTGTGATGTATGTCGAAGGGTGAAAGCAGAACATCAAAGACCAGCGGGCCTCTTGGAGCCTTTGCCGATTCCCGAGTGGAAGTTCGATCACATTGAGATGGACTTCGTCACAGGGTTTCCGAAGTCCAAGAAGGGCAATGATGCTATCTTCGTCGTCATCGACAAATTGAGTGAAGTGGCGCATTTCCTTCCAGTCAAGGAGTCCATTTCAGCAGCTCAGCTGGCAGAGTTGTACACCTCCAGGATCGTCTCGTTGCACGGTGTACCTATGATGATCTCGTCAGATCGCGGAAGTATCTTCACTTCCAAGTTCTGGGACTCCTGTCAGTCTGCTATGGGCACAAAGATCCGCTTCAGCACAGCGTTCCATCCTCAGACTAGTGGTCAAGTGGAGAGAGTGAATCAAGTTCTTGAGGATATGTTGAGAGCCTGTGTTATCTCTTTTGGCATGAAGTGGGAGGATTGTCTGCCTTTTGCGGAGTTCTCGTATAACAACAGTTATCAAGCTAGTTCTGGCAAGGCTCCGTTTGAAATTCTCTATGGCACGAAGTGTCGTACTCCGCTCAACTGGTCCGAGACAGGCGAGCGTCAGATCCTTGGCAATGATATGATAGAACAAGCTGAGGAGATGTGTCAGATCATTCGTGACAACCTCAGAGCAGCTCAGTCCCGTCAGAAGAGCTATTACGATAGCAAGCACCGTGACATGTCGTATGAGCTTGATGATTTTGTCTATCTCAAGGTGTCACCTATGAAGGGTATGCAGCGCTTTGGCCTCAAAGGCAAGCTTGCGCCTCGTTTCGTTGGTCCGTTCAGAGTGGTTGGCAAGAGGGGTGACCTTGCATACCAGCTCGAGCTACCGTCAACCTTTGCAAATGTCTATGATGTGTTCCATGTTTCTCAGCTTCGGAGGTGTTTCAAGAACCCCGAGCGCACTGTGCATCTTCAAGATATCGACCTTCAGCCTGATCTTTCTTATTGTGAGCATCCAGTTGCGGTTCTCGAGGCGACTAAGCGCAAGACCCGTAACAAGACTGTCAAGTTTCTCAAAGTGCAGTGGTCACACCATTCCGATAAAGAGGCTACGTGGGAACGCGAGGATCACCTCCGTTCCGAATTTCCCGAGTTCTTTCAGTCTTAGATCTCGAGGTCGAGATCTTCTTTGTAGTGTGGAAGAGTTTGTAATGCCCCAAGTGTAGAACCTACCCTTTTTGGACCTACTTCATGTGGGACCACATTGTCAGAGATTATGATGTTAAGTTGGTTCCATGATTTCATGTGTGTTCCTTGCTATTTCCTTCTCATGCATGCATGCATAGCATATCATTGCATGCCCATGTGCTCTTGTTGTTGCAAAGTGGCCATTGGGTTACATGTGGTATTTGTGGTCATGATGTTGGAGGTGATCTTGTGATAACATGTGATGATGGTGTGTAGAAATAGTGGTAGCTTGGGATTCCAAAGCTCTTTACAAATTTCAAACCCTTTCCCTTTCCTATTTTCTTTTGTTAAAAATTCCATCTTTACAAGAGCTCTTTTAAAATGTCTTGTATTTAGAGGTTATTGTGGGGATGATAATGTGATGATGTGGAGTTTTTATTGTGGTCTTGAGGGTGTTTAAAAAATCACAAAACAGTATACTTAGTGCTGTTTTGTATTTATTTAAATGCCCTATAAATTCCTTTTGCATTTTATTTTTTAAAGCTTAGGTATTTTTAGGCCCAAGGACATTTTATGTTTTGATTTTTATTTCAGCAGTAGTCCTGGGATTTTTTTTTCTTTCTCTGGTTTTGTTACCTAATTAGAATATCTCCACGGCTGCTTTTCTTTTTTTCCCTTCTCTGGTGGGCTCCCTCCCACCAAGAGAGGCCCAGTTTCTCTCCTGGGCCAATACCCCTTCGCTGCAGCAGCCCAGCGCCGTCCCTCTTCCTCCTCCCGTCGACGTCATGTTGTACGACTCCACCTCCTCCACAGATTCGTCATGGCATGATCCTGTGGCTCCAGCGCCTCCCCCGAGGTAATATAAGAGGAAGGGAACCCTCCTCCTTCCCCTAGGGTTCCCTCTCCTTCTCCCCAGCGCCGCCACCTCCCTCCTTTTCTCTCTTCCTCCCCGCAGGTAAGGCTTGTAGTCTAGCATCAGAGAGAGAGAGAGGGTGGAGCTCGCCGCGTCTACCCCGCGTACGTCGCCGTCCGGTGAGTCCGCCATGTCCAGGGGCTCGGGGGTGCACCCCGCGCTCCATTCCCGCCGTCGTTGAGGACGAGGAGCGTCCTCACCGACGAGCACGAGCCCGTCTACGGCTCGGCCCCGGTGGTCTCTCCGTCCTGCTTCGGTTCGACAGGGCAGGAACTTCCCCGAGCACCTTCTTCCTCTCCGGTCTTCCTCCTCCTCCGATCGGTGCCTCCTTCCGTTCCCTAGGTGAGCCGGTCCTCTTCCTCCCTTCCCCTCGGTCTAGATCCGCCGTGGCCCTCCTCGTATCTCGCTGTTCGCGGTAGCCAGCAGGAGAGAGTAGTCGTGCTCGTGGTGTGGTGCAGTAGACGCCGGCTGTGTGTCCATGTTGGGTAGCAGAGGTGCCTTCCCCCTCGTGGTGCAGTGCAGTGGGCGTGTAGGTGGCTCCCTTCATGGGCAGCAGCAGCAGCGTTCTGCCCGACGTCCTCCCTGACGCCGGCGTACAGAGCGCAGGCTCAGGGGCCCATACTAGCTTAGCCGCGGTTCTCCCGTGTTCTAACAGTTGACTATCTGTAGCGCAGTGGTCGGAACCTTGGGCTTACTAACAGCAGGTCGTGGGTTCGACCCAGGGAGAAAACCCTCCCCTTTTTGTTGTTTTCGTCGACTCAGTAGTAGCAGCATCAGGGCACCTTAAACTGGTTGGGCTCCCCTCTCTGTCGAGTAAACTGGAGCAGCGCAGTGGAATTGTATGTGGGTGTGGAAACAGGGGCTCTGGGGTTCGAATCCCACAGAGCCCCTAATTCTTTTCCTGTTTCTTTCTTGTTGTTTTTTTGTTGTTTTCCCTTGCCTTGTGTGCTACTCCATGCCTAGTTCAATGGGGTTCCAATGCCTTATCTTTTTCAACATCCCTGTGTTTTTGATGGAGGTGTGAGAGAAGGCATGAATGTAGGGTTTGTGTGATGGTAGTAGTGATGTGGATCTAGGTGCATGTGAATTTGTGCTTGAGGTTGAGTGTGAGTGCAAGTGTGTGTGTAACCCTACACCCCTACTTGTGCAATTGCACAAGCCTTGAAGTTTAAGCTTTGGTGGAAGTAGTTTGTGATGGTGTTGGATTCATGATGGGAGTGTAGCTATTGTATGTTCTAACTAGATTGAGTAGGACTAGCTTTATGTTATGCTAGAAATGTGTGTGTGTGTGTGTGTGTGTGGACCTTCCCACCTTTGCAAGTGGTGCACCTCCTCATGTTTAATATGAGAGAGAGCATGTTGTGTGTGTGGGGTTGGCTTGTGATAAGCATTGGTGTTGTTGATGTGCATGACACAAACATCGGGTTCAAACCCCCATGTCACTTTGTCATTGTGCACATGAACTCATTCTATGTAGTTTTTATCTTAGAAGGGCACTTTATGGAGTTGCATATTCAGTTTTGTTGCAAGTTTGGTCTTTGATTCCATGGAATAGGTGGAGCCCAAGGGCATGAGTTTTTGTGTGTTAGTAGTAGGGGTTTTGCTCTACACCATAGTGGTGTCAATTACCTCTTGGTGTTATGTGTGTGCAAACTATGCCTAGACAAAGTGGGCATGTGGCTGGAAAAAATCCAGATTAGTGAACTCTGAAATCTCACAAAGTCTGGGATTCCGGAAACATTTTCTTCCCCTATAGATGAGGATGTGCTGGTCATTCTGTTGAGAACTGGCCTTAGGTCAGTGCTAGGATTTTGAACCTGATGTGTTTTTGAAGCTCCCTGTCAATTTTCAAGTCATTTGGAGTCCCGTAGGTTTTGTTTTTATTGTTGTAAAAAAGCTTCAGAACAGAGACAGAAAGTCAGGTGCAGGAATTTTCACTAAGTCCCTGAGATCTGATGGTTTTGGGAAAGTTTGTGGCCTTGTATCTTCTAGAGTTCAATTACTTTTGTCGTGATTCTTGCTGGTGCTTGTAGTGATCTTGTTTGGAAACAGCCACATATATTATTTGTCATGTTTGGAGGCCATTAGCTATGATGCATGTAGCTCCCAAATAGCTAAGATGCAGATTATGGCAGATTATGTAGTTTTGTCATTTTGATCAATGTGTGTGCTTAATTGATGTGGTGGTGTTCTTTCTTGCTCAAATTCTTTCATGTTGGTATGATACATGTCTTGACAACCTGGGAACAGCAGATTTGTGCCAATTGTGAGTGTGGTGTTGAATCTTTCACGTAGAGCTTCATATCTTGTTCCGTTGTTTCCCGTTGATCCGTAGCTCCGTTTGCAATGTTCTTTATATGGTTTTGCACCGTTTTCACGAGCCGCATCTGTTCATGTCATTCTCATGCATGTCAAAATAGCTTAGTGTTCAGTTCTGTCCAGAAACTTGCAGTAGTTTATTTTGCTTGTGCTAGTGATAGAATAGTGGTGCATGTTCAAATTTCATCTCATGCATCATGTGAATGTTGCATATTGTGGTGCTGCTGTTCATTGGCTGTTATTTTTATGTTGGGTAGCACCGGGATCGGAGAACGAATACGTGGAGTCAGGAGAGTACGTGCAGGACGAACCAGAACCATTCCAAGCTGAGGATATCACAGGCAAGATGATATGACCTTGATTCCATTTCTAGACTTGTTATGCTAGTTTCGTTTCCATGTCGTATTGCTCGCTGCCTACCACTGAATTTAAATTGCCTCTTCATATGCCATGAGCCCAAACACCGTACTCCTTCCTAGCAAACTTGTATGGCTAAGTAGGCTTGCTCAGCTACTAATGTTAGCGTTGCTAGTTGCAGGTGTTTTGACTCATGTGATGACATGAGCTTGATATCATTATATTAAATTTTGTTATTTATTTAATGCACCTATATACTTGGTAAATGACGGGAGGCCTAGCCTTTTGTCGGGTGCTTTGTTCCGTTATTGCCGCCTTAGTTACCGGTTACCGGTGTTTGATTCCATAATGATCGCTCCTAACACGTTCGGGGTTGTTATGGGGACCCCCTTGATAAATCGTGTAGTGCTAAGGCCTGTCCGGCAGGACCCAACTTTGGTTTTAATCTGCTAATCACATAATAATCTGCATAGGGAATAGCTACCCCGAGGAATTTAATCAACAACCCGGGCGAGTGCTCCTCATGAGTGTTGGCCCCACCTGAGCGATGTCCGGGGCTCCACTGGTCACCCAGAGGTTTAGCCATCCCGACGTCTAGCTCATCTGTCGTGTCCTGAGACTGAGATACGCGGCTCTTATCAGGGTCGTCGACACGATGGGAGGTCCTGCTAGCCTTGTCTTACCTTAGCGGTATATCTTGCGTATAGGAATCCCAGTGAAGCTTTGGTTTCCCCCAGAGTTGAGGTTTTCCTCTAAGGAATCCGACGAGATCACGAGATTCGTGATAGAGGATGCCTTTGCGGCCTGTGTTCGTTTCTGATGGACTAGTTGGAGCACCCCTGCAGGGTTTAATCTTTCGGAAAGTCGTGCTCGTGGTTATGTGGCAACTTGGAATATTTTGTTAACATCCGGTATTAGAGAACTTAAACATAAACTAATAAAAATGCCAACTGTGTGTGTAACCGTGACTGTCCCTTCGAAGATCTCTCTTCGATCGGGAACACGGTGGGGTTATGAATGCCGTAGGTAGGTGTTCAGGATCACTTAGTGATCAAGTAAATCCGACCGTTAGTGTAGACCACCTTCCCTTATACTTTGCGTAAGTTAGCCACTTGATCAAGCATAGGTATCTGCAGCGTGATACACTTCACCCTTACCTTACCCAATAACATGACTAGTTCTGGCACCAAGGTGTTAGATTGCTGAGTTCCCGTGGCTCACAGATTCCTCCGAAACTCCCAGCAGGTACAGGTACCCCAGCGACAGATGATCCCGACGGCACCCAGCTGGCGTGGCAGTACGACGAGGAGACACACCGCCTTTACGTGAACTATCCAGAGGACTGAGGCGTGGTCGTGATCGTGGGCCTGCAGCAGGGTAGCATGGTATTTTCCATGTTTTGTAGTCCGTATCGGAACTACCTTGATTGTATCTGTGTTGTACTCTGTGTTTAATAAGAAGACAATTGAATCCCGAATTGTCTACTTTTATTATTATAGTGCTATGTTACTTGCTTGCGAAACGCTTAGATGCGCTTCTTTCCTATTCGGGGGCCTCGACCCCCAGATCGGAAAGGACCGCATCTTGGTCGTTACAATGAGTTACACCAAAGATGCATGATATTGTTATCCTTCGCTTTCATTGTTCATATCATGGGATGTTTGCGAGTAGATTCAAAGTACTCATTGGCTTGCCACTGGTTATTTCATTGACCAGGTGTGAAAGAACAGGATATGGTGAAGATTAACTCGGTGACGTTCTTGCGAGCTAGGACGCTTCCAAGTGAGAATGCTTGTAGGTTAAGGTTGATGGCATGGGTTCACGCTTTCAACCAATATTTCCGCTATTGGTTCAGTTTGGAGTGTAGGCCTTTAAGGCCCTATATATGTAAGACTCGACCGAGGTGGTCAATTACTGTATCAAACGGTATGTATGGATGTAAGACTCTTTTATTTCGGTATCTGTGTTCGGTGAGCATTGATCTCTGGGATCACTAAGCACGGCGATCTCGACTCGTAAGTCGGGATCCCCACAGAGCTGGTATCAGAGCCATCCTGACTGTAGGAAGCCCTTAGTTAGCACAGACGTTAGCTTAGGATAAAACTGCTTTTCAGCTCCTTCAAAAACACTTACAAAACCTATATATTTTCTCGACTCTCCTAAATTTTCAAAGAAAGTGAAGGTTATTCTCTAGCCTTCCACTCTTATTTTCTTGACACTCCTCGTCTACTTTTTCAAACCTGCAAATGGTCGCTAGTACCTTATGCCCTCTGACCACGGGATAAATTGAAATCCTCATGGGCTGCCCAGAAGGAAGTAACCTTTCCGGACAAACACCTATGCTGAAGGACAGAGAAGACAACTCTGCGACCAGACAACACCAACAGAAGTACCTCCATGAGGAACAAGGACATCGAGGCTTAGAAGATGGTGACACCTTGGGCACTGTTCTAGAGTGATGCCACTTTCACCTACGATAATCTGGACATAATATATGCAAACCATGATCTGCATCACTAATAGAGCGACCCTGTCAATTATAAGGATTGTGTCGACCACCACCGGTGGATGAGAACCTCGCCATTTGGTCCACCTCACCTTAGTGAGCAGGAAAACGGTTCTCTTCATTCCCCGCTCTAGGTGTCGATCTCGCAATTAGTATGATTGACAAATCAGAACTCTATCATGTCTTGCAAATATCAATGCATGAAGATGTCCACTTGAGACTTTTGAAGCCTCGAAGACAAGAAGACAATGACAAGATCATGAAGACAAGGAGATCCTGTCAATGACAGCCATGAAGAACCACCTTCGTCAGCAACTCCCCTAACGAGAAGACAACAAGAGTTCTTTACGACTCAAGCGAATTGCTTCGGCAAACAACACCAAGAGACGTGGCAACACCATGAGAAGGTCTAGAAGATTTAGCGGACTCCTCTCCGAGGCACGAAGCAAGCACGACTGTCGAGTCCCAGAACCTAGGATAGGATGAGTGGTAAAATACCCTGTGAGAAGTCGAGTCCGTGAAATGGTTCGGATGGACCATGTTATGTGTTGTTTGTTTTTGTTGTTTGTGCTTTGATATAAGTCGCACTTTTGCTTAGGCAACAAGCATGCGATTTTATCGCCTGTCTTATTTTGATGCTCAAAACGATTTTTGGCACTTGCTTGAGTTGACTTTCCGATGCTTGTTTGATTCCACTAAGACCCTTAGACACTCCCCTTTGTGCTCTCTCTCTCTCCCTCACCCCTCTCGACAACTGAAGACGGCAAGACAAGATGCACCAGGGATCCACTTCGAAGGACGACTAATACTGAAGACATTGACTGTGCTATGCTTAACCGCACATAACCGTAGTAGTGATGCTTTTCCCTTGAGAATGGGAGAACCTCACTAAACCAGACTAACCTCCACAAGCCTTTCCGGCTCAAATTTTCTGGTCACGTGTCTAGTACACGGACTTGCCAATACACGTGTAGGTCCCCGATAAACCCCGCCTAGCACCGGGTTCTTAATGGAACGAGTGATCACAGTGAACCAGTATCCTTCAATCTTAACATAGCACCATAACCCTGATGCCATAAGAAGGGCCGATCTCAGATATAAGGGTATAGACTAAAGACTGTTGTGGTAATGATGATATGTGTCTTGAGGATATAGCTAGGCTATCTTGGTGGATCATAAGACCCTTGTATAGGTAGATGAACTTGGTGGAACGAATTGATATGGTAGCATAACATACATATCCTTGGAGTAAGATTGGATTTAGTAGAACGATCATAATCACGATCAACAATATTCTTGGTGGTATACATGACTTTAGCAAGTAGTTGGCATGATTTGATGCCTTTACCATAATGACCTGGAGTATCAAGTAGAATTCTTATTGGACTTGAGTCTTGGATTTACATAGGTAATCTTAATAGAGCATCGAGGATGACAGAGACCACATGGTTCGGAGTAAATTGGATTTAGCCCGATAATCTCGATCATGATACCATGTTTCTCGGTGGATATAGAGTGCGTATACTTGGAGTTGCCAAATTGATTTACCACATATGTGGTTTGTCCTTGGAGATTAGATGGCCATGATTATTGAAGTTGGTGGACATACTAGGATGTAATTCTTGCGGTAATATGTGAATTATGAGGACCCTAATCAATTAATGTAGAACCCCATCAATGTTGGATTTGTAGGAGTGATAGGCCCAGTAATGATTTATCGGATTGATGGATCACTTTATCGGATTCATAGAAAGGAAGCAAGACATTGGATTGGTATACTATGTATTTCCCTAATATAGTAATGCAGTACCCTGTCCATTGGATGACTTAGATGGACATTTGGATTTGTTGTGTCTTAAATTCAATCATAGGAACTTGTATGCCTCCCGAGGTTCTTGCATAGGAATGCATGTGCAATGTTTAATACCTGTAGTGTGGGTTAGTTCTTCCCTCAACCCAGAGTTGACTAGCATGAGCAGTGTGGAGTTGACCCATGTGGGATGGCATCTTTGATGAGATGAGGTGATGTTGTCCCGAGTTAGAGGTCGAACTACTGGCATCCACGGAAGTGCTTAGAGATAAGATGATAATTGTTCGCCCACATCCTAGTTCCATGAGACCCTAAAGCTTCGCCCATCGCGTCCATGTCGAACATGGGCATGAAGGACCAGGTCATGTGGACCATAACCCCCCCCCCCCCTCGGCCAGCGATCCACCATAGCAAGTCCCCGTTCTCCTCACCTAACTCATGAACATTGTGCTTATGTCACGTTTGGGGAAGGTATGTTGTCATCCTCACTGATGACGTACTTATTGACCCAGTAAGAGGAAGAACATCTTAGTCCTGTTTGGACGAGCCCAGGAGCGCCGATGGTGATGCCTCTCGAGGGTACAGTGTTATCTCGAGAAGGTGGGCTTCTCGAAGCAACCCCAAAACAACGGAAGTCTATCCTACTCAAGTCAAGACGAAGAACCACCGTGACGAGGAAGCCACGACATTGTAGAAGAAGCAAATGAAGTCAACCACCGATCGTGCACCGACTACATCAACAACGTCAGAAGCCTCGACGATTCAAGACGATGAAACCTTTGGACAAGCGAGAGGATCAGAAAAACTGCTAAAGGTGATTCCCGCTTGCCGAGCCGCAGGCCTTGGGAGTGGACGACTGGTTTATACTCTTGGATAGCCAGCTTGTCGAGAACCCCTCGCAAACCCTCCCAGATAGCAGGACTATTGTGGGCTCTAAGCCTCCGAGCTTAAGCTCATGGGTAAGACCCAACCCGGACCCCTTCACGAGAAGCCTTCGAAGACCACTGCAACGCCCTCAAGGATGAAGACTAATTGCGACCATAGTTTGCCTGCCGTAAAGGAGTCAAAGACTTCCCCGTAAGCAGGAAACTACACGAAGACTTTGGCAGTGCATTCTAACACGAGACATCTTGATGTCACTAACCGGCATGCGAAGCCCGGGACCAGAACCCAGACACACCATCTTGCCACGTATTCTGACTTTGGAATACACTTGCAAGCTAGAACCTTGCACAGACTTAGCCCATCAAGCCTTGACCTCGGTCAAGCATAACTTATTGCCAGATCCCACTCACGATCAGGCAAGGACGTACGAAACATTCGAAGTTGTATCATCAAGCACCTCAAGACCACCACAACAACATGGGGACATGAAGACTACCTCCGACTCAAGATTTTGAATCCCTCCAACCCCTAGCCTAGAAATCTTGGGGACGAGATTTTCTTAAGGGGGTAAGATCTGTAACACTCTATGTTTAGCTCTCCTAACTAATTAACTTATTTCAAAAATTAGGACCAATTATTTTTTTGTTGTAAATGCTTGTGATGCTTGAACTGACTATTGTTTGCCCGCTTGGTTGAATGCATGTGATTGCTCCCCAATAATTCTTGCCATCCTCCAACTCACCTCTTTAGCCCATGTTCTCCTGCCTAATAATCATGCCATGTGTTTAGGACCACACTCTATTTTTACCAAATAATATCTTCCCACCAAAGGCATTTCTTTGAATTAAACTTTCAAAACCCTCAGATGAGATTTGCACTACAAGTCCTCCAATTGGGGAACTTATTTTGCACCAATTATTTTATTTAAAACCTTTTATCAAAATGTCTTCCAAAAACCACAATATTATTTTAAACTTTCTTTTATTATTTTATTTAAATGCCTTTCTGTGAGGCCAGAAATGGTCTCTTATGAAAGAAAGTTATTTTTATTGCTTTCAAAATATTTAAGAAAATTTAGGGAAACTGAGTGGATATATTTATTCCATATATATGAGTTTCAACACATGGTCATGTTCAAAATATTGGGCAACCCCTCCAAAACCATTCCTGCCTATTTCAAGCTTTTGAAATATTTCTATAAGAAATATTCTCAATAAATTCCATTAAAATTCCAGCATGGCACCTATGATATGCTTGATGATCTTGCCAAGTTTTAACTTAATCCAAGTTGATTTGGCTCCCCTAATTATTCTAAAACCCTGTATGTCGAGATTCAAATTTGAGCAACTCTACATTGTGAAGTGTCTCCTATTGTGCTCAAATTTGGTGGACATGTTCTAATACTCCAATAAGGCATCCACACCAAGTGGTACATCAAGGAGAATAGAAGAACTTGTCCTAAGACCCTCAAAACCCTCTTTGTTGATTTCTAACTATGGTAAACTTTACATTATAAAGTTTCTCCAATTAACCTCAAACTTTTTGTGCATGCCTTAATGCTCAAATAATGCCCCTACACCAAATATTGGATTTGTGGGGATTGATTTGAATAGGGTTGTAAGAGAAAGCCATTTCTGCCCATTTCAGGGGATTTCCAAGTCTACATTGGAAAACTTCTCCAGCAAATCCCAAATTTGGTGTGCAAGCTTATTTTCATCTATTATTTGATCCTGATAAGTTTCATAGCCATTGGGATCCATCTGGTAGCCCAACCACAGATCAAACACCTAGTGTGCACTCACTAAAATGGCTTCTTTGATCCCTTCCACTTTTACCCTTGAGCTCAACTTTTGACCACAGCCTCACATAGTTACATTTTACCTCCAGTAACATTCCCATGGCCACTGGTCAACTATTGGAGAAGGACCCTATGTAACTACTTCTCATTTTCACCCTTGGCAGCACTGTTTTACCTCTCTTCCCATACTTCTGCTTAAGCTAATACCCCCAATTCTTTCCAGAGCCTCTCTAGTGTGTCAATGCTTCATTTCAAACCAAGAGATGGCATGCTCATGTGGAGAAAATGAGCAGCACATCTACAAGTTCATTTCTGGCGAAAACATAGCTTTGTACAACAAGTACTAGCTACCCCCTTGTGCTTGATCTCAAATTTGGCAGTATTGTAGTCCTCTCATAGATAACACTGCGAGACATAATGTTTTCCCAAGACTCCCCATTTGAGACCCACTCTCCTTAACTCTAAGTTTGCTGTTGCAAACTTAACAGCAGTCAAACCCCATTCAAAACTGGTCCTCTTGGGTTCAAATTCCACCAGTTCTTCGTGGCACGCATGCCTTGCATGTTTGACACCTTGGGCTTGCCAAGGGGTGGCCCAGGACACCAAGTGGGGTGGTGACCACCACCCTGACCTGCAATTAGAGAGTTGTGCACCTTAACCTTGCCCCACAGCCTGAACGTCGCGGCCAAACCTTGTCCCCTCTTGTGTTAGAACTTTATTTTGACCGTTCAAACCGCTCCCCATCATTAGAAACTTCCAAGCTTCCTCAGGCACGCGTGGCATTCATGCACCAGGGAGCTCCAAGAGCTCCTGAGCTCTCGCTCCTCTTCCCCTCTCCATATGGCTCCCCCGAGCGCCCTAAGCCTCCAGGACCCTCTCCCTCTCTCCCTGGAACCACCCTGGAGCCCCCTTCTCCCTCCCGAGCTCTCCTTCCCTCCTTTTCTTCCATGGCCGACATGGCCACTTCGGCCATGCTCATGACCGGGCTCTCTAGCCCCCCCCCTACCTCTCCCTAGCGCCTCACCCAGAGTTCCCCCAAGCCTGCATCTCCCATCCCCTTTCTTCCTCCTTCCACCAGGTGGCTGGGGCTCCTCTCCCCACGGTTACCGTCGCCGCCCTCAGCCGCGGCCAAGGCCCCCTCTCTCTGCGGTTCCCCTGCGGGAACGGGACCCCCAGGTCGACGCGGCTCGTTGCCCCGAGCGTGCTGGTGGCCGGAGCGTCGCAGGAGGTGGCCTGGGCAGCCAGATCGGTGTCGGCGCCCGCGCAGCCCAGCCTCCCGTGCCCTCCTCTATGCTGAGGCGGGAGGAGGAAGAAGCACCTGCACGCTGGCCCCATATTTCCCCCGGCCCACCTGTCGGTCTAAGAGGCATCCGCGCGACCCTGCTGTCAGGTTAAGTGGAGGCGCCCTAGCGCTTTACGCCTTCATCCAGCCGAGAATACGCCTCATGCGTGGCCGACTGTCCCAAGCCGAGCTGCTGGGCCGGCCCATCTGCCTAGCTGCCACCCTGAGCGCAGTTTAACTCCCTGGGTCAGCCCTGTGTCTTTTCTTTATTTATCAACTTCAAAAATCCATATTAAAATCTTTCTAACTCCAAATTGTTTGATTCAAACTTCTGCAGGCTCCTGAAATTCAGGGCTATCCAAATATGTGCCTTGCACATTTTTCCAGAGCAACTTTGTGTGGTGTGTTTATTAAAATCAAAATCTGGATATAAACGTCCCACCTTTCAAAATTTCTATAGGTTCCAAATCAACTCCAAATGGAGTGATTCCAATTCCTAGGGCCTTCTAAGATCATTACCTATTTTTAGAACCTTGGTCAACATTTTTTTCAGGCTTGTTCTGTTGTATAAAATAAATAGCTTCCTATTGCTATTTATTCCACATTAGAAATTCCTAGAATATTCATGTAAAACTACAAATCCAGTGAATCAACTTCCTAAATATTTCTAAAATCATGCTATGTTTATTGAGTGCCTCCACTCATTTTTAAGAGAATGATTTTTGTAGGCTTCTTTAATAATCACCTATTCTCTTTCCATCCATTCAAAAATCCTGGATGATTCAAATCTCCTATGGAAAGCTTCAGGTATTTTTCTTATGACCAGAGAGGTCCAAGAAAAATAAAACGTCTATTTATAGGACACTTTTGTTTCTGCTTGCTATGTGGCTTACTGTAATTGTTTCTCACGATAGTTTACGGGTAGACGGAGTATTCGGAGTTGGAGCGGAAGACCCCGAAGACCCCTAAGACTTACGTGAGCAAGGCAAGCAACCATTTGACCATGACTGAGCATATGTTACTTTGCATGTTAAAATAGCAAGTATTCCCGTTGCATATGATCATAAGTGCCGGTAATCATTTGACATGATTTTACCGAAGGCTCCCCCGGAGCACATGCATTGAGCTTGACTCTACCCCTTGAGGGTCATGCTAGTACCATGTTGACAAGTATAGATAGAAGTAGTATTATCATGAGCATGTTATTGACATAAAGCAAGAGTTTACTAAAACCCCGTCGGGTGCCACCAATGCCCGAGGGTGATGACGAGTTAGGTGGTCACTTTCGGTGAAGTGATGCACCCAGTATTTGTGTGAGTATGGTTTCGGAAACGGGATTAGATTTATGATGTGTCGACTGTCCCAACCTTACCAGTACGACCACGTTACCCCTCGTGGGACGGGGCTATGTTAATTACTCTGGTCGGTGCTAGCAAAGAGCCACATTTCTAGTGGCGGGAGTGATGTGTGGTCACTCTCATGATGGGATCGTGCCAGGTAGGACGACTATGCCATTTTTATGAGTTCCAGTCACACCGTTGGTCCCCGCATGGTTGGTACTGTCCAGAGTTGGTGCTCGTAAGACGTACAACATGTGGGTTGGGTACCAATCGAGTGGACCTCTTTGTCTAGTATCGTTAGGGGAAAGGCATTGATCGGGTACTTACCTCGGGTATGTGATATACCGCGAGTCGTGGATGACACGGAAGTTTCCGAATCTCGTGGGTCCAGCGTACTACCTCTGTAGAGTGTAAACTATTCGAATAGCCGTGTCCACGGTCAAGGACAGTTGGGTAATCCTGCTTAAACTACGTCTAGTTATTTCCGCATAAACCAAGTGTGAGTGTGTGTGGTGTTGAAAAATGTGTTGCTATGATAGCAATGATATGACCAAGTTCGGTGACTTGGCATATAGGGTGAACCCGGATGGTTCAGCCCTCAATAGATATATTGATATATGTAAGTTGTTCTTCAAAAGTACTTCTTTAACTTGATGCATATTCATGATCATTCCACCAAGATGAGGTACACCAAAGATGCATGATATTGTTATCCTTCGCTTTCATTGTTCATATCATGGACAATTTGCGAGTACATTCAAAGTACTCATTGGCTTGCCACTAGTTATTTCATTGACCAGGTGTGAAAGAACAGGATATGGTGAAGATTAACTCGGTGACGTTCTTGCGAGCTAGGATGCTTCCTAGTCAGAAAGCCTGTAGGTTAAGGATGATGGCATGGGTTCACGATTTCAACCAATATTTCCGCTATTGGTCCAATTTGGAGTGTAGGCCTTTAAGGCCCTATATATGTAAGACTCGACAGAGGTGGTCAATTACTGTATCAAATGGTATGTATGGATGTAAGACTCTTTTATTTTGGTATCTGTATTCGGTGAGCATTGATCTCTGGGATCACTGAGCACGGCGATCTCGACTCGTAAGTCGAGGTCCCCACACGGGAGTTCCATTCCCGAGGAGGACGCGCGACGGGAGCTGCTACGTCGACGTCCTCGACGACCTCCTCTTCTTCCACTCCGGCGGCCTCTTCCTGCAGCAACTCGTCGTAGGCACCTTCTTCCTCCACGGCGCTTCCCTCTCCTCGGCACCCTAGGTGACGCGCGTATTCCCTGCTCTCCTCCGCTTCCCCTCTCCGTTAGCCGCGTCCGAGTCGTGAGCTCGAGGCATGCCGGAGTTGCATCGGCAGGTTGATGCAGCTATGGCCGCTACTTGCTGTTGCTTGTGCGTGGGCATAGCTCCTGTGCTTCATGGCCGAGGCGTCCCTCTCGCAGTCGTAGACTAGCCGTAGTAGACCCCGCAGATGTATCGTACGTGTGTAGGACGACCTGCTCCAGTGAGCCTCGTCGCCGGCGCCTCTCTGCAAAAGCAGAGCAAGGCCGCCCCTTTTCTTGCTTACCTGGTTTGAGATTCCCCTCTAGGACAGTAGCACCGCGCCAGCTCAACTGGTTTGACCCCTGCGCACAGATCGGTGCGACGCGGGTTCGATCCCCCATAGGGCCCTTTTTATTTTTGTTTTTCGCTCGTGGTAATTGCCATCAGAGCTAGCTTACGTGGTTTCCTTCCTCTCCTCTGTCGAGAGCCGAAGGGTAGCCAAGTGGTGTGTGTTGGTGTGGTAGTACTAGAGGTCCTGGGTTCGACACCAGGGGCCTCCCCATTTTATTTTGCTTCCCTTGTTTATTTTTTCCCCTTTCCTTTTCTTGTACAACAAGTTATGCTTTGTTTTTATTTTAGCAAAACCAGGGTATGTATTCCTTTTAATGCCTAGTATGTGTGTGCATGATAGGTGGTGTGTGCACTTGTTTGTGTGTGTGCACATGAGTGAGTGTGTGCACACATGTGAGTGTGTGTGTGTGCACATGAGTGAGTGTGTGCACACATGTGAGTGTGTGTGTGTGTGCACATGAGTGAGTGTGTGCACACATGTGAGTGTGCGTGCGTGTGCATGTGGGTGCACATATGCACATGTGCAAGAGGGCCTAGCCTCTCAAGTTGCACCCCTCCTTGTAGTGTTTGAGTGTGTATGTGCATTTGTGTGTATGTGCTCATGCATGTGTGTGTGTTTGCATGGGTGCATATGCACTTGTGCATGAGGGCTAACCCCTCATGGTTACCACATTGGAGTGATGTGGTTGTGTGTGTGGGGCTTGTGTAGTGCATGTGTAGGTGTAGGAGTGTGTGGTATGATTCCACATATCCATGTGCATGAGTGTGTGTGCTCATGTGCATGTGTTTGCTCATGGGGGTGTGTGGATGAACGCATCCCTACTTGTCATTATTTATGTTTGTAAGGCTATGCCTAGTTAGAATGATCTTGACCTAGTGCAAGTCCATGTGTAGGTGATGCATAGGATAACTTTTACATGTGATATGTTCCTATTTGTCATATTGGATTCTAGGTGTGTTTTTCGAGCTAGCTTTGTGCCTGGATGCTACATGCAAGTACCCATGTATTATATATGATGTTGGGGTAGAATCATCTCAGGAATCCATTGGTGCAATCAGATTTCACTTTAGAGCAACTTCATAAAGCTGTTATTTTCTGTCATGATGCCATGTTTAGTGCTTTGTATTAGGTGGTGCCTTGACCCTATGAGGATGAATCCTTGATGTAGTAGTAATGGGTGAACCCCTCTACAGCATGGGGTGTTTGTTTTGTTCATAGGAATTTGTATGCACCTTTTCTGCATTGTCAAAGTTGACACTTGGCTGAAACTGACAGCTTGTGAAAATCTATGATTTTCACTAAGTCTGAGAATCCGATGGTATTTTCTTCCTGTGTTGGGAATCAGCCCATGCAACAAACTAAAGTTTGTGATCTTTTGTGTTTGTCTAGATCCTTGTTAAATTTCATGCTTATACACTTCCTGTAGATATCATTTTGGAGGCTGCCAAAATGCTTCAGGGTTGTAGAGCTTTTGGATGGTTTTTGCCTCATATCTTGTTTGGCTCATTTGGATGGTTGTAGCTACTTTAAATGTTGTAGACAAACTGCTATGATGCTGTTAAAAACAGATTGCATGTTTTGTTGATTTGAAGCTTGTGTGGGCATTGTTGATGGTGTGGTGTGTTTCCTTGCACCACCCCACTTGTATTTGGTTGCTTGATCATGTGGCAACCTGGTAACACCAGGAGAGTGCAATTGGAGTGTGTTTGTGGCTCATTTGAACCTTAGGTCTCCATATCTTGTTTCGTAGTTTCCGGTTGATCCGTAGCTCCGTTCTCTGCGTTCTTTATATGATTTGCATCGTTTTCTCGTGATGCACATGATCATGCCATCATCATGCATGTCAAGATAACTTAATACGAGGTTCTGTCAAGAATTCAATTAACACAACTAATGCATATCAAAGTGACTAGAATATTGATGCATGCTTCCTTCTTCACAGATGCATCATATTGTTTGTTGCATCATGTTGTGTTGGTGTTCATTGGCTGTTATTTTATCTTGGGTAGCATCGGGATCAGAGAGTGATACGTCTCCAACGTATCTATAATTTTTGATGGTTTCATGCTATTATCTTGTCAAACTTTGGATGTTTTGTGTGCCTTTTATATATATTTTGGGACTAACTTATTAACTCAGTGCCAAGTGCAGTTCCTGTTTTTTCCATGTTTTTTACCCCTTTCAGAGGAGGATTTTGAACGGAGTCCAAACGGAATGAAACTGCCAAAAAGATTTTTTCTGAAACAGAAAAAGATTGGGAAGCCTGAGAATCAGGGCAGGGGGCCTGCAAGGACCCCACAAGCCCTCATGGCACGGCCACGGGGCCCACGCCTCCCTGGCTTGTGGGCTCCCTAGGCCACCTCTACCCTAGGACTTTCGCCTATAAATTCCCTAAAATCCCAGAAAAAATCAGGAGATTATCGGAAGTACTTTTCCACCGTCGCAAGCTTCTGTCGCTGCAAGATCCCATCTGGGGCACGTTTTGGTGCCTTGCCGGAGGGGGATTCGGATATGGAGGGCTTCTTCATCAACACCATGACCTCTCCGATGATGCGTGAGTAGTTCATCTTATTTGAGTTTCTTCTGATCTCTCTTATGCATGATTTCATATCCTTGTAATTCTCTTCGAGTTGTGGGTTTTGTTTGGCCAACTAGATCTATGATTCTTTCAATGGGAGAAGTGCTTGGTTTTGGGTTCATACCGTGCGGTGACCTCACCCAGTGACAGAAGGGGTAGCGAGTCACGCATCGTGTTGTTGTCATCAAGGGTAAAAAGATGGGGTTTTCATCATTGGTTTGAGTTTATCCCTCTACATCATGTCATCTTGCTTAAGGCGTTACTCTATTCGTCATGAACTCGATACACTAGATGCATGCTGGTTATCGGTCGATGTGTGGAGTAATAGTAGTAGATGCAGAAAGTATCGGTCTACTTGTCTCGGACGTGATGCCTATATGTATGATCATTGCCTTAGATATCATCGTGACTTTGCGCGGTTCTATCAATTGCTCGACAGTAATTTTTCACCCACCGTGATATTTGCTATTTTGAGAGAAGCCTCTAGTGAACACTATGGCCCCCGGGTCTACTCCACACCATATTTTCAACCTTACACTTTTTCTTCGTTGCACTTTCCGCCTTTAGATCTCACTTTGCAAGCAATCTTGAAGGGATTGACAACCCCTTTAAAGCGTTGGGTGCAAGCTCTTTTGTGTTTGCGCAGGTACTCTAGACTTGACGAGATTCTCCTACTGGATTGATACCTTGGTTCTCAAACTGAGGGAAATACTTACTGCTCCTGTGTTGCATCACCCTTTCCTCTTTAAGGGAAAAACCAACGCAAGCTCAAGAGACGACAGAATAATCTCTGGCACCACTGCCGGGGAAGGACTTTTGTTGCCGTAGCAGAAGAATTTCGAGCGCCGTTGCCGGGGAGGATCAAGTCAAGAACTCATCCAAGTAGGTGTCGCAAACTCATCTCTTGCATTTACTTTGTTTGCGAGTTGCCTCTCGTTTTCCTCTCCCCCACTTCACAATTTGCCTTTTTCGTTTGCCTTTTTCGTTCGCTCTTTCTTTCGCTTGCCTTCTGTTCGCTTGTGTGCTATGTGCCTTCAATATGCTTGCATCTTTGCTTGCTGAAAATCTATTGATATGGATCCTCATTCACTTGCTAATCTCTTTAAGAGATCCAATTATGTTGATCCAATTGCTAGTGAGTTGAGTGCACTTGACTTTCTCTATGGAGTTTTGCTTGAGATGCGTGAATCTGAAAATCGTGATGAAGATATTTATGAAGTGATCCACGAGGGCTCCTTGAATGAAAAGCATCATTGCAATGGTTTCATTATAAATTCTATTAATGACAATCATGCTAAAAATATGCAAAACCCTAAGCTTGGGGATGCTAGTTTTTCTATTTCCACTACTTGTTGCAATGATCGTGATTGGGGTGACAATTTTTCTTATGATCTTGAAAATTTGTTTAAGCCTCATGAAGATTATGATATTTGCAATAATATTGAAAGTGGGTTTGGAGAAGTCATGACTTTAGTTGATGATAATCCCATTGTTTTTGAAGAGCGTCAACTTTGCATGCATGTGGATCATGAAAATAATATCCTTTGTGATAGCTATATTGTTGAATTTGATTACGATCCCACATATAATTGCTATGAGAGAGGAAAATATTGTGGTACAAACTTTCATGTTACCAAATTACCTCTCGTTATGTTGAGATTGCTATTGTCTCTTTCTTCTTCCTTGCATTTGGTAACTATTGGTTGTCTTGACAATTTGTTCTCCTATAAAATGCCTATGCATAGGAAGTATGTTAGACTTAGATGTGATTTTCACATGCTTTATGATGCTCTCGTTGTGCTTCAATTCTTGTCTTTTATGTGAGCATCATTGAAATCCTTATGCCTAGCTAAGGGCGTTAAACAATAGCGCTTGTTGGGAGGCAACCCAATGAATTTATCTTTTTCTTTCTGTTTTGTTGCGTCCACACCATCATAATTCTGTTGTGATTGTGTTTTTTGTGTTTGAGCCAACCAAAACCTTTATGACTAGTCTTTGTGAGGGTTGTTTAATCCTGCTGGAAAAAGACAGAAACTTTTCGCTCACGAGATGATTTTTAATTTTTATTCAGAATGAGATTTTGAGTTGATTCTTTTTGCTTCTGGTTGATATGCCGTTTTCCCAGGAAGTCGTAATTTTTCAGAATTTTTGAGGTACCAGAAGTATACGAAGTATACAGATTGCTACAGACTCGTCTGTTTTTGACAGATTCTGTTTTTGTTGAGTTGGTTGCTTGTTTTGATGAAAATATGGATAGTATCGGGGGTACTAGCCATGGAAAAGTGAGAATACAGTAGACCAACACCAATATAGATATAATTCAAGTTTGCTACAGTACCAAAAGAGGTGGTAGATTGTTTTCTTGTGCTAATGTTATCACGAGTATCTGTTTAAGTTTTGTGTTGTGAAGTTTTCAAGTTTTGGGTGATGTTCTCATGGACAAAGAGATAAGGAGTGGAAAGAGCTCAATCTTGGGGATGCCCAAGGCATCCCAAGCCAAATTCAAGGACACAAAAAAGTCTAAGCTTGGGGATGCCCCGGGAAGGCATCCCCTCTTTCGTCTTCAATCCATCGGTAACATTACTTGGAGCTATATTTTTATTCAGCACATGATATGTGTTTTGCTTGGAGCGTCTTGTATCGTAGGAGTATTTTATTTTTGTTGTGTCACAATCATCCTTGTTGCACACCTTTAGAGAGAGACATGCACTCATCGTGATTTTGCTAGAATGCTCATAGTGCTTCACTTATATCTTTTGAGCTAGATAATTTTGCTCTATGTGCTTCACTTATATCTTTTAGAGCACGGCGGTGCGTGACTTGGTAGTTGGCTTATGCTATGAAAGTAGTCCCAAGGGTGATAGGTACCCAAAGAGGATACAAAAACCTCCATCTTCATGTGCATTGAGTAGAAAGAGAAGTCTTGATTCCCCTCAATTAGTTTTGAGACGTGGATTTGGTAATATTAAGAGTTATGTTAGTAGGGTGTTGTGAATCTAGAAATACTTGTGTTGAAGTTAGTGGTTCCCGTAGCATGCACGTATGGTGAACCGCTATGTTAGGAAGTCGGAGCATAATTTATCTATTGATTGTCATCCTTTGTGTTGAGGTCGGGATCGCGCGATGGTTAACACCTACCAACCCTTCCCCTAGGAGTATGCGTTTAGCACTTTGTTTCGATTACTAATAAAAACTTTCGCAACAAGTATGTGAGTTCTTCATGACTAATGTTAGTCCATGGTATAGATGCACTTTCACCTTCCACCATTGCTAGCCTCTCTAGTGCCGCGCAATTCTTGCCGATACACGAACCCACCATATGCCTTCCTCAAAACAGCTACCATACCTACCTACTATGGCATTTTCATAGCCATTCCGAGATATATTGCCATGCAACTCCCACCATCCCGTCTCATGACTTGTGCCGTCACTCTCATATTGCCATTGCATGATCGTAAGATAGCTAGCTAGATGTTTAAACGTCATACGCCATGCTAGATCGTTGCACATCCCGGTACACTGCCTGAGGCATTTCCTATAGAGTCATCATCGTTCTAAGCTTTGAGATGTGAGTAAATAAAAGTGTGATGATCATCATTATTGGAGCATTGTCCCATGTGAGGGAAAAAAGAGAAGCCAAAGAGCCCAAATAAAAAAAGGAGAAAATAAAAAAAAGAGGCCCAAGAGCCGAAATAATAAAATAAAATAAAATAAGGGAGAGAAAAAGAGAGAAGTGACAATGCTACTATCTTTTTCCACACTTGTGCTTCATAATAGCACCATGTTCTTCATGATTGAGAGCTTCTTGCTTTTTCACTACCATATGCTAGTGGGAATCTTCATTATATAACTTGGCTTGTATATTCCAATGATGGGCTTCCTCAAAATTGCCCTAGGTCTTCATGAGCAAGCAAGTTGGATGCACACCCACTGGTTCTCCTTTTGAGCGTTCACATACTCATAGCTCTAGTGCATCCTTTGTATGGCAATCCCTACTCATTCACATTGATATCTATCAATGGGCATCTCCATAGCCCTTTGATACACCGAGTCAATGTGACCATCTCCTTCTTTTTGTCTGACAACCACCACCACACTCTATTCCACCTATAGTGCTATATCCATGGCTCACGCTCATGTATTGCGTGATAGTTATAAAAAGTTTGAGAAAGTAAGAGTGCGAAAACAATTACTTGGCCAATACCGGGGGTGTGCATTATTTACATTAGTTGTGTGAGGATGATGGAGCATAGCCAGACTATATGATTTTGTAGGGATAACTTTCCTTGGCCTTGTTATTTTGAAAGTTCATGATTACCTTGCTAGTTTGCTTGAAGTATTATTGTTTTCATGTCAATAGCAAACTATTGTTTTGAATCTTACGGATCTGAACATTCATGTCACGTGAAAGAAGTTACAAAGGACAACTATGCTTGGTAGCATTCCACATCGAAAAATTAGTCTTTATCACTTCCCTACTCGAGGACGAGCAGGAGTTAAGCTTGGGGATGCTTGATACGTCTCCAACGTATCAATAATTTTTTATGGTTTCATGCTATTATCTTGTCAAACTTTGGATGTTTTGTATGCCTTTTATATATTTTTTGGGACTAACTTATTAACTCAGTGCCAAGTGCCAGTTGCTATTTTTTTCATGTTTTTGACCCTTTTCAGAGGAGGATTTTGAACAGAGTCCAAACGGAATGAAACTGCCAAAAAGATTTTTTCGGAAACAGAAAAAGATCGGGAAGCGTGAGAATCAGGGCAGGGGGCCTGCAGGGACCCCCACAAGCCCCCCTGGTCGCGCCTCCCTGGCTTGTGGGCTCCCTGGGCCACCTCTGCCCTAGGACTTTCGCCTATAAATTCCCTAAAATCCCAGAAAAAATCAGGAGATCATCGAAAGTACTTTTCCGCCGCCGCAAGCTTCTGTCTCCGCAAGATCCCATCTGGTGCCCTGCCGGAGGGGGATTCGGATACGGAGGGCTTCTTCATCAACACCATGACCTCTCCGATGATGCGTGAGTAGTTCACCATAGACCTACAGGTCCATAGCTAGTAGCTAGATGGCTTCTTCTCTCTCTTGGATCTTCAATACAAAGTTCTCCATGATCTTCATGGAGATCTATCCGATGTAATCTTCTTTTGCGGTGTGTTTGTCGAGATCCGATGAATTGTGGATTTATGATGAGATTATCTATGAATCTTATTTGAGTTTCTTCTGATCTCTCTTATGCATGATTTCATATCCTTGTAATTCTCTTCGAGTTGTGGGTTTTGTTTGGCCAACTATATCTATGATTCTTGCAATGGGAGAAGTGCTTGGTTTTGGGTTCATACCGTGCGGTGACCTCACCCAGTGACGGAAGGGGTAGAGAGGCACGCATCGTGTTGTTGCCATCAAGGGTAAAAAGATGGGGTTTTCATCATTGGTTTGAGTTTATCCCTCTACATCATGTCATCTTGCTTAAGGCATTACTCTGTTCGTCATGAACTCAATACACTAGATGCATGCTGGATAGCGGTCGATGTGTGGAGTAATAGTAGTAGATGCAGAAAGTATCGGTCTACTTGTCTAGGACGTGATGCCTATATGTATGATCATTGCCTTAGATATCGTCATGAATTTGCGCGGTTCTATCAATTGCTCGACAGTAATTTGTTCACCCACCGTGATATTTGCTATTTTGAGAGAATCCTCTAGTGAACACTATGGCCCCCAGGTCTACTCCACACCATATTTTTAGCCTTACACTTTTTCTTCGTTGCACTTTCCGCCTTCAGATCTCACTTTGCAATCAATCTTGAAGGGATTGACAACCCCTTTAAAGCGTTGGGTGCAAGCTCTTTTGTGTTTGCGCGGGTACTCTGGACTTGACGAGATTCTCCTACTGGATTGATACCTTGGTTCTCAAACTGAGGGAAATACTTACTGCTCCTGTGTTGCATCACCCTTTCCTCTTCAAGGGAAAAACCAACGCAAGCTCAAGAGACGACAGAAGGATCTCTGGCACCACTGCCGGGGAAGGACTTTTGTTGCCGTAGCAGAGAACGAGTACGTGGGTTCTGGAGAGTACGTGCAGGAAGGTCAAGAGAAGTTCCAAGCTGAAGACATCACAGGCAAGATGATCGTGACCTTGATACCGTATCTAGCTTTGTTATGCTTAGAATCATGTTTCCTTCGATACATGCTCGCTGCCTACCACTTGTTATAATGCCACATGTTTTTGCCATGAACCCCATACACCTTTCTCTCCTAGCAAATGTTGTTTGGCTAAGTAGGCTTGCTGAACCTCTAATGAATAGCTTTGCTAGTTGCAGGTGTGAGCTATCTCATGTGATAAAATGAGTACTTTGATATCATTATGTTAAAACTGTTATTTAATTAATGCACCTATATACTTGGTAAATGACAGAAGGCCTAGCCTTTTGCCGGGTGATTTGTTCCGTTGTTGCCGCCTTAGTTCCGGTTACTGGTGTTTGATTCCATAACTGACCGTTCCTAACACGTTCGGGGTTGTTATGGGGACCCCCTTGATAAATCGTGTAGTGTTAAGGCTTGTCTGGCAGGGCCCAACATTGGTTTTAATCTGCTAATCACCTAATAATAATTTGCATAGGGAATAGCTACCCCGAGGATTAAATCAACAACCCGGGCCAGTGCTCCTCATGAGTGTTCGTCCACCCTATCAACCACCGGTGGCTACCAGGGGCAACTCTGTGTTAGACCTACCGGAAGTTTGGACAATTCGTCGTTTCCTGAGAACGAGATACGCGGCTCCTACCAGGTTCATCGACACGACGGGAGGTCTTGCCAGATTTGTCTTACCTTAGCGATATATCTTGCGTATAGGAATCCCGGTGAAACTTTGGGTCTCCTCAAAGTTGAGGTTTTCCTCTAAGGAATCCGACAAGATCACGAGTTTCGTGATAGATGATTACTTTGTGGCCCGTGGCAGTTTGTGATGGACTAGTTGGAGCACGCCTGCTGGATTTCATCTTTCAGAAAGTCGTGCCCACGGTTATGTGGCAAACATGGATATCACCTAATAATAATTTGCATAGGGAATAGCTACCCCGAGGATTAAATCAACAACCCGGGCCAGTGCTCCTCATGAGTGTTGGTCCACCCTATCAACCACCGGTGGCTACCAGGGGCAACTCTGTGTTAGACCTACCGGAAGTTTGGACAATTCGTCGTTTCCTGAGAACGAGATACGCGGCTCCTACCAGGTTCATCGACACGACGGGAGGTCTTGCCAGATTTGTCTTACCTTAGCGATATATCTTGCGTATAGGAATCCCGGTGAAACTTTGGGTCTCCTCAAAGTTGAGGTTTTCCTCTAAGGAATCCGACAAGATCACGAGTTTCGTGATAGATGATTACTTTGTGGCCCGTGGCAGTTTGTGATGGACTAGTTGGAGCACGCCTGCTGGATTTCATCTTTCAGAAAGTCGTGCCCACGGTTATGTGGCAAACATGGATAATTTGTTAACATCCGGTTCTAGACAACTTAAAGTAACTCTAATAAAACTGCCAACTGTGTGCGTAACCGTGACTGTCCCCTTCGAAGACCTCTCTCCGATCGGGAACATGGTGGGGTTATGTTTGACGTAAGTAGGTGTTCAAGATCACTTAGTGATCATCTAGTCTTCGATCGCTCGCGTAGACCACCATATAAATTACTCTGATCATCATAAGTTAGCCACCATGTATGCTTAGGTTGTTGCAAACCCATACCCCAAACCTTCCTCACCTAATAACTTGACTAGATTCAGTACCAAGGTCATTAGATTGTTGAGTCCTCGTGGCTCACAAATTAGTACCAACCCCAACAGGTACAGGTACGCCCGATGCGGGAGATCCTGATGACAACCAGCTGAAGTGGGAGTACGATGAGGACTCTGACCGTCTGTATGTGAAATATCCGGAAGACTGAGGCCGTGGTCGTGATCGTGGGCTAGCATACGGGATGTGTTAGATCATCTGTTTTTCTTCTGTTTAAGTCTGTAGATGGACTTGCTGCTACTCTGAATAATGTGTGTCTGTAAGCTATGATATATTCTTAACAAATGGCAAGTGTATGCCCTACTTGTTAATCTTTATTTATGTAATGTGATGATTATCCCGTTTGTGAAACGCGTAGATGCGCCCCTTTCCCCTTTTGAGGCCTCGCCCCAAATAAGGAAAGGGCCGCATCTTAGTCATTACAGGAACAAACGACGAAGGCGCACGCAGCTGCGCTCTGGAACACGACGTCCCCCTGGGCCGGCCCTGCGCCTACGCTGGTCGACCTCACCAACCCCGATGACGACGACGACGCCGTCTAGGGCTACCTCGTAGTTTTAGGTTTTTTTATTTTTAATTAATGTAATGCAGACGCATGGACTCTCACCGGCCTTTGTAGTCGGCTTTTAATGTTTAATTATGCATGTTTATTATTTTCATGCTGACACACTTGCTAGCGGGCGGCACACATGCGAGTACACCAAAAGGGACGGGAATTCGACCACGCCATGTCGACCCGTGGTCGTACCAGCACACTTGCCAGCATACAAAAAAGGGATTGTGATCTCCATCGCAGATCAGAGCTGGTCGAACTTGAGCATTTTGGCCTGCATCTTCTCGAACCATAGCATCTTCCTCAGTGACACGGTGTTTAGATCAACCTTCATGATCTTCGCGCCCGTCTTCATGCTTGCAAGGGCCACTTCTTTCGCCTTGGTCCTCGCATTGGTGGCCTCGATCTCGAGCATCTTGGCTTGCTTCGCCTCCTTCCAACTCAAGCATCCTGGCATGCCTCTCCGCATCTATCTCAAGCCTCCTCCTTTGGATTTCCATGAAGGCGTGCATTTGCTCTTCCTTTTCTTGCCGGCGCTTCTCCTCCTCGAGTCCATCTTGCTTATCATGCCCTCCACCTTTTCAAGCAAGGCGATCAATGTCGTGTCCTGCGTGTCCTCCTTCTTCGAGTTGGTCTTCCCCCGCGGTCGGGCCTTCTCGCCACCATGGTCTTGCACGGCTTCTCCCCCCCCCCCATGCGCCAAGAGGGCGGCATATTACGCCTTGAACTTCTCCTCCCCGTTGATGATAGTCCAACAATGGGCGAGACAACAGGCTTTGTCGTCGTACTGAAGCTTGAATGCCTCCAAAGCTTGGAACACCTACAATTCAAACCAATCAAGCATATGTGAGAAAATGGACATGCAATCCACGGGAAAAATGTGTGCCATCAAAAGGGAATGAGAGGGCATGCATACCATGTCTTGCATGCCGAGGCTGCTCACGGGGCATGCCTTGATGCTCTCATAGGTGGCACGAAACTTGTTGCACTCTTGCTGAATCACCCTTCAATGCTTTGAAAGTGACATCCATCCACGCTTGCTTTGCATTTGGTATGGGAGAAACTTCTTGCGCTCATGGAACTCACGGTGAACACGAGTCCATAAGGCTGACCACTTCTGTTCGGCGCCGACCTTTGGGTCTTGGCCAATGTCCCTCCAACACTCACAAAGGAGCTTGTTCTCGGACGACGTGTATGCCTTCGTCCGCTTGCTCTTGCGATTCAGCTTCCCCCGACGGCAGTTTGGTTGGCGAGCTCCTCCTCGAACAAAGGCTCCCCGTCGATGTCCATGGCATCATCCTCCTCCTCAAGGTCGTAGTCCTCCGGGAACTCATGGCCGAGCGGGAAGCCGTCTAGGCCGAACTGATCTTGCATGAAGGCGTCATGTGGATCATTGGTGGCTTGCGTGAATGGAATGGAGCTCGACCGTCCTGGCTTTAGGTCTTATCAGGATCGTATGCACCAGCCGCAGGCGCATCGTCTTTGAAGATCATCTTCTCGAGGAAACGGTTGGTCGTGTCATCATTGACGGCCGTCGGCATTCCATCGAACAGATTGCGGGAGCTGGTGAGCATGTCGGGTGGCATCTCGCGCTTGCGTTTCCTCATGCCTCCGGACAATGATCCGCGTGCCATCGGCGCGGCATTGAGGTCGATGGTCACCGGCGCCGGCGTGGAAGGGGACACGATGCTCACCTCCAGCGAGCATTCCCGAAGAAGCGACTGCTTTGCGGGTAGACGTGGAAGCCGGGAATCGGATGCGTGCAAGACGGGTGCGGCGAGTCCGGCAGCATCATCCGAGGATATGTTAACGAGCTCGTGTTGGCCACGGCCGCGGTAAGGACGGTGTTGACAAGCCCGTGCTGGCTAGGGTTCACCCCTAGGTACAACAAGGCCTCCCTCGTTGCCGCCTTCACCCGGGCATTGGTGTCTTCCTGCTGCGCGGTGGCGACGGCAGCTGCCTCGCCCCTTGCATCCTGCGCATGCCTCCGGCCCTTCGTCTTGGCCGACTCCATGGCCCGCTCCTCGGGCGTCAACTCCTTCTTCTTCTTCTTGGGCGGTGTGGCGGCCTTGCCTCTGGCTTCGGCTTCGACGACGAACGAGGCCATGGAGGCGATGGTGGCTGCCTCGAGGTCGTCGTCCATGACGATGGGAGTAGGCACGGGAGCGAGTGGGGGGGTTTGAAGAAAATGGAGGGAAAAGGTAACCGCTTTGTCACCTACTTGCGGGTCAGGGAGGGAAGTAGGCGCGCGCCGTGCACGTCAGTTTCGTGTCCGCACGATGCAAATAAGACTTAAAATTGAACCAAAAATGGATCGGCAGACGGACAAAAACGGACGCGCGTTCGTTTTGGTCGACGCGTTGGGATAAGTTTTGCCTGCGTGGATCCAAACGAATGACGGCGGATGAAATGGGTCACCCTATTAAAACTGGTTTAGGAGTCGTATCGCAGCCCGTGTCGTGCCCTGCCCCTGCCCGAGGACCGGCACCTAAACCTGAGAATGGTTTCATACTTGAACCATACCCATTCATTTATCTCTCAAAACCATACTTGAACCATACCCATTTAGGCCCTGTTTGGAACCACCTAGATTATATAATCCAGTTTTTATAATCTATTATGTTTCCAAACAGGACAACTTATAGTGTAGATTATAAAAACTAGATGGATAGATTATTAAAAACTCATAATCTACTCTATACCAGCTAAAATCAGATTATGGATTGCTAATGACCCATTACCCTTGTAAAGTTGGAGATAATAACATTTCTACCACCGCTACCCTCCTCTTTAAAAAAACAGAAGGTAGATAGGTCATTATGCAATGTAAAACCTAGATTACAGTTTATATAATCTGGCCTCCAAACATGTTCACCTAGATTATTTTTATAAACCAGATTATATAATTTATCTTCATAATCCAGATTATCATAATCTATTATGGTTCCAAACAGGGCCTTAGTGTCATTTTTAGCCCAACCAAAACCAAACCCACTATTTTTTCCACCCAAACCAATTTAAACCCAAAACATAACCATGGGTTTAAACCCAGTACATAACCATGGGTTTGCTTTAATGCGCATATGATTGCACAAATTGACATGTTAAGAAGCAAATAAGATAGAAAAGGCATAAGTGCATCTACAACAGTTTAAAAACAAAGTAATCCTTGAGATACAGTCAACACACAGTAAGAGGCAAAAAGAACATGCCCATGGCTGATAAGCTCACTAACAAGTGTATTAAAACCAAATTGCTTAATGAAAGCACAAGAAAACACTTCCGATTTTCATCCGTTGTTTCCCCATAATACATAATTACATAATGCATTACAGCATGCACGTGGATCAAAGATACTCGTTCTCGGTCGTAGTTGATTATTTCATATAACCAATGCCTAGAAACCGGTTTGAACCCATAGTTTATAACCGCTAATAACCAAACCGTTTAAACCCATAACCAACTATATCCAAACTGGTTTCTTCACATACCCAAGCCAAAACCAAACTAAAAAAATCTCAGCCCAATAAAACCTGAACCAATCAAACCCAAAGTAAGAACCGAATCGTTACACCTGGGTTTTTAATAACCATTCTCACGTTTACCGTCAGAGGGTGTAGGGTGGAGAACCGTCCCGGACGAGGGTCCACTCCAACATCGGATGCTCCAACCCCAAGTCCAACCGGACGTAGCGTCGTCATGCAGACACTGTTGGTGGTGTGCGCTGGTGGACCGTATGATCGACCTAGAATCGCACCGCCCCACGATCGAGACCGCCCATGGAGTACTTGAGATGATCTGACTGATTGATGAGGTTACTCGTTCCCCTGTGCCTGTGTTTGCGTGACACGGACAGTCTTCCACTCTACGAAGCGCGCGCGGGGCCCCCCCTGCCCGTTTGTCTTGCGCGCGCGCCATCTCCGGGAGGCGTTTCGAGATTCGGGTTTCGTATATATATGGGGGCAGTACGTATATCTCGATCGTGAAATCCAATGAAACGAACGCCAGGTCGAAAGAAGAACGTGTGTGCCATTTCCTCGCCAGCAACAGCAAAAGATTATCATCACAATCGCGTCTAGAAAAGCAGTACTAGTAAGTAGCAACATCAACCCATCAAGGCAAACAGTTCCCAGGAACAGGAGGAAGTAAACGCATCCATTAAATAATCTGCAGGGCGCCCGAATGTAGCCATGTAAACCTAGCTAGGAGTAGTGCTTAATGGCTTAGCTTTCCATGCTGCTGCATGGGTTGACCTCTCAAGGCAATCATGTAGAGTAGTATGCGGTACGTGTTGCAGATGAACATTGACAGGACAGGCTACCAGCTTTGCTTTGCTTTTCTTTTTTGCGAGGAACCTGCTTTGCTTGCACGATAATTAATCGATTATCCTCCTCTGGAACGAACAAGATATATAGTGATCAATTTAATTGGCTTGGTTTTCCTGGGAGTTGACGAAGGCGAGGAACCTCCCGAGCTGGCGGTTGTAGGCGCAGGGGCGCTCCAGGTGGAGCAGGTGCCCGGCCTTGGGGATGCCCTGCAGGTAGCAGTTCTCGCCCAGCTGCCTGAAAATTATGCACCGTCAGCAAAACAGGCATCAGCGAGTGAATAGAGAGTTTGGCCATACATACTACACGTCCAAGTTCGGAAAGCTTGTCTGATTGAAGTTAATGGCAGCGAGCGAGCGAGCGGGGAGGGATGCTAAAATGCTCACTCTTTCATCTTCTTGGCCAGCTCGATGTCGAAAAGCTTGTCCTCCTCGCCCCAGATCAACATTATCTTCTGCAACCATGCCACCAATTTCGGTTTACTTTATCACAAGTGAACAGTTTCATGCTTTTTTTATGAATAAACCAAATTCAGTAGGATTTTTTTCAGTCTTACTCTTATTAGATTGTTTTGAGGGTGTTCAGTCTAATTAGATTGCCCAAGCTGCAGGTGACCTAGCTTTTTATAGTATTAAGGGCCCATATAAGTGTGAGCCAACTAGCACCCAAGCATTCGGCCCACTTCAGCTTTAGAGCCCAAAGCCAGCTCAAATATATAGCCCATAGCTGAGCATCAGTGAAGAAACAATACTACTCCTACTACATTTTATTTTTTGCAGGGGAACACTACCACATTTTTGTTAGACAGTGAAACACTAGTACATGGAGCAGACCCTTTTGCTTTCCAGCATAAAGGGCCACCGTTCATAAAAAATGGACCAATTTTTAGTACTCACATCTCACAAAACACCAAATATACATACTCCCTCCGTCCCAAAAATTTTGTCTTAAATTTGTCTAAAAATGAATGTATCTAAATACTAATACATGACTATATACATTTATATTTAGACAAATTAAAGACAGGAATTTTGGAACGGAGAAAGTATACATTTACTTGGTCTAACAGCCAGACATCCAGTGATAAAGTACTACGTAGTAAACATGCTCAAGAAATTATACTCGTACCGAGCATTTCTTAACAAAGTTTATACTCGTACTGAGCATTTCTTAACAAGGTTTCCATGGTTCCTTGGGATGAGCAAGATATTGCCACTCATATACTCCCTCTGTATCAAAATATAAGATGTTTTTAACAATAAGAACGGTTTATATTTTGATACAGAAAGAAAGAGTACATTTTTTTTGGAAAAGGCCCCGGCCTCTATACAGAAAGAGTACATATGATGCCATATCTGCAATCTGGCAGCCACACTCGCTAGGCAGTACTGTTTTAGCAGTACTGTCACTCATGCCTGTTAGGCAGGTTGGTGACCAATATTAAGAGTAAGGTGTTGCTTTGTTTGACCTAAACGAAGGCACTGCTTCCTTACCTGCTGGAATGTTGGTGTCTTTGCGTCCATGTTGCTGTCTAGCAACCCCTGCAGCAGCTCCAGCCTCTCCTTCCTATTGGTGAACATCGCCTACTCATCACCAAAGCAGAACATATATACCTACATCAGTTAACCACCCCAACCAAACACTTGCATTTCTCAAACGAACAAAAAACGCTACTATGTCAATTCCAAACTAACATCCACATTTAGCTAATAACCGATTCCAGATCAACATTTAGAGTGTTAGCCATACTCGGTGCGCAGCTTGATTGATTACCTTGAGGTAGTCCTTGTACATCCTGTCCGGGAACCACATCTTCCTGTACATGGAGACGGAGAAGAGCGCCTTGAGCCCCTGCAGCGTCTCCGGCATGAGCAGCTCCGCGGAGGACCCGGCGCCGAGCCGCTCCATGGTCTCCCGGTTCACGGCGTCCGTCATGGCCACCACGGACCCGGACACGGCCAGCGACCGCACCAGCTCCGGCCGCGCCTCCGCCAGCTTGAACGCTACCATGCCCCCGTAGCTGAACCCGACCACGTCGCAGCGCGCCACGCCGAGCCGCGCCAGCGCCGCCGCCACGCAGCGCGCCTGGAACTCCGGGGACCGGTCGGCGCTGTCCGTCGTGGACGACTTGCCGAAGAAGAGCAGGTCAGGGATGTACACGTTGTAGCGCGACACCAGCACGCCGAAATTGAACTGGAACGTCACGTTGCCCTCGGCGGCGAAGCCGTGGATGAGGACCACGTTGGGCTTGGACTCGGGGCCCTTCCTCCTGCCCCCACGACGGCCGCCTGACGGCTTATTGGCGGCGGCGGCGGCGCTGGCGTCGTGAGGGCTGATGGTGGTGCCTTTCTTGCCGGCGTGGTGCTTGGGAGCCCAGACGTGCATGGTGGTGCCCGGCTCCAGCTCGACGTCGATGGGGCGGAGCCCGGCCAGCCTCATCATCCCCGTCAGCAGCGGCTTCTGCGCCTCGATCAAGTTCACCATCTTGCTTGTGATCTGGGCGTGGCTACGTACGTGCGTGGCTGCGTGTAATGTGGTAGAGCTGCACGTTGCGGCTCGAGTACGTGTTTGAAATCGGAGCAGTGGGCTGGGCTTGCATTAGTAGGGGAGACGAGACGCCGGAAGAGCAGGGGTCAGTCAGCTGCGACATGCATGTGAGAGAATGCGACGAGGGGCGGGGCGTTGCAACGACCGGTGATGTCGTCGGCGACTACTGACGGCGACGGGCGTGAGGACGGGTGGGCGTTGGGTGGGTGGCGATGGAGGGACAGGGCGGCAGCGACCGGGCAGAGGGGATCCAACGGGAACAAGGAGCGGGTTTAGTGGGGTTTAGTGATCTACCGCAGTCCACGCATGCGCGTGCGTTAGCTTGGATTGGTGGCTTGGTGCAACAAACCCATCCCGCTGCGTGCTACTGTGACGCGCCGGCTGCTCCTTGAGCATTTCTCCACTCGTTGGACCTACTACTAGTTAATTTCCAAACGGAATGAAAAAGATCTCCATCATCCAAGATTCCAAATGCAACTTCATCGGTTTGTTATGCTAGCTGTATACAACGATATGAGAATTCATTCGAATAATTGTACATCCTGTTTTCTATTTTTCAGGTACCTGATTTTTTTTTTTGCGCCAGTCACATTTTCCTTTTTCGCGAGGACACAAGATGAAACCTGGTCGGAGAAAAACCAACCTACTATCTATCTTAGGGTAGAGCAGAATCCCATTATCTAGGCGCCCCAAAACTGCTCCGCGCGTTGAAATATATTTTTTTAAACGCCGGATAGCTCCAACAGATGATTTAAAATTATGCGTGCGCTAAATTTTTTTGGACATTTGTTAAAAAACGCTATCGCGCACAACATATTTTGAACGCCGGATAACACGCTCTTCACAGTTTGCATTGCGTGTTTTTTGGACGCGCGTTTTTGTGCGGCTGTTGGAGATGCTCTGATCCCACGCATTAAAAGTGCTACAGCGATGCGCTAAATTTTTTATTGGACCCGAAATTTTTGTGCGGCTGTTGGAGATGCTCTTAGTGAGGTTGAATATCAAAAGTGGTGATCTGTTTTGTACCATTAGATTGAGATCTAGTGGTTCCTGAGAAAAGTGACTGATATATGAATCGTTTTCATCAAATACCTAATGCATAGTCAGTCCCCTGTACAGTTTAAACGGATTGTGGATACATCATAACTCGGGGTCGAACGGTCTCCATCTGGTCCGCAACGTATTCAGGAATCTCGTTTCACCACGTACGGCGCCATCCAGCCATACCAGTACGCGAACGCCGCGATGGACACCGCCGCAGCGACCCCGACGGTGGCGTGCCGCGCATAGGTAGGCCTGTCACCGGCTGCCAGCCCACGACGACGCGCCCCCTTCCGTCGGCTCTCCTGATCGGCGAACCCGAGGCCGTGGCCCTCGAGTTCGGCGGCCACGTCCGCGATCGCCGCCCCCCGCCGCACGGCGCTCGCCATCGCCTCGTTCTCTTCCCGGCTCCCGCCTTCGATGAACGCGCCGGCGACCCGGCCTCCCCTGACCCAGCACGCGCCGAACTTCGGCTTTCCGCCGGCGCCGGGCGGCGAGAAGTCCCCGAAGTAGACGGCTTCACCGGCGTTGTCGCCGTAGAACTGCCAGGACAGAGCGAAGGCCCTGGAGTAGAAGTACGGCAGGTAGCCGAAGCCTTTCCCCTCCCCGGCTGCGCCACCGGAGGGCTCCAGGATCGCCTCGACGGCCCGCCGCGCGGTCCTGCGCGCGCAGTCGACGTGCTCGAACCGGCGCACGTCGCCGCCCAGGAGCGCGACGGGGAACGCGGCCACGTCGCCCACGGCGTACACGGCGGCGTCGCTCGTCTGCATCCGCCCGTTCACCTTGATCCCGCTCCTCTCCATGGCCAGCTGGCCGTCGAAGAGACCCGTGTTGGCGCGTGCGCCGATGCCGACGACCACCATGTCCGCGGGAAGCCGCCTGCCGTCTCGCAGGACTGCCGCAGCCACCTGCGCATGCAAAATCAGTTCAGTTTACACCCTACCAGCAGTCCGAGTGTAGCTGATCAGCAAAACTACATTAGGATGGCAAGATAGGAACTGACCTTCCCATCTGAAACCTCCAAGGATTTAACCGCGGTTCCTTTGACGAAAACAACCCCTTTTGCAGCGTAGTACTTCTCGTAAAATTCAGCGATTTTCGGTGTAAAAAGACGACCCACTGCACAGAACAAATCGCACGAAGCTCACATCCAGATCAGGGCGGAAATAAAATTGGGTGCGTACTCTCTTACTTAGCGTCCTAGTGTCGAAGTAGAAAAATTCAGAGTTCAGATCGAGCTTCAGATAAGTACTACGTACTAGCATATCACAGACTACTTACTGCAGTGTTTTCCCGGGAAGACGATGGTGACCTTGATCTGATTGGCAACCAAGGCCGCAGCGCACTCCATTCCAATGTAACCACCACCGATGATAAGGGCGTTTCCACCATGGCATGATCTCATCACCCCCACCATTCTCTCGGCATCCTCGAGACTGCGCAGGTAGCACACGTTGGCCGCATCCGAACCGCGAACTCCAGATTCCTCCAGCTCCAAGGCCTACATACGTTACACATATATGTCACGGATCTTGGCCGTTTTGGTTCTGAATTTTCGCAAGCAAACACGCAGGGTATTGGAGAGTGTTCAGTTTGAATGTGACAGAGGTAAAAGCACGTATAGGGAGATGTTTACGTACCCGGGCACCTGTGGCGACGATGAGGGTTTTGTAGCTGATGGTCTCCCCGGTGTCCGTGAGCAGCGTCTTCCGGCGGACATCGGCGGAGATCACCCTCGTCCCAAGAACAAGCTCGATACCTGGTCAAGCAGCAGGGACACGTACATGATCAGTAATGCTGAACAGGAGCTAGATAACGAAGATGAAATCGCAGTGCAGATAAAGAAGTTCCGTGTACTCCACTAGCTAGCCTAGAAGCATACATATATACATACATACCGTGATCTTTGTACCATTGTTCCGTGAGCACCTCATCGTTAGCACCAGCGCAGGTATGAAACGCAGGGAGACGAGCAGCGCCTGCAAATAGCAGAGCGGTTTTTGATCCCCGGGGAGATAACAGGATGATTAAAGTTAGGTCATGCGCAGACACAACGCTTATCTTATAGTTTCAGATTTTAGTCGAAGATGGAGTATAACAATCGGGGATCGAAAAAGATAGATATGTGGGTACCTTGTGGGAGCAGATAGGCTTTGCTTAGTGCTGGGCGTTCGTAAGGAGCGGCCTGCCAATCCAAGAATGGTGGCTCAACAAAGGAACACGGGCAGCCGTTCATCGACGTGTACGAAATGAACTTGACAGAATTGTTATTGTTAATAAAGGTGCAGAAGGGAGATGATACGTACGGCCTCGTCGGAGATGATGCAGAGCTCGCCGGGGGAGGCGCCGGCGCGGCGGCGGACGAACTCGAGCGCCGCGTAGCCCGCGGCCACGCCGCCGCCCAGGATCACGTAGGCGAACGCGCGGCCCATCTCTGCTCCCCGCTATATATATTCTCTTCAACTTGTATGTCAATCAGCAAAGCTATCTGGGTATCTGCCTGGTCCGTAGCTGCTCGCCATGGATCAGTGGACGGCCGGGCTTAAGTAGCCCAGGGTAGCTTGTTCTTGTCTTGCGAGGAGGAGATCGAGTGGGGACATGCAGATGCATGGCGGGAGCACAACAAATGCCTTGCCCTTGCTCCTCCCCGCACTCCTGCTGCGGGGCCACTGATCCTGCCATCTTCCTTACCCTTGACACCAAGAAAAATGCTGCAGGGAGGGAATTCTTCTCGGTGAAGGCAAGGCACGCTCGTCCTCTCTGCTCACACAGCTTCTGCTCTCTGCTGTTTTCTTGGGTGTGTGTATTGGCTGCCACGACAACGTAACGAGAGTTAAAAACTTGCAGCTGATCTCAGGTATCTGTCTTTGCATGCAAAACTTGGATATATGGTTCAAAGAGAGCAGACGGCCAGCAACGCGTAGGAAAAGAAAAGGCTGGCGGCACCTGAGATTTCGTAACATCATTTCGTTGAACAATATATTATGAGATTTCTATACTTGTTTACACATGAGGCAACGATTACACTTTCGTACAGGTTTGTACAGGGTTTCCTCCAAGTAACTGTATGTAAACAATAGATCTTCCTCCTTCCTTCCAGCAGTTTATCCCAGCCGCCCGCAAACCGATCCCGGGTTTCACCACCTGCGGCGCTTCCTGCCGTACCAATAACCGAACGCGGAGATCGACACTGCCGCAACGACCCCTGCCGTTGCATACCATACGAAGGTGGGCTTTTCGCCGAGGGTAACCCCGCTGTCAGGCACCTCTTTCTTGCTTTCCTGGATGGCAAACGCTAGGCCTTGTCTTTCAAGTTCAGACATGTCCGAGGCCTTGGTTTTACGCCGGACAACCACCGACAATGCCTCGTAGTCGTCCCGGTTCCCACCTTCCAGGAACGCGCCCGTGATCTGGCCCTTACTGACCCAGTATGCGCCGAACCTCGGGCTGTTGCTTGTGAAGTCGCCGTAGTGAATTACTTCTCCGACATTGTCCCCGTAGAACTGCCAGGACAGTGTGAAGACTCTTGAGTAGAAGAATGGCAGGTAATCGACGTCCCTGGTTTTCGAAGGCTCCAGGATGGCTGCGACAGCGTGCCTGGCGGTTCTACGAGCCGAGTCAACATGTTCAAGCCGTCGGACATCGCCGTCAAAGAGCTTGATGGGGAACGCGGCAACATCACCAACAGCATACACCGAGCTGTCGCTGGTTTGCATTTGCCCGTTTACTTTTATGCCGCCTTTCTCCATCAGCAGCTGACCTTCAAAAAGGCTGGTATTTGCACGGATCCCAATACCAACTACTACCATATCAGCAGGAAGGTGGTTACCATCTTTTAGGATTACCGAAGTCACCTGTAAACACACAGTAACCCTCTTACTTTGACAGTCATTGTCAATAAATAAAGGCACTAGCTTAAGTATCGCTAGACTATTCAAACTGGACGGACATGGAAAGCATACTTCAGATAATAGACCTAATAGTGGTTGGTATTGATTGGTGGCAACACATCATATTCGATAGTAAAATATCAGGCATTGTTGAACCTTGTTAAGGTCAACATGCTCATTGGTGCCACAGCATGCTACTGAAAACCAAGCAATTTTTCTCTCCAGGGATGCATTATCTCTAATCTTATAGGACTTCCCTTATGAAAAGGGTGTTCAGAGGGCTTTCCAGTTCCTGTATCAAATATTCTGCTTTTCCCCTGGGTACTCAGGTTTAAATACCCAGTCGTTTTCTTTTGTTTACTTGCTTCAATACAACTCCCAGAACACAAGTTTTCCAGAAGCCTCTTGCTTATTCATAGCATGACAAGACATGATAAACTAGATACGGTATCACCACTAGATGTAGACCGGGTTCCAAGCGATATGCCAATGTTGGACAAACGACAGGGCCTACGCAATACTGCAGAATATCTAAACAATTCTCCCACAAATGGTCAAACCCCAATTAGTTCTTTGCCAGTGCGTAATGGAAATTGGTTGGGATTCTCTTCAATCAGGTGAATGAATGAGCATGACTGACTTCAACAGTTACACCATACTCCCAGCCCAAGAACCTCCCTCAGCCACCTGAATGTTACTGGCAGAAAAGGAAATTCTGGACCTTGACTTGGAGTATAAGACAAGAGTTTCCGCTACTTGTTAATACAATGTTAAGTTACTAGCCAGCAACTGCAAAGCACACCCAGTTTCATGGAATAGAAACTCACCTTCCCTGTTGAGTCCTTTTCAAATGATGTAAGCACAGTTCCTTTGGTAAAAGTAACTCCTTTCGAAGTGTAGTAGCTTTCATAATATTCAGCAATTTTTTCTGTAAATAGCCGACCCACTGCAGAAAAACAAATCAAGATCATCTACAGATGAGCAAAATGGGTCTTTACAGCGTATCACGGGAGTCCTAAATCGTAAGACAACATGTAAAACAACAAATCAAGCGACAAAGCATCTAGTACTTACTGCAGTGTTTTTCAGGGAAGACCATGGTTACTTTTATCTTATTAGTAACCAATGCTGCTGCACATTCCATTCCTATGTAGCCACCACCGATGACAACAGCATTTCCACCAGAACATGAGCTCATCGCATTCACTAATTTATCCGCGTCTTCAAGATTGCGCAAATAACATATGTTTTCAGCATCCGAACCACTTATTCCAAACTCTTCCAGCTTTAAAGCCTATATCATGAACAGAGACACACAAAAATGAATCCAATATATTATAATTAAAAGTGAGAGAAGATGGACTTAAAGAAGATAAATAAGTCCATACCCGAGCACCTGTTGCAATTATAAGTGTCTTATAGCTGATAGTTTCTCCAGTTGCTGTAAGCAATGTCTTCCGTCTCACATCAGCAGATATCACTCTTGTTCCAAGAACAAGTTCAATACCTACCCACGTAAATTGACAGTTAGTACATATATCGGGCGGACACATTACAGATAATAACAACAAGTGGATCACAAAACTATTAGTGTAATTGAATCGAAGAACAAACAAAAATACCATATATTTTACCAGATCTTTTTTTCAAGGATACTTTTATCAAATATGATATTTACCCAGAACTCTACTGAACTATCTCATTTCTCAATATGCATACATGCAATTGAAATTAGAACGAAGTGGAAAACCAAAAGCTAAACAAACCTACCTTGTTCCTTGTACCATTTTGTCGTCAGTAACTCATCGTTAGCTCCAACACAAGTATGGAATTTTGGAAGACGAGAAGGATCTGTAAATTTCACAGGTATTGAAAACAGTTAACAGGCTGCATCAAATGCTGGGAGACAGGACGCATTAGCAAATACTCCCTCCTTTCACAAATATAAGATGTTCTAACTTTTTTTCCGAGTCGGATGTATATAGACATCTTTTAGTGTGTTTGTTCACTCATTTCAGCCCGTATGTAGTCCATATTGAAATATCCAAAACATCTTATATTTGTGAATAGGGGTGCCATGGCAAGAAAAGAATGCAAAACATAGTGTTAACAGTAGGATGATGAATTAATCACATTATTTTGAAAGTGTGAAACTGTCTATCGATGTGTTATAAAACTACCTTTTTAGGATGTAGCTATAATCATTTTTTAGTGAAAGAAGAGAGGTAATATTTCAAAATTTTAAAACAGTGATATTAATCACGATTGATATTGTATATAAGTGGTAAGGCAGAATGCTAGCTGGGTTATCAAAACGTTTAAGTGTGTGAGAAATGTACCTTCTGGGAGTAAATAGCCTTTGCTTAATGCAGGGCGTTCATAAGGAGCAACCTGGCAAGATACAAAAGAAATCATTAAGAGAAATACACGTTCAATGATAGAATCACGGGGCATGAACTGAGTGATAATTGTTCCACAAGCAAAAAAAAAAAAAGAACTTATTATCCCTGTTTGTTTTCAATTCCCCCGGTTTGACACTTGAAGGGAAATCCCTACAAACTAGGCACAAAATGCATACTTGGAACATACATGTATCCCTTAGAGGTCAGACATAGGATCAAATCTAACCCAATCCTAAAGGAATTTATATGTTTTGCCATTGCTACTTCACTCGTCATTTTTCAGTTACCAAACTGCAGCGCAGGCTAATCCGTGTGTCCCTAAATAGCGCCCTGCTTGCACCGTGACAACATCCCCCTTACTCATCCAGGCAAATCAAGGCTCTACTTAGCCATACACCAACCCCCCCCCCCCCCCCCCAAGGCAACAAAATGTAAGCATTCCTGGTTTGGCGGCTGAAGCAACAAAAATAAAATCCTCTTTTCATGCAAAAAAAAAAAAGAGGAATTCCTAATACAGTCCGAGGCGCAAGAAAACAAGCAATCCGAAGCAGCAGCGGGGCGGTCCTATCCACTAACTGGACAATTCGGATTCGGTTACAGAGATACGGATGGGAGTTGTGAAGCTGACGAGAATATACTGAACGAAGCCAAGAGGGGAAGGGGGCGCTCACGGCCTCTTCGGAGATGATGCAGAGCTCGCCGCGGGAGTAGCCGCCGCGGCGGGCGAACTCGAGCGCCGCGTAGCCCGCGGCCACGCCGCCGCCCAGGACGACGTACACGAACGCGCGCCCCATCCTGCCCGCGTCCACTGGGCTGCTTCTCCTCCTCCTCCTTCTCGGTGCCTAGATGCGGGCCATGGCGCGGCCTCTCTGCTCGGCTTGTGGCGAGTCGTGGTGGGGGTGGGGGATGATGAAAGGAATGATGTCCACTGCGTTGCGTCTCCACCTCACCCCCGCCGCTGTGGGGCCCAGCGGGTCCGCTCTGTGTGTGTTGCGTTCAAGCAAAGTTGGATACGGGCTTCTGTTGATGTGGAGCGTGGGATTTCCTGGTGTTTGTCTCAGAAATGTTTTCGTGTGGGTTGAGAATTTCTCCAAGGAAAATGTGGGAGTAACTAGTTTTTTTTTAACACAACTAATAATCGGTGCACGTGCAATTTACGTCTCCACCAATACGATTTATTTCAAGATTAGTTACTGTGAAGAGTAGAAGAAGAGAGGAAGAGCAAATGATGAAATCGATGTCTTATTGATTGAAGATGTGGGTATATATACCCCAGTACAAAGGCGGTTACAAGGAGCACAGTTACTAAACTAAAGCAACCGACATAGCAGGGATTATCCTTTAATTAAATATATTTAATTAATTCCTAACACTCTTCCTAATCAATGCTTGTCTGTATAATATATATCATGTTGATAAAGACTCCTCCTTGTATGTGTTTGCCTTCGAGAATGTTCACCATCTTCATTTTGAGAAATCGTTGTATAATCTTTAAAGTCTCCTCTAAAAACCCTGTGGGAAAAATATGAGGAGAATAGTGTAGATATGTTGCTAAAACTCCTTTAAACCCCGTGGGAAAAATAAGGAGAAAATGATACAACGTATAATGATTTTTGTCTTGTGATAACTCATTTGAGAAAACCTTTGTAGAAGGAGAAAACTCATCTTTGAGTTTAGAGAACAATAAATATGTCTTGAGTACTTCCTTTAAAAACCCCGATAGGGAAAATAGAAAGTATAACATATGATCTTTGAGGAGATATTGCCTCATTAAAAACCATCATGAGAAACTTCGAGAGAAAACTCATAAAGGAAAAGAGTGCATTTCACATGCCACTGAAAAACTCCTTTAAAACCCAGCGAAAAAAATATAAGAAGGAAATGATATGGCATATATACATACTTGTGTTTATATTATCTCATAAAAAACCTTTTATGAGAAATCGTTAGGAAAAACTCATCAAGGGAAAAAGAGTACAATATATGCAATTTGATGATTGTTAATAGGTTATAGTCTGGGAGATTACTCCCCCTGAACTTTGCATATATGGAGTATGTCTCATACCAATGCCATTGACATGAGATTGTGTATAATCTGTTGGATTATCACAATATTTTGTTTGCAAATTATTTCCTCAACTTTCTATAATCCAGAGGATAAGTAATTTCTGAGCAATGTGATTTATGATATTGCTCTTCATATAACCTGTAGGTATTGAGTAACACAAGTGGAAGTATCTTGATAAATCAAGTAATGTGATCCTGATGAATCTCAACCACATGATTTTGAGTGTGGTTAATCATTCTGCCAAATCATGCATATTTTACAATGCTTTTAGATAAAGCAATTATGTTAGAATGATAATTGGAAATAGCCATTAAAATCCATTTATATGACTTTCATGTGAAGGCTATTCCAGCAAATTCAGTCATTGATATGGCGTCATTGAGATCAAATAAAAAGCCAATATCATTACATCATATCATGGTCATATCTTCTATTTCCTCATGAAAATATCCAAGATTTACTGTAATCTTCAGATATAAGATGATAGTACTTATATCAACCATATACCTTTTGTTGGGGGTTGCACTCCGAATAAAGATAGCAAATATAGTGTCAGGCCTAACGTAGTTTCCAAGTATACAAGTGCTTTGACATTAGTGAAATATAGAACTTCAGGTCCTAGTATCACTTCATTATCACCCCTAGGTATGAATGGATTTGTACCTTATCAAAGGTAGTATGACCATACATGTCTTTTGTTGATATGATATATCCAAATTGAACTTCTCATATATGTTTTGGATATATGTAGACTGATATGTATTCTTTGAGAGAATGCTTAAGTTGTAAACTTAAGCTAAATTTGGTTGAATCCAAATTTTCTATCTTGAGATGATTTTATGTATGTTTAGGTCTTATAGAGACATTGATGACGAAATCATCAATATACACAGAGGTGATGTAAGGAAAACAAAATTTGGGATTCCTTTATTAATACATAAAAAAGATCATCCTTTGAGTAATCCTTTGAAGAAGGAACTCATTTAGTCGGTAGTACCATATGATTTCCGACTATTTCAAGCCATAGAGTGACTTCTGAAATTTTACACAAATATGTTGCGATTTATTTTGGATTCGGTATTGTAAGCCCTTCAGGGACTTTGTTATAAATTTCCGAAACGAGTGACCCATATGAGTATGTAGTCACTGCATCCATTAATTGCATGGATAATATTATTTGTACTACCAATTATATTTATTATCGAAACTTAATTCCACTCATACCAAGAGGGTGTCTTACATCATAATTTGATGTCGGGTCTCTGCGTGAACCCTTTTGCTACAACCTTGCTTTCTCACCACCTCATTGACTTTGTCTATGAATGAGAAGTTTTTAGTATTCCATATGGAAGACACTTATGAGGAGTAGGTATTACTGTGGTAAATACCACGCGTTTGTAGAGCGAGGCTATTCTTCATTACTTGCTTCCTTTTATGTGAACCAACATGAGTGCAAGAGGCACTCTACCATGGATTTTGGTTCAGGGCCCAAAAGGTTTTAGCAATTTTCAGAAGAAATATATGTCGACAAATGTAGACTTATGTTATATGATTCTGGAGGAATCAATGAAATTTGTGGAAATGTATTTATTCCTTTTAACTCCTTGTGATTTCCTACAACAATGGAGTCAAGGTGTTTCGATGTCCCGACACGAAAACATTTGTGCACATTTATGTCGGGCTTTGGATGATGAGCATCCAGTGAGGTGTTCTTTCAACTTGATGTTGAATTACATTTACTGGTTGAGGATTTGATTTCCTCTATTTCCGCGGAAGCATATGCGAGATTATATCTCGTGTGGTCAGATTTCTCCCCCTCTTGCTCTCATTTCGGGAGAAGAGTGGCTTATTAGGTACCTCCACTCTTTCTGACACTTTACTGCAGGAATATAAAATTGAGTGACACCTTCGTCATCAGTAAATGTATGTGGCATATTTGCAATGAGTTGCAAATATGTGATTCTAAACTTCTTGTTTAGATTCTTTGAGTACGTGGATATAAGGACTGAATGTCAATAACATATCTAATTTATTTCTCGGCATTCTTTGTGGTACTAATCTCCCCCTAATGCCGGAAATGTCCTTATTGCTAATGCAATCAGCATACGGGCTGTGAATAATTTTGATTGACGGATAAATTTTTATTCCTCACATAGATCCCTATTTTTCTATGAGAGCCCATTGATGTATGCTGGAGTGGTGATATCGGTATGTAACTGAATTATCGCAGATAGGAAATACTTTGTTGATTTCCACGTAATTACTACAAGGGGAAAGTAGGATGATATGCAATTGGTATGATTTAGATCATACTTACGGTGTGTAAGGCCGTAGTTGTCCAGCAAGAGGCTGGTAAATTTACAATTCTATAAGTTTGGTCATGTTTATTAATTTCACTATCTTTGATAAGATATTTAACTAAACATTCTCGATATGTACATAAAGTATTATATATAATATGACATTCACTACAGGAATCAGCTTCTTTGCCGTCTGCCATCACAGACGGCAAAGAGTCAATCCCGGACGGCAAAGAGAATACCACAGACGGCAAAGAATCTCACGGCCGGCAAAATTTCTGCGTTAGCCTACGACGGCATAGGACCTTCTTTGCCGTCTGTCCCCCCAAAGCGGACGACAAAGCTCTTTGCCGTCAGCTTTCCATAGGAGCAGTCGGCAAAGTGCTCGAGACGGCAGCCGACAGGCGTTGCCTCCGTTAGGGGTTAACGGAGGCTTTGCCGTCTGCCTCCCCCTTATTCTTTGTCGTTTGCCTCCCCCTTATTCTTTGTCGTCTGCCTCCTCCTCCTCCCCCCCTCCACTCTTTGCCGTCTGCCTCCTCCTCCCCCCTCCTCTGTTCCCTCCTCTTTTGCCGTCTGCCCACCCTGGAGGCAAACGGCAAAGAGCCTATATAGACACCCCAGGATGCACAACTAGGTGCCATGTGGCACCTTTGCCATCTGCCAGCTGATGGCACAGGTCTTTGCCATCAGCTGGCAGACGGCAAAGAGCCCATATAGTACCTGTTTTTTTGTTTTATATTATTTCACAGCACACACACATATATATATATATTTGACAGCACATTTATATAATTCACCACACATATATGATATATAGTTCACCACACATATACTTGCCAACACATATATATATAATTCACCACACATATATGATATACATATAAATCAATGTACATCCCCATATATCGAAAGAACCAGCATACAAAGTATTGCACTGTTTATCCATATATACATATACATATAGTTCGACATTGTTCATCAACTCAAATGAAAACTAGATGATATACATATAAAGTTCATCCGTCGACATTGTTCAACTCCATGAATGCCAGCTTCCATGCATGTAGTATATCCAATCTACAAAAATGTGAATAAGAAAGTCAGAAGAAGAACAAAATATGATGTTTTTGAGCTAATTATGTCATTTTTAGCGGAAAACAAGCTAAGAATGTAATATTCATGAGCTAACCAAGGTTCTTATGCCATTTTTAGCTTATTATGGCATTTTGGAGCTAAATGGGTTAATTATGTCATTGTTGGGGAAATTAAAGCAAGGATAATATGAAAGAGGAGAAGAAAGAGGACGAGGAGGAGAAGAAGAAGAAATCAAGAAGAAGGAGGAGGAGGAGGAGGAGGAGGAGAAGGACTAGAAGGTCCTTTGCCTTCTCCTCCTCCTCCTCCTCCTCCTCCTTCTCCTTCTTCTCTTCTTCTTCTTCTTCTTCTTCTTTCTTTCTTTTCATTTTTCCTATTTATTCTCCTCTTCTCCTCTTGTTGGAGCTAATTTACCTAATTATGTCTTTTTGGAGCTATATGGGCTAATTATCCCATTTTAGAGGAAAACAAGCTAAGAATATAATATTCATGAGCTAACCAAGGTTCTTATGCCATTTTGATCTTATTATGGCATTTTGGAGCTAAATGGGCTAATTATGTCATTGTTGGGGAAATTAAAGCAAGGATAATATGAAAGAGGAGAAGAAAGAGGAGGAGGAGGAGAAGAAGAAGAAATCAAGAAGAAGGAGGAGAAGGAGGAGGAGGAGAAGGACTGGAAGGTCCTTGGCCTTCTCCTCCTCCTCCTCCTTCTCCTTCTTCTCTTCTTCTTCTTCTTCTTCTTCTTTCTTTTCATTTTGCCTATTTCTTCTCCTCTTCTCCTCTTGTTGGAGCTAAATTACCTAATTATGTCCTTTTGGAGCTAAATAGGTTAATTATCCGATTTTAGAGGAAAACAAGCTAAGTATATAATATTCATGAGCTAACCAAGGTTCTTATGCCATTTTGAGCTTATTATGGTATTTTGGAGCTAAATGGGCTAATTATGTCATTGTTGGGGAAATTAAAGCAAGGATAATATGAAAGAGGAGAATAAAGAGGAGGAAGAGGAGAAGAAGAAGAACGAGGAGAAGGAGGAGGAGGAGAAGGACTAGAAGGTCATTGGCCTTCTCCTTCTCCTCCTCCTCCTCCTCCTTCTCCTTCTTCTCTTCTTCTTCTTCTTTCTTTTCATTTTTCCTATTTCTTCTCCTCTTCTCCTCTTGTTGGAGCTAAATTACCTAATTATTTCTTTTTGGAGATAAATGGGCTAATTATCCCATTTTAGAGGAAAACAAGCTAAGTATATAATATTCATGAGCTAACCAAGGTTCTTATGCCATTTTAAGCTTATTATGGTATTTTGGAGCTAAATGGGCTAATTATGTCATTGTTGGGGAAATTAAAGCAAGGATAATATGAAAGAGGAGAAGAAAGAGGAGGGGGAGGAGAAGAAGAAGAAATCAAGAAGAAGTAGGAGAAGGAGGAGGAGAAGGACTAGAAGGTCCTTGGCCTTCTCCTCCTCCTCCTCCTTCTGCTTCTTCTCTTCTTCTTCTTCTTCTTCTTCTTCTTCTTCTTCTTCTTCTTTCTTTTCATTTTTCCTATTTCTTCTCTTCTCCTCTTGTTGGAGCTAAATTAACTAATTATTTCTTTTTGGAGCTAAATGGGCTAATTATCCCATTTTAGAGGAAAACAAGCTAAGTATATAATATTCATGAGCTAACCAAGGTTCTTATGCCATTTTGAGCTTATTATGGCATTTTGGAGCTAAATGGGCTAATTATGTCATTGTTGGGGAAATTAAAGCAAGGATAATATGAAAGAGGAGAAGAAAGAGGAGGAGGAGGAGAAGAAGAAGAAATCAATAAGAAGGAGGATAAGGAGGAGAAGGAGGAGGAGGAGAAGGACTAGAAGGTCCTTGGCCTTCTCCTCCTCCTCCTCCTCCTCCTCCTTCTCCTTCTTCTCTTCTTCTTCTTCTTCTTCTTTCTTTTCATTTTTCCTATTTCTTCTCCTCTTCTCCTTTTGTTGGAGATAAATTACCTAATTATGTCCTTTTGGAGCTAAATGGGCTAATTATCCCATTTTAGAGGAAAACAAGCTAAGTATATAATATTCATGAGCTAACCAAGGTTCTTATGCCATTTAAAGCTTATTATGGCATTTTGGAGCTAAATGGGCTAATTATGTCATCGTTGGGGAAATTAAAGCAAGGATAATATGAAAGAGGAAAAGAAAGAGGAGGAGGAGGAGAAGAAGAACAAATCAAGAAGAAGGAGGAGAAGGAGGAGAAGGAGGAGGAGGAGAAGGACTAGAAGGTCCTTCTAGTCCTTCTCCTCCTCCTCCTCCTTCTCCTTCTTCTCTTCTTATTCTTCTTCTTTCTTTTAATTTTTCCTATTTCTTCTCCTCTTGTTGGAGCTAAATTACCTAATTATGTATTTTTGGAGCTAAATGGGCTAATTATCCCATTTTAGAGGAAAACAGGCTAAGTATATAATATTCATGAGCTAACCAAGGTTCTTATGCCATTTTTAGGTTATTATGGCATTTTGGAGCTAAATGGGCTAATTATGTCATTGTTGGGGAAATTAAAGCAAGGATAATATTAAAGAGGAGAAGAAAGAGGAGGAGAAGGAGAAGAAGAAGAAATCAAGAAAAAGGAGGAGAAGGAGGAGAAGGAGGAGGAGGAGAAGGACTAGAAGGTCCTTGGCCTTCTCCTCCTCCTCCTCCTTCTCCTTCTTCTCTTCTTCTTCTTCTTCTTTCTTTTCATTTTTCCTATTTCTTCTCCTCTTCTTGGAGCTAAATTACCTAATTATGTCTTTTTGGAGCTAAATGGGCTAATTATCTCATTTTAGAGGAAAACAAGCTAAGTATATAATATTCATGAGCTAACCAAGGTTCTTATGCCATTTTTAGGTTATTATGGCATTTTGGAGCTAAATGGGCTAATTATGTCTTTTTGGGGAAATTGAAGCAAGGATAATATGAAAGAGGATAAGAAAGATGAGGAGGAGGAGAAGAATAAGAAATCAAGAAGGAGGAGAAGGAGGAGGAGGAGAAGGACTAGAAGGTCCTTGGCCTTCTCCTCCTTCTCCTCCTCCTCCTCCTCCTCCTTCTCCTTCTTCTCTTCTTCTTCTTCTTCTTCTCTCTTTTCATTTTTCCTATTTCTTCTCCTCTTCTTGGAGATAAATTAGCTAACTATGTCTTTTTGGAGCTAAATGTGCTAATTATCTCATTTTAGAGGAAAACAAAGCTAAGTATATAATACTCATGAGCTAACCAAGGTTCTTATGCCATTTTGAGGTTATTGTGGCATTTTGGAGCTAAATGGGCTAATTATGTCTTTTTGGGGGAAATTAAAGCAAGGATAATATGAAAGAGGGGAAGAAAGAGGAGGAGGAGGAGGAGGAGAAGAAGAAATCAAGAAGAAGGAGGAGAAGGAGGAGGAGGAGAAGGACTAGAAGGTCCTTGGCCTTCTCCTCCTCCTCCTCCTCCTCCTCCTTCTCCTTCTTCTCTTCTTCTTCTTCTTTCTTTTCATTTTTCCTATTTCTTCTCCTCTTCTCCTCTTCTTGGAGCTAAATTAGCTAACTATGTCTTTTTGGAGCTAAATGGGCTAATTATCTCATTTTAGAGGAAAACAGGCTAAGTATATAATATTAATGAGCTAAGCAAGGTTCTTATGCCATTTTGAGGTTATTATGGCATTTGGAGCTAAATTGGCTAATTATGTCTTTTTGGAGCTAAATGGGCTAACTATGTCATTGTTGGGGAAATTAAGCCAATGAGAATATGAAAGAGGAGAAGAGAAACTTACCGTAGTGGTCATCAAGGAGGAGAAACACCTGGAGAAGGGTCGTGCGATGTCGCTCGGGAGTTATTCTGCAGAATAGATATTTTGCAATGTCTCAGTTAGCATGATGACACTCAATTATTAATGCTAGTTCATAATGAAACTCACCGTGTCAATCGAAGAGAAGACGGGCATCGGCGGAGGGACTTGACCGCTCTTCTTGCATAGACCCTGAAGAGTGGGTCGTATTAGTTAGTAATGAAACAGACATTACACACATGATTTGGCTAATGTGGAAAAAAAACTTACCACAAAAAGCTCGTACACGGCCCGTTGACCCGCCTCATTCCGGGACCTCTCCTCCTCAATTAATCGTGCCGTGGTCTGGTCCCTCTCATCAAGAGCAGCCTGACTTGCCAATCTCTCTTTCTCAAGAGCAGCCTCAAGAGCAGCCTGGCTTGCCAATCTCTCTTTCTCAAGAGCAGTCTGGTTTGCCAATCTCTCTTTCTGAAGAGCAGCCTCAAACACCATTCCTCGTTACCACAGTAATGATCTATGGTAACACATAATGAAATGGATGAAAGTGTTCTTAGTCCGTACAACTAACCTCGATGGCAAGTTCGACTGGCCGTGGATGACGCATTATCTCAGGACAGCTGCTCGACTGGCGCGCCTTGATCTCCGGAAGAGTGAGTGGACAACGTATTATCCCATCTCCAATGGCTATCGAGCCATGGGGCCTCCCACCACCAGATATCATCACCAGCTCTGGATCCAAAGGTTCCTGTCTAGGGTTAAAGTCATCCCCTTTCGTAGCCTTCCCCGCGTCCCGTATGCCACGAGCTTCTGGTGGGATGATATGTTGGTGAAGTTATTGGGATCATCCAGGTCAGACTCAGAGAATGCCTTCGCCTTCTTGTACGAGGCAGTATGGGCCATGCCATAAAGGTCGTACAAGTGTGGCATCTCCGTCTTATTGTGATGCGCCTAAAAGAGAGGAACAAAATATTAGCATCAAGAATGAATTGCATGAATCATGAAGCAAATAACATACCGAGTTTCGTCCAAACTGGAGTAAGTTGGCGCTGCCTTGATGGTGTGGCACACCAACCATTTGGCTACGCTGATCCTTCGCATTCTCGTGGACGGCTCGCCAGCTGCCTGCGCACCACTCATCAACCAACACCTCCCAACAATCCATCTTATCCGCACACCATCTCGGGGGCACCTGTAAGTTATTAAAAAGAATTTTCAGTGCTACGCCTATGAATGAAATCAATAAAACTACGTAGAAGGACTTAAGAATAGGTAATTACCTTCATGTATTGCTCCTTCTTCAGAAACTTTCCGCGGCAATCCTTCTTCTACTTCTTAATACCACGCGTGGCGTAGTAATCTCGAATAGCCTGCGGTCGAGCCTCGTGGCGCAAGTTCTGTAGTAACCGCCTACACTCGGCCTCGAGAACCCTGGCCGCCTCCTCCTCATATCCATCCTCACACCTATAGAAGGTCTGCAATCAAACGTGAAAACACTGATTAGTACAATAATTAGCTATATTGTTAATTTTAGATTCTGTAAAAGGATAATTTACCCAAAAGCTCTTGATCACCATCTCGACCCTCGTGTGGCACAAGACACCATCTATAATCTCCTCCGGCAGGGCCTGCGCAACCTGATAGTGCTCCCAGGAAAATCCTAGTGTAGGAACCTGACCCTCACCTGGCAACGTGATAAACCCCGGGAAATTTGTCCGGCAAAGCAAACCAAGGACGGAGTTCGGCCTGTGGACTCCAAGAGGGTGTACCCATCCCCTGCAGTATGATAAGGTCAACGCATTAGATATTTGAACAAACTTGAAGGCAAAAGCTAAAAAAAAGAGTAAATGTACTTACCTATCTCCTTCAGGTTTAATCACCGGCCTCTGCTCGCGGGTAGCCGGCGTGACCGGGAGACGTGTACTACCACGCTTGTACACGGTGGCCCCGTCCACCTGCACATCGCCCTCACTATCCATAAGCTCATCCCTGCCATCCCCACCCCCTGAGCCACCCGGACCCTCGGTCCAATCCGGCAACTTGGTACGATCCGGCCAGGTCTCCCATCCGGGCCTCTCCACGTCGGGTGAAGCCTCCGGAACCGTAGTCTCCTCCGGCTGCTCCTGGGCCGAATGCACCTCGACCCGAGGTTGCTCCTGGACCGGAGTCTCATGGGACGAATGCCCGTCAACAACAGGCTCCTGGAACGGAGTCCCCGTAGCCTCCTCCGCAAACGGGTCGACCATACTAGTCCTATGCTCGGGTGAATGAGCTGGTGGTGGTGGCGAGGACGGCTCAACGGTCCTCCTGGATCTTCCGCGGCCACCACCTCTTCCTGCACCCTTCCCCTTCTTCCCTACCCGACCAACACCTCTCCCAGTGGGCAATGCCGCCGACGAAGAAGAACCCACGGGTGGTGTCGACACACTGTCTGCCAAGGCTCTACGGAGAGATAGGGGTGGAAGGGAAGTACCACCCCTCGTGCGGGGCGCCTGGGAAGAACCCGTCGAGCGATCTGGACCAGCGCCCACCATCTTTCCACACCTGGTGACCTGCCATGATAAAGATTAAAAGAAATTAGCACAACATAAAAAAATTGAATAACTGACATGAATAATAATATGTACATGAATAATAAAGATTAATATATATATATTTGAAGTTGTGAATCTTACAAACTAATAATCATCATCAATAAATGCATCATCGTCATCACTATCACGCATGTCTTCATGAATGACGTGCTCGTCGGGTTCAACGGCGTGAAGTTGTGAAAGGCCTTCCTTTAATCGTTGAAGCATTGACAGGTCATCCGCATGAGTAACCTCTACGAGTTCCAGGTCTTCTGGTTCCGGCTCAGGGCTGGAGTCGGATTCATTGTCGTTGTCCATGTTCTTGGGTGAAGCACGGCGGTTCTTGAAACGTTTCTTGGAAAGACGTGTTTCTTGGAAGAATTCTCCATCATATGTGTCTGGGTTAATGTGAGGTTCATAATATTGTTCATTTGGGAGAGGTGGTCTGACATGTGGCGGCACTTCATAAACAACATACCAACCTTCCAGATTCTTATCCGTTTGGCATGCCCACGGTAGATAGAAAACTTGGGTCGCCTGTTGAGCCGTAATATAGACATCGGGAACATCTAAATGGGTGTTTGGATTGATTTCGACTAGTCCTATATGTTCATGAGTCCTTCTAGTCTTTTTCGGCTGGAACCAATAACATTTGAAGACTACGACGTTCGGTGGGTTTTCACCATAGAATTGAAGTTCATAAATTGCTTCAACTCTTCCATAATACTCGATAACACCTTCGCCGATAGCAGAGACACCACAATTTGTAGATTTCCGGTCGGGCATAGATAGCTCTTTGCCAAAGGTACGAAAGAGATACCCGTTGATGTTGTATTTCTCAAATGAACGGACCTTATAGTCAAAACCATTAGCGACTTGTCTCAATTCGGCGTCCATAGACTCTGAATTAGCCTACAAGTTTAATACGAAATGGTTGTTGCATTAGCCGCAAGTTAGACCAAGAATGAAATGGTCCATTATTGATAATTACCGTTTGTTTGAACCAAGAGATGAAACCGGGTAGCCGCCTCCTGTCTTTGACAGAAGCTTATACTCTTCAACGGAATCATTTTCGATCACCGCTCCATCTGAGAATTTGACGACGTAACGGCTGTTTGAAATATCTGGGAATAAGAGCAGTTCAAATGAATTAGAAGTTACAGGAAAATGTGCCGAGAACTCACTCGATGTACGGCCGCACTTCTGTTAGGTTGTTGAAGATATACAACGAAATGTTCCGCCATTCTTCGACATCCAACGTTATTGGTTTCGAAGCACCGGCTAGTGCGAGCTTCCCTTTGAATAGGCTGAGGTTGGACCCACCTTTTTTAGGGTCTGCATCATTTGTGCCGAGGCTTCGGATTATGCAAATGATGATTTTTGGCTTCGTAGTGTGCTGTCACAAAGTTTGCCACCTCCTCAGTAATGAATGCCTCAGCCATCGATGCTTCAATTCTATGCTTACTTTTACATTTAGCTCGAAGGGTCTTTTGCATCCTCTCAGTTGCATAGCACCAACGATCTTGCACGGGCCCACCCAATCTTGCCTCGGTCGGTAGATGTAAAATCAAATGCTGCATTGGATTAAAGAAGCCCGGTGGAAAGATCTTCTCTAACTTGCACAACAACTCCGGTGCAAACTCCTCCATGTCTTCTACCACGCCAGGCAAAAATTCTTTCGCACAAAGAACACGGAAGAAATAGCTGAGCTCTGCCAGTACTAGCCATTCATCCTCAGGAATAAAGCCACGTAACATCACCGGCATTACCCGCTCTAGCCATATGTGCCAATCATGACTCTTGAGACCAAAGATTTTTATTTTTTCAAGACTCGCTCCCCTCTTTAGATTCGCTGCATACCCATCGGGGAACATCAAGTGCATTTTGACCCACAAGATAATTTCCCGCATAGCTGGCCTTCCAAGATTGAACCAGGCCTTTGGCTTCGACCACTTTTGCTTTCCTTTGCCTTCTCGCATGTTTTGTAACGGTCTATGACATAGTGTCTCTTGATCGACTCTAGCCTTAATATTATCCTTTGTCTTCCCATCTATGTCGAACAATGTACCAAAAATAGCCTCTCCGATATTCTTTTCAGTGTGCATCATGTCGATATTGTGTGGAAGAAGGAGGTCTTTGAAGTAAGGCAGATCCCAGAAGCATGGCTTGTGAGTCCAGGCGTGTTTTGAATTATACCCCTTGAAATACCCTGGACACTCTGGATCAGGCTCGAGGGCGTTTAACTAATCCAGGATCTGTTGGCCTGTGAACGCAGGTGGTGCCAAGTTTTTGACAACTTTACCTTTGGTAAAGTTCTTCTTGTCTTTTCTGAACTGATGGTCAGGATCCAGGAACTGTCTATGCAAGTCAAAGCAAGAATACTTCCGACCCTCCTGCAACCAATGAAACTGAAGAGCTGCCTTGCATTGGGGGCACGGGAACCTTCCATGCACACACCATCCAGAGAATAGCGCATACGCTGGCAAGTCATGCATAGCGTACATGTACCACACATGCATTTTGAAGTTTTCTTTTCTAGTGGCATCGTATGTCTTGACCCCATTATCCCAAGCTTCTTCCAATTCATCCTTAAGCGGTTCCTAGTACACATTCATATTCTTCCCCGGATAATTGGGCCCTGGAATTATCAACGTCAGAAATATGTTCTTTCTTTTCATAATCTGCCCCGGGGGGGGGGGGGAGATTGAGTGGAATGACAAATACATGCCAACAACTGTATTGGGTTGCCGTCATGCCGAAGGGATTAAAACCATCCGTGGCGACGCAGACTCGGGGATTCCTTGGATCTGCCGCTTTATCCTGATGCAATCCATCGAAATGTTTCCACGCTTCCCCATCTGATGTGTGTACCATCATCTTATTCCCATCAGCATCTAGTTCGGTTCTTTTGCCCAATTTGTGCCATGTCATCTGTCTGGCTGTCTCTTCGACCATGAAAAGACGTTCAAGTCTTGGTACGATTGGCATATACCGAAGAACACTAACTGCGATTTTGGTCTGCCTCTTCTCACCCATACCGTTGTCTACCACAAGATACCTGCAAGACTCGCAATTGGGACAATAGTCCAAGTATGCATACTCCTTCCTAAATAAGACACATCCTTTCTCACATGCATCTATCTTCTCATAGGGCATCTTAAGTACATGAAGTATTTTGTCCGACTGGTACAGATTTGCAGGCATGACATGGCCTTTGGGTAGGAAACGTCCAAATAGTGTCATCATCGCGTCGTAGCATTCTCTTCCCAAGTTGAACTGAGCCTTCAGAGCCATTACTTGTGCAATTGCATCCAGCTGACAGAGCTCAGTGTGCTCATGGAGAGGACGTTTTGAAGACTCCAACATTTCATAAAAGGCCTTTGCAGATTCCTCCATCTCATCTTCCGAATCCCGAGCATCATCAAAGTCTTGCACCATGTCTTCGATCCCGGTACCATGCTCGTCCGTGCGACGACGGACCACCTCAGCTCTTGTGCGTTGTATAGACTCACCATGAAATGTCCACACCGTATAATTAGGCTTAAAACCCCTCCTCTGCAGGTGTTTAATCATTACAGCCTCTGTCGTCTTTTTATAGTTGCCGCATCCAGGACAGGGGCAATAGTTTCTTTCCTGGCCATTTGCGAATGCAGCTTTCACAAAATTCCTTTGTTTTTACAAACCATTCTTTCATCATATCTTTCTGACTAGGGTGACCGGTATACATCCACACACGATCACTCATCTTGCGTAGCTACTAAAGACAGAAGAAATATATTTTTATATAATTTAGCATTTATATTCATCTGTTAATCAGGTTCGCCACTTTTATTACGTCCAGGCAACCTACACGCTAATAGGTAAAGATAGGTCCTAATCCCACCCGAATATGTGTAGATTGGGTTCGTTTTCCCATGCTCTGCTCCGGATCCAACGCAAAATTTCGGCAGCACCTCCCAGCTGTTCGCCTGATACACGTCTCCGCAATAAACAGAGAGGATGTGCATCTGGAGAACAACAGGGAGGCACTGACGAAATTCCGCATCGGATCCAGAGCACAGCATACGGGAAAACGAACCCAATCTACACATACTCGGGCTGTCCATGGATAATGTTGGACAATTCGAAAGGATGGCGGTTATAAATATGCAAAGACATGCATATTTATAGATGTCGCCCTTTCGAACGTGAGACGCATATTGGTCACGCATACTGATAAATTAATTGAATTACCTAAATCTAGAAAGTTTCATCCGGAAACCGAGCCATAGTAAATGAAGGCGCGAGGAGGAGATGAAATTTGTACTGACCCACGAATGCAGGGGCGGAGCTCGTACAATGCACGAGCAGGTCTTCGCACACCAGACCTCACAGCGACGAGACAACTATCACATGTAAATCCACCCGATCAACACAGATATTCTAATTATGTCTAATTATGTCATTTTTTAGGAAAACAAGCTAAGAATATAATATTCATGAGCTAACCATGGTTTTTAGCTTATTATGTCATTTTGGAGGATAATTAGCTAAACAAGCTAAAAAATAAGAAGGAGGGGAGAAGAAGGAGAAGAAGGAGGGCTCCTTCTCCTCCTCCTCCTTCTCCTTCTTCTTCTCTTCTTCTTCTTTTCATTTTTCCTCTTTCTTCTCCTCTTCTCCTCTTCTTCTTCTTCTTCTTCTCCTCCTCCTCCACTTCTACTCTTCTTCTTCCTCTTACTCTTACTTCTATTTCTATTTTTCTTTATCCTCTTCTTCTACTTCTTCTTCTTTTTTCTCTTCTTCTCCTTCTTATTTTTTCTTATTCTATTCTTCTCTTCTTCTTTACTTCTTCTTCTTATTATTTTTTCTTCTCTTCTTCTTTACTTCTTCTTCTTATTATTTTTTCTTCTCTTCTTCTTCTTCTTCTTCCTTCTTTTCATTTTCCTCTTTCTTCTCCTCTTCTCCTCCTCTTCTTCTTCTCGTCATCCTCCTCCTCCTCTTCTCCTCTTCTCCTCCTCCACCTAACTAACCAAGCTAACTAACTAACCTAACTAATTTAGCAACCTAACTAACTAGCCTAACTAACCTAATAAACTAAAAAACTAACCTAACTAATTTAACATAAATAAAAATAAGGAAAAACAAAATAAAAATGGGGGGACTCACCGGCGGGGGCATCGGGGCGGCGAGGAGGACGGGTGCGACGGGGCAGTGGGGCGTCGCCGGGGGCAGTGCGGCGGCGGGGGGCAATGGTGGCGGCAGGGGGCAGTGGTGGCGGCGACGGGGTGCTATGGGGCGGGGGGCAGTGGTGGCGGTGGTGGGGGCACTGGTGGCGGCGGTGGGGGGCAGTGCGGCGGCGAGGGGCACTGGTGGCGGCGGTGGGGGGCAGTGCGGCGGCGGTGGGCGTCGGGGTGAGAGAGAGAGAGGCCAGGGTGGGGGCGGGACGGCCGTTAGTAGACGTTAGGGCTTTGTCGTCTGCTGGCGGACGGCAAAGAGTCTAGACTCTTTGCCGTCTGCCTCTGGCCTCTTTGCCGTCCGCTAGCAGACGACAAAGAAGGGACTCCAGTTTGACCTACCATCCCCGCGGTCAGGTGGGGCCCCCTTACAGCTTTGTCGTCTGCTGTGCGGCCCTTTGCCGTCTGTGGCTGACGGCAAAGAAGTGGCTGATGGCACAGACCTTCTATGCCATCAGCCAATTCTTTGTCGTCTGCTTTGTGGCAGCTGACGGCAAAGACACTCTTTGCCATCAGCTAGCAGACGGCAAAGATTTGGCAGATGGCAAAAAACTGATTTCCAGTAGTGATTGCTTGCGAAATGAGTTCAACGAAGTTGTCCATTCGAATGGATTTATCCCTTGTTTAGGATAACTAGCTTGCTCTTACTTTGAGAATTTGAGCAACTAATTTAGTTATATCATTCATGGTTTTGTGTGACAAGAGACACACTAGAAATCATTTTATAAATGTTTCCATGAGTACCATGAAGTATCTATATAATATCACATAATGGTTGAGTAATCCACGTATCTTCTGAATGTGTTCAAGGAAGAATGAGTGGCTCATTTGAATTTTTTAAGGTGAGAGAGCCTTAAAACTTATTTCCCCTATTGCACATGCACTGGACATAAGATCTGTTGATTTGGAAAATATTATAACTTAAAACGTTATGACCAATAGAATTGCCAATAATTTTTCTAATCAACCCCAAACTAGGATTGTAAGGCTTAAAGCCAAATATTTTGTAAGATTTAGAAAATTATTTTGTACGCAACAAAACTGAGTATGAATTGATTCATACATTCAAAATTTATCAAATATAATGTCTAATAAATAGGATATTGGACATTACACTACATGTAGTAGTACAAGTATAGGCAAACAATATTTTGGGAATAATCAGGATATTGCATGAGATCTCCCATATTACTGAAAAATAATTACGCAAACATATCATAGGCGCAAAAGAATTGATAATTCTTTTTGTGCACTATATTTTTGGTTCTCCTTCTGATGAAGATTTGAGAACATCATTTACCAGAATATTTTTTGGTTGTATGTTTGCAAATTTTCAAATACCCCAATGAACTTATTTGCCTTTTAATAAACTCATTGTGTGGTTTGACCATATGTTTGAGGGTTTGGTAATCATATGTACGATATATATATAACCACATATTTGATAAACTTAAGAGTTGTCTCTGTGATCATTTGGAAATGATCAATTCCCAATTAAAAGATAATTATGTCATTGGTTGTCTTTAGCCTCCACTTTACTTTGAATTCCTCATGGTTCTATTTTGTGACCACTGACTTGCATAGTATTCTCAATGCTAGCAAATATTTGAAGCACCCGTTGGGTGAATATGATGATTTTAAGAAATAACATGTTTCTTTACCATGAAAATGGTAATACCATCATAAGGAGATGTAAAGTGTATCAAGGGCTTTTCAACCCGATCTGCATATAAAAATGTCAGATCATGAGATCTCAACTTCAAGTTGATTTTATAATTACCAAAATTGTAAGTTACTATAGGCTTGAGGCCTTGAAAAAATATTGGGTGATCATTCCAAATGTGCTCATGGCAACATGTTTCTCTTAAAGGAAATATTCAAGGTGAATAAATATTCATCCATTATGTACTCAGTTTGATAACTAAGTGAAGTTGGTGATTTATAAAATGCATATGCACATATTAGCTATTAAGATAATAGCCATGTCACATTTTCCCAAGATGGAGTTATAGTGGCAACAATGCCACATGTGGATATAATGACTGATGTCATGAATCATCTTAAAATAAATACTCCCACCAAATCATGCATTTGGTGTATTTGGAAATGTCAGCCATGTGTTACTTGAAAATGCTAATGCATTTATTTAATTTACTACTAGGAGTAAGTGGCATCAATGAATAAATGATTTGTTTGGGAACAATCATGGCCAAGGTGACCCTTGGTGAACCTGGGTGTATCCTTCAATACAACACACGCGATGAAATTATTGCTAATGTTTTGGAATTCATTCTTAAGGAAGTGTGTGACTTGAGAGTCACTGCCAAAACGTATAGACTTTGTGTATTTCACATTGGTTAGTCGCTATGAAAGTATAATGACAATGTGATGTGGGCCTTGTAAAGGTGTTGTGACACTTAATCATTGTCATAAATTATGCGATCCCTCTTGATGGATGGATGACACTATAATTAGAAATAGTGTCATAGGCTTCATTGCCATGTATTTTACCAATGTAATAGAAGGTAATCAGACGTATATGCTAATATTTTCATAGTTTCCTATGATATATTCAAGAAAGTATAATATTTACTATGAGAGTAAAATATTTTAGTGAACAACAACAATGAATGCTTCGGAGGAGCAAGTTCTAGTACCGCTGATGCCTTATAGCCATATGTGTAGACCTCAATTTATGTAGGATAACACTTTGAAGATAATCACCAATATGGTGTAGATCTCGCAGTAATAGAAAACATAGTCTGACTATTGTCAGTAGATGTTTATATATCTGTTACCTTATGTTATACTATATTTAATAAAATCACTTTGAAGGTAGTCATATGTTAGGATGACATGATGTAGACCTCATAGTAATAGTGGATAATCCACAAAATTTTGCAGTAGATGCCACCAATACCTTGTGATTCACAAATAATATTTGGGCTTATCATATTAATATTTGGAAGAGCACGTTGAAGATAGTCCTCTTGCCAAAATGACAAAAAGTAGATCTCACAGTAATGATGGATAATCTGCAGAATATGTAGTAGATGCCATCAAATACCTTGTGTTTCACAAATAATATTTGGGCTTATCATATTAATATTTGGAAGAGCACGTTGAAGATAGTTGTCTTGCCAAAATGACAAAACGTAGATCTCACAGTAATGATGGATAATCTGCATAATATGCAGTAGATGCCATCAAATACCTTGTGTTTCACAAATATAATTTAAGGTAGTCATATTAAGTATGACACTTTGGAGTTGTTTTGAGTTTGCGTCATGATTTGCAAGAAGAAGAAAATTAATTGCAAAACATGGTTGTTGCACCAAGAACATTCTAGAAAATAGGTCTAGAATATTGACTTACAAAACATAAATGTAATGCAGAAGAACCTGATGATATATATTATAGTGACAATGACCTAATCAGAGGTTTATAGTAAGCATAAAGGCTTTTATGCATCAACAAACTCATGGCATAAATCTGCCAAATCTGTGAAGCCTGAGAGATTAACAAAGAAACACAGGACATTTCTATTAATAATAAATACAAGAAGGATGAAAGTGCAAAACTGTGTAAGGATAAGGTTTCTCCAAATCCTTATCCCGTGCGTGTATGTGTGTGGATAGTAATCCAATTTCCTTCTCGTGCTTGCTTGGACTGGAATTCATCGATCCTTTGTATATGAGCGCTGGTGATGTAGCCATGCAGTGCGGCCGACTGTGGTTACGAATCGATTGAGTCAATCCAATTCAACGCTGCGCTGTGCTCTGCCGCGCAGAGCAGCGGCTGTTGGTCGCCGACGCAGCCGTGCGCCAGGGCTGCGATTCGAGAGCTTGAGGGCGCTTGCCACACGGTTGTGTCTCGCGTTCGAGTCCGGCGAGCGTCGTGGGAAGGGTGCCGCTGCCATGCGTCGAGGAGTGGCCGGTCACCAGCGTCCGCATCGCGCCTGAGGCGTGCAGCCGCGTTGGGGGGTCGGGTCAGGGCCGAAGGCCATAGTGAGGCCTTGCTGTTTGCCGCCGCTGCCGTCGACAGTCATGTGGCTGGTTGAAGGCCGGAGGGCACCGCTTCGACGCGCCTGCAGAAGAGGGTGTCATCGACCGTGGAGGTGCCTCTGTCGTGTGCATCACGCGCTGATGGTGTGCCGCCGGAGCGCTGTCGAGGTGGAGGGTAGCCGTGTTCTTGGTCTGGAGGGCGCCGCCGCCATGGTTGCTGTCGATTTCTTCCCTTCTCTGCTGCCGTTCTTGGCCTACCGCTCTCTCGAAGAGGCTCCTGATGATAACGTGTGAAGAGTAGAAGAAGAGAGGAAGAGCAAATGATGAAATCGATGTCTCATTGATTGAAGATGTGGGTATATATACCCAAGTACAAAGGCGGTTACAAGGAGCAGTTGCTAAACTAAAGCAACCGACATAGCAGGGATTATCCCTTAATTAAATATATTTAATTAATTCCTAACAGTTACAATGTGAATCCTTCTTTAAACAACTTGAAGCCTGAAAGAAAAAAAATAAACCAAATAAATTTAATATTATGTTTTCACCATCTATTTAGGAATAAACGAAAAGACATAGCAGTTAATAACCAGTCAATTTGGAGTGCCTGGTAATATCAGTCTCACACATTGCATCTTGCACTAACATGGGCACGACAAAGATGTTCACACAAGAGATAGCGGCACCAAAAAGAGCAATCTGTGAAGTTACTCTTGTACTGAAAATCTCACATACTACCCAGAATCTGCGACATGTTAGCATGATCACCTTCGGTTCCAACGGATACGGGATCTGGTGTGGGGACCCCGACTTATGAGTCGAGATCGTCAAATAAACGCGCTCAGTGATCCGAGAGATCAATGCTCACCGAACACACACATGCTCAATATTAAGAGTCTTACATCCAAGTACCGAATTATTACAACACATGACCGATAAGTGTTTGGAAACGTTGCATGGGAAACAAAAAATTTCCTACGCACACGAAGACATATCATGGTGATGTTCATCTACGAGAGAAATTAGATCCACATACCCTTGTAGATCTCTCAGCGGGAAGCGTTAAGAAACGCGGTTGATGTAGTGGTACAGCTTCGTGATTCAAATCACTGTCGTCCCACAATCCATTCCGATCTAGCGCCGAACGGACGACACCTCCGCGTTCCGCACACGTACAACTCGATGACGATCTCGGCCTTATTGATCCAGCAAGAGAGATGGAGAAGTAGATGAGTTCTCCGGCAGCGTGACGACGCGCCGGTGTTGGTGATGATCTATTCCTGCAGGGCTCCGCCTGAGCTCTGTAGAAATCTAATCTAGAGAAAGAAGTACGAGGTGTAGGTTTGAGTTGCACGTGGCAAAGTTGTGTCTCAAACAGCCCTAAACCTCTAGTATATATAGGAGGAGCCAAGCGGTGGGGCAAAGCCCTAGGGAGCCGGCCAAAGGAGGCCCTCCTTGGGTCAGCCGAAGTGGGAGGGAGGAGTCCTTCTCCAATCCCACTTGGATGAGGACTCCTTCCTTATTTTCCCACCTCTTTTGGTTTTTCCATTTTTTCCTCATGGGCTTTCTTGGATGACTTTGTCAGCCCATTATACCTTATTTTACATCCAATAAACCCACGTGGACCCCTTGGGGCGTGGTGGGTCCATGCAATGGGCCCCCGGAACCCATTCGTCAGTCCCGATACACTTCCGGCAATGCCTGGAAACTTTCCGGAATCCAAACACCAACTTCCTATATATCGATCTTCGTTTCCGGACCATTCCGGAAACCCTCGTGACGTCCGTGATCTCATCTGGGACTCCAAACAACCTTTGGTCACCAAAACATGTAACTCAACTATACTAAAACATCATCGAACCTTAAGTGTGCAAACCCTGCGGGTTCGAGAACTATGTAGACATGACCCGAAACACTTCTCGGTCAATATCCAATAGCGGGACCTGGATGCCCATATTGAATCCTACATATTCTACGTAGATCTTATCGGTTGAACCTCTGTGCCAAGGATTCATATAATCCCGTATAACATTTCCTTTGTCCTTCGGTATGTTACTTGCCGAGATTTGATCGTTGGTATCCCTATACCCATTTCAATCTTGTTACCGGCAAGTCTCTTTACTCGTTCCGTGATACAAGATCCCGTGACTCACACTTGAGTCACATTGCTTGCAGCGCTTGTTTGTGATGTTGTATTACCGAGTGGGATCCGAGATACCTCACCGTCACACGGAGTGACAAATCCCAGTCTTGATCCATGCTAACTCAACGGACACCTTCGGAGATACCTATAGAGCACCTTTATAGTCATCCAGTTACATTGTGACATTTGATACACATAAGGTATTCCTCCGGTGTGAGTGAGTTACATGATCTCATGGTCATAGGAATGAATACTTGACACGCAGAAAACAATAGCAATAAAATGACACGATCACATGCTACGTTCATAGTTTGGGTCTAGTCCATCACATGATTCTCCCAATGATGTGATTCCGTTATCAAGTGACAACACTTGTCTATGGTCAGGAAACCTTGACCATGTTTGATCAACGAGCTAGTCAACTAGAGGCTTACTAGGGACAGTGTTTTGTCTATGTATCCACACATGTATTTGTGTTTCCAATCAATACTATTATAGCATGGATAATAAACGATTATCATGAACAAAGAAATATAATAATAACTAATTTATTATTGCCTCTAGGGCATATTTCCAACAGTCTCCCACTTGCACTAGTCAATAATCTAGTTCACATCACCATGTGATTTTAACGAATCCAACACCCATACAGTTCTGGGGTTTGATCACATCTTGCTCGTGAGAGAGGTTTTAGTCAACGGTTCTGAATATTTCAGATCCGTGTGTGCTTTACAAATCTTTATGTCATCTTATAGATGCTGCTACTACGTTCTATTCGGAAATACTCCAAATATCTACTCTATTATACGAATCCGTTTTACTACTCAAAGTTATTTTGATTAGTGTCAAAGCTTGCATCGACGTAACCCTTTACGACGAACTCTTTAATCACCTCCATAATCGAGAAAAATTCCTTAGTCCACTAGTTACTAAGGATAACTTTGACCGCTGTTTTAGTGATTCAATCCTGGATCACCTTTTGTACCCCTTGACAGACTCATGGCAAGGCACACATGAGGTGCGGTACACAGCTTGGCATACTTTAGATCCTACGGCTAAGGCTTAGGGGACGACCTTCGTCCTTTCTCTCTCTTCTGCCATCGTCGGGATTTGAGTCTTACTCAAATTCACACCTTACAACACAACCAAGAACTCCTTCTTTGTTGATCTATTTTGAACTCCTTCAAAAACTTGTCAAGGCATGCATTTCATTGAAAGTTCTATTAAGCGTTTTGATCTATCTCTATAGATCTTGATGCTCAATGTTCAAGTAGCTCTATCTATTTCCTTTGAAAAACTCCTTTCAAACAACCCTTTATGCTTTACATAAATTCTACATTACTTCTGATCAACAATATGTCAACCACATATACTTATCAGAAATTCTATAGTGCTCCCACTCACTTCTTTGGAAATACAAGTTCCTCATAAACCTTGTATAAACCCAAAAGCTCTGACCATCTCATCAAAGCGTATATTCCAACTCCGAGATGCTTGCACCAGTCCATAGAAGGATCGCTGGAGCTTGCATACTTGTTAGCATCCTTAGGATCGACAAAACCTTTTGGTTGTATCACATACAACCTTTCCTCAAGGAAACCGTCGAGGAAACATTGTTTTGACATCCTATGTGCAATATTTCACAAACAATGCAACAACTGCTAACATAATTCCAACAGATTTTTAGCATCGCTACGAGTGAGAAAGTTCCATCATAGTCAACTCTTTGAACTTGTCGGAAACATCTTTGTGATAAGTCGAGCTTTTCTTAATGGTGACTTTTCACCATCATCGTCTGTCTTCCCTTTAAAGATCCATATTTTACTTAACAGTCCTACGACCATCAAGTAGTTCTTCCAAAGTCTACACTTTGTGTTCATACATGGATCCTCTCTCGGATTTCATGGCCTCTAGCCATTTGTCGGAATCCGGGCCCACCATCGCTTCTCCATAGCTCGCAGGTTCATTGTTGTTCAACAACATGACCTCCAAGACATGGTTATCGTACCACTCTGTAGTAGTACGCGACCTTGTCGACCTACGAGGTTTGTAATAACTTGATCCGAAGCTCAATGATCACCATCATCAGTTTCCACTTCAATTGGTGTAGGCGCCACATGAAGAACTTCCTCTGCCCTTCTACACACTGGTTGAAGTGACGGTTCACTAACCTCGTCAAGTTCCACCACCCTCCCACTCAATTCTTTCGAGAGAAACCTTTCCTCGAGAAAGGACCCGTTTCTAGAAAGAAACACTTCGCTTCCGGATCTGAGATAGGAGATGTACCCAACCGTTTTGGATATCCTATGAAGATGCATTTATCCGCTTTGGGTTCGAGCTTATCAGACTGAAACTTTTTCACATAAGCGTCGCAGCCCCAAACTTTAAAAAACGATAGCTTAGGTTTCTCCAAACCATAGTTCATATTGTGTCATCTCAACGAAAATATGCGGTGCCCTAATTAAAGTGAATGTAGTTGTCTCTAATGCATAACCCATAAACGATAGTGGTAATTCGATAAGAGACATTAGAGTATGTGCTATATCCAATAGGGCGCGGCTATGACGTTCAGACACACCATCACACTATGGTGTTCTTAGGTGGCATGAATTGCGAAACAATTTCCACATTGTCTTAACCATGTACCAAAACTCGCAACTCAGATATTCATTTCTATGATCATATCATAGACAGTTTATCCTCTTGTCACGATGATCTTCACTATGAAGTAGCTTTGAACTTTTCAATATTTCATACTTGTGATTCATCAAGTAAATACTCCTGTATATACTCAAATCATCAGTGAAGTAAGAACATAACGATATCCACTGCATGCCTCAGCACTCATTGGACTGCACACATCAAAAATGTATTACTTCCAACAAGTTACTTTCTTGTTCCATGTGGTATGATTTGCATGTCTCAAGTGATTAAAAAATCAAGTGAGTCCAAACGATCCATCTGCATGGAGTTTCTTCATGCGTTTGTACCAATAGGTATGGTTTGCATGTCTCAAACGTTTCAAAAATGAATGAGTATAAAGATCCATCAGCATGGAGCTTCTTCATGCATTTTACACCAACATGACTCAAGTGGCAGTGCCACAAGTAAGTGGTACTAACATGCTCGGGGTTGTTATGGGGACCCCCTTGATAATTCATTTTAGTTTAAAACTGGTCTGGCAAGGCGTAACTTTGATACTATATTTTCCTAATAACTAATAAACTTGCATAGGGACCCGTCCACCCCCGCGGATAATTAAACAACCCCCGGGCCAATGCTCCGCATGAGTGTTGTCCAACCTAGAGCAGCTTATTAACGCTCCCCGGGGCAACTTGGTGTTTTGGCATGGTAACCATCGCTCATCCGTCGTGTCCTGAGAACGAGATACGCGTCTCCTATCGGGATCGTCGACACGTCGGGCGGCCTTGCTGGACTTGTTTTACCTTTTATGAAATATCTTTTGCATCGGGATTCCGGTGATGCTTTGGGTTATCTGAGAGTTGAGGTTTCCCACTAAGGAATCCGAGGAGATCACGAGTTTCATGATCGAGGCTTTCTATGCAGCTTGTGATAATTTATGATGGACTAGTTGGAGCACCCTTGCAGGGTTAAATCTTTCGGAAAGTCGTGCCCGCGATTATGTGGGAACTTGGAAACTTTGTTTAACATCCGGTTCTAGATAACTTGACGTAAGCTTAATTAAAATATGCCAACTGTGTGTAACCATGACTGTCTCTTCTCGTGAGTTCTATATCCGGAAGAGGACACGGTGGGGTTATGTCTGATGTAAGCAGGTGTTCAGGATCATTCATTTGATCATCATTAATTCACCTCCGTTGTGCGTAGACCATCCCCCTCTTTTATTCTTGTACTCGTAAGTTAGCCACCTCAAATAAATGCTTAGTCGCTTGTTGTAGACTCACCACTTAACCATACCTCACCCATTAAGCATTGCTAGTCTTGATACCTTTGGAAATGAGATTGTTGAGTCCCTCTGACTCATAGATTACTACAACAACAGTTGCAGGTACAAGTAAAGCGACACTTTGACATGAGCGTGATGATTGTTCTATTTGGGGTTTCCTCTTCTTCTTCTCCGTCGATCTAGGATGGGTTCCAGGCCGGCAACCTGGGATAGCAAGTATGGACGTTGTTCTTTTATCATTTGTCTTCGTGCGTAGTCGGACCCTGCTATTCTTCATGATGAGTGTATATTCTTGTATTGATGTGAACTTGATGTAGTTTGTGGCGAGTGTAAGCCAATTCCATATCCTCATCTATTATGTACATGTACGTGTGACGATATCCATTCTTGCAAAACAACGAGATGCGCTTATATCTCTGTTGAGTCCCTCATGCCAAAATATGGATAGGATCGCATCTTGGGCGTCACACTTAACCAGTAGGGTCTTCTATGCAAAAAGAGCCCAGCCCATGGATGACATATGCGCCTCCCATGACCCTCGAACAGAGAAAACAGGGCAAGTGTCTCGTCGAGATGGCGAATGTAACCTAGGTACACCTGCAATGCAAGTTCTATGATGGGTTTTCCAGATTGCAAGTAGTGTGACTTAAGTGCACCCAAAAAGCAAGTTCTCATATCGCGTGCCTTTTACTCATTCCTAGGATACTTATAGTCTGTGCTCTGAAGTATGTAATAATTCTTCAAGGCTCTTCTATATTGATGCATGTTCACAAAACACATATGCAAACAGAGTTGTTCACTTCCAAGCAAACAGAGTTGTTCACTTCCAAGCAAGTTGCCCTCATCATACCACACTCTAGTTGGAAGTGGTTGTGCTATACTCTTCTTGTATTTTGACGCAACTAATATTGCAGGTTCGAAGCCATCATCATTGCTTGGTATGATCTCCATTCCAATGTCCTCACTTCATGCATGTGAATTCACATGCTTGAGTGTTGGTTCCACCTCACGACTTTGCTAGTGAACTGAGAATATCATCCTTCCTTTGTTTCTTCTTCTTCTTCCATGCTTTCTCTCTCTCTCCTTTTATGGATTACAAGAATCAGTTGTGATAACATGTGCATCATGTAGTAGTGGATAAAAAGGTCCTCAATATATGTGTCGCCGTCCATGTGCTCCATGGGATCTTCTTTGTGCCTCTTTAATCGAGCAATATTTCCCAAGTCTTCATCATCATAATTCACTGCCGCTGCCCTCTCTTCTTGTTGGGGAACGTCGCATGGGAAACAAAAATTTTCCTACGCGCACGAAGACCTATCATGGTGATGTCCATCTACGAGAGGGGATGAGTGATCTACGTACCCTTGTAGATCGTACAGCAGAAGCGTTAGTGAACGCGGTTGATGTAGTGGAACGTCCTCACGTCCCTCGATCCGCCCCGCGAACAATCCCGCGATCAGTCCCACGATCTAGTACCGAACGGACGGCACCTCCGCGTTCAGCACACGTACAGCTCGACGATGATCTCGGCCTTCTTGATCCAGCAAGAGAGATGGAGAGGTAGAAGAGTTCTCCGGCAGCGTTACGGCGCTCCGGAGGTTGGTGATGACCTTGTCTCAGCAGGGCTCCGCCCGAGCTCCGCAGAAACGCGATCTAGAGGAAAAACCGTGGAGGTATGTGGTCGGGCTGCCGTGGAAAAGTCGTCTCAAATCAGCCCTAAAACCTCCGTATATATAGGTGGGAGGGAGGGGAGGAGGCAGCCTCAAAACCTAAAGGTTTGGCCGAAATTGGAGGTGGAGGAGTCCTACTCCAATCCTACTTGGAGTAGGATTCCACCTTCCCACTTGGAAACTCTTTCCACCTTGTGTTTTTTCCTTCTCAAACCTTATGGGCCTTAGTGGGAACTTATTCTAGCCCACTAGGGGCTGGTTTATCTCTTCCCATAGCCCATGAGACCCCTTGGGGGCGTGACACCCCTCCCGATGGTCCCCGGCACTCCCGGTACACTACCGATGAGCCCGGAACTTTTCCGGTAATGCACGAAAACCTTCCGGTAACCAAATGAGGTCATCCTATATATCAATCTTCGTTTCCGGACCATTCCGGAAACCCTCGTGACGTCCGTGATCTCATCCGGGACTCCGAACAACATTCGATAACCAACCATATAACTCAAATACGCATAAAACAACGTCGAACCTTAAGTGTGCAGACCCTGCGGGTTCGAGAACTATGTAGACATGACCCGAGAGACTCCTCGGTCAATATCCAATAGCGGGAACTGGATGCCCATATTGGATCCTACATATTCTACGAAGATCTTATCGTTTGAACCTCAGTGCCAAGGATTCATATGATCCCGTATGTCATTCCCTTTGTCCTTCGGTATGTTACTTTCCCGAGATTCGATCGTCAGTATCCGTATACCTATTTCAATCTCGTTTACCGGCAAGTCTCTTTACTCATTCCGTAATACAAGATCCCGCAACTTACACTAAGTCACATTGCTTGCAAGGCTTGTGTGTGATGTTGTATTACCGAGTGGGCCCCGAGATACCTCTCCGTCATACGGAGTGACAAATCCCAGTCTTGATCCATACTAACTCAACGAACACCTTCGGAGATACCTGTAGAGCATCTTTATAGTCACCCAGTTACGTTGCGACGTTTGATACACACAAAGCATTCCTCCGGTGTCCGTGAGTTATATGATCTCATGGTCATAGGAACAAATACTTGACACGCAGAAAACAGTAGCAACAAAATGACACGATCAACATGCTACGTCTATTAGTTTGGGTCTAGTCCATCACATGATTCTTCTAATGATGTGATCCCGTTATCAAGTGACAACACTTGCCTATGGCCAGGAAACCTTAACCATCTTTGATCAACGAGCTAGTCAACTAGAGGCTTACCAGGGACAGTGTTTTGTCTATGTATCCACACAAGTATTGTGTTTCCAATCAATACAATTATAGCATGGATAATAAACGATTATCATGAACTAAGAAATATAATAATAACTAATTTATTATTGCCTCTAGGGCATATTTCCAACACTTCTATTTCCTCTGCCACTTCCATCTCTTCTTCTTCCTCCTCTCCTGCCTTTCCTTTTTTCTTCAAAGTCTGCCACTTCCATCACATACAATGTTTGCTCAAGGAAACCGTCGAGGAAATAATGTTTTGACATCCTACGTGCAATATTTCATAAATAATGCATCAACTACTAACATAATTCTAACAGACTTTTAGCATCGCTACGAGTGAGAAAGTCTCATCATAGTCAACTGTTTGATCTTGTCGGAAACATCTTTGTGACAAGTCGAGCTTTTCTTAATAGTGACTAATCACCATCATCGTCTGTCTTCCTTTTAAAGATCCATGTCTACTCAATAGTCTTATGACCGTCAAGTAGTTCTTTCAAAGTCTACACTTTGTTTTCATACATGGATCCTCTCTCGGATTTCATGGCTTCCAGCCATTTGTCGGAATCTGGGCCCACCATCGCTTTCTCCATAACTCGTAGGTTCACTGTTGCTCAACAACATGACCTCCAAGACAGGGTTACCGTACTACTCTGCAGCAGTACGCGACCTTGTCGACCTACGAGGTTTGTAGTAACTTGATTCGAAGCTCAATGATCACCATCATCAGCTTCCACTTCAATTGGTGTAGGCGCCACAGGAACAACTTCCTACGCCCTGCTACACACTGGTTAAAGTGATGGTTCAATAACCTCATCAAGTTCTACTACCCTCCCACTCAATTCTTTCGAGAGAAACCTTTCCTCGAGAAAGGATCCGTTTCTAGAAACAAACACTTTGCTTTCGGATCTGAGATAGGAGATGTACCCAACTGTTTTGGATATCCTATGAAGATGCATTTATCCGCTTTGGGTTCGAGCTTATCAGACTGAAACTTTTTCACATAAGTGTCGAAGCCCCAAACTTTCAAGAAACGACAGTTTAGATTTCTCTAAACCTTAGTCTATACTGTGTCATCTCAACGGAAATACGCGGTGCCCTATTTAAAGTGAATGCGGTTGTCTCTAATGCATAACCCATAAACGATAGTGGTAATTCGATAAGAGACATCACAGCATGCACCATACTAAATAGTGCGTGGCTATGATGTTCAGACACATCATCACACTATGATGTCCCAGGTGGCATGAACTGTGAAACAATTTCCACATTGTCTTAACTGTGTACCAAAAACTCGTAACTCAGATATTCATTTCTATGATCATATCGTAGACAGTTCATCCTCTTGTTACGACGAACTTCACTCTGAAACGGAATTGAACTTTTCAATATTTCAGACTTGTGATTCATTAAGTAAATACTCCTGTATCTACTCAAGTCGTCAGTGAAGTAAGAACATAATGATATCCACTGCGTGCCTCAGCACTCATTGGACTGCATACATCAAAATGTATCACTTCCAACAAGTTACTATCTTGTTTCATCTCAATGAAAACAAGGCCTTGCTCATGTGGTATGATTTGCATGTCACTAGTGATTCGAAATCAGGTGAGTAAAGATCCATCAGCATGGACCCTCTTCATGCAATTTATACTAACATGACTCAAGCGGCAGTGCCACAAGTAAGTGGTACTATCATCATTAACTCGTATCTTTTGGCACCAATGTGTAACACTACAATCGAGATTCAATAAACCATTGAAGGTGATTATTCAAGAAAATAGAGTAACCATTATTCTCTTTGAATGAATAATCGTATTGCAATAAACACGATCCAATCATGTTCATGCTTAACGCAAGCACCAAATAACAATTATTTAGGTTCAACACCAATCCCGATGGTAGAGGGAGCGTGCGACGTTTGATCATATCAACCTTGGAAACACTTCCAACACGTATCGTCACCTCGCCTTTAGCTAGTCTCCGTTTATGCCGTAGCTTTCATTTCGCGTTACTAATCACTTAGCAACCGAACCGGTATCCAATACCCTCGTGCTACTAGGAGTACTAGTAAAGTACACATCAACATTATGTATATCAAATATACTTCTCTCGACTTTTGCCAGCCTTCTTATCTACCAAGTATCTAGAGTTGCTCCGCCTCAGTGACTGTTCCCCTTATTACAGAAGCACTTAGTCTCGGGTTTGGGTTTAATCTTGGGTCTCTTCATTAGCGCAGCAACTGTTTTGCCGTTTCACGAAGTATCCCTTCTAGCCCTCGCCTTTCTTGAAACTTAGTGGTTTTTCAAACCATCAACTATTGATGCTCCTTCTTGATTTCTACTTTCGCAGTGTCAAATGTCGCGAATCGCTCAAGGATCATTGTATCTATCATTGATATGTTATAGTTCATCACGAAGCTTTTCACAGCTTGGTGGCAGTGACTTTGGAGAACCATCACCATCTCATCTGGAAGATTAACTCCCACTTGATTCAAGTGATCGTCGTACTCAGACAATCTGAGCACACGCTCAACGATTGAGCTTTTCTCCTTTACTTTGTGGACAAAGAATCTTGTTGGAGGTCTCGTACCTCTTAACAAGGGCACAAGCATGAAATCACAATTTCATCTCTTTAGAACATCACTTATGTTCCATGACGTTTTACAACGTTTTCGGCGCCTTACTTCTAAGCCATTAAGTATTTTTGTACTGAACTATCGTGTAGTCATCAGAAACGTGTATGTCGGATGATCACAGCATCCACAGACGACGCTCGAGGTGCAGCACACCGAGTGGTGCATTAAGGACATAAGCCTTCTGCGTAGCAACGAGGACAATCCTCGGTTTTACAGACTCAGCCTGCAAAGTTTGCTACTATCAATTTTCAACTAAATTTTCTCTAGGAACATATAAAAACAGTAGAGCTATAGCGCAAGCTACATCGTAATTCGCAAAGACCATTAGACTATGTTCATGACAATTAGTTCAATTAATCATATTACTTAAGAACTCCCACTCAAAAAGTACATCTCTCTAGTCATTTGAGTGGTACATAATCCAAATCCACTATCTCAAGTCCGATCATCACGTGAGTCAAGAATAGTTTCAGTGGTAAGCATCTCTATGCTAATCATATCAACTATACGATTCATGCTCGACCTTTCGGTCTCATGTGTTCCGAGGCCATGTCTGCACATGCTAGGCTCGTCAAGCTTAACCCGAGTGTTCCGCGTGCGCAACTGTTTTGCACCCGTTGTATGTGAACGTTGAGTCTATCACACCCGATCATCACGTGGTGTCTCGAAACGACGAACTGTAGCAACGGTGCACAGTCGGGGAGAACACAATTTCGTCTTGAAATTTTAGTGAGAGATCACCTCATAATGCTACCGTCGTTCTAAGCAAAATAAGGTGCATAAAAGGATTAACATCACATGCAATTCATAAGTGACATGATATGGCCATCATCACGTGCTTCTTGATCTGCATCACCAAAGCACCGGCACGATCTTCTTGTCACCGGTGTCACACCATGATCTCCATCAACGTGTCGCCATCGGGGTTGTCATGCTACTCATGCTATTACTACTAAAGCTACGTCCTAGCAAAATAGTAAACGCATCTGCAAGCACAAACGTTAGTTATAAAGACAACCCTATGGCTCCTGCCGGTTGCCGTACCATCGACGTGCAAGTCGATATTATCTATTACAACATGATCATCTCATACATCCAATATATCACATCACATCATTGGCCATATCACATCACAAGCATACCCTGCAAAAACAAGTTAGACGTCCTCTAATTTTGTTGTTGCATGTTTTACGTGGTGACCATGGGTATCTAGTAGGATCGCATCTTACTTACGCAAACACCACAACGGAGATATATGAATTGCTATTTAACCTCATCCGAGGACCTCCTCGGTCAAATCCGATTCAACTAAAGTTGGAGAAACTGACACCCGCCAGTCATCTTTGAGCAACGGAGTTACTCGTAGCGATGAAACCAGTCTCTCGTAAGCGTACGAGTAATGTCGGTCCGAGCCGCTTCGATCCAACAATACCGCGGAATCAAGAAAAGACTAAGGAGGGCAGCAAAACACACATCACCGCCCACAAAAACTTTTGTGTTCTACTCGAGAAGACATCTACGCATGAACCTAGCTCATGATGCCACTGTTGGGGAACGTCGCATGGGAAACAAAAAATTTCCTACGCGCACGAAGACCTATCATGGTGATGTCCATCTACGAGAGGGGATGAGTGATCTACGTACCCTTGTAGATCGTACAGCAGAAGCGTTAGTGAACGCGGTTGATGTAGTGGAACGTCCTCACGTCCCTCGATCCGCCCCGCGAACAATCCCGCGATCAGTCCCACGATCTAGTACCGAACGGACGGCACCTCCGCGTTCAGCACACGTACAGCTCGACGATGATCTCGGCCTTCTTGATCCAGCAAGAGAGATGGAGAGGTAGAAGAGTTCTCTGGCAGCGTGACGGCGCTCCGGAGGTTGGTGATGACCTTGTCTCAGCAGGGCTCCGCCCGAGCTCCGCAGAAACGCGATCTAGAGGAAAAACCGTGGAGGTATGTGGTCGGGCTGCCGTGGAAAAGTCGTCTCAAATCAGCCCTAAAACCTCCGTATATATAGGTGGGAGGGAGGGGAGGAGGCAGCCTCAAAACCTAAAGGTTTGGCCGAAATTGGAGGTGGAGGAGTCCTACTCCAATCCTACTTGGAGTAGGATTCCACCTTCCCACTTGGAAACTCTTTCCACCTTGTGTTTTTTCCTTCTCAAACCTTATGGGACTTAGTGGGAACTTATTCCAGCCCACTAGGGGCTGGTTTATCTCTTCCCATAGCCCATGAGACCCCTTGGGGCGTGACACCCCTCCCGATGGTCCCGGCACTCCCGGTACACTACCGATGAGCCCGGAACTTTTCCGGTAATGCACGAAAACCTTCCGGTAACCAAATGAGGTCATCCTATATATCAATCTTCGTTTCCGGACCATTCCGGAAACCCTCGTGACGTCCGTGATCTCATCCGGGACTCCGAACAACATTTGGTAACCAACCATATAACTCAAATACGCATAAAACAACGTCGAACCTTAAGTGTGCAGACCCTGCGGGTTCGAGAACTATGTAGACATGACCCGAGAGACTCCTCGGTCAATATCCAATAGCGGGACCTGGATGCCCATATTGGATCCTACATATTCTACGAAGATCTTATCGTTTGAACCTCAGTGCCAAGGATTCATATAATCCCGTATGTCATTCCCTTTGTCCTTCGGTATGTTACTTTCCCGAGATTCGATCGTCAGTATCCGTATACCTATTTCAATCTCGTTTACCGGCAAGTCTCTTTACTCGTTCCGTAATACAAGATCCCGCAACTTACACTAAGTCACATTGCTTGCAAGGCTTGTGTGTGATGTTGTATTACCGAGTGGGCCCCGAGATACCTCTCCGTCATACGGAGTGACAAATCCCAGTCTTGATCCATACTAACTCAACGAACACCTTCGGAGATACCTGTAGAGCATCTTTATAGTCACCCAGTTACGTTGCGATGTTTGATACACACAAAGCATTCCTCCGGTGTCCGTGAGTTATATGATCTCATGGTCATAGGAACAAATACTTGACACGCAGAAAACAGTAGCAACAAAATGACACGATCAACATGCTACGTCTATTAGTTTGGGTCTAGTCCATCACATGATTCTCCTAATGATGTGATCCCGTTATCAAGTGACAACACTTGCCTATGGCCAGGAAACCTTGACCATCTTTGATCAACGAGCTAGTCAACTAGAGGCTTACCAGGGACAGTGTTTTGTCTATGTATCCACACAAGTATTGTGTTTCCAATCAATACAATTATAGCATGGATAATAAACGATTATCATGAACTAAGAAATATAATAATAACTAATTTATTATTGCCTCTAGGGCATATTTCCAACACTTCTATTTCCTCTGCCACTTCCATCTCTTCTTCTTCCTCCTCTCCTGCCTTTCCTTTTTTCTTCTACCACATTTCTTGCTCAACTATGACTTGGTTAACGCCCTCTTTGGTTGGGTGCTCTACCAACAATGATTGCTTCCTTGTTCTTTTCTTGTGATGGGTTGGTGCTGGTATCCTCAAAACAAATAGATTCAACATCTTAATGCCCTTCTACCGATATACCATTGTTGCCACCTTCTCATTACTGACCAATAGCTCCATGCCAACTAATCCTTCGCACTGACAATAAATGGTGCTCCCTCTGTAAACTAATATAAGAGTGTTTAGATTACTAAAATAGTGTTCTACATGCTCTTATATTAGTTTACAGAGGGAGTATCATTTTAGTTGTAACCAAGAGAGCACACCAACCTCACTAACTTGATAAAAATGATATCAGACACTCCAATTATCCTTTGCAAATTATCCCCTCGACCATCAATTGGCATGACATTAACCATCCAAAGTTCATCATCTACAATGCATAATGAAACAAACTTGTATATCATAGAAAGAAAAGCAACAAAAAATATTGAAATTGTTGCTTCAGTCAGAAACATACATAGCTTGAACCCCACTTAAAATTCAATTAGTTAAAACCAATATTGCAAAAAATTAGGCGCCACTATTAAACTAGAAAAATCTACCAACAAAATCACGTCGATCGTCAACCATTATTGAAATCACTACATGTTTGGTCACAACTAACCCTAGATCCCCAAAACAAACCAAATTCTCAAAGCGAGGAGGTGGAGGAGAGTGGGCCGTACTCAATGCCAAAGTGTTGAAGCTCCACCCCATGTTGCCACATCGATGAGTAGCTGCAGCCCATCGACACGGAGTTGCTACGCAGCCTCCACCTTAGTCGAAGGAAGAAAGAGGAAGATGTGCAGACAAGCTAGATGGGGATGGAGGATAACTCCATCAGGACCATATATACCTGATTGATTGCCATGTTGTGCTGCATGGTGGGCCAAGTACGTAAGTTTAACCATCAATTTGAGGATTTGGGTTGTGTTTGATAGTTAGCCCATAAGTTGTGGTTTTGTGAAACTTTTCGAAAAGGTGGTGTAAAGTGTTATAATGCACTTCACTTTAAAAATTTATGTGAAAAAGCTTACCGTCACCCAACGGATCGCAATGGCTTCATCCTCCACTTCCCATGCATGACACGCGTCCAAGTGAGGGCTTGCATACTGTCCTTTGTAGAACGCGCTTCTGCAACAGGGACCACATTTCTAAAACATATACGGTGTTACAATTGTTTATGACGGGTCTATGTTTTGAACAAACCCTATGTTGCAAAAAAATTGTGTAACAAGACCTCGGCTACAAATAATATTTGCAACAAAACCTCAGTTGCATTTTTTTGCAACAAAATTGTTGTTCCAAAAAGATTCTTCAATATGACCTATGTTGAAGAAATAATTTTACAACAAAACATGTATTATTGTGGTTAAAGCGTGCTCGCTCCGCAAATCTGACGGCTCGTGACGCGAGCCGGCTCATCCCGATGAACGGGTAGCAGCCCCTAAAAATGTATAATAGATTTGGACTGTACTAACGTCCGATCGTTCCGAATATAGTACTAGTAGATCTGAATACTTAAATTTGCATGCATGCATATGTCGTGGTGTAGCTTAGTGCGTGTCTACAAGTAATTAGTATGATTAGAAGCCACTAATTACATACATGGAGAAAAACACAACAAGACATGGAGTAAAAACAAATTAGCTGATGTCAGCAAAGATTTCATGTAAAATTACAATTAAAAAGTTTTGTATCTCAAGTCATCGTTTCGATTGAAAAAGTGCTTTCACATTAAAGATTCGTCGTGACGAGATCTTCAAAACTAGATCCCATGTTGATATGTTTCGATGACATTTAAAAAAAAACAGTTACCACGTGTGTGGTACATAAGTTATCATATCGGTTGTGTATAAGTTATCATGTTGTTTTACATAGAAATTACCGAACATAAAAATAATTCTTGTAATCTTCTCTTCACATGCACATGGATGCATGCATTAGAAGGGAAAAAAATATATATAGTGGATTCTACGTATTTCAAAGCTTTAAAATGTTTTGTAGCTCAAAATGCCGGTCTAATAAATAAATTGCTTTCACACAAAACATCAGTCGCGATGACACCTACGAAACTTGATCCCATGCTGATATATTCTAATGACTTTTGTGTGTGCAAATAATTATGAGGCCTAGGCTAAGAAAGTTATCAGCTATGATGCTTGTTTATTATCATGACTTTTACACCTGAGTTACCTTGATACGTTCTCAATAACTTTTTGAGGACAAAGTTATTGTGATGTTTGTGCATGAGTTACTACACTTGTTATCTGTAGATTACCGCGTTATTTATACATAAGTTATTGAGAGTATATTTCAAACAACTACTCCTCCCTATGGGGTCAAAGTTACCATGATGTTGTGCGTAAGCTAGGTGTGCGGTTTATATACTACCATGTGGTTTACATATAAGTTACTATGGCATATTTTTAACAAAAAATTTCCTCGGGCTAAAAAGTTAGCACGTTGTTCGTACTTGAGTTATCAGGTCTACGGTGCATATATTATCATGCTTACCAGGGGTATGGTTTCAACAAAAAATTCTCTTGGTAAAAGTTACCGTAATGTTTGCACGTAAGTTACCATGTTTGCGGTGAGTATATTACCATGCAATGTCCATAGAGATTACTGGGGGTATGGTTTTGACAACTAATTTTTCGTGGATCAGTTACCATGGCGTTTCTGTGTGAGTTACCTCGCCGAGGTGTGTATATTACCATGTTATTTAGGTAGAAGTTACCGGAGGTATGTTTCCTACAACTTTTTCACCCGGTTCAAAAAGTAATTTGTACGTGAGTTATCAACTCTACTGTGCATACATTAGCATTTTATTTTTGCAGAAGTTATTAAGGGTGCTCTTAACAATTTTTTTTCTCTTGGGTCAAAGTTATTACGGTGTTTGTGCGCGAGCTATCAGATTTGTGGTGTGTAAATTATCATGCTTTTTACACATAAGCTACTAGGGGATGTTTTCCTTGGATAGAAGTTATCGCAGTGTTTGTACATAAATTATCACGTTATTTACACATAAGCTAGGGGGAGGGGTATTATACTGCTTGTAGCCCAATAATACAAAAATAACCATGTTGATAACTATAGTACATTTATCATGGTAATTACATAATAACCATGTTGATAACTATAGACTATAGTACATCTAGCCCGATAACTACATAGTAAACATGTTGATAACTATAGTACATTAGACCACTAACTACGTAATAACCATGTTGTGGGATGATGCATCTTGTTCATTTTTCAAAAGTTTGGTGTGCGAGAGGACATGCGTTGGAGTTTCCTAATCTACTCAATTCCTTCCAAAGTAAGTACACACTCAAGCATCATCCCCGAAATAAGATCATTGATTGAACACTATATTTATCGATCTAAGATTATTTCCTATGAATCCTTGTCATTGTATGCTTACGAAAAGGTAAGAAAACGAATAAGAGAGATATAGGGGGACGAGGGTGTGATGGAGATATCTCTAAGAAAAAAAAAATCAAGGGATGATCATGGTCAAAAATAGTGCGATGTGTTTGCTTTTGGACAACAATTAGTCCATCTAAGATGGTTAGTACGTGTTTCACAACAACCGCTTGATGTGGTTCGAGTTCCATAGTCAGCATCAATTTTTTGACTAAAAATTCCTGTAAACAGAGTCTACCAATAGATCTAGCGCGTAAATATGATGAATCCAATCTAGAAAAAAAATCACGAACGTTAGCGTCTTTATTTTTCTCCAATTAAATACGCCATAAAATTGAAGTCATTTAGATTTTTAATCTTAAACAAAGAGTCACTCCAGATTAAACTAAGAGCGTGGTCTATTTTAACAACGATAAAATCTAGACGAAATGGTTAGTGTGATGCGTGGTCTATTTTAACAACGATAAAATCTATATGGAATGGTTAGTGTGATAACGTACATGAAGGAGGTTTACGGTTTGAATTCAATCTTTACTCCCTTTTCTTTCTTTCTTTTTCTCACTTCGAAACTGGTGTAGACTTTAGGTGTGCTGACGACCGATCAATTCGGAATGGACGAGTTTCAGATCATTCGGATTTGATGCAAAAAATCACAACGTTCGAATCGAATACTCCCTTCGTTTTTAAGTATAGGTCTTTTTAGAGATTATATTAGTAGACTACATATGAAGCCAAATGAGTAAATGTTCATTCTAAAATATGTCTATATACATGTGTATTTATATTTAGGAACGGAGGGAGTAGGTTTTAACAGATAAGCGCCGGAAAATATTTTGAACCCGATGCCACGCCACGCGGGGCCATTCAGAAAATCTCGACTTCGATCTCCTTGCCTCGTCGCTCCGTCACATGCGAGGTTGGCAGCCGCTCCAGAAGCTTCTAGAAGCCGGCGCGGACTCGTCCGCTCCCCTTGCCGCCGCGCGCCTCCACGCCCACCTCCTCCGCTCGGGCCACCTCCACTCCTCCCACCACCTCACCTCTCATGTCCTCGCGTCCTACCCTCCCGCCCTCGCTCGCCACCTGTTTGATGAAATCCCCGCCCCGACACCGCGCCTTGCCAATGCGCTCCTCCGCGCCCGCGTCCGGGCGGGCCATTGGCGCGATGTGCTCCTGCTCCTCCCGCGCCTCCGCGTGCGCCCGGACGCCTTCACGCTGCCCCTCCTGCTCAAGTCCTGCGCCATGCTCCCCTCCCTCGCCCACGGCCGCGCCGTGCACGCGCTCGCCGTCCGATCCTGCGCCGCGTACACCGACGCCTTCGTGGCCGCCGCGCTTGTGCAGATGTACGCGAAGTGCGGAGACATGGTTGGCTCAATCAACGCCTTCAATTCGTTCGAGGAACCAGACATTGTCCTCCGGACTTCCGTGGTGACTGGGTACGAGCAGAACGGGATGGCACGGGAGGCACTGGAGTTCGTTGCAAGTAGCGTGATTGGCCAGGGTTCCGTGCCGAGTCCAGTCACTCTTGTGAGCGTGATCTCGGCGGTGGCGCAGTTGAGAGATGTCCGAAATGGGCAGGCCTGCCATGCATATGTTCTCAGGAATGACTTGGGGTATGACTTGTTTCTGGTGAATGCTATTCTTGGGCTTTACATGAGGATTGGAGCTGTGCAATCTGCAAGGAGGTTATTCGAGGGAATGATGGAGAGAGACGTGGTCACATGGAGCTGTATGGTCACAGGATATGTGCAATCTGGATACACCTCTGAAGCATTGGGCGTGTATAAGAAAATGGTTGAGGCAGGAGTGAAGCCAAATGCAGTTACCGTGGTGAGTGTTCTGCAGGCCTGTTCGCTTTCTCTGGATGTTGAAGAAGGCAAGAGGGTGCATGACAGTGCTGTCAAGATGGGGTGCGAACTTGAGATGACAGTTGCAACCGCGCTGGTTGATATGTACATGAAGTGCTCGTGTCATGTGGACGCAATGCAGTTATTTCTTAGGATGCCAAAGAAAGATGCAGTAGCTTGGGCAGCAGTTATTAGTGGGCTTACCCAAAATGGTCTCCCTGATGAGTCGATGCGAGTCTTCAAGTGCATGTTGTTGGATGGTCCTGTCCCTGACGCTGTCACTATGGTGAAGGTACTTTCTGCATGCTCAGAATCTGGTGTTATGAATCAAGCATTTTGTCTCCATGGCTATTTGATTAACACTGGTTTCTGTGGTAAGAGGTTTGTGGCAGCTGCACTTGTGGATTTGTATTCTAAATGTGGAAACTTGGGTAGCGCTGTCAGGGTATTTGAAAGTGCCGCTGAGAAGGATATTGTGCTATGGAGCTCAATGATCTCAGGTTATGGAGTCCATGGCCTTGGGCAGCACGCTGTTGCCTTGTACCAAAGGATGGTCGCTTCTTCAGTTAAACCTAATAGCCTGACATTTGTATCTGTGTTATCGGCATGCAGCCACTCTGGACTTGTGCAGGAAGGAAAGTCCATTTTTAAAAGCATGACTCGAGTCTATGGAATCATGCCAAATACAGAGCATCGTAGTGCGATGGTTGATCTCCTTGGCCGGGCCGGTGAATTGCAAGAGGCAGCGAAGCTCCTCCATGAAACAGGTGGGAGAGCTGATGCTCATACTTGGTGTGCCTTGCTTGCTGCCTGCAGAGAACACTGTGACACAGAGATGAGTGATGTGGTAGCTGCCGAACTACTCAAGTTGGATCCTGACCATGTTGGCTACTACAATCTCTTGACCAATATATATGCATTTGATCAAAAGTGGGACAGTGTAAATGAGACTAAGGACATTATCAGAGATAGAGGTTTGAAAAAAGTGCCAGGTTGCAGTGCAGTAGAGATCGATAATGCAATTCACACATTCACAGCTGGGGAGAGGTCACACCAAGATTGGGAGAAGATCTCTACATTGCTCTGGGAGTTGTCACGGAAGTTGAGAGGGGATGATTGTTTCTTTCAGTTGGACAGTCACTTGGTGTTTGAAGATTTCGTATCTTCTCTGAGCTGAAACATGATCTTTCAATACATTTCACTTGGTGGTGAGTTCCTAGAAGAAAGTAACACCAAAATAGCATATGCAAGGTAATAATTCATCTTATAATGAAAAAGTAGCACAGCTTAGTTTTGGACTAATTGTAACATTGTACTATACGTAGGACATGCACTTCCAAGAAGTGTAAAGCTGTATTCCCCTTCATTTAACAACCAGCCAATCAGCTATGTATGCTTTGTAGAATTAACTTATGGTCAGAGCATGTCAAACTTTTACCATAATTTAAAAGAAGCACATTGACCTGACGTCAACACAAATGCCCTGAACTAACCACTGGTTGTAGGTAGTTTCATATTGGAGAATGCGTTTGTTCAGGTCTGCTCATGACTCATGATGTGTTTGTAGAGTAAATTCTTGTTCTCTGGAGATAATGAGTTTCATGCCTCCAAACTCCATTGCTCTTGCAGAGTAAATTCATGTACAGTTCACTGCAGCTTGCACTATTTGACCGGTTTTAAAAGTTGTTTCAAGTAAAAAGTTGTTTGATATTTTTATTTTGCTCTGTATAGGGCAGTATACTTTTATGCCACAAAATGACACGATTGCAAGCGAGTGCTTGTCCCTTTCTCCTATGTCTGATATGCAGGCGGCGATTAGCAGGTACATAAACCAGTTATGAATTTACTCTTTCTGCAGGCCTGACCGCTTGTTTTGTTCTGAGGAGTGTGGTTAAGAGTAGCATGATGCGGTTGAATTAACCTAGCCATAGTGTTTGTGGACTACATCAGCATTACCTTGCATTTGCTGTCTTCCGTGGCGATTTTTGTATCACTCTGAACAGTGGACACCCAGATGGATTTATTATTGCCATAACAAAGGTGGAACTATCACAATGTTTGCGTCTAATGATGTAGAGTCTCAGTCTCACTGGTCAGTTACATGCTCGCTTGCGAAGGTGTGTACCTTGTCATATGATATATTCTCTTCTTCTTCGAGCTATGTTGACACTTATCTGCATATTTTGTCCTTTTTTGTTCTATGCACCCAAAGAAACTCACATATCATACTGTAACAGAAATCAGGCGCTCTGGCGGCATTAACAGACTACTGCACCTTACGTAGAATTCAATCTAGAAACAAATACTACTAAGAAATTTAGGATGGCCAGGTTGATCTGTACCAGTTCAACACTTCTTGCAGCTGTGAAGGGCCCCACACTACCACATATGGGTTGCTTAAGATATTGATATATGGCTTGAGATCTGCATGGTACGTTTTTTACATTTTGCAGTTACTCCAGACTCCCTGAAGCAAATCTAGAAATAAGGTCGCTGGTACTATGGGCGCCCGTTGCCGTCTCTTTTCCTTCCTGCTCTTATTAAGGCCAACTCTAGCCGCCCCCCTAAAAAATAGAGAAATAGAGGAGAAAACGGCCGAGTAAACCTTAATAGAGTATATGTAAGTTTTGGCCGTTTTTAACCGATCCTCTAAATTTAACGGAGTAAAAAATACATGGGTCACGATATTCACCATACGTGTGGCATATTGGACATCCGACCATATGACCCTCTGTGGCATAATCGGGAGGCATCCCACACGATTTTGTGTGGGCGAACATTAGAACCGCCCACACGTCCGGTCGCAACTACTTCGTGACACACGCCCAACAACAACTATTCATCTCCATCCGGCACGTGTGGCATGAAGCAATTCCGTCCTGACATTTTTTTATGACAACTTTAGTTACGCGGGATGGCAACTTTAGTTGTAAAGCATGACAACTTCTCTGTTTTGGTTAAATATAGTTGTCATGTCTAATTGACGGTTGTTGCCACGTGTGATCAAACCATAGTTGTCCTGTATGGTCAACCATAATTGCCACGTGTGATTAACTACTTGCTATGTGTGGTTAAACCATAATTGTCATGAATGGGTCAACCATAGTTGTTATGTGTGATTAATTAGTTGTCCCGTGTGGTCCAATCATAATTGCCATGTATGATCAACCATACTTGTCATGTACGATCAACCATATTTGTCATGTGTGATTAACTAGTTTCCCGTGTGGTCCAATCATAATTGCCATGTATGATCAACCATAGTTGTCATGTACGATCAACCATAGTTGTCATGTGTGATTAACTAGCCGGCACATGCACAACTAAGTTACCATATATCAGCGTATGAGCGTCGTGTGGACGAAGAACAGTTCACCCACACGGCGTGGACTAGATGGTGTCCGTGTAGGCGTAGACTGGTTCATCCACACAACGAAGCTGGCAACTGCGCATGGCAGGTCGTGCAAGGCCGTGTGGGCGAGAGCTCTAACCCTCACGGAGCATGCTACGCCTACGTGGCACTCTGGCACTTCAATTTCATTAGAAATCGTCAAGATTCGTGCAAACTAGAACAGACGAAGAATAAGATGTGTGGGCAAAGTATAGAGATGCCTGGAAGTTATTGTTAAGGAATATATTTGGCCAAATCTTTCTAATTTTACTTTACTTAGTATATTTCAACTATAAATGAATAAATTCATCCTTTCTCACAAAGTCCCACACTATTCTGAGGTTCTCTGAAAATTCTGAACGTAACAAACTCTGACAGAAGTATAAACCGCAAGCAAGTGCATAGCCTTATTTTTGTACTGAAGAAGTGCATTGTATAATCGTTTCTGCGGACCTGGACGCCGGCGGATAGGTCAAGCACAGACGTAATTCTGTACTGAAAAAACAGCGGTCATTGGGAATAGCAGTCATTTGAAATAGTTCAAACACATAAGTGATTTTGTACTGAAGCAGTGCATCTGCCCAATTTAGAGAACCTGCCACCGTGTCCATCGGTCCATCCCCCTGCACTTGTCCGGTGCAAGTAATTTTGAAATAGCAGTCCCGTGCAAGCTCGCGCATGGCTGACCCAATTCCGTAGCCTGCCGCCGTGTCCATCCCTGCACTTGCGACAATTCAGAGAAGGGGCATCGGTGGAGTGGAGGTCCGGCAGAGTGCTGGGCCATGGCGCGCCTCCCCGTCAGCCCCCTCTGGTGCCGCGCCTCCTCCTCGCAGCGCCGCTCTTCTCCTTCCTCTAGTTGCCTCACACAAACACGCATACACACACATGTATGTACACCAAGAAAGAACACAAAGGCTTTGCCGGGACTCTTCCACAGGAACTGCATTGTTTCAGTCCTCTCACAGGCCTACCCTTTCCATTACTTAATGTAACACATATATATAGGTCCTGATCGGATACTCTAACTCGGTTAAAAGTTAAAGGTAGATTCTAATCCTGAACTAACTCTAACTAAAAAGGTGTTTGGATGATAGAGTTAGATTAACAATAAATGTGTCAGATGGAAGCGTTTCTACTCCTCGAGAGGAGGAGCCGCGGTGTTTATTTATATTGGGCAAAACCCTTGCCTTGGTTTACAAGAAAGGAATACCGGTAGGACTCGGTTTAAGGAAGAGATAGAGATAGATTGAGATTACAACAATAAGATATCTCTAAGTCTAACACCCTCCCTTAATCTCAACTATCCTATATTAAGATTCCTCTTGAATTCCTCGAATGGTTTAACTGGCAAGGCTTTAGTGAACCCATCTGCAACTTGATCTCTGGAAGGAATAAACCGTATGTCCAACTTCTTCTCTGCAACCCTTTCTCTGACAAAATGAAAGTCAATTTCTATGTGCTTTGTCCTGCCATGAAACACTGGATTTGCAGAAAGATATGTGGCTCCTAGATTGTCACACCACAAACATGACACACGATGCTGCTTAACTCCCAGTTCATTTGACAATGATTCAAGCCAAATAATCTCAACAGTTGCATTTGCTAATGATTTATATTCAGCTTCAGTACTTGACCTGGATACCGTGTCTTGTTTTCTGGCACTCCAAGATATAAGATTAGAACCAAAGAACACTGCAGAACCTCCAGTTGATCTTCTATCATCACTACATCCTGCCCAGTCAGCATCAGAGAAGGCACTAACAAGAGTGGATTTAGAGTGTTTAACTTGAAGACCCAAGCTCACAGAATATTTTATGTACCGTACAATTCTTTTGACAACAGTCCAATGTATACTGGTAGGTGCATGAAGATACTGGCAAACCTTATTAACAGCAAATGAAATATCAGGTCTTGTCAGTGTCAAGTACTGCAGTGCTCCTACTGCACTCTTATATTTTGTGATCTCTTCTTCTTTTAGTGGCTCACCTTCAAAAGCTGATAGTTTCTCTGAAGATGATAAAGATGTGGGTGAAGGCTTACAATCCTTCATTCCCATTCGAACCAGAAGTTTAGTGACATATTTTTCTTGATTCAACACTATGCCATCTTGAATTTTCTTTACCTCAATGCCTAAGAAGAAATGTAGATCACCAAGATCCTTTAATGCAAACTCTGAACTCAAATCATGCAGGAGGGCATTAGTGGCACTTTATGAGGAGCTTGCAACTATGATATCATCAACATATACTAGCACAAATATAGTTGTGTTTGCCTTGTTGTAAATAAACAGAGAAGTGTCAGCTTTGGATGCAACAAAACCTAAACGTTTCAACTATGAACTTAACCTTGAGTACCATGCCCTTGGTGCTTGTTTCAGACCATAGAGTGCTTTGTCAAGCTTGCACACATAATGAGGTACCTTTTTGTCAACATACCCAGGTGGTTGTCTTATGTAAACCTCCTCTTCCAGAACACCATGTAAAAACACATTCTGAACATCTAGCTGTCTCAAGCTCCATCCCCTGGATACAGATATAGCTAACACAAGTCTAATAGTTGCAGCTTTAACCATAGGACTAAAAGTATCCTCATAGTCCAAACCATATCGATGTTTAAAACCTTTTGCAACTAAACGAGCTTTATACCTGTCAATGGAGCCATCTGCTTTCCTTTTTATTCTGTAAACCCACTTACAATCAATGACATTTTTACCTCTCTTTTCTGGCACAAGATGCCAAGTCTTGTTTCTCATGAGCGTTGAATGCTCTTCATCCATTGCATGTTTCCATTTTGGATCTCTGAGTGCATCATCCAAATTTGCTGGTTCCCCTGCTACACATAACATGCCATATGGAATAGTGCCATCAGTTCGGACCTTTGGATTTTTTATACCTCTTTGTGAGAACCTTTGGGTTTTTTATACCTCTTTGTGACCGAGTTGTGACACGAGAAGTTGCAACTGGTTGGATTTTGCTTCTTCGTGTTTGCACTGGTTGTGGCACAGGAGGTGACGCAGCCGTCTCGGTTGCAGAGGATCCCGAGCCCCTGTCGAACTCGCCATTGGCAACGGATCCGGAGGACGCCTGTGTAGTGTCCCATATGTAACCTTCCCTATTTTTGGAACCATTGCAAGTGGGTCCACTTGTCAGAGATTATGATGTTATAGTTGGTACCATGATTTCATGTGTGTTCCCTACTACTTCCTTCTCATGCATGCATGCATAGCATATCATTGCATGGCCTTGACTTGTGTTGTTGCTATATGATCTTAGCATTTCATGTGGTGTGGTGATCTTGTGGTTAGCTACCTAGTGTTGCATGTGTTCTTGTGAGCGTGTTGAGGGACTTCTATGAGTGCATGTGATAGTAAGTTGCTAGGATTCCAAACCATCCTCCCTCCCTCTCTATTTCTTCTTTAAGTCAAGATTCACTCCTTCCTTCCCTGTTTTAAAAATGTCCAATGTTGAGGGATTATTGTGAGTGTAAAGTTGTGCTAGCTTGGTGAATTTTAAAAGTGTTTTAATCAGGTGCAATCAGTACAAAATAGAGGCATTAATTCTGTTTTGTGAAATATTATCTGCTCCTAAAAATCTTGATCTTATTATATTTAAATAGGTCATATTTTTATATGACCAGGGGGTATTTTCTTTTGAATTATCCCAGTAGTTTTTGCCTTGTATTATTTATCCTATCTGGCCTTTCTTTTAAATAGCAGCAGCAGGTTTTTCCTCTCTGTCTATACAGTGCCAGTGGGCTCCCTCTCCCTGGTGGCCCACTCCTTCCTTTCCCGCACGGTGGCCCAGCTCCACGTCCTCCCCTCTCCTTCAGACGGTGCCGTCCGCACCCCTCTGTTCTTTCCGTCAGTAGCAGACAGAGAGAGAGACGAAAGCGCCGTGAGGCACTAACATCGAGGCCCCCCTATTTATCTTGGCGTCCGTGCCCTCTCCATCTCGTAGGGTTTCCCTCTCTCCGTCGCCGCCACCATCTCGTTCCCCATCTCTCTTCTCCTCCTTCTGGTAAGTTTTTGTAGGTAGGTAGCAGAGAGACAAAGCAGCTCGCCGGTGTCTAGCCCCCGCTCTCGTCGACGGCCGCGCCTTCCGCCATGTCCAGGGGCGAGGGGTTGCTCCCCGCGTCCCATTCCCGACCTCATTGAGGCCGGGGAACGCCCTCCTGGTCGGCTAGGAGCTCGTCCATGCCTCGGCTCCGGTGAACTCCAAGCCTTCCTCGGTTCTGCAGCAGGAGACTGTAGATCGGCGTCAAGGCGTCTCCAACCCGCTACTTCCCCTCCGATCCGGCTCCCTCTCCTTCGGATCGACTCCTTCTCTTCCTCCCCAAGGTGAGCAGGCCTCTCCTTCCCCCTTTTCCCGTCGGGTAGAGCACAGGAGGCGACCTTGCCGTCCCTGTTCGTAGCAGAGTACGTCGTATGTGCATGTGTGTGCAGGGAACTAGTGTAGGTGCTTGTGCTGTGTAGTTGCTGTAGCGGTCTTGTGGCGTAGCAGTAGATCAGCAGCAGTATGGTGTTGCCACTCGTAGCGCAGCAGCAACCCCAGAGAGACACCCCGGCGAACTCCCTGTCGCTGGTGTTTCTCTATAGGCAGAGAAGGGCTTCCGGGTAGCTTACCTTGTTTCAGTCCCCTGATCTGTCAAGTAACATAGCGTAGCGCAGTGGAGTTGGTCTCTGCTTGTTTCTAACAGGTGCAGGGTTCGAATCCCCCTGGCGCAGCAAGCCCCCCTTTTGTTTTTAGTTTCTTTTCGGCTGCAGTAGCATTTGCATCAGCAGGGCAGTTTTACCTGCTTAGCTAACCTTCCCTGTCGAGCTTGTGCATGGTAGCAGGGTGGTTTGCACCGGAGGCCAGTACCAGGGGCACTGGGGTTCGAAACCCAGGCCTGCCCTTTTAATTTTTCTTTTCTTTCTTTTATTTTTGTTGCCTTGCTATATGCTTGCTACAACTTGTGACTAAATAATAGACATGAGGGTGTGCATCTTCTTTTTCTTTCCCGTCTAGCACTTATATTGTTGTTGGCAACATAGGTGGTGTGGTGTATGTGTGTTTATGTGGGCATACATGGTGTTGATACTTTGTGCGTGTATGTAGTTGCTTTGAGTAGAGTTGTGTAGGTTGTTCTATGTTAGTAGGAATGCAAGTCTAGCTTGATCATGTGTGCTGCCCATATTTCTTGTGTAGTGATCCTATAAGTTTTAGAGGAGTGTGTATGTGTGTGTGGAGGGTCTCCCCCTCACCACATATATCTTGTGTGTGAGAGCTTGTTCTAGTGATGATTGCTATGATAACATGTGTAGGTATGTGTTTTGATCTAGAGCATGATGTGCTTGTGGGTGATGTGGAGTAGATGTGTGTGTGAGAAGCATCCCACCTTTGCAAGCAAGCTTTGCACCTTCACATGACCATATGTGAGAGGGCATGGTGATTTGTATGTGTGGATAGCTTGGTAGAAGTGGTTGTGAAGTTGATGTGCATGACACAAACATAGGGTTCAAACCCCCATGTCACTTTGTCATTGTGCACATGAGCTCAACCATGTAGTAGTTGATATAGTGAAACTACATGAAATGATGCCCTATTCATTAGGCATGATTTGGAGTAGTTTTCTCTTCCTTAATTTATGGTCACTTGTTCCAAGTAAGTGCCCACATATTATATATGATTTTGGGGTAGAATCTCCCAAGTAATCCAGTGGTGAAGTTAGTTTTGCCATTAGGATACTTTGTGGAGTTGACATATTCAGATTTGTTGCAAGTTTGCTCTTTGTTTCCATGGAATAGGTGGAGCCCAAGGGCATGAGCTTTTGTGTGGTAGTAGTAGGAGTTTTGCTCCACATCATAGTGGTGTCATTTATCACTTGGTGATATTTGTGTGCAAACTATGCCTAGACAAAGTGGGCATGTGGCTGAAAAAGTCTAGCTTAGTGAAATCTGGAATTTCACCAAGTCTGAGATTCTGGAAACATTTTCTTCTCCTATAGATGAGGATGTTCTGGTCATTGTGTTGAGAACTAGCCTTATCTCAGTGCTAGGATTTTGGACCTGATAGGTTTGTGAAGCTCCCTGTCAAATTTCATATCATTTGGAGTCCAGTAGGTGGTGTTTTGATTCCTGTCAAAAAGCTTCAGAACAAAGACAGAAAGTCAGGTGCAGGAATTTTCACTAAGTCCCTGAGATCTGATGGTTTTGGGAAAGTTTATGGCCTTATATCTTCTAGAGTTTAATTCCTTTTGCTGTGATTCTTGCTGGTGCTTGTAGTGTTCTTGGTGGGCTACAGCCACATATATTATTTGTCATATTTGGTGGGCTGTAGCTATGTTGCATGTAGCTCACAAAGTGCTAAGATGCAGATTATGGCAGATTATGTAGTTCTGTCATTTTGATCAATGTGTGTGCTTAGTTGATGTTGTGGTGTTCTTCCTTGCTCCAATCCATTCATATTGGCTTGTTTTATGTCTTGGCAACCCGGGAATACCAGATTTGTGCCATTTGAGTGTGTGGTGTTGATTCTTCCACGTATAGCTTCATATCTTGTTTCGTTGATTCCCGTTGATCCGTAGCTCCGTTTGCAATGTTCTTTATATGATTTTGCATCGTTTTCATGAGACGCATCTGTTCATGCCATCCTCATGTATGTCAAAATAGCCTAGTGAACAGTTCTGTCCAGAAACTTGCAGTAGTTTAATTTACTTGTGCTAGTGATAGAATTAGTGATGCATGCCCATTTTTCATCTCATGCATCATGTGATTGTTGCATCTTGTGGTGCTGTTGTTCATTGGTTGTTATTCTCATGTTGGATAGCACCGGGATCGGAGAACGAATACGTGGAGTCAGGAGAGTACGTGCAGAACGAACCAGAACCATTCCAAGCTGAGGATATCACAGGCAAGATGATATGACCTTGATTCCATCTCTAGACTTGTTATGCTAGTTTCGTTTCCATGTCATATTGCTCGCTGCCTACCACTGAAACTAAATTGCCTCTTCATATGCCATGAGCCCAAACACCGTTCCCCTTCCTAGCAAACTTGTATGGCTAAGTAGGCTTGCTCAGCTACTAATGTTAGCGTTGCTAGTTGCAGGTGCTTTGACTCATGTGATAAACATGAGCTTGATATCATTATCTTAAATTCTATTATTTATTTAATGCACCTATATACTTGGTAAATGACGGGAGGCCTAGCCTGTTGCCGGGTGCTTTGTTCCGTTATTGCCGCCTTAGTTACCGGTTACCGGTGTTTGATTCCATAATGATCGCTCCTAACACGTTCGAGGTTGTTATGGGGACCCCCTCGATAAATCGCGTAGTGATAAGGCTTGTCCGGCAGGACCCAACATTGGTGTTAATTTGCTAATCACTTAATAAACTGCATAGGGAATGATCAACCCGAGGATCTTTAATCAACAACCCGGGCCAGTGCTCCTCATGAGTGTTGATCCAAACTGGTCTGCCTGCGGGGCCACCACAAGGAAACTTGAGGTTTGGTACCTGTAGCTAGTTCCATCCGGCGTGTCCTGAGACTGAGATACGCGGCTCTTATCGGAGTCGTCGACACGTCGGGAGGTCCTGCTAGTCTTGCCTTACCTTAGCGATATATCTTGCGTATAGGAATCCCAGTGAAGCTTTGGTTTCCCCCAGTGTTGAGGTTTTCCTCTAAGGAATCCGACGAGATCACGAGATTCGTGATAGAGGATTACTTTGCGGCCTGTGTACGTTTGTGATGGACTAGTTGGAGCACCCCTGCAGGGTTTAATCTTTCGGAAAGCCGTGCCCGCGGTTATGTGGCAACTTGGAATATTTTGTTAACATCCGGTATTAGAGAACTTAAACATAAGCTAATAAAATTGCCAACTGTGTGCGTAACCGTGACTGTCCCTTTGAAGATCTCTCTTCGATCGGGAACACGGTGGGGTTACGAATGCCGTAGGTAGGTGTTCAGGATCACTTAGTGATCTAGTAAATCCGATCGCGAGTGTAGACCACCTTCACAATTACTTTGCGTAAGTTAGCCACTTAATCTAGCTTAGGATGCTGCAACCTTATACACTTCACCTAATCCCTACCTAATAACATGACTAGTTTTGGCATCAAGGTCTTAGATTGCTGAGTCCCCGTGGCTCACGGATTCCTCCGAAACTCCCAGCAGGTACATGTACCCCAGAGACAGATGATCCCGACGGCACCCAGCTGGCGTGGCAGTACGACGAGGAGACAGACCGCCTCTACGTGAACTATCCAGAGGACTGAGGTGTGGTCGTGATCGTGGGCCTGTAGGCAGGGTAGCATAGCATTTTCATGTTTTGTAGTCCGTAGCGGAACTACCTTGATTGTATCTGTGATGTACTCTGAGTTATTAATAAGAAGACAGTTGAATCCCGGATTGTCTACTTTTATTATTATTTGTGCTATGTTACTTGCTTGCGAAACGCTTAGATGCGCTTCTTTCCTATTCGGGGGCCTCGACCCCCAGATCGGAAAGGACCGCATCTTGGTCGTTACAGCCTGTGTTGCCTGCGGTGTGGCTGACGTCCGTGAAGAAATCGCCGCAGAAGATCCTTCGCTGCCAACCGCATGCATGCGTGCAGGGGACAGAGATCCCGATGCAGGTCCCACCAAATCTGCCGTCGTTGTCGTGCCTCGCGCGGTCGGCCCGCACATGGGACGCGGTGTGTTCCCGCCTGACGTGGAGCTCGCTGATTGGTGCGGGGCGATGGCGGCGCTGACTGGCGTACGGGATCGCGCGCGCACAGGAGTTTCAGGTGCTGCCGCCGCCGCCAGATCTTCCTCGTGTTCCGCGTCGCCTTCGTCTTCTTCTGCTGCATGCAATATGGGTGGCAAATCTGCAAAATTTTGATCATTTTCTTCACCGTTTTCTGCCCCGATTGCTGCTGTAGAATCCTGCACACATGGAGATAATTCACTGGTAATACAATCATCAGTTGGGTTAGTACAATTGTCGCCCCCATGATCGGAAGTTTGGAGATGTGGTGGAAGGAGAAGAATGGCTTGTTTGAGAAGTGCTCCGGCGTTGGGATGAAGGGTTTCGAAGGGAAAGAGTGAGTCATCGAAAACCACATCTCGTGAGATATAGACTCGGCCAGTAGAAACATCTAGGCATTTGACTCCTTTATGAATGGGACTATATCCAAGAAAGACACATTTTTTGAACGAAACGCAAGTTTGCGTGTGTTATATGGCCTAAGATTGGGCCAACAAGCACAACCAAAGACACAGAGTGACTTATAGTCAGGGGAGATGCCAAAAAGGCGAGTGATGGGTGTCTCAAAGTTGATGACTTTGCTAGGTAGCAGATTTATCATGTAGGTGGCGGTTAAAAAGGCTTCATCCCAGAACTTTAGTGGCATAGATGAGTTTGCAAGAAGAGCTAGTCCTACTTCAACAACATGGCGATGCTTTCTCTCGGCTGAGCCATTCTGTTGATGTGCATGAGGACATGCAACATGATGTGATATACCAAGCTCTTGGAAAAAGAGATTTAACTTTCTGTATTCACCTCCCCAATCTGTTTGCATGGCAATGATTTTGGTGTTTAGTTTGTGCTCAACAAGATTTTGAAAGTTCTTAAAGACGTGAAATACTTCAAATCGTTTCTTGAGGAGATAGATCCATGTGAATTTGCTAAAATCATCAATAAAGCTAACATAATATGAGTGTCTGCCGACAGAGGTGGGGGCTGGCCCCCACACATCTGAAAACACAAGTTGTAGAGGAGCAGTGGAAATACTGGTAGAAATAGGGTATGGTAGCTGATGACTTTTAGCTTGCTGACATGGACCACAAATAGACTCAACACTAGACTCATGAGAATAAGGAAGATTGTTCTTGTTAAGACCAAATTTGACAATAACTGAGGAGGGATGACCTAGTCTACTATGCCACTTTGATGAAGAGGGCTTGACAGCAGCAAGAGCTTGTTTATTGGATGGTGTTGATGAAGATATGAGCGGGTAGAGACCTCACACGCATTTGCCCCTAAGAAGTATTTTCCTCGTGTCCAAGTCCTTGACCAAAAAGAAATAAGGATAGAACTCAATGAGAACACGATTATCAAGAGTAAACCTATGAACAGAAAGAAGGTTTTTTGATGTTGTGGGCACATATAGGACTTTGTTAAGATGTAGGTTTTTCATGGGGGTTTTAACAACTGAACTTCCAACGTGAGTGATTTTCATACCAGATTCGCTTGCGGTGTGTACTTGATCATGGCCACGGTATTTGTCTCTGACCGTCAGCTTGTCAAGGTCGCCTGTGATGTGGTTGGTGGCACCGGAGTCGGCATACTAGTTGGTGTCGATGCCGTAGGAGTCGGAGGCGATATTGGCCTCCTTGTCTTCATATTCATCTTCCTCGTAGCGATCCCAACATTCACGGGCACCCCCACGATGATGTTTGAGACAAATCTGGCACTCAGGGTAGTCCCGGTGCGGTGGACGCTGCTGCTGTTGTTGCTGAGACCGACCGCCTCTCCTGTCGTTGCCGTTTGGAGAAGATGACGAGGGTGAGCGTCTCCCTTGACCATGGCCTCTGCTGTCGCGCCCTCGTCCTCTGCCACGGGACTGGCCACGCCCCCTGTACGCCATGTTTGCAGAGGTATTGTAGCCAGTTTCTGGTCCATCGCCGAGCATCTCCACCCTTTGATCGAAGGCGGAGATTTGAGCGAAGAGCTCGTCGACGGTGATGGAGGCTTTCACAGCACCGATTGCTGCCACAACCGGGTCGTAGTCTCGATCTAGACCGGCAAGGACATAGTCCACTATCTCTGGATCAGAGACGGGCCGGCCTGCAGCAGCGAGTTCATCGCCTAGGCTCTTCATCCGGGCGATGTAGGAGGTGCTCGACATGGAGCCCTTCTTGGTGGTGGCGATGGCAATTCTCAAATTTGTAATTCGAGATTGGGACTGCGAAGCAAACATGGTGATGATGGCAGTCCACAAATCAAAGGTATTTTATTTACTCACAACTTGGGCGAGGATTTCCTTTGATAAGGAATTGAGGAGATGGCTGAGAACTTGTTGATCTTTGGACAGCCACGGTGCATAAAGTGGATTAGGCACCGTGATCATCGTCTTGTCCGCCTGCTGCTGCTCCACTGTTTCCGCGGGCGCTGCATCGGATCCATCCAGGAGGCCGGTGACCTGCGCTCCTCGCAGGCCTAGCATTACTTGGGCTTTCCATAGGAGGAAATTCCCCTTGGTTAGCTTCTCGGCGGGCGGCGCTCCAAGGTTCAGGGCGACGGTGGCCGAAGAAGAGGACATGTCGATCGGTTTTGTCGATCGATGGGTTTCTGGTTTGGCTAGATAGATGGGAAGAGGTTGGCTCTGTATACCATGTCAGATGGAAGCGTTTCTACTCCTCGAGAGGAGTCGCGGTGTTTATTTATATTGGGCAAAACCCTTGCCTTGGTTTACAAGAAAGGAATACCGGTAGGACTCAGTTTAAGGAAGAGATAGAGATAGAGATAGATTGAGATTACAACAATAAGATATCTCTAAGTCTAACAAAATGTATTTTTTCCAATCATTTGGCTACTTTTGACCCTATTTCTTGTCGAATTTGGTGTGGCCGGATAGGGAGGCTGGCGGGGTACGGGGGCGGCTGCCGCCGGCGGCCGACGGAGTTGGGCCGGCGGATGGGGGTGACTGGGGTGGCGGGTCGGGGGCGGGTGGGGCTGCGGGAGCGGGATGGATGGGGCGACGGGAGCAGGATGGATGGATCTGGTGCGGCTGGGCTGCGGGAGCGTGATGGGAAAGTATTTTTTATTGAGCCCCACCAAATAAGCACCTTTTCATCGAGTTATTGAGCCCCACCAAATAAGCACCTTTTCACTGAGTTATTTTTTTAAGTATGTTAGATGCATCTAATCAAATCTAACCCTCCTATTTAAATATTTTAAGGTTAGTTCAGTCCAAACTAATCTAAACCAACTCTAACACATGAATCCAAACAAAGCCATATATAGTTACTAGGCACTTATGCCACGCACTCATGCACAGAGAGCCTAGCCGTCTCATTCGGCCACTAAGACCACGATCTCCACGTAGTAGCTCAGCCCGCCAACAGAATTAACCTTATATTTCTCCTCGAATCTCTCTAGGAGGACCTCAAACTTGGCCGGCTGCTATTAACGAACTGATCAATTAAGGTTCTATTTGAAATCATAATAGATTATGATAATTTGAATTATGAAGATAAATTATATAATCTAATTTATAAAAATAATCTAGGTGAACATGTTTGGAGGCCAGATTATATAAACTGTAATCCAGGTTTACATTGCATAATGACCTGTCTGTCCTCTGTTTCTTTTAATGAGAAGGGTGGCGATGGTAGAAATATATTTACCTTCAACTTTACAAGGATAATATGTCATTAGCAATACACGTATCCGATTTTAGCTAAGGTAGAATAGATTGTGAGTTTTTAATAATCTGTTCATCTAGTTTTTATAATCTACACCATAATCTGTTCTATTTAGAGACATAATAGATTATAAAAACTGAATTATATAATCTGAGTGGTTTTAGACAGAGCCTAACCTACCTTTTAGTTAGCAGACTAACTAATCTATGCATGCAGCTAACCAGTGACTCATCCATACACACATGCACGGACTCACACAACACGTACACGTGTATGTGTACAGGGGTACAACTAATGTCAAGATTAATACTAACAATTTTCTTCCTAGTCTTGACATGGATTCATGGACTAATCTATGTGAACCACTTGTACCTTCTTGCCATACGTGTGCAGCAGCTTCACCACGTCATGGATGAACTTTGCAGCGCCGAGACCACTCCATCTCCCCCGACGATGATACCATCGCAGCACCGTACATTCTCGCTTTGCCGCAACATCAGGCCACAACATTTGTTGGCTTCGTACCAACACTTCATGATCACGATTGCATCGAATCACCGCATCAGCATCGCACCGACCCGATGACGGCATTGCATCATCGTCCATCTTCATAGCGGCATCGCACCGTCTCCTTGTAACGGCCTCATACCATCGTTGTGGCAGTATCACACCACCGGCTCCTCTTGTAGCATCGCACCGCAGCCACATGTTCGTCTCTGGTGCCACAACTCGTCGATGACTCGGCTTCATCTTTGTCACCGGGGCCGCAACTCGGCGGTGACTCGCCTTCATATTGTCAACGATGACACATCTTATCGACAATCCGGACATGAAACTCCTCATGACAATGGCCTTCGCTCTATGACCATCACCTCCTTGCCATCGGTGACATAACTTATCGGACGGCATACCTTTCTTCATCATCGTGACGCAACTCGAATGATGATGGAGACACGCACCGGCCGCTACTAACGAGCTGATCAACTAACCTGCCTTTTAGCTACCTGACTAACTAATCTATGCATGCAGCTAACGACTGTCTCATCCATGCACACATGCAACTAGAACTCACACAACACGTACACGGTATGTATACAACTAATGTCAAGATTAATGCTAAAAATAGGAGAGTCCCGGCAAAGCCTGTGTTCTTCCTTGATGTACATACACGTGTGTGTGCGCATGTGTTAACAAAGTGAGGCGAAAGAGTTGTGAGCCAACGAGAGGAATGAGAAGAGCGGCGCTGCGAGGAGGTGGCGCCAACAGTGCCCGAGCCCGGCCTCCATGGTGGGTGGCGGATACAGTTCGGTGGTGATGGTGGGCGGTGCATCTAGCGTGCGAGAAGGAAGGTATTGAGGTTCGTACTCGTGGTGGTGCTAGAATGAAAAAAGAACTCCGAGTCCCTGCACTCCCCCCCCCCCCCCCGGCGCTCCCCTACCCGACTGCGACCGCGTCGGCCCCACGGGCGGTCGGCCACGCCCGGCATCTCCTCCTCCAGCCCCCTCTCCTCCCCCTTCCTCCCTACCGCCATTGCTGGCTCCCGCCACGGGCCTGGCCCAGGCGACGCTGTCGGTGGGGACCCCTGGCCCATCCCCTCCTGGGGCTCCTCCGACGTGGGACGAAGTAGCTTTGGGCGGTGCTCCTGGGCGGCGGCGGTTCTTGCGCGGGCTGGGGCGTGTTGTGGGTGGCGGCGTCGTCGTTGGCGACGGGGCTGCGGCAGCGCGGGCGCCCGCCTGGCCCAGATCTGGGCCCTTTATGCTCCGTCTAGGTCTTGGCGGGTCAGTGGCAGGTCGTGGGGCGGCATGGCTCTCGGAAGGTGGCGGCTGTGAGTCCGACTGGTGGTGGATGGCGGCTCAGCTGCGGGCGTGCAACAGCGCGGTGGGCAGGGCTTTGCGGGCCCAATATGGGCCCGGCCGGGACCGGGTGGCCTGGTTTGCCTCGGCTGCCGGCGTGTGGACGACAACCCATCGGTGCTAGAGTCAAGGGCCTCCGACGCAACGGCGGTTGAGGTGGCTCCCTCCCGTGCGGCTCCCGTGCTCCCACCCTCGTCGTTGAACGCTCCTCGGCTCTTATCTCCTGACCTTGTGGTGGTGTTCGCAGCAAGGCGGCGTGGATGGGTCCAAGACCGTGGTGGCGCGTGCTTGCGGGTGGCAAGATGGTTGTATGGCTCCGGTTCGGGTGGCGGTGCATGGGGTGCGGGAGAAATCCCAGCCGGTTCATCCGGCTTCGATGTGGTGATGCTTGAGGGTGACGCCATTCCTTCATGAAGGGCGTCGGTGCTTCCCACCCTCTGCTTCACGTCGCATGCCGGGGCAAACCCTAGGTCATGTTCGGACAGCAGCGTCGTTGACGTTGCATTTTTTTGAAGGTGTTGTTTAGGTACCAGGCTGTCCTGAGCCATGGTGAGTGGTCGGACAAAGACAGAGGACGTAGCGGCGGCGGTTCATCAGTGCTTGCCGACCTGTCGTTGTTGGTATTTATTTCTTTTTTTTCATTTAGGTTTGATGTGTTGTTCGCCCCAGAAATTACCGTCGGTGCTTTATAATATAAAGTGGGGAAACCCTATTTCGTGTGGTGCTAGAATGGTGGAATGACTGCGGGCGACAGAGCAAAGGCAGCGTGGGCGATAGAGCAGCAGCGAAACTGCCTTCGGCGAGGGCGGCGGAGCAGCGGCGAAGCTGCCTGTGGTGAGGCCTGCCGGTGGCGATGGCTATGGAGGAGTGGTCGGAGGCGAGCAAGGAGAGACATCAGATTTTACCCGGCCGCCTCCAGGACAGGTAAATATACTCCTCGGCTAGGTTTTTTTTTTTTTTTTTTGAATTTTGATTTTGCTAACCTCATATATCATGGGGTTACTCCTCGGCTAGGTGGAGGAGTAAATTTTACTCCTCTAACCGGTTTAGGAGATCGGTTAGGTGCCAACATTTTCATAGGAGCTTTTTTTTTTTTTTGAGGGGAACATTTTCAAAGGAGCTGATGCTAATAAGACTGTTAATTTGTATCAAATGGGCTGTGTCTTATAAATTGGCTTAATCTTGCCTTTCGAGTATCAAATTTTATTGATTTGGCAATCTTGCAAAGCTATTTACCACAAACAAGCCTAAATCTTAGGCAGCAACGAGCCATAAACTTAATTGATCGAACCACAGCAGTGTGTGAAGTTGTGCAACACGGAACATTGTCCAGTACAACACTTAACATAAAAGAGATGCAAACATCGATCCAAGCAAACGATGAGAACAAAAGTAAAGGAAAAGAAACAGCAGGAGATCATGCATGAAACCACACAGGGAGCAAGAAAGAAAGAAGGCAATCACTTCTACGTACGTAGTCCTCGCACTCGGCAATGCTATTAGCAAACCACTAACGCATGCATGCATGCATGCATGGGGGCGTGGGCATGATGCTTCGCGTCGCTCAGATGGCGGCGGAGGAGCCATGGTGATGGTGGGCGGCGCCGGTGATCATGCCGCTCCACAGGCCGAGCCCGCTCAGGGAGCTGATGGAGGTCTCAGTCGGCGCGCGGCTCGCCTCGCCGCACCACTCCAGCGACAGCAGCCTCTCCGCCTGCGGCTTCATCTCGACGACGGTACTGTCGCGCTCTGCCCGTGATGTCGCGCCACCAAATGGGAGCGCCAGGTGCTCGCCAAGGCCGGCGGCGTACCGGAGCGCGTTCAGTGCGTGGTACTCCGCGCCGCCGCTGCCGTTTCCATTGGCATTGCCCATCAAGCCTGGCCCGGTGAAGTGAGCCTCAGAGTTCGCGCTCTCAAAGCCGCCGGAGCCCGAGAGGATGTGGTCGTACTTCCAGTCGAAGAGCCCGAGGCTGCAGAGCGGGTCGGCGGCCGAGACCGGCGGCGGCTGCATCCCGGAGAAGGACAGGTGGAGGCCGGTCTCTGCCATGTGTCGGCTGTGCCCGTGATGAAGCTGCTGCATCATCGAAATCGGCGGCGCGATGGCAGCGGCAGCAGAGGGCTTCTTGGCGGCGCTGGCGCGCTTGTTCTTGCGGCAGCCGCCGCCGACGGGGACGTTGCGGAGGGAGCCGCCCTTGGTCCAGTAGCGGCGGCACGTCTTGCAGAAGTAGCGCGGCTGGGAGAGGCTGTAGTTGTTGTAGTAGCAGAACTTGGTGTGCGTGGAGTCGCAGCGCGGGCACTTGAGCGGCTGGTCGTGCTGCGGGCGCAGCCGCCGGTCCGCCGCCTGCTGAGCCTGCATCGGCTCCGGGCACGCGATGATCAGCTCCTCTGACGGCGACGACGACCCCATCCCACCCTGGTCCTCGGGGACGATGCCCTGAAAGCAAAAGGCACACACCAGATCAACGTCAGCACGTTGTCGCAATGTGATCTGTAATCATCATACTAGCTGTGAGTCTGGCATGTGACAGAAGAATGGAAGCCTCGGAATGCGTGAAAGCGTCTTGGCTAAGCTGCATGCATGGTCCCATGCATGTCCCAGCAGGCTGCATGCAGACCCAGCTAGGGTTTCTCAGAGGGTAAAGCTTGTGATGCCCATGGTGCTTCATGATGCAAGCATCAAGTAGGTCCAAGTTCTAGATCGATCTGGGGCCGATCCTATGGTATACGTACTTTTAGACTTGGACCGATCACTTGCTTTCCATCACATGCAAAAGTAACAAGGGATGTGTAGATTTCTTGAGGGTCATACATAGTGTACTTGGTGACTTGGTCTTGATCTCTTCACCATTCTCCATGCATTTCTAATGATTACTTGCAACTCTAAATCCTTGAGAGTGATCATAGTCTAGCTTGTTCCTAGACACATATACAGTTAATTTATGTCAAATATGCAATGTATTATGCAGACTGTATGCACTGGTGTGTTGTGGTAACCCTACCATCCCATCCCAGCTTAATCGATAACATGAATGTTACTCCCCTTGGTAGTGCATACAGATATTTTTTCAGAAGTCAAGCTTTGCAAACCTTGAACAATGCAAGTTTATAAAGAAAACTATCTAATTGAATACAGGTGTATATGATTAGATACATCATGAGTTAATTTTTTTATCGTGTATGTTAGGTATGCAGATATGGATAATTTTCTTTGTAGACTTGGTCTAAAAAAACTATATACGCTATGGAACATAAGAGCATGGTTAATAGTATAGCCAGCTGCCGGCTATAAGCCATTTTATAGCCCATCTAATAGCTAGCTTGTACAATAGTTAGCTATAAAAGAGTATTACTTTTATCATATATGGCCCACCATTCATTCTCACAAAGCACCTAGGAGCACGTGCTAGAGCTGGCTCTTCACGAAGAGCCCGCTTCCCTTCTCTCTCCTCTTCTCTCTCATCCAACTCAGCAAAATTATAGTATTTTAATCTTTACAGCCTGCTGACTGTACCTTATTGTACTTGCTCTAAGTAGCATGAGAGTTACCCTCAAAGTTCAAGCCAAGTCTCCTTTAAAAAAGGGGGGGGGGGATTTTACTCATAATGTAATAATGTGCTAAATCTAGCTCCGCTCTTACGTCATTGTTTCTCCGCATTAACTTTTTTACCTTTCAAAGAGAGGCAAGTTATGCCATGTTTTCAAGTTAAAGTGAAACTGATCAGATGATCAAGCTGCACTTGTTTGAATCTCTTTATCTTGTCGTTGCTTTTGCTTGCAATACATGTGGGTCTCTAGTTAGCTAGTCGATAGCTACCATTGCTTTTTCATGGTTTCTTAAAATGGACACGCACTAAAACTACTAATGTCTGGTTGAATGCCCGCTTTTGTTGCATCTTTTGCTTGTTTCCCTTTTAGAGTTTCTTTGTGTAACAAAGCTACATAAACAAAACGTTTATTGTATCTTAAAATGTGCTATTAACACTGGTCAGAAATATCCATTCGTGGTCCATAGCTGAATCAATCTCTCCTACAGTAAGTTACGTCAGCTCAAATAGGGACGCCTCATGACTTAACTTGGGTCTGTCTAAACAAATTAACTAGGGCCATATCTAATAAAAAATTGTTCCCCCCACTCTCTCCAACTTAGACATAAGAATATCACAAGCGACTTAGGTTTAGCAAAATCATATCAATTAAGTGATGTTCTTACCAGTAGTACGTACTCGTGAAAACAGTTCTGGTAAAGGAAAAACTTTAGAACCTCGGTGTAGCAGAAGGTACAAATGAAAGAAAAGAACAGAAATATGAACTAAGCTTATCAATGAAAACTACATGCGTTACTAGTCTGAATACCCCAACTGAATAAGAGAATTTGCATATGTTTGTTCATACTACATATGATCAACGGCGACAGGAAATCTTTTCAACTTTATCTGATCAAGTATCAGGATCCAGCTGCCCGTAGATCTGCAGCGCGTAGGTGCATACTATACCGGTGTCATATAGGTAGATCTGTGAAGATCTAGACCTATTAATTCTTCTCCAATAGCCTTTATAATTGATTTGGATGCCGGATACTCCTACTAGAGTGACGCCTGTTTCTTGCTATGCTGCTAGGCCAATTAATCACAACTTCGATCTCGTTCTACACGAGCAGGCAAGCTATGTACTATGCATCGTTTATATGCATATATACTGGAAAGCGAAGGCGGTGGTTATTTTCTGAAGACTGCACGCTAGCTAGAGTAGCTACATGTACACACCAGCGTATGTGAACACGGTCTCAAGACGAGGAGATGGACAAAAATCACGTTGATCACGTAAAGCCAAATCAAACCAAGTGCTGGTTGATCACGCCAAATGAAACAAAGTGCTTTTTTACAAGCACGATAGCTATATATATATATGTGTGTGTGTAACATACCTTGAGCCAGTCAGAGTCCATGCAGAAATGCATCGGATGAGCTGCTCCTGCCATCATCGATCGCCTGGGCTTCCCGGTCGATCAAGCAGTCAGCTGCTAGCTATGTACTACGTAGCTCCGGCAAATCCAAGATCCAGCAGCAAACTAAACCTAGATACGACGATGGTCTACACCTGCTACACACGCGCTGTGTTCTCGTTTCGTTATTTGTCGACGGGTTAAAGGGTGATTGGCTAGCTAGCTATAAGAAGATGCGGATTCAGCGATCGATTAGGAAGAGCATGGAGATGGGGAAGAGGGTGGGGGTGGATCGATGCTGGATAGGAGAAGAGAAGCTATGGAGAAGGAAGAGGGGGGATATGGAGAAGGCAGGGAAGCTGGTGGGCTGTGGCGCTACTGGTAGTTGGTGAGAGACGTGGAGGAGGGGGGAGATGTGAATAAGAAGGGAGGGAAAAGCAGCGCCATGGGCAAAGCCCCAGCCAGATCGAGGACCCGAACGAACTCGGTGTGAGTAGCCAGGCTACTGTGCTGCTGCCGCTGCTGCCTCTGATCGCCAGGAGCTCGGCTTGGCTTGTGGCTTGGCCTGGCTCGGTGGTGGTGGGGTGGGTTGCATGCGACGCATGTTGCCGGGGGTGGTGGGGCGGGCGGGGAGGCCCACCGTGTCGGGGTGAAATCTGTGTGGAGACATGGCGTGGGGGAAGACGGCCCTCGCCACTGGTGGGCCTGCCTGTGCGCGCGGCTCGCATCCCGCGGCGTGTGCGCGTGTCGGTCGGCGGCCTTCAGCTTCATGCTAGACTCTACGGCTGGCTACGTATCCCCATCGACTTGGCCCCGATCATCGGTGGGTGGTCCGGTTCAAGGCGTTGCTAGCGTGTTTCCGAGGTGAGAATTACGGCGTGCGTACACGAACCGCCTAGGTACAGCTGTGGCAGTCAATTTCGCCATTTGCTGGGGGCGGGGTGGTTGTTCGTTTGCGTAGCTGCAGCTGGAGCCTAGGGTCATTGAGTCTGGAGCAGTGAATTGAAATTACAGGAATAGAAAAGACGCGGTAACTCATGTGTCGCTATAATAAAGCCTTCCTTTCAAAAGAAGATGGGAATATTACAGGGACAATAAAAGGTTATACTCCCTCCGTTTCGTAATGTAGCGCATATTCTTTTTCAAAATCAAGCTTTACATACTTTAACCAAATTTATAGAGAAAACCTTTTATCTACAATGCCAAGTTCATATAGTATGAAACTACATCTTACGGTGAATCTACTTAGATATGTCTGGTATTTTAGGTATAAATACTTTTCTCCACGAACTCGGTCAAAATCTGTGAAATTTGTTTTTTTCTAATTATATGCACTACATTATGAAAAAGAGAAAGCATAAAATTAGATGACATGTATCTTAAATCTTACTCCTATATGAAAAAATGTTGCTTGGTTCATAGTAATGATAGAAACTAATAGGAATAGAATTTCATTCCTACAAACCAAAAGCGCTAAAACTAATCCTACAAGGACCCTATCCTATGAGATTCTTACAAGGTTGTTGTAAACCAACACAGGCCTAATAGGGGTTGCGGGGTGGTGCATACAGGAAGACACAATTTTCTTGAAAGATTAGTGAGAGAGGTTAGGGAGATAGAGTGTGTTGCATTGGACATATCAAAGAGAAACTAAAATAAGAAAAACACCTCGAAGGGCACATGAAAATTTGGAAGATCGATGGGAGAGTATTCCATTATGAATTTGGTGACTACAACCCTATGGTCCAAAGGGCTTCCACGGAAGAAAAAAAAAATCTAGGAATTGGAATCCTCCAAAATTCCTTCAATCCAAAGAGGGGTTATTTAAAGAACTTTTCTAATCTTTATTGCAAGCTGGTTACTATTTGATTTTCGCAATTAAGATCAATCCATGACATTATGCTTCAGGTAAGATTTAAAAAATCTCATTATTATACGAAAAGAAAACTCAAGACTCTAGCGTATATTCATTTCTGAAACCTTTCTAGGCACTAGTAGAAAAAGAGCCTTTTGTCCCGGTTCATAAGGGCCTTCTGTCACGGTTTCGGAACCGGGACAAAAAGGTCGTTACTAATGCCCTTTGACTTTAGTCCCGGTTCTTACACGAACCAGGACAGGTGGGCCTCCACGTGGCCGATGCGGCCAGGCCAGGCAGGGGGGCCTTTAGTCCCGGTTGATGACACCAACTGGGACCAAAAGGCATCCACGCGTCAGCCCCTGGCTGGAGCTGAGGTTTTTTTTTAAAGGGGCTGGTTTAGGGGTTAATTTAGGTTGTTATTAGCTAGCTAATAGAGAAAAGGGTCCTCTCTTATATATCTCCATGCTTGGTCATCCGTCGTGCTTTGTCAAACATATTTACAAAATGTAGACACGAGTTACATGCACATATATGCATCTTTTTTACACTATATCATTTCATATCATTTTCGTCGAATGGCAATAGTATTCTAATCGATCATCTAACAACTCATCATCAACTTAATCATATACCAAGTTATCATATGATACACATAAAATAAAACAGAGAAACATCATAATATATATATATATATATATATATATATATATATATATATATAGTCATCATATGCATCATGCATCCTAATTAATCGATCATGTCAAGTAATAATATAAACTAGAATAACTTGTCTCTCATAAGACCTAGTCCTCGCTCTTAGATATAATGTCATAAAACAGAATAAGACCTATGGCTCCATGATGAATCACAGAGATCCAACGGTCTCCAGCTTGTGGCTTGCGAACCTTCTTTATTTCTCTACATGCTTCAATTTGGAGTCTTTTTTATCTTGATTTGAAGTTAATCAAGTATGGAGCATAGAACTCAGCCCTCAACAGGCTTCTAATTCTCATTTGACCTTCTTGGTCCATTAACGGAGGCACTAAATCATGTGACAGTTGCTGTTGAAGAACATAATAATAACCTAGTTAGCAATGTAATCAACATCATTTATGCAATAGTGGAGCGTACTTAATTAGGAAACTCTTACCAAGACATTTCGACGAATGTCATCTCGACTCAACCTATGCACTAGTGGCATGTAAAATGAATAATTTTGGCCAATTCCAAAATGATACGGGAAGGTATCCCTAGAAGCCAGAACACCAGCAACAAGAACGTGGAGAAGATCATCCTTCTCCTTCCAAGTTAGATGTGATCCATACGTGTAATGTGTCGTGTCAATTAATTTTGGTAATTCAGTCGAAGCAACGAAATAAGCTGTAAATTATAATTTAACAAATTTAGTATATAGATGAACACCAACTATTTCTAAATATAAATGCAAATTACTTCACGTAGAGGTAAAACAGGAAGCATATCATCGACAACCACCCAAATTTTGTAATAATTTAATGTTTCAAAAATACTTAGAAATTTTGTAATTGTCCACAAGATGTGGGCATTATATAAACCATTCAAAATGACCACATGTGCTATGATCATTCAAAGGACAATTTGGGTTGTTGTTGTTGTTTGTACAACATGTAACATGATATAATTATAACTATGGCCCAATAACTAGGAACCTACAACGTGTGGCCAAAGTTTTAATAGACGATGAACACCACATGACATGTAAATTGCGAGAGGAAAATAGGATGACTACACCAACTATTTATAAATATAGATGCAAATTACTTGACAAATATGGTTGAGAAACTCACATGGAGGTAAAACAGAAGCATATCATCGACAACCACCCAAATTTCGATGTTGTCTCGCATATTATCTTCAGGACGAAGATCGAAGGTGATTTCCATTCCCTTCTGAAATCCATATGCCTTGCAAAGATCTTCCCACTTTGGGCACCCAAATTCTGTTTGAAGAACTGAATTAAATACTTGGATAATAAATGTGTGACCATGTATAGTCCTCAGCTTAGCGCTCCTCGTCTCAATTCTCTCGTATTCTTCGAAACCGAGCCTCTCCAACACATATCTTCTTGCACGGCAAGGGAGGTACATATCGCTGTTCTCGTCAAGCTTCATGCTGAAGAACCTATCGTCTCGCAGGTGAGGCATGTCGCACATATCCGAAGAGTCGCCGCAATATTCACACTCCCAATATCCATCGTCAGACATTTCCTGTTTTAATGTGGTAAATGTGTGTAAACAACAATATAATCGTGACACACTATATATATCGAAAGAATTGAACATCTATATATAATAACTCTTCATGCTCGCATCATGCATCATCATATATAACAACAAGTCTTACTAATTAATCATCATCATACATAGTTAAATAAAGCGGGAATTACTTCTATATATAGTTAAATAAAGTAGTCTTGCCAACTAGGGATCATCTATTCGTATATGTGCTTTCCAGTGTACTTGCCAACTAGGGATCATCTATGTATGCTTGCAAATTAATAGAATTTTATCACTGATCTATCTTTTTTCCACCATTTATTGTGTCATGTACCTTTCAGAGCTTTTTGGGTATAAACTACATGCAGCTAGTAGTAAATTATTTCTTAAAATTAATCTATCAGTGTTATGTATACATTGTTGGCATAACATGATGCCCAGTTTTGTTGCTGACTTCCGGCAGAAAGACTGGTCCAAAATCCAAAATTCATTGGTGGACTTAGAGAAACTTCCAGCAGAAAGACTGGTCCAAAATCCAAAATTCATTGGTGGACTTAGAGAAATCCATCGTGACAGAAATTCATGTGGTAAATGTTTGTATGTCGTTAACCCTTTGTTGTGAAGATTCAGGATCATAAAAGAAAAAAAATCTTTGCTCACGGCGACGGTGTCGGGGACGGCGACGGCGAGGTGCAACGCGGGGCGGCGCGGTGCGGCGACGGTCGACGGTGAGGTGCGGCGTGGGCCGGGGTGGGGCGACGACGAGCAGGGGCCGGCGGCGTTGCGGGGCACGAGGCGCGGGGTGGGGGGTGGCGACGGCTTCAGGGCGGCGCGGGACGGCGCGGGGCGACGACGATGACGCCGACGGCGAGAGGGGCAGCCTGGCGGCGTCGGGGTCAAATGGAGAGAGGGGGAGAGATCAAAATTTCTAAACTCTCGCTTATATAGCCCCACCTTTAGTCCCGGTTGGTGGCACCAACCGGGACCAAAGGTCTCTTTTCAGCAGCCCGACGGGCGGGAAGTAGAGGCGTTGGTACCGGTTGGTGGCACAAACCGGGACCAAAGGCCTCTTTTCAGCAGCCCTAAGGGGGGGAAGCAGAGGCCTTTGGTCAGGGTTGGTGGCACCAACCGGTACCAATGCTCCCCTTTAGTCCCGGTTGGTGCCACCAACCGGGATCAAAGGCCTTGCGCGGTGCGGTGCTATGTTTAGTCCCACCTCGCTAGTCGAGAGGGGCTCGGAGTGGTTTATAAGCCCTGTCGAACCAACCACTTCGAGCTCCTCTCTACTGCAGGCTTACGGGCCTAAAATCACTCTCTGTGCTTGTGGGCCTATTGGGCCTACTGCGGGCCTGCATCCTGGCCCTAGTAATGGGTTTCTAGTCGTATGCACGCCGTGGTAGCCGTGTTGGTGGCACTTTTTTAATTCCCCCCCCTGTTTTTTGCTTTCTTTTTTGTTTCTAATTACTTATTTATTTTCTTTTACGATAATTCTTTTTGCTATTAAAGTTAGTAACAAAATTCTAATTACTTATTTATTTTCTTTTATGATAATTCTTTTTGCTTTTAATGTTTTGAACAAAATTCTAATTACTTATTTATTTTCTTTTATGATAATACTTTTTGCTATTAAAGTTTGTAACACAATTCTATATAATTTTAGTTTCAATAATACTAGAGGTTTATAAAAGCTTTTTAGTTGATTCCTTTTGCTGACTTCATTTGTTATTTTTCATGCATTTACTGATTATTTTGAGCTATAAGACCATGAAATTGAAAATCATTTGAAATGAACTCTGAAAAGGTTCCAAGTTGGCATGGTATCATCATTTCACCCACATACACGTGCGAGAAAGTTGTGAGGGTTACGGCAATAACTGGATGCACTTCGTGTACAAAACGGACAATCTCTTTGGAAGTATCAAGGTTTCATATGGAAACTCGTCTGTTACAAAGGGATTTCATTTTTTTGAATTTATTTGAACTCCATAGCTTTTCTGTGTTCAAAATGCACCATTCAAAGCCACATCATCAATTTACAACCCTTTCTGACTTCATTTGTTATTTTTCATGCATTTACTGATTATTTTGAGCTATAAGACCATGAAATTGAAAAGCATTTGAAATGAACTCTGAAAAGGTTCCAAGTTGGCATGGTATCATCATTTCACCCACATAGCACGTGCGAGAAAGTTGAGAGGGTTACGGCAAAAACTGGATGCACTTCGTGTGCAAAACGGACAATCTCTTTCGAAGTATCAGGGTTTCATACGGAAACTCGTCTGTTACAAACGGATTAAATTTTTTTGAACTTATTTGAACTCCATAGTTTTTCTGTGTTCAAAATGCACCATTCAAAGCCACATCATCAATTTACAACCCTTTTCGACTTCATTTGTTATTTTTCATGCATTTACTGATTATATTGAGCTATAAGACCATGAAATTGAAAAGCATTTGAAATGAACTCTGAAAAGGTTCCAAGTTGGCATGGTATCATCATTTCACCCACATAGCACGTGCGAGAAAGTTGAGAGGGTTACGGCAAAAACTGGATGCACTTCGTGTACAAAACGGACAATCTCTTTCGAAGTATCACGGTTTCGTACGGAAACTCGTCTGTTACAAAGGGATTTCATTTTTTTTAACTTATTTGAACTCCATAGTTTTTCTCTGTTCAAAATGCCCCATTCAAATCCACATCATCAATTTACAACCCTTTCTCACTTCATTTGTTATTTTTCATGCATTTACTGATTATTTTGAGCTATAAGACCATGAAATTGAAAATCATTTGAAATGAAATCTGAAAAGGTTCCAAGTTGGCATGGTATCATCATTTCACCCAAATAGCACGTGCGAGAAAGTTGAGAGGGTTACGGCAAAAACTGGATGCACTTCGTGTACAAAACGGACAATTTCTTTCGAAGTATCACGGTTTCATACGGAAACTCGTCTGTTACAAAGGGATTTCATTTTTTTGAACTTATTTGAACTCCATAGTTTTTCTGTGTTCAAAATGCACCATTCAAAGCCACATCATCAATTTACAACCCTTTCTCAATTCATTTGTTATTTTTCATGCATTTACTCATTATTTTGAGCTATAAGAGTATGAAATTGAAAAGCATTTGAAATGAACTCTGAAAAGGTTCCAAGTTGGCATGGTATCATCATTTCACCCACATAGCATGTGCAAGAAAGTTGAGAGGGTTACGACAAAAACTGGATGCACTTCGTGTACAAAACGAACAATCTCTTTCGAATTATCAGGGTTTCATAGGGAAACTCGTCTGTTACAAAGGAATTTCATATTTTTTAACTTATTTGAACTCCATAGTTTTCTGTGTTCAAAATGCACCATTCAAAGCCACATCATCAATTTACAACCCTTTCTGACTTCATTTATTATTTTTCATGCATTTACTGATTATTTTGAGCTATAAGACCATGAAATTGAAAAGCATTTGAAATGAACTCTGAAAAGGTTCCAAGTTGGCATGGTATCATCATTTCACCCACATAGCATGTGCGAGAAAGTTGAGAGGGTTACGGCAAAAACTGGATGCACTTCGTGTACAAAACGGACAATCTCTTTCGAAGTATCAGGGTTTCATACGGAAACTCGTCTCTTACAAAGGGATTTCATTTTTTTAACTTATTTAAACTCCATAGTTTTTCTGTGTTCAAAATGCACCATTCAAAGCCACATCATCAATTTACAACCCTTTCTGACTTCATTTGTTATTTTTCATGCATTTACTGATTATTTTGAGCTATAAGACAATGAAATTGAAAAGCATTTGAAATGAAGTGTGAAAAGGTTCCAAGTTGGCATGGTATCATCATTTCACCCACATAGCATGTGCGAGAAAGTTGAGAGGGTTACGACAAAAATTGGATGCACTTCGTGCATCATCAATTTACAACCCTTTGTGACTTCATTTGTTATTTTTCATGCATTTGATGTTTGAAATTCAAAAAGTTTTATCTACAAAACCGTTAATTCAATCGATGATCCGTTTTCACCATTGACTTTCTCGCGAGGAATTCTTCAAAACTAGATCCCATATCGATATGTTTCATCAACTATTTTTTTCGTTCATACTTGCCATATTTTTTGACCTAGTTGCCATATTATTAACCACTTACTTGTCTGAAAAAATAACTTGATTTACACTTTTTAATGTTATTTCGTCCAAAGCCTTGTAGCAGTTTTCATTATACATGATATAAAAGCATGTCATAAGTTGTGTTTGCCAATTTGAAAAATATGTCAACTTATCATATTTACATACAATTTGTCAGAAAACTATTTTATGTGCTTGTTAGTTTAACTATGTCGAGTTGCCATATTTACAAACGATGATCAAATAAGATTTTTGTGGTCACCGGTTTTAAATATGTTGAGTTGTCATTTTTTGCGCGTAATCACCGGTTTATCAGACAAGTAAGTACTTACTAATATGACAAGTAAGTGCAACAAGTGTGGTGAGTACGAGATTTTTTTTTGTCAAAACATGTCGACATGGGATCTAGTTTTGAAGATATCGTCGAAACAAAGTCAACAACGAAAACGGATCATCGATCGAATTAACGGTTTAAGAGATAAAAGTTTTTGAATTCTGATCAGAGAAAGGGAATCCAGCGTAAGCCCGCCGCACGGGAGGGTTCACGTGCGCACACTTACCTTTAGATTTTTCCATGATAGAATTACATTTGTTCATGGCATAAACCGGGGCTAAAGCCCTGCCTTCTAAACCGGTTCAAGGCATGAACCGGTACCAATGGATGTGGGCCAGGAGCGCGGCCCATTGGTCCTGGTTCGTGCCTAGAACCGGGACAAATGGGTCCACACGAACCGGGACCAATGCCCACGAGGCCCCGGCCGGCCCCTGGGCTCAGGAACCGGGACTATATGGGTCCCGGTTCGTGAAGAACCGGGACTAATGGGCTGGCTAGGCCCGAACCAAAGCCCTATTTTCTACTAGTGAGGGGTTACCTTGTACTTGAATTATAAGTAATATTCTTCTCAGTTTTTACGTTTTCCATGTGTTGTAGTTGAGGGTTGTCTTAATCTCTACATGCACGAGGAAGGGTTAACTCTTGTGTGGTTGTATTAGCTTCATGTGACGATAAGACTTCGCAAAGCTTTCATCTCTCTATATATACTATTAAAAAATAAGCAATGTTTTCAGCCAGTCAGAACTCTTCGTTAATTGGTTTCCCCCTCCCATCATGTTTCGTCATCGATTTTTTTCTTACGGATGTTCTTTTCACCATGTCATATTTGAACGCACCTTACAGATACGACGCTCAATCATATTAATTTACTTACCTTTTGCAACACTACATGAGTTTCATCTTAATTAACTTACATTTTTCAATAACGTGCAATTACACCATTCGGTTTCACACCATATTTCCCCGCACCTTCTTGTATGCTCAATCATTTTAATTTACTTACCATGCATGACCTAGGTTACCGAATTATTAAGATACAAATACTTAACCCAAGTGGCAACTTACGGACAAGTACCCAGTATCAATATAAAAAGACTCAAAAAGGCAGGTCTAATTGCTCTCGGCCATGAGACCATGTCAATCCAATGACCAAGATGGTTCCAATGGTGAGCGCTTAACATGTTTAGATGCAATTAATATGATACCAAGTATCCAACCATGATCACCCCCCCCGCCCGTGATAGAAAGCACTGCCAATTCGACTAACCATAGTATGAGTAACTTCAGCAGTAATATCAAGGCTAACTCAACAAATTTACTTATGTGGCAATGATTTAATGAGGAGATAGATGAATTGAGTGACATAGCTAGTTACTCACACTATGAGTAACATCACACATACTAAAACAAGACGAGTCTACAACCTAATAAGTAAAGTGTTGCATGACACCACACATATGTTACTCCCCATTATGGAGGTAATAACCGATGACCCGCAAGTATAGGGGATCAGTCGTAGTCCTTTCGATATATAAGAGTGTCAAACCCAACGAGAAGCAGAAGAAAATGAAAAGCGGTTTTCACCAAGCAAGTGCTATGAGTAACAACGATAGATAGTTTTGTAGCAAAATAATTCATAACTAGTAACAAGTAACAATAGTAACAATGGTGCAGCAAGGTGGCCCAATCCTTTTATAGCAAAGGACAAGCCGGATTTTCTTATATAAAGCAAAGCATTCTCGAGGACACATGGGAATTGTCGTCTTGTCACGTTCATCATGTTTAGTTGATTCACGTTCATTACTTTGATAATTTGATATGTGGGTGGACCGGTGCTTGGATGTTGTTCTTACTTGAACAAAAACCCCACTTATGATTACCCCCTCTCGCAAGCATCCACAACTACAAAAGAAGAATTAAGATCAATCTAACTGTAGCATGAAATATGTGGATCCAAATTAGTCCCTTACAGAATAACGCATAAACTAGGGTTTAAGCTTCTAACACTCTAGCAACACATGATCTACTTATTACTCCACAATACCTTCCCTTAGACCCGAATATGGTGAAGTGTGATGTAATCTCCGTTGAAATGAAACCACTAAAGTAAGAAACAACATACATATCATCAAAATGTTGAATGAATACGAACTCACATGGTTACTCATAACGAGACTTCTCCCATGTCGTCAAGAGCGAAAGTAACTACTCACAAAACATATTCATGTTCAAGACCAGAGGAGTATTGAATATTATTAAGGATCTAAATATATAATATTCCACCAGATAAATAAACTAGCATCAACTAAAGATGTAATCAACACTATTAGCAACCCACATGTATCGATCTGAGGTTTTGAGACAAAGATTGAATACAAGAGAGCAACTAGGTTTTGAGATGAGATGGTGCTAGTGAAGACGTTGATGTAGGTTGGTCCTCCCAGGAAGGAGGAAGCATTGGTGATGACGACAGCTTCGATTTCCCCTCCTGGTGGGAAGTTTCCCCAGAAGAATTGCTTTGCCAGAGACCGAAAGTGCTCCTGCCCACGTTCTACCTTGAGACAACGACACTTTGTCCCGAAATTATTCCTCTTATGTTTTTTTCTATGTCAAAACCATTCATATAGCAGAAGATGGACACCGGAGGCCGCATGTGGAACCCACCAGGCATTAGGGCGCTCCCAGGGGAGTGGTCGCGCCGTGTTGCCTTATGGGAAAGTGGTGGGCCCCTCTGGTAGTTCTTTACTCCAAATATCTTATATATTCCACAAAAATTCCTTGTGAAGTTTCAGGTCATTTGGAGTCGAGAAAAATTCCAGCCTTTTCCATAGCCTTTCAAGTCGAGAGTTCCAGTTTCTGGTGACTTTCCTATTTGTATAAACCTTGTAAAATAAGAGAGAAAGGGTATAAGGATTGCATCATAAAGTGAAATAATGCTTGAAATCATTATAAATATCAATAGGAAATCATGATGCAAAACGGACGTATGAGTAGCATAGACTAGTAACATATGCATGTTACTACTCGAAGTAACTACCCATAAATCTCATCCAATCCCATCACCATCCAGCAAGCCTACGAAGGAATTACTCACTCCCGGTGGTGAGCATCATGGAATTGTTGGTAGAGAAGGGATGATGATGACGACGGTGATGAATCCCCCTCTCCAGAGCTCCAAACGGGCTCCAGATCAGCCCTCTTGAGGAAAAATAGGAGGTGGCGGCGGCTCCATCTCATAAAACTTGATGAAAACTTCTCTCTAATTTTTATCTCCATGGAAGAGAACTTATAACATTTGAGTTAGGTCAGCCCGGAGTCCTAAGGGACCCAAAAGCTCAGTGGGCGCGCCCACCAGGCTTGTAACCCCTAGGTTGACCCCCTCTGATACGTCTTCAATGTATTCATAATTTATGAAGTATTCATTCCATATTTACCTATGTCTACAATATTTTTATATGGTTTTGATGCACTTTATTTGATTTAATTAGAACTAACCCGGACTGGGGTTGTTTTAGCAGAATTACCATGGTGTAGTTTTTTGTGCAGAAAATAGAAGTTCTTGGAATCGCCCAGAACTTTTTGACTGTTTTTTCTGGAGGAAATAAGAAATACCAGAGCGAAGATCCACCAGAGCGAGGGAACCTATTGGTGACAAGCTAACAGGGCGCCCCGTGATGGCTTGGTACCACCCTGTGGATCCGGTCCATGTTATTCCAATGCTAAAAAACATATAAATCCCAAAACCCTCAGAATTAAACCTAGAACTTCCGCTCCGCCGCTGCAACTCTCTATGTAGAAGAAATCCAATACGGAGCCCTTTCCGGCACCCTACCTGAGGGGGAAATCATCACCAAAGATCATCTTCATCATCCCGGTGGTCTCCATGTCAAAGAGGGAGTAGTTCACCCTCGGGGCGGAGGGTATGTACCAGTAGCTATGTCTTTGATCTCTCTCTCTCTCGTGTCCTTGAGATGTCATGATCTTTATGTACCATGTGCTTTGTTAATATAGTTGGATTATATTGTGTTTGTCCCATGCTATCTTTATGTGATGAATCGAATCTTTCACTTTGAGATTTTGTTATGTTAGATTGAATATTGGATTTGAGATCACTTGATGTATGTCTTGCATGTGGATACCCATGGTGAAAATGGGATGTTCTATTGATTCACTTGATATATGTTTTGGTACTCAACTCACGGATTGACGAGGTGACATTGGGGTAATCTATGCATAGGGGATGATACACGGTCTTGTCCTACTTTTTCCGATAGAAATCTTGGGGTACTCTTTGAAGTTATTCGTGTTGGATTTAATATGATAAATGTGAAATTCTTTGATGCATGTCAAATAATTAACCCACGCATACTTGAGGTCACATTGGAGTATATATGTGACATTAGGGTTGATTAATATGTATCATAGGTGTTATTCAAGTATGAGTTCTAGGGTTGTTTGTGACACTTATAGGAATAGCTCAATGGATTGATCGGAAAGGATAACTAGGGGGTGGTTTGGTGCCTGCAACAATTTTTCTTATATTCTTTGCTAATAAGGACTTTGTAGTGATTCTTTGTCGCACATTGAGGGATGATCATATGATTCTATTATGTTAGTATTGTTGAGAGATTGCACTAGTGAAAGCATGAACCCTAGGCCTTATTTCCAAGCAATGGAATACCATCTGTGCTCACTTTTATTACTTCTTACCTTGCTATTTTTATTTATTCATGTTACAAAAATATATTTCTACCATCCATGCTACACTTGTATCACCACCTGTTCTGGAACTAGTGCACCTATACAACTTGCGATTGTATTGGGTGTGTTGGGGACACGAGATTTCATGTATTTGATGCACGGCTGTTTGAGAGAGATCAACTTCATCTTACACCTCCCACGAATTAATAAACCTTAGGTCATCCACTTGAGGGAAATTTGTTGGTGCCCTACAAAACGCTGCACTTGGAGGCCCAACAACGTCTACAAGAATAAAGTTGCGTAGTAGACATCAACCTCTTATCTAGCACCGTTGCTCGAGAGGTGAGTACTTGAAGGTATATATTTAGATCTTGTAATTAAATTTTTAGTTTGTTTTTTATCACTAGTTTGCTTTCTGAAAGAAAACTACAAAAAATGGAATTAATATGGCCGCAAATGCTTCGTCTTTATAATGTCTTCCATGAAAATGATGGTTCAAACAATTGTGCCAAAGTGTTGGAAGAACAATTTAATAAAATGTTTGCCATTAAACCTTTGAATGATGAGCATGATAGCAATGTTGTTAGTATTAATTCTTGAATATACATGATACTAATGATGATTGCACTAGTTATGATAAAAAGATCTCCTATAAGCATGTCAATTTTTGCGGACTGAATAAAATTTGTGATGACATGCCTTATAAGGATGATAGATTTTGCAAGTAGCATAAACATGACAAAACCAATCGGTGGATTAAAGTGATAGATGAATTTTCCACAAGATTGTGCTCTCTTCATACCATTACTTGTGAACTTTGCAATAGGGTTGGTCACCTTAATTTCTAATGCATGAATTTTCATCGTTAACTCTATAATAAACTTTGTTTATTTTTGGGGTGGGAAGAATTGTCACACAAAAATGATTGGTTTAATATATTCCTTATCACTAATGATAACGAAACTAATCTAAAGGAAATCTATATGTTTTTTGTAGTAAATTACAATGAGAATGCCTATATTTCCAACTATAGAAGGTAGGAAAACAAATAGAATATAAAAGAAATACTAATGAAATGGTAAAGGTCTCCTAATACCCTCCTATTGTTTGTCATAATGAATCAAGTTGCAAGGAGGAGCTTCCCATTGAATCAATCTCTTTAATAAAGATCTCGGAAAATTTGATTAAACCAACACATGATGTGGTGAGGAAGAAGAAAAGATGAAAAGGTGGAGTTAAAAAGGTATCTCTCCCAAATAATGTTCCTCCTGCATTATTGAGAATGAATCCTATAGTATTGAGTACGATGATACACTTGATGATGTTGTTATGCCTACTACTTGTCATGATAGTTATGATTGGGAAGTTAATGCTACTTCTTATAATCTTGACAATATTTTTGGCAGAACTTGGAATTGATGGTAATAGTTGTTACACTATTGGTGCCATTCTTACTATTGATTATAATAGTGACTGTGCTAATGATATATAAATCCACAAGCTTGGGGATGCTATACTTGATAAGAATGACATGTTTGAGAATATATTTTCTGCAATTAATGTTTGTCCCCAGCTTGGGGATGCTGTGCTTAGTGAAAATGATATTTTTAGCCCCCCTACTTCGAATGATCAAATTTATTATGATGATTGCATGCCTCCTACTTACGATGATTATTGTCATGGTACTTATGTTATAAAACTAGTGATGATTATTATTACAAAACTTGGCATATTTATGAATACCCCTTTTCTAAACATTACCCTTTTCATGTGGAAACAATTTATAGTATTTGAGTCTCCTATGATACTCCCACTACTATGAATGAGGAGAAAAATGCTTATGTGGAGAGTAATGGCAATTCTATGCTTGTGGATCATGAAAAGAATGCTTTATGTGATAGATATATTGTTGAATTTCTTCATCATGTTACTAAAAATTATTATGATGGAGGAGCATATGCTTGTAGATATTGCAATAATATCAAGTTTCCTACCTATGTGTTCAAAGTTTTGAAGTCATATTTGTTTTGTCTTCCTATGCAAGTTGATTCTTGCTACAATAGATTGTATGATTACAAAATACCCATGCATAGGAAGTGGGTTAGATTTAAATGTTCTTGGCATGTGATTCATGATGCTCTCTTGGATGTTTCAGATACTACTTTCTATGCAAGCATCATTGAAATCATCATGCCTAACTAAAAGGCATTAAAGAAAAGTGCTTGTTGGGAGACAACCCAACACTTTTACTTTATATTTTGTGTGTTCCCATGATTAAGTGATTTATTAATCATGTTTTGTGTATTTTATTTTAGTAATATGCCAAGTAAGGCCTTTGTGATAGTGTAGATACTTGTTAATTTGATTCTATGCAAAAATAGAAACTTTTTCTTCCACTATATGAATTATGTGATTTTACTGGAGCGTCAAAAATTCTGAAATTTTTGCACGGTTTCTCAATGAAAATCATCTCTATTTTTCTATTTTTCCAGAATTTTAACAAATAGGTAAGTACGGTTTAAGTTCAGATCTTTATAGATTGTTCTGTTTTGACAGGTTTTGTTTTGCATACATAATTTGCTTGTTTTAATGTTTCCATAGCTTATATTTAGTGATATAAATTATGGTAGTGATGGAATACAATAGGTATTATGTGATAACAATTATTAATCTTTTCTTGGCAGTACCTGATGACCCACAAGTGTACGGGATCTATCGTATCCTTTTCGATAAGTAAGAGTGTTGAACCCAACAACGATCAGAAGGTACTGACAAGCGATCTTGAGCAAGGAATAACTACAAGCACTGAAAGGTAACTTTTTATGGGTTTTCTCGTATAAGCTACAAGGAAATAAATGCAAGGAAAGTAAATGGTGCTGAGGTGCAACAAGTGGCCCAATCCTTTTGAACACAAAGGATAAGCCGGGGGACTAAATTTATAAAGACTAAGGCGTTCCTGAGGGCAGACGGGAGAGATAGTCAAGTTCTTTCGCCATATTCCGTCTAGTACTATGTTTTGTGTTGATAAGTGTTATGTGGGTGGATCTTTGCTAGTGCACCGTCTAGGCTAAGACAAGTACACTCTTATGGTTAAACCCCTTGCAAGCATCCGCAAATACAAGAGAGAAATTAAGGCAAAGCCTAACCATAGCAATAAACTTTAGGATCCAACACTCCCTCATGCAAAAGCATGCGAACTGGGGTTCAGGTTTCTATCACTCCGGCAACCCACCATAAGCATTCTTTATGCATGATGCATTCCCTAGGTCATTAAAAAGGCGAAGTTTTATGTAGTCGACGTTCACATAACACCATTAGAAGAATAACACCACAACTTAAATATCAATCAACACATATTACTTCAACATCATATGACTATTATCAACTAGACTTCTCCCATGTCCTCAAGAACTAGAGGAACTACTCACAAGACATAAAAGAGATCATGATCAGAGGGGATGAAAATATGATGAACAATCTGGTCACAACAATAATTCTCCAACAAAACTCAATAGCATTCACCACAAAAGAGTAATCAACACCGGTAGAGTAAAGGGGATGAATAGTGCAAGGTACAACTCCGATTGCAATGGTAAAGTGAGATGGGGTGAAGATGGAGATGGTGCTGGTGATGATGATCTCGATGATGCCCGTGACGATGGTGATGACGATGAGGACGATCTCCCCCTCCGAGAGGAGTTCTCCCCGGCGGAATCTGCCCGCCGGAAATGTCTTTTCTTCTTTGTAGGTTTCCGTCACGGAGCGGCGGCGGAACTCTGGAAACTCTTCTTTTTTCGGGATTTTTAGGTCATGAGGTTCATATAGGCCAAAGGGGGGCACCGGAGGTGGGACCCACCGCCCAGGCGGCCACCTGGCGCGGCCTAAGGGACCTGCGCCACCAGGGCGCCTGGGTGCCTTATGGGCCCCCTCTGGCCCTTCTTCGGCTTGTCTTCGTGATTTGTTCGGAAACTTCTTCCCCGTAAATTTCAGCTTAGTTGGAGATGTTCTGTTATGGCAACTCTTCATGCTCTTTTCTCTATTGAATCATGTGTGTGTTGTTTCGACACTGGAAAGTTGTAAACTGTGTAAAATATGCCAAAACACTATAAGAACAACATCATATTGTGAAATATATCAATGAATAGAGACAAATTATGATACAAAATAGTGATGCATTTTGGACGTATCAACTCCCCCAAGCTTAGACCTCGCTTGTCCCCAAGCGAATACTGAGCTCGGTAAACCTGTCCACAAGTTAAGAGAGTGAAGTGTCGATAAATAAGAATACGGACAAGAAGCATCGTAATTTCCCTACTAAACACAACCATCATCAACAACAATATCAACTCATAAGGTTCATGTGAAAGAGTAATATCAATTACAATCAGAAGTAGGGCTAAGGAAACTCATCAAACCATGGCAAACATGTCCTTGGTCAAAGAACAACTAATAACTTTTAACTTTTGCTCTTCCTCTTATATTTTGATGAGATCAATTGAAGCTTTCTTGAAAGGACATGTTATTAGTCAAGAAGTGAAAATGCTAACACAAAGTAAGATGTTTGCTTTAGCTAGGCTTAACAAACAACTTACTTATCTTAATGATAATGTCAACAAAGTTATGGTATGGCAATTCTCAGTGAAACAATATAAATGCATGCATCTTTGTCAACATAAGGTGTCTCCTCTTTTATAGGATATAAAGAAGTAGGTTTACTGACTCAACATAAAAGTAAAGGATTAGCCCTTCGCATTGGGAAGTAGGGAAAACTCATGTGCTAGAGCTTTTAGAGATTTTGAAATCAATAAAATTGTAAAACAAGCTTTTGGGAGGTGCATAATTCGTCAACGAATGCTAGTAGATAGCCCAATACTTCTCATGCTTGACAAGTTTGGAGGAACGACTCCCAAAGTGGGGACGATCACACCCCCTTAGTCTCCTTTGTTTATCACTGATGAGGACATCAACACCATTGTTACACCCACAACCCCAGCTGGTATACATACTGGACCAATTACTAGAGCTCATGTACGCCAATTGAATTACCAGGTACTTTCGTTTCTTGGGAATACTTCTAATGTTCATGAACATATGATGCTACCTAAGTTAGAAACTTTTGTTGTGCTCATGAATGAAGGACCTAGCAGGGATAAGAAGGATATCCGTTGGAGCGGGATCAAGCATGGAGAAGAAGGTGCACGCGCGGGAGAGAACAATGGAGCTTCCACTGGTGATTTTCGCACTCTAAAGCCACCATAAAGAGAGCATGAAGGCTTTGGACGAAATATTCAGGACACTACTTTATAAATTTCGTCCATAGGCTATTATAGGTGTTGCGCCACCCTATTTTTGGGCCAGGCCCATGTAATTTCGAAATACCATAATATAGACTATTTTTAGAGTCCGTATGTGTGGGGAAACCGAGTTTAGGGCTGTTTTCGGACCCCCTCCTCCAAGGGTCACAAAATTGCCTCTCTTTTCCCTCATATATACAGACCTTAGGGCACCGTTTAGACTTGGGGTTTTGTTTAGATTACAAGTTCGCCATAGCTGCAACTTCGCGTTCTTCGTTTGTGTTCTACGACCAGACAAAGGCGTCAGAGAACCCCACCTTCATCAATAAAGCTTTCTTCTTATATCCACAATATCTTGATTGCATCTCGGTTTCTTGCTTGTACTTCATTTGCGTGCAGGAAACAGACCTTCGTGGTCAGGTTGATCGTGCTCCGGCGTTGTCAATAACCTCTCGGAGTTGGTTTAGCGATTGCTAAGGCGCGACGTCCTCACACGTTCGTAGTCGGGTCATCAAAGTCTACTCCACCAAAATGATTCCCACGATCTCATTGAAAGACAGGGACAACTTCGCCTCTATCAAGTGGTATCATCTGTTCTTCATAACTATCGTCCACGAAAAAGCCAAAAAAAATTAGGGTTAGATCATCATATCCGGACGAATCTGAGCCTTTGCATAGTCTTTTCAGTAGTTTGCTTAGTTGAATTTGCGGTTACATCGTCGTGCCGAGTTGCTGGTCTTAGTGTCTATTCCTTTCAGAGTTTCGAGTTCTGTTCGGAGGTTGTCACGCCACCGCCGCACCGTCTTTCGTCGCTGCCATATATCACCTCGACTCTACCATCATCGTTGCTGCCATATACCACTAATACGCCACCGTTAGCCTTGCTGCCATATACCACCACCATATACCCACCACAATCCTAGTCTGCCTCCTTTTCGTCTTAGGTTAATTTCGAGATCTGTTTGATTTCGGTTTCGCGTTTCCTTACCTGAGTAGGTTTCGGAAAAAAAAATTATCAATTTTTTTTTGTGCCTATCCTGTTTTTTGTGCTTGGGAAGAGTTTTGAGAGACTCGCCATTATAGTGATTTTCTGAAAGAAGAGCGCAAAAAAGGAGCGCAAAAAAAACAAGATAAAAAAAATCAGAGTGGCTCTTCCCTTGGTTAGTACGTGTCGTCATGACCTCGTTCGTGTTCTAGGCTCGCGTCTCTAGTATGGTCTAGCCTAGGACCAAAACGGTACCGTCGTTGAGCGTCTTTTCAATTTTGCATCTCTGAACTGATTATTGCTAACCCTTCTTGGTACCATATTATAAGCCTTCCCAGCTCCACATACATCTACATCGTGTGTTTGACACCACCTGGCAATCGCTCTATCCAAGCTTTGAGAGTTTTGACTACACCAGTTGCCGATCGCCACCTGCTGCTGGGTAAGAATTGGTAAGAAATTGGGATTTTCTTGACGGATTTGTGACAGAACACCACCACCACCACTTCCTAGTAGTCTGTAGGTTCCTATTCTTCTGTGTTCCTATTGCTGCTAACCATGCCAGGATCACACGACGAGGAGATCGACTGAGAGAACCTGACCAAACGGGAGCTCCATGATAAATTTCAGCAAATGATGTCTGACCAGGTACAGGATTTCGTGACCACCTTTGGAGAAGCCATGGAGAAGCTCGAAGGTATGGAGAAAAAACTCGACACCAAGATGAATGCCAAGTTCAATGAGGTGCTTGCCCGTTTACCACTACTAGCTGAAGTTGTTGTCCCTCTTCAACCACAACAACGGCTACGAGCGCGACGCGTGTCTGTCGGCCAAGTGTAGAATTTTAGTGTTGTTGCTCCTACTACTGTTGTTGGTCCTGCTGCTGCTCCTCCTTCTGCTACTACCGATGTTTCTATGGCTGAGCAGAATGAGGAGTACGATGATGATTATGATGGTGATTACGATGATGAGGGAGAGGTTGCTCCAGTTCGGCACCAGGAACAACAACCACCACGACAAGCCGCTGGTCGTCCACATGGATACAATCGCAATGGTAGGGATGCACCACACCCTCAGGTACGGGATCATGACCATCTCCCTAAACTTAAATTGAATATTCCTACTTTTGATGGTCGATATGTTCCTGATATATATCTTACTTGGGAGTTAGAAACAGAGCAACGTTTTACATGCTTGCAATTTCCTGAAGATAGACGTGTTGCTGCTGTTGTTTGTTCTTTCACTAGTTTTTCTTGTGTTTGGTTGTCTGAATATTGTAGAATACATCATGCTAATATTCCAACTACTTGGCCTGCTTTGAAAACTGCTATGCGTACTCGTTGGGTTCCACCATATTATCAACGTGAATTACTTCAAAACTTGCAGCGTTTAAGACAAGGAAAAAAGTCTGTAGAAGAATATTATCACGAATTACAAACTGGCATGATTAGATGTGGTATTGTTGAGTAGAATGAAGCTATGCTTGCACGTTATGTGGGTGTATTAAATAGAGATATTCAGACTATTCTAGAATATAAGGATTATAACACTATCACTCGTTTATTCCATCTTGCTTGCAAAGCTGAACGTGAAGTGTAGGATCGACAGGCATTGGCAAGAACTAATTTTTCTGCAGGTCGCACTTCCTCATTGACGCCACAAACCACATCTACTTCCACACGTCCTTCTACATTAGCACCTTCTTCTTCAGCCGCCAATTCCACCAGAGATACCAGGAAACAGGCCCCTGCCACAACCTTCACCAATAGCACACCTTCCGGGCCTGCACATAGCTATTCTTCATCCATGGCATCCACTGGGCAAACACATGAGGTTATTTGTCGTCGTTGTAAGGGTGGAGGTCATTATGTGAGAGAGTGCCCATCCAAGCGCGTGATGATTATTACTGAGGATGGTGGATATGACTCCGCTAGTGATTATGACGAGGAGACTCTAGCTCTTATTGCAAGTGAAGAACGTGGTGTTCATGATACTGAACAAGACACACAATACATGGTTGTTGACTATGCTGACAGGTATGAAAGCTTAGTTGCTCAACGTGTTTTAAGTGTGCAAGTAACACAGGCCGAGCAAAATCAGAGGCACAACTTGTTCCATACTAAGGGAGTGGTAAAGGAACGTTCTGTTCGCGTAATCATCGATGGAGGGAGTTGCAATAACTTAGCTAGCATGGAGATGGTGGAGAAGCTGTCTCTCACCACCAGACCACATCCTCGTCCTTAATTATTATATCCAGTGGTTCAACAACAGTGGCAAGGTTAAGGTAACACGTACTGTTCGTGTGCATTTTAGCATTGCTACATATTCTGATTTTGTTAATTGTGATGTGGTACCCAAGCAAGCATGCTCCGTTTTACTTGGTAGACCATGGAAATTTGATAAAAAATCTGTACACCATGGTAGAACAAATCAGTATACTCTTGTTCATAAGGATCAAAATATAACTTTGCTTCCTATGTCTCCTGAACATATTATGAAAGATGACATTGCTAGAGCTAGTAAAGCAAAACAAGACCTACATAAGAATTAAAATCAGATTGTAGCAAAGGAATTTGAGAAACACAATAAGCCTACTAAATCATCATCTAGTGTTGCCTCTGAAAAAAACTGAAGAGTGGTTGTTTACTTGCCACTAAATCTGATATTACTGATTTGGATATTACTACATCTGTTTGCTATACTTTCGTATGCAAAGAGGTATTATTTTCATTCGAGGACATGCCACCCTCTTTGCCTCCTGCTGTCATTAACATTTTGCAGGAGTTCGTTGATGTTTTTCCACAATATGTGCCACCGGGATTACCACCTATTAGAGGGATTGAGCATCAGATTAACTTAAATCTCGGTGCATCGCTACCCAATCGTGCACCATACCGTACCAATCCAGAGGAGGCGAAGGAGATTATGCGTCAAGTACAAGAGCTGCTCGACAAAGGTTATATACGTGAATCTCTTAGTCCTTGTGTTGTTCCTATTATTCTAGTGCCGAAAAAGGATGGTACATCGCGTATGTGTGTTGATTGTAGAGGCATTAATAATATTACTATTCGTTATCGTCATCCTATTCCTAGGCTAGATGATATGCTTGATGAATTAAGTGGCTCTACAATTTTCTCCATAGTTGATTTGCGTAGTGGATACCTTCAAATTCGCATGAAATTGGGAGATGAATGGAAAACAACATTTAAAACTAAGTTTGGCTTGTATGAGTGGTTAGTTATGCCTTTTGGATTGACTAATGCACCTAGCACTTTCATGAGATTAACGAATGACGTTTTATGAGCTTTCATTGGACGATTTGTGGTAGTCTACTTTGATGATATAATGATTTATAGTAGATCTTTGGAGGAACACTTGGATCATTTGCGTGCTGTTTTTCCTGCTCTACGTGATGCATGTCTATTTGGTAACCTTGGGAAGTGCACCTTTTGCACAGACCGAGTATCTTTTCTTGGCTATGTTGTTACTCCACACGGAATTGAAGTTGATAAAGCCAAGATTGAAGCTATTGAGAGTTGGCCGCAGCCCAGAACGGTCACACAAGTGAGGAGTTTCCTTGGAGTCGTCGGGTTTTATAGGCGTTTTGTGAGAGATTTCAGCACCATTGCTGCACCTCTCAATGAGCTTACAAAGAAGGATGTGCCTTATTCTTGGGGTACCGCACAGGAAGAGGCCTTCACAGTTTTGAAAGATAAGTTAACACATGCTCCTTTAGTCCAACTTCCTGATTTTAATAAGACTTTCGAGCTTGAATGTGATGCTAATGGAATTAGATTAGGAGGTGTGTTATTACAAGATGGTAAACCTGTTGCATACTTTTCTGAAAAATTAAGTGGGCCTAGTCTGAATTATTCTACTTATGATAAGGAATTATATGCTCTTGTTCGGACTTTCGAAACATGGCAACATTATTTATGGCCCAAATAATTTGTCATACATTCTGATCATGAATCTTTGAAACATATTAAAAGTCAAGAAAAACTAAACCGTAGACATGCTAAATGGGTTGAATTCATTGAGACTTTCCTGTACGTTATTAAACACAAGAAGGGTAAAGAAAATGTTATTGTTGACGCTTTGTCTCGTCGTTATACTATGCTTTCACAACTTGACTTTAAAATATTTGGTTTGGAGACCATCAAAGATGAATATGTGCATGATGCTGATTTCAAAGATGTGTTGGAAAATTGTAAATAAGGGAGAACATGGAATAAGTTCATCATTAATAATGGATTTGTGTTTCGTGCTAACAAGCTATGCATTCCAGGTAGCTCCGTTCGTCTTTTGTTGTTACTGGAGGCGCATGGAGGAGGATTGAAGGGACACTTTGGCATAAAGAAGACGGAGGACGTACTTGCTACACATTTCTTTTGGCCAAGGATGCGACGGGATGTTGAGCGTTTTGTTGCTCGCTGCACGACATGTCAAAAAGCTAAGTCGCGACTTAATCCTCATGGTTTATATATGCCTTTGCATGTACCTAGTGTTTCTTGGGAGGATATATCTATGGACTTTGTTTTAGGTTTACCTCGAACAAAGAAGGGGAGGGATAGCATATTTGTTGTCGTGGACATATTTTCTAAAATTGCACACTTTATATGATGTCATAAAAGTGATGATGCCGCTAATGTGGCTGATTTGTTCTTTCGTGAAATTATTCGCTTGCATGGTGTGCCAAATACGATTGTTTCAGATTGTGATGCTAAATTTGTTAGCCACTTTTGGCGATGTTTATGGGCGAAGTTGGGGACAAAATTGCTTTTTAGTACTACATGTCACCCCAAAACTGATGGACAAACTGAAGTAGTCATTAGATCTTTGTCTACTATGCTTAGGGCTGTTTTGAAGAACAATATAAAACTGTGGGAAGAATGCTTGACTCATACTGAATTTGCTTATAATCGTTCGCTTAATTCTACTACAAAGATGTGTCCTTTTGAAGTTGTGTATGGTTTTCTACCTCGTGCACCTATTGATTTGTTACCTCTTCCATCTTCGGAGAAGGTTAATTTTGATGCTAAAGAACATGCTGATTTGATATTAAAGATGCATGAGTTAACTAAGGAAAACATTGAGCGCATGAATGCTAAATATAAACTTGCTGGAGATAAGGGTAGAAAACATGTTGTCTTTGCACCTGGAGATCTTGTTTGGTTGCATTTGCGTAAGGATAGGTTTCCTAATTTGCGCAAGTCAAAACTAATGTCGCGTGCTGATGGTCCTTTCAAAGTGTTAGAGAAAATAAATGATAATGCATATAGACTTGAGCTGCTTGCAGATTTTGGGGTTAGTCCCCACTTTTAACATTGCATATTCGAAGCCATATTTGGGTGAGGAAGATGAGCTTCCGTCGAGGACGACTTCAGTTCAAGAGGGGGAGGATGATGAGGACATCAACACCATTGTTACACCCACAACCCAAGCTGGTATACATACTGGACCAATTACTAGAGCTCATGTACGCGAGTTGAATTACCAGGTACTTTCCTTTCTTGGGAATACTTCTAATGTTCATGAACATATGATGCTGCCTAAGTCAGATACTTTTGTTGTGCTCATGAATGAAGGACCTAGCATGGACAAGAAGGATATCCGTTGGAGCGGGATCAAGCATGGAGAAGAAGGTGCACACGCAGGAGAGAACAATGGAACTTCCACTGGTGATTTTCGCACTCTAAAGCCACCATAAGGAGAGCATGAAGGCTTTGGACGAAATATTCAAGACACCACTTTATAAATTTTGTCCATAGGCTATTATAGGTGTTGCGCCACCTTATTTTTGGGCCAGGCCCATGTAATTTTCAAATACCATAATATAGGCTATTTTTAGAGTTCGTATGTGTGGGGAAACCGAATTTAGGGCTGTTTTCGGACCCCTCCTCCAAGGGTCACGAAATGGCCTCTCTATTCCCTCATATATACAGTCCTTAGGGCACCGTTTAGACTTGGGTTTTGTTTAGATTACAAGTTCACCATAGCTGCAACTTCGCGTTCTTCATTTGTGTTCTACGACCAGACAAAGGCGTCATAGAACCCCACCTTCATCAATAAAGCTTTCCTCTTATATCCGCAATATCTTGATTGCATCTCGGTTTCTTGCTTGTTCTTTGTTTGCATGCAGGAAATAGACCTTCGTCGTCAAGTTGATCGTGCTCCGGCGTGGTCAATAACCTCTCGGAGTTGGTTTAGCGATTGCTAAGGCACGATGTCCTCACACGTTCGTAGTCGGATCGTCAAAGTCTACTCCACCAAAACGATTCCCACGATCTCATCAAAAGACAGGGACAACTTCGCCTCTATCAATCACAACCAAAGTTTTCTGATTTCTCATAAACAAAGCGTGAAGGAGGTTTTGTTTGTTGCTATTATCTTTTACGAGCTGGGCGCACTAATGCCAGTCCCTCCTTGTATTAGGGGTTCACAGATTAGACATGCAACATCAGGATAAAGCTTGTCCAGTATGAGAAGTGTTGGAATTATGCCCTAGAGGCAATGATAAATAAAGTTATTATTATAATTCCTGTATCAAGATAATCGTTTATTATCCATGCTATAATTGTGTTGAATGAAGAATTAGATACATGTGTGGATACATAGACAAAACACTGTCCCTAGCAAGCCTCTAAGTTGGCTAGCCAGTTGATCAAGGATAGTGAAGGTCTTTTGACTATGTACATGGTGTTGTTGCTTGATAACTGGATCACATCATTGGGTGAATCATGTGATGGACTAGACCCAAACTAATGAACGTAGCATGTTGATCGTGTCATTTTGTTGCTACTGTTTTCTGCGTGTCAGGTATTCATTCCTATGACCATGAGATCATATAACTCACTGGCACCGGAGGAATACCTTGTGTGTACCAAACGTCACAACGTAACTGGGTGACTATAAAGATGCTCTACAGGTATCTCCGAAGGTCCCCGATGAGTTAGTATGGATCAAGACTGGGATTTGTCACTCCGTGTGACGGAGAGGTATCTCGGGGCCCACTCGGTAATACAACATCACACACAAGCCTTGCGAGCAATGTGACTTAGTGTAAGTCACGGGATCTTGTATTACGGAACGAGTAAAGAGACTTACCGATAAACAAGATTGAAATAGGTATGCGGATACTGACGATCGAATCTCGGGCAAGTAACACGCCGAAGGACAAAGGGAATGACATACGAGATTATATGAATCGTTGGCACTAAGGTTCAATCGATAAGATCTTCGTAGAATATGTAGGATCCAATATGGGCATCCAATTTCCGCTATTGGATATTGACCGAGGAGTCCCTCGGGTCATGTCTACATAGTTTTCGAACCCGCAGGGTCTGCACACTTAAGGTTCGGCGATGTTTTATGCGTATTTGAGTTATATGGTTGGTTACCAAATGTTGTTCGGAGTCCCGGGTGAGATCACAGACATCATGAGGGTTTCTGGAATGGTCCGGAAACGAAGATTGATATATAGGATGACCTCATTTGATTACCGGAAAGTTTTTGGACATTACCGGGAATGTACCGAGAGTGATGAATGGGTTCCGTATGTTCACCGGGGGGGGGGGGGGGGGCAGCCCACCCGGGGGAAGCCCATAGGCCTTCGGGGTGCCGCACCATCCCTTAGTGGTCTGGTGGGACAGCCCAAGAGGCCCTATGTGCAGGAATCAAAGGAAAAAGAAAAAAAAGGGGAAGTGGGAAAGTGGAGAAGGACTCAACCTTCCAATCCTAGTTGGATTAGGATTGGAGGGGGAGGACTCCCCCCTTTGGTTTGGCCGACCCCTTGGGGCTCCCTTGAGCTTCAAGGCAAGGCCCTCCCCCTCCCTCCTATATATACTTGGTATTAGGGCTGATTTGAGACAACTTTGCCACGGCAGCCCGACCACATACCTCCACGGGTTTTCCTCTAGATCGTATTTCTGCGGAGCTCGGGCGGAGCCTTGCTGAGATAGATCACCACTAACCTCCGGAGCATCGTCACGCTGCTGGTGAACTCATCTACCTCTCCGTCTCTCTTGCTGGATCAAGAAGGCCGAGATCATCGTCGAGTTGTACGTGTGCTGAACGCGGAGGTGCCGTCCGTTCGGTACTAGATCGGAGCGGATCGTGGGACGTCTCGCGGGACGGTTCGTGGGACGGTTCGCGGGGCGGATCGAGGGACGTGAGGACGTTCCACTACATCAACCGCGTTTCCTAACGCTTCCTGCTGTGCGATTTACAAGGGTACGTAGATCCAAATCCCCTCTCGTAGATAGACATCACCATGATAGGTCTTCGTGCGCGTATGATTTTTTTTGTTTCCCATGTGACGTTCCCCAACAGTGGTATCAGAGCTAGGTTCATGCGTAGATGTCATCTCGTGTAGAACACAAAAGTTTGTGTGGGCGGTGATGTGCGATTTTCTGCCCTCCTTAGTCTTTTCTTGATTCCGCGCTATTGTTGGATCGAAGCGGCTCGGACCGACATTACTCGTACGCTTACGAGAGACTGGTTTCATTGCTACGAGCAACCCCGTTGCTCAAAGATGACTGGCGAGTGTCGGTTTCTCCAACTTTAGTTGAATCGGATTTGACCGAGGAGGTCCTTGGAGAGAGGTTAAATAGCAATACATACATCCCCATTGTGGTGTTTGCGTAAGTAAGATGCGATCCTACTAGATACCCTGGCCACCACGTAAAACATGCAACAACAATTAGAGGACGTCTAACTTGTTTTTGCAGGGTATGCTTGTGATGTGATATGGCCGACGATGTGATGTGATATATTGGATGTATGAGATGATCATGTTGTAATAGTTAATATCGACTTGCACGTCGATGGTACGGCAACTGGCAGGAGCCATAGGGTTGTCTTTAAACTAATGTTTGTGGTTGCAGATGCATTTACTATATTGCTAGGACGTAGATTTAGTAGTAATAGCGTGAGTAGCACGACAACCCCGATGGCGACACGTTGATGGAGATCATGGTGTGGCGCCGGTGACAAGAAGGTCGTGCCGGTGCTTTGGTGATGGAGATCAAGAAGCACATGATGATGGCCATATCATGTCACTTATGAATTGCATGTGATGTTAATCCTTTCATGCACCTTATTTTGCTTAGAATGACGGTAGCATTATGAGGTGATCTCTCACTAAAATTTCAAGACGAAATTGTGTTCTCCCTGACTGTGCACCGTTGCTACAGTTCGTCGTTTCGAGACACCATGTGATGATCGGGTCTGATAGACTCAACGTTCACATACAACGGGTGCAAAACAGTTGCACACGCGGAACACTCGGGTTAAGCTTGTCGAGCCTAGCATGTGCAGACATGGCCTCGGAAAACATGAGACCGAAAGGTCGATCATGAATCATATAGTTGATATGATTAGCATAGGGATGCTTACCACTGAAACTATCCTCAACTCACGTGATGATAGGACTTGAGCTAGTGGAATTGGATCATGAACCACTCAAATGACTAGAGAGATGTACTTTTTTAGTGGGAGTTTAGCAAGTAATTTGATTAGTTAAACTCTAATTATCTTGAACATAGTCTAAGTCCACTTTGAAAATATTTGTGTTGTAGATCAATGGCTCACGCGACAGTCACCCTGAATTTTAATACGTTCCTAGAGAAAGCTAAGTTGAAAGATGATGGAAGCAACTTTTTAGACTCGGCTCGTAATCTTAAGTTGCTCCTGCAAGCTGGGAAGAAGGATTATGTCCTTAATGCTGCGCTAGGAGATGAACTACCCGCCGCCGCTGACCAAGATGCTAAGAACGCTTGGTTAGCACACAAGGAGGACTACTCAGTAGTTCAATGTGCAGTCTTGTATGGCTTAGGGTCGGGACTTCAACGTCGATTTGAGCATCATGGAGCATATGAGATGTTCCAGGAGTTGAAGTTTATCTTTCAGAAGAACGCCTGGATCGAGAGGTATGAGACCTCCGATAAATTCTATGCTTGCAAAATGGAGGAGAACTCGTCTGTCAATGAACATGTGCTCAAAATGTCTGGGTACTCAAACCGTCTAGCTGAGTTGGGGATTGAACTCCCGCAAGAGGCTATCACTCACATAATTCTTCAATCACTGCCACAAAGCTATAAGAGCTTTGTGTTGAACTATAACATGCAAGGGATGCACAAGTCACCCGACGAGTTATTCGCGATGCTGAAAGTCGCAGAGTCAGAACTCCGTAAAGAGCATCAAGTGTTGATGGTGAATAAGACCACTAGTTTCAAGAGAAACGGCAAAGGAAAGAAGGGTAATTCAAAGAAGAGTGGCAAGCCTGTTGCCAATTCGACGAAGAAGCCCAAAGATGGACCTAAGCCTGAAACGGAATGCTATTATTGCAAGGGTATGGGTCACTTGAAGCTCAACTGCCCCAAGTATGTGGCTGATAAGAAGGCAGCCAAGGAAAAATTAGGTATATTCGATATACATGTTATTGATGTGTACTTAACTAGCTCTCGTAGTAGTGCGTGGGTATTCGATACCGGTTCTGTTGCTCATATTTGCAACTTGAAACAGGAACTGCGGAATAAGTGAAGGCTGGCGAAGGATGAAGTGATGATGCGCGTGGGAAATGGTTCCAAGGTTGATGCAATCACCGTCGGCAGAGTTTCACTTCAGTTACCATCAGGATTAGTTATGAACTTAAATAAATGTTATTTAGTGCCTGCGTTAAGCATGAACATTATATCTGGATCTTGTTTATTGCGAGACAGTTACTCGTTTAAGTCAGAGAATAATGGTTGTTCTATTTCTATGAGTAATATCTTTTATGGTCATGCACCCAATGTGAGAGGATTGTTCATATTGAATCTTGATAGTGATAATACACATATACATAACATTGAGACCAAAAGAGTTAGAGTTAACAATGATAGCGCCATGTTTTTATGGCACTGCCGCTTAGGTCATATTGGTGTAAAGCGCATGAAGAAACTCCATACCGACGGACTTTTGGAGTCACTTGACTTTGATTCACTTGACACGTGTGAACCATGCCTCATGGGCAAGATGACTAAAACTCCGTTCTCCGGAACAATGGAGCGTGCAAGTGACTTGTTGGAAATCATACATACCGATGTGTGTGGTCCGATCAGTGTGGAGGCACGCGGTGGATATCGTTATTTTCTGACCTTCACTGATGATTTGAGTAGATATGGTTATGTCTACTTGATGAAGCACAAGTCTGAAACACTTGAAAAGTTCAAACAATTTTAGAGTGAAGTTGAAAATCATCGTAACCAGAAGATCAAGTTCCTACGGTCTGATCGTGGGGGCGAATATCTGAGTTTCGAGTTTGGTGCTCACTTAAGACAATGTGGAATTGTTTCACAGTTGACACCGCCTCGAACACCACAGCGTAATGGTGTGTCCGAACGTCTTAATCGTACTTTATTAGAGATGGTGCGATCTATGATGTCTCTTACCGAATTGCCGTTATCGTTTTGGGGTTATGCATTAGAAACAAGTGCATTCACTTTAAATAGGGCACCATCGAAATTCGTTGAGATGACACCATATCAGCTGTGGTATGGCAAAAACCAAAGTTGTCGTTTCTTAAAGTTTGGGGATGTGATGCTTATGTCAAAAAGCTTCAACCTGAAAAGCTGGAACCCAAAGCAGAAAAGTGCGTCTTCATAGGTTACCCAAAAGAGACAGTTGGGTATACCTTCTATCTCAAATCTGAGGGCAAAGTGTTTGTTCCTAAGAGCGGAGATTTTCTCGAGAAGGAGTTTCTCTCGAGAGAATTGAGTGGGAGGAAGATAGAACTTGATGAGGTTGTCGATCCTCTCATCCCTGTAGAAGGTGGCGCAGGGCAAGGGGAAACCCCTGTCGTTGCGACGCCGGTTGAGGAGGAAGTTAATGATGATGATCATGAAACTATGGATCAAGTTTCTATCGGACCTCGCAGGTCGACGAGACCGCGTACTACTCTAGAGTGGTACGGTAATCCCGTCTTATCAATTATGTTGTTGGACAACAATGAGCCTGCGAATTATGAAGAAGCAATGGTGGGCCCGGATTCCAACAAATGGATGGAGGCCATGAAATCCGAGATAGGATCTATGTATGAAAACAAAGTGTGTACTTTGGAAGTACTACCTAAAGGCCGCAAGGCTATTCAGAACAAATGGATCTTTAAGAAGAAGATGGACGCTGACGGTAATGTGACCGTTTATAAAGCTCGACTTGTGGCAAAGGGTTTTTCAAAAGTTCAAGGAATTGACTACGATGAGACATTCTCACCCGTAGCGATGCTTAAGTCCGTCCGAATCATGTTAGCGATAGCTGCATTTTTCAAGTATGAAATCTGGCAGATGGATGTCAAAACGGCGTTCCTTAACGGTTTCCTTAAGGAAGAGTTGTATATGATACAACCCGAAGGTTTTGTCGATCCTAAAAATGCTAACAAAGTGTGCAAGCTCCAGCGATCCATTTATGGACTGGTGCAAGCATCTCGGAGTTGGAATAAACGCTTCGATGAGGTGATCAAAACATTTGGGTTTATACAGGTGGTTGGAGAATCCTGTATTTACAAGAAAGTGAGTGGGAGCTCTTTGGTGTTCCTAATACTATATGTGGATGACATATTACTGATTGGAAACGACGTGGAGTTTTTGAAGAGCATAAAGGATTTCTTGAATAAAAGTTTCTCTATGAAGGACCTAGGAGAAGCAGCTTGCATTCTAGGCATAAAGATCTATAGGGATAGATCAAAACGCTTGATAGGACTTTCACAAAGCACGTACCTTGATAAAGTTTTGAAGAGGTTCAAAATGGAACAGTCCAAGAAGGGGTTCTTGCCAGTTTTACAAGGTACGAGATTGAGTAAGACTCAGTGCCCAGCAACTGATAAAGATAGAGAGCATATGAGTGTCGTCCCCTATGCTTCAGCCATAGGTTCTATCATGTATGCAATGTTGTGCACTAGATCGGACGTTAGCCTGGCCATAAGTATGGCAGGCAGGTTCCAGAGTAATCCAGGAGTGGATCACTGGACGGCGGTCAAGAATATCCTGAAGTACCTGAAAAGGAATAAGGAGATGTTTCTCGTATATGGAGGTGACAAAGAGCTCGCCGTAAAAGGTTAAGTCGATGCAAGCTTTGACACAGATCCGGGCGACTCTAAGTCGCAGACCGGATACGTATTTATTCTTAATGGGGCTGCGGTAAGCTGGTGCAGTTCCAAGCAAAGCGTCGTAGTTGATTCTACATGTGAAGCGGAGTACATGCCCGCCTTGGAGGCAACTAAGGAGGGTGTCTGGATGAAGCAGTTCATGACGGATCTTGGAGTGGTGCCGAGCGAACTGAATCCAATAACCCTGTTTTGTGACAACACGGGTGCCATTGACTTAGCAAAGGAACCACGATTTCACAACAAGACCAGACACATCAAACGACGCTTCAACCTCATCCGCGACTACGTCGAGGAGGAGGACGTGAATATCTGCAAAGTGCATGATACGTCTCAAACGTATCTATAATTTTTGATGGTTTCACACTGTTATCTTATCAACTTTGGATGTTTTATATACCATTTATATCTTTTTTGGGACTAACTTATTAATTCAGTGCCAAGTGCCAGTTCCTGTTTTTTCTGTGTTTTTGACTCTTTTCAGATATGATTTCGGAACAGAGTCCAAACGGAATAAAATCCCCAAAATAAATTTTTCTAAAACAGAAGAAGATCGGGAGGCTTGAGGGCCAAGGCAGTGGGCCCACAGGGTGCCCACAAGCCCTGTTGCCGCGACAAGAGGGGACCGCGGCAACCAGGCTTGTGGCCTCCCTGGCGCTCCCCTGCCCTAGCTCTTTGTCCTATAAATTCCCTAAAAATCCAGAAAAAATCAGGGCATCCACGAAAACACTTTTCCGCCGCCGCAAGCTTCCGTTTCCGCGAGATCTCATCTTGAGACCCTTCCCGGTGCTCTGCCGGAGGGGACTTTGGAGTTGGAGAGTTTCTACATCAACATCATCGCCTCTCCAATGACTCGTGAGTAGTCCACTTCAGACCTACGGTTCCGTAGTTAGTAGCTAGATGGCTTCTTCTCTCTCTTGGATCTTCAATACAAAGTTCTCCATGATCTTCATGGAGCTCTATCCGATGTAATCCTCTTTGGCGGTGTGTTTGTCGAGATCCGATGAATTGTGGATTTGTGATCAGATTATCTATGAATTATATTTGAGTCTTTGCTGATTTCTTATATGCATGATTTGATATCCTTGTAAGTCTCTCTGAGTCTTGGGTTTTGTTTGGCCAACTAGGTCTATGATTCTTGCAATGGGAGAAGTGCTTTCTTTTGGGTTCATACCGTGTGGTGACCTTTCCCAGTGACGGAAGGGGCAGCAAGGCACACATCGTGTTGTTGCCATCAAGGGTAACAAGATGGGATTTTATCGTAGATATGAGATTGTCCATCTACATCATGTCATCTTGCTTAAGGCGTTACTCTGTTCTTTTGGACTTAATACACTAGATGCATGCTGGATAGCGGTCGACGTGTGGAGTAATAGTAGTAGATGCAGAAAGTATCGGTCTACTTGTTTTGGACGTGATGCATATAGATATAATCATTGCCTTAGATAACGTCACGACTTTGTGCGGTTCTATCAATTGCTCGACAGTAATTTGTTCACCCACCGTCTACTTGTTTTCATGAGAGAAGCCACTAGTGGACACTATGTCTATTCACAACTATCGTCTCCACTTTCACTTTTACTTTGCTTTGTTTTTTTGTTGCTTTCAGTTCTCACTTTGCAAACAATCTCTAAGGTATTGACAACCCCTTCATAGCGTTGGGTGCAAGCTCTTTGTGTTTGTGCAGGTACTTGTGGCTTGACGCAATCCTTTCTCTGGATCGATACCTTGGTTCTCAAAACTGAGGGAAATACTTGCCGCCGCTGTGCTACATCACCCTTTCCGCTTCGAGGGAACACCAACACAAGGCTCCAAGGTCACGGGGGAATCCTTTGCATATTTGCCAAGGAAGTCCCTAAAGGCGTAGCCGTTGGAGAAGGATTCATGGCGCCGTTGCTGAGGAGTATCAAGACAAGAATAGTCTCCTGTCAACACGCTTGTTTCTGGCGTCATTGGAAGGTCTTTTGTTGTAGTAGCAGTGCACACGGATCTGAATGTGGCACACCCGCTGACTAAATCTCTTCCACGGGCAAAGCACGATCAACACCAGAACTGTATGGGTGTTAGATTTATTACAATGTAATTTGCATGACGATGTGAGGACTAGATTATTGACTCTAGTGCAATTGGGAGGACTCCCCCCCTTGGTTTGGCCGACCCCTTGGGGCTCCCTTGAGTCTCAAGGCAAGGCCCTCCCCCTCCCTCCTATATATACTGGGGTATAAGGGCTGATTTGAGACAACTTTGCCACGGCAGCCCGACGACATACCTCCACGGTTTTTTCCTCTACATCGTATTTCTGCGGAGCTCGGGTGGAGCCCTGCTGAGATAGATCACCACCAACATCCGGAGCGCCGTCACGCTGCCGGTGAACTCATCTACCTCTCCGTCTCTCTTGCTGGATCAAGAAGACCGAGATCATCGTCGAGTTGTACGTGTGCTGAACGCGGAGGTGTCGTCCGTTCGGCACTAGATTGGAGCAGATCGTGGGACGGATCGCGGGACGGTTCGCAGGGCGGATTGAGGGACGTGAGGACGTTCCACTACATCAACCGCGTTTCTTAACGCTTCCTGCTGTGCGATCTACAAGGGTACGTAAATCCAAATTCCCTCTCGTAGATGGACATCACCATGCTAGGTCTTCGTGCGCGTAGGAAAATTTATGTTTCCCGTGCGACGTTCCGCAACAAGAAGATCATGAATTATCTACTACTTCCTCATGAGCTAAAACAGAGGCACAAAACAGGGAATAATATTTTGAAGGTTTAAAGATAGCACATGAGTAATATAATAGGAGTGGTGGTGAAATACCACATATAGGGAAGTTATGGTGGACTCTTGGGAAGGTTGAGGTTTCAAGGTATGGGTGCACAAGTAGTATTCCCGCTTAGTACAAGGGTTGTCTAGCAAGGCTTTTGAAAGCAGACAAATGATGTTGACTTGGATGCAAAACAATATAAAGGTCAACATAAAGAATTGGCATGAAACATCTACTTGTCTTCCTTGTCAGCATAACACTTCAAGCATAAGAACCTAAAGGTTTTGGCTACGTCGCTACTAGAAAAACTCATGCTTGTTGTTATGACCAATGCTTTGTTTGCCAAGATTAAATAAAGTTTTCAAATCCATACCTGATATATAAGATCAATACTCCCATAAGAATCAACATATAAGGTCGATTGCATGAAGAGAATACTAGGTGCAGCGAAGAAACCAATAGACTTCTCATTAATATTCCATCATAGACGACTGCACACTCACGGATACAAGACTCTCCACAAAGGAGTGATAGACCTCAATGCAAACACCTATTTCATAAGATAACTTCCCTAGACATGATACGACACTAGACTTGACCATAAAAGATAAAGGATAAAGATAAAGATAACGGGCACTCCCCCAAGCTTGGAACAAGCTAAGGGGATGCCATTACCCATGAAGATTTCACTCTTCATCCTACTTGTAGTTCTTCAAGTCCGCTATTATGCGTTGAAGGGTTTGGTTTTCAGCTTCCAATATGGCCACATGTACTTTAAGCACACGGAAGTCTTCACAGAATTGGTTAGTGATTCTGTGAGTTTCGGATATAGCAGATGACACATGTGGAGCTTCCAGTGGAGGGACAGTTCCTGAAAGGTTCAGAGAAAGATCATGTTGAGGGTTAATAAACCCAACAAGGATGGGGTTATTGGAGCTGGATCCTCGTGATGAAGGATGTCCTTCTTGCTGGATGGTGACAATCTTGACTTCCTCTCTCACGGAGCGCTCCATCTGTGCTTCTCTTGCGGCAATTTCTTCATTAGTAGCCCATCCAGTGACATTCCCTTGGTTGATATCTTGCTAGACACAGCGGAGACGACGACCGTGTAGTCTTCCCCGCTTGAGTCGCAAGAAGACATCTCGAACAATAGCTTATTAGTCTAGCAGAGAAAGATCAAAAGAGAAAACACACAGAATCGCAAGATACAAAACGGGGACGATCCAAGAAATATATAGCAATAATTTCTGCATTGAAATGAAGGTAAGAAGCCAAAGTGGGGTCGGAGACGGACTCCTGGTGGCCCAGGCGGCCTCCCTGCGTGGCCAGGAGGCAGGCCACGCCACCAGGTCGCCTGGAGCCCCGGGAGTTCCTTTTCGGCTCCACTTCGGCTCGGAATTTTCCTAATTACGCAAAAACACATAATACGGAACTTTTATTGATGTTTGCGAAGTTTCCTTACCGTATTACATACCTATTATTGTTCTGGTTCTGCTGGTGTCTGACACAGTATTGCAATATGTTCTTCATGAGTAGCTAATTGTATCACATCCACCTCTACATTGATGGGGTCTCCTGCCATGTAATGCTTGAGTCTTTGCCCATTACCCAACTTGTGGCTTGGTGCCTTCAAAATTGTTAATCTTGATTGCATCGGACTGGTAGACTTCTTCGATATGGTACGGTCCTTCCAACTTGGAAAGTAATTTACCTGGAGAAAACCTGAAACGAGATCTATACAACAAAACTTTATCACCAACATTAAATTCGCGTTTCAAAATTCTCTTGTCATGCCACTTCTTTACCTTTTCTTTGAACATTTTTGCACTCTTGTAAGCTTCACTTCTCCACTCATCTAGAGAATTCAAGTTCATGAGACGCTTTTCACCAGCAAGCTTTGGGTCAGCATTAAGCTCTCTAACAGCCCAGAAAGCTTTGTGCTCTAACTCTAAAGGTAGATGGCATGCCTTGCCATAGACCACTTATACGGAGACATTCCCATGGGATTTTTGTAAGCGGTTCTATACGCCCACAAGGCATCTCCTAACTTTTTGGACCAGTCCTTTCTAGAACTGTTCACTGTCTTTTGCAAGATCAACTTGATCTCTCCATTTGTGAGCTCAACTTGCCCACCTGTTTGAGGGTGGTAAGGTGAAGCAATTCTATGATTAACATCATATTTGGCTAGATCTTTTCTAAAAGCACCATGTGTAAAATGTGATTCTCCATCGGTCATGAGGTACCTAGGTACACCAAACCTAGGGAAGATTACATCCTTGAGCATTTTCAAAGATGTCTTGTAATCAGCACTTTCAGTGGGGATTGCTTCAACCCACTTGGTCACATAATCAACAGCCACTAAGATGCGAGTGTACTTGTGTTAAGGAGGAAAAGGACCCATAAAATCAAAACCCCAGCAATCAAAAGGCTCAATGACTAGAGAATAATTCATAGGCATCTCATTTCTCCAACTAATATTACCAACTCTGTGACAATAAAAACCTGACTGGAGAACCTTGTGTGCGGTCCTCTCACCGGCATGATGTCCTCCATAAGGACTGTCATGACATTATCTCAAGATATCCTTCTACTCATGCTCCGGTATGCATCTCCTCACGATCCCATCCGCACCTTCTCTAAAAAGATGTGGGTCGTCCCAAAAGTAATACCTCAAGTCGTGGAAGAATTTATTCCTCTGCTGGAATGTTAAACCTGGAGGCAACAACTTTGCAACAATAAAGTTAGCATAATCTGCAAACCATGGATCGGAATTAGATTGTACCCTCACAACAGCTAGTTGTTCATCAGGAAAACTATCGTTGACCGTAATACGATCATGTGGTATGTCCTCCATCCTGGAAAGGTTGTCTGCTACAGGGTTGTCTGCTCCCTTCCTATCAACAATCTGTAAATCAAATTCTTGAAGAAGAATGATCCATATGATAAGCCTTGGTTTGGCATCCTTCTTTTCCATAAGATACTTAATAGCAGCATGATCAGTATGAATGATGACTTTGGAATCAACATTGTAAGGCCTAAACTTATCACAAGCAAACACTACAGCTAAAAACTCTTTCTGAGTAGTAGTGTAATTCTTTTGAGCACTATTAAGGGTTTTTCTAGCATAATGTATAACATTCAATTTCTTATCAACCCTTTGTCCTAGCACAGCTTCAACAGCAAAATCACTAGCATCGCACATGATTTCAAAAGGCAAATTCCAATCAGGTGGTTGGACTATAGGGGCGGTTATCAAAGCTTTCTTAAGAACTTTGAAGGCTTCCTTACAATCTTCATTAAACACAAAAGGAATATCCTTCTGGGGAAGATTAGTGAGGGGTTTCGAAGTGTTATAAAAGTCTTTAATAAATTTTCTAGAGAAACCAGCAAGACCGAGGAAACTACGAAACCTCTAATGTCCTTTGGATAAGGCATCCTCTTGATTGCTTCGACCTTTGCTCTGTCCACCATGATTCCCTTTTCAGAAATCTTGTGGTCAAGAAAAATTCCCTCATTGACCATGAAGTGGCACTTCTCCTAGTTGAGTACCAAGTTTGTCTCCTCACATCTCTGCAAAACTTTATTAAGGTTGTTGAGACAATGGTGAAAAGAGGTTCCATAGACGGAGAAATCGTGCATGAAAACCTCCACAATTTCCTCACAAAAACCATGAAAGATAGCAGACATACACCTTTGAAAAGTAGCAGGAGCATTGCATAAACCAAAAGGCATACGTTTATAAGCATAAGTACCAAAGGGACAAGTAAAAGTGGCCTTCTTTTGATTGGTAGTGTTAACATGAATTTGAGAGAAGCCAGAATACCCATCAAGATAACAAATGTGAGTGTTTTTGGATAACCTTTCAAGCATTTGGTCGATGAACGGCAGCAGGTAGTGGTCCTTCCTGGTTGCTTTGTTCAGCTTCCTGTAATCAATACACATTCTATATCCAATAATAATTCTTTGAGGTATTAGTTCATTCTTATCATTAGGAACCACAGTCGTACCTCCTTTCTTGGGAACACAACGTACCGGACTTACCCACTTACTATCAGCTATAGGGTAGATAATACCTGCGACTAGAAGCTTGAGGATTTCAGTCCTCACAACATCCTTCATCTTCAGGTTTAACCATCATTGATGATCAACAACCGGTTTAGCATCGGGCTCAAGATTGATAGTATGCTAACAAATAGATGGACTAATCCCCTTAAGATCATCAAGGGTATAGCCAATAGCGCCTCGGTGTTTATGAAGGACTTCCAATAATCGCTCTTCTTCATATCCTGAAAGGTTAGCATTGATAATAACGGGATATACTTTCTTTTCATCTAAATAAGCATACTTGAGCGTATTGGGAAGAGATTAAAGATCAAACATCGGGTCTTCTTCTTTTTTTGACCGGCTACTATAGGGAAAACACCCCACTGTCTTTTCTCTCTATTAATAAAGGGGTTAATATGTACAAAGGAGGGCTAGAATGTACAAGAGATGTAGGGGGGGTGTGGGATACAAACCTCAAGGAGGTAAAAATGCTATCCATCTAAGGAGATCATCCCTAAAAGAGGTTTAATCCTGTGTGCTAGAAGTGAAATATCCTGAATAAAGCGAGCCCTCCATTTTCTGAACCGTGGTTGCTGATGATGAAAAAACTTTGCATTTCTTACAGTCCATATGTTCCAGCAAGCAACGAAGACCACTTCAGTGAAGAAAGGGTGATGGAAGTCTCTTCTTGCAGCTAAAGAAGCACTCCACATAGAATTTCCCTGCCATGAGATCTGGAGATAATTCCAAATCCTAGCACTGAAGACCGGGTCTTCTTTTGGTTTCAATAGAATTCCCAAAGGCTCAACCGGAAGGTTGTGCTTCAGGATAGTAGGTTGTCTCAAGAATATGTGATCTAGCTCATTCCTTTCCTGCATATGCATATCGTTCTCGTGGTCCTCCATAAATTGCTGCAAAGGATCATTAGGAGGAATAGCAACAGAAGCAATCTCTTCAATTATTTTATCATTACTAGGCAAATCAGTAACACGAGTTTGCTTCGAGAATTTAGAAAAGTTAAATTCATATGGCTCACCATTAAATTAAACATATACTTTTCCTTTCCTGCAATCTATAATAGCTCCACAAGTTTTGAGAAAAGGCCTACCAACGATAAAAGGGCAAAAACTATCTTGCACTGAACCGAGTACTAGAAAGGTTGTAGGATATTTTACCTTTCCACATAGGACTTCAACATCTCACACGATTCCAATAGGAGAGATAGTTTCTTTGTTTTCAAGATGAATAGTAACATCAACGTCTTCAATTTCACATGGTAGAATCTCATTCATGATAGCTTGATAAAGTGAAAAAGGAATATCACTAGCACTGGATCCCAAATCACATAGCCCGTAATAATTATGATCTCCTATTTGAAGAGATACAATTGTAGTACCTGAAATTGGGCCTTTATTCTTGGCTGTAACAAGGTTAGTAGAAACAACACAAAAATTTATATTGGAATCCTCAATATTACTAGTAACAAGATCCTTCACTAATGCAACTTGAGGAATGACCTTAATCAGGTCCTCTTGCTCATCAGTCGTTCTTTCAATTTTATTCAATATGCGTGTGACAAAAGAATGCTCCCTCATCCTTGTGGGAAAAGGGGGGTTTTCATATAAAACTGCACGCAAGATAGGGTCAGCAATATTGATATCAACAGGTAATTCCTTAGAAGGTTCATGGTGCTGATCCTCCTTCTTCTTAGAGGAATCAATATGAGAGGCAAAGTCTTTGCAAAAATCAATTAGAAGCTTGGAATCAAGACCAATCTTAGCACAAAAGGTATTGAAGTAATCAATTCTCACATAGCTCTCAATGTAATCATGCTCATAATTTTTAACGGGTTCGATACCTTTATCAATCTCCAATCTTCAGTGTTCTTCTGGATCCTTTCAATAAGATCCCACCTAGTTTCAGTGCTTTTGTTTGAGAATGCCCCACTAGAGGAGGCATCAAGCATCTCTTTATCTTGACGAGAAAGCCTTGCATAAAAATTTGTAAGAATGATTTCCTTGGGGAGCTCATGATTGGGACATTTGAGCATTAGGGACTTCAACCTCCCCACAAGCTTGAGCGATGCTTTATCCATCACGAGACCAAAATTTATAAATATAGTTCCCGTTTCGATGTATTTCATGAAGAGGACACAATTTTGCATAAAAGAGAGGCATAAGATCTTGCCGATTTAGCAAATGAGAGTTATCAAGAAGCCTATACCAATCCAAAGCCTTATCTTTTAATGATAGAGAGAATAGCTTTCTCATAACAAAATCCATCAATATACCTGCAAGCTTAAATAACGAGCATAGTTCTGAAAGATATAGCAAGTGTTCGCGTGGATGTCTATCTAGTGCATATCGATTAGCCAAGACACAATCAATTATACCAGTTGGTATTTTAAAGGGCACAATTTCCGTAGGTGGGGGAGGCTTCTCCACCACAATAGCGGTGGGGCGGTTCCCCACAAGTAACAAACCAAGAGCAGAGTTGTCCATAAGGACAAAAAGCGGAAACAACAAAAAAACAGCACATACAGCGTAAAGGTTTCCTTACCAATTTCACTTATCAATAGCTCTACACTCCCCGGCAATGGCACCAGAAAATGGTCTTGATGACCCACAAGTGTAGAGGATTTATCGTAGCCTTTTCGATAAGTAAGAGTGTCAAACCAAACGAGGATCAGAAGGTACTGACAAGCAATCTTGAGCAAGGAATAACTACAAGCACTCAAAGGTAACTTTTTATGGGTTTTCTCGTATAAGCTACAAGGAAATAAATGCAAGGAAAGTAAATGGTGCCGAGGTGCAACAAGTGGCCTAATACTTTTGGACACAAAGGATAAGTCGGGGGACTAAACTTATAAAGACTAAGGCGTTCCTGAGGACACACGAGAGAGATAGTCAAGTGCTTTCGTCAGATTCCGTCTAGTACTATGTTTTGTATTGATAAGTGTTGTGGGTGGATCTTTGCTAGTGCATCGTCTAGGCTAAGAAAAGTACACTCTTATGGTTAAAACCCTTGCAAGCATCCGCAAATACAAAAGATAAATTAAGGCAAAGCCTAACCATAGCTATAAACTTTAGGATCCAACACTCCCTCGTGCAAAAGCATGCAGACTAGGGTTCATGTTTCTGTCCCTCCGACAACTCATCGTTAGCATTCTTTATACACGATGCATTCCCCTAGGTCCTTAAAAAGGCGAAGTGTTATGTAGTCGACGTTCACATAACACCACTAGAAGAATAACACCACAACTTAAATATCAATCAACACATATTACTTCAACATCATATGACTACTATCAACTAGACTTCTCCCATGTACTCAAGAACTAAAGGAACTACTCACAAGACATAAAATAGATCATGATCAGAGGGGATGAAAATATGATGAAAAATCTAGTCATAACAATAATTATCCAACAAAACTCAATAGCATTCACAACAAAAGAGTAATCAACACCGGTAGAGTAAATGGGATGAATAGTGCAAGGTACAAATCCGATTGCAATGGTAAAGTGAGATGGGGTGAAGATGGAGATGGTGTTGGTGATGAAGATGATGGTGATGATGATCTTGATGATGCCCGCGACGATGGTGATGACGATGAGGACGATCTCCCCGTCCAGGAGGACTTCTCTCCGGCGGAATCTGCTCGTCGGAAAGGTCTTTTATTCTCTGTAGGTTTCCGCCGCGGAGCGTCGGCGGAACTCTGGAAACTCTTCTCTTTTCGGGATTTTTAGGCCACGAGGGTCATATAGGCCAAATGGGGGCACCGGAGGTGGGACCCACCGCCCAGGCGGCCACTTGGCACGACCTAGGGGGGACCCGCGCCACCAGGGCGCCTGGGTGCCTGGTGGCCCCCCTTCGACCCTTCTTCGGCCTATCTTCGTGATTTGTTCAGAAACTTCTTCCCCGTAAATGTCAGCTCAGTTGGAGATGTGTCTGCTGTTTCGGCACCAGAAAGTTGTAAACTGTGTAAAATTAGCCAAAACACTATAAGAACAACATCATATTGTGAAATATATCAATGAATAGAGACAAATTATGATACAAAACAGTGATGCATTTTGGACGTATCAGTACCTAAGTGAATGGTCTATCTTTACTACACAAATCCATCTCATGAAGTTACGTTAAGGTTTGTGTGATTGAAGTTTTTATGTTCTGGGGTGAGAGGCCGATATGAGGAGAATAAGGACTAGTAAGACCCTAAGATTGGGGATGCCCAAGGCACCCCCAATTTAATATCCAAGAAATACTCAATCATCTTAGCTTGGGGATGCCCCGGAAGGCATCCCCTCTTTCGTCTTCAATACTATAGGTATATCTTACATGGAGCTATATTTTTATTCGTCACATAATATGTGTTTTGCTTGGGCGTCAATTTATTTTGTTAAAATTTTCTTGCTATTATTTGTAATCATAATTTCCAGTAAGAAGTACCAAGAATTTCCTTGAGGATGCTTGAATTGCACGTTTGATGTGTGTTGTTCAAAAACAGAAACTTTTGTTGTAGTGTTTGAATTTATTTATTTTACTGGAATGTGGAAAATTTTGGAAATACTTACGCATTACTGTCAAAATAATTCTTTATCATGTCCTAAGTTTTCTTAATTTTTGTAGATACACAACTACATGTTGTAAATTGATTTCTATGAACTATTCTATTTGGAAAGATTGTTGTCATAGTTTTCTTATCTACTTATCCTAGAGTTTTCATGGCTTATATTGGGAAATATAAATTGTGAAAATGATAGTATACGATACCTAATGTTTGAAGGTTTTTAGATATATGCCCTTGGTTCCTTAGTTGTACTCATTCATCCCCACGATCTTAATTTTTGCTCACTTTTCCCCACTCCCTTTGAGAAACCCTCAAAACGGTCACACTAGAAGATGTCGTTGGGTCGATGGTTTGACCGTTATCTCTGATGAGTGGGCGCATCGGAACAGGTCCTCCTTTGAACGTTGAGACGTGTGGGGCCGCATTGGCTTGTTTGAACCTCGAGCTCGAGCCACTACAACACTACACCGCTCTGCCCCATCTCCATCGTCGTGCCCTACACCTTCTAACCCTATTCCCCTCTGTTGTCGTCCTGCAGCCTCCGTCGCCTTTGTACCATCCACAAACTAACCCTATTCCCCCTCTGCCACCATCGGGTAGCCTCCACCGCCGTCGTTCCGCCTCCGTCACCATCATGCACTCCGCCAGATCTACCCCCACATCCCCATATGGATTAAGCAGCAGCGTCGAGGGAGCAGGCTCTCAAGCCCATCGACCGTGGAGAGGATTGGGTTGAATTGGCGATGAATAATTCATGGTTTACACCTGGGTAAGCATTGTTTCCCCTCTAATTAATTTGTTGATTCGTAAATTCGGCCCTATTTGGCCCTTATTTGAATCGAATGGGATTGATCCTGCGCTTTCTTTTTGCCTCACGGTTAGGATGGAACTTAATGTGGTGCGCGGTAGAAAACCACATCCGATTACTGGATTTTTCTATCCGAAGGTGGTAGAAACTAGTATGTCATTCAAGGTTTCCTTCGCGGCGCTCCGAAATTCAAAGATTTGTTCACTACCTATGACATAAGTTTACCGCCACTTTAGCAAGCAGTGCGCCCCCACTTTTGTGTCTTCTTTTAATGGAGATCTTTTTTAATCATGTGTTCAGTATGTACATGTGTTACACACTTCATTTACCTACGTGTATGTTGCTCTTCCTCAGTTGGCACAACGGGATGTCCATTGTCGTGAGCGTGTCGGTGTAAATGATGTCGAGGCCGCTGCCACCATCCATGAGGACCTTATGCAGTCAGACCCCATTGACAGCCACGTCGACAATCACCATGTGCCGCCCAGGGGTGGCGGTGTGGGCTGGATGGTCGGACTAAACAAAAGTGACATGTGTATTCGCCCAATCGAGATACTTTGTGACTGTTGGAAATATGTTGTGGAGGCAATGATAAATAGTTATTATTATATTTCCTGTTTAAAGATAACCGTTTATTATCCATGCTATAATTGTATTGAATGAAAACATAGATACATGTGTGGATACATACGCAAAACAATGTCCCTAGCAAGCCTCTAGTTGGCTAGCCAGTTGATCAAGGATAGTCAAGGTTTTCTGACTATGTGCAAAGTGTTGTTGCTTGATAACTAGATCACATCATTAGGACAATCATGTGATGGACTAGACCCAAACTATGAACGTAGCATATTGATCGTGTCGTTTTATTGCTATTGTTTTCTGCATGTTAAGTATTTGTTCCTATGACCATGAGATCATATAACTCACTGGCACCGGAGGAAAACCTTGTGTGCATCAAACGTCACAACGTAACTGGGTGACTATAAAGGTGCTCTACAGGAATCTCTGAAGGTGTCCGTTGAGTTAGTATGGATCAAGACTGGGATTTGTCACTCTGTGTGACGGAGAGGTATCTCGGGGCCCACTCGGTAATACAACATCACACACAGGCCTTGCAAGAAATGTGACTAAGTGTTAAGTCACAGGATCTTGTATTACGGAACGAGTAAAGAGACTTGCCGGTAACGAGATTGAAATAGGTATGCGGATACGGACGATCGAATCTCGGGCAAGTAACATATCGAAGGACAAAGGGAATGACATACGGGATTATATGAATCCTTGACACCAAGGTTCAACCGATAAGATCTTCGGAGAATATGTAGGATCCAATATGGGCATCCAGGTCCCTCTATTGGATATTGATCGAGGAGTGCCTCGGGGCATGTCTACATAGTTCTCGAACCCGCAGGGTCTGCACACTTAAGGTTCGGTGATGTTTTAGTATAGTTGAGTTATATGTGTGGTTAACGAATGTTGTTCGGAGTCCCGGATGAGATCACGGACGTCACGAGGGTTTCCGGAATGGTCCGAAAACGAAGATTGATATATAGGATAGCTTCATTTGGTTACCGGAAGGTTTTCGGGCATTACCGGGAATGTACCGGTAGTGACGAATGGGTTCGGGAAGTTCACCGGGAGGGGGGCAACCCACTCGGGGGAAGCCCATTGGCCCTAGGGGTGGTGCACCAGCCCTTAGTGGGCTTGTGGGACAACCAAATAGGTCCTATGCGCCAAGGAAAGACAACCAAAGAAAAAAAAAGAGAGGTGGGAAGGAAGAGAAGGACTCCACTTTCCAATCCTAGTTGGACTAGGATTGGAGTAGGACTCCTCCTCTCCCTAGGCCAGCGCACCCTTGAGGGCTTGGCCCTCAAGGCAAGCCTCCTCCCCCTCCCTCCTATATATAGTGGTGATTTAGGGCTGATTTGAGACAACTTTTCCCACGTGCAACTCAGATCTAGACACCATAGTTTTACCTCTAGATCGTATTTCTGCGGAGCTCGGGCGGAGCCCTGCAGGAGTGGATCCTCACCACCACTAGAGCGCCGTCACGCTGCCAGACAACTCATCTACTTCTCCATCTTGATTTTTGGATCAAGAAGGCCGAGATCATCGTCGAGCTATACGTGTGTTGAACGCGGAGGTGTCGTCCGTTCGACACTAGATCGGAGCGGATCGTGGGACGGATCACGGGACGGTTCGCGGGGCGGATCGAGGGACGTGAGGACGTTCCACTACATCGACCACGTTTCTTAACGCTTCCTGTTGTGCGATCTACAAGGGTACGTAGATCCAAAGCTCCTCTCGTAGATGGATATCACCATGATAGATCTTCGTGTGCGTAGGAAATTTTTTGTTTCCCATGCAACGTTCCCCAACAGTGGCATCATGAGCTAGGTTCATGCGTAGATGTTATCTCGAGTAGAACACAAAATGTTTTGTTGACGGTGATGTTTGATTTTCTGCCCTCCTTAGTCTTTTCTCTATTGAGCGGTATTGTTAGATTGAAGCGGCCCGGACCGACATTATTCGTACGCTTACGAAAGACTGGTTTCATCGATTGACATGCAACCTCGTTGCATAAAGATGACTGGCGGGTGTCGGTTTCTTCAACTTTAGTTGAATTGGTTTTGACCGAGGCGGTCCTTGGAGAGGTTAAATAGAAATTTGCACATCTCCGTTGTGGTTTTTGCGTAAGTAAGATGCGATCTACTAGATACCCATAGCAGCCACGTAAAACATGCAACAACAAATTAAAGGACGTCTAACTTCTTTTTGCAGGGTATGCTTGTGATATGATATGGCCAATGACGTGATGTGATATATTAGATGTATGACATGATCATGTTGTAATAGTTAATATCGACTTGCACGTCAATGGTACGGCAATCGGCAGGAGCCATAGGGTTGTCTTTAAACTAATGTTTGTGTTTGCAGATGCGTTTACTATATTGCTAGGACGTAGCTTTAGTAGTAATAGCATAAGTAGCACGACAACCCTGATGGCGACATGTTGATGGAGATCATGGTGTGGTGCCAGTGTCAAGAAGATCGTGCCGGTGCTTTGCTGATGGAGATCAAGAAGCACATGATGATGGCCATATCATGTTGTTGGGTGACGTAGCATAAATTCAAAATTTTCCTACGCATATTCAGATCTTCCTATGGAGAGACCAGCAATGAGAGAGGGGTAAGAGCATCTTCATACCTTTTAAGATCGCTAAGCGGAAGCGTTGCTAGAACGCGGTTGATGGAGTCGTACTCGCAGCGATTCCGATCTAGTGCCGAACTACGGCACCTCCGCGTTCAACACACGTGCAGTCCGGTGACGTCTCCTGCACCTTGATCCAGCAAGGAGGAGGGAGAGGTTGGGGAAGAACTCCAGCAGCACGACGGCGTGGTGTCGATGGAGAGACGAGGTCTCCCGGCAGGGCTTCGCCAAGCACCGGCAGAGAGGAGGAGGAAGAAGGGCATGGCTGCGCCGAGGGAGAGGGAGAAGTCTATCTCCCAAGGGCCAAAACCCCTCTCTATTTATAGGAGGAGGGGGAGGGGGTGCGCCACCCCTAGGGTTCCCCCGTAGGTGGTGCGGCAGCCACCAGATGGGAAAGGGGGGCGGCGGCTAGGGTGGGAGGGGGTGGCGCACCAGGCATGTGCCTAGGGTTGCCCCCTCTCCCCACCACTTGCGCATTGGGCTGGGTGTGGGAGGCGCACCAGCCCACCTAGGGGCTGGTTCCCTCCCGCACTAGGCCCATCTAGCCTTTTGGGGTCGTTGCCCCCCTCGGTGGACCCCCGGGGCCACCTCCGGTGGTCCCGGAGGTTCCGGTACGTTACGGTGACGCCCGAAACACTTCCGGTGTCCAAAACCATCTGTCCTATATATCAATCTTTACCTTCGGACCATTCCGGAGCTCCTCGTGATGTCCGGGATCTCATCCGGGACTCCGAAAAACTTTCGGTAACCTCGTATAACAATTCCCTATAACCCTAGCGTCATCGCACCTTAAGTGTGTAGACCCTACGGGTTCGGGAGACAGACAGACATGACCGAGACGCCTCTCCGGCCAATAACCATCAGCGGGGTCTGGATACCCATGGTGGCTCCCACTTGCTCCATGATGATCTCATCGAATGAACCACGATGTCAAGGATTCAATCAATCCCGTATACGATTCCCTTTGTCTGTCGGTATAGAACTTGCCCGAGATTCGATCGTCGGTATACCTATACCTTGTTCAATCTCGTTACCCGTAAGTCTCTTTACTCGTTCCGTAGCACGTCATCGTGTGACTAACTCCTTAGTCACATTGAGCTCATGTTGATGTTCTACCGAGTGGGCCCAGAGATACCTCTCGGTCACACGGAGTGACAAATCCCGATCTCGATTCGTACCAACCCAACAGACACTTTCAGAGATACCCGTAGTGCACCTTTATAGTTACCCAGTTACGTTGTGACGTTTGATACACCCAAAGCACTCCTACGGTATCCGGGAGTTGCACAATCTCATGGTCGAAGGAAAATACACTTGACATTGGAAAAGCTTTAGTATACGAACAATACGATCTAGTGCTATGCTTAGGATTGGGTCTTGTCCATCACATCATTCTCCAATGATGTGATCCCGTCATCAATGACATCTAATGCCCATGATCAGGAAACCATGATCATCTATTGACTAACGAGCTAGCTAACTAGAGGCTTGCTAGGGACACATTGTGATCTATTTGTGCACACATGTATTACTATTTTTCCTGTTAATACAATTATAGCATGAACAATAGACGATTATCATGAACAAGGAAATATGATAATAACCATTTTATTATTGCCTCTAGGGCATATTTCCAACAGTCTCCCACTTGCACTAGAGTCAATAATCTAGTTACATTGTGATGTATCGAACACCCATAGCAGTATGGTGTTGATCATGTTTTGCTCGTGGAAGAGGTTTAGTCAACGGGTCTGCAATATTCAGATCCGTGTGTACTTTACAAATATCTATTACTCCACTCTGGACATGGTCCTGGATGGAGTTGTAGCGGCGTTTGATGTGCTTCGTCTTCCGGTGAAACCTGGGCTCCTTGGCTATGGCAATGGCCCCAGTGTTACCACAGAAGAGTGTCATTGGACCCGATGCGCTTGGAACCACTCCAAGGTCGGTGATGAGCTCCTTCATCCAAATTCCTTCATAAGCCGCTTCTGAAGCAGCTATGTATTCCGCTTCACATGTAGATGCTGCCACGACTTCTTGCTTGCTGCTTCACTAGCTCACTGCCCCACCATTCAAAACATATACGTATCTGGTCTGTGACTTAGAGTCATCTGGATCTGTGTCGAAGCTAGCGTCGGCGTAACCCTTTACGACGAGCTCTTCGTCACCTCCATAAACGAGAAACATTTCCTTAGTCCTTTTCAGGTACTTAAGGATATTCTTGACAGCTGTCCATTGTTCCATACCGGGATCACTTTGGTACCTCCCTACCAAACTTATGGCAAGGTTTATATCAGGGCTGGTACACAGCATGGCATACATTAGAGAGCCTACGGCTGATGCGTAGGGGACAGAACTCATCTTCTCTCTATCTGCTGCCGTGGTCGGCGACTGAGTCTTACTCAATCTCATACCTTGCAAAAGTGGCAAGAACCCTTTCTTTGAGTTTTCCATATTGAACTTGTTCAATATCTTGTCAAGGTATGTACCTTGCGAAAGACCTATGAGGCGTCTTGATCTATCTCTATAGATCTTGATGCCTAATATGTATGCAGCTTCTCCAAGGTCCTTCATTGAAAAACTCTTGTTCAAATAGGCCTTTATGCTCTCCAACTTCTCTATATTATTCCCCATCAATAATATGTCATCCACATACAGTATGAAGAAAGCTACAGAGCTCCCACTCAGTTTCTTGTACAGACAGGCTTCTTCGTAAACCTGTATGAACCCAAACGCTTTAATCACCTCATTAAAGCGAATGTTCCAACTCCGAGATGCTTGCACCAGCCCATAGATGGAGCGCTGGAGCTTGCACACTTTGTTAGCACCCTTGGGGTCGACAAAACCTTCTGGTTGCATCATATACAACTCTTCCTTAAGGTTCCCGTTAAGGAACGCTGTTTTGACGTCCATTTGCCAAATTTCATAATCATAAAAGGCGGCAATTGCTCACATGATTCGGACTGATTTCAGCTTCGCTACAGGAGAGAAAGTCTCTTCGTAGTCAACTCCTTGAATTTGTCGAAAACCCTTTGCGACAAGTCGAGCTTTATAAACGGTTACATTATATTTGCATGAGTCTTCTTCTTGAAGATCCATTTATTTTCTATGGCTCGCCGGTCATCGGGTAAGTCCACCAAAGTCCATACTTTGTTCTCATACATGGAACCTATCTCGGATTTCATAGCTTCAAGCCATTTGTTGGAATCCGGGCCCGCCATCGCTTCTTCATAGTTCGAAGGTTCACCGTTGTCTAACAACATGATTTCCATCACAGGGTTGCCGTACCACTCTGGTGCGGAGCGTGCCCTCGTGGACCTTCGCGGTTCAGTAGTAACTTGATCCGAAGCTTCACGATCATTATCAATAACTTCCTCTTCAGTTGGTGTAGGCGCCACAGGAACAACTTCCCGCGCTGCGCTACTATCCTGTTTGAGAGGGGGTGTAATTACCTCATTAAGTTCTACCTTGCTCCCACTTACTTCTTTCGAGAGAAACTCTTTCTCTAGGAAGGATCCGTTCTTGGCAACAAAGATTTTACCTTCGGATCTAAGATAGAAGGTATACCCAATAGTTTCCTTAGGGTATCCTATGAATACGCATTTCTCCGCTTTGGGTTCGAGCTTTTCTGGTTGAAGTTTCTTCACATAAGCATCGCAGCCCCAAACTTTAAGAAATGACAACTTAGGTTTCTTGCAAAACCATAGTTCATACGGTGTCGTCTCAACGGATTTAGACGGTGCCCTATTTAAAGTGAATGCTGCAGTTTCTAATGCGTATCCCCAAAATGATAGCGGTTAGTCGGTAAGAGACATCATAGATCGTACCATATCTAATAAAGTGCGATTATGACATTCAGACACTCGTTGCGTTGCGGTGTGCCACGCGGCGTCAGTTGTGAAACGATTCCACGCTTCCTTAGGTGTGTGCCAAACTCGTGACTCAAATATTCTCCTCCACGATCAGATCGTAGACACTTAATTTTTCTGTCACGTTGATTCTCGACCTCACTCTGAAATTCCTTGAACTTTTCAAATGTCTCAGATTTGTGCTTCATCAAGTAGATATACCCATACCTACTAAAATCATCGGTGAGAGTGAGAACATAACGATAGCCACCGCGAGCTTCAACGTTCATTGGACCACACACATTAGTATGTATTATTTCCAATAAGTCGGTTGCTCTCTCCATTATTCCTGAGAATGGAGTCTTAGTCATCTTGTCCATGAGGCACGGTTCGCATGTGTCAAATGATTCAAAGTCAAGAGACTCTAATAGTCCATCAGTATGGAGCTTCTTCATGCGCTTAACGCCGATATGACCAAGGCGGCAGTGCCACAAGTATGTGGGACTATCATTATCAACTTTACATCTTTTGGTGCTCACACTATGAATATGTGTAACATCACGATCGAGATTCATCAAGAATAAACCATTCACCAGCGAAGCATTACCATAAAACATATCACTCATATAAATAGAACAACCATTATTCTCTGACTTAAATGAGTAGCCGTCTCGCATTAAGCAAGACCCTGATACAATGTTCATGCTTAAAGCTGGTACTAAATAACAATTATTAAGGTTTAAGACTAATCCCGACGGTAGATGTAGAGGTAGCGTGCCGATGGCGATCACATCGACCTTTGAACCATTCCCGACGCGCATCGTCACCTCGTCCTTGGCCACTCTCCGCTTATTCCACAGTTCCTGCTTTGAGTTGCAAATGTGAGCAACGGCACCGGTATCAAATACCCAGGAGCTACTACGAGCGCTGGTAAGGTACACACCAATAACATTGTTGGAAATATGCCCTAGAGGCAATAATAAATTAGTTATTATTATATTTCTTAGTTCATGATAATCGTTTATTATCCATGCTATAATTGTATTGAATGAAGACTTATATACATGTGTGGATACATAGACGAAACACTGTCCCTAGCAAGCCTCTAGTTGGCTAGCCAGTTGATCAAAGATAGTCAGGGTCTTCTGATTATGAACAAGGTGTTGTTGCTTGATAACTGGATCACGTCATTAGGAGAATCACGTGATGGACTAGACCCAAACTAATAGACGTAGCATGTTGATCGTGTCATTTTGTTGCTACTGTTTTCTGCGTGTCAAGTATTTGTTCCTATGACCATGAGATCATATAACTCACTCACACCGAGGAATGCTTTGTGTGTATCAAACGTTGCAACGTAACTGGGTGACTATAAAGATGCTCTACAGGTATCTCTGAAGGTATTAGTTGAGTTAGTATGGATCGAGACTGGGATTTGTCACTCCGTGTGACGGAGAGGTATCTCGGGGCCCACTCGGTAATACAACATCACACACAAGCCTTGCAAGCAATGTGACTTAGTGTAAGTTGCGGGATCTTGTATTACGGAACGAGTAAAGAGACTTGGACGTAAACGAGATTGAAATAGGTATGCGGATACTGACGATCGAATCTCGGGCAAGTAACATACCGAAGGACAAAGGGAATGACATACGGGATTATATGAATCCTTGGCACTGAGGTTCAAACGATAAGATCTTCGTAGAATATGTAGGATCCAATATGGGCATCCAGGTCCCGCTATTGGATATTGACCGAGGAGTCACTCGGGTCATGTCTACATAGTTCTCGAACCCGTAGGGTCTGCACACATAAGGTTCGACGTTGTTTTATGCATATTTGAGTTATATGGTTGGTTACTGAATGTTGTTCGGAGTCCCGGATGAGATCACAGACGTCACGTGGGTTTCCGGAATGGTCCGGAAACGAATATTGATATATAGGATGACCTCATTTGATTACCGGAAGGTTTTCGGAGTTACTGAGAATGACGAATGGGTTCCGGGTGTTCACCGGGGGGGGGGGCAACCCACCCCGGGGAAGCCCATAGGCCTTGGGGGTGGCGCACTAGCCCTTAGTGGGCTGGTGGGACAGCCCAAGAAGGCCCTATGCGCCATAGGAAGAAAATCAAAGAGAAAAAAAAGAGGAGGTGGGAAAAGGGGGAAGGACTCCTCCTTCCAAACCTAGTTGGATTCGGTCTGGAAGGGGAGGACTCCCCCCTTTGGCTCGGCCGAACCCCTTGGGGGTCCTTGGACCCCAAGGCAAGGCTCCCCCTCTTCCCCCTATATATACGGAGGTTTTAGGGCTGATTTGAGACAACTTTGCCACGGCAGCCCGACCACATATCTCCACGGTTTTACCTCTAGAGCGCGTTTCTGCGGAGCTCGGGCGGAGCCCTGCCGAGATAAGATCATCACCAACCTCCGGAGCGCCGTCACGCTGCTGGAGAAATCATCTACCTCTCCGTCTCTCTTGCTGGATCAAGAAGGCCGATATCATCGTCGAGCTGTACGTGTGCTGAACGCGGAGGTGCCGTTCGTTCGGCACTAGATCGTCGGACTGATCGCGGGACGGTTCGCGGGGCGGATCGAGGGACGTGAGGACGTTCCACTACATCAACCGCGTTCACTAACGCTTCTGTTGTGCGGTCTACAAGGGTACGTAGATCAAATATCCCCTCTCGTAGATGGACATCACCATGATAGGTCTTCGTGCGCGTAGGAAAATTTTTGTTTCCCATGCGACTTTCCCCAATAGTGGCATCATGAGCTAGGTTCATGCGTAGATGTCTTCTCGAGTAGAACACAAAAGTTTTTGTGGGCGGTGATGTGCGTTTTGCTGCCCTCCTTAGTCTTTTCTTGATTCCGCGGTATTGTTGGATTGAAGCGGCTTGGACCGACATTACTCGTACGCTTACGAGAGACTGGTTTCATCGCTACGAGTAACCCCGTTGCTCAAAGATGAATGGCAAGTGTCAGTTTCTCCAACTTTAGTTGAACCGGATTTGACCGAGGAGGTCCTTGGATGAGGTTAAATACCAATTCATATATCTCCGTTGTGGTGTTTGCGTAAGTAAGATGCGATCCTACTAGATACCCATGGTCACCACGTAAAACATGCAACAACAAAATTAGAGGACGTCTAACTTGTTTTTGCAGGGTATGCTTGTGATGTGATATGGCCAAGGATGTGATGTGATATTTTGGATGTATGAGATGATCATGTTGTAATAGTTAATATCGACTTGCACGTCCATGGTACGGCAACCGGCAGGAGCCATAGGGTTGTCTTTAAACTAACGTTTGTGCTTGCAGATGCGTTTACTATATTGCTAGGACGTAGCTTTAGTAGTAATAGCATGAGTAGCACGACAACCCCGATGGCGACACGTTGATGGAGATCATGATGATGGAGATCATGGTGTGACGCCGGTGACAAGAAGATTGTGCTCGTGCTTTGGTGATGGAGATCAAGAAGCGCATGATGATGGCCATATCATGTCACTTATGAATTGCATGTGATTTTAATCCTTTATGCACCTTATCTTGCTTAGAACGACGGTAGCATTATGAGGTGATCTCTCATTAAAATTTCAATACGAAATTGTGTTCTCCCCGACTGTGCACCGTTGCGACAGTTCTTTGTTTCGAGACACCACGTGATGATCGGGTGTGATAGACTCAACGTTCACATACAACGGGTGCAAAACAGTTGCACACGCGGAACACTCGGGTTAAGCTTGACGAGCCTAGCATGTGCAGACATGGCCTCGGAACACATGAGACCAAAAGGTCGAGCATGAATTGTATAGTTGTTATGATTAGCATAGAGATGCTTACCACTGAAACTATTCTCGACTCACGTGATGATCGGACTTGAGATAGTGGATTTGGATCATGTACCACTCAAATGACTAGAGAGATGTACTTTTTGAGTGGGAGTTCTTAAGTAATATGATTAATTGAACTAATTGTCATGAACATAGTCTAATGGTCTTTACAATTTACGATGTAGCTTGCGCTATAGCTCTACTGTTTTTATGTGTTCCTAGAGAAAATTTAGTTGAAAGTTGATAGTAGAAAACTTTGAAGAGGATTGTCCTCATTGCTGCGCAGAAGGCTTACGTCCTTAATGCACCACTCAGTGTGCTGCACCTCGAGCGTCGTCTGTGGATGCTGTGAACATCCGACATACACGTTTCTGATGACTACACGATAGTTCAGTGCAAAATACTTAATGGCTTAGAAGCAAGGCGCCGAAGACGTTTTGAAACGTCACGGAACATAAGTGATGTTCTAAAGAGATGAAATTGTGATTTCATGCTCGTGCCCTTGTTAAGAGGTACGAGACCTCCGACAAGATTCTTTGTCCACAAAGTAAAGGAGAAAAGCTCAATCGTTGAGCGTGTGCTCAGATTGTCTGAGTACGACAATCGCTTGAATCAAGTGGGGGTTAATCTTCCAGATGAGATAGTGATAGTTCTCCAAAGTCACTGCCACCAAGCTGTGAGAGCTTCGTGATGAACTATAACATATCAAGGATAGATACAATGATCTTTGAGTGATTCGCGATGTTTGACACTGCGAAAGTAGAAATCAAGAAGGAGCGTCAATAGTTGATGGTTAGTAAAACCACTGAGTTTCGAGAAAGGCAAGGGCTAGAAGGGATACTTCGTGAAACGGCAAAACAGTTGCTGCACTAATGAAGAGATCCAAGATTAAACCCAAACCTGAGACTAAGTGCTTCTGTAATGAGAGGAACAGTCACTGAGGCGGAGCAACTCTAGATACTTGGTAGATAAGTAGGCTGGCAAAAGTCGAAAGAAGTATATTTGATATACATGATGTGTACTTTATTAGTACTCCTAGTAGCATGAGGGTATTGGATACCGGTTCGGTTGCTAAGTGATTAGTAACACGAAATGATAGCTACGGCATAAACGGAGACTAGCTAAAGGCGAGGTGACGATCCGTGTTGGAAGTGTTTCCAAGATTGATATGATCAAAACGTCGCACGCTCCCTCTACCATCGGGATTGGTGTTAAACCTAAATAATTGTTATTTGGTGCTTGCGTTAAGCATGAACATGATTGGTTCGTGTTTATTGCAATACGATTATTCATTTAAAGAGAATAATGGTTACTCTATTTGCTTGAATAATCACCTTCAATGGTTTATTGTATCTCGATCGTAGTGTTACACATGTTCATGATATTGGTGCCAAAAGACACGAGGTAATGATGATAGTACCACTTACTTCTGGCACTGCCGCTTGAGTCATGTTGGTATAAATTGCATGAAGAGGCTCCATGCCGATGGATCTTTATACTCACTTGATTTTGAATCACTAGTGACATGCAAATCATACCACATGAGCAAGGCCTTGTTTTTCATTGAGATGAAACAAGATAGTAACTTGTTGGAAGTGATGCATTTTGATGTATGCAGTCCAATGGGTGCTGAGGCACGCAGTGGATATCATTATGTTCTTACTTCAATGAAGATTTGAGCAGATACAAGAGTATTTGCTTAATGAATCACAAGTCTGAAATATTGAAAAAGTTCAATTCTGTTTCAGAGTGAAGTTCGTCATAACAAAAGGATAAACTGTCTACGATATGATCATAGAAATGAATATCTGAGTTACTAGTTTTGGTACGCAGTTAAGACAATGTGGAAATTGTTTCGCAGTTCATGCCACCTGGAACATCATAGTGTGATGATGTGTCTGAACGTCATAGCCACGCACTTTTTGGTATGGTGCATACTATGATGTCTCTTATCAAAATACCACTATCGTTTATGGGTTATGCATTAGAGACAACCGCATTCGCTTTAAAATAGGGCACCGCGTATTTCCGTTGAGATGACACAGTATAGACTGAGGTTTAGAGAAATCTAAACTGTGGTTTCTTGAAAGTTTGGGGCTTCGACACTTATGTGAAAAAGTTTCAGTCTAATAAGCTCGAACCCAAAGCGGATAAATGCATCTTCATAGGATATCCAAAACAGTTGGGTACATCTCCTATCTCAGATCCGAAAGCAAAGTGTTTGTTTCTAGAAACGGATCCTTTCTCGAGGAAAGGTTTCTCTCGAAAGAATTGAGTGGGAGGGTGGTAGAACTTGATGAGGTTATTGAACCGTCACTTTGACCAGTGTGTAGCAGGGCGCAGGAAGTTGTTCCTGTGGTGCCTACACCAATTGAAGTGAAAGCTGATGAGGGTGATCATCGAGCATCGGATCAAGTTACTACAAACCTCGTAGGTTGACAAGGTCGCGTACTACTGCAGAGTGGTACGGTAACCCTGTCTTGGAGGTCATGTTGTTGAGCAACAGTGAACCTACGAGTTATGGAGAAGCAATGGTGGGCCCGGATTCCGACAAATGGCTTGAGGCCATGAATCTAAGAGAGGATCCATAAATAAAACAAAGCGTAGACTTTGGAGGAATTACTTGATGGTAGTAAGACTATTGAGTAAAGATGGATCTTTGTAAGGAAGACAGACAATGATGGTGATAAGTCACTGTTAAGAAAAGCTCGACTTGTCGCAAAGATGTTTCTGACAAGATCAAACAGTTGAATATGATGAGACTTTCTCACTCGCAGCGATGCTAAAAGTCTGTTGGAATTATGTTAGTAGTTGCTGCATTATTTATGAAATATTGCACACAGGATGTCAAAACATTGTTTCCTCAATGGTTTCCTTGAGCAAACATTGTATGTGATACAACCAGAAGGTTTTGTCGATCCTAAAGATACTAACAAGTATGCAAGCTCCAGTGATCCTTCAATGGACTGGTGCAAGCATCTCGGAGTTGGAATATACACTTTGATGAGGTGATCAAAGATTTTGGGTTTGTACAAGGTTTATGAGAAACTTGTATTTCCAAAGAAGTGAGTGGGAGCACTATAGAATTTCTGATAAGTATATGTGGTTGACATATTGTGGATCAAAAGTAATGTAGAATTTCTGTAAAGCATACAAGGTTGTTTGAAAGGAGTTTTCAAAGGGATACCGGGATTGAGCTACTTGAACATTGAGCATCAAGATCTATGGAGATAGATCAAAATGCTTAATAGAAGTTTCAACAAAATGCATGCCTTGACAAGTTTTGAAGGAGTTCAAAATAGATCAGCAAAGAAGGAGTTCTTGGTTGCGTTGTGAGGTATGAATTTGAGTAAGACTCAAAACCCGACCACGGCAGAATAAAGAGAATAGACGAAGGTCGTCTTCTATGCCTTAGCCGTAGACTCTAAAGTATGCCATGCCGAGTACCGCACCTGATGTGTGCCTTGCACTCTATTGAGAGGTACAGAGAGTGATCCATGATTGAATCACTAGCAGCGGTCAAAATTTATCCTTAGTAACTGATATACTAAGGAATTTTTCTCGATTATGGAGGTGGTTAAAGAGTTCATCGTAAAGGGTTACGTCGATGCAAGCTTTGACACTAATCCGAATAACTATGAGTAGTGAAACGAATTCGTATAGTAGAGTAGATATTTGGAGTATTTCCGAATAGCACATAGTAGCAGCATCTATAAGATGACATAAAGATTTGTAAAGAACACACGGACCTGAAAGTTTCAGAACCGTTGACTAAAACCTCTCTCACGAGCAAGACGTGATCAGACCCCATAAATATATGGGTGTTGGATTCGTTGGAATCACATGGTGATGTGAACTAGATTATTGACTCTAGTGCAAGTGGGAGACTGTTGGAAATATGCCCTAGAGGCAATAATAAATTAGTTATTATTATATTTCTTAGTTCATGATAATCGTTTATTATCCATGCTATAATTGTATTGAATGAAGACTTATATACATGTATGGATACATAGACAAAACACTGCCCCTAGCAAGCCTCTAGTTGGCTAGCCAGTTGATCAAAGATAGTCAGGGTCTTCTGATTATGAACAAGGTGTTGTTGCTTGATAACTGGATCACGTCATTAGGAGAATCATGTGATGGACTAGACCCAAACTAATAGACGTAGCATGTTGATCGTGTCATTTTGTTGCTACTGTTTTCTGCGTGTCAAGTATTTGTTCCTATGACCATGAGATCATATAACTCACTGACACCGGAGGAATGCTTTGTGTGTATCAAACGTCGCAACGTAACTGGGTGACTATAAAGATGCTCGACAGGTATCTCCGAATGTGCTAGTTGAGTTAGTATGGATCGAGACTGGGATTTGTCACTCCGTGTGACGGAGAGGTATCTCGGGGCCCACTCGGTAATGCAACATCACACACAAGCCTTGCAAGCAATGTGACTTAGTGTAAGTTGCGGGATCTTGTATTACGGAACGAGTAAAGATACTTGCACGTAAACGAGATTGAAATAGGTATGCGGATACTGACGATCGAATCTCGGGCAAGTAACATACCGAAGGACAAAGGGAATGACATACGGGATTATATGAATCCTTGGCACTGAGGTTCAAACGATAAGATCTTCGTAGAATATGTAGGATCCAATATGGGCATCCAGGTCCCGCTATTGGATATTGACCGAGGAGTGACTCGGGTCATGTCTACATAGTTCTCGAACCCACAGGGTCTGCACACTTAAGGTTCGACGTTGTTTTATGCGTATTTGAGTTATATGGTTGGTTACTGAATGTTGTTCGGAGTCTCGGATGAGATCACGAACGTCACCAGGGTTTCCGGAATGGCCCGGAAACGAAGATTGCTATATAGGATGACCTCATTTGATTACCGGAAGGTTTTCGGAGTTACCGGGAATGTACCGGGAATGACGAATGGGTTCCGGGTGTTCACCGGGGGGGGGGGGGGGGGGCAACCCACCCCGGGGAAGCCCATAGGCCTTGGGGGTGGCGCACCAGCCCTTAGTGGGCTGGTGGGACAGCCCAAGAAGGCCCTATGCACGATAGGAAGAAAATCAAAGAGAAGAGAAAAAAAGAGGAGGTGGGAAAAGGGGGAAGGACTCCTCCTTCCAAACCTAGTTGGATTCGGTTTGGAAGGGGAGGACTCCTCCCCTTGGCTCGGCCGAACCCCTTGGGGGTCCTTGGACCCCAAGGCAAGGCTCCCCCTCTTCCCCCTATATATACGGAGGTTTTAGGGCTGATTTGAGACAACTTTGCCATGGCAGCCCGACCACATATCTCCACGGTTTTACCTCTAGATCGCGTTTCTGCGGAGGTCAGGCGGAGCCCTGCCGAGATAAGATTATCACCAACCTCCGGAGCACCGTCACGCTGCCGAAGAACTCATCTACCTCTCCGTCTCTCTTGCTGGATCAAGAAGGCCGAGATCATCGTTGAGCTGTACGTGTGCTGAACGCGGAGGTGCCGTCCGTTCGGCACTAGATCGTGGGACTGATCGCGGGAGGGTTCGCGGGGCGAATCGAGGGACGTGAGGACGTTCCACTACATCAACCACGTTCACTAACGCTTCTGTTGTGCGGTCTACAAGGGTACGTAGATCGAATATCCCCTCTCGTAGATGGACATCACCATGATAGGTCTTCGTGCGCGTAGGAAATTTTTTGTTTCCCATGCGACTTTCCCCAACAAACATGTATATCACATATACCTTTAACGTTGCCGGCCTTCTTGTCCGCTAAGTATTTGGGGTAGTTCCGCTTCCAGTGACCCTTGCCCTTGCAATAGAAGCACTCAGTCTCAGGCTTGGGTCCATTCTTTTTCTTCTTCCCGACATCTGGCTTACCGAGCGCGGCAACAACTTTCCCGTCTTTCTTGAAGTTCTTCTTACCCTTGCCCTTCTTGAAACTAGTGGTCTTGTTGACCATCAACACTTGATGCTCTTTCTTGATTTCTACTTCTGCAGATTTGAGCATCGAGTATAACTCGGGAATGGTCTTCTCCATCCCTTGCATGTTGTAGTTAAGCACAAAACCTTTGTAGCTTGGTGGGAGAGACTGGAGGATTCTGTCAATTATAGCATCATCCGGAAGTTTGACTCCAAGTGAAGTCAGACGACCGTGTAACCCAGACATTTTGAGTATGTGCTCAGTGACAAAACTGTTCTCCTCCATCTTACAGTTAAATAACTTGTCGGAGACTTCATATCTCTCGACACGGGCATGAGCTTGAAAAACTAGCTTCAGCTCTTGGAACATCTCATATGCTCCGTGTTGCTCAAAACGCCTTTGGAGCCCCGTTTCTAAACTGTATAACATGCCACACCTAACCAGAGAGTAGTCATCACTCCGCATTTGCCAGGCGTTCAGAATGTCCTGGGCTGCTGCGGGAGCGGGAGGGTCACCTAGCGGCGCATCAAGGACATAAGCCTTTTTAGCTGCTTCAAGGCTGAGCTTCAAGTTGCGAACCCAGTCCGCATAGTTGCTACCATCATCTTTCAGCTTGTTTTTCTCTAGCAATGCGTTGAAATTGAGGTTGACGTTGGCCATCTACAATATTTATAAAGACAAACCTTTTAGACTAAGTTCATGACAATTAAGTTCATCTAATCATGTTAAGTATGAACTCCCACTTAAATCGACATCCCTCTAGTCATCTAACTGATACATGATCCATGTTGACTAACCCGTGTCCGATCATCACGTGAGGCGGACTAGTCACCATGGTGAGCAACTTCATGCTGATCGTATTCAACCATACGACTCGTGTTCGACCTTTCAGTCTCTTGTATTCGAGGTCATGTCTGTACATGCTAAGCTCGTCGAGTCAACCTAGGTGTTTCGCGTGTGTAATTCTGGCTTACACCCGTTGTATGCGAACGTTAGAATCTATCACACCCGATCATCACGTGGTGCTTCGAGACAACGAACCTTCGCAACGGTGCACACTTAGGGGAATACGTTCTCGAAATTTTAAGAGGGATCATCTTATTATGCTACCGTCGTTCTAAGAAATAAGATGAAAAACATGATAAACATCACAATGCAATCATATAGTGACATGATATGGCCATTATCATCTTCGCCCTTTCGATCTCCATCTTCAGGCATCGCATGATCATCATCGTCACCGGCGTGACACCATGATCTCCATCATCATGATCTCCATCATCGTGTCTCCGTGAAGTCGTCACGCCAACTACTACTATCACTACTACTATAGCTAACCGTTAGCAATGAAGTAAAAGTAGTAAGCACATGGCGTTGCATCTCATACAATAAATTAAGACAACTCCTATGGCTCCTGCCGGTTGTCATACTCATCGACATGCAAGTCGTGAAACCTATTACAATAACATGATCATATCATACATCATACATGCAACATCTCAACTTTGGCCATATCACATCACATGTCAAACCCTGCAAAAACAAGTTAGACGTCCTCTAATTGTTGTTGCAAGTTTTACGTGGCTGATTTGGGTTTCTAGCAAGAACGTCTTCTTACCTACGTGACAGACACAACGATGATATGCAAAGCTATTTACCCTTCATAAGGACCATTTTCATCAAATCCAATCCGACTAGAGTAGGAGAGACACACACCCGCTAGCCACCTTTATGCACGGTGTGCATGTCTGTCGGTGGAACCAGACTCACGTAAGTGTACGTGTAAAGTCGGTCCGGGCCGCTTCATCCCACAATACCGCCGGAAAAGAATAAGTCTAGTAGCGGCAAGCAAATTGACAAATCATCGCCCACAACTTTTCTGTTCTGCTCGTGCATAGAATCTACGCATAGAAAACCTGGCACGGATGCCATTGTTGGGTGACGTAGCATAAATTCAAAATTTTCCTACGCATATTCAGATCTTCCTATGGATAGACCAGCAACGAGAGAGGGGTAAGAGCATCTTCATACCTTTGAAGATCGCTAAGAGGAAGCGTTGCTAGAACGCGGTTGATGGAGTCGTACTCGCAGCGATTTCGATATAGTGTCGAACTACGGCACCTCCGCGTTCAACACACGTGCAGCCCGGTGACGCTCCCGCGCCTTGATCCAGCAAGGAGGAGGGAGAGGTTGGGGAAGAACTCCAGAAGCACGACGGCGTGGTGTCGATGGAGAGACGAGGTCTCCCGGCAGGGCTTCGCCAAGCACCAGCAGAGAGGAGGAGGAAGAAGGGCAGGGTTGCGCCGAGGGAGAGGGAGAAGTCTATCTCCCAAGGGCCAAAACCCCTCTCTATTTATAGGAGGAGGGGCTGGGCGTGCGCCGCCCCTAGGGTTCCCCCTAGGTGGTGCGGCAGACACCAGATGGGAAAGGGGGGGCGGCGGCTAGGGTGGGAGGGGGTGGCGCACCACCTGGTGGGCCTAAGGCCCACCTGTGCCTAGGGTTGCCCCCTCTCCCCACCACTTGCGCATTGGGCCGGGTGTGGGAGGCGCACCAGCCCACCTAGGGGCTGGTTCCCTCCTGCACTAGGCCCATCTAGCCTTTTGGGGTCGGTGCCCCCCTTCGGTGGACCCCTGGGGCCACCTCCGGTGGTCCCGGTACGTTACCGGTGACGCCCGAAACACTTCCGGTGCCCAAAACCATCCGTCCTATATATCAATCTTTACCTCCGGACCATTCCGGAACTCCTCGTGATGTCCGGGATCTCATCCGGGACTCCGAACAACTTTCGGTAACCTCGTATAACAATTCCCTATAACCCTAGCGTCATCGAACCTTAAGTGTGTAGACCCTACGGGTTCGGGAGACAGGCAGACATGACCGAGACGCCTCTCCGGCCAATAACCATCAGCGGGGTCTGGATACCCATGGTGGCTCCCACTTGCTCCATGATGATCTCATCGAATGAACCACGATGTCAAGGATTCAATCAATCCCGTATACGATTCCCTTTGTCTGTCGGTATAGAACTTGCCCGAGATTCGATCGTCGGTATACCTATACCTTGTTCAATCTCGTTACCGGTAAGTCTCTTTACTCGTTCCATAGTACGTCATCGTGTGACTAAATCCTTAGTCACATTGAGCTCATGATGATGTTCTACCGAGTGGGCCCATAGATACCTCTCCGTCACACGGAGTGACAAATCCCGATCTCGATTCGTACCAACCCAACAGACACTTTCAGAGATACCCGTAGTGCACCTTTATAGTCACCCAGTTACGTTGTGACGTTTGATCCACCCAAAGCACTCCTACGGTATCCGGGAGTGGCACAATCTCACGGTCGAAGGAAAAGACACTTGACATTAGAAAAGCTTTAGCATACGAACAATACGAGCTAGTGTATGCTTAGGATTGGGTCTTGTCCATCACATCATTCTCCAATGATGTGATCCCGTCATCAATGACATCTAATGCCCATGATCAGGAAACCATGATCATCTATTGACTAACGAGCTAGCTAACTAGAGGCTTGCTAGGGACACATTGTGATCCATTTGTTCACACATGTATTACTGTTTCGTGTTAATACAATTATAGCATGAACAATATGATCCATCATCAATCTGCTCCACCTGTCAACCCGAAGCTGCCATTTCCAGAACGGTTTGTGAAGTCAACTGAAGACAAGCAGATTGCAAAGTTTCTGGATATGATGCGGCGAATGGATTGGGTTGGTTCCCTGGTCAAAACAGAAAATACTAACCAATTTGTGTGGTTTCATTAAAATAGCTAAGTGCTAACTATGGTTTATAGTAGACGATTATCATGAACAAGGAAATATGATAATAACCATTTTATTATTGTCTCTAGGGCATATTTCCAACACATGTCACTTATGAATTGCATGTGATGTTAATCCTTTTATGCACATTATTTTGCTTAGAACGACGGTAGCATTATAAGGTGATCTCTCACTAAAATTTCAAGACAAAATTGTGTTCTCCCCGACTGTGCACCGTTGCTACAGTTCATCGTTTCGAGACACCACGTGATGATCGGGTGTGATAGACTCAACATTCACATACAACGGGTGCAAAAAAGTTGCACACGCGGAACATTCGGGTTAAGCTTGACGAGCCTAGCATGTACAGACATGGCCTCGGAACACATGAGACCGGAAGGTCGAGCATGAACCGTATAGTTGATATGATTAGCATAGAGATGCTTACCACTGAAACTATTCTCAACTCACGTGATGATCGGACTTGAGTTAGTGAATTTGGATCATGTACCACTCAAATGACTAGAGAGATGTACTTTTTGAGTGGGAGTTTAGTAAGTAATTTTTATTAGTTAAACTCTAATTATCTTGAACATAGTCTAAGTCCACTATGAAAATATTTGTGTTGTAGATCAATGGCTCACACGACAGTCACCCTGAATTTTAATACGTTCCTAGAGAAAGCTAAGTTGAAAGATGATGGAAGAAACTTTGTAGACTAGGCTCGTACTCTTAAGTTGCTCCTGCAAGCTGGGAAGAAGGATTATGTCCTTAATGCTGCGCTAGGAGATGAACCACCCGCTACGGCTGACCAAGATGTTAAGAACGCTTGGTTAACACGTAAGGAGGACTACTCAGTACTTCAATGTGCAGTCTTGTATGGCTTAGAGCCGGGACTTCAACGTCGCTTTGAGCGTCATCGAGCATTTAAGATGTTCCAGGAGTTGAGGTTTATCTTTCAGAAGAACGCCCGTATCGAGAGGTATGAGACCTTCGATAAATTCTATGCTTGCAAGATGGAGGAGAATTCGTCTGTCATTGAACATGTGCTCAAAATGTCTGGGTACTCAAACCGTCTAGCTGAGCTCGGGATTGAACTCCCACAAGAGGCTATCACTGACAGAATTCTTCAATCACTGCCACCAAGCTACAAGAGCTTTGTATTGAACTATAACATGCAAGGGATGAACAAGTCACCCGACGAGTTATTTGCGATGCTGAAAGTCGCAGAGTCAGAACTCCGTAAAGAGCATCAAGTGTTGATGGTGAATAAGAGCACTAGTTTCAAGAGAAACGGCAAAGGAAAGAAGGGTAATTCCAAGAAGAGCGGCAAGCCTGTTACCAATCCGACGAAGAAACCCAAAGCTGGACCTAAACCTGAAACGGAGTTTTATTATTGCAAGGGTATGGGTCACTTGAAGAGCAACTGCCCCAAGTATCTGGCTGATAAGAAGGTGGCCAAGGAAAAATCAGGTATATTCGATATACATGTTATTGATGTGTACGTAATCATCTCTTGTAGTATTGCATGGGTATTCGATACCGGTTATGTTGCTCATATTTGCAACTCGAAACAGGAACCGCGGAATAAGCGAAGGTTGCCGAAAGATGAAGTCACGATGCGTGTGGGAAATGGTTCCAAGCTCCTCCCCTGGCCGTGATGGCCATGAGGATCTCTGCAGCGTCCCCGCTGCTCTCGCAGTCGCACTCGTCGAATGAGTCATCGCCTGATGAAGGGAAAAGGCTGACAGTGGGATCGTCTGAGTCGAACATGGCCACTTGCCCCGATGTGGCTTGTAGAGCCACCACATGCTTGATCCAATGCTGCAGCCATGAGCGCCCGGAGCGCTTGCAAAGAACCACAGCAGGACGCGGGTGTGCCGAGTGGTACGGCATCGACGACCGTCGAATCAAGACCCCATGTGCCACCATGCTGAAGTGCAAAGCACCTCGAGCGGGCAAAACATCGGTATCCAACGGCGCGTCCTGCAGTCATGCTGAATAGTCGGCGGTGAAGGCGAGGGAACCGAAAAGGATCTCGCCGCCGAGTGTCATCATGATGACGAAAAGGGTGGAAACTCCAACTGCGCTGGACTTTGCAAGACGCGCAGCCCCACGGTGGGCGCCAACTGTCATTGGAGTGAACGAGACAGTAGTAAGAGGGTACGAACGGAGGGCGGAGCCTAGCTATGGTATAGTGGTAACACTCGGATGTACAAGTTCAGGCCCCACTTTAGAGTGGTAAAGACCCTACGTCCCGATCCCGGAGGCTTAGTGTTGCTTATGGGGGTCTGAGTACACAGAATGCTTAACCATTGTCACAGAGCTCAAGGAAGGCTTATATAGAGTGCGCCTGGGCCCGTTGAGCGTCATAACAAGGGCGAGTTAATGCTAATAACTATGGAAGTTACTAGTAACATAGGCTCTAACTCTAGTGTTACTGATAACGCCGGTCTTCACTGTGCTTTATGTGGTAGATTAAGTCTCTTGCCGTTGCAGTCTGTTCCTCGACCACGCTTTGCTTTAGTCCGAGTGTCGGCACACGTCCAACTGACCGAAGATGGTCTTAGTGACCTTGTGTGTCCGAGTGTGATCCTATATGTCTGAGTGAGACCAATACTGCACCGATAGCCTTGAGTACTCTAATGATTGCGTGGGGCCGTAGGTGGGCCGTGGAATGTCCGAGTGTGATCTCTCCATCGTCGCAGGAGGAAATGCCACTCTTGAGCTATCTAGTTCATTCTCAAACTTTCCGATAAACCGTAAGTTGTCATTGTGATCACCCTGTTACAAATGACTTTGAGAAACTCAAAAGTCCATCGTACTGTAAGAATAAATTTCGACACTCTCATGGTGTGAGGTACTTAAGCATATGTTAACACTATGTTATAACAATTAACATCTGATGATACTTTCTCAAAGTATAAAAAATAAGTTTGGGTCGATTCGATATGATCGTTCTTCCAACCTCCTACTCTCAAAGTTTTTTAGGTCGATCATTACACTTAACGATATACTAAGATCCGAAAAACATGATCACCAACATAACTTGAACTAGTCTTAGAGGCGAGACTAGGAATCTTATTTTATCGTTTATTATTCCGCACGTGCATATGAGTTGTTCCACTTAATCGCACATTTCAGGATCATAGCAGTTATATCATAGAATATAAACTCTTTATTATGAATAAGAGACCTAAAATCTCCGACGAAGGATGATAAGACCCACTACACCCCCACAAGCCAGGGGTGCGCCCTAGGGGGTAGGGCGCGCCACTGTGACTTGTGGGCCCCTCGTAGCTTTGTTTGTCCTAATTCATGGCTTATAAAATTTCACACACATAGTGGGAAGCCATCTTCATCAACATTGCTACCTCTATGAGGAGTTTCTTCAAGACTTGTGCGTCGAGACTAGTCTCTCATTCCTGTACACAACTTTGCGTAAGAAAATCCACACACGGAATTAGAGCCCTTATCTTCACCATTTGCGCCTCGACAGATCAAGCTTCCTTCATACACCTCTTTTATTATTAGATTTATAACCATGGCATCACCCCCAACACCCCGAGCCATCTTCAGTAGTTGGGCCTGCCACCACGGCAACAAGAGAGTGGTGGCGAAGTGCATTTTTCTGTGGATCTCATTTGCTTGGGAGCTGCCATGGGGAGCGACCCGGGGGCATATCCTCGTAAACTCTGAACTCTATTTAAGAATTATATTTTTTTCAATCCTCTCTTTTATACATGCATTTCTGTTTTATTCTTGGGAAAATACTTACCTTTAGCCGGTGGATCGCACACGAACGATCCGCCGCCTCCTGTGTGTGACGCGTACACGCGTGTCTTTGTGTCTCTTTTTGTGCAACATTATGGGTGCTATTGTCTTTGTGTCTCTTTTTCTGCAATATTATGGGTGTTGTGAAATTAGTTTCCGCGGCAACACACATGTTGCAAAAAATAAAGAGCAAGAAAAACTGTAAATATTTTCTCCAACGTGGTTTGTTTGCAATTTTTAACCTACAACAATACCCATCTTGCAAAAATAATGATAAAAAATATACAACATCACCTATGTTGTAAAAGATTTTTGTAACATAAAATTTCTTGCAAAGTTTTCTGCAACACTACACTTGTCGCAATAATAAGAACGCAGTTGGACACTGGATAGTTGTTAGTCTCACGGTTGTCAAGGTGATGGATCTTTTAGGCTGGCCATAATGGAGAGTATCATATAATAGTATTATGCATATGATACAATAATACTATTGTATGATATTACCTCCATAAATTGTAAAACTAAGATACGGATCGAAATACATAGTGTCATAGATGATCTCATTTATTGACATGCATGACACATAGTAGCATAACATTTAACATGTTACGATATCTACTTATGTTACTCTAATCCTCTCTCTTCTTTAATTGTATGTCACATTAGCATGTTTGCTAATCCTAAATACATGATACTAGTTACTTTTACCATGGCCAGCCTTAGAAAGAACCGTCGGCCGAAGCGTAACGTGCCCTTTATTCATGCGTTTTCCTTCCTATTCCCATTTTTATTGCCTGACAAATTGTTTTAGGGGGGAAGACAATTTTTCTTCTTTGATGCTGGGCCTGACAGTGTTAGCAAAGGAACCTAGCTAGTACGTGACAAGTAACGCGTCGCCATGACGACACCGGAGCCACGTGGAATATTTGGGACCTCGTGAAAAAGGAGCGACGAGAAAACCGAAAGCTCACTCAAATTGGGACCCATGTTTTGTTCTTGTTGACCCGATCGATCCATCCCCTTTCTTTGTCCCCCGGCCCGTCGTATTCTTTTCTCCGCAGCCGCTTGGAAATACGGCGTACAAAATTTTGGTCGAAAGGCACCCCTATCTTTCCCCTCGCGCTTTGGTTTGTTTTTCACCACCTAGCCGGCGCTGTCAAAAGCAACCGAGCATGCATCTCCCGAAAGAAAGGGGCCCCAGATGTCACATTATTTACATTTACAGAAGTAGAAAAAGCTAAAGGCAGGTGTTCGATCTATGAAACTATGACCGGCGATGTGATTCTACATGTACTCCGTACATAACGATGAGTATTATATTACTCCCTCTATTCTTAAATATAAGTCTTTTAAACGATTTTATTAGTTGTCTACATACAAAGCAAAATGATTGAATGTACACTCTAAAGTATGTCTATATACATCCGTATGTAGTCCACTGGTGAAACCTCTACAAAGACTTATATTTAGGAACGAAGGGAGTAGTTTTTTAAAAAAAGATCCCACAAAATGTAAGGTCTTCTTTGGTTTGAAGAAATTTTGTTGGATTTTCACAAGATAGGATTTCTACATGAAATTATCTTTTAGAGTCCTTTGTTTCGTAGGAATTCCTATTTCTACGAAGGAATTCTTTCTATTCTTCACATTTCATAAAAAAATAAACATTATTTTAGAATGAATCGAAAAATGTCATGTGTTATGAACCAAAAAGCATCACCTTTTCTTTTCTTATTTGTATGGTTTGAGATACATGTCATCTCATTTCCTCTGACTACCATATTTCTATGATTTTTCTAGCCTATGAACCAAAGAAGGCCTAAGTGAGTGACACTTTAAAATCTTCAGCTAAGAACATCTCTACCTGATCCCGTAAACAACCTAAAACTGTAAAGTAGCCGTTGTTTTTGTGGTTTTGGACGAAAAATATATTCATGATCTTGTAAAATGGTCGGTACGACAAAAATTACACCCCCCCCCCCTTCCCTCAAAAAAACTTAGACCCAAGAGATCCAGTTTTGAATGAATTTTTTTTAGCTTCCCGGTAGGAGAAAACCATCCGTAGGAGGGAACTTTCACATCAACCGTCACCGCCTGCTCTCGATTCTGGCCATCCAGCCGCTGTCGACCGACGTCCCACGACCTTCTTTGATTCATTCCCCCTCGAGCTCTTCTATGGCCGCGGTAGCTCCGACATGGAAGCGGGCTCAAGGTCGCCGCGGCGGGGGGGGGGGGGGGGGGGGAACCTTGGAGTGGCGGACATGGTTGGAGGCGGCTGCTTGTGCGTGTGAATTAGGGAAGAAGATCGCCATGAAAAGAAAAGAAAAACACCAATGAATGAAATATTCATTTTTACGATAGAAATTTATTGTATCTGTTTTACTGTACCGTGTGCGGCACGGTTAAACAGTTTTAAAGTTTCCTTCTATAATGGATCTGTTAGAGATAGTCTAAAACATAAAATCGTATAGCAGCGCTGGTGGTCTGGTTGTAAAAAAAACGGTATGGGAGTATGATGCCGATTCCTAGTCTATGTATGGCCCGGAATTTTTCTGGGTCCGCTCGAAAGCATGTTTTTTGGGGGGGACTGAAAGGCATGTGATTGCAAAGAAGAGACAAGGGAAGGCGGAGCCGAAGCATCTCTCCCTGTCTTTGATCTCTTTTCAGATTCAAAATTTGTTTCCATTGCTTTCCCGAACTCGCCGTCCGCAAGCAAGGTATCGATACCCACATTCCCCCCCATCATCATCCGTCCTCTAGCTGTGTGCGGGCTGCAGGCTTGCTTCGCTTGGTTGGTGTCAGTATTTCAGTCAGTCAGCTGTCAGTGCCATGCATCAACCTCGACCCCACTGCCTCCTTTGCGTTGCTAGCTTCTTCGGCAATGTCGAGTGAGTTTTAAGTGAAATTTGCTCAAATTCGTATTATTTTACTTCTTCTTACTTTGACCGGAAACTAGTTTACCTAGACAGTACTACTATTCATACTGCTAGCATGAACCAGGCAGTGACTGTGGGTGTCAGGGCAGGGTGTGCATGAAATGTGCGGAAATGTGTAGTACGCACTTAAAATTGCAGGTTTGTCATATCGGGGACAAGTATACGAGCTCCGCATACATAATCTTATCCATCACTGGCGCTGGCGCATTGCCGATACAAGAGTTGAAAAGGCTGGCGAACCGGTGACCAGCTGTTACCAAAATGTGAACTGCCCGTCTAATGATCATCTGTAAAACTCCTTTATCCGGACTAAACAAACCGTGATGGGTTCGAAGAAACTGCCGCGCCGTCGATCGACGTCAGTTCGATCATGGCGCAGCATATCCAAATTGTTAAATCCTGAGATCAAATCCTGCCGCCACATAAACATAATTAATTCCTTTGGTCTGCTGCTCGAATGGCGTCAGATAGGAGTAAACAATCGGGAAGGATTACCCCCGCGTGAGATCTCCTGTCTCTGTCAGAATATCTCCTGTCTCCTTTTGACATGGTTTGCGCGTCATAGTGTGTGGATCGAGCATCAGCGATAAACGAACCGCTGTTAAACTGGGGAATTGCACAAATGCAAAACGGTCTTTCCTGCATGCAGTGCCCCGAATGTTGAGTGAGCAGCCCACAACGGCTCGGCCTACTACTGACGAGCAACAGAAGCACATGCTAGACCAGAGCCATACCACCCTAGACACGGTGTCGACCACGGCGTCGGCGTGCAGACTGCACTGCTGCAGGGACCGTGAGCCCGAAGGCTCCACACTACGCGTCCACCTTGCCGCTCCAACAGTTTGCGTCCATGTTGCTGAAAAATGTGCGTCCGGTACGCGTGCCGCGGAGGGTGAGCGAGCGGCGACACTCCTCGGAGCGCGCGCGGCTAGGCTGGGCGGCACCTCTCCGGGCGGCGTACGACCGAGCGCGTGCCACACTACGACCGTATGGGCTGCAGAGAAGAGTCCCCCGGCAGCAGCGGAACGGCCGAGTTTTCCCACGCGCCGGCGTGGCGCGTGTCGGCACGCGCACGCGTGCACGCCACCCTAGGCGCCGCGCCGTCGCAGGTCCCGTTTTTACTCCGTCGGAATGTGCCCCGCCTGTCCCCGACGTTCCTCTCGAGTCACCGCTCGCCGTGTCAAGTCGAGTACGTACCCAATCCCAAGGCCAGCCGGCTTCTCTCGGGGCCGCGCCCGGGGCCGGGTTGGCCGTGCGTCACCACCCCATCGCGCACGGAAAAAATCGTCCGCGGCGGTCGGTTCACCTGGCCCGTCCTGGTGCGCCGCACCGCGCACGTCGTGATCCCTGAGTACGCACACGTGCGCGCGGCCGGATGTCGTCCGGATCTCCGTCCACGAAACCCCCCCCGTGCGCGTCCGATCGAGACGGGCGGTGCGGCCGGCGGCCCACGTCGCTGATCACGGCCATAACTCTGCCGACCGCCACATCCATCTATCGGGTTGGTCGCGGGTCGCTGCTTCTCGGCGGCAGGTCGTTTCACATCTTTTGACCGGAGCGTGCGTGTGTCTGCCGATCCATCCAGCAAACGGGTCTGCCAGAATCATGGAGCAGCAGTACAATCATATCATATCATACGATCGACGGTTTTATTACTCTTAATTAACGCGACAAATGCCTGCCTAATCCAGGAGCACGTACGCTACCCGTCGCCGCAAAACAACAAACACATCAGCACACGCCTCGGAATCTAGCCTAGCCTAGCCATGGTACAGTACAATACAAGCGCAGAAACGACACGACGTTTCCACATCGAGCGTATGCATCCGCGAGGAACGGAAGGGCAGAAGATGCTTGCTTCACGGGATGATCGGATGTCAGCACATGATGCAGAGAGGCTGATTAATAATTAGCCGCGGATGGCCGGCGCGACTTCGAAACAGTGCAGGTGAGAGTGTTTGTCAGTGTCGTAATCCGATCGCGATTCCGTGCATGCCATCTCGGCCTGGATCCCGGTGGCCATCTTTCCCCGACAAAGCGTGCGGTTTGTGTTGAATTCGACCGCTAGCTTGCTCAGCTTCTGTCCCTCGGACTTGTTTTTACCTCCACTTGCTCACGAAACAAACATATTGCCTCCGTCCACCTCCTTCCTCAACGGTCCCACGGGAATAAAACTAGGTTCTGCAGCTTCGACTAATTTCATTTCAATATGAAAAATCCGAAGCACTCTAAAGCATCTACAACCAGACCTCTTCTTAGACGTTTGGACAAATCGTCAATCACTGTTCTGTCAGAAAAAAATAATCAAGACGGACGTCCTAAAGAGGCCTCAAACGTTCGGACTAGCTGATACCCCTAATATTCAGCCCAAATATAAGACGAATATGAGGCTGCCCGAACGTATTCGAACAAGTCCGTCATGTCATCCTGGTCCACCATTGACCCCACAAATACACCCGCCTCGAAAACCTAGACATCGATCACTTCACTCTTTTCACCCAGTCCACTTTCAATCCCCCCTCCTTCGATCCGATGGCCAGGGACAGAAGCAGCTCCGGTGTAGAATCCAGCGGATTCAACATTGATGTGGAGGAGGTGGCCCTCCACATCGCGTTGAGGAGGTCGCTACAGGATCAACGTGGCCCAGGCAGCTGAAGGTCTTCTTCCTTAGCACGTGTCGCCCATCGATGCAGCGTCCACAATGTCACTGGCCCTTCCCGCACAATGCATAGCTTCGGTCGCCCCGGTCCAACCGCTCCGCTCTGCTAGTTCAGGTACGCCGCCCACCTCCACCACCCTTTGCTCCGGAATTGGTGCCCGACCACTGATGGGTCCTCATGCCCGTTCTGGGGCCGGTGCGCACGAGGATGCCTGAGTCCAAGGCGCGTGCAACCCAACGTGGGCAACAACAGACAAGGAAGAAGGGAGGCACTAACCACGTCATTCACACGCGAGCACGTTGGTCGATCCCGAGGACGCCGTCCTCCCTCGGTCCGCCAACGCTCTCTCACGATGGCGGAGACGAATGTGCGCTACCTCGTCTCAAGAATGCTAAGGCGCTCCGACTCGCCATCAAGTTATCGGAGCGCGAGTCAACCAGGGAGACCACGACAAAGGCGAAGGCGGACTCGCCATCAAATATACTAGAAGTAGCAAATTCAGGATCATGTTTCATTTTCTTCATCATAGATTTTTTTTGGTTTGCAGAGTAGTTTCTTTAAATCATTCCTATCCTCACAAGCAAGAAAGTCCCTAGCTATTTCCCCATTCATAACATAATCTTCAGGTACATAAGGCAATTCATATCTATTAGAAGAGCGAGGTGTAGCAGGTGATTCAAAATCTTCATCAGTTTCAGCATTCTCAAGTTCTCTAGCTTTAGCAAGATGAGCATCAAGTAATTCATTCAGTGGCATAATTTTAGTTTAAAAAATATAGCAATAGTGTCACTATTAATTCCAGAAATAGCATCATCAAGTTCATGTGACATATGAGGATGAGCAATAGGTGGTGGTGTAATAAGCTGATTCAAAACATTAGGTGAATCAAAAGCAGAGCTAGATGGTAGTTTCTTACCTCTCGTGCGAGAGGGGGTGATCTTAGTTCGACTATCTTTCAGTTTCTTCATAGTAACAATTGGATATCCTCAAGTTAACACAATAAATATAGCTATGCTCCCCAGCAACGGCGCCAGAAAAAGGTCTTGATAACCCACAAGTATAGGGGATCGTGACAGGCTTCACGGGTAGTATTTCATCCTAATTTATTGATTCGACATAAGAGGAGCTAAATAATATTTAGAGGCCTTGATAGTTGAGTTGTCAATGCACCCACACCTGGGATATCTCTCGGCACCAAAATATTTAGTAGCACGGCAAATAATAGTGGTAGCGGTAATAGTGATAGCAGCAATTTTGGTAACAACGGTAACAATAGCAATTGAGTAACAGGTGTGAGAGTAACAACAATAGTAGTAACTTAGCAAGATTGAGTATTTGTAAAGCGTAGGCACATGGATCAGCGATGGAAAGACATGGATGAGATCAATCATGTAACAGTTACACACTAGGGCGACAGAGAACTAGCTCCAATTCATCAATATAATGTAGGCATGTACTCCGTATATAGTCATACCTGTTTGCAATAAGAACTTGCATGACATATTTTATCCTACCCTCCCATGGCAGCGGGGTCCTGTTGGAAACTTAGGGATATTAAGGCCTCCTTTTAATAGAGAATCGGAATAAAGCATTAACATATAGTGAATACATGAACTCCTCAAACTACGGCAATCAGCGGAAAGAATCCCAATTATTGTCACCTTGGGGTATGCGGATCAAGACATATAATAGGTAACTAGAACTTGAAAGATAGGATCCAAATCACTCTTATATTCATGAAAACATAATAGGTTCATATCTGAAATCATGGCACTCGGGCCCTAGTGACAAGCATTAAGCATAGCAAAGTCATAGAAACATCAATCTCAGAAAATAGTGGATAGTGGGGATCAAGCCCTATCAAACTTACCTCGATTACATGATCAATCTCATCCAAACCTCATCACCATATAGCACGCCTACTAAGGAATTACTCACATCCGACGGTGACCATTATGGATTTATTGATGAAGAAGGGTGTGACAGCCCGAGACCGACGTTCCAAAAGATTCCCCCTTCTATTCTGTTTCTGTCGTGTGTTATTTTTATTGGTTGCATCATCATGTAGTTTGCATCATCGCATCATGCATGGCATCTTGCATCGTCTGTCGCGTGTGGTGCTTCGAGTGCTCTCCGAGTCTTAGGGCGATAGGAACTCCCCTCCCCTCTTCTCTTTGATTTTGTTTTGGGGTTGTGTAAAAGTTTCTGTTTTAACCCTTTTAAAAAAGCACCTTCTTTTAAAAACCCTTTTATTAAATGTGAGGGCCACCCCTTGGGTTTCCTTTATTTTTCCCTTTTGTTTATTTTTCTAAAACGTCTCATTTTCTTTTCTCCTTTAAAGAGCTCTTATTTTGTTCTTTAAAGAAAAATGGGTTTTATTTTAATTCTTAAAAAGGTTTCATTTTTATTTGTTTAAAAATGCCCAAGCTATTTCATAGGGGGGTATAAATTTTCAAAGGAGCAAAGGCATTTTTTTATTATTTTATCTTTATTAAAAGCTTTTCTTTGTTTAAAAGATTCTGTTTTAAAAGTTAAAAAAACACAAAAGAGAGCAAAAGGGAGAGAGGGAGAAGCCTGGCCAAGGCCAGTCGGCCCAAGGCCAACCGGCCCAACCCTAGCGATCGAGCCCCTCGTCCCACCTTCCTGCCCGTCGTCCTCCCTTGCGCGTCGTCCCCCTCCCCAGCCTCGACCCCCTCTGCCCGATCCCGATCCCAGTCGCCTCCTCTCGATCCCCTTCCCTCTCCTCGCCCTCGCCAGCGGCCTCGCCCCTCCTCCTCCTCGCTGCCGCGCCGCCGCGCTGCTTCCCGCGCGCGCCGCCTCTTCCCGCCGGTGCCGCGTCGCCGCCCTGCTCCCCGCGCCGCCCGCCATGGCCTGCCACCGCCTGTCGCAAGGAGCGCCTCCAGGCCGCCGTGCTCGGGCCGTTCCCCGCGAGCTGCTCTACCCCGCGCGCCGCCCTAGCTCTGGTTCGAGCCGAGCTCGCTGCCATGGCCCCGCGCCCGCCGTGCTTCTCTCGCCCTCGGCCTCGCCGCACCACCTTGTCGCGTCCCTCGCAGCGCCGGTGCCCGACCTCGCCATCGCCGCCCGTTCCCCTGCCGAGCTTAGCTTGCCTGCCTTGCTATTGCCGCAAGATGTTGCTGTCAAGTTTGCTGCTCCTGCTGCCGTGTTGCTGCTAGCTTGCCTTGCTGCCTGCTGTGTCGCTGCTTGCCGTAATGCTCTTGCTGTTGCCTGACGCTTGCCTGCCTTGCTTCTGCAATGTGTTGCTGTTGTTAGTGTTGTGTTAGCTGCTGCTAGGCTTCTTGCCTTGCCTGCCTGTCGCTGGTTGTTGCCGTTGCTGTTAGCTGAAGCCTGTAGCCGATGCATGTTGTTGCTGACTGCATGCTGTAGCTGTTGCTATTAGTTGCTAGCTAGTTGCTTGTGCTGCGTGGCTTGCTGATTGTTGCTAGGCCGTTGTAGGTTGCTAGCATTGCTAGTTGCTGTAGCGTGTTGCTGTTGCTATTCCGTCGTTGCTGCTAGTTGTTGTTGTGTGTTTCCTGCCGTCGCCGTGTGCACCCTCCCCGCCACCGTGGGTCGTTGACAAGATCCCGAGTACCACGACAACCCCTGGACGTCTTCGGAAAACGAGTTCGACTACCGTCGCCGAAGACCGTGAACCACGACGCCGAGCGAACGACTACCGTCGACGAGACCGAGTACCACTACTTCCACGACGACCACGACTTCCACGACGTCCGCTCCGTGTGCACACTTCGAAGGTATACCGTTGGAATGTTGTCGAGAACCGTGTGCATGTGATGTATGAGATGATTGTATGTTTGCGCCTATATGTTGCCCGTTGCATGTTGTCCCTCTTATGTTGTGCCCCGACACATGGGAACCCGGTAAACGGGATCACCCCATCTTTATTTAGCGTTCCCTCACGCGCTCCCTACTCTTTGGCACGATATCTCGACAAGTTATCGGGATAGGAACGTTGCCGTGGCATCGTTTCCGTTTTGCCGCCATGGTTCCCTCTCGCTCGCTGTGGCGACACTTGTTTCTTTCTCTCCTTCCCTATGTTGTTGTGACTTGCATGCATGACGCATTCATGGCATGATATATGTGTTGCATGTTTCTTGTGACGTAGCTCCGATCTATGCTCCACGAGTTAACCGTCTAGGATGCCATGTAGAATCACCGCTTCACCCCTTGCCATGATTACAACAATTTAATATTGCCGTGTAAATAATCGGGAGTGAATTAAATAATTAATCGTGGAGTTTCATCGATATGCAACTCGTTGCATATCGAGCTTCATTTAATGTGTAGTGTTTGCGTGAGGTGAATTGCCATGCCATCCCTTGCATTTTGATCTGTTCATGCATCATATTAGGTTGTGCATCATGTGGTGAAAATTTGTGTTGATGTTTGTTTCCGGTTTGCTCCGTCTCGATAGAGTTCCGCAAGCGTGTCAGAATGTGAGGACCCGTTCGACTACGTTGGCTCGCCGACTTCACGGAGTTGTTCTTCTTCCAAGCGGGATCTCAGGCAAGATGACCATTTCCCCCAGATACCATTACTATCATTACCATGCTAGTTTTATCGCTTCTATCGATTATGTCTCGTTGCCTACCACATGTTAAATATCAGCCTCTCAACAATGCCATGATTACCTTCAACCTGTTCGACCTAGCAAACCACTGATTGGCTATGTTACTAAAAGTGCGTTATATCGACTAGAGGGGGGGTGAATAGGAGATTTTTAGAATTTCATCACTGAGGAAATTCCTTTTGAGGAAATTCCTCACTGATGACTAACTTACAGCGGAAACAGTAAAGGATCAGATGTGCAAGCGTTCACAACAACAGTATTTCAGAGTGAAGAATGTGAAAACAGATTGCACAGTAAGTAGGCACGCAGAATACAGATGATGATTAACTATCATGAAGAATTTGGGGTTGAGGAAACTAAGAGACAGTCTTCAGCAAATTCTTCAAACAGTCACAGTGAAAGTCATCAAGGCACAATACAAGGAAAGTAAAGAGTTGAAGAATTAGAACCCGTTTCTCAGTGAAGACAGTTGTTGATGACCTAGTTCCAACAGCTATGACAGTTGTACATCTGGTTTGGAGCGGCTTGGTATTGAAACCAAAGGACACCCAGTCCCGGGACACACAGTCCCTACCGTATTCTCCTTGAGCTAAGGACACACAGTCCTCGCCCAACACTCGTGGTAAGTTTTCAGGACATACTTCCAAACCCTCACAAACTTGGTCACCCGACGATCCACAATTGACTGCTGGATTGCTCTAGACCATGACGCCTAACCGTCTGGAGGATGCACAGTTCTCAAAGGTAAAAGGCTTTACTGCCACACAGGAACAACTTCTTTAGTGATGCTCAATCACTAGGTTTGGTTTGTGGTTTCGGTGGGTGGTGTATTTCCTCACTGATGAATTACTCTCGAAGACTCTGAGGAATTTGGGTTGCTCTTATGACGAGTGTTAGTTTATAACGGAGCAGCCAACCAGCTAGTGGTTGTGGGGGGCGGCTATTTATAGCCTGCGAGCATCCCGACATGATTTGACACTAATGCCCTTAAATAATATGACCGTTGGAGTGGATAAGACGAGTGACTTGGCGTGGTTATCGGAACAGTCGGAACCCTCAACTGTGAGAGTCCTCATGTCACTCATATTCCTCACTTGAGGCTTTTGGTAGGATTTGGCTTGGGTTGAGCATCATGAGGAAATTCATTCCATAGTGTAACTTAGACCCCCTTTAACACTACGGTGTTCCTATTACTCAAATGCGAAGAAAGTAAAGCAGAAAGTGTAAATCTTCATGCTTCAAATTCTTCAAAATGATTTTCTTCAGGAACCACCGGACTTCTCAATTTTAGTATCTTCATGAGGAATATCAATTTCATCGCAGATTCCTTGCGATTCATTTCTTCAGCTTCAGACCAATTTCTTCAACTGAAGACATACATTTTTAGGGGTCGATATTCTTCAAATATCTCAAACTCCTCAATGACTTATAGATCCTGTGTACACTCATAAACACATTAGATACTTAACCTAAGTCTTCAAACCACCAAAATCACTAAGGGGCACTAGATGCACTTACAATCTCCCCCTTTTTGGTGGTTGATGACAATTAGGTTAAGTCTTCAACAGGGATCAAAAATATGAAGTGTAAATACTCATTTGAGGAATTTGAAAACAAGATTCAGAGAGACTCCCCGTGAAGATGTGCAGACCTTGAGGATTTTGCTTTTATAGCAAATTCACATTGATGATTTATATCATGGAGATCTCCCCCTGAGTCTTGTAAATCATGCATATATGTAACATATCATATGAAGAAAATGAAGATGCATGATGACAAATGGTATCTGACGAATTTCAGCATGCGTGCATTAAAACTTGAAGAATAAGCATGCGAAGAAAAACGTTCAAAAGCGTCAGAGTACCATCGGGCTTAAGTTACAACTCATTACATAAAAACTTCTGAAGAGCCAAGAGTTTGTAACTTAAATATAGTTCATAAGCCCCAAAAATATCCCGCTTGAAGACTAACTCTCGAGTTTCTCCCCCTTTGTCATCAAGTGACAAAAAGGGACAAACTAAGGACTAACGCCCGTGAAGACTTCATTTCTTGGCGGTTGAGGAAGAGCCATGATGCTTCTTGGGAGTAGTCTTCTTCCTTGGGCCGGTTGTTGTGTCGAGTTGTTCCTCATGAGATTCAGCAGTGCGGAATGAAGAAAAGGAGCTGTCTTCAAGGTCTGGCACTAGAATGGGCCTGAACTTCCTCTTGGGAGGCCACGGCCAGTCAAAGTCTCGCTCAAAGTCCATTTCTTCAAGCTCAGTCCGAGTCTTCAGATGTGCAAGTGTAGCCCAGGTGCGATCGAAAACCTCATGCAGATAGTGATGGTTAATCTTCACAGAGTTCTGTGTTTCAGTGAGGGTTTTCACAATGGCACCAAACTGGCGTTTGACCCATTTGTGGTTGCGATCCACCTTCTGGTGAAGACTGAGGAGGAGCTCTCTGGTGTTCAGCACGCGAGCAGGAACTGGGCTTGCTGGACGAGTCTCAGTATCGTCCCATGAAGAATATGCTTCTGGCTCTCTGAACTGTCCATCAAGGGGCCTGCTGCCTTCTTCAATCACAGATTTTCCTTTTCCTTCAATGGGCTCAAAAGTCTTCTTGTTGACCCGGATAGGAGGCATATAACCAACATGGTTTTGACAATCAGCGTGAAAGTTGATGCCTGTCCTTGTCCTGATGAATCTCATGATCCACGGGGCATATATCTTGTGATCATAGGTGCACATGGCATTGTCGGCCAAAGTCCTCAAGAAGAAATCATGGATATTGATAGGAATACCGTAAATGATGTTGAAGAGGATATTCTTCATGAGGCCTACAACATCTTCTTCATCGTCAAGGCCTTTGATTGGCGCGAGCACACTGCAGAGGATTCTGTAGACAGACCGGGGTGTGTACTTGAGCTCGTGGACGAGGAAGGTTGTTCTTGAGGATTTGCCTGCAGCCAAAGGCTTCATGAGGACTTCCATCATTCCATTTGGCAGCTCATGCTCACCATAAAGCTTCACAGCCCCATCTGAGGGAATTGGTACGGGTAGTTCTCTGAGGAGTTCAGAAGCCGGAGCCTTGTAGTGAGTGTTTTGTGACATCCAGTCAAACACCCAAGTGTTGATGTCTTCAGCGTTGCCAGATATGTAAAGAGTGGCATAGAACTGAAGAATAAGCTCGTTGTTCCAGTCTGATATGTCTAAGCACATTGGGAGCAAACCTACATCGTGGAATACACTGAGGACTGGCTCCAGGCAAGGTATTGTTTCAAGCTCAACATGAGGAATATGCCTGTGCTGGAATATCTTGTTGCGTCCACAGAGCACAAAGGAATAGTAGTTCATCTGAGTCCTTGTCCAAAACTTCAGATGCCTCATTTGAGGCTTGTCATAAGGGTTCTCTCTGATGAAGTACATGCGTTCTTCAAAGAAATTTTCTTTCTGAAACTTTGGACGCTTGGAGAATGGCTGACGCTGAACTGGCTGAAGATTTTGCTGAGGAATAGGGGAGGAGACAACAATAGCAGTCTCTAGGTTGAGCACAATGAATTCATTGTCTTGGGCGGGTACATTTTCTTCAGCATTTTCCTCAGGGTGAGGAATTTCATCAGCTGGTACTTCATGGTGAGGAGATGATGCTTGCTCTGGCTGAGCTTCAGGCTGAGGAATTTCTGCATCTTTCTCAGTTGGAGGAGATGGGTCAGCCTGTTCCTCATCTTGAGGAGTCTTCTCAGAATGTTGAATTTCGTTAGCATGAGGATTTTCAGCTTGTTTTTCCTCAGCTGGCTTTGTGGCAGAAGCAGTTTCATCAACTGGTGTAGCTGATGGTTGAGCAGTTTCTGTCTGAGGAATAAGAGGTTGATGACTGTCGTCAATCTAAATTTCCTCATCAGTGTGTTCCTCAGGGGCGACATCCTTCATTTTCTCATCTGCCTTTGTAGCTGGGTCATCAATGGCGACCATCTCATAGGAAGGGGCGACATTGAGAGGCACCTCGTCCAGAGGAGCAGTTTCTTCAGTTTCTTTGAGGCGCTTTGCCTCTGTCTCTTCTACTGCTGAGGAGGATTTTCTCTTCTTGGCTTTCTTTTCAGCAGCCCTTGTTTTCTTCACGTCTGATGCAGATGGAATTATCTTCTTCACCTTTGAAGCTTTTGGTGAAGGTGTTCTTTCTTCAGTTTCTTCAGCTGGTAGCGAGGAACCAGCTGGAACAGAGTCATCAGCCTGCTTTGATGAAGCAACTGGATCAGGAGCAGTCTCATCAGTGGCAACAATTTCATCAGTTGCAGTTTCTGTGATGATTTCTTCAATGGTCGGTTCATCAACACGACGCTCTTGGTGTTCTTCCTCAGCTTGAGGAGTTTCCTCCTCATGAGGAGATGCATCTGCTGGCTGCTCAACCAAGGGCTGAGGAGTTGGTGCTGGGGGTGCGGTTCTCTTGTTGTAGTCATCAATTTGCTCTAGTGGCTAGCTTGATGAAATTGTCTCTTGAGGCTTTTGCGATCTGACAGCTTGGCGTACTTGTCAGTCAATTTCTGCAGCTCTGCCTGTGTTGTCACTAGTGCATCGGGAGTCAGTTTGAGGACATTCTGCCCGAGGAATTTCTCCTTTGTGATCTTTGCAACCTTTGCCTGCCTGGCCTGTTGTTCTTTCCACTTGGCTTCATTTATGAAGGTGGCCACCATGTGGCTGATTTCCAGGGGGAAGTTTCAAATCATCAATAGGAGTGTTTGGGTCCTCATACTAGATATTGATGTAGTCAAGGAGGACCTTGGGGTCCATGGCCGGAGGAATAGAGCTGCCTGCTGCTTGAGCTACTCTTTCTTGCTTGTTTCTGATGATGGCTTGCAGGGTTTCATCATCATATTCATCACTTCCCTCTGATGCAGACGGGACTGCGATGATTTTGCTGGGGCTGGGCAGAGGTGCACATTCAGCAGTTGCCAAAGTCTTCACAAGAGGTGTTGAAGACTTTGTCTCCGAGCTAGTTGCAGCTGGGAGTGAGGAGCTGGAGCTGGCGGTCGTAGGTTTCACGACATGCTTCTGTACTGGATTCTCTTGAGGCTTTGGAGGTGGAGCTGAGGATTTTGGTGCTGAGGAGATTGGTACTGAGGGTTTTGGCGCTGATGGTTTTGGTGTTGAAGGTTTTGGTAATGAGGGTTTTGGTGCTGAGGGTTTTGTGACAGAAGCCTGAGCAGACTTCTCTTGAGGCTTTGGAGCCCATGGCTTTGATGGCACAGACTGCATTTGAGGAATTTCTGAGCCTGAGGTTTCTGCAGCTGAGGAATTAGCAGCACCAAAGGCAGCAGCTGAGGATTCATTAAATTTCCTCACTGCAGCTTCTGCTTGCTTCTTGAGCTTGGCCAGATGTTTTTCTTTCTCATCTGAATAGTCATCAATTGTCATGAGGCTTGAGGGATGTGCTACTTGATGATCCTCAAGTGGGGCCCTTATGCCAGGAGGCTTTAAAGCGAATTTCTTCGCATATTTGGGAGTCACAAACCTGTACTCCTTCCATTCCTTCGCCCATCGGCGTTCAATCTTCTGCAGCCGTATCTTTCTCTTGGCCATTGTCCCATGTTCATCCGGCGTGCAATAGTCCAACTAAATGTCCTCAGGGATATCAGCAGCTGTGTTTTGCTCAAGTTTCTTTCCTCCCTTCTGCTTTCTTTCTTCCTCCATTTTCTTCGGTTGAGGATTTTGCTGATGATTTTGTACTCTTGAGGATTCTGATGAGCCTTGAAGAGTTTCTTCCAGAAACGCTGCAAATGAGTTAATGTGATGAGAACCGAGAGATTCATCAGTTGACATGTGTGTACCTCTGAACAGAGTATAGTTGCGAGGAATTTGGAGAGGTCATATGCGTTCTCAGATTTGAAGAAAATGAAAAAGTTTGACAGTTTGAGGAATATAACCAGTGGTTGAGGAATTTGCCTAAGCATACTGTTCTTGGGTTCCAGAGTTGTACAGATCCGAAAATTCACACAATTGAGGAATCTCGTGAAAATCTTAGATGCTTAGCATAGTTCATCAATGATTGTGGTGAAAGGTAGTGTTTGAGGAATCATGTGCGCATCGTATCTTGAGGAAAAACAGATTTCACATAGAAGATGTAAAATTTCAGATCTAATCTGCTGTAAAAATGGGATATATTTACCCTGGAAGGTGCGCACGAAGAACACAGAAAGTTGTGTTGGAGAGGCTCTTCGTTCGAGTGTCTAATGCACCCTAACTCGGCGACAGAGGACGTCTACGGCGGCGGCGGACGAAGATGGTCCGACTCCGGCATGGTTCCGACGACGGAGAAGTCGAGGCAGTGAAGCTCTTCCTCACCGGCGACGAGACTACCAGCGGTGGCGCTAGGGTTCGGTGGAGTGTGCTGTGGCAGGAGAGCGATGAGGCGAAGAAGAGGATGCCGAGGGGGATAAGGACATATTTATAGCCAAGAGTTACTGTCGGCGCGAGAATGTCGGACCAAATAGCCCCTGCCTCTACGTCTCCGCAGGACACGTGTAGCTCCCGTACGATGCGGTGGAGATAGTGGAGATCGTGGTTATCCGATCGTGGGAAGTGGGGTTTTAGTTACTGTGCCTTTAAAGAAAACAATTTTTGAAGATTTGAGGATTTCCATTACAAAATCATCAGCCGACAAGGATGCAGTGAGGATTTTGAACAAAGTTTCAAGTAGAACGCATATGAAGAATTGAATAGAGTGGATAAGTATAGCATAGAGGGAAAGTAGGGTCCGATCACATTCACTTAGCAGAAACATCAACTTGAAGAAATAGCAATAAGTGAATGTTGTTGAGGACTAGAAATCACAGTCTATCTAGTCAAATGAAAGTCATCAAGTGTTTTTGAAGATTTTGTAATAAATCATCACAATGAAGAACAACTGTTTTGAAGAAAAATGCATTGTGAGGAAATTGGTCATTTGAAGAAAATCAACTTGAGTAATTTCACATTGGGAGGTGGCGTTACCCACCATATAAGAATGTTGATTACAAACGCCGCGTACAATTGTCGTAGGGCCCTGAGAATCAATTTCTTCGTTAATTTCTTCACATTCAGAGTGACATTCTTCATTAGTTGAAGAAAATCGTTTCATCATGTGTTGCACATCTAAGTCATAAACTTTGCATAAGTGTTAGGATGTGTGCATGTCAAAACATTTGAAGATTCTAAGATATTTAGCTCACACCGCAACTTGCAAAACCTTTTCTCATCCAAGGGATTAGTGAAGATATCTGCCAGTTGATCACCAGTCTTCACATGGTCGATGAGGATATTGCCCTTGAGGACATGGTCCCGAAGAAAATGATGACGAATCTGGATGTGCTTGGTCTTCGAGTGTTGTACTGGGTTGTATGCAATCTTGATAGCACTCTCATTGTCACAGTAGAGAGGTACATTCTTCATGTTGATGCCGTAGTCCTTGAGGGTTTGCTTCATCCATAGCAATTGAGCACAGCAAGAACCAGCAACAATGTACTCAGCTTCGGCAGTGGAGAGTGATACGCAGTTCTGCTTCTTTGAGGACCAGCAAACTAGTGATCTTCCGAGGAAATGGCATGTGCCAGAAGTTGACTTGCGATCCACACGGTCACCAGCATAGTCTGAATCAGAATACCCTACCAGATGAAGATTGGAGCCCTTGGGATACCATAATCCTAGTGTTGGTGTGTGAGCTAAGTATCGAAGAATATGTTTCACAGCCTTATGGTGTGATTCCTTCGGTTTTGCTTGAAAACGTGCACACATGCAAACACTAAGCATTATACCTGGCCTAGATGCACATAGATACAATAAAGAGCCAATCATAGAACGGTATACCTGCTGATCGAAATCTTTACCATTTTCATCAGTGCCGAGGTGGCCGTTGGTAGGCATCGGAGTCTTGGCACCTTTGCATTCGTGCATGTCGAATTTCCTCAGAACATCCTTGAGGTATTTCTCCTGTGATATGAAGATTCCATTGCTTTGTTGACGAATTTGAAGACCTAAGAAGAATTTCAGCTCCCCCATCATCGACATCTGATATTCTTCACTCATCATGTATGCAAATTCATCACTGTATCTTTTGTCAGTACAGCCAAATATGATATCATCAACATATATTTGACATACAAACAGCTCATTATCATAGGATTTTTTGAAAAGAGTTGGATCGAGTGAACCAGGTTTGAAGCCTTTCTTCATGAGGAATTCCTTCAATGTATCATACCATGCCCGAGGGGCTTGCTTGAGACCATACAGAGCCTTTTTGAGTCTGAAGACTTTGTCTGGATTCTTTGGATCCTCATAACCTGGGGGCTGAGCAACATATACTTCTTCCTCAAGCTTACCATTGAGGAATGCACTTTTCACATCCATTTGATATAAGGTGATGTTATGATGATTAGCATAAGCAAGTAATATTCGAATAGCTTCAAGTCTAGCAACAGGTGCAAAAGTTTCATCGAAATCTATTCCTTCAACCTGGGTGTATCCTTGGGCTACAAGTCGTGCCTTGTTCCTCACCACTTGACCGTCCTCATCTTGTTTGTTTCGGAAAATCCACTTGGTGCCGATGATGTTGTGCTTGCGAGGATCTGGTCGTTTGACGAGCTCCCATACGTCATTCAACTTGAATTGAAGAAGTTCGTCTTCCATGACTTGGGTCCACTCCGGTTCCAGAAAAGCCTCAACAACTTTTGAGGGTTCTGTGATGGATACAAAGGAAAAATGCCCACAAAAGTTAACTAAGTGTGAAGCTTTTGAGCGAGTGAGAGGTCCTGGTGCGTTGATGTCGTTGAGGATTTTGTCAAGTTCTACTTCGTTTGCAATCCTTGGATGAGCTGGTTGAGGATTTTGTCTGGTCAGAGGAAGTGGTGCTGGTGCAATTTCCTCAGGAGCATCTTCTTGGTTTTTATTAGCGATGGGGATCGTTTCTTCACCAATTTCCTCAGTGGGAACAATGTCTTCAGTAGACTTAAGCTTTATTGCTTCCTGAGGAGACAGCTTATCTGGATCAGAAGGCAATTGCTCTCTTTGCGAGCCATTAGTTTCATCGAACCGCACATCTACAGTCTCAACAACTTTGTTGTGATAGTTGTTGAAGACTCTGTAAGTGTGCGAGTACTTTCCATAACCGAGCATAAAACCTTCATGTGCCTTAGGTGCAAATTTTGAGCTATGGTGAGGATCTCTAATCCAGCATTTTGCACCGAAGACTTTGAAATAACTTACATTGGGTTTCTTGTCAGTGAGGAGTTCATATGAGGTTTTCTTGAGGAATTTGTGAAGATATACCCTGTTGATGATATGGCATGCAGTGTTGATTGCTTCAGGCCAAAAGCGACGAGGAGTCTGATATTCTTCAAGCATAGTTCTTGCCATTTCAACCAGAGTCCTGTTCTTCCTTTCGATGACTCCATTCTGCTGAGGAGTATAAGGAGCAGACAATTCGTGAGTAATACCAAGTTCATCAAGATAATCATCAAGACCAGTGTTTTTGAACTCGGTTCCATTATCACTCATGATGTGTTTGATCTTGATGCCAAAGTTCGTCGAGGCCCTTGAAGAAAATCGTTTGAAGATTTCCTGCACTTCAGTTTTATACACTATGATATGCACCCAAGTATATCTGGAATAATCATCAACTATGACGAAGCCATATAAAGATGCTGCATTGGTTAGTGTGGCATAGTGAGTAGGTCCAAATAAATTCATATGAAGCAATTCGAATGGACGTGTAGTGGTCATGATGGTTTTAGAGGGATGCTTGGATCTGGTCATTTTCCCAGATTCACAAGCACCGCAGAGATGATCCTTGAGGAATTTGACTGATTCGATGCCGATGACATGCTTCTTCTTGGCAAGCATGTGCAAATTCCTCATGCCTGCATGACCTAGTCTTCGGTGCCACAACCATCCTTCTGAGGTTTTTGCTAGTAAGCAAGTGGCTGGTTGAGGACCTGTCGAGAAATCAACAATGTACAAATCCCCTCTTCTTACACCTTCGAAGACTTTGGATCTGTCAGATTCCATGATGACTACACATCTATATCTACCAAAGATAACAATCATATCAAGATCACAAAGCATCGAGACTGACATAAGGTTAAAACCAAGGGATTCAACAAGCATCACTTTGTCCATATGCCTATCCTTGGAAATAGCTACTTTGCCAAGTCCCAATACCTTGCTTTTACCTTTGTCAGCATATGTGATTTGCTTCAGAGGTGATGGAGTTAGTGGCATATTCATCAGTAAGCTTTTATCACCAGTCATGTGATGTGTGCAGCCACTATCGAGAACCCACTCAGTATTTTGGGGTTTGTCATCCTGCAGATGAATTAGTATAGCTTACCATCTCATATGCTTCAGATTTGAAGAATATGATACTAATTTCATCAGTTCAGTAATTTCATCATAACAGAAATGTAAGGACGTGTGAAATATTTCTATTTCATCAATCATTAGCTTGCGTCCTATCAAGCATTTCTTCAGGTCTCCAGCAAATTCTTCAGATGATGATTTTCATGTGGAGACCTGACCTGCAGAAGTGATTAGTTCGATTTCTTCACCACCCACATCTGAAGGGGTGGCAAAGCGTTCATCATCCTGTGAGCACCATATGAGAAAGGTGGCATTGAAGCTAATGCACTTCTCTTAACAGTAGGGGGATTAAAGTACTCATATGAATATGCAGAGAACTGGTTTGAGGATTTATGAACATAATGATTTGAGGAGTAACGCTCATATTCATATTCCTTGTAGTTTCCCTGCATGTTAGACGCATAAGCACGGGTACGAGCATAGTTTTGACCAGTTGAGGATTTTGATCCTCTTGAAGACTTTGGTCCTCCTGAGGAATTTGATCTGGGGTTCAGATTCTTCAGTGGTGGTGTCATGAGGACATTCACCTGAAGATTTTCAAGACAGCTTTTGGGAACCCAGATTTTCCTCAGAGGAGGGCCATTCCTGCAGTTAGTTCCAACATATCGAGCAAATACTTCACCAGATTGATTTTTGAACAATTTATAGTTGGAATCAAATGACTCATCCGAGGAATAGGATAATTCACATGAAAAGCCAGTTAGATTAGACGGATCAAAAGGAGGCCCAGTAGAAGCAACCCATGAGGTTTTGGGATACTGCTCAGGTTTCCAATAAGATCCATCAGCATTTAATTTCCTCTCAAAGGCAATTCCTTCTTTCCTCGGGTTCCTGTTCAAGATCTGCTTTTGAGCACATCACAAAGGGTTTGATGTCCTTTGAGGCTTTTGTACATGCCTGTCACGTACAATTCCTTCAACCCTGCATTTTCATCAGTAACATTTGTGTTTTCCTCAAGTGAGGAAATAGACACAACAGGTGCAGTTATGGAATTTGTAGCAATGGTAGCATTTGATGATTCTGGTGAGGAATTAGCAGTTTCGCGTTCAATGCATTTAAGACATGGAGGAATAAATTCAACTTGACTAGCGCTGATCTGTTGAGCTAGTAATGAATCATTTTCCATACGAAGATCATCATGAGACATCCTCAGCTTCTCAAGATCAAGCTTCCTTTGAAGAAATTCATAGGAAAGCTTCTCATGATCAGTGAGGAGTGTATCATAACGATCCTGAAGATTATCAAATCTAGACTGAAGACTTTTCATGTCATCAGTGAGGATTTGGGTAAGGTTCATTTCATCATTCAACAGATCATCACTTTTGTCTAGCAGTTTCTGAAGCTTTTCCAGAGCAGTTTGTTGTTTAGTGGCAATGATAGCAAGTTTACTGTAACTGGGTTTCTTATAATCATTGGGTTCACAGTCACTTGAATCAGAGGAGGAGGCATTAGTTGATACCTTTGAACCTTTTGCCATGAAGCAATAGGTTGGAGCGAAGTCATCAACATAGTCATCAACATGGATGGTGCAATCATTTTCTTCAAGATTGAAGATTGACTTGCTGACAAAAGTGGTTGCTAGTGCAAGACTAGCCTGTCCAGATTCTGAGTCTTCTCCAGAACCCTCTTCTTCATCACATTCCTCTGATTCTGCCTCGGAGTCCATTTCCTTGCCAATAAGTGCCCGAGCCTTTCAAGTATATCAGCTGGATCCAGCATCTTGTAGTCTGGTCTTTCTTGAATCATCAGAACTAAAGTGTCAAATGAAGAATCCAAAGATCTCAGCAGTTTCTTCACAACTTCGTGATCAGTGATGTCTCGAGCTCCCAGTGCTTGCAGTTCATTTGATATGTCAGTGAGGCGATCAAAGGTGTCTTGGCAGCTTTCATTGTCATGTCTCTTGAAGCGATTGAAGAGATTGCGAAGAATATCAACACGAGAGTCACGCTGGGTTGATACTCCTTCATTTACCTTGCACAGTCTCTCCCAGATCAGTGTTGCAGAGCCAAAAGCACTTACTCTTCCTAACTGGCCTGGGCTCAGATGGCCACAGATGATGTTCTTCGCTTGAGAATCGAGTTGCTTGAATTTCTTCACATCACCCGCAGTGACACTGGCAGAGATGATGGGGACGCCATTTTCCACAATATACCAGAGATCATTATCAATAGCTTGTAGATGCATTTGCATTTTGTTCTTCCAGAAGGGAAAGTTCTTTCCTTCGTAGGTAGGACATGCTGCAGTCACCTTAAACATGCCTGTAGTCGACATAACTAAAACTCCAGGTGGTTAAACCAAAATCACACAGAACAAGGGAGTACCTTGCTCTGATACCAATTGAAAGTGCGTTATATCGACTAGAGGGGGGGTGAATAGGAGATTTTTAGAATTTCATCACTGAGGAAATTCCTTTTGAGGAAATTCCTCACTGATGACTAACTTACAGCGGAAACAGTAAAGGATCAGATGTGCAAGCGTTCACAACACCAGTATTTCAGAGTGAAGAATGTGAAAATAGATTGCACAGTAAGCAGGCACGCAGAATACAAATGATGATTAACTATCGTGAAGAATTTGGGGTTGAGGAAATTCAGAGAAAGTCTTCAGCAAATTCTTCAAATAGTCACAGTGAAAGTCATCAACGCACAATACAAGGAAAGTAAAGAGTTGAGGAGTTAGAACCCGTTTCTCACTGAAGACAGTTGTTGATGACCCAGTTCCAACTGCTGTGACAGTTGTACATCTGGTCTGGAGGGGCTTGGTATTGAAACCAAAGGACACCCAGTCCCGGGACACACAGTCCCTACCGTATTCTCCTTGAGCAAAGGACACACAGTCCTCGCCCAACACTCGTGGTAAGTCTTAAGGGCAGACTTCCAAACCCTCACAAACTTGGTCACCCGGCGATCCACAATTGACTGCTGGATTGCTCTAGACCATGACGCCTAACCGTCTGGAGGATGCACAGTCCTCAAAGGTAAAAGGCTTCAGTCCTACACAGGAACAACTTCTTCAGTGATGCTCAATCACTAGGTTTGGTTTGTGGTTTCGGTGGGTGGTGTATTTCCTCACTGATGAATTACTCTCGAAGACTCTGAGGAATTTGGGTTGCTCTTATGACAAGTGTCAGTTTATAACGGAGCAGCCAACCAGCTAGTGGTTGTGGGGGGCGGCTATTTATAGCCTGGGAGCATCCCGACATGATTTGACACTAATGCCCTTAAATAATATGACCGTTGGAGTGGATAAGACCAGTGAGTTGGCGTGGTTATCAAAACGGTCGGAACCCTCAACTGTGAGAGTCCTCATGTCACTCATATTCCTCACTTGAGGCTTTTGGTAGGATTTGGCTTGGGTTGAGCATCATGAGGAAATTCATTCCATAGTGTAACTTCGACCCCCTTTAACAGTACGGTGTTCCTATTGCTCAAATGCGAAGAAAGTAAAGCAGAAAGTGTAAATCTTCATGCTTCAAATTCTTCAAAATGATTTTCTTCAGGAACCACCAGACTTCTCAATTTTAGTATCTTCATGAGGAATATCAATTTCATCGCAGATTCCTCGCGATTCATTTCTTCAGCTTCAGACCAATTTCTTCAACTGAAGACATACATTTTTAGGGGTCGATATTCTTCAAATATCTCAAACTCCTCAATGACTTATAGATCCTGTGTACACTCATAAACACATTAGATACTTAACCTATAAGTCTTCAAACCACCAAAATCACTAAGGGGCACTAGATGCACTTACAGTTACCGCTTGCTTAACCCTGTTGTTAGCGTTGCTAGTTGCAGGTGCAGATGCTTCCATGTGAAAACATGGGTTCTTTGTTATATCATCATATTAAATGCTATTTAATTTAATGCACCTATATACTTGGTAAAAGGTGGAAGGCTCGGCCTTTCTAGCCTGGTGTTTTGTTCCACCTTTGCCCCCTTAGTTTCGGCTACCGGTGTTATGTTCCATAAACGAGCGCTCCTAACACGATCGGGGTTGTTATGGGGACCCCCTTGATAATTCGTTTTAGATTAAAGCTGGTCCGGCAAGGCCCAACATTGGTACTACATTTGCCCAACATAATAACTTGTTAATACTGAAAGCATAGGGCGTCATGAACCCGAGGAGTAATTTCACATAATACAGGGGGGCAGTGTTGTTGGTGCTGGTCCAAAAACTAGAGCCGTTTGCGGGGCCAACCCGGGCAACTCAGGAGATTTCTATCAGGCCACCGTACGCTGTGCTTATCCGCCGTGTCCTCAGAACGAGATATGCGGCTCCTATCGGGATCGTCGACACGCCGGGCGGCCTTGCTGGATTAGTTTTATCGTTGACGAGATATCTTGTGCATTGGGATTCCGGTGATGCTTTGGGTAATCTCGGAGTTGAGGTTTTCCATTAGGGAATCCGACGAGATCGCGAGCTTCGTGATTGAGGATTTCTATGCGGCTTGTGGTAATTTGTGATGGACTAGTTGGAGCACCCCTGCAGGGTTAAATCTTTCAGAAAGCCGTGCCCGCGGTTATGTGGCAATGTGGAAACTTTGTTTAACAATGGTTCTAGATAACTTGAAGTTAACTTAATTAAAATATGCCAACTGTGTGTGTAACCGTGACTGTCTCTTTCGTGAGTTCCTTCTCCGATCGAGGACACAGTGGGGTTATGTCTGACGTAGGTAGGTGTTCAGGATCATTCATTTGATCATCTGTAGTTCACGTCCGCTATGCGTAGGTCTTCCCCCTCTTATTTCTTGTACTCGTAAGTTTAGCCATCAAATATATGCTTTGCCGCTGCTGCAACCTCACCACTTAACTATGCCTCACCCATTAAGCTTTGCTAGTCTTGATACCTTTGGAAATGAGATTGCTGAGTCCCATGTGGCTCACAGATTACTTCAACACCAGTTGCAGGTACAGGTAAAGGTTACTTGATGCGAGCGCGTTGATTGTTCATTTGGATTTGCTTCTTCTTCTTCTTCTTCTTCTTCTTCATCGATCTAGGATGGGTTCCAGGCCGGCAGCCTGGGATAGCAAGGATGGACGTCGTTCTTCTTTTTCTCGTTTGTTTTCATCCGTAGTCGGACCCTGCTCTTACTCTTGATGATTATGTAATGTATGGATGTGACTCTGATGTAGCTTGTGGCGAGTGTAAGCCAATTCTATAATATATATCTCTTCCTTTCAGTACGTGTACTTGTAACGATATCCATTCTTGCGACATGACGAGATCCGCTTCTATCCCTAACAAGGCCTTCGTGCCAGATTAAGGATAGGGTCGCATCTTGGGCGTGACAAAGGGTTGATGATGACGACGACGATGAATCCCCCTCTCTAGAACCCCAAACAGACTCGAGATCAGCCCTCTCGAGGAAGAACGGGAGGTTGTGGCAGCTCCATCTGGTAAAACGCAATGAAATCTTCTCTTCTTTTTCTCCAAGAATAGGAATTTATAGGACTGGAATTATGTTCGGGGAGCCACTTGGGCCCCATAAGGCATCACAGCGCGATCAAGGGGGGGTCGTGCCCTGTTGCCTTGTGGCCCATAGACAGCCTTGTGTGATGGTTCTTTGCTCCAAAAATTCTTATTTATTCCAAAAATAATTCAAAAAAAAGTTTCTTCCAATTCCAAGGACTATTATTTCTACACAAAAATAACACCAAGGTAGTTGTGCTGAAAAGAGCGTGAGTCTGGGTTAGTTTTGTTCAAATCATGCAAATTAGAGTCCAAAACCAGAGCAAAAGTGTTTGGAAAACTAGATACGTTGGACACATATGAATGGCTGCTGAGAGTTAGATATGGTGCTTGTCATTTTGGAGCAACCCACCTTGAAGTCATTAAGAGAGAGAACTATCCTGCGAGGATAAACCAAAACACCTAGAGCTATTGTGTTTGCACATTACCGAAGTCGTTCTGTTATGAGAGAACTGAAGACTTGTTACACTTGAAGATTGTGATCTTCTAGACGGTTAAGCGCCGTGGTCTAGTGCATCCAAGAGTGAATGTGGATTGTCAAGTGACCATGGCCTAGAACAATCCAAGAGTCATTATGGATTGTCGGGTGACCAAGTTTGTATGGGTTTCAGAAGTCCTCCTTGAAGACTTACCTGAGTGATCAGGCATGGTCTGAGAGACCTCGTCTCAAGGGATCAAGGTGAAGACGAGGTCTAAGCCTCCCGAACTAGACGTACAATTATAAAAACAACTCGAGCTGGTCCAACAAATCATGTGTCTTCATCAAGCTACTCGTTCCATCCTTCACTCTCTTACTTACTATAATGTTTTGTGAAGCCATTGCTTGATCATCTCAACTCGAATACATTCGCTAAAGACATCCCTAATTGTTATTTATATTCATACTTCCTAAGTTTATCTTTGATACATTTTAGTGTGCATGATGATTATGCTCTAAATGTTTGAATGTCTTCATAGTATTGCATGCTATGCTTAAATCCTTGATTGTTATCCCTATTTGATCATGTATCGCTTCTGCATACTTTGAATACATTTACTATTTCAAAGTTTTTTTTATAAAAATTGCCTATTCACCCCCTCTAGTCGATAACAAGCACTTTCGCCCTCGAGGTCAACCTGACTGCACAACAGACTGTCGGGAACTCAGGTCCACCTCAACCAGGGTGGTGCCGCCTATCCCTCAAGTGTCACAATACCAACAACAAGAGCAACGGGTAAAGGTAACGGTGTGTCCTTGCCATCAAGGCGTAATTCCAAAGAATCACCCTCGTGTTGGGGAACGTAGTAATTTCAAAAAAAAATCCTGCGTCACACAAGGATCTATCTAGGATAAACCAGCAACGAGCAAAGGGTTAGATCATCTTCATACCTTTGAAGATCACTAAGCGGAAGCATTACTAGAACGCTGTTGATGGAGTCGAACTCGTAGCGATTCATATTGCGGTGGATTCTGTTGGATTTTGGGCTCCGCAAAACCCTAAAGATTCGAACTCAAGGGCGTGTACAAAGATCTCTCGCGGTCTCGCCTCACCTAACTCGCTACTTGCTGGGGATGGCAGAGAACTCACTTGATGGTGAGGAAGACACAGGACACAGCAATTTACCCAGGTTCGGGCCGCTGAGAAGCGTAATACCCTACTCCTCCTTTGGTGGATTGCCTCTCGCGGAGGTTGGTGGATGAACTAGTACAGTGTTCGAGGGCCTCCGGAGGCTGGGTGACATTTGTGTGGTGCCGGTGGGTAAATGAATGAATCCCCCCTCTATGGAGTAACCTACTCTCTATATATAGTGGTGGCCCCGGTCCTCTTCCCTTATCGTTTCGGCGGGAAGGGATCCCACAACGGCCAATTTTCAAGAGGGGACACGGGAACATGCTTCCCGTGTCCAAAAGTAGTCTTCGCCTACAAAGTGGCTGCCAGCGCTTCAGGGACGGGTCCATGGATGACGTTTGTCTTGCCGGCGGACGGTGATGGCCTTGTTGCACTAGAAAGGAAACCTTTGGGAGATGCCTTGGTGACCTGCGCGCATCCTTGCCCCCTTTGCACTAAAGGGGGAACTGCATCTTCCTGTTGTCTGCTGCTCGCCTGTCCTTCCCCCGCGTCATCCTCGATTCCTGAGGCTGAGTCTCGCCTCGGAATATCCGCCGCTTAGGAGGGGTCCTGAGGAGGCCCCCTGCGGGTCTTGATGTTGTTCCTCCTCGCGAGGCTTGGCCCCTCGCGAGGGCCTTGCCTTGAGTGTTGCCTCGTCCGATCGTGCTTGCTTGATGAAGTGGGCCAGCCTTGGGCCGCAGGTAGACAGGTCTGGGTACCCCCATTCCCAGAACGCCGACAGTAGCCCCCGGGCCCAAGGCGTGCCTGGGCTGGCTTCTTGGCGAAGCCTTGAGGGCGGCTTGAAGCGTCGCGGGCCCTAATTGCCTGCGGGCCAGGAGGCACACGTGTCCAGCCGCCATGCGGTGATGCTCTTGCTCCCCGAGGCGTCCGGGGCGCACCAGACCATGATGGCACGATTTCCAAGAAATGCACCGACCATCATTGTTACTCATTGAATGGCATCGGCGCGTCCGGCCCACGCCCAACGGCTCTCACTGACGTGACTGCTCGATTGTTTGGTGAGGTGATGTGGGCAGCAATGCGTCTGTCGGCCCACCTCGCGGCACCCGAGGGGCGCGCAACGCTCGCGCTCCCACGACACTTGGTGGCCGCGTTTCGCCTATAAATTTGCCCCGCCCCTGGCAAGGGGGACACACTGCAATCTTGAGATTCCTCTTAGCTTTCTTTGCTCCCTTGAGAAAAACCTATTCTCCCCTTCGTTTCTTCGTATTCCATGGCGTCTTCAGGAGGCGATCCTGGCAGGGAGAAACGCCCGGCTCCGTCCGTGCCTTTGTCCGCCCTCGTGAGCAGCGGTTGAGGGCCCTCATGGTCTCCGCACGTCCGCCGACGTTGGGCTCCGATTGATGAGTAAGTCCCTCGTCTGCACCTCCTTTTCTTGTTGTCTCGTCCGCTGCTTGGTGGTTGATCTTCCCTTTTCTCCAGTGCGCCCGCAGCCAAGAAGCTCAAGCTCGGTGAGCTTCAAGAGGAAGTAGAGGGGATGTGGGCTCAGCTCGAGAGTGTCGAGGCCGCCCGCCAGGGCGAAGCGGAGGCCAAGGCGGAGTTGGCGTCGCTGCAGAGACAGGTCCAGGAGGTGGCCGATGCCGTTCAGGCCGCCCAGGATGAGGCGGCGTATGCTCGACTGATGGAGTCCCATCGTGCCAAGCAGTTCACGAGCGTCGCCGGCCGGGCGGCAGGCGCGACGTGTTGATTCGTGGGGGGTGCCCCGGCGCTGCCAAGGGTGAGCAGCGACGGGGCTACCTCGCCTTCTTCCAGAAGATGGTGGAGATGTTGGAGGCCGGCGTCTCCTGCATGGAGGAGGACAACGTGTCTGACGCGCGCGAGATTCTGGGCCTTGCCTTGATTCTCGTCTTCTCCAACCTACGCCACCTCATCCGACAGCTTGATCTCCATCGTGTCATCGAGCCAGTGCCCGCTGAGCTCCAGCATCTTCTCCGAGATGAAGTGTGCCCGCGCGTGGATGCCCCAGTGGGGTGGTACGTCCGGGCGCTCGTCTCCAGTGAGGAGGAGGGCTCCGACGCCGAGCCTGCCGGCGCCAAGGGCAGTGTCGGTGGCTTCTCCCCCTAGGCGTCCCCCAACTTTTGTTTTCCTGCCCCTGTAATGTTGGACCATGAACTCTGCCCTGCCAGACGTTAGACTTCTGTATGTTACCTTCGTTGTTGTCCCTTTTTCCTTTCGCTTTTGAATTGATGGCTTGCTCGATGGTAGTCGTTGTGGCTTGGCTTCCTTGCATAGGGCCCGTCGCTGACCCAACCATTGCTCGGGGGCGACGGCGGACAGGGCCCTCAGGAGGTCCCATCCTCTCGAGGCATCATTTGTGCCGCTACACGCTTGGTCAATAGCCTCATTCCTTGTCGCAGCTTAGTCCTTAGGCCCAACATCCTTTCATTAGTACGCGTGTTTTTAAGTCGTTCTTGGTTTGACGCGAAACCAGATGGCCCAGGTCTAGGCCTGTTGGGTACTTATATCATGGGTTTGCGCCGGTCCCTTCCGCAGCTCCTCTTGAGTAGCTCCTGCTTTGTCGGTGGGATGGGGTGGAGACCCTTTCGGCACTCTATGTCTGCAGATACCGGTCCCGCACATTTCCCTGCCGCCGTGAGGCGCAATCCGTTACTAAGGTTGTTCCTCATGGGGAAAAGCCCCGACGCCCTGGATGCCGACATGGGAGACACCTGGGTGCTCGAGTGGCTTTGCGACCATTAAGGCCCCCGAGGCATGTTGCTGAGGAGCCCCCTTTGACACTCAAGCCGCTCTACGTTGACAGGCCCCGGTCCTGCACATTTCCCCACTGCCGTTAGGTTCGACGCACTTCACGGGGCGGGGCACCGCCGCCCCTGACACCGACCGGAGCTCCAGGACGGCACCAAGGGTGGCGAGTGGCCTTATGACCGGTAAGGCTCCTCAGGCTCGATGCTTAGGAGTCCCATTTGGCGCTCGAGCGATTCCACATTCCGTCCCTTTGGCATTGCCCCAGGGTGCCCTAAGGCCTCCCGAGACTCTTTGTGGTGGTATCGTGCTTTGATCCGGGCCCCCGAGTGGGGTTCGACAACTGAAAATGTTTGCTCTCGGGACAACAAGTCCTTGCTTTCACGCTCGTTGGCGCCTAGGGGCGGTGCGAAGCATTCATCTCCTCGAAAAATGTCATCCAGAAAAGGAGGCTTCAAAGCCGGCGAAACGAGAAAGCGCAAGAGAAAATTCTCCCTTTTTTGTTTTTCAAACATCAACTTTTGAAATCGGCAAATTTAATTCCAGCACAGAATAATTCAAAGCTCCAAGAAAAAGCAAGCAAACGCCATGTCCGGCACCTAGGCTGGCATAGTCATTGGTGGACTGTGTTGATTTCCTTGCCAACTGCGGGCATAGTCATTGGCGGACTGAGTTGATTGCCTCCGTCTTCTCCCTAGCGCGGAGCGTAGGGCTGCAACTAGGCGTGGGAGGGACCCCTCCGCATACTCGAGGGCCCCCGGGCGTATACAGTCGCAACTCGTTATTACGTGAGAGTGTCACGGTGGGGGTGTATCTGGGAGGTCACGGGGATGCTTTGGCCTTGCAACTGTCCCTACTCCCGAGGAATAGGCGCCTAATTCCTTTTGGTTATTCACCCAACACGGATCATAGGTCATCCACTCGGCATGGGAGGGACCCCTCCGCGTCCTCAGGCGACCCCGGGCGTATACAGTCGCAACTCATTATTACGTGAGAGTGTCATGGGATGAAGTAGGTTCCGGAAGGATTGAAGGACGATGTAGAGACGGTATGGGTCGATGTAGGTCCCGGGGACGCTTCGGGATCCCCATGCCTCACAGGAACATGCCCATCTCGTGGTCCCCTAGCTCGTAGCGGCGTGGCATGGTCCGCCTTGAGCGAGCCCTTGAGCGTGGGAGGAGCCCCCATCGCTCGTTGGCCGGAGAGCTTGCCCAGACGGTAGGTCTTGAGTCCTCGGGGTGTTGCCCCAACGCGCCTCGCTGGGCCCCCCCAGGTTCCCACGTTGGTACCCTCGGCCATGCCCCCAGGCCGGGCTAGCCTGACCTGAGGGCAACGGCGGGTACCCGAACACCCGCTGGCGATCGAACGAAGCCCACACTAGCGACATGGGAGTGTGTTCCACCCTCAGTCCCCAGGCGGGCGTCGCGCGCCCCGGAGGCAGGGGCAAATATACCACCCCCGGCCTCGAGGTTAGGATCGTGTGGCCCGGGAACATGGGCGTGTGCTCCACCCTCCGTTCCCAGTCTCGGGCCTCTCGGCTTGGATACAAGGGTGCGTCCACCCAGTCCCATGCAGGAAGTCCCAAGTCCCCAGACCCAGACGTCTCCTCGAAGCAGCTCCTGGCCAACAGGTGTGCCCCGCGAGGACACCCGCGCTCGGCGTCCCCGCGAAGCCGCCCCCATGGACCACCCTAGAGGCAATAGTAAAATGGTTATTATTATATTTCCTTGTTCATGATAATTGTCTATTGTTCATGCTATAATTGTATTAACCGGAAACCGCAATACATGTGTGAATGCATAGACCACACCATGTCCCTAGTGAGCCTCTAGTTGACTAGCTCGTTGATCAATAGATGGTCATGGTTTCCTGACCATGGACATTGGATGTCGTTGATAACGGGATCACATCATTAGGAGAATGATGTGATGGACAAGACACAATCCTAAGCATAGCACAAGATCATGTAGTTCGTATGCTAGAGCTTTTCTAATGTCAAGTATCATTTCCTTAGACCATGACATTGTGCAACTCCCAGATACCGTAGGAATATTTTGGGGGTATCAAACATCACAACGTAACTGGGTGGCTATAAAGGTACACTACAGGTATCTCCGAAAGTGTCTGTTGGGTTGGTACGAATCGAGACTGGGATTTGTCACTCCGTGTGACGAAGAGGTATCTCCGGGCCCACTCGTTAATACATCATCATAATGAGATCAATGTGACTAAGGAGTTAATCACGGGATCATGTGTTACTGAACGAGTAAAGAGACTTACCGGTAACGAGATTGAACAAGGTATGGGGATACCGACGATCGAATCTCGGGCAAGTATCATACCGATAGACAAAGGTAATTGTATACGGTATTAAGTGAATCCCCGACATCGTGGTTCATCTGATGAGATCATCATGGAACATGTGGGAGTCAATATGGGTATCCAGATCCCGCTATTGGTTATTGGCCGAAGAGCTGTCTCGGTCATGTGTGCATGGTTGCCGGACCCGTAGGGTCAACACACTTAAGGTTCGGTGACGCTGGAGTTATAATGGGAACCATATGTGGTTACTGAAAGTTGTTAGGAGTTCCGTATGAGATCCCGGACGTCACGAGGAGTTCCAGAATAGTTCGTAGGTGAATATTTATATATGGGAAGTCTAGTTTCGGTCATCGGAAAGGTTTCGGGGTTTATCGGTATTGTACCGGGACCACTGAAAGAGTTCCGAGGGTCCACTGGGAGGGGCCACCTGTCCCGGAGGGCCACGTGGGCCGAAGGAGGGAGGGAACCAACTCCCTGGTGGGCTGGTGCGCACCACCCAAGGGGCCCAAGGCACCTAGGGCTGGGAACCCTAGGGCGTGCGGGCTGCCTCCCACCAACTTGGGAGGCAAGCCACCCCCTTGGCCGCCTCCGCCCCCTCCTTGGACATCTAGCGTGGCCGACCCCCTCTCCCCTTCCCCCTATAAATAGAGGAGGGGTGAGAGGGCTACGGACACACCTGAACCCTCTCCCTTGGTGCAGCCCTAACCCTCCACTCATCCTCCTCCGTAGCGCTTGGCGAAGACGTGTCGAAGAACCACAAGCTCCACCGCCACCACGCCGTCGTGCTGCCGGAGCTCTCCATCAACTTATCCTCCCCTTGCTGGATCAAGAAGGAGGAGACGTCCCCGGGCTATATGTGTGTTGAACAGAGAGGAGTCGTTCATTCGGTGCTTGAATCAGATCTTCCGCGATTTGAATCGCCGCGAGTACGACTCCATCAACCGCGTTCTTTGCAACGCTTCCTCTTAGCGATCTTCAACGGTATGAAGATTATCTCCCTCTCTCTCGTTGCTAGCATCTCCTAGATTGATCTTGGTGACTCGTAGGAAAATTTTGATTTATTACTACGTTACCCAACAGTGGCATCATGAGCTAGGTCTATGCGTATATTCTATGCACGAGTAGAACACAAGTAGCTGTGGGTGATGATTTGGTCAATTTTCTTACCGTTACTAGTCCTATCTTGATTCGGCAACATTGTGGGATGAAGCGGCCCGGACCGACTTTACACGTACTCTTACGTGAGAAAGGTTCCACCGCGTGACATGCACTTGTTGCATAAGGTGGCTAGCGGGTGTCTGTCTCTCCCACTTTAGTCGGATCGGATTCGATGGAGAGGGTACTTATGAAGGGTAAATATAAATTGACATATCACCGTTGTGGGTGTAACGTAGGTAAGAAACGTTCTTGCTACAAATCCATAGCAGCCATGTAAAACTTACAACAACAATTAGAGGACATCTAACTTGTTTTTGCAGGGTATGCTATGTGATGTGATATGGAAAAAAGTATGTGACGTATGATATTGATCATGTTCTTGTAATCGGAATCATGACTTGCATGTCGATGAGTATGACAACCGGCAAGAGCCATAGGAGTTGTCTTAATTTATTGTATGACCTGCGTGTCAATCAAAAACGCCATATGATTACTTTACTTTATTGCTAACCGTTATCCATAGTAGTAGAATTAATAGTTGGCAAAACAACTTCATGAAGACACGATGATGGAGATCATGATGATGAAGATCATGGTGTCGTGCCGGTGACAATGGTGATCATGTCGTGCTCCGAAGATGAAGATCAAAGGCGCAAGATGATATTGGCCATATCATGTCACTTTATGATTTGCATGTCATGTTTGTCATGTTTTTACATCTTATTTGCTTAGGACGACGGTAGTAAATAAGATGATCCCTCACTAAAATTTCAAGAAATGTGTCCCCCCTAAGTGTGCACCGTTGTGAAGGATCGTTGTTTCGAAGCACCACGTGATGATCGGGTGTGATAGATTCTAACGTTCGCATACAACGGGTGTAAGCCAGATTTACACACGCAAAACACTTAGGTTGATTTGACGAGCCTAGCATGTACAAACATGGCCTCGAAACACGAGAGACCAAAAGGTCGAACATGAGTCGTATGGTAGATACGATCAACATGGAGATGTTCACCATTGATGACTAGTTCGTCTCACGTGATGATCGGACACGGCCTAGTCGATATGGATCATGTATCACTTAGATGACTGGAGGGATGTCTATATGAGTGGGAGTTCATTAAATAATTTGATTATATGAACTTAATTATCATGAACTTAGTCTAAAATTGTCTTTACAATCTATACTATAGATCCAATGGCCCACGCTAATGTTCTCCTCAACTTCAACGCGTTCCTAGAGAAAACCAAGCTGAAATACGATGGAAGCAACTATATGGACTGGGTCCGTAACTTGAGGCTCATCCTCATAGCTTCAAAGGAAATATATGTCCCTTATGCACCGCTAGGTGCTGCACCCGAATTCCCAGCGGCTCAATACGTTATGAACGTCTGGCAGTCGCGTAGTGATGATTACTCCCTGGCCCAGTGCGGCATGCTTTACTGTTTAGAACCGGGGCTTCAAAAGCGCTTTGAGCAACATGGAGCATATGAGATGTTCCAAGAGTTGAGAATGGTTTTCCAAGCTCATGCCCAGGTTGAGAGATGTGAAGTCTCCCACAAGTTCTTTAGTTGTAAGATGGAGGCAAATGGTTCTATTAGCGAGCACTCATACGTCTCCGTCGTATCTATAATTTTTGATTGTTTCATGCCAATAGTATACAACTTACACATACTTTTGGCAACTTTTTATATGATTTATGCGACTAATCTATTGATCTAGTGCCGAGTGCCAGTTCCTGTGTTTTTGCATGTTTTTTGTATCGCAGAAAATCCATATCAAACAAAGTCCAAACATGATAAAAATTTACGGAGAATTATTTTGGAATTTATGTGATTTTTGGGATGTGGAATCAACGCAAACGGGGACCCACAGAGCCAACAACCCACCAGGGCGCGCCACAGGCCCCAAGCACGCCCTGGTGTCTTGTGCCCTCCTCAAACGTCGGTTGGATCCCTTCTTCTGGCGCAAGAAAGATAATTTGTGGAAAACAATCGTGTATAAATTTCAGTGCAATTGGAGTTACGGATCTCCAGGAATTTAAGAAACCGCGAAGGGCCAGATCTGGGAAGCGCGGAACAGAAGAGAACAGAGAGGGAGATCCAATCTCGGAGGGGCTCCAACCCCTCCGCCTCCATGGAGGCCATGGACCTTAGGGTGAACTCTCCTCCCATCTAGGGGGGAGGCCAAGGAGGGGGGGATCTCTTAACTCTCTCCTGATGGCGTCGGAGTCCCGCCGGGGCTAGGATCGCGACGACGGTCTACATCAACAACCTTGCTACCGTCAACACCAACTTTCTCCCCCTCTATGTAGCGGTGTAACAGCCCTTCTCCCCGCTGTAATCTCTACTTAAACATGGTGCTAAACTCCATATATTATTTCCCAATTATATTTGGTTATCCTATGATATTTGAGTAGATCTATTTTATCCTATGGGTTAATCGTGATCTTGGTTGGTATGATTGTATATTTTATTTATGGTGTTGTCCTACAGTGCCCTCCATGTCGAGGAAATGTGAGGGGCCCCCGCTGTAGGGTGTTGCAATATGTTCATGGTTTGCTTATTGTCGGTATTGCAGGGGTGACAGCAGCCTAAACGCGGATAAGTGGGTTATGGCGTATGGGAGTAAAGAGGAGTTGATACTTAATACTATGGTTGGGTTTCACGACCTCAATGATCTTTAGTAGTTGCGGATGCTTGCTAGAGTTCCAATCATAAGTGCATATGATCCAAGCAGGGAAAGTATGTTAGCTCATGCCTCTCCCTCATATAAAATTGCAAGAATGATTACAGGTACTTGTTATTGATTGCCTAGGGACAAATGACTTTCTTGTTGACAAAAGCTATCCACTTTTATTACCTTGCAATTTATTCGTAGTTCTATTCTCGCAAAGTACTCGTAGTTTTATTCTTGCAAAATAGTTTCATACTTGTTTGAGGTAAAGAAAATGTCAAGCGTGCGTAGAGTTGTATCGGCGGTCGATAGAACTTGAGGGAATACTTGTTCTGCCTTTAGCTCCTCGTTGGTTTCGACACTCTTATTAATCGAAGAAAGCTACAAACGATCCTCTATACTTGTGGGTTATCAAGACCTTTTTCTGGCGCTGTTGCCGGGGAGCAATAGCGTGGGGTGAATATTCTCATGTGTGCTTGTTTGCTTTATCACTAAGTAGTTTTTATTTCCCGTTCTAAGTTGTTCTCTATCTTTAGTTATGGATATGGAACACGAAACACAAAAAAATTAGTGGTACTTGCTACTCATGGAGATGGGGAACCTCCTACAACCCTCGATGCTCGTTATGTGAAAAATATTATGCACTACTTTGATAATCCTGAGAAAACCCCATTCAACATGATAATGGGAGGCACGTTGGATCAACGTGAATACTTTAGGGATTATTGCTTAACACAAAAAGGGAAACTCTTATGGGCTCAAAATGATATGTTGCATTGGTATGCTTGGAATTTATGCCAGAGATATGATTTTACTTGTTGATCTAGGATGAATGATCCACACCTTCCCTTTTCATGAAAATTTAATGATAATGATACCTTGGCTTCTTATGCTAATGGTATATACTTTTACTATGATGTGGAACGAATAGAAGAATTTGTTGCTTTTAAGGGTGCTTATGAAATTGAATCTGTATTTGAAAAGTTTGAAGATTTTGATGATTCAGTTTGTAGACCTGAAAATTTTGCTATCCTTAAATATTGCTATGATAATTATAAATACTATTCTGATATTGATGCGTTTATTTAGAAAGTATCCACTGTCCAAGAAGAGACTGATATTTTGTTGGAGTCTATGGAAGAAGGAATTGATGAAACTGTGAGCTCATTGGATGAAAAAGATGATGAGGAGAGCGAAGAACAAAAGGAGGAAGAGCGGATTGATCACCCGAGCCCACCTTCTAATGAGAGTAATTCTTCAACTCATACATTGTTTAACGTCCCTTCGTTCTTACCGAAGGATGAATGCTATGATAATTGCTATGATCCCGTTGATTCGTTTGACATATCCCTTTTTGATAATGCTTGCTATGCTTGTGGCCAAGATGCCAATATGAATTATGCTATTGAAGATGAACTTGCTATTTTTCCTTATATTAATAATGAAATTGTTGCTATTGCACCCACACATGATAGTCCTATTATCTTTTTAAATTCTCCAAACTACACTGTATCGGATAAGTTTGCGCTTGTTAAGGATTATATTGATGGGTTTCCTTTTACCACTACACATGATGATTTTGATGAATATAATATACATGTGCTTGCTTCTCCTACTTGCAATTATTATGAGAGAGGAACTACATCTCCGCCTCTCTATGTTTCCAACACGATAAAATTGCAAGAAACTGCTTATGCTATGTATTGGCCTTTACTTGATGTGCATGAATTGTTCTTGTATGATATGTGAATGCATAGGAAGAGAGTTAGACTTCGTCATTGCTTGAAAGATGTTGCTTTGTTCTCACTACTAAATGCCAAATCATTGCTAATTAAAATTGGCTTTGATATACCTTGGGAACCGGGTGGATCCATTACTTGAGCACTTTATGTCTAGCTTAATGGCTTTAAAGAAAGCGCTGCTAGGGAGACAACTCGGAAGTTTTAGAGAGTCATTTAATTCTTTTGAGTGCTTTTATAAAGTTTAAATACAAAAACAAATATAGAGGGTAACTTAAAACTTCACAAAAATAGAAGCAATTGAAAGGTGGTGCATTGGTGAAGTGAGGGTCGACCTTGAACACTTGTGTTCGTGCTCATGGAAACAATATAGAATTTTTCATGAAGATTATCAAAAAAAAATTATCCCCTTGTACAAATCCATTGTATTATAAAAATAATGTGCCAAGATTTGCCTCTAGGATGGGTAGATTGCTTGTTGGTATGTGCGGTGCAGAAACAGAAACTTTGGCTGTAGCACGTGAATTTTCATTTTTACAGGAACATAAAAAGGTTCTGAAACTTTTTGCACAGTCTTGCTATACACATTTGTTATTTCGTGCTAATGTTTTGAATTTATGGAGTACCGGATTATGGTAGATGTAAAGATTGCTACAGACTGTCCTGTTTAAGACAGATTCTGTTTTTGATGCATTGTTTTGCTTGTTTTGATGAAACTATCAATTTTTATCGGTGGTATGAGCCATGGAAAAGTTATATTACAGTAGCTAAAATGTAAAAAAAAATGAATTGGTTTTCAATAGTACTTAGAGTTGTGATTTGCTTTAGTATACTAACAGATCTTACCGAGCTTTCTCTTGAGTTTGGTGTGGATGAAGTGATCAAAGATCGAGGAAGTCTCGATATGAGGAGAAGGAGGATAGGCAAGAGATCAATCTTGGGGATACCCAAGGCACCCTAAGTAAATATTCAAGGAGACTCAAGCGCCTAAGCTTGGGTATGCCCCGGAAGGTATCCCATCTTTCTTTAACAAGTATCGGTATGTTTTCGTCTTTGCTTCGTTCATGTGATATGTGCAAATCTTGGAGCGTATTTTGCATTTAGTTTTCATTTTTTATTTTATGAACCATGCTGGTATGAGATAGTCCATGGTTGATTTATAGAATGCTCATTGCACTTCACTTATATCTTTTGAGTATGGCTTTATAGAATGCTTCATGTGCCTCACTTATATCATTTGAAGTTTGGATTGCCTGTTTCTCTTCACATAGAAAATCGTTGTTTGTAGAATGCTCTATTGCTTCACTTATACTTATTAGAGCATGATATTTTGTAGAAAGAATTAAAGTCTCATGCTTCACTTATATCTATTTATGGAGTCAACAGGAATTGGTCATTTGCATGGTTAGTCATAAAATCCTACATAAAACTTATGGATCACTGAATATGATGTGTTTGATTCCTTGCAATAGTTTTGCAATATAGAGATGGAATATGTGGGAGGTACTAGTAAACAGTTGTGGTTAGTAAGAATATTTGTGTTAAGGTTTGTGATTCCCGAAGCATGCACGTATAGTCTCTCGTTATGCCGGGAAGTTGGAGCACAATTTATCCTTGATTGTCTATCTTTGTGTGAAGGTTGGGGGCGCGCGATGGTTAACTCCTACCAACCTCCCCTTTAGGGGCATGCGTAGTAGTACTTTGCTTCAAGGGCTAATAAACTTGTGCAATAAGTATATGAGTTCTTTAGGACTAATGTGATTCCATGGATTGTATGCACTCTTACCTTTCCGCAATTTCCTAGCCTCTACAGTACCGTGCATTGCCCTTTCTCACCTTGAGACATGGTGCAAACCTCGCCGGTGCATCCAAACCCCGTGATATGATATGCTCTATCACACATAAGCCTTATTATATCTTCCTCAAAACAGCCACCATACCTACCTATTGTAGCCTCTCCATAGCCATTCCGAGATATATTTCCATGCAATTTTCACCGCCTCTATTTGACTTGAGCATTCATTGTCGTGTTGCTTTGCATGATCATATAGCTGACATAGTAGTTGTGGTTCAGCCACCGTGCATCATTTTTATACATGTTACGCTAGATCATTGCACATCCTGGTACACTGCGAGAGGCATTCATGTAGAGTCATATTTTGTTCTAGGTATCGAGTTGTAATTTTTATTTCTTTTGAGTTATAAGTAAATAGAATTGTGATGATCATCATTATTCATTATTAGAGCATGCCCGAGTGAGGAAAGGATGATGGAGACTATGATTCCCCCACAAAACGGGATGAGAATCCGGACAATGAGAGAAATAAAATATAAAAAAGATAAAAAATGAAAAAGAAAAAGAAAAGAAAGAAAGAAAAAAGGGAAAAAAAGAGAGAAGGGGCATGCTAGTTCCACACTTGTGCTTAAAAGTAGCACCATGTTTTTCATATGGAGAGTTTCCTATGTTGTCACTTTCATATACCGATGGGAATTTTTCATTATAGGATTAGATGCACACCCACTTAGTTTTCATATGGAGCTTTCATACAATTATATCAATTGATGGGTGATGGGGTTATAGTCCTAGGGTAGGGTCATAGGCCTGCCCTGTAGGTCCAACCCAAGGACTACCCCTCATAAGGGACAATGCCCTTAGTCAGTTCCGACTGAACTAAGGAGTTCCCTTCATCCAGTCGGTAACAGATCCTCGTCCTTCCAGTCGGAGATTAGCATTCGGAGTTTATCAAACTAACCGACTGGATTCCACTCTGTGCATCGTAACCCCCTAGAGGGAAACGTTCATACGTTTCCATATGCCTTTATTAGCATTTAAGACGTACGTTACCTGTAACGTAGGCATTTATTCGCCACTACTCCACCCCTGTGCACTGAACCGTTGTCGAGGGCAGCGCACTCTATATAAGCCACCCTCCCCCACTGGTGCAGGGGTTAGCAATTCACTGTATTCTATATTCCACTCGACAACAAGCTCCCAGAGCACTGAGACGTAGGGCTATTACCTCCACCGCAGAGGGGCCTGAACTCATACAACCTCGCCGTAGCTAAGGCTCTGCCCATCCTTTTCGTACCCTACACATCTACTGTCAGGCTTATACCCACGACACTTGGCTCCCACCGTGGGGCAGGCGTCTAAGCCAATTCCGACGAGTTTGCGACTACATCATTTCGACATGTCGTCCGGTGGAGACTCGAGCATGGGTCACGAGATCTTCTTCGGCGCTCTCTCCTTCATCGTCGACGATTCGGCATGGCTTCGGGACGCCCCTCTCGACGTCGAGGCGCTCCCCCGCCGCAGGGCTACGCACTTCCGTGCCGGCGCCCGCGGCATTCTTCTTCTCCAGCAGTCGGCTCCGGTGTCGACCTACACCGCCGTCACGCGCCGCAACAAGCGGTCCCGCCATCTGCGGCTCTAGCGTTGGGTGCAACACGCCCAGGCGCGCCAGAACGTGTCTTCACAAGTGGCGGTTCTAGAGTCGGTTGTGGTTGCCCCGCCGTCCCAGCGCTCGGACTCAGTTCCGACTGAGTTTCCTTTCGAGTACGCGGGTCGCGGGCCTGCGGCAGAAGTACACATGGCCAACTCCCATGAAGATCCCCGTCAAGCTGGCCGGAACGAGCACGAGATCGGCGAAACGTCCGGCGCGCGTCGTCCGCCTCGCCGTTCTGCCAGTCGGCACACTCGGCGGAGCAACGTGGAGTTGTTCCGCACACCCCTCCTCAACTTGGCTGCGGCTGCCAAGATAGCCGATTCCCTTCAGCCGACTGATTCAGAAGCTGGCAGGGGGATCGAGCAAATCCGCGCCCTGTTGCACACGGCGCAGCGGCAAAATTCGGCTGTCTCCCAGTTGCACAACAGGATCCACAATAGTTCTGTTCATGCGAATACGCATCGGTCAGTTCACAGCCCTGGTTCTCATCAGCGACACAAGGGAGGCAGCCGTTCCATAAATCCCGAAGATCGTCGCCGTTCACGCACCCCTCCGCGGGGTGGGCCCTACGGGCCCCGACATCATGATAATCGGCATTCAGTCGGTGACACTTATGACCCAAGGCCCGACGCGGGAGGGCATATCGCCCAGCGGAGGGTCGACATGGGCAGAGCCCACCGCGATGGTTACGATATTGACCGTCCGAGTGGAAGCAGGACCATCGTTTCTGGTCCCGAGTGTTTCAGTCGAACCATCCGTTCGGCTGACATCCCTCCCAACTTCCGATTGGCGACGGGAATTAGCAAATTTACAGGAGAGTCCAAGCCAGAAACGTGGCTGGATGATTACCGAGTGGCAGTCCAGATCGGAGGAGGGGACGACCATGTCGCCATGAAGCACCTCCCTCTGATGCTCGACGGCTCGGCGCGAGCGTGGCTGAACCAGTTGGCCCCCTCAAGCATCTACAGCTGGGCAGATCTGGCCCGAGTGTTCATCAGGACCTTCGAAGGGACGTGCAAGCGCCCTGCTGGCCTCGTGGAGCTCCAGCACTGCGTCCAGAAGCAGAATGAGCCCCTGCGTGATTTCATTCAGCATTGGACAACCCTCTACCACACGGTGGAGAACGTCACAGAGCATCAAGCAGTCTGCGCCTTCAAGGCAGGCGTGCGGTACAGGGATCTGTATCTAAAGTTCGGCCGAACAGGTGACGTCTCCATGAGCAAGATGATGGAGATAGTAGCACGCTATGCAAATGGCGAAGAAGAGGACCGCATCCGAAGCGGCAAGCACAAAACAGTCGCCGATGGAGATGGGAGTAACACTCGGAAGCAGAAGCAGAAAGCTCTGTCCACTCCGCAGGCAGAAGCTGCAGCCGTGACCAATGCCAAGTTCAAGGGCAAAGGGAAGGCTCAGTTCACCCCCAAGAAGAAGCAGTTCAATAATCCCATCCTGGACCAGCCATGTCCGGTTCATACGAAGATGGATGAAGAGGGCAATCCCATATATCCGAAGCATACCACTCGACAGTGTCGCCTCCTGATCCAGGGGTTCGATGAAGGGCAACCGAGTGAAAAGGATAATGAACAGGATGAGGAGGATAAGGAGGATCCGTTCCCCCAAGTCTATGCAACACTGATGATTTTTGCTGACGTTGAGAGCAAGAGTCGATTGAAGCTTGTGAACAGGGAGGTGAACATGGCCAACCCTACCAACCCCAAGTTCCTCAAATGGTCTCAGACTGCGATCACCTTTGACCAGTCGGATCATGCGGCGCACGTACCCACCCCAGGGAGACAGGCTCTAGTCGTCGATCCGGTGGTGGAAGGAGTCCGACTGCGCAAAGTCCTCATGGACGGTGGCAGTGGCTTGAACATCATGTACGCCGACACCCTCAAGGGGATGGGCATTCCGATGTCCAAACTCAGCGAGAGCAGCATGCGGTTCCATGGAGTCGTCCCTGGACGGAAGGCCAAGTCACTCGGTCAGATCGCGTTGGACGTCGTTTTCGGCTCCGACAAGAACTTCCGCAAGGAAAAGCTGACGTTCGAAGTGGTGGACTTCCAGAGCGCTTACCACACAATTCTGGGCCGCCCTGCGTATGCGCGTTTCATGGCCCGTCCGTGTTACGTATACCTGAAGCTGAAGATGCCAGGCCTGAAAGGTGTGATCACCATCACAGGCAATCGACAGCGGGCCAAAGAGTGTCTGCAGCAGGGATCAAGAATCGCCGACCAGCAGATGGCCGTCCTCGAGCTTGACGAGTACAAGAAAATAGTCGACCCTGCTGACTTGATGCGATCTAAGAAGCCAGCTTCGGAGTCTGCATTCCAGTCGGCGGGAGAGACAAAGAAGGTCAGCATCCACCCGACGGACGACACTGCTGCCCCGACGAATATCTCCACCACCCTCGATCCTAAATAGGAAGCCGAGCTCACCCAATTCCTCCGTGAGAACTGGGACATCTTCGCATGGAAACCCTCTGACATGCCAGGTGTACCTAGGGAGTTGGCTGAGCAACGACTGCATGTGGATCCCACCGCTCGGCCTGTCCGAGAACACATGCGTCGGTCCGCCGCGCATAAGAGGAAGTCAATCGGAGAAGAGGTAGCCAAGCTTTTGGCAGCCAACTTCATTCGCGAGGTTCACCACTCCGAGTAGCTCGCCAATGTTGTCATGGTTCCCAAGAAGGACAAGTCGCTCTGAATGTGCATCGACTTCAAGCACCTCAATAAGGTCTGCCCGAAAGACCATTTTCCGCTCCCCCGCATCGATCAAATTGTCGATTCGACTGCGGGTTACGAGCGTTTGTCATTTCTTGATGCCTACTCGGGCTATCATCAGATCCGTCTGTATGGCCCCGATGAATTAAAAACAGCCTTCATCACCCCATTCGGGTGCTTCTGCTACATCACTATGCCATTCGGTTTGAAGAATGCAGGAGCTACCTTTATGCGCATGATCCAAAAATGCCTCCTCGACCAGATCGGTCGGAATGTGGAGGCGTATATGGATGATATCGTAGTCAAGTAACGCAAAGGTTCCGACCTGCTGACTCACTTGGCAGAAACATTCGCCAACTTTCGTAGGTACGATATCAAGCTCAACCCCGCCAAATGTTCATTCGGCGTTCCCAGCGGAAAGTTACTCGGTTTCTTCGTTTCCGAACGAGGGATCGATGTCAACCCCGAAAAGATCGGGACCATCGTCCGAATGGAGAGGCCGGTCAGAATACACGATGTTCAACGGCTCACAGGTTGCCTAGCGGCTTTGAGCAGGTTTATCAGTCGACTCGGCGAGAAGCCACTTCCTCTGTACCGACTCATGAAGAAATCAGATACTTTCGAGTGGACAGACGAAGCCCAAGTCGCATTCGACGACCTCAAAGTCCTACTTTCCACCCAGCCGGTTCTTACTGCTCCGCTCAGTAAAGAGCCCCTTCTTCTGTATATCGCGGCTAAAAATCAAGTCGTCAGCACTGTTCTTACAGTCGAACGAGAAGAAGAAGGCAAAGCATACAAAGTTCAGCGGCTAGTGTATTACGTCTCCGAAGTCGTGACTCCTTCCAAGCAGAGGTATCCCCACTATCAAAAACTTATCTACGGGATTTACATGACTGCGAAGAAGGTAGCCCATTATTTCCATGACCACTCGGTGTCTGTTGTTTCTGATGCCCCGTTGTCGGAAATCCTCCACAATCGGGACGCATCAGGCCGAGTGGCGAAGTGGGCAATGGAGATGTTGTACTGCGATATCAAGTTCGAGGCCACGAAAGCTATAAAGTCTCAAGCCCTGGCTGACTTCATAGCAGAATGGGTAGAACAACAGCAACCGACCCACATCTACTCGGCTCATTGGACAATGTTCTTTGATGGGTCCAAGATGTTGAATGGCTCCGGCGCTGGCGTTGTGATCGTATCGCCAAAGGGCGACAAACTCAAATAGGTGCTGCAGATGCACTTTGATTCCTCCAACAATGAGGCAGAGTATGAAGCTCTCCTTTATGGACTGCGTATGGCCATCGCACTCGGCGTCCGTCGCCTGATGGTCTATGGCGATTCGGATTTGGTGGTTAATCAAGTGATGAAAGAGTGGGATGCCAGGAACCCCACCATGACCACATACTGCAATGCAGTGAGGAAGCTCGAGAAGAAGTTTGAAGGTCTAGAACTCCACCATGTTCCGCGACTGAAGAACCAATCAGCTGATGAGTTGGCAAAACTCGGATCCACTCGGAGACCAGTCCCGAGTGACGTCTGCCTCGAGCACCTCCACCTTCCCTCAGTCAAAGAAGATCCTTTCATAGAGGAACCAGTACAACCAAAAAGTTCGGCAGATCCGACTGAAGTCGACGTACCTGCTGTGGTTGATCTGATTATGGAGATTCTTGCTATCATCCCCGATTGGACTGTGCCGATCATTGCATATATCCTGAGGCAGGAATTACCAGAAGACGAAGTCCAGGCCAGGCAGATAGTCCGCAGGTCGAAGTCGTTCACTGTCGTTGATGGCCAGTTGTACAAGGAAAGCGTTTCAGGCGTTCTTCAACGACGCATCTCCCCACAGGAGGGGCAGCTAATCCTAGAAGAAATTCACTCGGGAACCTGCGGTCATCACGCCTCTTCGAGAGCAATCGTCGCCAAAGCATTCAGAGCTGGTTTCTTCTGGCTGCAGGCAAACGAAATGGCTAAAGATATGGTCGACCGATGTGAGGGCTGTCAGTTCTACTCCAACAAGTCCCACAAGCGAACATCTGCGTTGAAGACAATCCCTCTTGTGTGGCCGTTTGCAATATGGGGATTAGATACAGTCGGTCCATTCAGGACGGGCCAAGGAGGATACACACATTTGTTGGTGGCAGTCGACAAGTTCACAAAATGGATTGAAGCCAAGCCCATCAAGAAGCTCGACGCCCTAACATCCATCAAGTTTTTCAGGGACATCATCTCCAGATTCGGTGTACCTCACAGCATAATCACGGACAACGGGACAAACTTTGACTCAGACAGATTCAAAGGTTTCTGTGCAGGCCAAGGTATCGGAGTGGATTTTGCATCTGTGGCGCATCCTCAATCCAATGGACAAGCAGAGCGGGCGAATGGACTTATTCTGCAAGGTTTGAAGCCCCGACTCCTGCGAGAGGTGGGACATGCCGCTAGCGCATGGGTCACCGAGCGACCTTCAGTGCTTTGGGGTCTTTGCACAGCCCCGAACAGATCTACAGGGCGATCACCGTTCTTCCTCGTTTACGGAGCAGAAGCAGTCCTTCCGAGTGACTTGCTTCACAATGCTCCACGAGTCGAACTCTTCTCCGAAGCTGATCAGAACAAGCAAGGCAAGACAGAGTGGACCTTCTAGAGGAGGAGCGTGAGATGGCACTGACTCGCTCAACCATTTATCAACAAGATCTACGTCGTTTTCACGCACGACACATCAGGAGTCGCACGTTCCAAGCAGGCGACCTGGTACTCCGAGTGGATCAGCAAAGACCTCACAAGTTGGCTCCTACCTGGGAAGGACCCTTCATCATCTCCAAAGTGCTGAACAACGGAGTATACAGACTCTACAACATCGATAGGGAGACAGACGAGCCGCAAGCATGGAACGGAGATCTCCTGAAGCGCTTCTACACGTGACCGTCGACTGAAGCAATGTAAAGAACAAGTATTGGTGAAATAATATAAAGCAGATTGAGCTTTTGCAGATTCAAAATTCTTCCGCGGTCGCAGACTCCGTTCTCAAAAAAAAACTTAGCTGCGATCACGAATCGTCTAAGTACTAACTTTCTCCGAGTGTGCACTAAACGTCGCACTCGGGGACCGAGCCGCGATCAAGAATCGCCTCAGTACAAATTTCCTCCGAGCGTGCACTACTTGCCACACTCGAAGACCGATCAAGAATCGCTTTAATGGGAAAGCTTCCTGCGACTATATCCTACAGATACACTCGGGGACTCAGCATACCCTCATGGAGGCTCATGTGGATGTCAATACCACTGACAATTACATGAGTAACAGAACCTCTTTGAGGCTCATGTGGATGTCAAAACCACTGACAATTACATGAGTAACAGAACCTCATTGAGGCTCATGTGGATGTCAAAACAACTGACAATTACATGAGTAACAGAACCTCATTGAGGCTCATGTGGATGTCAAAACAACTGACAATTACATGAGTAGCAGAACCTCATTGAGGCTTATGTGGATGTCAAAACAACTGACAACTACATGAGTAACAACTCGCCCGGAGTGCGACCTGATAGTCGCACTCGACAACTCAGCTGCGATCCCGTATCGCCCAAGTACTCTATGACCTTCGAGTGTGTCCTACAGATCCACTCGGTGATCCTACAGATCCACTCGGAGATTCTACAAGACCCCCAGTGAGGCTCATGTGGATGTCAAGACCACTGAGAATTACATGAGTAACAACTCGCTCCGAGTGCGGCATATCCGTCGCACTCGAAGACTTAGCCGCGATCATGAATCGCCTAAGTACCCTATTACCCTCGAGTGTATCTTACAGATCCACTCGGAGACTCGGCAGACCCTCAGAGAGGCTCATGCAACTGTCAAGACAGCCGACACTGACATGCTCCGCATGTTTGCCATTGGTTTCACCAAGAAACGCCAAACAAAAACTCGAGCCAAAATTGCAGCAGAAGAGCAAAAGATTTGATTTAAACTCGAAGTTCACCTAAAGATAGTTGACTCGGTGCGGATCAAGCTTACCCGCACCGAACCAAGAATGTGACGGCCAACAGAAGTGGAAAAGGTTTCTTACAACCAACACTCGGCATACCGAGGTAAAAGTTTTCTTAAGCGTCGTCCGGATTGGCGCCAGGACTGGAGGGCTCCACGAATGTGTCCAGGTCGATCCCGTCGGCGATGCGGGTGGCACTCTCAAGGAAGGTTTCCATGAAGTCTTCGAATCGAAGTTTCTTCGTGTTGGTGACCTTCAACGCTTTTAGCTTCTCTTCGCGCACCTCCTTGCAATGCACTCGGACCAGGGACATGGCAACGTCTGCACCACAACGAGCCGCAGATTTCTTCGATGACTGCACTCGGTTTGGAACCTCCTCCAGTCGAGTCATCAAGCCTTCCATCTCATGCCATGACTCATCTTCAGGCCAAAGCTCCTTATCGATCCGGCCGACGACTTCTCTCAGTCGACCGATGAAAGGACCAACTTTGCCCACGCGAATGTGCGCTCGGAGCAGATCTCGATTGGCGTCCTCGTCGAGTGGAATGTTCTCGCGAATCGACCGCTCCATGTCAGCTGCTTCAGCCTCAGCGTCCATGCAAAAATCTGCAAACACAGGACAAGCAAATAATAAGCGCCGAGTGAAAATCTCATACCACAGGCACTCGGAAAAATAGGACTTACCACCCAGATGCGTTATCATCTGCTGGGCCGAGTCATTGACGTATTTTTCCTGCGCTATACACCGCTTGTTCAGCACATCCATTTGTCCCATCAGCTCGGACCTCTGCGCCTTCATTTTTTCCACTTCAGCAGTCAACGCCTTGTTCGCTTCACGGGCCTGCTCCAAAGAATTCTCTCGTTCCGCCAGAACGTCCTTCATACCAGCCATGGCAACCAGTGCCGCATCCAGCTCACCAGCAAACCGAACCTTTTCAGCCCTGAGAGTCTCGTACGCTGTCCCCATCTCGCAAGTTTTCTGCCAGCCAGCGCCAAGAGAAGATCAGACAAATCCAACAATAAAAAGTCTAAGTTCTTTAGACCCCTGCCGACGCAAGCTGTCGACAGCGGTCTCGGGGACGACACCCAGTGGGTTCACTGAGATTGATCCCACTGGCATGAAACTCAAACAGGTCCGCCCTATTGAGCTACATGACAACACCTACGCCTACGAGGCTAATACTACCCGACCTGAGTAAACTTAATCTCGGGGACTCATACAGTCGGGGTACTCCGAGTGCCCAAACTGTTACCATTCGAACAGACTAATTCTGGATCTGCTCAAATCAAAGACAATGTATATAAAGACAATTGTCGGTGCAAGCACTCGACAGAAGTCTCGGGGACTACACCCACTGGGTTCACTAAGAGTGAACCCATTGCAAACATCATACGGTATCCGAGCACACCCAGTGGGTTACAAGAGAAAAGTAAATACTTACTAGCCCACTTACTCGGATATCGTCTCGCAGCTCCAAGCTTCACTGGTACAGGGATGCGATGGAGTCGTACGCCTTCTTGGCTTCTCCCGCCATCAGCTCCGCCTGCACCATGGCCCCCTTGACCGCTCCCACCTGATCCCCCGGGAGGCGCTGGACGTTGTACTCGACATTCGACGGGCCTGGCATCGTTGGAGGCTCCTTGGGCATTCCAAGGCTTGCTCCAGTCGGTTCAGCAGCAACCAGCGCCGTTTCAGTCGTCGACATCACTTCAGTCGGCGGCACGTCCGCAGCGGGAGCAGTAACTGGCGGAACAGCCTCAAGGACAGGCACCGCAGCTTGCTCAGGTCTCCCCTGGTCACCCTCATCCACATAAATCACCCCTGAGGGAAGTCAGACCAAACGGCGTGAGATCTTAGAAAAAGAAAGGAGAAAGACCGAAGACAGAATTCGTGGTGCGATAATGGAAACTCTCGGAATCGCTACGGCGCACCTGGCTGGGACGAGACAACATTGTCCGCGTCCATGGGATCATCCCCCTGGCGCGCCGGAGAGGTGGCAGAGGTGGCAACCCTGTCGAGTGAAATTCATTCGACCATCAAACAGGAGTTCAATCGAATATCAGAAGAAGAAGAACAATGCACTTACGTTGAGGTTACGGGAACGATGACCCTCATCCGCGGCAAAACCTTCCGAGGCTTAGATCCGCTCGGTTTGGCCACCTTGGAAGGCTGACCCGCAGGCTCAGCATCAACGTCCCTGGTCCTCTTGGTCCTCCGAGCACTCGGGACCATGGGAGCAGTGGGCGGAGCACTCGAGGATGCTGGAGGGGCACAGGGAGCTGCAGGTTCATGTCGGCGCTTGGTTCGGTGCTCTGGCAGCGGGGGCGGCGAGTCGTGCTCTTCGTCTTCCTCCTCTTCTTCACCAGACTCCTCCTCTGTCTCCCCACTGTCGGAGATGTACTCGACGCTCCCCACGCTACCCTCCTGGCTGCCTTCTTCCTCCTCCTCGGCCGGGTTCCCGTTGGAGACAGGGGAGAACCAGTTGGTCCACTTCTGCGTAAAATACAGTCGGCGACATCAGACGCCAGACAGAGATTCAAGAAAGCGACAAAACTAAGATAGTTATGCGCACTCGACAAGTTGTACTCACCTGATTCGGAGGCGGGTTGTCCGCGCAGAAAGCCCTCACTCGCCGGGACCCTCTGGGGTTCTCGCAGGCGCCTGTGATCTAGAGCACCCACGACGCCACCTTCTCCTCGGTCACGCCCAAGACGTTGGTCCGAGTGGAGTCTTCGGGTCCCGTGTAGTGCCACATGGCGTGGTCGCGAGCCTGCAGTGGTTGGATGCGCCGACCGAGGAAAATCTCCAGCGAATCTATGCCGGTGACTCCCCTTCTGACGACATCTACGAGTGCGTCGACCAGAGGCTGGATGTCGATCTTCTCCGCCTTCGTGAGCGCAAGCTGCTTAGGTGGAGCAGGTCGATCTAAGCTAAAAGGAGGCAACCCTGTCGTGGCATTCAGGCAAGCAACGTCTTGGCAGTAGAACCATGTCGACTGCCAGTTCCTAACCGACTCACTCAGCTAAAGAGCAGGATAACTACTTTTACTCTTCTTCTGGAAACCTAAGCCCCCGTAGAGCTGGAGAAGATGTGTCTTATCATCCGACTGGTGAAGTCGTTTGATAGTTTGGGATCTAGCAGAGAAAATATGTTTGAAAAGCCCCCAATGGGGGGGGGGGACAGTCGATGAAGCACTCGCACAAGACTATGAAAGCAGAGAGGTGAGCTATAGCATTCGGGGGAAAGTGGTGAAGCTGCGCCCCGAAGTGGTTCATTATGCCTTTGAAGAAAGGATGCGGGGGTAGGGAGAAACCTCGATATACGTGGCTGAGCAGCAGGACGCGCTCCCCCTCCCGGGGCGCCGGCTCGATCTCGTTCTCCGCCGGCAACCTCCAAGACTTGTGCACGATCATCCCGTGCTCCACCAGCTCCAGTAGATCCCCCTCCGTCACAGTGGAGGGGAGGAAGTCCCCCTGGATCCACCCCGCCGGCAACGCTCGCTGCCGCCGCTGAGCAGGAGCCGCCGCCTTCCCTTTCTTCTTCTTCGCCTCCAGCTTGCTAGTCTATCCCTTGGTCATGGCGGAAGCTGCGGGTCCGCGGAGGACAAGAAAAAGGAAGGAGCTTGGGTGCGCAGGAGGAAGCGAGAGGAGCGGAGCAATCAAAGGCAAGAGATCCGGCGAGCGTAACGAGAAAACCCTCGCCGCTGAGGTTTAAGTAAGGTTCCGACTGCGTCACTGGCAGGTGGCCCCGAAACCTTATCCCCCGACCAACCGCGGCGATATCAGTGGAGAAGATGAAGACGCGGGAATCGAGGCGTCAGGCGCTACTCGAGCGCGATGTCGTCATCCCCGCTGAGCGCGCGGTAACCGAAATTTGAGGATCCCGTAAAATCCGCCGCTGTCAGTTGACTGGTCACGTCAGGAGATACCCTAGAAGCACTCGGTTTCCGACAGTTTGTTCCACCAATACTTCCACTCGGATCGTTGGTCAGAAAAGATAAAATGGATCGAGGCAAGCAACGCCAAAGTCACATCTGTTCCAGTCGAATCCAAACTTCGAGCATCGCTTCGTCGTTCCAACCCCAATCCATTCGGGGACTAATGATTGGGTTATAGTCCTAGGGTAGGGTCATAGGCCTGCCCTGTAGGTCCAACCCAAGGACTAACCCTCATAAGGGACAAGGCCCTTAGTTAGTTCCGACTGAACTAAGGAGTTCCCTTCATCCAGTCGGTAACAGATCCTCGTCCGTCCAGTCGGAGACTAGCATTAGGAGTTTATCAAACTAACCGACTGGATTCCACTCTCTGCATCGTAACCCCCCTGGAGGGAAACGGTCATACGTTTCCATATGCCTTTATTAGCATTTAAGAAGTACGTTACCTGTAACGTAGGCATTTATTCGCCACTACTCCACCCCTGTGCACCGAACCGTCGTGGAGGGCAGCGCACTCTATATAAGCCACCCTCCCCCACTGGTGCAGGGGTTAGCAATTCACTGTATTCTATATTCCACTCGACAACAAGCTCCCAGAGCACTGAGACGTAGGGATATTACCTCCACCGCAGAGGGGCCTGAACTCATACAACCTCGCCGTAGCTAAGGCTCTGCCCATCCTTTTCGTACCCTACACATCTACTGTCAGGCTTATACCCACGACAATGGGCATCTCCATAGCCGCGTCGATGTGAGACTTTCTTAGTTTTTTGTTTTCTCTATATTTACCCCTATCAGCATACTCTATTCCACCCGTAGTGCTATATCCATGGCTTGCGCTCATGTATTACGTGAGGGTTGAAAAAGCTGAAGCGCGTTAAAAAGTATGAACCAATTGCTTGGCTGACACCGGGATAGTACACGATTTATACTTTGTGTTAAGAAGGCAGAGCATGACAAGATTATATGACTTTGTAGGGATAGCTTTCTTTAGCATTGATATTTTGAAAGACATGATTGTTTATTGGTATGCCTGAGTATTGATGTATTTATGTCAAATTATAGACTATTGCTTTGAATCACTTATGTCTTAATATTCATGCCATGATTAGATATATGATCAAGTTTATGCTAGGTAGCATTCCACATCAAAAATTATTTTTTTACCATTTACCTACTCGAGGACGAGCAAGAATTAAGCTTGGGGATGCTGATACGTCTCCGTCATATCTATAGTTTTTGAATGTTTCATGCCAATATTATACAACTTTCACATACTTTTGGCAACTTTTTATATGATTTATGTGACTAACCTATTGATCTAGTGCCCAGTGCGAGTTCCTGTTTTTTTTGCATGTTTTTTGTATCGCAGAAAATCCATATCAAACAAAGTCCAAACATGACAAAGATTTACGGGGAATTATTTTGGAATGTATGTGATTTTTGGGAGGTGGAATCAACGCAAACGGGGGCCCATAGAGCCCAGAACCCACGAGGGCGCGCCCAGGCCCCAGGCTCGCCCTGGTGTCTTGTGCCCTCCTCGAACGTCGGTTGGAGCCCTTCTTCTCACGCAAGAAAGATAATTTATGGAAAAAATCATGTAAAAATTTCAGGGCAATCAGAGTTACGGATCTTCGGGAATCTAAGAAACCGTGAAGGGCCAGAACTCGGAAGCGCGAAACAGAAGAGAACAAAGAGGGAGATCCAATCTGGGAGGGGCTCCCGTCCCTCCGCCGCCATGGAGGCCATGGACCAGAGGGGGGACTCTCCTCCCATCTAGGGGGAGTCCAAGGAAGGAGAATACAGAGGGGGGTGCTCTCTCCCCCTCTCTCCTCGTGGCACCGGAGTGCCGTCGGGGCTTCGATCGTTACGGCGATCTACATCAACAACCTTGCTACCGTCAACACGAACTTTCTCCCCCTCTATGCAGCGGTTTAACACCCCTTCTCCCCGCTGTAATCTCTACTTAAACATGGTGCTCAACTTCATATATTATTTCCCAATGATATTTGGCTATCCTATGATGTTTGAGTAGATCCGTTTTGTCCTATGGGTTAATCATGATCTTGGTTGGTATGATTGTATAATTTATTTATGGTGTTGTCCTACGGTGCCCTCTATGTCGCGCAAACGTGAGGGTCCCCCGCTGTAGGGTGTTGCAATATGTTCATGGTTTGCTTATTGTCGGTGTTGCGCGGGTGACATCAGCCTAAACGCGGATAAGTGGGTTATGTCGTATGGGAGTAAAGAGGACTTGAGACTTAATGCTATGGTTGGGTTTCACGACCTTAATCATCTTTAGTAGTTGTGGATGCTTGCTAGATTTCCAATCATAAGTGCATATGATCCAAGAAAGTATGTTAGCTCATGCCTCTTCGTCATATAAAATTGCAAGAATGATTACCCGTACTTGTTATCGATTGCCTAGGGACAAATGACTTTCTTGTTGACAAAAGCTATCCACTTTAATTACCTTGCAATTTATTCGTAGTTTTATTCTCGCAAAGTACTCATAGTTGTATTCTTGCAAAATAGTTTCATAATTGTTTTAGGTAAAGCAAACGTCAAGCGTGCGTAGAGTTGTACCGGCAGTCGATAGGACTTGAGGGAATATTTGTTCTGCCTTTAGCTCCTCGTTGGGTTCGACACTCTTATTTATCGAAGAAGGCTACAAACGATCCCCTATACTTGTGGGTTATCAAGCACATACTCAAAATGTCTGGGTTGCACAATCGCTTGTCTCAGCTGGGAGTTAATCTTGCGGATGACTCAGTTATTGATAGAATCCTCTAGTCGCTTCCATCTAGCTATAAGAGCTTTGTGATGAACTAAAATATGCAAGGGATGGAGAAGTCCATTCCAGGGTTATATATGATGCTGAAATCAGCGGAGGTGGAAATCAAAAAGGAACATCAAGTGTTGATGGTGAATAAGACCACCAGTTTCAAGAAAGGAAAGTGTAAGAATAACTTCAAGAAGGACGGCGAAGCAGTTGCCGTGCCCGATAAATCAGTTGCTGGGAAGAAGCCCAAGAATGGACCCAAGCCTGAGACTGAGTGCTATTACTGCAAGGGAACCGGTCACTGGAAGCGGAACTTCCCCAAGTACTTCGCAGATAAGAAGGTCGGTAACGTCAAAGGTATATGTGATATACATGTTATTGATGTGTACCTTACCAGTGCTCGTAGTAGCTCATGGTTATTTGATACTGGTGCGGTTGCTCACATTTGTAACTCAAAACAGGAGCTGCGGAATAAGCGGAGACTGGCGAAGGACGAGGTGACGATGCGTGTCGGCAATGGTTCCAAGGTCGATGTGATCGCCGTCGGCACGCTACCTCTACATCTACCTTCGGGATTAGTTTTAAACCTCAATAATTGTTATTTAGTACCAGCTTTGAGCATGAACATTGTATCTTGATCTTGCTTAATGCGAGATGGCTACTCATTTAAATCTGAGAATAATGGTTGTTCTATCTATATGAGAGATATGTTCTATGGTCATGCCCCGCTGGTCAATGGTTTATTTTTATTGAATTTCGAACGTGATGTTACACATATTCATAGTGTGAGTACCAAACGATGTAAGGTTGATAATGATGGTCCCACATACTTGTGGCACTGCCGTCTTGGTCACATCGGTATCAAACACATGTAGAAACTCCATGCAGATGGACTTTTGGAGTCTCTTGATTATGAATCATTTGACACGTGCAAACCATGCCTCATGGGCAAGATTACTAAGACTTCATTCTCCAAAACAATGGAGAGAGCAACCAACTTGTTGGAAATAATACATATCGATGTATGCGGTCCAATGAGCGTTGAGTCTCGCGGTGGCTATCGTTATGTTCTCACCCTCACTGATGACTTAACCAGATATGGGTATGTCTACTTAATGAAACATAAGTCTGAGACATTTGAAAGGTTCAAAATTGAGGTAGAGAATCAACGTGACTAAAAAATAAAGTTCTTACGATCATCGTGGAGGGGAATATTTGAGTCATGAGTTTGGCACACACTTAAGGAAATGTGGAATTGTTTCACAACTCACACCGCGTGGCACACCTCAGCGTAACGGTGTGTATGAATGTCGTAATCGCACTCTATTGGATATGGTGAGATCTATGATATCTCTTACTGATTTACCGCTATCATTTTGGGGATATGCATTGGAGAGTGCCACATTCACTTTAAATAGGGCACCGTCTAAATCCGTTGAGACGACACCGTATGAATTATGGTTTGGGAAGAAACGTAAGTTGTCGTTTCTAAAAGTTTGGGGATGCGATGCTTATGTCAAGAAACTTCAACCTGAAAAGCTCGAACCGAAATCGGAAAAGTGTGTCTTCATAGAATACCCTAAGGAAACTATTGGGTATACCTTCTATCTCAGATCTGAATGCAAGATCTTTGTTGCCAAGAATGGATCCTTTCTAGAGAAAGAGTTTCTCTTGAAAGAAGGGACTGGGAGGAAAGTACAAGTTGATGAGGTAATTGTACCCCCTCTTGAACCGGAGAGTAGAGCAGCATAGGAAAATGTTTCTCGGGTGCCTGCACCGACTAGAGAGGAAGTTAATGATGATGATTATGAAACTTCGGATCAAGTTACTACCGAACTTTGTAGGTCCACAAGGACACATTCTGCACGAGAGTGGTACGGCAAGCCTGACATGGAAATCACGTTGTTAGACAATGGTGAACCTTCGAACTATGAAGAAGCCATGGCGGGCCTGGATTCCAACAAATGGCTTGAAGCCGTGAAACCCGAGATAGGATCCATGTATGAGAACAAAATATGGTCTTTGGTGGACTTGCCCGATGATTGGCAAGCCATAGAAAATAAATGGATCTTTAATAATAAGACTGACGCGGATGGTAATGTGACTGTCTATAAGGCTCGGTTTGTCGCTAAGGGTTATTGATACATCTCCAACGTATATATAATTTTTGATGGTTTCATGCTCTTATCTTGTCAAACTTTGGATGTTTTGCATGATTTTTATTTATTTTCTGGGACTAACTTATTAACTCAGTGCCAAGTGCCAGTTCCTGTTTTTTCCATGTTTTTTACCCCTTTCAGAGGAGATTTTGAAACGGAGTCCAAACGGAAGAAAATCCCTGAATTTTTTTTTTCTGCAACGGAAGAAGATTGGAGGACTTGAGAGCCAAGCCAGAAGAGCCCAGGGGACCCACAAGCCCCCACCCCGCGGCCAGGGGGGCCCGCGCCATGCAGGCTTGTGGGCCCCCTGGAGGTCCCCTGACCTAGATCTTGCGCCTATATATTCCCAAATATTCCCAAAAAAATCAAGAGACGATCGCAATCACTTTTCCGCCGTCGCAAGCTTCTATCTCAGCAAGATCCCATCTGTGGCACGTCCTGGTGCCCTGCCGGAGGGGGGATTCGGACACGGAGGGCTTCTTCATCAACACCATGACCTCTCCGATGATGTGTGAGTAGTTCACCATAGACCTACGGGTCCATGGCTAGTAACTAGATGGCTTCTTATCTCTCTTGGATCTTCAATACAAAGTTCTCCATGATCTTCATGGAGATCTATCCGATGTAATATTCTGTTGCGGTGTGTTTGTCGAGATCCGATGAATTGTGGATTTATGATCAGATTATCTATGAATCTTATTTGAGTTTCTTCTGATCTCTCTTATGCATGATTTCATATCCTTGTAATTCTCTTCGAGTTGTGGGTTTTGTCTGGCCAACTAGATCTAGGATTCTTGCAATGGGAGAAGTGCTTGGTTTTGGGTTCATACCCTGCGGTGACCTCATCCAGTGACAGAAGGGGTAGCGAGGCGCGCATCGTGCTATTGCCATCAAGGGTAAAAATATGGGGTTTTCATCATTGGTTTGAGATTATCCCTCTACATCATGTCATCTTGCTTAAAGCGTTACTCTGTTCGTCATAAACTCAATACACTAGATGCATGCTGGATAGCGGTCGATGTGTGGAGTAATAGTAGTAGATGCAGAAAGTATCGGTCTACTTCTCTCGGACGTGATGCCTATATGCATGATCATTGCCTTAGACATCATCATGACTTTGCGCGGTTCTATCAATTGCTCGACAGTAATTTGTTCACCCACCGTATTACTTGCTATTTTGAGAGAAGCCTCTAGTGAACACTATGGCCCCCAGGGTCTACTCCACACCATATTTTCAGCCTTACACTTTTTACTTCGTTGCACTTTCCGCCTTCAGATCTCACTTTTCAAACAATCTTGAAGGGATTGACAACCCCTTTGAAGCGTTGGGTGCAAGCTTGTTTGTGTTTGCGCAGGGACTCTGGACTTGGCGAGACCCTCCTTCTGGATCGATACCTTGGTTCTCAAACTGAGGGAAATACTTACTGCTCCTGTGCTGCATCACCCTTTCCTCTTCAAGGGAAAAACCAACGCAAGCCCAATCTCCGTCAACGTGTCAATTTATGGCGTTGTTGTTTGAGAAGTAGCAGTTATCGACAAGTTCAAGGATTTGACTACGATGAGACTTTCTCACCCGTAGCGATCCTGAAGTCCGTCCGAATCATGTTAGCACTTGCCGTATTTTATGATTATGAGATCGGGCAAATGGACGTCAAAATGACATTCCTTAGCGGCTTTCTTAAGGAAGAATTTTATAGGATGCAACCGGAAGGTTTTGTCGATCCTAAAAATGCTGACAAGGTATGCAAGCTCCAACGCTCCATCTATAAGCTGGTGCAAGGATCTCAGAGTTGGAACATTCGTTTCGATGAGGTGATCAAAGCGTTTGGGTTTGTACATACTTATGGAGAAGCCTGTATTTACAAGATAGTGAGTGGGAGCTGTGTAGCATTTCTCATTTTATATGTTGATGACATATTGTTGATGGGAAATGATGTAGAACTTTTAGAAAGCATAAAGGCCTACTTGAATAAGTGTTTTTCAATGAAGGACCTTGGAGAAGTTGCTTACATATTAGGCATCAAGATCTATAGAGATAGATCGAGACGCCCCATTGGTCTTTCACAAAGCACATACCTTGACAAGATATTGAAGAAGTTCAATATGGATAAGTCCAAGAAGGGGTTCTTACCTGTATTGCAAGGTGTGAGATTGAGCACCACTCAATACCCGACCACGGAAGAAGATAGAGAAAAGATGAGTGTCGTCCCCTATGCTTCAGCCATAGGCACTATTATGTATGCCATGTTGTGTACCAGACGTGATTTGAACCTTGCCATAAGTTTGGCAGGGTGGTACCAAAGTGATCCCGGAATGGATCACTCGTAAGCGGTCAAGAATATCCTTAAGTACCTGAAAAGGACTAAAGGTATGTTTCTCGTTTATGGAGGTGCCGAAGAGCTCGTCGTAAAGGGTTACGTTGATACTAGCTTCGACACAGATCCGGATAACTCCAAGTCACAAACCAGATACGTGTATATTTTTAATGGTGGGGCAGTGAGCTGGTGCAGTTGCAAGCAAAGCTCGTGGCGACATCTACATGTGAAGCGGAGTACATAGCTGCTTTGGAAGCAGCGTAGGAAGGAGTCTGGATGAAGGAGTTCATCATCGACCTAGGAGTGATTCCCAATGCGTCGGGCCCGATGAATCTCTTCTGTGACAACACTGGAGCTATTGTCATTGCCAAGGAGCCCAGGTTTCACAAGAAGACCAAGCACATCAAGTGCTGCTTCAACTCCATTTGTGGTTACATTCAGGTTGGAGATATAGATATTTTTAAAGTACATATGGATCTGAATGAAGCAGATCCGTTGACTAAACCTCTTCCACGAGCGAAACATGATCAACACCATAACTCTATGGGTTTTAGATTCGTCACAATGTAACTACATTATTGACTCTAGTGCAAGTGGAAGACTATTGGAAATATGCCCTGGAGACAATAATAAAATGGTTATTATTATATTTCCTTGTTCATGATAATTGTCTATTCTTCATGCTATAATTGTATTAACCAGAAACCGTAATACATGTGTGAATACATAGACCACACCATGTCCCTAGTGATTCTCTAGTTGACTAGCTCGTTGATCAATGGATGGTCATGGTTTCCTGACCATGGACATTGGATGTCATTGATAACGGGATCACATCATTAGGAGAATGGTGTGATGGACAAGACCCAATCTTAAGCATAGCACAAGATCGTGTAGTTCGTATGCTAGAGATTTTCTAATGTCAAGCATCATTTCGCTGGACCATGAGATTGTGCAACTCCCGGATACCGTAGAAATGCTTTGGGTGTATCAAACGTCACAACGTAACTGGGTGGCTATAAAGGTACGCTACAGGTATCTCCAAAAGTGTTTGTTGGGTTGGTACGAATCGAGACTAGGATTTGTCACTCCGAGTGACGGAGAGGTATCTCTGGGCCCACTAAATAATACATCATCATAATGAGCTCAATGTGACTAAGGAGTTAGTCATGGGATCATGTGCTACGGAACGAGTAAAGAGACTTGCCGGTAACGAGATTGAACAAGGTATGGGGATACCGACGATTGAATCTCGGGCAAGTAACATACCAATAGACAAAGGGAATTTTATACGGGATTAAGTGAATCCCTGACATCGTGGTTCATCCGATGAGATCATCGTGGAACATGTGGGAGCCAATATGGGTATCCAGATCACGCTATTGGTTATTGGTCGGAGCGGTGTCTCGGTCATGTCTGCATGGTTCCTGAACCTGTAGGGTCTACACACTTAAGGTTCGGTGATGCTAGAGTTGTGATGGGAACCATATGTGGTTACCGGAACTTGTTCGGAGTCCCGGATGAGATCTCGGACGTCACGAGGAGTGCTGGAATAGTCCGGAGGTGAAGATTTATATATGGGAAGTCAAGTTTCAGTCACCGGAAAGGTATTGGGGTTTATCGGTATTGTATAGGGACCACCGAAACGGTTCCCGGGGTCCACCGGGAGGGGCCACCTATCTCAGAGGTCCACGTGGGCCAAAGGAGGGAGGGAACCAGCTCCCTGGCGGGCCGATGCGCACCACCCAAGGGGTCCAAGGCGCCTAGGGCTGGGAACCCTAGAGCATGGGGGCTGCCTCCCACCAAGTTGGGAGGCAAGCCACCCCCTTGGCCGCCGCCGCCCCCTTCTAGTCCATCTAGGGTGGCCGGCCCCTCTCCCCTTCCCCCTATAAATAGAGGAGGTGCGAGAGGGATGCGGACACACCTGAACCCTCTGCCCTGGCGTAGGCCTACCCCTCCACTCCTCCTCCTCCGTAGCGCTTGACGAAGCCCTACCGGAGAACCACAAGCTCCACCACCACCATGTCGTCGTGTTGCCGGAGCTATCCCTCAACTTCCCCTCCCCCATTGTTGGATCAAGAAGGAGGAGACATCCCCGGGTTGTACATGTATTGAACGCGGAGGCACCGTTCATTCGGTGCTTGGATTTGATCTTCCACGATTTGAATAGCAGCGAGTACGACTCCATCAACCGCATTCTATGCAATGCTTCCGCTTAGTGATCTTCAACGGTATGAAAATTCTCTCCCTCTCTTTTATTGCTAGCATATCCTAGATTGATCTTGGTGACACGTAGGAAAATTTTGAATTATTACTACATTCCCCAACACGTGGTTGCGGCAACGGCAAGCACCGGCGGCGGCATGCTTCAACTATGAGGAGGGGCGGCTATAGCATGGAACAAAGCAGGGCAAGAGGGGGAGGACGAGCGGAGGCTCTCCGGCGTTGCAGATAAGGCCCGGGAAGGAGCGGAAGCAAGGGAGGGGCGAAGAATTTAACGATGTTGCTCGTCGGAGCCGGCGAAGAAGAAGGAGGCCAGGCGGAGATTAAGGGGTGTCGGGCTCGATCCCGTGGGCGAGGAAGAAGCGGCAGAGCTAGGCAGAGCTCGTGGGCACGTCGGCAAGGTGTGCGAAGGCCGGTGGTTATGCGGGAAAGTGAGCAACAGTGACAACAGAGGTGTCCATGGTGAGGGGAGGGTGCAGCGGCGCGATGAGGGAGAAAAGAGAGGGCTAGAGATTCAGGGGTGTGACATCCCCGGATTATGCTACAGTGAACATTGTAACTAAGCTACAATGATGACCATGATCAATGCCTAATTAATTTTTCTAAAGAGTGCATGATTAATATGGATTTCATATCTCATTTCAAATTCCACTACTAAACACCCTAGGATTTTATTGTGATAAAATAAATCCTCAAACAACATATGAAAAGTGTTGCACACTTGTTGAAAATCTCAAAACAAATGTTGTTAAGAAAAACAACATCACCTTGATGTTGGTGTGGACCCCACCATCCAAAACGGAAGCTTATAGCATTTACAAGTGCTCCTAAATTCAAATGGAAAATTAAAACAGATTCCAAAAATGGCCAAACTTGGTGTGGCCATGCAGAATATTGCAAGATATTTGTTGGACCTTGTTACACATTTTTGATATAGAGAATTAATGCAAAAGGTAAATAAAACAGAAGCTGGAAAAGAAACAGAAAAAAGAAAAGAAATTAAAAAGGAAAAGCCCTTGTGCACTTAAGCCTATAACTACAGTGCGGCCTAGCCTGCCTCCCCCTCGTCTCCTACCTCCCTCCTCCACGTGGCGCTGGCGACCGAGCGAGGGCGTAGTCCCCGCCGAGCCAGCTCGTCTCCTATGTCGCTACACCACCCCTGGAGGGGATAAGAACACCCCCGCTCCCTCCCCGCAAACCCTAGTTCACCTTTCCCCTCTCCCCTCGCCTTCTCCTCCCCGCAACTGAGCACCACCATGGCCACGTCGAGGTGAGCTCGTGGCCACCGCCCACCTCGCTCCCATCTGTCAAGCACTGGAGCTCCGCCCCATCTTCCTCGACCCGCTAGAGCACCAGATCAAGCCACGGGAGCCCCGACAACCTCGCGCTAATCTTCTTCCTCCTAGGGATGCCGCCGCACTTCGATGACGAGTCCGGGTACCCCAAGCCTCACCCGAGCCTGCTTAGGTCACCCGCAGAACCACTTTGAGCCCCCGCTCCTTTTTCCTCCTTCCCCTCGACGGATTCAAGCTCGTGGCACCCAATTCCACCACAGCCGAGGCTCGGTTCCACCAGAGCTTGATGTCGACGACCATTTGGTCCACCTGGCGCCACCAATCGCTTCAGCGCATAGTGTAGGCTCGCGTAGTACCGATAGTTTTCTCGAAATCATTCTGCTGCGCTAGTTGCCATAGATGCCCGAAGCTCACCTCCACCAACCTCGACGGCGACGATGCCACAAGCCACCATTGCTCGCCCTGATGGCCGGAATGGAACGCCGGTTGCACCTGCTTTCAAACGCAACAAGAATCACGTGAAACGACCCACCACACACGAAACCCGAGCCACCTCGCCGTTTTGGGAGCTCACCGGAGTTGATTCAGCGATGTTCACCGGCCGCCGCTCACATGGGTGGACCGGGGCCACACGCAGGGTCACTGACCTCCGGGCCCCGAGGTCTTGGTTGACAAATTGGCCGGGCCAACCATGCTGACTTGGCTCAGCCAGCCACTAACGAGTGGGGCCACCCCGTGGGCCTATGACATGTGGGCCCATGGCCATTAACCCTAATTAATATGTTAAAATAATTAAGTTAATTAAATTTTTAAATAATACACTGACATGTGGGTTCATCCCCTAATTTAGTTAATTAGATTAAACTAAAACCCCTATTAAAACCCAATGTCGATGACAGATTGGCCTCACCTATGAGTTTGACTCGGCAACACGTCAAAGTTGACTGCTGACATCACTATGACCTCATGCTCACATTATTTTTCCTTTTCTATCGAATTTAATAATTAAAATAATTTTAGAAAATATTTAAAACTTTGAAAATTAATAGAAAATAAACCGCAAGTCAGATGAGAATAATTTGTACATGAAAGTTGATTAGAAAAATGAGACAAACCCGGATACATTGCCCGTTCGTCTCTCACGCGTCCCTAGCATAGCGAACATGGAACTTTTCCATCTGTTTCGCCTGTCCGGTAGTAGCCACAGACCCGGGAAATATCTTGAGGTATTTTCCACGATCGGTCTATAATGATTGTTACTGCGTTAACTCATGGCTAGCCCCGCATATTGCCATGTCATGCATAGTGTTGCATCTGTGCGTTATATTTATTGTTTCTTCCCCCTCTACTCTTTGGTAGACCCCGAGACTCACTCTGCTGCCGGGTACGACTACCCTCCTAATGACTAGCCCTTTTCCACAGAGCAACAAGGCAAGCAAACCCCCGCTTGATCATTCCTAAATCGCATATTTCTTTCTTCCTCATGCTTGCATTAGAATTTTGCTACTGTTGTAGTTAGCTCCTATATATGATGCATAGCCTATTTTTGATAAACTGTTAGTTTATTCTACTGCACCTTAAAAATGTTCAGTATAGGTGGAGCAGTCATCCCCTTTGACCCTTAATTCAGTTGCCCCCACTTTATCGTCAAGTCTCGATCATCTCATCGACGAGCCAAGACCCGGCACTTCACTTCACACCCCCTTGTTGTACAACAGTGCAGGGCTACTATTGAGTACTGAGGGTGACACCTTGATATGTACTCCTGATGTTAGCTCTGTAGTGTAATTAATCAGTGGTGGTTCTCGGAGGGTAATTCCTCCTTTGCCACTTCCAGTAACGACTCTGTCGTACCACCCATCAAGTGTGGTCTGGCGTGGGTGATTCCTCCCTTGCCACCTTGACTATTACATCATTTGGAATCCATGGAGGGTGATACCTCGGATTCCTATGATGTTATAGCCACACAGTTACTTGACCTTGTTACTGGGACATTGATGGATGGTGTGTTGCGGGTGGATTCCCGTGTGAATGTGTCGATGAGTTAATTAAAATGCTAATGGATTTGGGTATTTGATTTGAGTTGGTAGGGAGACCTTTTTGCATTAACCTTAACGTGGGAGAAGTTATGGGTAGTCGACGTATTGGTATCAGCCGAAGCTCTTCAGACATCAGCAATGGAGCGGCGCGCACCCGAGTGGCCCGGATAAGCATCGTTCTTGTATAAGAGGTGAGAGGACTGAAATCGACCGCCCTTGCATCGTGCAGGAGCGCAAAGGGTGATGGGCCCATGATCCTTGTGCACTTGGGATGTAGACCGACGGGCTGGCCTCTCTGTTGAGCATAGGTAGGGCGGTGACGTGTTGATGTTCCGAGGCCGGGCATGACCCAGAAAAGTGTGTCCGGCCAGAGTTTGTCAAGCGTGTTGGGTACTGTGGTGCACCCCTGTAGGGATGAAATTAACTATTCGAATAGTCGTGTCCATGGTTACATGACGATTTGGAGTTTTGCCCCGGTCTTATACAACTACAATTGTTACTTAACTGGAATGTTTTGCTCCGGGATTGCTTCCTCGCAGGGAGTCAAGGAAGAATCTCCGGGCGTGACCTTGATTAATATTGCTGCAACAATATGACTATTTATTTGTGATGCTTGCTCTACTCTTGTCTACTGCTGCAAGACCACTGAAGATGCTAGTCTTCGATAGGACTAGTCCCCCCTCTCGATTCTCGCATTGCTGCAGTCAGTCCACATATAATCCCTTCCTTTGATACTGATGCATAACTTAGTATAGCTCTGATGTCAGTCTTGCAAGTACTTTGGATGAGTACTCCCGTTGCATTCCTGCCCCTTTTCCCCTTGATACGTTGTTGCGACCAGATGATGGAACCCAGGAGATGGCGTATCCCGCCGATGACGACTGCTACCCCGACGGTGCCTACTACTACGTGGAGGGCGCTGACGACCAAGAGTAGTTTAGGAGGTTCCCAGTCAGGAGGCGTTGTATCTTTTGTGCTAGCCTTCTCTAAGGCATTATCATGTTCCATGTCTGTACTCAGATATTCGTTGCTTCCGCTGACTCGTGTGTTTATCGAGCTTCTATATTCTAGCCCTCGAGGCCCCTCACTTGTAATATGAAGCTTCTATGTTTTTATTTGTGTCTAGAGTTGTGTTGTGATATCTTCCAGTGAGTCCTTGAGCTTGGTCGTATGCATTTATGTGTATAATTAGCGTACGATCAAATCGAGGGTGTCACAGGGGTTGGGGGGTCTTGTAGTCGCCGAGGTGTCGCCGGATGGTCGACACGGGGAGATCGGGCGCGTGGACGGCGTGCATGCGTGCAAGCCATGCCTCTGCCTCCTTGTGTGGCAGAGGTAGAAGAAAGGACGACCACGCTGCGCTGGGCCGCACTGTATGCGTGTAGAGCCTAGTCCAGCAGTGCCTTATGCCCCTTTTTATTTTTTCCTTTCTATTTTATTTTTTGTTTTTATTTCTTCTGTGTTCTATTTTCTTTTTCAAACCAGTTGACTTTTGTAAAATTCGGAAGCTAATCTAATAATTCTATTGCATTATTTGGTACTCTCACAAAAAGTTTGAGAAATAATTAAAGCAATTTGGAATTTTCATAATGCAAAAGGCATTTAAATAATAGTTTTGGGCTCTCTTTATTTACTTTAGAGAATTTAATTACTTTAAAAAATGTTGGGTTCACCATGACAATTATCACGTGAATATTTGCAACCCATCCATGATTTTAGTTTTCATGTTTGTGAATTTCTTTATTTCACTTATCATTTCAATTTTGAATTTTAAAAGTAATTTGAAATGAGATATGATTCCAAGATTGATCAAGCACTGTTTAGAAAAATGATTAGCTTAATCATAAATGGTTATTGTAGCTTGATTACAAGGGTTACTGTTGCTGATAACCACGGGTGTTACAGGTTATGGACGGCATGCCAATTTGTAGACCTGTGTGGCGTGTCACTTAAACCGGCGCATACTACGGGTTAATTTGACCAAGCCGAATATAGTCTTCTTGTTATTTGTTACCATAGAGTTCATGGTGAGATTCTAGAACGAAGTTTGAGCACATACATACATACATATATACATAGATGAATGGTCGACCCTCCCACTTAAACCTGTGCATACTATGGATCGTTTACCTCCGTACTTGCACTTTCTGATTTGCAAGGATGTACGTGTGCATGTGTCACATCAAAGTTGTGTATATTTGGTATTTAAACAACCAACACCACTTCCTTACATATGCCCTCTCGATAGCTTGAAGTGGAAATGATGTGTTGTTATGGACGACACACCATTCATGTGCCCACGTGGCATATCACTTTAGTTGGTATCAAGAGGGTAGTATACTATATATCACATATATATATGCTCTCTATGGCTCCAAGTCGGTGGGGGTAGGGGGAGGTAATTTGATCAAGCTAGCTAGGTCTTAATTTGTCTCTATTAGGATATAGGTATATAGGTTGGGATGATGATATGCCCTCTCCGTGGCTCGAAGCATGTGTGTGCGTGGGGTGGGGGTGGGGGAGGGGCAAATAAATAGTACATATACACAAAACCATCGCGAGGTCAGGTACTACGTAATGTACGAGTTGTGAGAGGCATGTGCCACATCAAAAAGTTATGCACATATGATATTGAAATATTACACCACCTTAGTTGGGCCACACGCAGGTGGTCGCGGTCTCACGCATCTCATGAAGTTTTCAAGACGCGCCCATCCATGGGCCAACACAGTCTACCCTCAGAAATAAAACACGGGGTGGGGGCTTGATCATGATGGATTTCTATTGGTTTTGTGTTACGGTTGAGGGAGATTGCAGTCCTAGTATAAGTGCATACATTCATATATTGTAGCTACCATCCCTTCCCATCGACTCGGAGTGGGGGCGCATAAGCCAACAATATCTTGCACTCTACACGCATTGTGTGTCACATGAAATTTGTGCATTCTGTATTTGAATGCCACAATAACCTTTTCATTGGTACATTTGGTCCACGTGCAGGTGTGTTTGTGCTATGACCCTAGATTTATCGCGTTTATTTTCCAATGTTTTTATCTAAATGGTGAAGAGTCTTTTCTCAACTTAAATAATAGACGAGTCGAACGAGACAACAATGTGCGATTGTGTTGGCAGTAGACACGGTTCCCGCATTCTAACTGTGTGCCAAGCCCGTGGTTGTCACGTAAGTAGAGTCCACCTTTGCACCAGCCCGCCAAGAGAAATCTTAAAAATAGCTAGCCGCCTTGATTAATTTTAAAATTGATGGTTTCACGGGTTTTTCTCTTTGAATTGCACATAATAATTATGTTTGGGCTGTGTGCAATGTTTTCTCCTCTCGCACCACTTCAAACCCTTCATATAAATTTCAGTTGTCACCGCTTTTGACTCCCTACAAGTAAAATTTACAATACCCAAGGCATTTCCTAAAACACTACCTAGGCCCCTCCTACCCTCACCCCCACACAACTCCTCCTCGCTCGAACCCTAGCTATCTCGCTGCCTCCACCCACGCCCACGCCTTGCTTCCATAGTCAACCTCTCTGGCTCTCCTCGTGCAGGTTACTGATACTTCTCAAACGTATCTATAATTTTTTATGGTTTCATGCTGTTATCTTGTCAACTTTGAATGTTTTATATACCTTTTATATCTTTTTTGGGACTAACTTATTAATTCAATGCCAAGTGCTAGTTCCTGTTTTTTCTGTGTTTTTGACTCTTTTCATATCTGATTTTGGAACGGAGTCCAAACGGAATAAAATCCCCAAAATGAATTTTTCCAGAACAGAAGAAGATCGGGGGACTTAAGGGCCAAGGCAGGAGGCCCACAGGGAGCCCACAAGCCCAGTAGCCGCGGCCAAGGGGGCCCACGGCTACCAAGCTTGTGGCCTCCCTGGAGCTCCCCTGCCCTAGCTATTTGGCCTATATATTCCCTAAAATCCCAGAAAAAATCATGGGCGTCCACGAAACCACTTTTCCGCCGCCGCAAGCTTCCGTTTCCGCGAGATCTCATCTAGAGACCCTTCCCGGTGCCCTGCCGGAGGGGACTTTGGAGCTGGAGGGCTTCTACATCAACATCATTGCCTCTCCAATGACTCGTGAGTAGTCTACTTCAGACCTACGGGTCCGTAGTTAGTAGCTAGATGGCTTCTTCTCTCTCTTGGATCTTCAATACAAAGTTCTCCATGATCTTCATGGAGATCTATCCGATGTAATCCTCTTTGGCGGTGTGTTTGTCGAGATCCGATGAATTGTGGATTTGTGATCAGATTATCTATGAATTATATTTGAGTCTTTGCCGATTTCTTATATGCATGATTTGATATCCTTGTAAGTCTCTCCGAGTCTTGGGTTTTGTTTGGCCAACTAGATCTATGATTCTTGCAATGGGAGAAGTGCTTGGTTTTGGATTCATACCGTGCAGTGACCTTTCCCAGTGACAGAAGGGGCAGCAAGGCACGCATCATGTTGTTGCCATCAAGGGTAACAAGATGGGCTTTCATCATAGATTTGAGATTGTCCATCTACATCATGTCATCTTGCTTAAGGCGTTACTCTGTTCTTATGAACTCAATACACTAGATGCATGCTGGATAACGGTCGACGTGTGGAGTAATAGTAGTAGATGCAGAAAGTATCGGTCTACTTGTTTTGGACGTGATGCCTATATGTATGATCATTGCCATAGATAACGTCACGACTTTGCGCGGTTCTATCAATTGCTCGACAGTAATTCGTTCACCCACCGTCTACTTGCTTTCATGAGAGAAGCCACTAGTGAACACTACGGCCCCCGGGTCTACTCACAATTATCATCTTAGTTTTTACTTTTACTTTGCTTTGTTTACTTTTTTGCTTTCAGTTCTCACTTTGCAAACAATCTATAAGGGATTGACAACCCCTTCATAGAGTTGGGTGCAAGCTATTTGTGTTTGTGCAGGTACTTGTGACTTGACGTGATCCTCCTACTGGATTGATACCTTGGTTATCAAATTGAGGGAAATACTTACCGCCGCCGTGCTACATCACCCTTTCCTCTTCAAGGGAACACCAACGCAAGGCTCCAAGGCTGCGGGGGAATCCTTTGCATATTTGAAAAGGAAATCCCTATAGGCATAGCGTGGAGCAGTTACCAATCCATCTCGGTACCCTTGCCACCCTGAATTTGTTAGATGGTGCCTCCTAAACACCTCCTTCCTCACAAATCTTCGTCCCCCACTAGAGACTTTTGTAGCCTAATCTGAGCTACGCTTCCCTAGGATCTCAAGGACCAAATGGCCAAAAGTAGCTATATCGTGGCTTGGCCGCTAGACGATGGAGAGGTGGCCACCAGGGAAGCTAACTACGATGAAGAGGTGACAGCCAAGACCGTTGGGAAGCTGGCTACAATGATGAGGTGGCCTACGAGGCCGCCGGAAAATCTAATGACGTCGAGGCTACAATAAATCATGCTCTCGTATGGATGCCTATCGATGCAACCGACTATGACATCGAGCTCATCGACAACGACGGCTTGACGCGGGGTATGTAACAGGTTAAGTGCCCCACTCCCAACTTCTCGGGTTCAACCATCATCGACCCCAAGCAAAGCCGATCCGCTGATCTCCACTACTTCACTGTTAAGAATTTGCCTTCCTTCATCGCCAACGAGTCCCTTTTGTCATTTCTGAAGGGCACGTTCTATGGCGGTGGCTCGGCATCATCAGTTACTAAGTCAGACCTCAATAATGATGCTGATGTCGACAAGGGCACCCTATCCATCTCTTCCAAGAGGAAAGAACAACCCATGACATTAGGGAGGGCACCCTAGAGTCGTTCTCTTCCAAGCGGAAGGAGCCCATCCCCGACATCAGGGAGGGCACCGTGCATTTATGCTCTTCCAAGGGGAAGGAGCCCATCTGCGACAACATGGAGCACACCCAAAATCCATGCTCTTCTAGTCGGAAGGATCCCATCTGTGATAGGTGACAAAACCCGTGTCATGTTTAATTATTTCACTCATGCTAAATGTATGGATTGTGGAGTTGAATTTCATCAATACCCGTTTCAAAAACCATATGTTGTTCGTGTTAAACCTGGTGTAGTTAACACGTCTGCTATTTATTTAGTTCTTTCATCACATGTGATGTTTAGTTATACAATTTGATGTTTAAGAACCATCTACGTTGTATCAAATTTCAATAGTACACTATGAATGACTATTTTTGGTTGCTATTAAGCCTATTGTAGAGAGCATATGCCTTGTTTAACTATTTTTCCTTGCTCAGTTGTTCATAGTGGGCATATGTTTAGTTCAGTTGCTATATAGTATGCCTTATTTATTTTAATTATTCACAATTTGAAGTTCTATATGTGCAAGTATGTACTTTCCAGTTCAATTTCATCATACCAGTTTGAACGACCATATGTGGTTCCTGCTAAGCCTGGTGTAGTTAACACGCCCACTCTCTATTTTAGTTTTTTCATAGTGTGATGTTGAGCTATACAATTTGATGTTTAAGCACGAGCTACATTCTATGGAATTTTAACTGTACCACTATGAATGGCTATATTTGGTTACTGTTAAGCCTATTGTAGTGAGCATATACCTTTCCATTTTAATGTAATAATAACTAGTTTGCTTAAACATGCACAATAACAGTTTGAATGACTATATTTTGTTGTTGTTAAATCTTAAGCCTATTGCAGTTAACACACCTCTCCATTTCTTATTTGCTTAGCTAGCATGCTTAAACCTGCACACCGAAGCTAACAGTTTGTGATCATGTTGTTTACCATGCATATATTTGGTTGATGTTTAGCCTGTCATACTTAATATGCCTTTCTATGTACTTACCTAGGAAAATATTGGGAATGGTTGTTGTTTTCCATCGAGGTTAGTTTCATCGCATGGCTTATATAAACTCCATCCACCCCATAGTATAAGATGTTAATACATAAAATATGTGACTATTTTGGATGTAATAAGATCTTATGTAATGAGACAGGGAATACTGTACTACATCATTGTGCAATTTCAGTTTACCTACTAATACTAACTTGTTGCTTGTAGGTACATATGTCAGTGGTAAAGATCCAGGCGTTTACCCTTTTTGCATATGGGGCAATGAGATATTCATGGATGAGCATCAAGTGAGGAAAATAATAAAGATTGTTAATAAAATCTGGACAATGAGATATTCATGCATGACAAAATATGGCAAGTAAACTATTTATTTACACCTTATCTAGGACAATAGTGAACTGCATGATGGTAACTAAGAACTTTGTATCCTTCTTTATATTGTGTGTAATGAGTTGTTAGCTTAAAAATTTACAACGTGTGAATCTATTTTCTTTGTGGTGGTTCCCAAAGCAGTTTACTCAAGATTACCTCTTAAACTACATGGTTGGTGGATGTGCAAAGGTTAAAGTATATCTATCGGCCACGATGGCTACCTAGATGTCCTCGTCCAGACATATAAGGATGGGCAGTCCGCCATCACAAGGGATTGCCCTAGAGTCATGCCTGCACTTTGCATGGAGGAGGACACAATATGGGCATTCCGCTTCACCTTGTGAAGCTACGAGAATGTCTTTCGCCTCTTTCTTTACCATATTTAATACAATTATGCAACCATGGTTCATCATTCTTTATATGGTCCTCATGTAATTATTATTTCTTGATGTAATTCTTGAACATATGTACTTGTGAATGCAATAATGCATTGGTTGTTGAACCTATGTCTATATAATATGGATATGAAAAATGTTATAGCCTACTTTCAAATTCAAATTCTGCAGAATTTTAAATTGGAGCGATTAAATTAGCGGAAAAATATGCTATGTAAGTCATTACACCGCAAACAGTTTGTAAAGCAGAACGTGTGTGATATACCCCATGATTCAACACATTTCACAGAGAGAAACCATGTGCGACAATGCACACAATTGTCGACTGAAAAACGTGTGTGATGTTAAACGATACCAGAAATAGTTAAACACACTTAAATATTTGTGATAGTCTCCTTATCATACACGCTTTATAATGTTTAACTATTTGTTATGTTATCCGACATGAGTATGACAGTTCGAGTGTCTGGGGATCTTGGTATATCTTAAACGACGTGGTAGGAAAAAATATGTGTGATTGTCTCCTTATCATACACGCTTTACAATTACGAAGTGTTTGTGATGCAGCGCACATCAAAAACGGTGCACCGCAAAATAGAGTGTGTGATTGTAATGTGATCTCACACGAGTGGCAAATATGGCTCGTATGAGAAATATGCCATATCTCAAATGGTTGACGGATAACTCCCGTTTGTGATACATGCGACGTGCCATACACTTAGTTTTGCCAAACGTTTGCGTCCATTGGTCACCATCGTCGATGATTTTTCCATGTTGTGTGCGATGGACCCCCCCTATCATCCACACATGCAAGTCGACGTTTTAAAACTATGTCACATGAAGGGGTTAAAAATTGTTTGTATAGGTCCTCGCTTCACTAGTGTAATGAAAGGCCAGTTATTTTCTTGTCTTCTCCTTTGTATAAATGCTTGTAGATTTCAGCTTAGTCGACGACACACTTGCACTATTATAATTTATACATCATTTAGTTGTGCAAGTTAAAGACAATCAACAACAACAAAAACAAAGCATTTAGTCCCAAACAAGTTGGGGTAGGCTAGAGATGAAACCCATAGGATCACACGACCAACTCATGGTTCTCGCACATGGATAGCACGCTTCCACGCACCCCTGTCCACGTCTAGTTCTTTGGTGATGCTCCAATCATTAAGCTTTCTCTTTACAGACTCTTCCCATGTCAAGTTTGGTCTACCCTGACCTCTTTTGACATTATCAACATGCTTTAGCCGTCTGCTATGCACTAGGCTTTTGGAGGCCTCTGCATAAGCCCAAACCATCTCACATGATGTTGGACAAACTTCTCTTCAATCGGCGCTACCCCAACTCTATCCCGTATATCATCATTTCTGATTCAGTGCTTAATTGTGTGGCCACACATCCATCTCAACATGCGCATCCCTACCACACCTAATTGTTGCACATGTCGCCTTTTAGTCAGCCAACACTTAGAGCCATACAACATTGCGGGTCGAACCGTCGTCCTATATAACTTGCCTTTTAGCTTTTGTGGCACTCTCTTGCACAGAGAATGCTAGAAGCTTGGCGCCACTTCATCAATCCGGCTTTAACTCAATGGTTCACATCTTCATCAATATCCCCATCCTTATGCAACATTGACCCCAAATATCGAAAGGTGTCCTTCTGAGGCACCACCTGCCCATCAAGGCTAACATCTTCCTCCTCCTCGTGCATAGTAGTATTTAAAGCGCACCTCATGTACTCGGTTTTAGTCCTACTAAGTCTAAAACCTTTCAATTCGAGGGTTTGTCTCCATAACTCCAACTTCCTATTGACCCACGTCCGACTATAATCGACTAGCACCATGTCATGCGCAAAGAGCATACACCATGGGATATCTCCCTGTATATCGCTTGTGACCTCATCCATCACCAAGGAAAAAAGATAAGGGCTCAAAGGTGACCCCTGATGTAGTCCTATCTTAATCGAGAAGTCATTAGTGTTGCCATCACTTGTTCGAACACTTGTCACAACATTATCGTACATGTCCTTGATGAGGGCAATGTGCTTTTTCTAGGACTTTGTGTTTCTCCCAAGCCCACCACATAACATTCCGCGGTATCTTATCATAGGCTTCTCCAAGTTAACGAACACCATATGCTTGTCCTTCTTTTGCTCCCTATATCTCTCCATAAGTTGTCATACCAAAAAATGGCTTCCATGGTCTACCTCCTACACATGAAACCAAACTGATTTTTGGTCATGCTTGTCATTCTTCTTAAGCGGTGCTCAATGACTCCCTCCCATAGCTTAATTGTTTGGCTCAATGGTTTAATTCCACGATAATTAGTAAAATTTTGAACATCCCCCTTGTTCTTGAATATTCGTACTAATATACTTTGTCTCCATTCTTCTTGCATCTTGTTTGCCCGAAAAATGAGGTGGAAAAGTTTGGTTAGCCATACTATCACTATGTCTCTAAGACCTCTCCGCACCTCAGTGGGGATACAATGAGGGGGCCATTGCCTTGTCTCCTTTCATCCTCTTTAAAGCCTCCTTGACCTCCGACTGCTGGATTCACTGCAAAAAAACGTGTGTTAGTATCATTAAAGGAGTCATTTAGCTAAATGGTAGAGCTCTCACTCTCCCCATTGAATAGCTTGAAATGTACTCCCGCCATCTATGCTTAATCTCCTCGTTCTTCACCAGGAGTTGATCTGCTCTGTCCTTAATGCACTTGATTTGGTCAACATCCCTCATCTTCCTCTCTCGATCTTGGCCATCTTATAGATGTCCCTTTATCCTTCCATCGTGTCTAACCACTAGTAGAGGTCCTCATGCGCCCGACCTCTTGCTTCACTTAGAGATCGCTTTGCGGCCTAATTTGCCATGTTGTACTTCTCTATGTTGCGTGCACTCCAATCCACATATAGGCGTCTGAAACAATCTTCTTCTCCTTAATTTCCTTCTCGACATAATCGTTCCACTACCAGGTACCTTTAGCTTCTCTTCTAATTCCCCTCAACACTCCAAACTCATGTGAGGCCACCATACAAATGCAAGTCGTCATCTTCATCCACATGTTGTGTGCATCACCTCATTCCCCCCAAGGGCCCTGCTGCTGACTACGCCTATAGGGATTTCCTTGGCAAGTATGCAAAGGATTCCCCCGTGGCCTTGGAGCCTTGCGTTGGTGTTCCCTTGAAGAGGAAAGGGTGATGTCGCACAGCGGCGGTAAGTATTTCCCTTAGTTTGAGAACCAAGGAATCAATCCAGTAGGAGGATCGCGTCAAGTCACAAGTACCTGCACAAACACAAAGAGCTTGCACCCAACGCTATGAAGGGGTTTTCAATCCCTTATAGATTGTTTGCAAAGTGAGAACTGAAAGCAAAAAGTAAACAAAGCAAAGTAAAAGTAAAAGCTGAGATGATAATTGTGAGTAGACCCGGGGGCCGTAGTGTTCACTAGTGGCTTCTCTCATGAAAGCAAGTAGACGGTGGGTGAACGAATTACTGTCGAGCAATTGATAGAACCGCGCAAAGTCATGACGTTGTCTATGGCAATGATCATACATATAGGCATCACGTCCAAAACAAGTAGACCGATACTTTCTGCATCTACTATTATTACTCCACACGTCGACCGCTATCCAGCATGCATCTAGTGTATTGAGTTCATAAGAAGAGAGTAACGCCTTAAGCAAGATGACATGATGTAGATGGACAATCTCAAATTTGTGATGAAAGCCCATCTTGTTACCCTTGATGGCAACAACATGATGCGTGCCTTGCTGCCCCTTCTGTCACTGGGAAAGGTCACCGCACGGTATGAACCCAAAACCAAGCACTTCTCCCATTGCAAGAATCATAGATCTAGTTGGACAAAAAAAACCCAAGACCCAGAGAGACTTACAAGGATATCAAATCGTGCATATAAGAAATCAGCAAAGACTCAAATATAATTCATAGATAATCTGATCACAAATCCGCAATTCATCGGATCTCAACAAACACACCGCCAAAGAGGATTACATCGGATAGATCTCCATGAAGATCATGGAGAACTTTGTATTGAAGATCCAAGAGAGAGAAGAAGCCATCTAGCTACTAACTACGGACCCGTAGGTCTGAAGTAGACTACTCACGAGTCATTGGAGAGGCAATGATGTTGATGTAGAAGCCCTCCAGCTCCAAAGTCCCCTCCGGCAGGGCACCGGGAAGGGTGTGCAGATGAGATCTCACCGAAACGGAAGCTTGCGGCGGCGGAAAAGTCGTTTCGTGGACGCCCTTATTTTTTCTGGGATTTTTAGGGAATATATAGGCCAAAGATCTAGGGCAGGGGAGCTCCACGGGGGCACAAGCCTGGTAGCCGCGGGCCCCCCTGGCCGCGACTACAGGGCTTGTGGGCTCCCTGTGGGCCTCCTGCCTTGGCCCTCAAGTCCCCCGATCTTCTTCTGTTCCGGAAAAATTCATTTCGGGGATTTTATTCCGTTTGGACTCCGTTCCAAAATCAGATCTGAAAAGAGTCAAAAACATAGAAAAACAGGAACTGGCACTTGGCACTGAATTAATAAGTTAGTCCCAAAAAAGATATAAAAGGTATATAAAACATCCAAAGTTGACAAGATAACAGCATGAAACCATAAAAAATTATAGATACGTTTGAGACGTATCAAGCATCCCCAAGCTTAACTCCTCCTAGTCCTCGAGTAGGGAAGTGATAAAGAATGAATTTTTGATGCTTTCATGCTACCTAGCATAGATGTCCTTTGTAACTCCTCTTATGTGACATGAATGTTCAGCTCTGTTAGATTCAAAACAATAGTTTGCTATTGATGTGGAGACAATAATACTTCAAGAAAACTAGCAAGGTAATCATGAACTTTCAAAATAACAAGGCCAAAAGAAAGTTATCCCTACAAAATCATATAGTCTGGCTATGCTCTATCATTGTAACGACCAAGATGCGGTCCTTTCCGATCTGGGGGTCGAGGCCCCCGAATAGGAAAGGAGCGCATCTAAGTGTTTTGCAAGCAAGTAAACATAGCACATAATAATAAATAAAGTAGACAATCTGGGATTCAACTGTCTTCTTAATAATAAAAAAATACAGAGCACAACGCAGATACAAACAAGGTAGTTCCAATACGGGCTACAAAACAAGGGAAATGCTATGCTACCCGCTGCAGGCCCACGATCACGACCACGGTTCAGTCTTCTGGATAGTTCACGTAAAGGCGATCGGTCTCCTCGTCGTACTGCCACGCCAGTTGGGTGCCGTCGGGATCCTCTGCCTCTGGGGTACCTGTACCTGCTGGAAGTTTCGGAGGAATCCGTGAGCCACGGGGACTCAGCAATCTAAGGCCTTGGTGCCAGATCTAGTCATGTCTTTGGGTAAGGAAGGGGTGAAGTGTTTCGGGCTGATGCATCCTAAGGTTGAATAAGTGGCTAGCTTACGCAAAAGAAGAAGTGACAGTGTTCTATGCTAACGGTCGTGAGTACTTGATCAGAAAGTGATCCTGAACATCTACCTACGGCATTCATAACCCCGCCGTGTTCCCGATCGAAGAGAGATCTTCGAAGGGACAGTCACGGTTACACACACAGTTGGCATATTTTATTAGTTTAAGTTTAAGTTTTCTAATACCGGATGTTAACAAAATATTCCAAGTTGCCACATAACCGCGGGCACGGCTTTCCGAAAGATTAAACCCTGCAGGGGTGCTCCAACTAGTCCATCACAAACGAACACAAGCCGCAAAGGCATCCTCTATCACGAATCTCGTGATCTCGTCGGATTCCTTAGAGGAAAACCTCATCTCTGGGGAAAACCAAAGCTTCACCGGGATTCCTATACGCAAGATATACCGCTAAGGCAAGACAAAGCTAGCAGGACCTCCCGACGTGTCGACGACCCTGATAAGAGCCGCGTATCTCAGTCTCAGGACACGCCGGATGAGCACAACGTACGGTGGCCTGATAGACATCTCCCGAGTTGCCCCGGGTTGGCCCCGCACACGACTCAAGTTTGGACCAACGCTCATGAGGAGCACTGGCCCGGGTTGTTGATTAGATTCCTCGGGGTAGCTATTCCCTATGCAGTTTATTATTAAGTGATTAGCAGATTAATACCAAAGTTGGGTCCTGCCGGACAAGCCTTAACACTACGCGATTTATCAAGGGGGTCCCCATAACAACCCCGAACGTGTTAGGAGCGATCATTATGGAATCAAACACCGGTAACCGGTAACTAAGGCGGCAATAACGGAACAAGACACCCGGCAAAAGGCTAGGCCTCCCGTCATTTACCAAATATATAGATACATTAATTTAAATACAGGAATTGAGATAATGATATCAAGCTCATGGCAACTCATGAGTTATAAACACCTGCAACTAACACTGCTATCATTAGTAGCTGAGCAAGCCTACCTAGCCAAGCAAGTTTTGCTAGGGAAGAGTAAGGTGTTTAGGCTCATGGAATGTGAAGAGGCAATATATTTTTAGTGGTAGGCAGCGAGCAATATGACGTGGAATCGAAACTAACATAACAAGTCTAGATATGGGATCAAGGTCATGTCATCTTGCCTGTGATATCCTCAGCTTGGAATGGTTCTGGATCGTCCTGCACGTACTCTCCTGACTCCACGTAATCGGTATCCGCTCCCGGTGCTACCCAACACAAGAATGACAGCCAATGAACAGCAGCACCACAAAATGCAACAATCACATGATGCATGAGATGAAAGTTGAGCATGCACCACTATTTCTAACACTAGCACAAGCAAGAATAACTACAACAAGTTCCTGGACAGAACTTTGCAATAAACTATTTTGACATGCATGGGAATGAAATGAACAGATGCATCTCGTAAAAACGGTGCAAAACCATATCAAGAACTTTGCAAACGGAGCTACGGATCAACGGGAATCAACGAAACACGATATGAAGCCCTACGTGAAAGATTCATCACCACACACACAATTGGCACAAATCTGGTGTTCCCAGGTTGCCAAGACATATATTTATCCAACATGAATGAAATGGAGCAAGGTATAACACCCCAACAACAAATGAACACAAACTTTGAGCAAAATGTCAAAACTACGCAATCTGCCAGTTTCTGCATCTTAGCTGTTTGTGAGCAACATGCAACATAGCTACAGGTCTTCAAATATGACAAATAATATATGTGGCTGTTGCCAACCAATAACACTACAATCTCCAGCAAGAATCACAGCAAAAGGAATTAAACTCTAGAAGATACAAGGCCACAAACTTTCCCAAAACCATCAGTTCTCAGGGACTTAGTGAAAATTCCTGCACCTGAGTTTCTGTTTCTGTTCTGAAGCCTTTTGACAGCAATCAAAACACAAGCTAATGGACTCCAAATTACTTGAAAATTGACAGGAAGCTTCACAAACATACCAGGTTCAAAACACTAGCACTGAACTAAGTCCAGTTCTCAAGATAAAGACCAGCACAACCTTATCTACAGGGGAAGAAAATGTTTTCAGCATTCCAGACTTAGTGAAATTTTCAGAGTTCAAAAATCTGGAATTGTTTTCCAGCCACATGCCCACTTTGTCTAGGCATAGTTTGCACACACAAGTTCCCAAGAGGTGTTTGACACCACTATGGTATTGAGCACAAACCCCTACAACTAACACACCAAGATCCATGCCTTTGGGCTCCACCTATACCATGGAGACAAAGCCCAAACTTTCAACAACATGAAATGCAAACCCATAAGGTATTCCTCTAAGATGACAACACATAGGAGAGTTTCATGTGCACAATGACAAAGTGACATGGGGGTTTGAACCCCATGTTTGTGTCATGCACATCAACAACTCCAACACCACAATTCCTCTCAAGCACTAGCATCAAGCTCACACATAAGAAATCTTTATCTAACAAGAGATTATGCACACCCCCCACATATGGGTATGTGATGGTGCACACTCTCACAAGCATCACTAGGATCTTCCTAGTATTCATGTCACCATCATTATGCAAACTACCACAACAAACCACACCCTCACATGCTAACACAATAGCTATCTAGTGCTACTCCTCACCTCAAGACATGTGATGAGGGGGAGGCATCCACACCCCACTATATCAAGGCAAGCTAATAAAACTACAAGATACCTTAGCCCACACTAAAGTTCACAAGCTTGGGGCTATACAAGAGTAGCTAGTGACTCTTATCACCTCGAAGCACAACTCACACCAAGGCCAAGGCATCTAACATCATCCACCTAACAAGGTTAGCTCCACTTCTCCAAAGTGCACCCACCAAAACCATCACAAGCATAGCAAGATCACACATCACCTCTTAGTGTGCAAGACACACAATACTAAATATACCCTATCTATTTTAGCAGGAACTAAATCATCCCCACTGTGCAAGAGGGTTAGAAATCACAAGAAATCACAAAGACTAACAAACCACTTGTATGGAGTAAGGGAAACAGAAATTAAAAGGCAGGAAAAAAACAGAAAGCCAAAAAAAAATAGGCCAGGGGCTGCTGGGATTCGAACTCAGCCCCCCTGGTGTCCAGCACCACTGTCTCACCACTGCGCTGCTGCACCAGACTTGGATAAGAGAAAGGAAAAGGCAAGGTAACCTACCTACAGGAATATTCAAAACAAAGAATAAAAAGGCGCCGAGGGGGGGACTCGAACCCACGCCCTCCTACAGGCGCTAGAATAAGCCAGCACCACACTACCATCGGGCTACGGATCGGGAACTGGTTAGACAAGAAGGTAAAAAAATAGTAAAACACTCCTCTCGCGAGAAGTATCCCGCCGCCGGCCGAAGCCGAGGACGCTGGCGGCGCCACTCCCGGCCACCACCGGCAGGGGAAACCGTCGGCGGGGCCCGCGGGACTCCCGGGGGATCCATTCCCGCCCTGAGCACGGGAAAAGGTGCCTCCTTTGGCTGCCCGGACGGCGCCGGCGTTCCCTGCCGCTTCAGCTGCAAAGCTGCACCGGCTAGGTGCTCTGCTACTGCTACGCCTACAGCCGGCTGCTGCTGCTACTGCTACGCAGGGGAGGCACCTGCTACGTACACCTACGCATGCCTACTCGCCCTGCTACTGCTCGCACGTGACAGCTATCCCCTGACGACCGACAACAGGAAGAACGAGAACTCGCTCCGGATCCGGACCGACCTGAGGAGGAGGGAGCACGGGCGGCGGCCCTCACCTTGGGGAGAAGAGGGGGCGTCGAACGGGGAGGAGGAGCGCCGGAGAGGAAGAAGACGTGCCGACGAAGTCGTTCCGCCGAAGACCGAAGAAGAGGACGGACGCAGCTCGCCCGGTTCGTCCTGTTGACAAGGACGAGCTCGACGGGGAGGGCCACTCCTCGGGGTCCTAGCGCCGGGAATGGGACGCGGGGAGCCGCCCCGAGCCCCCGGACATGGCGCCCAGTGCCGGAGGCGACGGATCGGCGGTTGACAGAGGTGGCGCTGCACCCTCTCTCTCTCTGCTTCCTCTCAGACACTTACCAGGGAAGAACGAGGGCAGGAGGGAAACTGGCGGCGCTGGGGGGAACGGAGAGGGAACCCTAAGGCGGTGGAGGAGGGCTCGGGCTCCTTTTTAACGTCTCGGGAGGCGAGCTCGAGCCGCTGGATCAAAGAGAGAGTGATCGGGAGGTGGAGCGCGTGTCGTACAGGGATGACGTCGGGAGGAAGAAGGAACGCTCGCCAGTGGGCTCTGGAGCGCATGCACTTGGGCCAGGGAAGAGGGGTAAGGCCCAAGTGGCTCTAGACAGAGAGAAAGAAACCTGGAATAATTTCTAATAAAATAGGGCCTGAGAGAAAATAAATATACACAGCCACCTAGTAGGGAAAAAAATAAAAGGAAAAATCCCCCTGGTCTTGAAAAAAAACTGACCTAATAATTAAAATAGGAACACAATATTTGGAGCCTTTTGAAATAAATGCAAAACAGTAATTAATCTACTGTTTTGGTTTATTTGCACCTTTAAAATTCAAAGATCAAATCAGCAAAATTGCACCTCCTCATAAGCACCTTTTTTATCTAACCACCAGACATTTTTGAATCAAATTTGGGAAGAAGGAATTTTGGCAAGAATAAAATAGGAGGGAAAAGGAGTTTAAAAGGCAAGAGCTTTAAAAGACTAGCACACCCTCTTGCATCACACACACCATTATCACATGCATCACAAGGTAGTGCAAAAACACCACTTAATCCTAGCAAGATCACATGCACTCACTACATCACAACACTACTCCTATTAACTCAAATGCAACATGATCATGGCATGCAATCATAAGTATGGCAAGGAATGATATGTAATTCATGCATGCACGGGAAGTAAGCACTAGGGATCACACAAGGATTCATGGCACAAAATGATATCATCACAATCTCTGACAAGGTGGCCCCACATGGAAGGTTACAAAAAGGGAAAGACCTACACTTGGGGCATTACAATCATCCTTGCACAACAAATTTAAATCATGCACAACCTCGGTATTGGCCAAGTATTTTCACACCTTTACTTTCTCAAACTTTTTCAACTCTCACGCAATACATGAGCATGAGCCATGGTTTTAGCACTATAAGTGGAATGGAGTGTGGTGGAGGTTGCAAGGCAAACAAGGAGAAGATGGTCACATCGACTAGGCATATCAATGAGCTATGGAGATGCTCATCAATAGATATCAATGTGAATAAGTAGGGATTGCCATACAAATGATGCACTAGAGCTAAGAGTACGTGGAAGCTCTTAAAGAAAACTGGTGGATGTGCATCCAACTTGCTTGCTCACGAAGACCTAAGGCAATTTTGAGAAAGCCCATCATTGGAATATACAAGCCAAGTTATATAATGAAAATTTCCCACTAGCTATATGGTGGTGACAAAACGAGAGACTCTCAATCATGAAGATCATGGTGCTTAATAAGCATAAGTGTGGAAAGATAGTAGCATTGTCCCTTCTCTCTTTTTCTCTCATTTTTTTGGTGGGCTCTTTGGCCTCTTTTTTTGTGTGGGCATCTTTGGCCTCTTTTTGTAAATGGGCTTCGCTGGCCTCTTTTATTTCCTCACATGGGACAATGCTCCATCAATGTTGATCATCACACTTACACCTCAAAACTTAGAGCAATGATGACTCTATATGGAATGCCTTCGGTAGTGTACCGTGGCAATGATCTAGTATCGCATAGACATCAATGGAAACGTCGTGCTAGCTATCTTATGATCATGCAATGGCAATGTAGAATTGGTGGCACATGTCATGGTGGTAGTTGCATGGCAATATATCTCGGAATGGCTTTGAAATTGCCATAGTAGGTAGGTATGGTCGCTGTTTTGAGGGAGGCTAATGGTGGTTTTATTCACCGGCGAAAGTTGCACGGCACTAAAGAAGATAGTGATGGTGGAAGGTGAAAGTGCATCTAAACCATGGACTCAACATTAGTCATGAAGAACTCATATACTTGTTGCAAAAGTTTTAGTAGTAATCAAAACAAAGCATTCAACGCATACTCCTAGGGGAAGGGTTGGTAGGTATAAACCATCGCACGATCCCGACCGCTACACAAAGGATGACAATCAATAAACTAATCTTGCTCAGATTTCATCACATAGCGGTTCACCATACGTGCATGCTACGGGAATCACTAACTTCAACACAAGTATTTCTAGATCCACAACACCTTACTAGTATAACTTCAATATTACCACAACCACAACTCAAAACTAATTGAGATGAATCAAACTTCTCTAACTACTCAATGCACATGAAGGTGGAAGTTTTCATATCCCTTTGGATAACTACCCCTTTTGAGACTACTTTCATAGCATAGATCAACTACCACGCGCACTGCCGTGCTCCAAAAGATAGAAGTGAAGCACACAGAGCAAAATCAACTAGCTCAAAAGATATAAGTGAAACACATGTGAGCTGAATTGTCTAACCAAAGGATATAAGTGAAGCTCGACAAAATCACGGTGAGTGCATGTCTCTCTCTCTAGGTGTGCAGCAAGGAAGATTGTGACACAACAAAAATAAAAGACTCCTACGATACAAGACGCTCCAAGCAAAACACATAACATGTGGTGAATAAAAATATAGCCCCAAGTAATGTTACCGATGGATTGAAGACGAAAGAGGGGATGCCTTCCCGGGGCATCCCCAAGCTTAGGCTTTTTCGTCATCCTTGAATCAACTTGGGGTGCCTTGGGCATCCCCAAGCTTGAGCTCTTGCCACTCTTTATCTCTTTGTCCATAAGAACTTCACCCAAAACTTGAAAACTTCACAACACGAAACTTAAACAGAAACTCGTGATATCATTAGTATAAGAAAGCAAATCACCACTTCCTTAGGTACTGTAGCAAACTTAAATTCTACTTATGTTGATGTTGGGATACTGTATTTTCAATCTTCCATGGCTAATACCCCCTGATACTATCCATAGTTTCATCAAAATAAGCAACCAACTCAACAAAAACAGAATCTGTTAACAGCAGACCAGTCTGTAGCAATCTGTATACTTCGTATACTTCTCGTACTTCAAAGATTCTGAAACATTACGACAGTCTGAAGAATTTGTGTAGCAATTATCAGCCAAAAGAATCAACTCAAAATATCTCACAGAAAAAAAAATGAAAATTCTTTTCGTCAGCAGAAAGTTTCTATCTTTTCCAGCATGATCAAACGATCACCCCTAAGACTAATCATAACGGTTTCACTTGGCACAAACGCAAAAGAAACACAAAAAACACAATCATAACAGAATTATGAAAGTACGGAAAACACGAAACAGAAAGAAAAAGGATAGATTCGTTGGGTTGCCTCCCAACAAGCGCTATTGTTTAACGCCCTTAGCTAGGCATAAGGTGATGGAATCACGTATAGTCATCTTTGGTGCTCAAACCATAAGTAGTGTGATCATTTATCATCTTAAGATCTTCATCTTTATTGGATGACTCACCACTAGCTTTAGGAACAAAAACAGACTTGACGGTCTTTTTGAGAGTGAGATTTGGAGCATTTTGCACAGCGGCAAAAGCGGAACCCAAGTTGGTTATGACATCTTCTAGTTTTCCAATTCTAGAGGAATCATTAACTATAGGTTCCTTCTCCCTTAAATTTTTCAAAACCATTCCCACTTTGGATCCATACTGAGTAATTTGATTGTGGATCTTTCTATCCAAATCCTCAATAATTTCAATTGTGGCAATTTTGTTTTCAATGGCGTCAATCCTTTGCATCACGTGTTCCAAGGTCAAGTTAGTTCCATTAACCATGAGCGGGGGTGAGCCTACCAAATTCATGATAGCTCCATTGGAGTCAACAGTATGGCTCCCCAAAAAATTCCCGCCTACGATGGTATCAAGAATATACCTATGCCAAGAAGAGATTCCAACATAAAAACTGCGAAGAAGAACGGTAGTGGATTGCTTACGAGTAGATCTACTTTGAGCATTGCAAATCCTGTACCAAGCGTCCTTTAAATTTTCTTCCTCATTCTGCTTGGAGTGGTGGGTCTAGCCATTGATGGACTATCCCACACACAAACGAGCAGGAAGTAAGCGAGTGAAACGGGCAAAAGAGAACGGCAAAAAGGCAAATGAAAACGGCAAAGGAGAAAGGCAAATGAAAACGGCAAATGTGAAGTGGGGGAGAGGAAAACGAGAGGCAACTCGCAAAAAAGGTAAATGCAAGAGATGAGTTTGTGAAACTTACTTGGATAGATCTTGACTTGATCTCTCCCTGGCAACGGCGCCAGAAATCCTTCTGCTGCTGGCTCCGCCTATAGGGATTTCCTTGGCAAGTATGCAAAGGATTCCCCCATGGCCTTGGAGTCTTGCGTTGGTGTTCCCTTGAAGAGGAAAGGGTGATGTAGCATAGCGGCGGTAAGTATTTCCCTCAGTTTGAGAACCAAGGTATCAATACAGTAGGAGGATCGCGTCAAGTCACAAGTACCTGCACAAACACAAAGAGCTTCCACCCAACGCTATGAAGGGGTTGTCAATCCCTTATAAATTGTTTGCAAAGTGAGAACTGAAGCAAAAAAGTAAACAAAGCAAAGTAAAAGTAAAAACCGAGATGATAATTGTGAGTAGACCCGGGGGCCGTAGTGTTCATTAGTGGCTTCTCTCATGAAAGCAAGTAGACGGTGGGTGAACGAATTACTGTTGAGCAATTGATAGAACCGCGCAAAGTCATGACGTTATGTATGGCAATGATCATACATATAGGCATCACGTCCAAAACAAGTAGACCGATACTTTCTGCATCTACTACTATTACTCCACACGTCGATCGCTATCCAGCATGCATCTAGTGTATTGAGATCATAAGAACAGAGTAACGCCTTAAGCAAGATGACATGATGTAGATGGACAATCTCAAATCTATGATGAAAGCCCATCTTGTTACACTTGATGGCAACAACATGATGCATGCCTTGCTGCCCCTTCTGTCATTGGGAAAGGCACCGCATAGTATGAACCCAAAACCAAGCACTTCTCCCATTGCAAGAATCTTAGATCTAGTTGGCCAAACAAAACCCAAGACTCGGAGAGACTTACAAGGTTATCAAATCATGCATATAAGAAATCAACAAGGACTCAAATATAATTCATAGATAATCTGATCACAAATCCACAATTCATTGGATCTCGACAAACACACTGCCAAAGAGGATTACATCGGATAGATCTCCATAAAGATCATGGAGAACTTTGTATTGAAGATCCAAGAGAGAGAAGAAGCCATGTAGCTACTAACTACGGACCCGTAGGTCTGAAGTAGACTACTCACGAGTCATTGGAGAGGCAATGATGCTGATGTAGAAGCCCTCCAGCTCCAAAGTCCCCTCCGGCAGGGCACCGGGAAGGGTCTCGAGATGATATCTCGCGGAAACGGAAGCTTGCGGCGGCAGAAAAGTGGTTTCATGGACGCCCTGATTTTTTCTGGGATTTTAGGGAATATATAGGCAAAAGCGCTAGGGCAGGGGAGCTCCAGGGGGCCACAAGCCTGGTAGCCGCGGGGCCCCCCTGGCCGCGGCTACAGGGCTTGTGGGCCCCCTGCCTTGGCCCTCAAGTCCCCCGATCTTCTTCTGTTCCGGAAAAATTCATTTCAGGGATTTTATTCCGTTTAGACTCTGTTCCAAAATCAGATCTGAAAAGAGTGAAAAACACAGAAAAAACAGGAACCGGCACTTGACACTGAATTAATAAGTTAGTCCCAAAAAAGATATAAAAGGTATATAAAACATCCAAAGTTGACAAGATAACAGCATGAAACCATCAAAAATTATAGATACGTTTGAGACGTATGAGGCCCTCCTTAATGACCCCTCCTTGAATGCGTGAGCTACCTCCCCCTTGAGCTTCCACCACTTCGTTCTATCAACTTTGGCATTCTTGTCCCGCTGGACACGAATCCCGAAGCGGAAGTGAGCAACCATAAGCTTATGCTGAGGGACAACACTCTCCCGAGGTATCACCTTACAGTCTGGGCACGCGCGCGTGTGTTCTCTTCTCGAGAGGTTGAAATCAATCTTGCTAGAGTGTCGACCACTACTGTAAGTCACAAGATGTGATTCTCTCTTCTTAAAGGAGGTGTTAGCTACGATCATGTCGTAGGCTAGCACAAAGCTTAAGACATCTTCTCCTTCTTGATTCCCGATGCCATAGACAAATCCCCCATGCAGCCGTTCAAAACCTGTGTTAGATGTGCCCACGTGGCCATTGAGGTCTACTCCTATTAAGAGCCTCTTCCCAATCGGTACACTCCTAACTATGTCCTCCAGGCCTTCCAAGAATTCCCTCTTGGTGTTCTCATTGTGGCCTACTTGGAAGGCATACACGCTGATAACATTGAGAACTATGTCCCTAACTACCAACTTGACTAGGATAATCCGGTCCCCATGTCTCTTGACGTCTACCACTCCATTCTTGAGGCTCTTGCTGATCAAGATGCCTACCCCATTTCTATTTGCATCCGTCCCCGTGTACCACACCTTGAAGCCAATACCCTCCACCTCCTTCGCCTTTTGTCCCCTCCATTTGGTATCTTGGATGCAAAGGATATCAACACCTCTTCTCACCGATATATTAGCTACCTCCCGAAGCTTAGCTGTTAGAGACCCTATTTGAAGACAATGATGACAATAATTTGATGAAGTGATCGTGGTGAAGAAAAGTTGGTATGAACTCTTCTTCTTTGTTTTTGTAAATATGTTTAGCTCGGTAGCGTTGATTCAACCTATCATGAGTGAACATGTGTATGATGTCAATTAGCGATTATAGATTTTCATGACATGCTTAAGTTGCTAGGACTAGTTAATATGTTACCTTGTGTGTCAACCTGCATTAACATGATCATGATGTAGTATACTAGGATGGTTTCCTCTTCCGAAGAATTCAAGTGGCTTCACTTGGTACATGTTCACACATGTAACTAATTCAAACCCAATATTATCTTCATGATATTTATGTTTAGTGTTTATATCATCCTCATGCTCATGGTCAATGTTACTTATATAGAATGCATGATTATGACCGTTATTGCTCTCTAGTTGGTCGTTTCCGAGTATATTTGCTAGTATTCGCGTGTACTAAGAAGAAATACTACTTGTGAATCCAAACTCCCGAAACAAAAATTATGCCATAAGAGTCCACTATTATCTACCTATATACGGTATTACTATGCCATTCCAAGAAACATCTGTTTTGTGTATGGGTACAAGCTCAGAGGAGCGGTACGGTAGTCAGCATCTTCTATGTCAAATGGGTTACCTCATGATGAAAGTTTATTGGGTCGTCACCTTGAGAGAGGCCGGTAATCAGGATGCCTAGTCTCAAATAAATATCAAAATAAACATAAACAATTTTCCCATGAAAAACGATTGATTGAAGGGTAATTGTGAATTCGGCTAGCCATGGCTGTGCTCGTATGGTGGAAGGGAAACAAAACAAATCCCTTTTATTTTTGGAGCTACATCAAATGTGTTTGGCATGGAAGATACTCAATATTCTAGCAAGGATGTTGACTCGAAACGCAGAGCTCCCAAAATTTCATTATCTCCGGTTCCAAAATGAGCTCTCGCACCTCTCTAAATCCCTTCTTTCCTTTGAGAAGGACCTATCTTTAACTTTCATGTTATTTACTTTTAATGTTGAGTCATGACCTTCTCGTTTAAACACCAATTTTGGCAGCGCTATTGTCATTCTTGGTGTAACATGCATTCTGTCTAGTTAAAGTTGGAAATAAGCATGACTGGATCTCTTCTACCCTGAATTACAATGATTAGTCGCTGGTTGTACTTCACAAGTGCTCTGCGTTTATGGTTTGCGGTCTAAGAAAGGGCTACCGACATACCATTCTTTCATATTATATCATGATTGTTTTGAAAAATTATTGGTATCGAGGATATAGTATTATTGCTCGCTAGTTGATTATGTCATTGACATGAATGAATATAAGTTCTAAGGGTTATCATAATATAAGTTCTAAGGGTTATAATATATGCGGTTAGTTCACGATCTTTTCTTAAAACTTGACTACCTGCTAAGCTTATATGCAACAACAAGAACAAAAAGTTTGTAGAAGTTTTCTTTATCACTTTCAGTTTATAAACTGAATTATTTAAGGACAAGCAGTGAGTTAAGTTTAGGGGAGTTGATACATACCCGTCTTATCTACTTTTTCAAACACTTGTGTTTTTCTTTTGGGCTATAATTTGCATGATTTAAATGAAACTAACCCACACTCATATCGTTTTCAGCAAAACTATCATAGTATTATTTTTTATGAAAAAACAAAAGTTCTCAGAATTGAACGAAATTTTACACAAAGTTATACTGGAATATATAAAAAATACTGATGCAAAGAACTACTAGAGGGGGGCACGAGAGAATCACAAGCTCAAGGGTGCCCGAGTGAGCTTGTGGGTTCCATGAGCCTCCAGCTAACCTAATTTCACCTCTAGATATACCGTCTTCCTGAGAAAGAAATTAGAGAGAAAGTTTCATCGCGTTTTATGATGCGGAGTCGTTGTCACCTCTTACTCTTTGTCGGGATGCGTGATCCGGAGTTCGTTCGGGTCTCCGGAGAGGGCAAATCATCATCTTTCTCATCATCAACCATTCTTCATCAACAACATCCTGATGTTTACCATGAGGAGTGAGTAATCTCATCATAGGCGTACTCGAGGTAGATGGAGATGGATGAAATTCGTCATGTAATCGAGTCAATTTGTTAATGCTTGATCTCTACTATCCTCGTGTGAGATTTATGTTGCTATGACTTTAATATGCTTAATACTTGTCATTAGGATTCGAGAAACATGATCTCCCATTACTCCTCCTTGCGCTCACTACGGGGTCAAGTTGAGTCGGCCCATGCAAACAAAAGAGAAATCATACGCAAAACATCTGCAAAAAAAAAAGCACTCTACGCGTTTTAAACTCGCGCAATTCCACAAATGTACGAGCTGTGTTGACCACCCGAGCTACTTGCCTTTAGTGACAGGTAACAACGCCAATTAAGTGATAACCATGTCAGCACGCTATTTATTGCACATAATTGTACCAATTAATATTTACTAAATTATTTGGTTAAAAAATCATGAATTTGAATGTTTCATAGATTTCGAGAAAGGTTCATCGATTTTCAAGAAAAGTTCACAATCATGAAGCAAAGTTCATAAATTTGACAAAAAGTTCATGAAATTTGAAAAAATGTTAGTGTATTTAAAATTCACAAAATTTCAGAAATGTTCATTAAAATTTCAATGAATTTGAAAAAAAGTTCACCCAAAAAATCAAAGATTTTTTAAAAAGTTCATTCGATTTGAAACTTTTCAATAGATTTGAAACATAAGTTCGTGGGTTTTAGAAAACAAAGGTCATCAATGCTTTTTAAAAATCTCAAATTTTCAAAAAAGTTCATAAATTCGAGAAAAGTTCATGGTTTTCTGAAAATATTTTTTTATTTTGAAGAAACAGTTCATCATTTTATAATTGCTCATTTATTAAAAATAAATAAAGAAGAAAAAAATAAAAAAAATAAACACAAACAAGAGAAAGTATAAAAAGAAAAAAAGAATCTGTTGTGCATAAGTTCGAGATGAACATGCTGGTCTCGAGTTCGGCTTGTCGTACTGCGAACCATTTTTTGCACTTTAGCAGATATAAGAAAAAACGCAAAATGGGTCGGCCCATCTTGAGGCAGAGGGAGTGCGCTCCAAACGCCCGCTCGCGAGAAGACCTATAGCTGGCGCCTCAAACGCCAAATAGGAACTACGAATTCTAGGCCTTTAATGCTCTTGGAAAACAAGATCTTTTTACAGACTTGCAATGGCTGGGTTGCTTGGAATACCCTATTTGCCGTTTGCTGCATCCAACTGCCGGCGCTTTGCATAGGAGAGCGACCGAGCAACGAGGCAACGGACCGGTCCGTTTAACCGTTCCTACGCGCTCCGGTTTTTGGAACATCCAGCCAGTTTTTTTGGTTTTGGAGAACTTCTAGTAGGTTCCCAGAACCGGTTTTTTATTTGTTCTGTTTTTTCTGTTCCTTTTTTCTTTTCTCCCATTTCCCCTTTTTCAGTTTCCTTTTCTTTTGTTTATATTTATTTTTTATTTATTTAAAATCCCGGCATAATTCAGGAAAAAATACGGTTTCAAAATTTGTGCACAATTCGAAAAATATTTACGGTTTGAAAATTCATTCACAATAAGGAAAATGCTTACGATTTTAAAATTTGTTCATGATTTTGTAATTTTGTGTACAAATTTGAAATTTTCTCATGTTTCAAAATTGGTTAACAATTTGTAAAATGTTCATGGTTTTTAAATTTGTTCACAATTCAAAAAGTGTTCCAACTTCATAAAAAAATCCCAAATTTGAAAATAAATACGTTACAAAAATTGTTCACAATTCTAAAAAGGTTCACCATTTCATAATTTTCTTCACGAATTTGAAATTTATTCGCAATTCGAAAAATGTTTGTGGTTTCAAAATTTGTTCGCATATATGAAAAATGTTCAGAAATTTATAATTTTGTTCATGAATTTTACATTCGTTTCTGTTTCCAAAATCGTTCAAATTTGAAAAATGTTCAAACTTTTACAATATTGTTCATTAATTTGAATTTTGTTCATGTTTACAAATTTGTTTACAAATCAAAAAAGTTGTGCGGTTTCAAAATTTGTTCGCAGATTTAAAAAATGTTCACAATTTTATAATTTTGTTCATGAATTTGAAATTTATTCAGGTTTCAAAATTTGTTCATAAATGAAAAATGTTTACCATATCACAATTTGTTCACAATTCGAAAAATGATCACTATTTTTAATTTTGGTTAATTAATTTGGAACAATATTCTGGATTTTCAAAAAATGTTTTTGTTTTACAAAAACTTCTGCTCACACTTTCATAAATTGTTCAAGTTTTCATAAAAAATGGTTCACGAATTCAAACAATATTCACCTTTATGTCACGACTTCAACATTGCTTGCAATTTCCAAGAAATATCTTCCAAAACCTCAACGGTATTATGTCTTCTTATAGCGTTTTGACCTTTGATGTTCAGGTGGTGCTGTGTGGTGGAATAGACAGTTGTGATTTTTATCAATTATGAGGTGGCGGGTTCAATTCCTTAGAACCGCTGTTGATTTTTATCAATTTTTTGTCCTCGTGACAAGAAACAAAACAGCCGGCGGTTTGGTGGGATGGCCCAGCATTATGTCGCCCCTGTTAATAGGGAATTTTCTGTTCGACGGAAAATCCCTATTTGTCGTGCGTTGCGTCAAAATGCTGCAGCTTCGCATAGGAACCTTCTAGACATTTTCAGGATTGTGCCGGCCTGTTTAACCGTTTCAGTGTTTCCGGTTTAGATGTTTCCAGCCGGTTTTTTCTGATTTTGGGAACTTTCTTGAAATTGTTCTGGATTTTTAAAAAAGATTTGGATATTGAAAAAATGTTTTAGAATTTTAAAAAAGGTTTCATACTTTGGAAAATGATAGAAACTTGAAAAAATGTTCCAGAATATAAAAAAATGTTTTAGAATTTTAAAATGTTTCGGAGTTTGAAAAAATGTTCTGCTATTTGAAAAAATATTCTTGGATTTCAAAAAATGTTCCAAAATTTGAAAAAATGTCCAGAATTGTGAAATATATTCTGGAATTTGAAAAAATGTTCCGAAATTTGAAAAAATGTTTTTACTCTGGAATTTGGAAAAATGTTCCGAAATTTGAAAAAAATGTTCTGGAATTTGAAAAATGTTCCGGAAATTTAAAAAACGGTCTGAAATTTTACAAGAATTTCTGGAATTTAAAAATGTTTTAGAATCTGAAAAATGTTCTGGAATTTGAAAAATTTCTCTGTATTTGAGAAAAAAGTCTGGAATTTGAAAATTGTTCCTGAGTTTGAGAAAACTGTTTCGCAACTTGAATCTTTTCCAGAATTTTCAAAAGATTTTGTACATATTTTACATATGTTAGAGAATTGAAAAAAGATTTTGTACATATTTTAGAAAAATGTTCCTGTTAAACAATTTTTTCTCATAATTCAAAAAATGTTTGTGCTTGAAAAATGTTCCTGTCAAATGTTCCTGTTTCAAAATTGTTCTCTTTTCATAAATTTTGTTCTCAAGATTAAAAAATGTTCACGCTTCCAAAAACTTTCACGTTATTTATTTATTTTTTAAATTCGATTTTTTTTGCTTGAAATAAAAATACAAAGGAAAAATAGAAAACGAAACAAAAAAATAGAATTAACAGTGAAGGAAAAAAAGTAACATAAAAAAAACTGGACCGGCTCATTATGGGCGCCCCCCCTATGCTGCGTTGGAGCTCCCTGCTGCAATGAGCGGCTGCGTTCGACGCATTCTGCTTCAAATTGACTTAGCTATTGCGTCCGGGTGGTTTTTGTTATGGCATGTTTTTTTTCCTTTCTGTTTCTTTTTTTCATGTTCGTGTTTTAACTTTTCTATTCTTTCTTACTTTTTTTCCTTTCCTTTTTCTGTTTCCTTTTTTGATAGTTCCAAATTTCCAAAAGTTTAGGATTTAAACTTGTTCGCAAATTTGAAAAATATATCCGGGGTTTTCAAAATATGTTTGTGTTTACAATAAAATGTTCACAAATTTGAAAAGAAAAAATTCACAAATTTTAAAAGGTGTTGTCATATTAAAAAAAAATGTTCGACAATGTTCATAAATATTTGCATCTTCAAAACAACGTTTCTAATATTTTGGAGACATCCATTTTCTAATATTTAGGGTTTGATATTTTGTTATCAGACTTTGCAGGCTTTCATTTCCAGACGCCTGGCCAGAGGCGACTGGTCACTGCCCAATTTTATTGTTTTTTTTACACTTTAAATGTTTTTATTATGCTTCCGAATATTCTAAATATATGCAATACAAAGCAATACATGAAACACACTAAAAAATATTAACCAAACATTTCAAAAAAATTCAAATTGTATAGAGAATTGATTTTCGTATGTATAGGAAAAAAATGTATACAAACACTATATGTTGTCTATGAAAAATGTTGTGCATGTGTTTTAACGAATTTAATCAAGCATTTAAAAAATATTTATCAAGGATTTAGAACATGTTAATCTAGTATTTCAAAATTGAATCATGCATCAGAAAAGTATTAAGTGTGTGGAAAAAAAATTCATTTATACAAAAAATATATAACAAACAAATGCAATGTGAATGAAAATACGTTGATCATGTATTTTAAAAATGTAAAACATGTATGCAAAATGTTCCTTGTGTATACCCAAAGTATAAAACATACACTCGATAAAATTAGTATTATAAAAATTTATATCAACTTCGTTTTTCATTTTAACAATCTAAAAAAATGTACACAGTGTGTGAATTTTTTTATTGCCATTAAAAATATGTTCACCATGTATTGAATGCTTTTATAATATATTCGAAAATGTTAATATTGTATTTGAAAATTGTTAAACATGTATTAAAATATATTAAATATATATATATATATATATTCCAAACATGCATAATGTGTACGATGAAAGTTCAATTAAAATGTTAAAATGTATATAAAATATGTTTCTTATTTATAAGAAAAATATTTAATGTGTAATGAGAAAAGATGACAAGGGTTAAATAATAAATAAATCGACAAAATTGACAAAGAAAAAAGGAAACTTAATGAAAGCAAAAACAGAAAAACGAATGCAAAAGAATGAAAACAATAAAGATCGAGAAATAAACAAAGAAATTGTTTAAATCAAAGAAAGAAACAAAGAAAATGAATAAAGAAGTAAAAAAACAAAGAACACCGAGAAGGAAGCAAAAATAATAAAATAAGGATGAGACAGAACCCAGAGAAAACCATGAAAGAAATGAAGAAAACTGTAAAAAACTTCAGTAAAACTGAGAAAGAAACAAAGAAGATTGCGAAGAGACAGAAAAACCCAGAAGAAAATATAAAAGAAAATGAATAGGAAAAAAAAGGGTAGAAGCAAGTGACCGAGCGCAAGCAAATAAATATATCAAAGGACAGGGGAAATGGCGGAAATTGGCCAGCCCAGTAGCTACACATGCAGGAAACTATTTAAACTAGCACATTATTGTTTCCTTCGGAGAAAAATGCAACATCTTTTTAGTTTTGAAAAAGTTGGTGTAAATAAAAACTTTTCTGTGAAAGATATTTAAAATTTCGAAAAATGTTTGTGATTTTTAAAGTTGTGGAGTGATCAAGATTTGAAAAATGTATACAAAGTGAAAATATATTCAAAATTTTTAATTGTACATGAATTTCAAATGTGTTGGCAAATTCAAAAATATTCATTAATTTAAAATAACTCATGTATTTTAAATGCCAGAAAGAATTTTTTTTAACAAATAAATTATTGAAAAAGAGGTTTTTTGTTTGTTTGAAAAAAAATGAATATTTGAAATTTTAAGAGGAAGAAGACTCCGGCGGCTCGTACGCTGCCAAGGTCCGTGGCGGCCATGTGGTCTACGAACTGCCGTCAAGGTAAATTTGTGTCTTCTCTTTTCAACTAATGCATTGTTGTTCTTACGACAGTAGGATGACGAGCTTGTAGTGTCAAGTTGAATGCGGTCGAATACTTGTCTCAATTAGTGGAGTCACACATGCTTGATCTTAATGATCTACATTACGAAGATTTGATGTTTTCTCAATAAGAAGAGGTCGAGGACGATTGTGACCTTGAGGAGGAGGAGGCCGAGGAAGACGATGATCCCATTGAGACACAATCAAGCGTGAAAGCACCATGAAAGTCGAGGACACACAACCATTACCAAGTTGAAGATGTTGCTTTTGTGTTATGCTTAGATAAAACGTGTCGCTTGGTCCATCGGTTAACATGGATAAACCATAAAAGAAGTTTTGTGGTAGGATTGAAGAGTACTATAACACTATCGTGGTGCCGTCAAACCGCACCCAAGGCTCTTTCGGGCACTTTTGGGTTACCGATGACTCTAAATTATGTGATGTTTTCATGCTCTATTTTGTGTCTACATAGTAGGCCTTGTGAGATTTTACGGTGTTTGCACTTATTTTGTCGTTTTCCCTACCATGTGCTTTGGGAAGCAATTGTAATTCTATGAAATGAACTCGGGATTTTTTTTATAAAATCACATCAAATGTGTAATACATGATTATTATAAAATAATAAATTAATCGGGCGGAAAATAGAAGCTCTATAGGGTGATCGACGACGTGTGATACGAGCGCACACACTCGTACGAGTTGTCACCGCCTCCTCTTCGTCAACTACTTCCGCCCATGGAACTAAATCGGAGATCAGACTCATACATACACAAGAAACTCGTCCAAAAGATAGAATCCTAGTCACCGTAGGCAACCGGAGGAGGAATCTCGCAGGGAGGAGATTGACACATTAACCATCACCACGTGTAAGGGGATGCCTGTGTCAACCATCTCCATCAACCTTCATCATCATCCATCTCCATCTCGTTGTAATATCAAACCCTTTGTGGATAAATACGTGTATTAATCTTTTGTTCCAATTATGTTTATCACCGCAATTCATTTGATGTTTATCATTCACATGTGCGAGTAGACCCCATAGTTTTCGAGGACATGGATGCACCTTGATATGTATAGGTGCTAAAAACGATAGGATATGAAATTCGCTGTTGACTATTTGATTTGATAGCCCTCGTGAATGTTGTGAAGGGGATCCACTTGACATTTTTATCATAATACTAGGAAGCATATTATTGTCGTTGTAAATGTTAGGATGTAGAGGTAATTAGATGTGACAATAAAAAACCGCACTTCTTCACCTTTGCGATTCGGAAACAGGGAGAACCCTAACAAGCCACATACATGGGGAAACCCTTTAATTACAATAGTGATAACGAGAGTGGGAACACTATGATAGTGACGTGTGTGATTCGAAGTCTAGTTCAAACGTCAAGAGTGGCTCAAGTATCAAACTAGTCATATGTTACTACACAAGTCATGATAGACACATACCAATGGGAGTGCCTACTTAGAACGCATTAATCTTCTTTTGGTTTGAAAGTGTTACTTGCTCCGCTGCACTATTTTACTTTTGTTAATGTTATTTACCTTCCATTCGCAACTACTCGAATCACTTTTTATTTCCGTCCTCACTTTGCTTTGAGTTTATAATTACTTGCCGGGGGGGGGGGGATTCCATAATTTCTACAAGGGATAAAGTATGATTCCCGTGCTTCCTATGGAATCGATTCTTTTACTTCGAAAAGGCTATAACTAAACCATGTGCACTTACAGGACACGAGGTACCAACAAAGAGCAATGCAACTAATGGTCTGATTGTATTGATCAAGTGAACAATTCACCATTAAGTGGGGTGCAAATCTCAATGTATGGGCCTATCATCCAAGAGCTATACAAGCAACACAACAAGAAGCACCGTGAAAAGGGCTTCGCATTGCGCCATTGCTACAAAGAACTTGACAATGTTGAGAATGGGATTAGAAGGAACTCTCAGACCACACTAATGTCTACTATATAACTTTATTCTTGTAGGCTTTGTTGGGCCTCCAAGCGCAAGATTTTGTAGGAAAATATTTTTTCCCTGAAGTGGATGACCTGAGGTTATCAATCTGTGGGAGGTGTAGGATGAAGATGGTCTCTCTCAAATAACCCTGCAATCAAATACAAGAAATCTCTTGTGTTCCCAACACACCCAATATAAGGGCAAATTGTATAGATGCACTATTTCGACGAAGAGATGGTGGTACAAGTGTAGTCCGGATAGTCGATATAATTTTTTATAATCTCAAAATATAAAACAGCAAGGTAGAAAGTGTAAAACAACGAGCAAAACAGTATATAAATGCTTGGGAAGAAGGCCTAGGGTTCATACTTTCACTAGTGCAATCTCTCAACAGCGCTAACATAATTGAGTCATACAATCACTCCTCATCGTGCAACAAAGAGTTACTCCAAAGTTCCTATCTTGTGGAGAACACAAGGTGAAATTGTTGTACGTAGTAACCACCTCAAAGTTATCCTTTCTCATCAATCTATTGAAGCATCCCTATAAGTATCACAAACAGCCCTGGAGTTCATACTAAAATAACACCTATGATACGCATCAATCAATTCTAATGTCACCTAGATACTCTAATGTCACCTCAAGTATGTGTGAATTGATTATTTGACATGTATCAAACAATTTCAGATTCATCATATTCAATCCAACACAAAGAACTTCAAAGATTACTCCAAGATTTCTATAGGAGAAAGTAGTACAAAAAAGGGCATCAACATATGTCAAGTGAATTAATAGAATACTCCATTGTCACCACGGGTATCCACATGCAAGACATGCATGAAGTGTTCTAAAACCCAAAGTATTTGATCCAAAAAAACAAAATCTTTAAGGGAAAGACTCAATTCATTACTTCAAGATAGAAAGTGAAGAACACCATATGATCCAACTATATTAATAAATATCGTGATACATAAAGATCGTGCCATATCAAGAATACGAGAGAGAGAGAGAGAGAGAGAGATCAAACGCATAGCTACTAGTACATACCCTCGGCTCCAAGGGTGAACTTCTCCTCATCGTCATGGAGACTGATGTCCGCTACACAACTCTTGTAAACATTGTTGGGCCTCCAAGTGCGGAGTTTTGTAGGATAGCAAAAAAATTCCCTCAAGTGGATGACCTTAGGTTTACCAATACGTGAGAGTTGTAGGATGAAGATGGTCTGCCTCAAACAACCATGCAATCAAATAAAAGAAATCTCTTGTGTTCCCAACACACCCAATACAATGGCAAATTGTATAGGTGCACTAGTTCGACGAACAGATGGTGATACAAGTGTAGTATGGATAGTGGAAACATATTTGTATAATCTAAATAAATAAAAATAGTAAGGTAGAAAGTAGTAAATAACGAGCAAAATAGTATATTAATGCTTAGAAAACAAGGCCTAGGGTTCATACTTTCACTAGTGCAATATCTCAACGGTGCTAACATAATTGAATCATATAATCATCCCTCAACATGCAACAAAGAGTCACTCCAAAGTTCCTATCTAGCGGAGAACGCAAGATGAAATTCTTATAGGTAGTAGAACCACCTCAAAGTTATATTTTTTGATCAATATATTAAGCCATCCCTATAAGTGTCATGAGTAGCCCTAGAGTTCGTACTAAAATAACACCTATGATACGCATCAATCATCTGTAATGTCATCAAGATACTCCAATGTCACCACAAGTATCCGTGAGTTGATTATTCGACATGTATCAAACAATTTCAGATTTATCATTTTCAATCCAACACAAAGAACATCAAAGAGTACCCAAAGATTTCTACCGGAGGAAGTAAGACAAGAACGTGCATCAACCCATGTGCATAGATCCACCAATATCACTAGAATTCTCAAGTTAATGTCATAACATATATCAAGTGAATCAATAGAATACCCCATTGTCACCACAGGTATCCACATGCAAGACACACATCAAGTGTTCTCAAACCCAAAATATTCAATCCAACATAACGAAATCTCAAAGGGAAAGATTGAGTTCATCACATCAAGATAGCAAGGGAAGAACACCATACGATTCAACTATATTATCAAATCCTGTGATACATCAAGATCATGACATCTCAAGAACACGAGAGAGGGAGAGAGAGAGAGAGAGAGAGAGAGAGAGAGAGAGAGAGAGAGAGAGGTCAAGCACATAGCTACTCGTACATACCCTCATCCCCGAGGGTGAACTACTCCCTCCTCGTCATGGAGACCATCGGGATGATGAGTATGACCTCTAGTGACGATTCCCCCTTTCGGTGGGGTGCCGGAACAGGGCTCCATATAAGATTGCTTCGAAACAGAGGCTTCCAATGGTGTAGCGGAAGTTCTAGGTTAACTTTTAGAGGTTTATGTATATATAGGATTTTTCAGCGTTGGACTCCCGCGAAAACATGCCACGGGGGGCACACAAGGTATCAGGGTGCACCCTAGTGGGTGGGCATGCCCTATTGCCCTGTGGGCAACTGGTGGCCCCCTCCGATGATTCTTCTCTTCTGTATTTTTTTATATATTCCAAAAAAAAAATCATCAAAAAGTTTTGTCCAATTCCTAGAACTTTTATTTTCTCCACAAAAACAACACCTCGGTAATTCTGCTGAAAACATCACCAGTACGGGTTAGTTCCATTAAATAATATAAAAGTGTAGAAAAACCATACAAAAATATTGTAAACATGGGTAATTATGGCATGAATGCTTCATCAATTATCGGTGCATTGGAGATGCATCAGCATCCCCAAACTAATTCATGCTCATCCTCGAGTAGATAAATGGTAATGGAAGTAATTTATGATGTGTGAATGCTAGCATAGTGTATAAGTTCTTGGTGTGCAAATTGCCTACATGTGCAAGAATAAAGTTGTGTAGTAAACATCAAGCTCTTTTCTCGCATCGTTGCCGGGGAGGTGAGTGCTTGAAGGTATATCTTTAGATCTTGCAATTGAATCTTTTTGTTCCTTGTTTTCACTAGTTTGGTTTCATAAAATGAAGCCACAAAAAATGGAATTTAAGTTGCATCAAGTTATTTATCTTTACGATGTCTTTCTTGGAAATGATGGTTTGGAAAATTGTGCCAAACTGTTAGAAGAATAATTCAATAAAATGTTTAGCACTAAATCCTTGAAGTATAAGCATGAACGGGCCCTCCTCCTCGAGGAGGGCGGCACCTGAACAATGGAGGCCACAAGCAGTTTCCCCGTGAAGTAAAGACGATGAACATGATCTGTGTCACCCATCTGCCCAAAATGGAGAGGAAGCGCGCGCTTCGGGACGTATATGACATAGAGTTGGTCGCCTCAGAGTACAATCCATGGTCGGCTTGTCCAATCACCTATGACTGCATGGACCACCCTACCAGTATCCGGGACGGGGGGGGCAACGGCCTTGATACTTGATCCCATCATTGATGGGCATCAGCTCACACGAGTGCTCATGGATGGGGGCAGCAGCCTTAAACTTATTTCCGAGGACACAATGTGGAAAATAGGTATTTATCCACCACGAATTAAACCTAGTAAGACCACCTTCGAAGGACTAATTCCTAGTGTTGAAGCTCGCTACTAAGGCACGATAACCCTAGAGGTAGTGTTCGGGTCACCCGACAACTTTCGAAGCGAAGATTTAATCTTCGATATCGTCCCTTTTTGCAGCACGTACCATGCACTCCTCGGTCGTACTCGCTCGCTCGCTTCAATGTCGTCCCCCATTATGCATACCTCAAACTAAAAATATCAGGACCCATGGGTGTTATCACTGTCAATTGTAACACCGAACAATCCCTTCAGACCAAGGAACACACTATGGCCTTAGCAGCCGAGGTACAGGCGAGCGACGCAATTCCTAACACAAGAGTATCCGTTAAGGAACATAAATGGGCTGGCGCCCCGCCATAGTATCATACCCTAGTGGATAAATAGGGATACGCCCCTCATAGCAGCACCTTGCCTCCAGCAAAGTATGTACCTCGAAGACACAACTTTGCGCTTAAGATACCATGGCAGCTATGAGGACCAATAATACATGGCTTACTATTCGGATAAACCAAACAATGGACAGTATAGTCTCTAAACATATACATGTGCCATGAGGGACCAATCTCTATGTTAAGAACACATACACATCGGCTGCTTCTCAAGACCACCATTGACCACAAGAGTTGTTCATCAAATATCCCTCCTGTCCAAGGGGTGCCCTCCAATGAGTAAATGCGCAGACATGCAACAGGGTGCTTACAGGAACATCAAACTAGTCATATCCATCCTTGTGTAAACCTCTACTATGTAGTCTATTATTCATCTATATATATACACGTGCTTGTGAAGTACGAATTATACAGTTCATAATTCTTCAGAAGTAAGGAACGCTCTCTGCTACTTATGAGTTTCACAATGATTTTTTCCCTCCTAGCTCTCCAAAACCGCTTCCTGAATAGTTACACAAGTCTGTTTTTGCACACACACATTGGCTGAATTGACGGGGGGCTTGTTCTTCATAACCAACCCTTTCAAAGTCGTTATATTGCTATTTCACTAGTGTGGGGTCTTGGATTTGCCTTACATGCATCAGTTCGGAATTATGTCTTTGGTCAAATGTTGGGTTACCCCACTCCTATGTTTACCCATTTACGTTCTGATAGTTCTACTAAAAGGGTAAAGGCAGAACCACTATGATTGTATTTCCAGTTCGTCTGGTTAAGTACCTTAGCGGAGAAAGCCAAAAAACTTACCAGCATGATAAGCGAGAACTGGTTCGTGATTCGAAGACAAGTGTCAAACTAAGGAACCATTAGTGGTTCATCACTTTTCGCGATAGGTTTTGAAGTCATTCAAACCAAGTGATTACACATTTTTCACACCATGGTGTAAGCCGAAAATCAAAAAAAAATCGAAAGGGTTCTACTTAGCACCCATGATCACGCTCTTATGGTAAAATGGAAGTATTAAAGCCCGATGGTCCGATTGCCTCGTCTTCTCCCACATTAATGCCTTGATGGTGCCAAGACATTGGCTAAGGTTAACTATGCGGAAGTTGAAAACACCCTCGCTATAATCTGGCGGGGGGGGGGGGTGAAGCTGACGACCGGAAACTTTCATTATTAAAATAAGCAAAATAAGAGTTGAAATTCAAAGCCATGATCTACCATGCAGAAACTCAAAGGCATTGTATCATACTAGAGCGTTTACATGATAGAATCCTCTAATCAAGCATTATGTCCTACGTGCAAATTGCCTCTACAGCTCGGGCACCCTTCATAGGAATGGTGAAATAACGTTCAGGGCGCTTGTGGTCCTTCCGAGGCGGCGGAGGTGCAGTGGCCATCTTTTTGGGACCCAACTTCGGCAAATGCATCATAATTTTCGCAGAAGCCATGCGAGCTCCTTTGATGCAGATTGAGCGCGTCACAATGTTAATTTGAGGCGATGCAACAATCAGCTTCTGAATCAAGCCGAAGTAGCTGCTGGGCAACGGTTCGGCCGGCCACAGCCTGATGCACAACTCCTTCATGGCCAGCTCCGTCATCTTGTGCAGCTCAATCAGCTGCTTCAACTGGTCGCATGCTAGTTGAGGATGCTCCAGATTCAGGAACTGTGCCCACAAGAGCCTCTGTTGCACCACATCTTCCTAAGAAGCATAGTACTTCTCATCCTCTGCCGCACTCTTTGGCAGATCGGCCATCATACGTGAAGAGCTCCATACTCGGTTAAGGGATACAAATCTTCACCCACCAAAGGTACATTGCAAAAAATACCGCTTACCAATCATGATTTGTTTGACATCATGAACCTCCTTCCAGAGATCATGTTCCTATTTCTGCACTTCTTGGAGGGCAGCACTGACCGACGTCAGTTCGGTCGATTTTTCATTTTCTTTTTGCTCGAGAGCCTCATTCTTCGTGATAGCCTCCTTAAGTTCCTCCTAAACTTTGCTGACCCGAGCTTCAGATTTCTTGCTAATAGCCTTATCGTGTACGGCCACCGCCATCTGTTCGGTAGCCTCTTGCTTGGCTTGGCTCAGTTCGGCCTTGAGCCGATCAACATCGACAACTACAAATGTGATAATGAGTTGACAAGCACTCATTTAGAGACTAAATTACATATAAATCCATATAAATACCAAGGCTCGTGCACTCACTTTGAGCAACTTCAAAATGCTTGTTGATGGGATCTAGCTCCTCTTTGGAAACTCTTAGTTTCCGATTCATCTCCTCCAACCTGAGAGAGTTGGGGGTTGCGGGTGACATAGAGGCCTGCAACAGAACATATTTTGTTCATTTCCAGATTTTTTTTTGCAAATATCCTTTTTGCCAGGATGCATTCTGGTTAACCCACGGGAGCCTTGGCGTCTGCACACAATGCTTTATAAATAATTTTAACCGTTGCATGAGTCTTTCAAACTCACACAAGGCTTGGGGGCTACTAGGCATAATAAAACTTTTAGACAACACGTAGTTACAAACCAAAAAGTATGCAGATTACCTTGATGCCGCTAATAGTGTGTCGTAAGCTCCTTTCAGACTGATATCAATGGACTGGATACTTTGCAAAACCACACTCAGATGATTGCGACATCCTTTGGGAATGGAGGGGTCACTTAGACCTTCCTCCCATAGCTCTGGCCATCCAGTTCAGAGTTGCTCTGTCATGGATGGCTGTGGGTGCATCGTAGTAGTCTCCCTGAGCAAAGAGACTACTGCCGCTAGCACTGGAGATGGGGGATCTACGCCCTCCCTCCTTCATCGCTAGGGGGGAGTTCATCCTCCTGGTCCTTAGTGGCCGATATAGTGGCCTTGGCCATAGTATCTTCACCCCCGGTCGTGGTATCCGGCGCAGGGGGGGGGGGTTCTCCTTCGATACCGCTTCTCTGGTTCCTTCGGCTGTGGGGGCGGTGAGTAGGGTGATCCGGTCCCGCCTTTAGCCAGGTTAGCTGGGACGGAATCACCCTCTGAAATCTGATCGGTGGGAAGATCACGCTCCGGGCTGTAATACAAACTATGAGCCTAATTAGAACCGCGGTAATGAGATATAAGGTGTATTTGAAATTTTTGTACATACCTTTTGGCTTGAGGCTTCACCGTGAGGGTCCTTCGAGGGAACGGTGCCTCATCCACAGACTCCTCGTCTGAGTCCGAAATATCATCGAATAGGGCCATATGGTCCCTACGCGGCTTCTTCGAAGCAACATGATCTTGGTCTCCCTCAGCGTCTTCGGACGCAGCTTTCTTTTTGTATGAGAGGAGGCACTTACCTCCTCCTCCTCTTCTTCTCCCTCCATGTGGGAGGGCTCTAGTGTCTCTTTAGACTTAGTATTCGGGGGACCCTTTGATAGAAGTCCCCCGGATCTTCTTCTTCCCCTTCTTCTGTTCCTACTTCTCCCTCAGAGCCGTGTATGGTCTCTATACCAACATGGCCTCCACTAGAGGGGTCATGGCATCCTCGGGTAGAGGCGCTGGATAGTTTATCCATCCGGATTTCTTTAGCCAGATCTACGGGTATGGGGGGAAGGTGTAAGTGTTGGAAATATTCCCTAGAGGCAATGATAAATAGTAATTATTATATTTCCTATTTAAAGATAATCGTTTATTATCCATGCTATAATTGTATTGAATGATAACATAGATACATGTGTGGATACATAGACAAAACAATGTCCCTAGCAAGCCTCTAGTTAGCTATCCAGTTGATCAATGATAGCAAGGTTTTCTGACTATATGCAAGTTTTGTCACTTGATAACTGGATCACATCATTAGGAGAATCATGTGATGGACTAGACCCAAACTATGAACGTAGCACATTGATCGTGTCATTTTATTGCTATTGTTTTCTGCGTGTCAAGTATTTATTCCTATGACCAAGGGATCATATAACTCACTGGCACCGGAGGAATACCTTGTGTGCGTCAAACGTCACAACATAACTGGTTGACTATAAAGGTGCTCTATAGGTATCTCCGAAGGTGTTCGTTGATTTAGTATGGATCAAGACTAGGATTTGTCACTCCGTGTGACGGAGAGGTATCTCGGGGCCCACTCAGTAATACAACATCACACACAAGCCTTGCAAGCAATGTGACTAAGTGTAAGTCGCGAGATCTTGTATTACGGAACGAGTAAAGAGACTTGCCGGTAACAAGATTGAAATAGGTATGCGGATACCGACGATCGAATCTCGGGCAAGTAACATGCCGAAGGACAAAGGGAATGACATACGGGATTATATGAATCCTTGACACTAAGGTTGAACCGATAAGATCTTCGGAGAATATGTAGGATCCAATATGGGCATCCAGGTCCCTCTATTGGATATTGACCGAGGAGTGCCTCGGGTCATGTCTACATAGTTCTCGAACCCACAGGGTTTGCACACTTAAAGTTCGATGATGTTTTAGTACAGTTGAGTTATATATGTGGTTACCGAATGTTGTTCGGAGTCCCGGATGAGATCACAGACGTCATGAGGGTTTCCGGAATGGTCCGTAAACCAAGATTGATATATAGGATGGTTTCATTTGGTCACCGAAAAGTTTCGGGCAATTCTGGCAGTGTATCGGGAGTGTCGAATGGGTTCCAGGTGTTCACCGGGAGGGGCCCACCCACCCGGGAGTGAGCCCAAGGCCCTAGGGTGGCGCCACAAGTCCTTATTGGGCTGGTGGAGTCAGCCCAAGAGGTCTATGGCGTCACATAAGAAAATACCAAAAGAAAAGAAAAAGAAAAAGGAAAGAGGGAGGTGGGAAGGAAGAGGAGGACTCCTCCTTCCCAAACCGAATTGGAGGAGGAGTCCTCCTCCTCCTGGCGGCCGGCGTACCTTGAGAGCCTTGTCCCTCAAGGTTAGCCCCTCCCCCTTCCTCCTATATATAGTGGTGGTTTAGGGCTTTTTGAGACACAACTTTGCCACGTGCAACTCTAGCCTATTCCACATAGTTTTACCTCTAGATCGGATTTTTGCGGAGCTCAGACGAAGCCCTGCAGGAGTAGATCATCACCACCACCAGAGCGCCGTCACACTGCCGGAGAACTCATCTACTTCTCCGTCTTGCTTGCTGGATCAAGAAGGCTAAGATCATCGTCGAGCTATACGTGTGCTGAACGCGGAGGTGTCGTCCGTTCGGCGCTAGATCGGAACGGATCGTGGGACGGATCGCGGGACGGTTCGTGGGACGGTTCGAGGGACGTGAAGACGTTCCACTACATCAACCGCATTTCTTAATGCTTTCCCTCTGTGCGATCTACAAGGGTACGTAGATCTAATCTCCACTCGTAGATGGACATCGCCATGATAGGTCTTCGTGTGCGTAGGAATTTTTTTGTTTCCCATGCAACATTCACCATCGGTGGCATCATGAGCTAGGTTCATGCATAGATGTTATCTCGAGTAGAACACAAAAGGTTTTGTGGATGGTGATGTTCGATTTGCTTCCCACCTTAGTCTTTTCTCGATTCGGCGGTATTGTTGGATTGAAGCGGCCCGGACCGACATAACTTGCACGCTTACGAGAGACTGGTTTCATCGATTGACATGCAACCTCGTTGCATAAAGATGATTGGCAGGTGTTGGTTTCTTCAACTTTAGTTGAATTGGTTTTAACCGAGGTGGTCCTTGGAGAGGTTAAATAGCAATTTGCACATCTCCGTTGTGGTTTTTGCGTAAGTAAGATGCGATCATACTAGATACCCATAGCAGCCACGTAAAACATGCAACAACAAATTAGAGGACGTCTAACTTGTTTTTGGAGGGTATGCTTGTGATATGATATGGCCAATGACATGATGTGATATATTGGATGTATGAGATGATCATGTTGTAATAGTTAATATCGACTTGCACGTCAATGCTACGGCAACCGACAGGAGCCATAGGGTTGTCTTTAAACTAACATTTGTGTTTGCAGATGCGTTTACTATATTGCTAGGTCGTAGCTTTAGTAGTAATAGCATAGATAGCATGACAACCTTGATGGAGACATGTTGATGGAGATCATGATGCTGGAGATCATGGTCTGGCACCGGCGACAAGAAGATCATGTCGGTGCTTGAGTGATGGAGATCAAGAAGCACAAGATGATGGCCATATCATGTCACTTATGAATTGCATGTGATGTTAATCCTTTTATGCACCTTATTTTGCTTAGAACAACGGTAGCATTATAAGGTGATCTCTCACTTAAATTTCAAGACAAAATTCTGTTCTCCCCGACTGTGCACCGTTGCGACAGTTCGTCATTTCGAGACACCACGTGATGATCGGGTGTGATAGACTCAACGTTCACATACAACGGGTGCAAAACAGTTGCACGCGCGGAACACTCGGGTTAAACTTGACGAGCCTAGCATGTGCATACATGGCCTCAGAACACATGAGACCGAAAGGTCGAGCATGAATCGTATAGTTGATATGATTAGCATAGGGATGCTTACCACTGAAACTACTCTCAACTCACGTGATGATCGGACTTGAGTTAGTGAATTTGGATCATGAACCACTCAAATGACTAGAAAGATGTACTTTTTGAGTGGGAGTTTAGCAAGTAATTTGATTAGTTAAACTCTAATTATCTTGAACATAGTGTAAGTCCACTTTGAAATATTTGTGTTGTAGATCAATGGCTCACGCGATAGTCACCCTGAATTTTAATACGTTCCTAGAGAAAGCTAAGTTGAAAGATGATGGAAGCAACTTTGTAGACTGGGCTCGTAATCTTAAGTTGCTCCTGCAAGCTGGGAAGAAGGATTATGTCCTTAATGCTGCGCTAGGAGATGAACCACGCGCTTCGGCTGACCAAGATGTTAAGAACGCTTGGTTAACACGTAAGGAGGACTACTCAGTAGTTCAATGTGCAGTCTTGTATGGCTTAGAGCCGGGACTTCAATGTCTCTTTGAGCGTCATGGAGCATATGAGATGTTCCAGGAGTTGAAGTTTATCTTTCAGAAGAACGCCTCGATCGAGAGGTACGAGACCTCCGATAAATTCTATGCTTGCAAGATGGAGGAGAATTCGTCTGTCAGTGAACATGTGCTCAAAATGTCTGGGTACTCAAACCGTCTGGCTGAGCTGGGGATTGAACTCCCGCAAGAGGCTATCACTGACAGAATTCTTCAATCACTACCACCAAGCCACAAGAGCTTTGTGTTGAACTATAACATGCAAGGGATGAACAAGTCACCCGGCGAGTTATTCGCGATGCTGAAAGTCGCAGAGTCAGAACTCCAAAAAGAGCATCAAGTGTTGATGGTCAATAAGACCACTAGTTTCAATAGAAACAACATAGGCAAGAAGGGTAACTCCAAGAAGAGCGGCAAGCTTGTTGCCAATCCAACAAAGAAACCCAAGGCTGGACCTAAGCCTGAAACAAAGTGTTATTATTGCAAGGGACTGGGTCACTGGAAGCGCAACTGCCCCAAGTATTTGGGTGATAAGAAGGCGGCCAAGGAAAAATCAAGTATATTCGATATACATGTTATTGATGTGTACTTGACCAACTCTCGTAGTAGTGCCTGGGTATTCGATACCGGTTCTGTTGCTCATATTTGCAACTCGAAACAGGAACTGCGGAATAAACGAAGGCTGGCGAAAGATGAAGTGACGATGCGCGTGGGAAATGGTTCCAAGGTTGATGCAATCGCTATCGGCACAGTTTCACTTCACTTACCATCAGGATTAGTTATGAACTTAAATAATTGTTATTTAGTGCCTACGTTAAGCATGAACATTATATCTGGATCTTGTTTATTGTGAGACGGTTACTCGTTGAAGTCAGAGAATACTGGTTGTTCTATTTCTACGAGTGATATCTTTTATTATCATGCACCCAATGTGAGAGGATTGTTCATATTGAATCTTGATAGCGATGATACACATATACATAACATTGAGACCAAAAGAGTTAGAGTTAACAATGATAGCGCCAAGTTTTTGTGGCACTGCCGCTTAGGTCATATTGGTGTAAAGCGCATGAAGAAACTCCATTCCGATGGACTTTTGGAGTCACTTGACTTTGATTCACTTGACACGTGCGAACCATGCCTCATGGGCAAGATGACTAAGACTCCGTTCTTCGGAACAATGGAGCGTGCAAGTGACTTATTGGAAATCATACATAGCGATGTGTGCGGTCCGATGACTGTGGAGGCGCGCTGAGGATATCGTTATTTTCTCACCTTCACTGACGATTTGAGTAGATATGGTTATGACTACTTGGTGAAGCACAAGTCTGAAACGTTTGAGAAATTCAAGCAATTTCAGAGTGAAGTTGAAAATCATCATAACAAGAAGATCAAGTTCCTACGTCTGATCATGGGGGTGAATATCTGAGCTTCGAGTTTGGTGCTCACTTAAGACAATGTGGAATTGTTTCACACTTAACACCGCCTGGAACACCACAGCGTAATGGTGTGTTCGAACATCGTAATTGTACTTTGTTAGAAATGGTGCGATCTATGATGTCTCTTACCGATTTGCTGTTATCGCTTTTGGGTTATGCATTAGAGACAACTGCATTCATTTTAAATAGGGCACCATCAAAATCCATCGAGACGACACCATATGAACAATGGTATGGCAAAAGACCGAAGTTGTCGTTTCTTAAAGTTTGGGGATGTGATTCTTATGTCAACAAGCTTCAGCCTGAAAAGCTGGAACCCAAAGCGGAAAAATGCGTCTTCATAGGTTACCCAAAGGAGACAGTTGGGTACACCTTCTATCTCAAATCCGAGGGCAAAGTGTTTGTTGCTAAAAACGAAGCTTTTCTTGAGAAGGAGTTTTCTCGAAAGAATTGAGTGGGAGGAAGATAGAACTTGATGAGGTTGTCGAACCTCTAATCCCTTTAGATGGTGGCGCAGGGCAAGGGGAAACCCTTGTCATTGCGATGCCGGTTGAGGAGGAAGTTGATGATGATGATCATGAAACTTTGTATCAAGTTCCTATCGGACCTTGCAGGTCGACAAGATCACGTACTGCTCCTGAGTGGTACGGTAATCCTGTCTTATCAATTATGTTGTTAGACAACAATGAACCTGCGAATTATGATAAAGCAATGGTGGGCTCGGATTCCAACAAATGGCTGGAGGCCATGAAGTCCGAGATAGGATCTATGTACGAGAACAAAGTGTGGACTTTGGAAGTACTACCTGAAGGCCGCAAGGCTATTCAGAACAAATGGATCTTTAAGAAGAAGACAGACGCAGACGGTAATGTGACCATTTATAAAGCTCGACTTGTGGCAAAGGGTTTTTCACAAGTTCGAGGACTTGACTATGATGATACGTTCTCATCGGTAGCGATGCTTAAGTCCGTCCGAATTATGTTAGCAATAGCTGCATTCTTCAATAATGAAATCTGGCAGATGGATGTCAAAATGGCGTGCCTTAATGGTTTTCTTAAGGAAGAGTTGTATGCGATGCAACCCGAAGGTTTTGTCGATCCAAAGACTACTAACAAAGTGTGCAAGCTCCAGCGATCCATTTATGGACTGGTGCAAGCATCTTGGAGTTGGAATATGCTCTTTGATCAGGTGATCAAAGCATTTGGGTTTATACAAGTGGTTGGAGAATCTTGTATTTACAAGAAAGTGAGTGGGAGCTCTGTGGCGTTTCTAATATTATATGTGGATGACATATTGCTGATTGGAAACAACGTGGAGTTTTTGGAGAGTGTAAAGGATTACTTGAATAAAAGTTTCACAATGAAGGACCTAGGAGAAGCTGCTTACATTCTATGCATTAAGATCTATAGGGATAGATCAAGACGCCTCATAAGACTTTCACAAAGCACATACCTTGATAAAGTTTTGAAGAAGTTCAAAATGGATCAGTCCAAGAAAGGGTTCTTGTCAGTGTTACAAGGTATAAAATTGAGTAAGACTCAGTGCCCAACAACTGTGGAAGATAGAGAACAAATGAGTTCCTTCCCCTATGCTTCAGCCATAGGTTCTATCATGTATGCAATTTTGTGCACTAGACTAGACGTCAGCTTGGCCATAAGTATGGCAGGCAGGTTTCAGAGTAATCCAGGAGTGGATCACTGGACGGCGATCAAGAATATTCTGAAGTACCTGAAAAGGACTAAGGAAATGTTTCTCGTTTATGGAGGTGACGAAGAGCTCGTCGTAAAGGGTTATGTCGACGCAAGCTTTGACACCGATCCGGATGACTCTAAGTCGCAAACCGGATACGTATTTATTCTTAATGGGGGTGCGGTAAGCTGGTGCAGTTCCAAGCAAAGTGTCATAGCAGATTCTACATGTGAAGCGGAGTACATGGCTGCCTCGGAGGCAACAAAGGAGGGCGTCTGGATGAAGCAGTTCATGACGGATCTTGGAGTTGTGCCGAGCGCACTGAATCCAATAACTTTATTTTGTGACAGCACTGGTGCCATTGCTTTAGCAAAGGAACCAAGGTTTCACAAGAAGACCAGGCACAACAAACGACGCTTCAACCTCATTCGCGACTACGTCGAAGGAGAGGACGTGAATATTTGCAAAGTGCACACGGATCTGAATGTAGCACACCCGCTAACTAAACCTCTTCCACGGGCAAAACATGATCAACACCAGAACTGTATGGGTGTTAGATTTATTACAATGTAAATCGCATGGCGAAGTGAGGGATTGACTCTAGTGCAAGTGGGAGACTGTTGGAAATATGCCCTTGAGGCAATGATAAATAGTTAGTATTATATTTCCTGTTTAAAGATAATCGTTTATTATCCATGCTATAATTGTATTGAATGAAAATATAGATACATGTGTGGATACATAGACAAAACAATGTCCCTAGTAAGCCTCTAGTTGGCTAGCCAGTTGATCAATGATAGTCAAGGTTTTCTGACTATATGCAAGTGTTGTCACTTGATAACTGGATCACATCATTAGGAGAATCATGTGATGGACTAGACCCAAACTATGAACGTAGCATATTGATCGTGTCATTTTATTGCTATTGTTTTCTGCGTGTCAAGTATGTATTCCTATGACCAAGGGATCATATAACTCACTGGCACCGGAGGAATACCTTGTGTGCGTCAAACGTCACAACATAACTGGTTGACTATAAAGGTGCGCTATAGGTATCTCCGAAGGTGTTCGTTGATTTAGTATGGATCAAGACTAGGATTTGTCACTCCGTGTGAGTGAGAGGTATCTCGGGGCCCACTCAGTAATACAACATCACACATAAGCCTTGCAAGCAATGTGACTAAGTGAATGTCACGGGATCTTGTATTACGGAACGAGTAAAGAGACTTGCCGGTAACGATATTGAAATAGGTATGCGGATACCGATGGTCGAATCTCGGGCAAGTAACATGTCGAAGTACAAAGGGAATGACATACGTGATTATATGAATCCTTGACAGTGAGGTTCAACCGATAAGATCTTCGGAGAATATGTAGGATCCAATATGGGCATTGATACGTCTCCAACGTATCTATAACTTTTGATTGTTCCATGCTACTATATTATGAACTTGGGATGTTTTATATGCATTTATATGCTATTTTATCTCATTTTTGGGACTAACCTATTAACTCAGTGCCCAGTGCGAGTTTCTGTTTTTTCCCTGTTTTTGACCTTTTTCAGATAAGAATATTAAACAGAGTCCAAACGGAATAAAACCTTCGGGGTGATTTTTCCATAACAGAAGGGATCCAGAAGACTTGAGAACCAAGGCAGAGGGCCACGGAGGAGGCCACGAGCCCCTTAGGCGCGCCCCAGGGGGGCACCTAGCAGGCTCGTGCCCCCCTCGTGCCTCCTTTTCCCTACCTCTTTCGCCTATAAATTCCCTAAAATCCCCAAACCAACAGAGAGAGCCACGAAAATACTTTTCCGCCGCCGCAAGCTTCTGTTTCTGCGAGATCCCATCTAGGGACCGTTATGGTGCCCTGTCAGAGGGGGATTCGGACACGGAGGGCTTCTTCATCAACACCATTGCCTCTCCGATGATGCGTGAGTAGTTCATCACAGACCTTCAGGTCCATAGCTAGTAGCTAGATGGCTTCTTCTCTCTCTTGGATCTTCAATACAAAGTTCTCCATGATCTTCATGGAGATTTATCCGATGTAACTTTCTTTTGCGGTGTGTTTGTCGAGATCCGATGAATTGTGGATTTATGATCAGATTATCTATGAATATATTTGAGTCTCCTCTGATTTCTTATATGCATGCTTTCGTATCCTTGTAATTCTCTTCGAGTTATGGGTTTTGTTTGGCCAACTTGATCTATAATTCTTGCAATGGGAGAAGTGCTTGGTTTTGGGTTCATACCGTGTGGTGTCCTCACCTAGATACAGAAGGGGTAGCGAGGCACGCATCGTGTTGTTGCCATCAAGGGTAAAAAGATGGGGTTTATATCATATTGCATGAATTTATCCCTCTACATCATGTCATCTTGCTTAAGGCGTTACTCTGTTTGTTATGAACTTAATACACTAGATGCATGCTGGATAGCGATCAATGTGTGGAGTAATAGTAGTAGATGCAGATAGTATCAGTCTACTTGTCTAGGACGTGATGCCTATATGTATGATCATTGCCTTAGATATTGTCATAACCTTGCACGATTCTATCAATTGCTCGGCAGTAATTCGCTCACCCACCATAATACTTGCTATCATGAGAGAAGCCTCTATTGAACACCGTGGCCTCTGGGTCTATTTTACACATTATGTATTTAGATCTACATACAAAAATACCAAAAATACCTTCCTGCACTTTTATTTATTTATTCATATTTACCTATTATCACTATCAGATCTCACTTTGCAAGTAATCGTAAAGGGATTGACAACCCCTTTATCGCGTTGGGTGCAAGTTTGTTTGTCTTTGCGTAGGTACCTTGGTACCTCATCTTGATAATCCTACTGGATTGATACCTTGGTTCTCAAACTGAGGGAAATACTTACCTCTACTTTGCTGCATCACCCTTTCCTCTTCAAGGGAAAAACCAACACAAGCTAAAGAAGTAGCAGACATCCAGGTCCCGCTATTGGATATTGACCGAGGAGTGCATCGGGTCATGTCTACATAGTTCTCGAACCCGCAGGGTGTGCACACTTAAGGTTCGATGATGTTTTAATATAGTTGAGTTATATGTGTGGTTACCGAATGTTGTTCGGAGTCCCGGATGAGATCACAGACGTCACGAGGGTTTACGGAATGGTCCGGAAACGAAGATTGATATATAGGATGGTTTCATTTGGTCACCGGAAAGTTTCGCGCAATTCCGATAGTGTACTCGGAGTGACGAATGGGTTCCGGGTGTTCACTGGGAGGGGCCCACCCACCCGGGAGTGATCCCAAGGCCCTAGGGTGGCGCCAAAAGTCCTTATTGGGCTGGTGGAGTCAGCCCAAGAGGGCTATGGCGCCACCTAAGAAAATACCAAAAGAAAAGAAAAAGAAAAAGGAAAGAGGGAGGTGGGAAGGAAGAGGAGGACTCCTCCTTCCGAAACCGAATTGGAGGAGGAGTCCTCCTCCTCCTGGTGGTCGACGCACCTTCAGGGCCTTGTGCCTCAAGGCTAGCCCCTCCCCCTCCCTCCTATATATAGTGGTGGTTTAGGGCTTTTTGAGACACAGCTTTGCCACGTGAAACTCTAGCCTATTCCACATAGTTTTACCTCTAGATCGGATTTCTGCGGAGCTCGGGCGGAGCCCTGCAGGAGTAGATCATCACCACCACCGGAGTGCCTTCACGCTGCCGTAGAACTCATCTACTTCTCCGTCTTGCTTGTTGGATCAAGAAGGCTGAGATCATCGTCGAGCTGTACGTGTGCTGAACACGGAGGTGTCCTCCGTTCGGTGCTAGATCGGAACGGATCGTGGGACAGATCGCGGGACGGTTCGTGGGACGGTTCTAGGGACGTGAGTATGTTCCACTACATCAACTGCGTTTCTTAACGCTTCCCGGTGTGCGATCTACAAGGATACATAGATCTAATCTCCACTCGTAGATGGACATCACCATGATAGGTCTTCGTGTGCATATGATATTTTTTGTTTCCTATGCAACGTTCACTATCAGTAAGTGCCTTATTAAAGGAGGGATGCAAGTGAAAATAATTCGGTAAAAACGTTACCGGTCTAGCCGGATTGAGGATGGAAAGGCCTTCATGCTCCTCCTCGTTGAGCCAAGTCTTTTACGACTTGAACAGAGCCTTCCGCAGCTTCTCGAGTGAGGTATAGAAAAAGCTCCGTACTGGGCCAGCTGTATTGTCCGGATTCTTCAGATTATATTCCCATATCGGGATGGGCTCATGCCGGCAGGGAGAAGGCCGCGATGCAGCATCACATGTACCATGTTGGTAAGGTCGATCTTCTCCATTTGATCAGAGATCCTCTTTGTGATCTCCCTCACGTTAGCGGCCTCCCCCCAATCTAGGGCCTTCTCCATCGAGGATGTGAGGCGTGTAGGGGGGCAGATCTGAATGCAGGAGGAGCTACCTCGTCGGGGTTGCGTGGCTCAGTGATGTAGAACCACTCCTTTTTCCATGACTTGATGGTGTTGATGAATGTGCTCTTTGGCCATGTAGCCCCATTGAGCTTGACGATCATTGCCCCTCGACAATCATCGTACTCGCCATTGATGACCTTGGGCTTGATGTTGAGGACCTTCAGCCAGAAGCCGAAGTGGGGTTGGACCTGCAAGAAGGCCTCGCAGACCGTGATGAAAGTGAAGATATGGGCGATGGAGTTTAGGGGGAGATCATGGAAGTCGAGACCACAATAAAACATGATCGTCCGAATGAATGAGTGAAGGGGGAAGCTTAAATCTCTAATAAAGAGAGGGATACAAATCACTCTTTCCCCATCCCTTGGGTTGGGGATAATTTTGTTCTCCTCCCACGCACTGTGGGCTATGTTTTCTGAGAGATAGCCACATCTCTTCAGCTCCAAGATGTCTTTTCAGAGACGGCGGAGACCTCCCACTTGCCCTTGGAACCAGCGCCGGCCATTGCCAGAATGGTGATAGGATTCGAGAGCTTGGGTGGAGAAGAAGGAACTAGGGTGCTCGAGCTTCGAGAAAGGGGAATGGTGATGGAAAGCGAGGTGTGAGGTGCGAGAGGAGGCCGAGGTGACCGTTTTTTAGCTTTTATGACTTGCTAGCATGCTGAGGGCCTCGCAGTTGTACCATAAACTCCGCCACTTCCCAATAAACTCGTGATTATAGATGTGTGGGATAATCCCAAGACATAAACCATATCCCTGAAAAGGGGGCATGATCTCCATGATGGGATGTGCCAAATAGAACGGTCTCGAGCGGCTCGTTCAAAAAATTGTGGCCTTTCGAATTAGGAAAGATGCCGCCTGTTGTTAAAACAGTAGGTCTAGGGATAAAAATCTGTATATTTAACTTCGTGTTTAAAGGAGAAGGAGTCATCAAGAGCCGAGCTATCTTTGGTCGGAGAAGAAAGGAGAAACTTGCCTCGCAAGCCTGTATCCCATGACGTCAACTGTGGAGGACGATTTCAGTATTGGAGGCTAGTTCGGGGGCTACTGAGGGAGTCCAGGACTAGGGGGTCCTTGGTCCGCTTACCTATATGTATGGGCCGGGCTTTCTCAGTTGTTCGACCATTGACAGAAGTGTTTTATTCTGGATGGATTCTTCCCAAGACTTGGCATGCAATCCAAGGAGATATAGGCATCATCATATTCCTTATCTATTGTAACCGACCTTGTGTAAAATATTGACACTATTTGCGTCTATATAAGCCAGGGGGTCGTAGCTCGCAGGGCACATCAAGCTCATTACAGTTAGGGTTTAGACCATAATTTCGACCTCGTAGTAGATCAACCCTGTACTCTGTACTATCTCATCAGTAACAGCTAGAGCAGGACATAGGGTTTTACCTCCATCAAGAGGGCTCGAACCTGGGTAAAACACTGTCCCCATCATCTCTTGTTACACATCGACCCTAGATCCACAGTTCGGACCGCCTACTAGATATCGGCCGATTTCGACATGAACAACGGGGTCTTGGATTTGCGTTATATGCATAAGTTCCGAATCATGTCTTTGGTCAAATGTTGGGTTGCTTCGCTCGTGTCTTTACCCATTTTCTTTCTGCTAGTTCGGCAAAAAGGTTAAAGGGAGAGCCTCTGCGGTTGTATTTCCAGTTCGTCTGGTTAAGTACATCACTGGAGAAAGCCGAAAACTGATTGACATGATGAGGAAGAACTGGTCCGAGATCCGAAGACAAGTGTCAAACTATGGAACCTTTAGGGCTTCATCACCTCTTGCGACAGGTCTGAAATCATTCAGATCAAGATTTTTTTATACCACGGTATAAATCGGATATCACAAATTTTTTAAAGGGTTTTACGTAGCACCCATAGTCATGCTCTTATGGTCAAATAGAAGTATTAGAGCCTGCTGGTCCGATTGCCTGGTTTTCTCCCACATTAACACCTTGATGGTGCCAAGATGTTGGCTAAGGGTAACAATATGGAAGTTGAAAACACCATTGCTATAATCTGGCGGGGGGGGGGGGGGCTGAAGCCATGAACAAAAACTTTCAATATTAAAATAACCAAAATAAGAGTTGCAATTCAAAGGCATCATCTACCATGCAAAAACTGAAAGGCATTGTATCTTACAAGAACTTTTACAGAACAACATCCTCTAATCAAGCATTATGTCCTTGTGCATAGTGCCTCTATAGCTCGGGCTCCCTCCATAGCAATGGCGAAATAACATTCGGGATGCATGTGCTCCTTCCAAGGCAGTGGAGGTTGTGACGCCCTCCGTTTAATCGTACGCTAATCATGCACACAAATGCGTACGATCAAACCCAAGGACTTATGGGAAGAATATCACAACACAACTCTAGACACAAATAAAATAATACAAGCTTCATATTATAAGCCAGGGGCCTCGAGGGATAGAATACAGAAGCTCGATAAACACACGAGTCAGCGGAAGCAACAATTTCTGAGTAGAGAAGTCTAGCACAAAAGAAACACGATCAAACGAGGCGAGTCCTCCTGCCTGGGAACCTCCTAAACTACTCCTGGTCTTCAACGGCCTCCACGAAGAAAACACCATTGGGGGGAAGACGTCGGCAGGAAACTCCATCTCCTGGGCTCCATCATCTGGTCGCAGTAACGGATCAATGGAACAAAGGGGAAGCAAAGCAACGGTGAGTACTCATCCAAAGTACTCGCAAGACTTACATCAGAACTATGCTAAGTATGCATCAGTATCAAAGAAGGGGTTATATGTGGACTGACTTCAGCAATGCGAGAATAGAGATAGAAGGCCTAGTCCTATCTAAGACTAGCATCTTCAGGGTCTTGCAGCAATAGACGAGAGTAGACCAGGTAACACAATTAATAGTCATATTGTTGCAGCAATATTAATATGAGGGCACGCCCAAAGATCCTCCCTCGACTCCCTGCGAGGAAGCAATCCCGAGGCAACTAAAACCAGTTAAGTAACAATTGTAGTTGTATAAGATCAGGGCACAACTCCAAGTCGTCCTGTAACCATGGACACGGCTATTCGAATAGATAAGTTCTTCCCTGCACGGGTGCACAACATATTCCCCAACGCGCTTGATAACACTCTGGCCGAACACACTTTTCTGGGTCCTGCCCAGCCTCGGAATATCGACACGTCGCAGCCCCACCTAAGCTCAGCACAGAGGCCAGCCCGCCGGTCTAACTCCTAAGCACAGAGAGTTCATGGGCCCACTTCCCCTCCGCGCTCCTGCATGATGCGAGGGCGGACGATATCGGTCCTAGCACCCCTTAATACAAGAGCGATGCATCTCGGGACCACTCGGGCGCACGCCGCTACATCGCTGACGTCTGAAGAGCTTCGGCTGATACCGCGACGTAGAGTACCCATAATTCTTCCCATGCAGCCAGTTAGTGCGTAGTAAGGCCTTCCGACCAACCCAGATCAAATACCCAAATCCATTATCATTTTAATTAGGCCGTCGATGCAATCTCGCGGGAATCCACCCGTCTTAACAACTAATCACCAATGATCCCAGTAACATGGTCGAGTAACTGTGTGGTTGTAACATCGAGGGGAATTTGAGGTATCACCCTCGTTGGATTCCGAACGATGTATCCGTCAAGGTGGGCTTAGAGGAATCACCCTCGGGGGTCCCACACTTGAGGGGTTGCACGACAGAGGCATCGTCTGGAATGATGAAGGAGGAATCACCTTCGATAACCATGACCGACTAGCTGTACTACAGAGGTATCATCAAGAGTACTTAGCGAGGTGTCACCCTAGGTACCCGATAGTATCCTTGTAGCGTCGTACAACTAAGGGGGTGTATGTGATGTGTCGGGTCTGGGTCGTCGATCAGGGATCGAGATTTGAAAGCAAGGCGGGGCAACTGGACTATGGGGTCAGAAGGGATGACAGCTCCACCTATACTAAGCAGATTTAAAGTACAGTACTGAAAGTAGCAGTTCATCAAAAATAGGCTATGCATCAGATATAGGAGCTAACTACAAGAGTAGCAAAATCTAATGCAAGCATGAGGAAGAAGGAATAGGCGATATAGGAATGATCAAGGGGGGTTTTCTTGCCTTGCTGCTCTGCGGCAGAAGGCTGGTCGGCACGGTCGTAGATGTACCCGACAACACCGTCAGTCTCGGGGTCTACCGGTAAGAAGAGGGGAAGAAACAATAAATAACAACAACAGATGCGACATGATGCTTGACATAGCAAGATGTAGGCTAGACATGAGCTAAGGCAGGGACATCCGTCATAGACGGGTCGGAAGAATATCTGACGATATTTTCCGGGTCTGTGGCTACTACCGGTCGGACAAGAAACGATGGAAAAATTCCATGTTTGTTATGCTAGTGACGCGTGACAAATGAATGGACCGTGTATCCGGGTTCGTCTCATTCTGCTGATCAACTTTCACGTTGAAAATATTTTGATGTGACTTACGATTTAATTAATATTAATTTTTAAAGTTTTAGTAATTATTTAAGAATTAAAAACAGATTTAATTAATTTAATTAAAATGCTATTATGACATCAGCAGTTGACTGGTTAACTAACCAGTGGGTCCCATGCGTCATAGACTCGAGTTTTTAATCAAGTTTAATATTAATTAATCAAATTAATTTAGTGGGGGACCCACGTGGCATACTCTAATTATTCTAATTACCCATTTAATTAAATAAATAATATATCAATTTATTTATTTATTTAAGAAAAACATATTTTTATTTTTATTTTTTTATTTTTTTATTTTTATTTTAAAGAGGTTGTGGGGCCTCCCTCTCATAGACAGCGGGGTGGGCTGGCCCCACCAGTAAATGACATAGGCCACATACGATTTACATACACACATATTAAACATAATGTATTTCTCCCTATACCTACATACAAATATACATACATACGTGCATCTCATACATACAAAATACATACATCTAATACATACATACATACACAAATACATCATTCTATTTTTCCTTTTCTCTCAGACATCTGTGTGCTAACTCCTAACCCTGTGTGTTACATAGAATATCTCACTCAACATAGAAGAAGGAGCAACCTCCAACTACACCTACACGAGCACAACGACGTCGGAACGGAGCGCCGATTGCCGGAATGGAACCGGGAGGGGAAGGAGGAGAGAATGGCCGGGGCCCGGGGCTCACCGGCGTTGACGAGGGGGCCCGGTGTAGCCGGAGTTCTCAGAAGGTGCGGAGGAGACGGCGTCGTATCCGGCGTGGAGGAGGACGAGGTGGTGGCGGTGGCGGTCCCGCCGAGGTTGGTGACGATGGGGCCGGAGGAAGGGCCCGCCTGGGCCGGCTGGTGCCGAGGTCGCCGGAGGGGAACGTCGGAGGGGCCGGGCGGTGGCGCGGTCTGGACAGGCGGTGAGGGCACTGGTCAGAGGTGGAGAGGCACGGCGAAGGAGGTGGCTCGCCGGCACGCGGGGCTTCAGCCGGAGTAGCTACGAGGGGATGGAGGTGTGTGGGGGTAAGGGGCGAGGGCGTCGGGAGATGAGGAGGGCCAGCAGCGCTAGGGGGGAGCACGACGCTGGGGAAGAGAGGTGGGGGGAGGCGTGGGGGCGAGCACCAAGGAGGGGAGAGGAGCGACGGGGTAGTCAGGGGCGCTGGCGATGGGGACCGACGGGAGGGGAGGGAACCGGGGGTTCCCTCGTGAGAAGTGGAGGAGCGGTAGGTGGGGGAAGCGGGGCGACAGGGTTAGGTGGGGCGAGCGGGGGGGGGGGGGGGGTGGGGTGACGAGGTGAGCCCCTCATCCCTTTCTGGCGGCGGGAGGGGATCCACGGAGGGATCACTAGGGTTAGCCCCGTGGGGGGCTGTATTGGGCCGATGGGAAGGTGGCCACCTGGGCCACTTGGCCCAGTTGGCCAGGGGGGTTGTTTTCCTTTTTTCCTTTTTTTTTTCTTTTTTTATTTTATATTCTTTTACTATTTTTTTAAATACTTTCTTTTGTTCTTTTTTATAGCTTCTCTTTTAAATATATAGGGCTTCAACAATTTTTAAAAATGCCCGATTTATAATGATAATCTATTATGAAATTTTTAATAACTTCCGTGACAAATTTTTATCTTAAGATCCGAAAACTTTTATTTTTTTGATTTTACTCCAAACTTGAATCTTGAATCGTTTGAAGCTATGCGAGATTACCAATAGTAATCCCGATGACGTGTCACCATTAGCATATGTTTAATGTAGCTTAATTTACCGGGGCGTCACAACTCTCCCCTACTAACAAGAATTCTCGTCCCGAGAATTTAGAGGTAGAAGGAAGAGCTCGGGATATTCATCACGAAGATGATCCTCACGTTCCCAAGTGGCTTCATCTTCACAATGATTTGATAAGTGCACTTTAAGGAACTTGGTGACTTTGCGACGATTCTTACGTTCAGCTTGGTTGAGAATGCGGACCAGATGCTCTTTATAAGAGAGGTCTTGTTGTAGCTCAAGCATATCATGATCCACTGCTCGAATAGTATCCTTGAAGTAGCGGTGGAGCTGAGACACATGGAAGACATCGTGAACCTGAGAAAGGTTCGCCGACAGTTCCAATTTATAAGCCACTCTTCCATGCCTTTCGAGAACAGTGAAAGGACCAATATAGCGAGGAGCTAACTTGCCCTTAATTCCAAAATGATGTGCACCTCTCATTGGTGTGACACGAAGATAAGCCTTTTCGCCGGTTGATAGACCATAGCTTGGTGATGACAGTCTTACTGACTCTTCTGACGAGACTGAGCAGCCTTCAGATTATCAAGAACAACGCGGAATTGATCTTCAGCGTGTTGGGTATCATCCAGACCGAAGAGTGATTGGTCCATTGAACGGTGGCCCTCGAAGTCCATATGAAGCCAAGTGTAAAGGATACTTTGGAGTCAAAGATGTACAGGAGAGTCAGGTTTCAATCCTGTGGAACTTTGGGTTATGGGTCCACCATGTGGGCCGGGAGTAGGCAGAGGGATGACATATTATACGGTCTTGGTAGTAAGACATGTTAGAGGAGCATGTCAGTTATGTTGGCAACAACGTCGGTACCAAGGGCAGGGAACGAATAGAACCATTTTTCTTGCTCGTTGAAACGAGGCGGACCAATAGACAAGGTTCTCGTCCACCGGCGGCTACCGGAATGTTATCCACAATAGTAACAGGGTCTTGCTGACAGAGTTGTATACCGAGATTTTTACCTAAGAAGGGAATTAACACTGCTTAGATAAGTTATGCCACAAGAAAAGTCAAACAGACCAATAGGAAGGAAAATGTGTTCACACACACAAAGAATTTAAAGTATACCATTCCCGAGGAAAACATAGAGTATAGCATACATGATAGGTCATTAAGTGTCTATCGATCTGGATAAAGAGGCAAGAGGAACCATGATGTTTACCCATACCATACGGTTTGGATAATTGGTCAGGAACAATTTAGCATTGCGCTTCCAATGTTCCTGTTGAAATTTGAAGTACCGCATCCATGCTTCGGGGTAGCATCGACATGGTCATCAGGTAAGGTTGGACTTATGGCTATACAAAGAGGATTCATGAGGAACAACTTATAAAACTAAGTCATATAGTTCCCGCATGGAATATGGTGAATCCTACATATGGGAGAATTTATAACAATAGGTCCTTCGGCCCGGTTTGTCGGAAAGACAACACCGTACCGGTTTACATAAGACCAAAGTTATAATTAATGGAAAAAATGTTCCAACCATCATATCTGCCCGAGATTCAGATCTGGTTGGTCTTAGGATACCTCATACTCAAGATACCTCAGAAAAAAACATGATGATGCAGGAGTCTCAGGATATGAACTACACAAGCAATCCTTGAATCATGAGTTCGATTGTAAGACATATGACACAACGGCAAGACATTCGTGCCCACATGGAATTCTTACGTCAAAATGCATCTGAGTTCTCATTTGGAAACCATCATCGAGGATAACAAGGCTCCATATGTAAGTCTGGATTAGCTCTTATGAAGGAACTTCTTTTCCCTTGATCAAATTAGTCAGTGGCTTGGCGTGCTAAGAGAAGTTATATGAAGTGAAGATAACAAATCTTCAAAACATATAACACTTCGCACATGCGTGAATGATTTGGGATGACCCCGAAGGAAGTGAAACAAAACTTTCACATATTCACGGCGGCAAGAGTGCACGTGAACTTTGGGGAAACATTTCTGCTATCAAGCACAATCTTCGTGAGCTAGGCGCAAGGATAATGCTTTCAAGAGCTTCATCACGAACCATGAAGAAGTTGAGGGTGCAGCCGATGGGCTCAACAACAATTCCTCAAGATTTCGATAGGGATGTATTTCCAAAATTATAATATAAAGGAGATAACATTCGTCAATTCAAATGGTATAATGTCGTATGCTCGAGGGAACATCAACAATTAAACATTGGTCGAAGGGTGCACCCGAAAATACGAAATGAGTAGCACGACCAATGCTAGAATGGTGAGTCAACAACCAACACACCAAGAATGAAACAATCAGTTGTTAACCTCAAGGCAATAAAATTGCTAGAAGTATTGGGATTACACATCAACGTTCACTTGTTGGTATTCCGGTTTGAAACAACACGGGACCAAGAAACGAATAGTGATGGCGAGAAGTATTACAATATCAAGAATTCTTAAGATGTGTGCAATTTTCATGACATTCTTGACATACCAGATAGTAGTACTCCAAGGTAGAAGATAACATAAGCTGAACAACAAGGAACGTAAGGGACAACACAAAACATGAACATTTTTGTGTTGGAGGGAAGGCAAACAAGGATGTCGATGATAATACAAATTATCGAGGGGCAATGATGGTATTTCTCATCGTGCATTTGATTGATACCCTATAAGAGCTTGGCTTGCTGATGATGATCACGACACATTTGTCGAGAATCTTCATGAAGATGTAATCATTCAACGACGACATCAAGCAAGGGAATGATGAAGCAAGAGGTTGTCGGAATCACAGATAAGACTGCTAGCTTTAGAATTGAGATTGCCTTTCAGGACCACCAACATGATGTGGAAATCCCTATGCAAACTGAGTGCACTGTTGGAAATGTGTCCCATGGATGAAATACATATTTAGCATGGTCAAGCTTTAGCATGACGATGATGATGTAGCCTAACAACTTGGAATGACATGATCGAGTACAAACTCGTAAACAAGGAAGATTACTAAAAGTTGTTGAATCGCAATGTACTCGATTCAGTTATTGATGTACTTGTGTGTCCAACGATTCAAAACACGAGGAAAACTGGAATTAATGAAAATATCATAGTTGATGAGGAGCTCACAAGATGTTATATAGCTCCGTGATATCCTCGGGCTACAAGAAATAATACTCGGAGGTAGATCAACATTAAGGCTTGGACCAATGTATCGATCTGAAGAAGACAAGTACTTTAACTCGTCTGAGAATGAAATCAAGGTAGGACAACATGGTCGGAACCACGATTGCAAAGGACAAGATCACAGATACCAGATTAAAGCACGAAATGAATGATTATTGATACGAGAAGTTTCTATGATAGGATCAACGCCGCTTCCATGGGCATGAACACAAAGCCAAGGTCGACTCCCACTTCATCAATGCATCACCTGCCATTTATTCCTCGCCTTTGATCAGGTTGTAGCTTAAAAAGATTATCTGGCAAAACACTAGAAGAGCAAGACTCATGAAAACTTTTCGAGTCATATTTATTTAGGAAGGCCTAGGTTCAACCCATCGGGGCATCTTAGGAACATATACCACAAACTTCAAGAGTAATTAACACATGCTAGACAACAGAGCATGTCCGACAAAAGTATAAGATACAATTTATCACAGGGAGAAGACACAATTTACCAATGACATTATGTATCAGTGGAACACTATCACAAGAATTTTTTGAATGTAAAGGGATGTCGTCGAATAATAACTCAGAATGAGTCTGGCAATCCACAAATGATCTGATGTGAGTATCGGTACTCAATCAGAGGGAGATAGGACGCAATGCATCGGGTTATAGAACATGTGAAAAATATCGATACTTAGTTACCAAAGGAATTAAGATTTCCAGATTGGTGTATTATAAACAGATGCTCTGGTCAAATACCAGTAAGTTGAATGGACTTGGATGGACAGCCAACCAAAGTTGATTCGTCGAGAACGAGCTCTGTTTGAAAGGATGTCTGAGCCGGAAGATAATTTATGAGTATCAACACATGATTGTGTGCATTCATACAAAGGTAGAATCAATAAGATCACTTGAAATTCACAAAGGAATTTAATGAATGCGGCTAGACATATGGATTCAACCATAACACAAGTAGGTGAGAAAGGTCAAAAGCAATAGGCTATTGGGGATCCTGAAAGATCAAATAGCAATTCGAAGAACTTTCGAAACCCATGACAACTGATGATGCATGAATCCCTGATAATATAACTCGTTGCATCTCATAAAACAAGATCAATTGAAAAGAAGGTATGAACATCATTTGTATGTCGGCATCCATAGGGGTTGACAGAGGGAGGAAAATCGCAAGAGCGATGGGCAGAAGTTCTCGAGAGAAACATCGGAGAGTATCATCGTAGCCTTCTGACGGATCAAGTCATCGTCTGGAATTGCGGGGCTCTTCGGGAGGAAGTATTTACGAGAATCTAGAGTTAGAGTTACTAAAATCTTTAACCCGAAAGAGGAGAGAGAGTAGAGCCCAGAGTATAGGAAAGGAGTAAAAGATACTAATACCACCCAATTGAGATGTGGGCCCGTAAGCCACAACAAAAGTGTTAGTAAAGTTTTTCAAACACTAGACTCAACTTCGGCCAAGGAGTTGGAAAGGGGGCTACCTACAGGCAGTCGGCTCTAATACCAACTTGTGATGCCCTCCGTTTAATGGTAGGCTAATCATGCACGCAAATGCATACGATCAAACCCAAGGACTCATGGGAAGAATATCACAACACAACTCTAGGCACAAATGAAATAATACAAGCTTCATATTACAAGCCAGGGGCCTCGAGGGCTAGAACACAGAAGCTCGATAAACACACGAGTCAGTGGAAGCAACAATATCTGAGTACACACATACACATGGGGTGCCTTAGAGAAGGCTAGCACAAAAGAAACACGATCGAACGAGGCGAGGCCTCTTGCCTGGGAACCTCCTAAACTACTCCTGGTCTTGAGCGGCCTCCACGAAGAAAACACCATCGGGGGGCAGACGTCGGCAGGAAACTCCATCTCCTGGGCTCCATCATCTGGTCGCAGCAACGAGTCAAGGGAACAAAGGGGAAGAAAAGCAACGGTGAGTACTCATCCAAAGTACTCACAAGACTTACATCATAACTATGCTAAGTATGCATCAGTATCAAAGAAGGGGTTATATGTGGACTGACTTCAGCAATGCGAGAATAGAGAGAGAAGGCCTAGTCCTATCGAAGACTAGCATCTTCAGGGTCTTGCAACAATAGATGAGAGTAGAAGAGGTAACACAATTAATAGTCATATTGTTGCAGCAATATTAATATGAGGACACGCCCAGAGATCCTCCCTCGACTCCCTGCGAGGAAGCAATCCCGGGGCAACTAAAACGAGTTAAGTAACAATTGTAGTTGTATAAGATCAGGGCACAACTCCAAGTCGTCCTGTAACCGTGGACACAGCTATTCGAATAGATAAGTTCTTCCCTGCAGGGGTGCACAACATATTCCCCGACGCGCTCGATAACACTCTGGCCGGACACACATTTCTGGGTCGTGCCCGGCCTCGGAATATCGACACGTCGCAGCCCCACCTAAGCTCACAAGAGAGGCCAGCCCGCCGGTCTAACTCCTAAGCACAGAGGGTTCATGGGCCCACTTCCCCTCCATGCTCCTGCACGATGCGAGGGCGGCCGACGTTAGTCCTAGCACCCCTTAATAAAAGAGCGATGCATCTCGGGACCACTCGGGCGCGCGCCGCTACATCGCTGACGTCTGAAGAGCTTCGGCTGATAATGCGACGTCGAGTACCCATAATTCTTCCCACGCAGACGGTTAGTGCGTAATAAGGCCTTCCGACCAACCCAGATCAAATACCCAAATCCATTATCATTTTAATTAGGCCATCGACACAATCTCGCGGGAATCCACCCGTCTTAACAACTAATCACCAATGATCCCAGTAACATGGTCGAATAACTGTGTGGTTGTAACATCGAGGGGAATCTGAGTATCACCCTCGTCGGATTCCGAACGATGTATCCGTCAAGGTGGGCTTAGAGGAATCACCCTCGGGGGTCCCACACATGAGGGGTTGCATGACAGAGGCATCGTCGGGAATGGTGAAGGAGGAATCACCCTCGATAACCACGGCCAACTAGCTGTACTATAGAGATATCATCAGGAGTACTTAGCGAGGTGTCACCCTCGGTACCCGATAGTATCCCTGTAGCATCGTACAACTAAGGGGTGTGTATGTGATGTGTCGGGTCTGGCTCGTCGATCAGGGATCGAGATTTGAAAGCAAGGCGGGGCAACTGGACTATGGGGTCAGAAGGGATGACAACTCCACCTATACTAATCAGATTTAAAGTACAGTACCGAAAGTAGCAGTTCATCAAAAATGGGCTATGCATCAGATATAGGATCTAACGACAACAGTAGCAAAATTCTAATGCAAGCATGAGGAAGAAGGAATAGGCGATATAGAAATGATCAATGGGGTTTTCTTGCCTTGCTGCTCTGCGACAAAAGGATGGTCGGCAGGGTCGTAGATGTACCCGGCAGCAGCGTCAGTCTCGGGGTCTACCGGTAAGAAGAGGGGAAGAAACAATAAATAACACCAACAGATGCGACACGATGCATGACGTGGCAAGATGTAGGCTAGACATGAGCTAAGGCAGGGACATCCATCATAGACGGGTCGGAAGAAAATCTGACGATATTTTCCGGGTCTATGGCTACTACCGGTCGGATTAGAAATGATGGAAAAGTTCCATGTTTGCTATGCTAGGACGCGTGACAGACGAATGGACCGTGTATCCGGGTTCGTCTCGTTCTGCTGATCAACTTTCATGTTGAAAATATTTTGATCTGACTTACGGTTTAATTAATATTAATTTTTAAAGTTTTATTAATTATTTAGGAATTAAAAACAGATTTAATTAATTTAATTAAATGCTATTATGACATCAGCAAGATGTCATGCTCACATCAGCAGTTGACTGGTCAACTGACCGGTGGGTCCCATGCGTCATAGACTCAAGTTTTTAATTAGGTTTAATATTAATTAATCAGATTAATTTAGTGGGGGACCCATGTGTCATACTCTAATTATTCTAATTACCCATTTAATTAATTAACTAATTAATTAAATAATATATCTATCTATTTATTTATTTAATAAAAACATATTTTCATTTTCATTTTTAAAGAAGGTGTCGGGCCTCCCTATCATAGACAGCGGGGTGGGCTGGCCCCACCGGTAAGTGACATAGGCCACATACGATTTACATACACACATATTAGACATAATGTATTTCTCTCTATACCTACATACATATATACATACATACGTGCATCTCATACATACAAAATACATACGGCATCTAATACATATATACATACACAAATACATCATTCTATTTTTCCTTTTCTCTGAGACATCTCTGTGCTAACTCCTAACCCTCTTTGTTACAAAGAATATCTCACTTAACACAGAAGAAGGAGCAACCTCCAACTACACCTACACGAGCACAACGACGTCGGAACGGAGCGCCGATTGCCGGAATGGAACCGGGAGAGGAAGGAGGAGAGAATGGCCGGGGCCCGGGGCTCACCGGAGTTGACGAGAGGGCCCGGTGTAACCGGAGTTCTCAGGAGATGCAGAGGAGACGGTGTCGGATTTGGCGTGGAGGAGGACGAGGTGGTGGCGGTGGCGGTCCCGGCGTGGTTGGTGACAATGGGGCCGGAGGAAGGGGGCGCCAGGGGCGGCCGGTGCGGAGGTCGCCGGAGGGGAACGCCGGACGGGACGGCCGGTGGCGCGGTCTGGACACGCGGTGAGGGCATCGGTCAGAGGCGGAGAGGCGCGGCGAAGGAGGAGGCTCGCCGGCGCACGGGGCTTCGGCCGGAGTAGCTACCAGGGGATGAAGGCGTGTGGGGGTACGGGGCGATGGCGCCGGGAGATGAGGAGGGCCGGCGGCGCTGGGGGGAAGTGCGGCGCGGGGGAAGAAAGGCGGCAGGGGGAGGCGCGGGGGCGAGCGCCAGGGAGGGTAGAGGAGCGACGGGGTAGTTAGGGGCGCTGGCGATGGGGACCGACGGGAGGGGAGGGAACCAGGGGGTTCCCTCGTGAGAAGAGGAGGAGCGGTAAGTGGGGGATGGCGGGGCGACGAGGTTAGGTGGGGGCGAGCGGGGGGTTGGTGGGGTGACGAGGGGAGCCCCTCGTCCCTTTTTGGCTGCGGAAGGGGATCCACGGAGGGATCACTAGGGTTAGCCCCGTGGGGGGCTGTATTGGGCCGATGCGAAGGTGGCCAGGTGGGCCACTTGGCCCAGTTGGCCAGGGGGGTTTCCTTTTTCCCTTTTTTATTTTTTTATTTTATATTCTTTTACTATTTTTTTAAAAAATACTTTCTTTTGTTCTTTTTTTACAGCTTCTCTTTTAAATATATCGGGCTTCAACAATTTTTAAAAATGCCCGATTTATAATTGTAATCTATGAGGAAATTTTTAATAACTTCCCCGACAAATTTTTATCTTAAGATCTGAAAACTTTTATTGTTTTGATTTAACTTCAAACTTGAATCTCGAATCGTTTGAAGCTATGCGAGATTACCAATAGTAATCCCGGTGACGTGTCACCATTAGCATAGGTTTACTGTAGCTTAATTTACCGGGGCGTCACAGAGGTGCAGTGGACATCTTTGTGGGCTCCAACTTCGGCAAATGCATCATTGTTTTCGCAAAAGCCATGTGAGCTCCTTTGATGCACAGCAAGCACTTCATGATGTCAATTTGAGGCGACGCGGCAATCAACTTGTGAACCAAGCCGAAGTAGCTGCTGGGCAACTGTTCGGCTGGCCATAGCCTGATGCACAAGTCCTTCATGGCCGGCTCGATCATCTTGTGTAGCTCCATCAGCTGCTTCAACTGGCCGGACGCCAGTTGAGGATGCTCCAGATTCAGGAACTATGCCCAGAAGAGCCTCTGTTTTGCCGCATCCTCCTGAGAAGCATAAAACTTCTCAGCCTCTGTCGCACTCTTCGATGGATCGGCCATCGCACGTGAAGAGCTCCATACTCGGTTAAGGGATACAAATCTTCGCCCGCCAAAGGTACATTGCAATAAATAACGCTTATGAGTCGCGATTTTTTTGATATGATGGACCTCCTTCTAGAGATCATGCGCCTCTTTCTGCGCCTCTTGGAGGGTAGCAGTGATCAACGTCAGTTCGGTCGATTTTTCTTTTTCTTTTTGCTCGAGAGCCTCATTCTTCTTGATAGCCTCCTTAAGTTTCTACTAAACTTCGGTTACCTGAGCTACAGATTTCTTGTTGAAAGCCTTAGCATGTATAGCCGCTGCCCTCTGTTCGGCGTCCTCTTGCTTGGCTTGGCTCAGCTCGGCCTTGAGCCGATCAACGTCGGTGACCACAACTTTGATAATCAGTTGGCAAGCACTCATTTAAAGAAAAAAATACATATGAATCCATATAAATGTTAAGGCTCGCGCACTCACTTTGAGCGTCTTCAAAATGCTTGTTGATGCGATCCATCTCCTCTTCAAAAACTCTTATTTTCCGATTCATCTCCTCTAACTCTAGAGAGTTGGGGCCTCCGGCTGACGCAGAGTCGTGCAAAAGAACATATTGTGTTCATTTTCATATTTATTTTCAAATATCTTTTTGGCGAGGATGCATTCACCTTAACCCACTAGAGCCTTGCGGGTTGCACACATTGTTTTACAAATAATATTAACCCCTGCACGAGTCTTTCAAACTAACACAGGACTTGGGGCTACTGGGCATAATAAAACCTTTAGACAATGCATAGTTATAAACCAAAAGGTATGCAGATTACCATGATGCCCACTAACACTGCGTTGAAATCTCCTTTCATACCGCTATCAACGGACTAAATACTTTGTAAAACCACACTCACATGAGTGCGACATTCTTCGAGAATGGAGTTGTCATTTAGACCTTCCTCCCTTAGCTGTGGCCATCCAGTTCGGAGTGGCTGCGTTGTGGATGGCTCCGGGTGCGTCGTAGTAGTCACCCTTAGGGGAGAGACTACTACCGTTAGCACCAGAGATGGGGGATTCTATGAAGTAGCCCTCGAAGGATACCCAGAGGGTCCGGGCCCTCCCTCCTTCATCGCCAGCGGGAGTTCTTCCTCGTGGTACTTGGTGGCCGAAGTATTCGCCTCGGACATAGTATCGTCACCCCCGGCCGTGGTATCCAGCATAGGGGGCTCCTTGGATACCTTCTCTGATCCATTCGGTCATGGGGGATATGATTAGGGTTATCCAATCTCGCTTTCGGCTAGGTTAGCTAGCACGGAATCCCCCTTGTGAAATCTAATCGGTGGGAAGATCACGTTGCACGGTGTAATACAAAGAACAGGCCTAATTAGAACCGCGGTAGTTAGATAGAAGGTGTATTCAAATTTTTTGTACATACCTTTTGGCTCGAGGCTTCACCCTAAGGGTCCTTCGAGGGACCGGTGCCTGATACTTCTCCAACGTATCTATAGTTTTTGATGGTTTCATGCTATTATCTTGTCAAACTTTGGATGTTTTGCATGCCTTTTATTTATTTTTTGGGACTAACTTATTAACTCAGTGCCAAGTGCCAGTTCCTGTTTTTTCCATGTTTTTCACCCCTTTCAGAGGAGATTTTGAAACGGAGTCCAAACAGAAGAAAATCCCCGAAAAGATTTTTTCTAGAACGGAAGAAGATCGGGGAGCTTGGGAGCCAAGGAAGGGGAGCCCCAGGGGCCCCACAAGCCCCCACCCCGCGGCCAGGGGGGAGGCCGCGCCATCCACGCTTGGGGGCCCCCTGAGCATCCCCTAACCTAGGGGTTGCGCCTGTATATTCCCAAAAATTCCCAAAAAAATCAAGAGATCATCAAAAGTACTTTTCCGTCGCCGCAAGCTTCTGTCTCCGCAAGATCCCATCTGGGGCATGATGACCCACAAGTATAGGGGATCAATCGTAGTCCTTTCGATAAGTAAGAGTGTCAAACCCAACGAGGAGCAGAATGCTCTGATAAACGGATTTCAGCAAGGTAATAACTGCAAGTACTGAAAGTAGCGGTAACAGGTGATTGTGTAGCGAGGTGAAACGTAGCAAGCAAAGAGTAACAAGTAACAAGTAGTAGCAACGGTGCAGCAAGTGGCACAATCCATTTTGTAGCAAGGGACAAGCCTGAACAAAGTCTTATAGGAGGAAAAACGCTCCCGAGGACACACGGGAATTTCTGTCATGCTAGTTTATCATGTTCGTATGATTCGCGTTCGTTACTTTGATAGTTTGATATGTGGGTGGACTGGCGCTTGGGTACTGCCCTTACTTGGACAAGCATCCCACTTATAATTAACCTCTCTTGCAAGCATCCGCAACTACAAAATAAGAATTAAGACAAAGTCTAACCATAGCATTAAACTAGTGGATCCAAATCAGCCCCTCACGAAGCAACACATAGACTCGGGTTTAAGCTTCTGTCACTCCAGCAACCCATCATCTACTTACTACTTCCCAATGCCTTCCTCTAGGCCCAAATATGGTGAAGTGTTATGTAGTAGACGTTCACATAACACCACTAGAGGAAAAACAACATACAACATATCAAAATACCGAACGAATATCAAATTCACATGACTATTATTAACATGACTTATCCCATGTCCTCAGGAACAAAAGTAACTACTCACAAGACATAATCATAATCATGACCAGAGGTGTAATGAATACCATCAAGGTCTGAACATAAACTCTTCCACCAAATAATCCAACCAGCACCAACTACAAAGAGAAATCAACACTACTAGCAACCTTACAAGTACCAATCAGAGTCGCGAGACGAAGATTGGTTACAAGAGATGAACTAGGGATTGGAGAGGAGATGGTGTTGATCAAGATGTTGATGAAGATGCCTCCCCTCCGACGAGAGGAGTATTGGTGATGACGATGGGACGATTTCCCCCTCCGGGAGGGAAGTTTCCACGGCAGGATCGTCCTGCCGGAGCTCTAGATTGGATCTGTTCAAGTTCCGCCTCGTGGCGGCGGCGAAACCACGAAAAAGCTCCCTCTTACTTTTTTCTAGACCAGGACGCTTCATATAGCAAAAGAGGGGGGCTAGTGGGCCTTCACGCAGCCCACAAGCTTGCCCATCGCCACCAGGGGGTGGCAGAGTGGGGGCTTGTGGGGCCCTGGTGGCCCCCCTCAGGTAGTTCTTTCGCCCAGTATTTTTAATATATTCCAGAAAAAATGCACGTAAATTTTCAGGGCATTTGGAGATGTGCAGAATAGTGGACTAGGATTTGCTCCTTTTCCAGTCCAGAATTGCAGCTGCCTGAATTCTCCCTCTTCAAATAATCCTTGCAAAATAAGAGAGAAAAGGCATAAATATGGTACCACAAGTAATATAACAGCCCAAAAAGCAATAAATATCAACATGAAAGCATGATGCAAAATGGACGTATCAGGGCACGTTCTGGTGCCCTCCCGGAGGGGGATTCGGACATGGAGGGCTTCTTCATCAACACCATGACCTCTCCGATGATGCGTGAGTAGTTCACCATAGACCTACGGGTCCATAGCTAGTAACTAGATGGCTTCTTCTCTCTCTTGGATCTTCAATACAAAGTTCTCCATGATCTTCATGGAGATCTATCCGATGTAATCTTCTTTTGCGGTGTGTTTGTCGAGATCCGATGAATTGTGGATTTATGATCAGATTATCTATGAATCTTATTTGAGTTTCTTCTGATCTCTCTTATGCATGATTTCATATCCGTATAATTCTCTTCAAGTTGTAGGTTTTGTCTGGCCAACTAGATCTATGATTCTTGCAATGGGAGAAGTGCTTGGTTTTGGGTTCATACCGTGCGGTGACCTCACCCAGTGACAGAAGGGGTAGCGAGGCACGCATCATGTTGTTGCCATCATGGCACAAAGCAAAGCCCTTGACTAAGACACTCTTTATTATATAGCTCGTAAGCTTGAATACATCGGGGGAGAGACAAAAGCAAAATACTCAAACTAAAAACTAAAGACTTATTCCTCTAAAAGAAGAAATAAAAACTGAAACGGAAAGAACTAAAACAAAGGTAGAAGCAAAAGATATAGAGGTGATACGATACCAGGGCAACTCCCCCAAGCTTGGCAGAAGCCAAGGGGATTGCCCATACCAATGCTTAGTTGTCTTCCTTTGGTGGTGGTGGTGGTGTTGTTGTCGTAGTTTGATTCCAAGAGAGCTATCAATCTTTGATTTATACCTTTGAGATCTGTGACATGGTTTTCCAACAAAACAACTTCACGAGAAATAGAAATATTGCGAGCACGAGTTGTTTCACAAAACTTCAAGAGTTCAATCAAGGATGGAGACAACACGTGGAGGAAGGGTTGGATAAAATCTACTCCTTCAACGTCTTCAATGTTGAACATAGGTTGAACTTCCTCTCTAGCTTGGGTTTTCTCCTTAGCTTGGTCCCTGGCTTCCGTGACTTCTACTCTTTTCAGATCAGCATCTACTTCCTCGTGAACTTGGTGAAGATCATTCTCCCCAACAGATTCCTGAGACATCTTTGCTCTAAATCTGCGGCAGACAACAAGCCCGAAACGAAAACAGAGGAAAATTACGCGATACGGAGATCAAAACCTTCGAGCGACTATATATTCATTTTTTCTGGGCCAAAAGAAGTCCTCCGCAAGAAAACGGAGTCCGGGAGGCACACGAGGTGCCCACAAGCTTGCCCACCGCCACCAGGGGGTGGTGGCGGAGTGGGCCCTTGTGGCTGCCTCGTTTGCTCTCCAGACTACTTTTTACTTTTCTAATTTTCGAAAAATTCCAAAACTTAGGAAATTTCCTATTGGAAAAGTATCGGAGTCCAATTTCTTGCCGAAACAGATACATCTTCGTTTTCAAGGTCTGAAACAGGCTGATAAACATCCCTTATGTACTCCTCTGGAGTTATGACATTGATGATCTTGGTCTCAACATTTATGGGAGTACCAGGGATGTAATGCTGGATTCTTTGACCATTTACCACTCTAGGAAAATTTCCTTCCGTGTTATTGATTTTGATGGCACCGGAACGATATACTTCCTCAACAACATAGGGACCTTCCCATTTAGAGAGAAGCTTGCCTACAAAGAATCTCAAACGAGAATTGTATAGCAAGACGTAATCACCTACATTGAACTCTCGTTTCTGTATTCGTTTGTCGTGCCATCTCTTAACCTTTTCCTTGAACAACTAGGCATTCTCGTATGCCTGGGCTCTCCATTCATTTAACGAGCTGATATCAAACAACCGCTTCTGACCGGCAAGTTTGAAATCAAAGTTGAGCTCTTTGATTGCCCAATAAGCTTTGTGTTCCAGCTCAAGACGTAAATGACAGGCCTTACCATAAACCATTTTATACGGTGACATGCCCATGGGATTCTTATAAGCAGTCCTATAATCCCATAGTGCATCGTCAAGTTTGCTAGACCAGTTCTTTCGAGATCTATTGACGGTCTTTTGAAGGATCAACTTGATCTCCCTATTACTCAACTCAACTTGACCATTGGACTGACGATAATAAGGAGATGCAACTCTATGGTTGACATCATACTTAGCTAGCATCTTGCGGAAAACACCATGAATAAAGTGTGAACCATCATCAGTCATCAAGTATCTAGGGTCTCCAAATCTTGGGAATATGACTTCTTTAAGCATCTTAATAGAGGTGTGGTGATTAGCATTTTTAGTGGGGATATCTTCTACCCACTTAGTAACGTAATCCACAGCAACTAAGATGTGAGTGTACCCATTGGAACTCGGGAAGGGTCCCATATAATCAAAGCCCCACACATCAAATGGTTCTGACAAGTGAATAGTTCATAGGCATTTCCTGACGCTTACTTGTTAGAGCATATATCTCCATATGTGGTTTTGGTAATTGATGACAATTCCTATGGACTAATGGTTGCCTTAAGTTATATTTATAGGATTTGTCCATAGGCACTTCTTGAAGTCCATCTGTTGGGTTCAAGGAGTTTATATGATGACCAAGGTGGTATTCAAGGTATTATCCAAAGAATGGTCATAGAGACACAAGGTTGACCAAGATCTCAGACAAAGAGTAAATCAAGATGATCAACACACAAAGCGTACAAGATGTGCCGAGAGGGATAAAGTGATCCCATGGTATGGTAAGCATTGTCCATTACGTGTTTGTGTACTAACCCATGGTCTTCGTGAGAGTTCTATGTGGGGGTTAGGTGTGTTTCCATGGGCTTGCCTCAAAGAGAAGATCTCATACAACCCATGAAGTATGACGTCAAGTTGTGATCGTCATCAAAATTGCGATGTGCAAGTTCAAGTGGATCAGCACGAAGATATCATGCTTGAAGCTTGCCGTCCATTGTGGTGGCAATGGACTTGTGAAGATATGCTAAAGAGTGGCTCACCCATAGTGAGTATGGGGGAGCAATCAACTAGTCTTCATCAAGCCAACGCAATCAAGAAAGGTGCTCCATCTTGAGGAAGCCAAGATCATCATCATCTAGCTCAAGAGGACGAGGTGCAAGGTACAGGTTTGCCCTTGATAGGTTTTCCATTTAAGATAGATTGTTGTACTATCAAGGGGGGCTCTCAACTGAGTAGCTTGATCGTATCGTTCGTTGAGAGCTCAAACCATTTGCATCCTTGCATCATACTTCTTGGTTCTTGTTTGGTGTTTCTCTTTGTGAGTTTTAGAGCTTATGGTCATCTTCATGACAAGCTCGAGTTCATCGAAAACGGAGTCCATATGCATCTACTATGATGTTTTCGATGTTGGAGTTTCTGCCGGTTCTTCATTCATAGATGACTCACATCTCTATATCATTGGCATTTTCATACCTTCATGGTCTTAAGCTGTTTGGATAGCTCTTGTCGTCCTGAATCCAACAAGCTTGGGTTTGCTCGATTCGGAGCTCGTATGCGAAAGTTATGGCTGTTTCAGTGGCGAGCGGTAGTACCGTTGGACCTAGCGGTAGTACCGCTAGAGTTGGCGGTAGTACCGCTAGAGCTGGCGGTAGTACCGCTGTCCAGCGGTAGTACCGCTCCAAGTTTTTAGTACCGTCATCTTTGCGGTTGTACTGTGTCGGACCTTTTTGCGAAGACTTTCTTGACGGTGGTAGTGCCTTTGCACTACCAGGGGCCCAGCGGTAGTACCGCTGGGACGAGCGGTAGTACCGCTGGAGTGCCAGCGGTAGTACCGCTGCAGCCAGCGGTAGTACCGCTAGTTGGTGGTAGTACCGCCCCTGGTCAGCGGTAGTACCGCTGCAGCCAGCGGTAGTACCGCTGGGCTCGGGCTGTAAGTGGGGGTAACGGTCTGATTCCTTCCCCCACTATATAAAGGGGGTCTTCTTCCCCCTTGGCCTGATCTATCCGTTGAGCTCTTGTTCTACCTACATTGTTGACATTCTTAGAGCTTGCTTACTCTCAATCCCTCCAATGATTCTTACTTGTTCTTGAGGGAAAAGAGAGAGGAGATCTAGATCCTCATCTCCACCAATCACTTTCTCCTCTATGTGAGGGGAACCCCTTGGATCTTGATCTTGGAGTTCTTTGTGAGCTCCTTGTTCTTCCTCTCATATTTCTCCATAGCTTTCGTTGTTGTGGAGGGATTTGAGTGTGAGGGACTTGACCACTTCGTGTGTTCTTTCCATTGCATTAGTTGCATCGGTTTGAGTTCTCCACGGTGATACGTGGAAGTGAAGTTTGAGAAGCTTATTACCTTTGGTACATAGTACCCTAGATATTGTTCTTCGCGGATGCTTTGGCGTCCTAGAAGCTTGGTGGTGTCTCGGAGCTCAATCATTGTGGTGTGAAGCTCAGGGCAAGCTTCGGGGTCTCCAATTAGGTTGTGGAGATTGCCCCGAGCAATTTGTACGGGTACCGGTAACCGCCCCCAAGGGTTGCCACGTGTACGGGTTCGGTGACCGCCCCCAAGGTTTGCCCTTTGTACGGGTTCGGTGACTGCCCTCAAGGGTCCCTTAGTGGAATCACGGCATCTTGCATTGTGCGAGGGCGTGAGGAGATTACGGTGGCCTTAGTGGCATCTTGGGGAGCATAGTGCCTCCACACCGCTCTAACGGAGATTAGCATCCACAAGGGTGTGAACTTCGGGATACATCATCGTCTCCCCGTGCCTCGGTTATCTCTTACCCGAACCCTTTACTTATGCACTTTACTTTGTGATAGACATATTGTTTATTGTAATATATCTTGCTATCACTTAGTTGTTTATCTTGCTTAGCATAAGTTGTTGGTGCACATAGGTGAGCCTAGTTGTTTGTAGGTTTTGTGCTTGACATATTAAACGTTAGTTTTATTCCGCATTTGTTCAAGCCTAAACCTTAATTATTTTAAAGCGCCTATTCACCCCCCCTCTAGGCGACATCCACGTCCTTTCATTACTGATGTTCCCTATCCTTTGGCATTCGTCACAAGACAAGACAAACTTACGGGCATCCTTGAAGAGAGTGGGCCAATAGAAACCTGATTGTAATACCTTATGGGTAGTTCTATCTCCAGCGTGGTGTCCTCTGTAGGCTTCGGAATGACACTTCTGCAGGATCTGTCCCTGTTCATGTTCAGGAACACAACGTCTAATAACACCATATACTCCTTCCTTATAAAGGTGAGGATCATCCTAAAAGTAGTGTCTCAAATCAAAGAAGATTTTCTTCTTTTGCTGATAGGTGAAACTGGGTGGTATGTATTTGGCTACGATATAGTTTGCATAATCGGCATACCACAGTGCACTAAGTGAAGTGCGGATGACATTTAATTGCTCATCAGGAAAGCTGTCATCAATCGGAAGTGGGTCATCAAGGACATTCTCTAGCCTAGACAAGTTATCTGCTACAGGGTTATCAGCACCCTTTCGGTCAACGACGTGCAAATCAAATTCCTGTAGCAGGAGAACTCATCGGATCAGCCTAGGCTTAGCGTCCTTCTTCTGCATAAGGTACTTAATAGCAGCATGATTAGAGTGAATAGTGACTTTGGAGTCAACTATGTAAGATCTGAACTTTTCACATGCAAACACGACTGCTAGAAATTCCTTCTCCATAGTGGCATAGTTTCTTTGGGCACTGTCTAGAGTTTTACTAGCGTAGTGAATGACATTCAACTTCTTGTCAACTCTTTGTCCTAGAACAACACCAACAACATAATCACTAGCGTCACACATGATTTCAAAGGGCAAGTTCCAGTCAGGTGGGTGAACAATAGGTGCGGTTATCAAAGCCTTCTTAGGTATTTTGAAAGCTTCCTCACAATCCTCATCAAAAACAAAAGGAACATCCTTCTGCAAGAGGTTGGTAAGAGGACTAGAAATCTTAGAGAAGTCTTTAATGAACCTTCTATAGAAACCAGCATGATCTAAGAAACTTCATATACCTCTGATATCTGTGGGGCAAGGCATTTTCTCAATTGCATTAACCTTAGCCTTATCAACTTCAATGCCTCTCTCAGAGATTTTGTGTCCTAAGATGATACCTTCATTAACCATAAAGTGGCACTTCTCCCAATTCAAGACGAGGTTGGTTTCTTTGCATCTCTGTAAGACTCGATCAAGGTTGCTGAGGCAATCATCAAAGGAAGACCCGTAAACGGAGAAGTCATCCATGGAAACCTCGAAAATCTTCTCACAAAAGTCAGAGAATATAGCCATCATACATCTTTGGAAGGTGGCAGGTGCATTACATAAGCCAAAAGGCATACATCTATAGGCAAAGGTACCAAAAGGGCGGGTGAAAGTGGTTTCCTCTTGATCAGATTGTGCAACAGGTATTTGCGAGAAACCTGAATAACCGTCTAGAAAGCAAAAATGTGTGTGTTTTTGTCGGTGAATACTTAAAACATATGCCATAGGTAGGCTAAAGTCGGTGAGAACCGAAGGGACAAAGGTGGGCGCTGGGAACGAGGTTGGTACACGCATGGGACGCACGATGTACCCAGGTTCAGGGCTCTCCATAGAGATAATACCCCTAATCCTGCTGGTGTGTTTGATGTATGGGAACAGAGTACAATGTTGCTCCTGGAGCTGTGTTGGGAGGAGGAAAAGGGGAGCAGCCGGCTCGTCTCTACCTCGCTCTCTGTTGGTTCGTGAGTGTGTAGTGTTGAATGACTGGCAAGTGATCGCCCCCCTTACATGGGGGGCGGCCGGGGGGTTTTATAGACGAACCCGCCGGCCTACAATATGGATAAAGGGTACATGTGTGGGACCCGGCTGGCTGCTTCGCCGGCTGGCCAGGGGCCCACAAGGGTCTTGTCTTATCGAAGAGGGGCCCGCCGGCTGCATGGTCGCGATTGCTGGTGGGACCCACCGGCTGGCCAATGGGGCTCCCACGTAAGGTTGACGCTGAGCATGCGTTGTACGTCGAGCGTCGCCCAGCGAGATTCTTCATGGGCAGGCAGTACGACCGCCTCCACTGTTCCCCACGCCGAGTGCAGTAATGGAGTGGGAGTGTGATGGTCCGACATCATGCTAGGTGATGGATGAGAGCCGTGGTAGGTCAGCGGCGTGGCCGCCGACGCTCGTACCTGCTGGGCGCCCTGATTCAGTACCTTTGCTGACGCGTAGCTACCTTTAATCGTTAGGTCCTTTCCTGAACTACGATCTGATGTGACGGGTGATCCTCGGCCGGCTAGCCTGCTTGGTCAGCCGGCTTGAGGGTGGCCGCCTCCTCCTTAGTCCGGCTGGCGGGACCAGGCCGGGTCTGAAGGGGAGGCCGCCTGGATTCTAGCCAGCGGGGGTTGCCTGGCCGGCCAGAAAGGTGGCCGCCTCGTCTTCCAGCTGGCAGGTGATGCCTAGCCGGTCAGAAGACTTGGGCTTTGAGAATCTCCGCGCCTTCATGCCCATTGGGCCGGAAATGAAGGAACAGGCTCGATGAGCCTACCCTGGGGTTATCCCGCCGACAGTAGTCCCCGAAGCTGGCGAGGTCTGCCGCATGCTGGCGGGCGGCCTCACCGGCTTGTTGATTTGTCTTGATATTTTGGCCGTTGTTTGCGGCGAAGGACGCCGGCTTCGGAGCCGGGTAGCTTCGAAGCGACGCCTCGGCCCAGTCGTAACTAGCCCAGAGAGCGCCACGTGCCAGGCCCCGCCTAGCGTAATGATGGTGATTACTGCTGATGGGACCGGCCCTGGGCCCTGGGTCCCGCCACGACGCCCCCTCAGCCTCCGTGCGGGAGATCCTCTGCGGATTTACTCCGCGACGGTTGGGCTTAGGGGGGGTGTTACCGCCGGTAATACACGGAATTAATGGGGCCCGGCGTGCACCGGATCCCCTCCCCATGACGCTTCGTGGGGTTTAAATGGGACGCGAGGGTTTTGAGGAGGCCATTCGCCCCCTCTTCTCGCCCTGCTCCGTGCTTTCTTCCTCCTTGCGTCCTGAGAAGAAGAGCTCGCGCCCTTCGTCTCCTTCTTCTTCGCCGCCGAGACCTCGGCCGACCGCTTCGAGCTCTCGCCACCCGCAACCATGGCCGGTGGATCTTCCTCAAAGAAGTCGTCAGCGCAGCAGGCATCCTTGCAGGGGGGCTGGCTGGGTAGCGATGTCGACGAGGAGCTCATCGATGCGCTCCGTCATCATCGTTTGCTGCCCCCAGCCTCCCAAGTGTCGGTGGGCCTTCCTGGCTCCGAGGCCTCTCCCGCACCTGTCGCGGGGGAGGTTGTGGTCTTCGCCAAGCATTTCTACCGGGGTTTCGGGCTCCCGGCTAGCTCTTTCTTCGCCGAGTGGCTCCAGTTCTTTGGCCTGCAGCCGCATCATCTGGCGCCGAACGCCATATTGCAGCTGGCCGCCTTCGTGGCCCTGTGCGAGGGCTTCGTGGGGATAGAGCCTCGCGTCGATCTGTGGCGCAGCCTGTTCTTCTTTAAGCAGCAATCCATCGCCATGGAGAAATCCGAGGTGGAGAAGCTCAAGGGGCCGCGCCCCATGACGCCGTGGGGGGCCGCGTTGGTGCATCACCGCCCGAAGTCCAGCTTCCCCCAGATGCCTTTGCAAGACTCCATCAAGCATTGGCAGAAGGGGTTCTTCTACGTAGGAGCACCGACCCGGCCCAGGACGCCCTCAACATGCCCCCGTTCGCCATCGCCCCTCTGACTCGGCAGAACTGGGACGCGAAGACTCCCAAGCCGCATCCGGAGGCGGCGCTTATTCGCGCCCACCTCGACATCTTGAGGGAGAGCGGCCTCCTCGGTCGCGACCTTCTCACCACCATGGTGGTCTGCCGGATTCTGCCTCTGCAGAGGCGGCCGCATCTGGTCTACTAGATGAGAGGCCGGCTTGATCCATGCCGGCTGTCCATCAAGAGGTTCACCCCGGGTGCGGTAGCACGATGGGTGAACCTGATCTCCACTGCCCGCATGGATGAGGGTGGGGAATGGACAAGGGGGATGTCCCCGTTCAACCGGTCTCATCCGCCTCCGATGGTAGCCTTACTCCCTTCTTTTCCGTCGTTTAGTTTTGAAGCCGGTGGCGTTTACTGAGCCTGGTTGAATTCCTTTTTTGTAGATGTTCAAGACCCTGCACGGTTCCCTCCCTCAGCCTGCTCCTGACATGGAGGCGTCCGGCGCCTCCGAGATGGAGGATGAGGATGCGATGGAGCCCCGCTCAGACTCCTCCACCGGCACGGGAGATCCCCTGGAGTCGGAAGGGACCGAGCCGTCTGGTGAGTACCCGCGGCACGCCCTAGAAGACTGGCCAGACGATGATGAGGAAGCCTCATTCTGCGCTGATGCAGCCTTCGAGGGAGACTCCGACGAGGTGGAGGAGGTCACCGGCCCACTACCGTCATGCAGCCGTCGTCAAGGTGGCGGAGCGACCGCAGCTGACGAGGCAGCTGGGAAGAAGGGCAAGGGTGCCACAGCTTCCCGGACGGCCTCTTAGCGACCGGCGCCGGGTCCTCTAGCCGGGCAGCGAGCAGACGGCGCCAAGAGGCGCCGTGGCGGTGGCCGGAGGCAGGTCCCGGTAGTTGCAGGGTATGGTTTCCTCCTCTTCTCCCTTCCATATTTTGAGATGAACTTTGTTCCTGAGAAGCTTGGCTTGACAGGGAGGTGGAGGATGCTGATGAAGACACCGCCTCCGCAGCCGAGCGAGCCGACTGGGCAGCAGCTGATGCTGCCGATAGGGAGCTCGAGATAGAGTCCAAGCGCCGGTGGGACACGGCCGCAGGGAAGACCGCCGTGGGTCAGCCTTGCCCCAGCCGGGTCGAGAGGTCGGCGGAGAAGCATGTGAAGGCTAGACAGGACCCCTCCGCACATGCCCATGTGGAGGAGCCAGCTAGCGAGGCTGCCTCCAGGCCGGCCCCGAGGACCGAAGGGGCCCTGCCGACAGAGCCGGCAGCCCCGGGGCAGGTGGACCTGGAGACGATCCCGGTTTCTCCCCGGGTCGAAGCAACTCCTGACGCGCCGGTGCTGGATCTGACCGCGCCGGACGCGGCCCCTGATGTCCCAGGGGCGACCATGGGTGCGCCGGACGCGACTCATCCGCCTCCTGCGGAGGAGGTAGCGCCGGCTGGGACGGCGCCCGAGCCGGCCGTCGAGCCGGCACCATGAGCCGGCGCCATCGTCGCCCCCCAGCAGGGCCTTGTTGCGCCAAGGGCAGGGGGTCGGCCTGGGAGCCGACCCATGAATTCATGGCGGTCGGCGAACTTGGCCCGCCTGCGAATGCCCGCCGGCACCGTTCTTTCCGGCGTGCCGGAGCTGGTGACGCTATTTGACAGTGGCCGATCGAAGGTGGAGCAGGCGGCCCGCATGGTATGCGGCGACATGGAGCGCCTGGAAGCCCGCACCCAGGTAGGCCTTGCCTGTTTTTGTTTGTGCTTTTTTCTCTTCTCTTGATGTCAGTGGGGGCGCGACAGCGCACCCACTGGGTGTAGCCCCCGAGAATCGGGCGGGTTGATTGCCAACCGGTCCAAATCTCTTGGAGGCCTTTTTCTCTTCATATTTTTCTTCAGTGGGGGCGCGCAAGCGCACCCACTGGGTATAGCCCCTGAGAATCGCGTTGGTTATGCTTTTAACCAGGTCGAATCTTAATCATGTTCCCTTGCTCTCCCCTTTGGCAGGCGCTTTACGATGCTCAAGTACAGGCGTACAACGAGCTTCGGGACCAGCACGTGGGGGCTGATAGCCGGATCGCCGAGCTTGAAGCCCGGCTGGGTGAAGCCATCGCGGAGCGTGATGCCCTTCGCTGAGCCGGCGGCCGGCTCCAAGAGCAGCTGGACCTTCTTCAGGAGGAGAAGAAGGAGCTCGAGGCGGCCGGCCGGGCCGAGTTGGAGCGGCTGCGGGCCATGCTGCAGGAGAAGGAGACCTCCTACTCCACTGACGTGGAGCGCCTCGCGTCGCTTCACCTCGAGGAGGTGAACCTCAAGGACGCCGCGACCCTCCAGGAGGAAATCTCCCGCCTCACCCATGCAAGTGAGGTGCGGGAGCGCGAGGTCCTTGAGGTCTTTCATGATACCAACGACGCCTTCCAGCGTGGGTCTTTCTTCCTTGTTTTGTGTTTGATCTTTTGGCCGTCTCCTACTCTTGCTGTGTTCTTACGTCCCGGCTGTTTTACCCCAGATCTCTTCTCCGAGACCCAGGTCGCAGCCGACACCGCCGTTGAGGTGTGGTGTGAGGAGCGCCACGTGGCCGGGCAGGAGGTGGACACTACCTCCGGCTGGAGCATAGAGGAGATCGGGGCGGGCCTTCGAGCCCGCCTGCACGTCCTGGGCGAGTCTGTGACTCGACTCCAGGTTGCAGGTTCGTCGATGGTGGCGGCCCTGTGTCCGGAGGGTGTGGAGCCGACGAACATGAGCCGGCTTGCCCGCTGGCTTGCAACGGGTGGGGAGCGCCTGGACGCCTGGCGTGCCTCCGCAGTGCGGTCTGGGGCTTACATGGCCCTGCGCTTGGCCAAGTCATGGAATCGTAACCTGAACTTGGGCAAGCTGGCTGCCCAGCGCGATGACTCGGAGGCGGAGCTGCAAGGCATGGAGGAGGAGCTCCGGGTGAGAGCCAGCGCCATCGTCGAGTACGCCGCCTGGGATGACTTTGTCTTGGAGCGGGGTGAAGACGGTGGTGTGATCGCTGAAGATCTGCACGGCCTTCAGCCCTATGACGCCGACGGCAGCTCCGACGAGGCGGTCCGGGCTGCGGAATCTGCAGCCGCCTCCAGCTGTGGGGCGTATGCCGACTCCGGGATTAGCGGAGCCGGAGGCCGCAACGGGGGAGACGGCGCATCCACCTCGGGAGGAGCTGGAGGCGGCAATGCTACCACATCAGGAGCAGCAGCCGAGACGACCACTGAGGCCGCTGTCCCGTGACTGGTGTCCTTTTGTGTTTTTGGTTCTACCCCCGGAGGGATGTAACGAACGTGGGCCGTGGGCCAATGCTTTTTATGAATGTATATATTCAACATTATATTCGTCACCAAGCGTGCTGTCTTATGATCCCGTCTTTTGATTCCTGGTTGACTTCTCTTATCCGAAGCCATCAAGACGTAAAGAGCAAGATATAAGCCAATCAGAGGCCGACTTGAATGAACCAACTCGAGCCGGTCGTCGCTAGTATATCCGGACTGTGCATGTATTCGACCTGACCCGGCGTCACATCGCGAACCGAGCAACCGGAGCCAGCCCGCGGGTTCAAGCGAAGGACCAGGAATCAGCCGGTACACTATGTGCCTGACTACAAGGATTGACCGTCCGAGCGGCTGGCGAGCCCCCGAGCTTGTTTAAAGCTAGCAAGGGGCCGCGCTGCGTAGCCTCTGAGCTTGATTAAGCCAGCAAGAGGTGGTACGCGGTGTAGCCCGTACACTCAGTGAAAACTCTTTTAGCAAGAGAAAGCATGGAGCCTGCTTTTTTTTGTCATGTTTGTTGTTCCCGGCAGTCATAGGCCGTCTTGAATGAGATCGTATGTACGATCGAGCTAGCCCGAGCTGGTCGTCCCAAGTATAGCCGGACTGTGCATGTATTCGACCTGACCTGGCGTCACTTCACGAACTGAGCGACCGGAGCTAGCCCGCAGGCTCGAGCGAAGGACCAGGATTCAGCCAGTACACTATGTGCCCGACTACAAGGGTGGACCGTTCACGCGACTGGTGAGCCCCCGAGCTTGTTTAAAGCTAGCGAGGGGCCGTGCTGCGTAGCCTCCGAGCTTGATTAAGCTGGCAAGAGGTGGTACACTGTGTAGCCCGTACACTGAGTGAAAACTCTTGACAAAAAGAAACATGGAGCATGTTCTTTTTATTGCCTTTGTTGTTTCCCTCAAGAGCGAGGAAGATACATGTGCATGTTCTTTCCTTTGCTTGTCTTCCGCCTTTTAGCAATAGAACGGGCGAAGCAACGCCACGTTCCATGGGCGCTCCGTTTCTTGGCCGGAGTCATCCCTCTTGCGCTTCCTTGGCTTCTAGGCGTCAATCAGGTAGTAAGCGTTGTTGTGCAGCGCCCTACTAATGATGAAAGGTCCCTCCCAGGGGGGTGAGGGCTTGTGCTGGCCGGTAGTGCGCTGGATTCTTCTGAGGACCAAGTCTCCCTCTCTGAAAGAAAGAGGCCTGATCCTTTTGTTGTGGTAGTACCTCAGCTTCTGTTGGTAGATGGCCGTCCGGCTCAAAGCTAAGTCCCTTGCTTCTTCGAGGAGATCCACACCATCTTCTCTGGCCTCCTTCGCCTCTGTCTCTGTGTATAGGGTGACCCGAGGCGAGTCGAACTCGACATCCGTGGGGATAATAGCCTCGGACCCATATACCAGAAAGAATGGAGTGAAGCCGGTTGACCGGTTGGGCGTGGTGCGGAGGCTCCATAGTACATCTGACAGTTCTTCAATCCAGCAGCCGGCTGACCTAACCAGTGGTGCCACCAGTCTTGGCTTGATGCCGGCTAGGATCAGGCTGTTGGCCCTTTCCGCTTGGCCGTTTGACTGAGGGTGTGCCACTGAGGCCAGGTCGAGCCGGATGCCTACCTTGGAACAGTAGAGCGCCAGGGCACCCTTGGTGAAGTTGGTGCCGTTATCGGTGATGATGCTGTGGGGAACGCCATATCGGACAGAGATGTCCGTGATAAACCTGACAGCAGTGGGGCCGTCAAGCTTCTTGATAGGCCTGTCTTTGATCCACTTGGTGAACTTGTCGACGGCTACCAGAAGATGTGTCATCCCTCCGCGAGCCGTCTTGAAGGGCCCTACCATCTACAACCCCCAGACGGTGAATGGCCATGATAAGGGAATGGTTTTCAGTGCTGAAGGCGGCATATGGCTTTGTGCACTGAAGCGTTGGCAGCCTTCACATTTGTCCACCAGATCCACAGCCTCCTCGAGGGCCGTGGGCTAGTAGAATCCATGGCGGAATGCTTTGGCCACTAGGGTTCTGAAGGCGGCGTGATGCCCACACTCCCCCTGGTGGATGTCTCTCAGGATCTCCTACTCCTTTTCTGATTCGATGCAGCGTTGGAATACGCCTGTCGTGTTGCGTCGCACCAGCTCGCGATTGATGATGGCGTAAGCGGCGGACCTGCGCTGGGTCTGTCTCGCCTCCGCCTCATTCTGAGGAAGTTCGCCGCAAAGAAGGAAGGCCAGAATGGCCTGAGCCCATGATGGAGCTAACACAAGGGTTGCCTCCGCTTGGTCTTGACTGTTGGGGGCTTCTGCAGCCCCCGAGCTTGATGGCGTCTCCGGTGTTATTGCTGCAGCCGGCTCATCGTCTATCTCCATGACGTCCACCCACTAGGAGGATTCGAGCCCGGGCAAAGCCGGGGTTGTCGTTGTAGCTGGTGCCGTAGTTGGAGTCGGTTGGACCAATGGAGCCGGATTAGGATCCGAAGCCGGCGTAGTTGGTGGAGCCGACGGCGCTTGCACCATACACTCAGTCGGTGCCACATTTGGATCCGGTGCCGTCAGTGTAGCCGACGTGGGGTCCGCAGCTGGCATAACTGGCGGAGCCGGCGGTGCTTGTATCGCAGAGTCAGTCGGTACGAAGATTGATGCCGACTCGGGAGACGGCTTGATAGACGGCTTGTGGAGTTGCTCGAGGGAGACGCTGGCTGGGATGGCCTGCCTCATGGAGCCGATCTTTGCCAATGTATCAGCCGCCTCATTTTCCGCCATGGGAACATGGTGGAACTCACAACCCTCGAAGGGGCCGCTGAGCTGCTGGATGAGAAAGCGGTAGCTCGCCATGTACCATTCGCCAGAGACCTGTTGTACCACCAAGTCTGAATCGCCGAAGCATATGAGCCGCCGGGTGCCAATCTCCTTGGCAAGCCGGAGGTCGTGAGCCAGTGCTTCGTACTCGGCGACGTTGTTGGAGGTGGCGAAATGGATCTGGAGAGCGTACTTGAGCTGGTCCCCTTTTGGAGACGTCAAGATAATGACGGCTCCCAGTCCTGTCCGCATCTTCGAGCCGTCGAAGTGCATCCGCCAATGCGTGGAGTCTGGAGGCGGTGGCTCGAACTGGGTCTCGGCCTAGTCGACTAAGAAGTCGGCCACCACGTGTGATTTGATGGCGGTGCGAGGCTCGTACCGAATATCATGGTCCGCCATGGCGATGGACCATTTGGCAATTCTGCCCGTGGCATCACGGTTGCCCATGATTTCTGAGAGTGGAGCAGTGCTCACCATAGTGATGGCATGCTCTTGGAAGTATTGTTTTAATTTCTTTGCAGCAAGGTAAACACCATAACACATTTTTTGATAATGAGGGTAGTTCTGCTTAGAGGCGGACAAGACCTCGCTAAGGTAGTAGACAGGGCGATGTACTGGCAGGGCCTTGCCTTCCTCTTTGCGCTGAACTACCAACACTACACTGACCATGCGAGTGGTCGCCGCGATATATATGAGTATGCGTTCCCTAATAGATGGGGCTGTCAAGATTGGCTGGCTCGAGATTACCCGCTTGAGGTCGCAGAAGGCTTCGTCCGCCTGGTCATTCCACTCGAACTTCGTCTTCTTCTTCATGAGCTGGTAGAGTGGAAGGGCCTTCTCGCCAAGCCGGCTGACGAACCGGCTGAGGGACGCCAAGCAGCCGGCGAACTTCTGGACGTCGAGGATCCGAGCCGGCCGCACCATCCGCTCGATGGTGCTGATCTTCTCAGGGTTCGCTTCGATGCCGCGGGCGGATATGAAGAACCCCAAGACTTTGCCGCCTCGGACCCCAAAGACGCACTTCTCAGGGTTGAGCCGGATCTTGTATTCACGCAGATTGGCGAATGTCTCCCAGAGGTCGTCGAGGAGGCTGAAGTGCTGCTTCGTCTTGACGACGATGTCATCCACATAGACGTGGATGTTTCTGCCAATATGTGGCAGCAGGCACTGCTGCATGCAGCGTTGGAACCTCACACCTGCGTTCTTCAGACCGAACGTCATGGTGGTGTAGCAGTAGGCCCCGAAGGGTGTGATGAAGGAGGTCTTCAGGCGATCAGCTGGATCGAGCTTCATTTGATAGTAGCCTGAATAAGCATCCAGAAATGACAGCAGTTCGCAGCCTGCAGTGGAGTCGATCACTTGATCTATCCTAGGCAACACGAAAGGGTCTTTCGGACAGGCATTATTCAGGCTAGTGTAGTCGATACACATTCGCCAGGTGTTGTTCTTCTTCAGCATCAGGACTGGGTTCGCCAGCCAGTCCGGGTGGAAAACCTCCATGATGAAACCGACTGCAAGGAGCCGGGTGATCGCTTCTCCGATTGTGCGCCGCTTCCCCTCGGCGAAGCGGCGCAAAGGTTGTTTCACCGGCTTTTCATCCGGTCGCACGTGAAGTTTGTGACCGGCGTACTTCCTCGGAACACCCGGCATGTCCTTGGGGGACCATGCAAAGATGTCCCGATTCTCACGGAGATCGTCGACGAGCTCGCCTTCCTATTTGGGGCTGACGCCAGCCCCGATGGTGACGCATTGCTTTGGGTTGGCAGGGTCGAGTGGGACCTGCTTGGTCTCTTTAGCCGGCTTGAAAGAGCCCTCGCCGGCCGATTGGGACGGAGGAGAAGGAATCGCCGGCTGCTCGGTAGCCTGGGCCACGAGCCGGTCGATCTGCTGCTTCTCCTCGGCAATCACCAAGGCGTTGGCGAGGCGGCTGCTATCTTGGGCGCACTCGAGCGACTTCTTGTAGTCGCCAACAACAGTGATGATGCCCTTGGGATCCGGCATCTTTATCTTCAGGTAGGCGTAGTGCGGAATAGCCATGAACTTGGCCAGAGCCGGTCTCCCCAGCAGCACGTGGTACGGGCTACTGAGGTCCACTACCTCGAACCAGATGGACTCTCGGCGGAAGTGAGCCTTGTCACCGAAGAGGCTGTCCAGCTGGATTTTGCCGATGGGCGAGCATGACTGCCCAGGCACGATGCCATGGAAGACAGTGCTGGTTGGCAGGACGTCCCTCTCCTTGAGCCCGAGCTTGCGGAGAGTGTCGAGGTAGAGGATGTTGATGCTGATGCCGCCGTCGACCAGCACCCGAGAGAATCGGCAGGTGAGCCTCTTGGAGGCGAAGGTGGGGTCGAGGACGAGGGCGTATGACCCCGGGTTGGGCATCACCGCAGGATGGTCCACCCGGCTCCATGTGATTGGTTTGTCAGACCAATGCATGTACTAGGCAACCGGGGGGAGAGTGGCGTTTACCTCGCGCCGTCTGTGGCGCAGGCTGTGTTTGTCGTCGCCTTCGCTGGTGAAGACGACGAACGCTCCGTCATGGTGAGGATAGTTGTCAGGGTGAGGACCGTCATCGCGAGGCGGCGGAGGCGGAGCATGATGGGGAGCCGGTGCCCGGGGCGCCGCCTGCACACCCGGAGGAGCCGGAAGGCCCTCCCCTTGCGACAGCCAGCATGCGATCTGCACTGTCGAAGGGTATGGGTAGACGGCGTCGCCCCCGAATGTATCTTGCAGGGGGCGTCAAGCAGCTGCTCGAGAGACTGCTTGGGCAGCCAGTTGGGGTTGCCCTGATTGCGACGCTTTCGTGGAGGGCCGGCTTAGGAAGCCGGCGCCTCGCCCTCCACGTTGGCCACTAGCTTGTTGTTGGAGCGGGGATCCATCTGATCCGCCTTGCGCTTGTAGTTGTTCTAGCCGCCTTGGTTGTCCCCAGCCGACTTGGGAGTAGCCGGCGCAGGCAAGACCTTGTCCAAGGTGGTCATCTTGATGCGCATCGCGGAGTCGGCCGTGGCGTACTTGTCCGCCTTGGCCATGAGCACCGCCAAAGAGGTGGGCTCAGCGCACATGAGCTTGTGCTTGAGGAGGGTGCCATCTCGGCATCCGTCGATGAAGCACTGGATGGCTTGTACCTCATGCACCCCCTCATAGGAGTTGCGGAGTTCAGTCCATCGGGTGACGTAGTCGCGGAGGGGTTCGTCAGCCTTCTGGACGCACATGGCCAGCTCGCGGGGCCAGCCAGGGCGCTTGTAGGTGCCGGTGAAGTTGTGGATGAACGCCTCCTCGAAGTCCACCCAGGAGTTGACGCTGCCGGCCGGGAGGCTGTTAAGCCAAGTCCGGGCCGAGCCGGCCAGCATGAGTGGCACGTAGCGAACCGCCACGCACTTGTTGCCCATGGCGATGCCCACGGCCGTGGTGTAGTCGATCAGCTAGTCTTCTGGCTTGGCCGTGCCGTTGTATTTCGGCGTATCCCGAGGCAGGGTGAAACCTCGAGGGAACGGCTCCCCTCGGATCCGGGGGCCGAAGCAAGCCGGACCGACGGGTCCGTCTTCCTCTAGGAGGGCCAAATGGGCCAGGGCGGTGATACACCGGCGGGCGTCCCGCTCGTCCTGGGAGGCGGGGGCGCCAGCCCCGGTGGCGAGAGGGGATGTTCCTCAGGAGCCGGAGGCGTGAGTTCTTCGCGGGAGAAGATACCCGTACTCCGAGTCGCCTTCGTCGCCTCCGTGACGTAAGCCCGAAGTGTGCTCGCTCTGGTGCTGCGAGCGCCGGCCTTGGCTTCCCTCGCCCCTCTAGCCGGAAGGGCGATGCAAGGAAGATCCCTCGGCGTGGTGCTGGCCGCTAGGGTTGCGGCGAGCCCCCGAGTTCGGTCCCGGGGACTCTGAATGAGCCTGGCCGCCTGCGCCGCTCGCATGTTGGCCGCAGGAGTCTCGTAGGTGGGTAGATCGCCGCCTAGAACTTCGGCGATGAACCGGCCGCGGCTGCGGACCGATCCGAGCCGACTGGGGGCCTCGGAAATCGGAGTGAGGCCAGACGTGGAGTTATACTCGCGATGTGTAGCCTCCAACTGATGCTTTGCCGAGGCGTCGGCGATGCCCTCCTCCAAGATACGCTTGCGAGCCTCCTCCAGTGAGGCCCGAGCGTGTGCAGGATCGGTGGAAGCGGTGATCGGTGTCTTTAGGCCGGCGATGGTGTCCCGAAGAATATGAGCGGCGGCCGCAGCGGGCTCGCCGGCGCCTGCGGAGGCCTTGCCGGGAGCCGTGCTGGTGCCAGCGCCGATAACCATCACCTCCACGGCGTTGGAGACGGCAGCGACGTGGTATGGGGTGAAGAACCCCACCGACGGCGGAGAGCCGTCAAAGATGAGGACGTTACTGGGGTAAACGTCGTGGGCAGGCATCTCAGCGATAGAGAGCCTGCTGAAGCTGGTGCAGAGCGCCTCAACATCGTAGTCCTCGCCGAAGTAGCATGGGCCGTCGTTGAGGCGAAGGTCGCTGAAGAGAACGCTGAGGTTCTCCATAGCAGTGACGACGACGCTAGGGAATGCCTCGTCATCAGAATCTTCGTCCGAATCCGCATGGCGGACGGGGACGTCGATCATCATGGGCGTCGCCTTGTCAAAAGCGAGCTCCACGGGCATGCAAACTGATCCGAATGCGATGCATCCGGTGGTGTAGGTGCGGGGCCCCGCCCAGCGCGTGAAGCGAGTCGATGCCGCGATCGGCCCCACAGTGGGCGCCAAATGTCGGTGAATACTCACGACATATGCCATAGGTAGGCTAAAGTCGGTGAGAACCGAAGGGACAAAGGTGGGCACTCGGAACGAGGTTGGTACACGCATAGGATGCACGATGTACCCAGCTTCAGGGCTCTCCATAGAGATAATACCCCTAATCCTGCTGGTGTGTTTGATGTATGGGAACAGAGTACAATGTTGCTCCTGGAGCTGTGTTGGGAGGAGGAAGAGAGGAGCAGCCGGCTCGTCTCTACCTCGCTCTCTGTTGGTTGGTGAGTGTGTAGTGTTGAATGACTCGCAAGTGATCGGCCCCCTTGCATGGGGGCGGCCGGGGGGTTTTATAGACAAACCCGTCGGCCCACAATATGGATAAAGGGTACATGTGTGGGACCCGACTGGCTACTTCGCCGGCTGGCCAGGGGCCCACAAGGGTCTTGTCTTGTCGAAGAGGGGCCCGCCGGCTGCATGGTCGCGATTGCTGGTGGGATCCGCCGGCTGGCCAATGGGGCTCCCGCGTAAGGTTGAAGCTAAGCACGCGCTGTACGTCGAGCGTCGCCCCGCGAGATTCTTCATGGGTAGGCAGTACGACCGCCTCCACTGTTCCCCATGCCGAGTGCAGTAATGGAGTGAGAGTGTGACGGTCTGACATCATGCTAGGTGATGGATCAGAGCCGGGGTAGGTCAGCGGCGTAGCCGCCGACGCTCGTACCTGCCGGGCGCCCTGATTCAGTACCTTTGCTGACGCGTAGCTACCTTTAATCGTGAGGTCCTTTCCTGACCTACGATCTAATGTGACGGGTGATCCTCGGCCGGCTAGCCTGCTTGGTCAGCCGGCTTGAGGGTGGCCGCCTCCTCCTTAGTTCGGCTGGCGGGACCAGGCCGGGTCTGAAGGGGAGGCCGCCTGGATTCAAGCCGGCAGGGATTGCCTGGCCGGCCAGAAAGGTGGCCGCCTCGTTTTCCAGACAACAGGTGATGCCTAGCCGGTCAGAAGACTTGGGCCTTGAGAATCTCCGCGCCTTCATGCCCATTGGGCCGGAAATGAAGGAACAGGCTCGATGAGCCTACCCCGGGGTTATCCCTGTGACAGTTTTGATAGCCTTTCTAGCATTTGGTCGATGAACGGCAAAGGATAATGATCTTTCCTGGTTGCCTTGTTCAGTTTCCAGAAGTCTATCACCATTCTATAGCCGGTAATAATCCTTTGTGGGATTATTTCATCCTTATCATTAGGAACGACGGTGATACCTCCCTTCTTAGGTACGCAATGTACTGGACTTACCCAATCACTATGAGCAACAGGATAAATGATTCATGCTTCCATAAGCTTTAATATTTCTTTTCTAACGACCTCTTTCATCTTAGGATTTAATCTCCTTTGATGATGAGCAACTGGTTTAAAGTCACGATCGGTTTTAATCTTGTGCTGACATAGAGTAGGACTAATACCCTTAAGATCATCAAGAGTATATCCAATAGCGCTTGTTGGGAGGCAACCCAATGAATTTATCTTTTTCTTTCTGTTTTTTTGCGTCCACACTTTCATAATTCTGTTGTGATTGTGTTTTTTGTGTTTCTTTTTGTGTTTGAGCCAAGCAAAGCCTTTATGATTAGTCTTGGTAATGGTTGTTTGATCTTGCTGGAAAAAGACAGAAACGTTTCGCTAATGACATGATTTTTCATTCTTATTAAGAAAGAGATTTTGAGTTGATTCTTTTTTATGCTGATTTATATACTTTTTGCCCAGGCCGTCGTAATTGTTTTAGATTTTTTGAGGTACTAGAAGTATACGAAGTATACAGATTGCTACAGACTGGTCTGTTTTTGACAGATTCTGTTTTTGTTGAGTTGGTTGCTTGTTTTGATGAAACTATGGTTAGTATCGGGGGGTACTAGCCATGGAAAAGTGAGAATACAGTAGCCCATCATCAATATAGATGGAATTCAAGTTTGCTACAGTACCAAAAGAAGTGGTAGCTTGTTTTCTTGTACTAAAGTTATCACAAGTTTCTTTTTAAGTTTTGTGTTGTGAAGTTTCAAGTTTTGGGTGATGTTCTCATGGACAAAGAGATAAGGAGTGGAAAGAGCTCAAGCTTGGGGATGAACAAGGCATCCCAAGCCAAATTCAAGGACACCAAAAAGCCTAAGCTTGGGGATGCCCCGGGAAGGCATCCCCTCTTTCATCTTCAATCCATCGGTAACATTACTTGGAGCTATATTTTTATTCACCACATGATATGTGTTTTGCTTGGAGCGTCTTGTATCATAGGAGTTTTTTATTTTTGTTGTGTCACAATCATCCTTATTGCACACCTTTTTGAGAAAGAGAGACATGCACACATCGTGATCTTGCTAGAATGCTCATAGTGCTTCACTTATATCTTTTGAGCTAGATACTTTTGCTCTAGTGCTTCACTTATATCTTTTGAGCTAGATACTTTTGCTCTTGTGCTTCACTTATATCTTTTGAGCTAGATACTTTTGCTCTTGTGCTTCACTTATATCTTTAGAGCAAGGCGGTGCATGATTTGGTAGTTGGCTTATGCTATGAAAGTAGTCCCAAATGTGCTAGGTACCCAAAGAGGATGCAAAAACCTCCATCTTCATGTGCATTGAGTTGAACGAGAAGTTCCGATTCCTCTCAATTAGTTTTGAGACATGGATTCCGTAATATTAAGAGTTATGTTAGTAGGGTGTTGTGAATCTAGAGATACTTGTGTTGGAGTTAGTGATTCCCGTAGCATGCACATATGGTGAACCGCTATGTTAGGAAGTGAGAGCATAATTGATCTATTGATTGTCATCCTTTGTGTTGAGGTCGGGATCGCGCGATGGTTTACACCTACCAACCGTTCCCCTCGGAGTATGCGTTTAGCACTTTGTTTCGATTACTAATAAAAACTTTCGCAACAACTATGTGAGTTCTTCATGACTAATGTGATTCCATGGTATAGATGCACTTTCACCTTCCACCATTGTTAGCCTCTTTAGTGCCGCGCAATTCTCGCCGGTGCACAAACCCACCAAATTCCTTCCTCAAAACAGCCACCATACCTACCTACTATGGCATTTTCATAGCCATTCCGAGATATATTGCCATGCAACTACCACGGTTCCGTCTCATGACTTGTGCCATCACTCTCATATTGCCATTGCATGATCGTAAGATAGCTAGCGAGATGTTTCAACGTCATACGCCATGCTAGATCGTTGCACATCCCGGCACACTACCGGAGGCATTTCCTATGGAGTCATCATCATTGTGATCTTTGAGCTGTGAGTAAATAAAAGTGTGATGATCATCATTATTAGAGCATTGTCCCATGTGAGGAAATAAATAAATAAATAAAAAGAGGCCAAAGAGCCCAAAAACAAAAACAAAGAAAAGAAAAAAGAGAGGCCTAAGAGCCCAAATGAAAAAAGGAAAAGAGAGAAAAAGAGAGAAGGGACAATGCTACTATCTTTTCCCACACTTGTGCTTCATGATAGCACCGTGTTCTTCATGATTGAGAGATTCTTGCTTTGTCCCTACCATATGCTAGTGGGAATCTTCATTTTATAACTTGGCATGTATATTCCAATGATGGGCTTCCTCAAAATTGCCCTAGGTCTTCGTGAACAAGCAAGTCAGATGCACACCCACTAGTTTTCCTTTTGAGCTTTCACATACTTATAGCTCTAGTGCATCTCTTGTATGGCAATCCCTAATCATTCACATTGATATCTATTAATGGGCATCTCCACAGCCTATTGATACGCCGAGTCAGTGTGACCATCTCCTCCTTTTGTTTGTCTCACAACCACCACCACACTCTATTCCACCTATAGTGCTATATCCATGGCTCGCGCTCATGTATTGCGTGTTAGTTATAAAAAGTATGAGAAAGTAAGAGTGTGAAAACAATTACTTGGCCAATTCCGGGGTTGTGCATGATTTACATTAGTTGTGTGAGGATGATGGAGCATAGCCAGACTATATGATTTTGTAGGGATAACTTTATTTGGCCTTGTTATTTTGAAAGTTCATGATTACTTTGCTAGTTTGCTTGAAGTATTACTGTTTTCATGTCAATAGCAAACTATTGTTTTGAATCGTACGGATCTGAACATTCATGTCACGTGAAAGAAGTTGCAAAGGACAACTATGCTAGGTAGCATTCCACATCAAAAATTCATTCTTTATCACTTCCCTACTCGAGGACGAGCAGGAGTTAAGCTTGGGGATGCTTGATACGTCTCCAACGTATCTATAATTTTTGATGGTTTCATGCTATTATCTTGTCAAACTTTGGATGTTTTGCATGCCTTTTATTTATTTTTTGGTAATAACTTATTAACTCAGTGCCAAGTGCCAGTTCCTATTTTTATGTTTTTGACCTCTTTTAGAGGATATTTTGAAACACAGTCCAAACGGAAGAAAATCCCCGAAAAGATTTTTTTTTTGGAACGGAAGAAGATCGGGGAGCTTGGGAGCCAAGGCAGGGGAGCCCCAGGGGTCCCACAAGCCCCCACCCCGCGGCCAGGGGGGAGGTCGCGCCATCCAGGCTTGTGGGCCCCCTGAGCGTCCCCTGACCTAGGGGTTGCGCCTATATATTCCCAAAAAATCCCAAAAAAATCAAGAGATCATCAAAAGTACTTTTCCGCCGCCGCAAGCTTCTGTCTCCGCAAGATCCCATCTAGGGCACGTTCTAGTGCCCTGCCGGAGGGGGGATTCGGACATGGAGGGCTTCTTCATCAACACCATGACCTCTCCGATGATGCGTGAGTAGTTCACCATAGACCTACGGGTCCATAGCTAGTAACTAGATGGCTTCTTCTCTCTCTTGGATCTTCAATACAAAGTTCTCCATGATCTTCATGGAGATCTATTCGATGTAATCTTCTTTTGCGGTGTGTTTGTCGAGATCCGACGAATCGTGGATTTATGATCAGATTAGCTATGAATCTTATTTGAGTTTCTTCTGATCTCTCTTATGCATGATTTCATATCCTTGTAATTCTCTTCGAATTGTGGGTTTTGTCTGGCCAACTAGATCTATGATTCTTGCAATGGGAGAAGTGCTTGGTTTTGGGTTCATACCGTGCGGTGACCTCACCCAGTGACAGAAGGGGTAGCGAGGCACACATCATGTTGTTGCCATCAAGAGTAAAAAAGATGGGGTTTTCATCATTGGTTTGAGATTATCCCTCTACATCATGTCATCTTGCTTAAAGCGTTACTCTGTTCGTCATGAACTCAATACACTAGATGCATGCTGGATAGCGGTCGATGTCTGGAGTAATAGTAGTAGATGCAGAAAGTATCGGTCTACTTGTCTCGGACGTGATGCCTATATGTATGATCATTGCCTTAGATATCGTCATGACTTTGCGCGGTTCTATCAATTGCTCGACATTAATTTGTTCACCCACCGTAATACTTGCTATTTTGAGAGAAGCCTCTGGTGAACACTATGGCCCCCATGGTCTACTCCACACCATATTTTTAGCCTTACACTTTTTACTTCGTTGCTCTTTCCGCCTTCAGATCTCACTTTGCAAACAATCTTGAAGGGATTGACAACCCCTTTGAAGCGTTGGGTGCAAGCTTGTTTGTGTTTGCGCATGTACTTTGGACTTGACGAGGTCCTCCTTCTGGATCGATACCTTGGTTCTCAAACTGAGGGAAATACTTACTGCTCCTGTGTTGCATCACCCTTTCTGTTGGGGAACGTCGCATGGGAAACAAAAAATTTCCTACGCGCACGAAGACCTATCATGGTGATGTCCATCTACGAGAGGGGATGAGTGATCTACGTACCCTTGTAGACCGTACAGCAGAAGCGTTAGAGAACACGGTTGATGTAGTGGAACGTCCTCACGTCCCTCGATCCGCCCCGCGATCAATCCCATGATCAGTCCCACGATCTAGTACCGAACGGACGGCACCTCCGCGTTCAGCACACGTACAGCTCGACGATGATCTCGGCCTTCTTGATCCAGCAAGAGAGACGGAGAGGTAGAAGAGTTCTCCGGCAGCGTGACGGCGCTCCGGAGGTTGGTGATGACCTTGTCTCAGCAGGGCTCCGCCCGAGCTCCGCAGAAACGCGATCTAGAGGAAAAACCGTGGAGGTATGTGTTCGGGCTGCCGTGGAAAAGTCGTCTCAAATCAGCCCTAAAACCTCCGTAAATATAGGTGGTAGGGAGGGGGCCTTGCCCCGAGTCCAAGGGGGAGGACTCTCCCCCCCCAAACCGAGTTGGACTAGGTTTGGTGGGAGGGAGTCCCCCTTCCTTCCCACCTCCTTCTATTTTTTTCTTTCTCTCTTGATTTTCTTCTCCTTGGCGCATAGGGAACTTGTGGGCTGTCCCACCAGCCCACTAAGGGCTGGTGTGTCTCCCCCAAGGCCTATGGGCTTCCCCGGGGTGGGTTGCCCCCCCCCCCCCGGTGAACTCCCGGAACCCATTCGTCATTCCCGGTACATTCCCGGTAACTCCGAAAACCTTCTGGTAATCAAATGAGGTCATCCTATATATCAATCTTCGTTTCCGAACCATTCCGGAAACCCTCGTGACGTCCGTGATCTCATCCGGGACTCCGAACAACATTCGGTAACCAACCATATAACTCAAATACGCATAAAACAACGTCGAACCTTAAGTGTGCAGACCCTGCGGGTTCGAGAACTATGTAGACATGACCCGAGAGACTCCTCGGTCAATATCCAATAGCGGGACCTGGATGCCCATATTGGATCCTACATATTCTACGAAGATCTTATCATTTGAACCTTAGTGCCAAGGATTCGTATAATCCCGTATGTCATTCCCTGTGTCCTTCGGTATGTTACTTGCCCGAGATTCGATCGTCAGTATCCGCATACCTATTTCAATCTCGTTTACCGGCAAGTCTCTTTACTCGTTCCGTAATACAAGATCCCGCAACTTACACTAAGTTACATTGCTTGCAAGGCTTGTGTGTGATGTTGTATTACCGAGTGGGCCCCGAGATACCTCTCTGTCACACGGAGTGACAAATCCCAGTCTTGATCCATACTAACTCAACTAACACCTTCGGAGATACCTGTAGAGCATCTTTATAGTCACCCAGTTACGTTGCGATGTTTGATACACACAAAGCATTTCTCCGGTGTCAGTGAGTTATATGATCTCATGGTCATAGGAATAAATACTTGACACGCAGAAAACAGTAGCAACAAAATGACACGATCAACATGCTACGTCTATTAGTTTGGGTCTAGTCCATCACGTGATTCTCCCAATGACGTGATCCAGTTATCAAGCAACAACACCTTGTTCATAATCAGAAGACACTGACTATCATCGATCAACTGGCTAGCCAACTAGAGGCATGCTAGGGACGGTGTTTTGTCTATGTATCCACACATGTAAATGAGTCTTCATTCAATACAATTATAGCATGGATAATAAACTATTATCTTGATACAGGAATTATAATAATAACTATATTTATTATTGCCTCTAGGGCATAATTCCATAAGTCTCCCACTTGCACTAGAGTCAATAATCTAGCCCTCACATCACCATGTGAATTACATTGTAACAAATCTAACACCCATATAGTTCTGGTGTCGATCATGTTTTGGCCGTGGAAGAGGTTTAGTCAGCGGGTCTGCTACATTCAGATTCGTGTGCACTTTGCATATATTTACGTCCTCTTCCTCGACGTAGTCGCGGATGAGGTTGAAGCGTCGTTTGATGTGTCTGGTCTTCTTGTGAAACCGTGGTTCCTTTGCTAAGGCAATGGCACCAGTGTTGTCACAGAACAAGGTTATTGGATTCAGTGCGCTTGGCACCACTCCAAGATCCGTCATGAACTGCTTCATCCAGACACCCTCCTTAGCTGCCTCCGAGGCAGCCATGTACTCCGCTTCACATGTAGAATCTGCTACGACGCTTTGCTTGGAACTGCACCAGCTTACTGCACCCCCATTAAGAATAAATACGTATCCGGTTTGCGACTTAGAGTCGTCCGGATCTGTGTCAAAGCTTGCATCGACGTAACCTTTTACGGCGAGCTCTTCGTCACCTCCGTACACGAGAAACATCTCCTTAGTCCTTTTCAGGTACTTCAGGATATTCTTGACCGCTGTCCAGTGATCTACTCCTGGATTACTCTGGAACCTACCTGCCATACTTATGGCCAGGCTAACATCCGGTCTAGTGCACAGCATCGCATACATGATAGAACCTATGGCTGAAGCATAGGGGACGGAGCGCATATGCTCTCTATCTTCATCAGTTGCTGGGCACTGAGTCTTACTCAATCTTGTACCTTGTAAAACTGGCAAGAACCCTTTCTTGGACTGTTCCATTTTGAACCTTTTCAAAACTTTATCAAGGTATGTGCTTTGTGAAAGTCCTATCAGGCGTTTTGATATATCCCTATAGATCTTAATGCCTAGAATGTAAGCAGCTTCTCCTAGGTCCTTCATAGAGAAACTTTTATTCAAGTAACCTTTTATGCTCTCCAAAAGCTCTACGTTGTTTCCAATCAGTAATATGTCATCCACATATAATATTAGAAACGCCACAGAGCTCCCACTCGCTTTCTTGTAAATACAAGATTCTCCAACCACTTGTATAAACCCAAATGCTTTGATCACCTCATCAAAGCGTTTGTTCCAACTCCGAGATGCTTGCACCAGTCCATAAATGGATCGCTGGAGCTTGCACACCTTGTTAGCATTCTTAGGATCGACAAAACCTTCGGGTTGCATCATATACAACTCTTCCTTAAGGAAACCGTTAAGGAACGCCGTTTTGACATCCATCTGCCAGATTTCATAATCGAAAAATGCAGCTATTGCTAACATGATTCTGACGGACTTAAGCATCGCTATGGGTGAGAAAGTCTCATCGTAGTCAACTCCTGGAACTTGTGAAAAACCCTTTGCCACAAGTCGAGCTTTATAAAACGGTCACATTTCCGTCAGCGTCCGTCTTCTTCTTAAAGATCCATTTTTTCTGAATAGCCTTGCGGCCCTCAGGTAGTATCTCCAAAGTCCACACTTTGTTCTCATACATGGATCCTATCTCGGACTTCATGGCTTCTAGCCATTTGTTGGAATCTGGGCCCACCATTGCTTCTTCATAATTTGCAGGTTCATTGTTGTCTAACAACATGATTGATAAGACGGGATTACCGTACCACTCTGGAGCAGCGCGTGATCTCATCGACCTGCGTGGTTCAACAGAAACTTGAACTGGAGTTTCATGATCATCATCATTAACTTCCTCCTCAACTGGCGTCGCAACGACAGAGGTTTCCCCTTGCCCTGCGCCACCATCCAGAGGGATGAGAGGTTCGACAACCTCGTCAAGTTCTATCTTCCTCCCACTCAATTCTCTCGAGAGAAACTCCTTCTCGAGAAAAGCTCCGTTTTTAGCAACAAACACTTTGCCCTCGGATTTGAGATAGAAGGTGTACCCAACTGTCTCTTTTGGGTAACCTATGAAGACGCACCTTTCCGCTTTGGGTTCCAGCTTTTCAGGCTGAAGCTTTTTGACATAAGCATCACATCCCCAAACTTTAAGAAACGACAACTTTGGCCTTTTGCCACACCACAGTTCGTATGGTGTCGTCTCAACGGATTTTGATGGTGCCCTATTTAAAGTGAATGCAGATGTTTCTAATGCATAACCCCAATATGATAACGGCAAATCAGTAAGAGACATCATAGATCGCACCATCTCTAACAAAGTACGATTACGACGTTCGGACACACCATTACGCTGTGGTGTTCCAGGCGGTGTCAACTGTGAAACAATTCCACATTTTCTTAAGTGATCACCAAACTCGAAACTCAGATATTCACCCCCACGATCAGACCATAGGAACTTGATCTTCTTGTTACGATGATTTTCCACTTCACTCTGAAATTGCTTGAACTTTTCAAATGTTTCGGACTTGTGCTTCATCAAGTAGACATAACCATACCTACTCAAATCGTCAATGAAGGTGAGAAAATAACGATATCCGCCGCGTGCCTCCACGCTCATTGGACCACATACATCGGTATGTATGATTTCCAATAAGTCACTTGCACGCTCCATTCTTCCGGAGAACGGAGTCTTAGTCATCTTGCCCATGAGGCATGGTTCACAGGTGTCAAGTGAATCAAAGTCAAGTGACTCCAAAAGTCCATCAGCATGGAGTTTCTTCATGCGTTTTACACCAATATGACCCAAGCGGCAGTGCCACAAAAATATGGCGCTATCATTGTTTACTCTAACTCTTTTGGTCTCAATGTTATGTATATGCGTATCGCTATCAAGATTCAATATGAACAATCCTCTCACATTCGGTGCATGACCATAAAAGATGTTACTCATAGAAATAGAACAACCATTATTCTCTGACTTAAAAGAGTAACCATCTCGCAATAAACAAGATCCAGATATAATGTTCATGCTCAACGCAGGCACTAAATAACAATGATTTAAGTTCATCACTAATCCCGACGGTAGCTGAAGTGACACTGTGCCGACGGCGATTGCATCAACCTTGGAACCATTTCCTACGCGCATCGTCACTTCATCTTTCGCCAGCCTTCGTCTATTCCGCAGTTCCTGTTTCGAGTTGCAAATATGAGCAACAGAACCGGTATCGAATACCCAGGCACTACTACGAGAGCCGGTTAAGTACACATCAATAACATGTATATCAAATATACCTGATTTTTCTTTGCCCGCCTTCTTATCTGCCAGATACTTGGGGCAATTGCGCTTCCAGTGACCCATACCCTTGCAATAGTAGCACTCCGTTTCAGGCTTAGGTCCAGCCTTGGGTTTCTTCGGCGGATTGGCAACAGGCTTGCCGCTCTTCTTCGAATTACCCTTCTTGCCTTTGCCGTTTCTCTTGAAACTAGTGGTCTTATTCACCATCAACACTTGATGCTCTTTACGGAGTTCAGACTCTGCGACTTTCAGCATCGCAAACAACTCGCCGGGAGACTTGTTCATCCCTTGCATGTTGTAGTTCAACACAAAGCCTTTATAGCTTGGCGGCAGTGATTGAAGGATTCTGTCAGTGATAGCTTCTTGCGGGAGTTCAATCCCCAGCTCAGCCAGACGGTTTGAGTACCCAGACATTTTGAGCACATGTTCACTGACAGATGAGTTTTCCTCCATCTTGCAAGCATAGAATTTATCGGAGGTCTCATACCTCTCGATCCGGGCATTCTTCTGAAAGATAAACTCCAACTCCTGGAACATCTCAAATGCTCCATGACACTCAAAGCGACGTTGAAGTCCCGGTTCTAAGCCATACAAGACTGCACATTGAACTATTGAGTAGTCCTCCTTACGTGCTAACCAAGCATTCTTAACATCCTGATCAGCCGTAGCGGGTGGTTCATCTCCTAGCGCAGCATTAAGGACATAATCCTTCTTCCCAGCTTGTAAGATTAGCTTAAGATTACGAGCCCAGTCTACAAAGTTGCTTCCATCATCTTTCAACTTAGCTTTCTCTAGGAACGTATTAAAATTCAGGATGACTCTCGCGTGAGCCATGATCTACAACACAAATATATTCAAAGTGGACTTAGACTATGTTCAAGATAATTAGAGTTCAACTTAATCAAATTATATGCTAAACTCCCACTCAAAAAGTACATCTCTCTAGTCATTTGAGTGGTTCATGATCCACTTACACTATCCCAAGTCCGATCATCACGTGAGTTGAGTATAGTTTCAGTGGTAAGCATCCCTAAGCTAATCATATCAACTATATGATTCATGATCGATCTTTCGGTCTCATGTGTTCCGAGGCCATGTCTGCACATGCTAGGCTCGTCAAGCTTAACCCGAGTGTTCCGCGTGCGCAACTGTTTTGCACCTGTTGTATGTGAACGTTGAGTCTATCACACCCGATCATCACGTGGTGTCTCGAAACGACGAACTGTGGCAACGGTGCATAGTCGGGGAGAACACAATTTCGTCTTGAAATTTTAGTGAGAGATCACCTCATAATGCTACCGTCGTTCTAAGCAAAATAAGGTGCATAAAAGGATTAACATCACATGCAATTCATAAGTGACATGATATGGCCATCATCACGTGCTTCTTGATCTCCATCACCAAAGCACCGGCACGATCTTCTTGTCACCGGCGCCACACCATGATCATTAATCAACGTGTTGCCATCGGGGTTGTCGTGCTACTCATGCTATTACTACCAAAGCTACTTCCTAGCAAAATAGTAAACGCATCTGCAAGCACAAACGTTAGTATAAAGACAACCCTATGGCTCCTGCCGGTTGCCGTACCATCGACGTGCAAGTCGATATTTCTATTACAACATGATCATCTCATACATCCAATATATCACATCACATCGTTGGCCATATCACATCACAAGCATACCCTGCAAAAACAAGTTAGACGTTCTCTAATTTTGTTGTTGCATGTTTTACGTGGTGACCAAGGGCATCTAGTAGGATCGCATCTTACTTACGCAAACACCACAACGGAGATATATGAGTTGCTATTTAACCTCATCCAAGGACCTCCTCGGTCAAATCCGATTCAACTAAAGTTGGAGAAACCGTCACTTGCCAGTCATCTTTGAGCAAAGGGGGTTACTCGTAACGATGAAACCAGTCTCTCGTAAGCGTACGAGTAATGTCGGTCCAAGCCGCTTCAATCCAACAATACCGCGGAATCAAGAAAAGACTAAGGAGGGCAGCAAAACGCACATCACCGCCCACAAAAACTTTTGTGTTCTACTCGAGAAGACATCTACGCATGAACCTAGCTCTGATACCACTGGTGGGGAACATCGCATGGGAAACAAAAATTTTCCTACGCACACGAAGACCTATCATGGTGATGTCCATCTACGAGAGGAGATGAGTGATCTACGTACCCTTGTAGACCGTACAGCAGAAGCGTTAGAGAACGAGGTTGATGTAGTGGAACGTCCTCACGTCCCTCGATCCGCCCCGCGATCAATCCCGCGATCAGTCCCACGATCTAGTACCGAACGGACGGCACCTCCGCGTTCAGCACACGTACAGCTCGACGATGATCTCGGCCTTCTTGATCCAGCGAGAGAGACGGAGAGGTAGAAGAGTTCTCTGACAGCGTGACGGCGCTCCGGAGGTTGGTGATGACCTTGTCTCAGCAGGGCTCCGCCCGAGCTCCACAGAAACGCGATCTAGAGGAAAAACCGTGGAGGTATGTGGTCGGGCTGCCGTGGAAAAGTCGTCTCAAATCAGCCCTAAAACCTCCGTATATATAGGTGGGAGGGAGGGGGCCTTGCCTTGGGGCTCAAGGAGCCCCAAGGGGGTCGGCCGAGTCCAAGGGGGAGGACTCTCCCCCCCCAAACCGAGTTGGACTAGGTTTGGTGGGAGGGAGTCCCCCTACCTTCCCACCTCCTCCTTTTTTTTCTTTCTCTCTTGATTTTCTTCTCCTTGGCGCATAGGTTACTTGTGGGCTGTCCCACCAGCCCACTAAGGGCTGGTGTGTCTCCCCCAAGGCCTATGGGCTTCCCCGGGGTGGGTTGCCCCCCCCCCGGTGAACTCCCGGAACCCATTCGTCATTCCCGGTACATTCCCGGTAACTCCGAAAACCTTCCGGTAATCAAATGAGGTCATCCTATATATCAATCTTCGTTTCCGGACCATTCCGGAAACCCTCGTGACGTCCGTGATCTCATCCGGGACTCCGAAAAACATTCGGTAACCAACCATATAACTCAAATACGCATAAAACAACGTCGAACCTTAAGTGTGCAGACCCTGCGGGTTCGAGAACTATGTAGACATGACCCGAGAGACTCCTCGGTAAATATCCAATAGCGGGACCTGGATGCCCATATTGGATCCTACATATTCTACGAAGATCTTATCGTTTGAACCTTAGTGCCAAGGATTCGTATAATCCCGTATGTCATTCCCTTTGTCCTTCGGTATGTTACTTGCCCGAGATTCGATCGTCAGTATCCGCATACCTATTTCAATCTCATTTACCGGAAAGTCTCTTTACTCGTTCCGTAATACAAGATCCCGCAACTTACACTAAGTTACATTGCTTGCAAGGCTTGTGTGTGATGTTGTATTACCGAGTGGGCCCCGAGATACCTCTCCGTCACACGGAGTGACAAATCCCAGTCTTGATCCATACTAACTCAACTAACACCTTCGGAGATACCTGTAGAGCATCTTTATAGTCACCCAGTTACGTTGCGACGTTTGATACACACAAAGCATTCCTCCGGTGTCAGTGAGTTATATGATCTCATGGTCATAGGAATAAATACTTGACACGCAGAAAACAGTAGCAACAAAATGACACGATCAACATGCTACGTCTATTAGTTTGGGTCTAGTCCATCACGTGATTCTCCCAATGACGTGATCCAGTTATCAAGCAACAACACCTTGTTCATAATCAGAAGACACTGACTATCATCGATCAACTGGCTAGCCAACTAGAGGCATGCTAGGGACGGTGTTTTGTCTATGTATCCACACATGTAAATGAGTCTTCATTCAATACAATTATAGCATGGATAATAAACTATTATCTTGATACAGGAATTATAATAATAACTATATTTATTATTGCCTCTAGGGCATAATTCCAACACTTTCCTCTTCAAGGGAAAAACCGACGCAAACCAGAGAAGTAACAAGAAGAATTCCTAAGCGCCACGGAAGGACTTTTGTTGCCGCAGCAGTGCCTCATTCGTAGACTCCTCGTCTGAGTCTGGAATATCATCGAATAGGGCCATAGGGCCCTACAAGGCTTCTTCGAGGCAACAGGAACTTGGTCTCCCTCATCATCTTCGGACACCGCTCTCTTTTTGGTATGAGAGGAGTCGCTTACCTCCTCCTCATGTTCCTCTTGTTCTCCCTCCATGTGGTAGTAAGCTAGTGTCTCTTTAGACTTAGTGTCCGGGGGACCCTTTGATAGAAGCCCCCCGGATCTTCTTCTTCCCTTTCTTCTGTTCCTCCTTCTCCCTCGGAACCGTGTACGGCTTCTCGGCCAAGATGGCCACCAACAGAGGGATCATGGCATCCTCGCGCAGAGGCGCCGGACAGTTAATCCGTCCGAATTTCTTCAGCCAAATCTACATTTATTAGGGGAAAAGGGGTAAGTGACTTATTAAAGGAGGGATGAAAGTTGAAACAATTTGATAAAAGCGTTACTGGTGTGGCGGGGTTGAGGAGGGAAAGGCCTTCATCCTCCTCCTCGTCGGGCCAAGTCTTTTGTCACTTGAACAGAGCCTTCCACAGCTTCTTGAGTGTGGTACGAAAAAAGCTATGTACTGGGCCAGTCGTACTGCTCGGATTCTTCATAGCATATTCCCACATCAGGACGGACCCCCTCTTAAAAGTACGGCTTTCATACTACTCAAAACCACCAAAGAGAACTGTAGAATCCACCATGCTTCAAAACCACCGAGGTGCGACGAATCATCTTGTGTGTTGCCATGTATTATCAGAAATGCTCAATGCACTCGATTAGTCCCGACAGGTACTGTCATCAATCACCAAAATCACTTAGGACGAAATATGCCCTAACAAACATGGTATTGTTTGATCTAATCCTAGCTATTCACGAGAGAGAGGACGATAGGAGAGTTTAGATGACAAAAATTGGTCTATGTTTCCCCACGAGTTAATAGGCCAGTCACGATAAATAAGCCTGACAACCAATTAATGGGTTTGACGTGCCAGTTAATCGGCCTGATAGGCCATTTAATCGGCCTTACAAGTCATTTAATCATCATGGCAAGTTAACGCGATGAATAAGTGCTATTTGAATCGGCCATCCAATCAGTAATGATTAACTACCTAATTAACTCATTAATCGGATGAACTCTTGAACAGTGGTACTAAGTAGAGGTACTACTTGTACATCCTAACCCTTAAGCAAAGTTTATTCCATTAGTCCATCATACCTACCTATATATGGTATTTCACTACCGTTCCAAGGAAATTTGAATGTGCCATGTCTAAAATATTAAAATAAACATCCGTTTTGTGCGCCCGTGCGGCTCATGGAGCGATCGGGGTGGTCGGTGTCTGATACGTCTCCATCATATCTACTTTTCCAAACTCTTTTGCCCTTGTTTTGGACTCTAATTTGCATGATTTGAATGGAACTAACCCGGACTAACGTTGTTTTCAGCAGAACTGCCATGGCGTTGTTTTTGCGCAGAAATAAAAGTTCTCGGAATGATGTGGAAATTTACGAGGATTTTTTGTGGAATATAAAAAAAATGCTGGCGCAAGAATCAACCGGAGACGTGGAGCGAGGAGCCCACAAGCCCAGGAGGCGCCCCCCCCCCCCCTCGCCGCGCCTAGCAGGCTTGTGGGGCTCTCGGGGCTCCGCCGCCTCCAACTCCAGCTCTATTTAGTCCCTTTCGTCCGATAAAAATCAAGGAGAAGAGTTCATCGCGTTTTACGATACGGAGGCGCCGCCACCACCTATTCTTCCTCTGGAGGGCAGATCTGGAGTGCGTTCTGGGCTCTGAAGAGGGGAGATCGCCGCCATCGTCATCACCAACCATCCTTCATCGCCAATTCCATGATGCTCTTCACCGTTCGTGAGTAATCTCATCGTAGGCTTGCTGGACGGTGATGGGTTGGATGAGATCTATCATGTAATCGAGTTAGTTTTGATGGGGATTGATCCCTAGTATCCACTATGTTCTGAGATTGATGTTGCTACGACTTTGCCATGCTTAATGCTTGTCACTAGGGCCCGAGTGCCATGATTTCCGATCTGAACCTATTATGTTCTCGTCAATATATGTGTGTCCTTGATCCTATCTTGCAAGTTGTAGTCACCTACTATGTGTTATGACCCGGCAACCCCGGAGTGACAACAGCCAGAACCACTCCCGGAGACGACCATAGTATGAGGAGTTCATGTATTCACTAAGTGCTAATGCTTTGTTTTGGTTCTCTATTAAAAGGAGAACCTTAATATCCCGTAGTTTTCATTAGGACCCCGCTGCCACGGGAGGGATGGACAATAAATGTCATGCAAGTTCTTTTCCCTAAGCACGTATGACTATATACGGAATGCATGCCTGCATTACATTGACGAACTGGAGCTAGTTACATATCTCTCCATGTTATAACTGTTACATGATGAATGTCATCCGGCATAATTATCCATCACCGATCCAATGCCTACGAGTCTTTTCCTACTGGTTCTTGCTATGTTACTTTGCTGCTACTGCTGTCACTTCTGCTACTGTTACCGCTAGTGCTGTCACTGCTGCTACTGTTACCGTTGCTACTGTTGCTATCATACTACTTTGCTACTGAAACTTTGCTGCATATACTAAGTCTTTCAGGTGTGGTTGAATTGAGAACTCAACTGCTAATACTCGAGAATATTCTTTTGCTTCCCCTTGTGTCGACTCAACAAATTTGGGTTGAATACTCTACCCTCGAAAACTGTTGCGATCCCCTATACTTGTGGGTTATCAAGACTATTTTCTGGCGCCGTTGCCGGGGGGGGGGGGCCTAGCACTATTCTCTGATTTACTTGGGATTTACGTCTATTGATCACTATGAGGAATCCAAGAGATCCAAAAACTAAAGTCTTGCCCTCAACTACGAGGACAGGTAAGGAACTGCCATCTAGCTCTGCACTTGATTCACCTTCAGTTATGAGTAAGTTTGCGACACCACCTCCTGCTAGAAATTCTGGTATGTCGCATGTGCTTGATGATGCTACTTCTGCAATCCATGATGCTTGTGATGATGCTTTGCTTGATACTGCTTTGCCACTAGGTGCATTCCTTGATGCACAAATGGCTAGAGTAGCTGTTGAATGTGATGATACTTCTGAAACTGCTGAGATTATTGATGTAGAACTTGCTATTCACCTATTAGAACTAGCTCTCCTAGATATGAATTGCCTCATATACATGAGGGTTATGTTATGGAGGGAGAGATAGCTGAGGACTTTCTTGCTTGTAAGGATAGCTATGATCTTGAGAACTTATTGCGCAAGTGGAAAGAAAAATCTCTGAATGCTAGGATGAAATACGATCCTAAGTTTGCTACTTCGCCTATCTTTGTGACCGATAAGGATTATGAATTCTCTATCGACCCTGAGTTAATAACTTTGGTCGAATCTAATCCTTTTCATGGTTATGAGTCTGAAACGGTTGTAGCACATCTGACTAAGTTGCACGATATAGCCACCCTATTCAAGAGTGAGGAAAAGATCCGCCACTACTATATCCTTAAGCTGTTTCCTTTCTCGCTAAAGGATGATGCTAAGACTTGGTTCACTTCTCTTGCTCCTGGTTGTGTGTATAGTCCCCAGGATATGATCTACTACTTCTCTGAGAAATATTTTCCTGTCCATAAAAAACAAGCCGCCTTGCAGGATATATATAACTTTATGCAAGTTGAAGAAGAGAGTCTCCCACAATCTTGGGGGAGGCTTGTCTAGCTATTGAATGATTTGCGTGATCAACCTCTTGAGAAGAATGAAATACTTGATATCTTCTATAATTGGACTAACAGTTGCTTCTAGGGACCACCTAGATAGTTGTGTTGGTTGTGTTTTCAGGGAACGAACTGTGAAACAAGTTGAGATTCTATTGAATAATATCTTGTGCAATGAGAATGCTTGGACTATTCCTGAACCACCTCCGAAGCCAACTCCAAAGAAAAGAGGTATCCTATTCCTCAGTCCTGAAGATATGCAAGAATCTAAGAAATCTATGAAAGAGAAAGGCATTAAATCTGAAGATGTCAAAAATCTACCATCTATCGAAGAGATCCATGGTCTTGATAACCCGACATAGGTAGTGGAGGTAAATTCTCTTTGTAGATTCAATGAGAGTGATATTCCTTTTGATAAACCTGCTAGCTTATGCTTAGAGGAATTTGATAACTTTGTTGCCAAACAACAAAGTTTCAATGATTATGTTAGCAGACAATCAGAACAGAATGCTCGTATGCTTAGTCATTTAAGTGCTTGTGTGGATAGAAACGTCAATGATCTTAAGCTTTTGAGTAAACATGCCTCTATGGTTACTACTCAAGTAGAACAAGTACTTAAGGCTCAAAATGACTTGCTCAATGAGTTGAATGAAAATTCTGTCAGAGTTATCACTAGAGGTGGTAGAATGAACCAGGATCCTTTGTATCCTGAGGGTCATCCTAAGAGAATTGAACAAGATTCTCAAGGAGTTAGCACCGAGGCACCTAGTCATTCTAGAAAGAAAAAGAAAGATGATAGGAACTTGCATGCTAGCAACCCCGTTGCTTTTACACCCGAGAATCCAAATGATATCTCTGTTTCTGATGCCGAAACACCATGTGGTGATGAACATGAGCCTAATGATAATATCCATAGTGATGTTCATGTTGATGCTCAACCTAGCAATGATACGGGTGTGTACATTGAACCAGTTGATCTTGATAACCCACAACCTAAGAATAGGAGATACGATAAGAATGACTTCATTGCTAGGAAGCATGGTAAAGAAAGGGAACCATGGGTTCAGAAACCCATGCCCTTTCCTCCCAAACCATCCAAGAAAAAGGATGATGAGTATTTTGAGCGATTTGTTGAAATGATTAGACATGTCTTTCTGCAAATGCGTTTGACAGATATGCTCAAAATGTCTCCTTATGCTAAGTACATGAAGGATATTGTGAGTAATAAGAGGAGGATACCTGAGGTTGAGATTTCCACCATGCTCGCTAATTACACCTTCAAGGGTGGAACTCCTAAGAAACTAGGTGATCCCGGAGTGCCCACTATACCTTGCTCCATTAAAGGAAACTACGTTAGAACTGCTTTATGCGACCTTGGATCCAGTGTTAGTGTTATGCCTCTCTCTCTCTCTATCGTAGACTTGAATTGGATAAGTTGACGCCCACTGAAATCTCCTTGCAAATGGCCAACAAATCAACTGCTTTTCCTATCGGTATTTGCGAGGATGTGTCTGTTGTGGTTGCTAACGTTACTATCTTAACGGACTTTGTTATTCTGGATATTCCCGACGATGATGCCATGGCGGTCATCCTTGGAAGACCCTTTTTAAACACTGCAGGGGCTGTTATTGATTGCAACAAAGGCAATGTCACTTTCCATGTTAATGGTAATGAGCATACGCTGCACTTTCCGAAGAAAAAATATCGAGTACATTGCATCAATCCTATTGAAAAATCTTCATCAATTCTTATTGGAAGCTTTGAATGCCCTATACCTATTGTCAAGATGAAGTATGATTTACTTGTTGGGGATATGCACATCCCCATTGAGATGGATGAATCTAGGAGGTCATCCAGCAGTGGCACCCTCAGTACACTTCGGAGTACCCCGAAGACGGTTACTTCCCTCCTTGGGAGTAGACCAACTTAGGCCAAAAGCCTAAGCTTGGGGGAGTACGTGTTTCTCACCGACTTTATATTCTTGCTCACGCTTTCACTTTGTTAGTCGGTGTTCACACCTTACTACTGTATCATCCATGCTAGTTTATTTTCTTTTTCTCGTCTTATTCTCGTGTGTTTGTCTAGTTTGAGAAAACCCAAAAAGATTTCTCGTTCTTCTTTTGCTTGTTGGGAGCTTTCCCGTGTAAATAGTTTTCTTTTTCTTTGGGTCAAGATAGAAGACCATGGTTACGATGTTTAGTGGCTCTCGCATGCATATATGTTTATTTGTCAAAGAGCCATATTACTTTGTCTTCTCCTTTGTGTTTGGTTGCAGATTCCAGCTTAGTCCAATGCACGAACACTCTTATTATTGTTCACATCATTCGGTCGTGCAAGTGAAAGGCAATAATGATGATATATGATGAAGTGACTGAGCCTGCAAAAGCTGGTATGAACTCGATCTATTTTGTTTTTGTAAATATGACTAGCTCATGGTTCTTAATTCAGTTTTGTTATGAGAGAAACATGTTTGCAATGAAAACTTAGAGATCATAGTTTCTGATGTTATGCTTAATTATCTAGGAGCTTATAATGGTTTGCCTTGGATGCCAACATGAATTTCGAGATGATTATGATGTAGTATGATAGGATGGTATCCTCCTTTGAATGATTCAAGTGGTTGACTTGGTGCATGTTTACGCATGTAGTTGAAACAAAAATCAACATAGCCTCTATGATATTCATGTTTATGGTGATTTATGTCCTACTCATGCTTGCACTCAATGTTGGTTAATCTCAATGCGTATTGATGACTGTTGTCGCTCTCTAGCTGGTCGCTTCCCAGTCTTTTGCTAGCCTTCACTTGTACTAAGCAGGAATACTGCTTGTGCATCCACTTCCATAAACCCAAAGTTGTTCCATATGAGTCCACCATTCCTACCTATATGCGGTATCTACCTGCAGTTCCAAGTAATTTTGCATATGCCACTCTCTAAACCTTCAAGAAATAATATGTTTTGCATGCCCGAACCGCTCATGTGGTGACAAGGGGCGGTCAGTATCTTCCATGCTAGGTGTCTTATCCTTGATATGTGTTTATTCACTATCATTCATGAGAAAGGGGACGGTAATTGGAATGCCCAGTTCCATGCTCAAATCAAAAAGATAATTGCAAACAAAACTCCCCTGGATTGTTGTTGGTATGGACGGCACCCGAGTATTTGGCTAGTCGTGGAGTGTGATTGATCGGTGGTGGGGGAGTCAAAACTTTACTTTTCTGTTTGGGAACCGCCTATAGCATGTGTAGCGTGGAAGATGGTGAAAACTCCTGGTCATTGCGTTGACAATGAAAGCATGCCACCCAAAATTATTTATCTCTGTGTTTAAAAGCTTGAGCTCTGGCACCTCTGCAAATCAATGCTTCCCTCTGCGAAGGGCCTATCTCTTTATGTTTCTGTTGAGTCATCCTCTTCTTATAAAAGCACCAATTAGAGAGCACCTCCGTCATTTTTATGCTTTGATTTTAATTGTTATTGAGTATGATTGTGACTAGATCTTCTTTGCCATGAATTACAATGTTCAGTCAGCCCTTGATCTTTGAAGGTGCTCTGCATTTATGTTTTGCGGTCTCAGAAAGAGCTAGCGAGATACCATATGTTCATATTGCTTCATGATTGTTTTGATTGAAGTGTTGACGTTTGAAACTTATTATTATTGCTCGCTAGTTGATTTTGCCATTGATATGAGTACATCGTGAGACCTAAATGTCATTGCTTATGTGGTTAGCTTATGATATTGCTGAAAATCTGAATATGAGTTAGACATAATTACAACAACAAGATCAAACAGAGTTCGTAAAAGTTTTTCTTTTGTCTCTTTCAGTTTGTCAACTGAATTGCTTGAGGACAAGCAAGGCTTTAAGCATGGGGGAATTGATACGTCTCCATCGTATCTACTTTTCCAAACTCTTTTGCCCTTGTTTTGGACTCTAATTTGCATGATTTGAATGGAACTAACCCGGACTAACGTTGTTTTCAGCAGAATTGCCATGGTGTTGTTTTTGCACAGAAATAAAAGTTCTCGGAATGACCTGGGAATTTATGAGGATTTTTTGTGGAATATATAAAAAATACTGGCGCAAGAATCAACCGGAGACGTGGAGCAAGGAGCCCACAAGCCCAGGAGGCGCCCCCTGGCCGCGCCTAGCAGGCTTGTGGGGCCCTCGAGGCTCCGCCGCCTCCAACTCCAGCTCTATTTAGTCCCTTTCATCCGAAAAAAATCAAGGAGAAGAGTTCATCGCGTTTTACGATACGGAGGCGACGCCACCACGTGTTCTTCCTCTGGAGGGCAGATCTGGAGTCCGTTCTGGGCTCCGGAGAGGGGAGATCATCGCCATCGTCATCACCAACCATCCTTCATCGCCAATTCCATGATGCTCTTCACCATTCGTGAGTAATCTCATCATAGGCTTGCTAGACGGTGATGGGTTGGATGAGATCTATCATGTAATCAAGTTAGTTTTGATGGGGATTGATCCCTAGTATCCACTATGTTCTGAGATTGATGTTGCTACGACTTTGACATGCTTAATGCTTGTCACTAGGGCCCGAGTGCCATGATTTCATATCTGAACCTATTATGTTCTCGTTAACATATGTGTGTTCTTGATCCTATCTTGCAAGTTGTAGTCACCTACTATGTGTTATGACCCGGCAACCCTGGAGTGACAATAGCCGGAACCACTCCCAGAGATGACCATAGTATGAGGAGTTCATGTATTTACTAAGTGCTAATGCTTTGTTTCGGTTCTCTATTAAAAGGAGAACCTTAATATCCCGTAGTTTCCATTAGGACCCCGCTGCCACGGGAGGAATGGACAATAGATGTCATGCAAGTTCTTTTCTCTAAGCACGTATGACTATATACGGAATGCATGCCTACATTACATTGACGAACTGGAGCTAGTTATATATCTCTCCATGTTATAATTGTTACATGATGAATGTCATCCGGCATCATTATCCATCACCGATCCGATGCCTACGAGTCTTTTCGTACCGGTTCTTGGTACATTACTTTGTTGCTACTGCTGTCACTGTTGCTACTGTCACCACTACTGCTGTCACTACTGCTACTGTTACCGTTACTACTGTTGCTATCATACTACTTTTCTACTGAAACTTTGCTGCAGATACTAAGTCTTTCAGGTGTGGTTGAATTGACAACTCAACTGCTAATACTCGAGAATATTATTTTGCTTCCCCTTGTGTCGAATCAACACGGTTGAATACTCTATGCTCGAAAACTATTGTGAACCCCTATACTTGTGGGTTATCAGTGTCTTCCATGCTAAGTGGGTTATTATCATGGTGAGTGTTTACTCATTTGTCATTGCACAAGAGAGATTGGTTAAAAAGGATGCTCAATCCTCCATAATATAAAAATAAATAAACAAGAACTCCCCTAGAAAGTTAATTGTTTGGAGGGCACCCGTGGATATGGTTAGCCATGGAATGTGTTCGAATCATTGATAGGGAGTAAAATTTCAATTCTATTTTGGAACCGTCAATAATGTGATTAGCATGGAAGATATAGAAATCCATTGTCGTAACATCAATACGAAAGGAACGCCACCGAAAATATATTCATCTTTGTTTTCAACAATTATCTATGGCACCTCTACAAATCCCTCCTTCCCTCTATGAAGAGATAATCTATTTACTTTTATGTTATTTACTTTCATGTTATGTACTTTTCATGTTGAGTCAACTTCTTATTCCAACCTCAGTCTCTAGTTGGAAAACATCATGTGGTGGGGAAAGATCGAGGCATATATATCGAGTCAAATATATTTGATCATGAGTCATAATTGTTGATAATTATCTTTATGATGAGTGTGTTCGGTGATACTTGTGATCTGCATTGGGTTTTCCCCCGAAGAGAAGAGGATGATGCAGCACAGAATAGATAAGTATTTCCCTTAGTGAGAAGCATGGGTATCGAACCAATATGTGGACCACACAACTCCCGTATTTAGTGTCTACACACAAAAGAGGAAACACTTGCACCCAACGTGGGCAAGAGGGTTGTCAATCCCCTTGAACTCGTTACTTGCAAGCGGATAAGTAGTGTAGATGGATAGATAAAATATATTAAATATAAAAATTAATGCAAATATAAAAGGCGGTGAGGTATTTTGTATTTTTGTAAATATATATGGGAATAGATCCAGGGGCCATAGTGTTCTCTAGTGGCATCTCTCTGGAAGAAGGCATGCGGTGGGTAAACAAATTACTCTTGGGCCATTGATAGAAAAGCGCAGAGTTATGCAATATTTATTCACGACAACGATCATGTGTATATAGGCATCATGTCCATAAGAAAGTAGACCGGCTCCTGCCTGCATCTAGTACTATTACTCCACCCATCGACCGTTATCTAGCATGCATCTAGAGTATTAAGTAAAACGGAATAATGCTTGGAGAACAATGACATGATATATACAAAGTCAACTAAATTAATATGAATGAACCTCATTGTTTCATCCTTAGTGGAAACAATACAAATATGTGCCTTGTCCCCTACTTTTTCACTGGGATATAAAGCACCGCAATATTGAACCCACTACAACGCGCCCCTCTCATTAAAGATAGATCAATCTAGTTGGCCAAACTAAGCCAATAGATTAGAGAGATTTATGAAGCTTTAATAATCATGCAAATAAGAATCATATACTTCATAGAAGGCAAAAATCGTTATAATGAATTATCGGAACATAAACACAGAATTCATTCGATCCCAACAAACACACCGCACAAAGTGATTACATCGAATAGATCATCGCGAAGATGCGATGAACTTTGTATTGAAGAACACACACGCATATATATATATATATATATATATATATATATATAGAGAGAGAGAGAGAGAGAGAGAGATCTAAATACTAGCTATGAACCCGTAGGTTAGTGGTAGCCTACTCACGCATCACCTTGGGAGCAGCAAGGTTGCTGTAGAGGCTCTCCATGATCGATCCCCCCTCTCGCAAAGCACCGGAACAGGGCACCAGATGGGCACACGGCGGAACAGAGACTTGCAATAGCGGAAAAAGTGTTTCGCGAGCCCCCTAGCATTTTTGTAATATATGAGAATTTATAAGCAAGAGAACGAGGTCGGGAGAGCCGAGGGGGGCCCACAAGCTAATAGGGAGCGACCACCCCCGTGGGTGTGCCATGTTGGGTTGTGGGGCTCTCGTGTGATCCCAGCCTTCTCCCGAATCGCTATTTAACCTTTCTTCAACAGCCGCCTCGGTCAAATCCGATTCAACTAAAGTTGAACAAACAGACACCCGCCAGTCATCTTTATGCAACAAGTTGCATGTTAGTCGATGAAACCGGTCTCTCGTAAGCGTACGAGTAAGGTTGGTCCGGGCCGCTTCAATCCAACAATACTGTCGAATCGAGAAAAGCCTAAGGAGGGCAGAAAATCTAACATCAATGCCCACAAAAACTTTTGTGTTCTACTTAGGATTACATCTACGCATGAACCTAGCTCATGATGCCACTCTTGGGAAACGTTGCATGGAAAACTAAAATTTTCCTACACACACGAAGACCTATAATGGTGATTATCATATACGAGAGGGAGATCGGATCCACATACCGTTGTAGATCGCTCGGAGAAACATTAATAAACGCGGTTGATGTTGTGGTACGTCTTCATGATCCGTCCCACGAACCGTCCCACGATCCGTCCCACGAACCGTCTCGTGATCCGTCCTGATCAAGTGCCGAACGGACGGCACCTCCGCGCTCCGCACAATTACAGCTCGACGACGATCTCCACCTTCTTGATCCAGCAAGAGAGACGGGGATGTAGATGAGTTCCCCAGCAGCGCGACGGTGCTCCGGTGATGGTGGTGATCTATTCCTGCAGGGCTCTGCCCGAGCTCCGCAGAAAACCGATCTAGAGGAAGAACTACGATCTAGAGGAGAGGACAGCACGTGGCAAAGTTGTGTCTCAAAAAGCCCTAAACCTCTAGTATATATAGGAGGAGAGAGGAGGCAGCCTTGGCGCCACAAGGGAGGCTCCCTTGGGTCGTCCGAAGTGGAGGAGGGAGGAGGCAGCCATGGCGCCACAAGGGAGGCTCCCTTGGGTCGTCCGAAGTGGAGGAGGGAGGAGTCCTCCTCCAACTCCACTTGGATTAGGACTCCTTCCTTAATTTCCCACCTCTTTTGGATTTTCCACTTTTTCCTCATGTGCTTTCCTTGGATGACTTTGTCAGCCCATTATGCCTTATTGCGCATCCAATAAACCCATGTGGACCCCTTGGGGCATGGTGGGCCTACCCAGTGGGCCCCCGGAACCCATTCGTCACTCCCGGTACACTGCCGGCAATGCCCGAAAACCTTCCAGAATCCAAATACCAACTTCCCATATATCAATATTCGTTTCCCGACCATTCTGGAACTCCCCGTGATGTCCGGGATCTCATCCAGGACTCCGAACAAAACTTTGGTCACCAAGACATATAACTCAACTATACCGAAACGTCACAAAACCTTAAGTGTGCAGACCCTGCGGGTTCGAGAACTATGCAGACATGACCTGAGACACTCTCTGGTCAATAACCAACAGCGGGACATGGATGTCCATATTGGCTCCTACATATTCTATGAACCTCTATCGGTTGAACCTCTATGTCAATGATTCATATAATCCCGTATACTATTCCATTTTTCCTTCGGTATGTTACTTGCGCAAGATTCAATCGTCGGTATCACCATACCTAGTTCAATCTCGTTACCAGCAAGTCTCTTTACTCGTTCTGTAATACAAGATCCAGTAACTAAATCCTTAGTCACATTGCTTGCAAGGCTTTTTGTGATGTTGTATTACCGAGTGGGCCCGGAGATACCTCTCTGTCACACGGAGTGAAAAATCCCAGTCTTGATCCATGCCAACCCAACAGACACCTTTGGAGATACCTATAGAGCACCTTTATAGTCACCCAGTTACATTGTGATGTTTGATACACACAAGGCATTCCTCTGGTGTCCGGGAGTTGCATGATCTCATGGTCATAGGAACAAATACATTGACATGCAGAAAACAGTAGCAATAAACTGGCACGATCATATACTACGTTTATAGTTTGGGTCTTGTCTGTCACATCATTCTCCCAATGATGTGATCCCGTTTTCAAGTGACAACACTTGTCTATGGTCAGGAAACCTTGACCATCTTTGATCAACGAGCTTGTAACGCCCAAGATGCGACCCTATCCTTAATTTGGCACGAGGGCCTCGTCAGGGATAGAAGCGCATCTCATCGTTTCGCAAGAATGGATATCGTTACAAGTACATGTACTGAAAAGATGAGTTATATAGAGTTGGCTTACACTCGCCACAAGCTACATCAGAGCCACATCAGTACAATACATAAACATCATGAAGAAGAGTCGGGTCCGACTACGGACGAAAACAAACGAGAAAAGAAAACGACGTCCATCCTTGCTATCCCAGGCTCCCAGCGTGGAATCCATCTTAGATCGATGAAGAAGAAGAAGAAGAAGCAACTCCAAATGAACAATCAACGCGCTCACGTAACCTTTACATGTACCTGCAACTGGTGTTATAGTAATCTGTGAGCCACAGGGACTCGACAATCTCATTTCCAAAGGTATCAAGACTAGCAAAGCTTAATGGGTTAGGTAAGGTTAAGTGGTGAGGCTGCAGCAAGCGACTAAGCAATATATGAGGTGGCTAACTTACGAGTACAAGAATAAAGAGGGGGTAGATCTACGCATAGCAGTCCTGAACTACTAGTGATCAAAACAATGATCCTGAACACCTACTTACGTCAAACATAACCCCAGCGTGTCCTCGATCGGAGAAGGAGCTCACGAAAGAGACAGTCACGGTTACGCACTCAGTTGGCATATTTGAATTAACTTAACTTCAAGTTATCTAGAACCAGTGTTAAAAAAAGTTTCCACGTTGCCACATAACCGCGGGCATGGCTTTCCAAAAGATTTAACCCTGCACGTGTGCTCCAACTAATCCATCACAAATTACCACAAGCCGCATAGAAATCCTCGATCACGAAGCTTGCGATCTCGTCGAACTCCTTAGTGGAAAACCTCAACTCTAAGTTTACCCAAAGCATCACCGGAATCCCGATGCACAAGACATTTGTCAAAGGTAAAACTACTCCAGCAAGGCTGCCCGGCGTGTCGACGATCCCAATAGGAGCCGTGTATCTCGTTCTCAGGACACGACGGATGAGCGCAGCATACAGTGGCCTAATAGAAATCTCCCGAGTTGCCCCGGGTTGGCCCCGTAAACAGCTCTGTTTTGGACCAGCACCATCAGCACTGGCCCTCCCTGTATTATGTAAAATTACTCCTCGGGTTCATGACGCCCTATGCTTTCAGTATTAACAAAATTATTATGTTGGGCAAATGAAGTACCAATGTTGGGCCTTGCCAGACCAACTTTAATCTAAAACGAATTATCAAGGGGGTCCACATAACAACCCCGATCGTGTTAGGAGCGCTCAATTATGGAACATAACACCGGTAGACGAAACTAAGGGGGAAAGGTGGAACAAAACACCAGGCTAGAAAGGCCAAGCCTTCCACCTTTTACCAAGTATATAGGTGCATTAGTTTAAATAGAATTTGATAGGGTGATATGACAAGGGACCCATGTTGTCACATGGAAGCAACTGCACCTGCAACTAGCAACGCTAACACATGGTTAAGCAAGAAGTAACATAGCCAATCAGTGGTTTGCTAGGTTGTGAACAGGTTGAAGGTTTTCATGGCAATGTTGAGAGGCTGATATTTAACAGGTGGTAGGCAATGAGACATAATCGATAGAAGCGATAAAACTAGCATGGCAATGATAGTAATGGTATCTGGGGAAATGGTCATCTTGCCTGAGATCCCGCTTGGAAGATGAACGACTCCGTGAAGCAGACGAACCGATGTAGTCGAACGGGTCCTCACTTTCCGACAGGCTTGCGGAACTCTAGCGAGACGAAGGAAGCCGGAAACAAGCATCAACACAGATATTCACCACGGCACATGCACGACAAGATGCAATCCACATATGATGCATGATCAGCGAATATATGCAAGACATGGCATGTCAATTCACAACAATCAAACACTACACATTAAGTGAAGTTCAATATGCAACGAGTTGCATATTGACAAAACTCCACATACGGATTATTTACTTCTATCCCGATTAGATAAATGGCAATATCAAATTTGGTTAAACATGGCAAGAGGTGAAGCGTAATTAATCTACCTATCTAGGCATTTTAAATGAGGTCTGAAACGACATATAGCATCTCCGAGATGACCCCATACGTTAATTTATATTTCTGTCCAGATCTGAACTAACACGTTTAAATACTTGTTAAACAGCAAAATAAATAGGTTCATGTGATTCTACGCGTCGTTACAATCAATTTACACATAGAGAACATCTCCAACGGAGCTACGGTTCAAAAGATACGAACATCGCAAGATATGATGGCATGAATGCAATATGTGTGCATGGCCAGTAACAAGCATCTCAAATCATACAACCAGCAAGATAATATGAAACTACACGAGATTCTAAGCAAGTTTCATATAGGACACGATCAAAACGGAGCAACGGTTCAACAACTACGAGCTAAACAAGAAATAGACATAATCTGCAAAAATCAGCCACATAGCTGTTTCTACACCCTCGAACAACTAGCTACACAAATCCAAAATGCTCAACCAAGGCATGATACGGTAGAGGGCAAGATGCACTACAGCATACAACTAATAACACCATGCATGGAAGCATGGATCATTAGTAAAAGAAGTCACAAAATGGTTGCTCACACGCAGTTTCAGACTTAATGAAATTATCAGTTTATGACAGTGCAGTTTTCGATCTAAAGGCATATTGAGAGCAACAAAACTATATGCTACAGGTCTCCGAATGGCATGAAAATTGACAGCATGCTATAGAATCTTAAAGTCTACAACTAACTCCATTGCACCAACCTCAAAAGAGTTACAGATCACCATATAAATTCATAACAAGACAACAACAAAATATAACAGATTTCAGACTTAGAAATATTTCAGCATCTCCAAATAAGCACTATTTTCTAGCATGTTGAGAGCAAGCAAACAACACCTAAACATGAATTTCTATTGCAACCAAAATTACCAGAGGCTAGCGTACTCATCCAAGGGCATATCTCTAGTTGACAACTTATTCATATCATGCACGGATTAAATCCCACAAAATAAACAAAAGGGCAACATGGCAAAATATCACACACACTAACTTGCTCAAAAGATAAAACTTAATGCACAGTTAAATTCTATGGATTTTTCTACCCCGTGAGGGGTTGCAAAATAAAAATATCGCCACACGTATATGCGGGAATATGTCCTAAACGCGATATAACAAACTAGCGATGGAACCTACATGCAAAAATGCAAACAACTACTCTAAAATACTTGGCAAAAGGTCCCTAAAACATAAGCATTTAAACTACGGGATTTGAGCAATCCGGACACGCACGAATATAAATACGGGATAATCCCCTATTAGGACAGCATGCAAAACTAGGCACTCGGCAGGTCAAACTACTTGAAACATGCATGCAAGTTGCAAAATATTAATCTACGCGGAAAACTAATCAAGTTTCATATATAAAACGTTCCGGTCTGACACACGGTTTGAATTCTACGGGAATTTGAAAATTCTAGCATTTTCTGAAATTAAAGAAAATCACATGGGTTTAAAAAAACACTATTGGGCCGAATCTGTCATACACGGACCTAATAGGGCATGGCGCACAAAAACTAAGAAGCGCACATGGTGCAAGATAACCGAGGGGGCGGGGAACTCCTCACCTTGGGCCGAGGAGGCCGACCTGGGCCGGCTCGGAGGAGCGGGATGCCACTGGGCCGAGGGGAACGACGGCTCGCCGGCGACGGCGAGCAGGGAGGAGCTCGGGAGCACGGAGGCGCGCGCGGGAGGAGCTCCCGTGGGAGGAGCCGGCTGGGGGGCGGCGCGATCCGGGCTCGGGCGGGCCCCAGATGGGCTCCGGCGGGCCCGGCGGCTGTGGAGGAGAGAGAGGTGGGAGGCTAGGGTTTGCACGGAAAACGAGGGAGAGAGAGAGTCGGTGTCTAAAATGATATGGGGAGCTATTTATAACAATGGGGGCTAGGTTTAGCAGTTTTCGCCCCTGTTCAAACCGTGGGATCGGAATAGAACGATCTCGAACGAGGGACGGGCTAAGTGGACGTGTAGAGTAGGTTAGCCGGAGATGAGTGGGAAATGGGCACCCGACAACGTGATTTTAAAACACCAAAAAACGTCCGACGATAGACCGAATACAGTGTCGCTACGGTCGACCGTTCGGGTACCAGACGGACTCCGATTGCGACGAAAATTGGCAGGCGGCCTACCTACGTCTAAATAAGACCGCACGTCAAGTTTCAACCCAATCAGAGAAAGTTTTATACACACTTTTAATAAAAGGGTTTGACGATGCCGCGGGCGCGTGCGAGTGTGGTCGGGCTCAGAACGGGCAACGACAAGAACCGGCAACTAATAACGGATGCAACTTTTAAAACTGGCAGCAGCGGATTGACGATGCAGTGCGGATGATGCACATGATGCAATGATGATGCGACAAATAAAAATAATCCCACGACGAAAACGGAATAAAAGGGGAATCTTCTGGAACGTTGGTCTTAGGCTGTCACAACTCTCCTACACTACAAGAGGATATCGACCCGAGATCCAAGAATGAAAGAGGGAGAGGATGAGGAAGAGAAAGAGTTAAAACTTAGTTGCTTCTTGACAAACGTGTGAAACCAGTGATCCTTGAAGGTTGCAAAGAGATGAAGAATGACATGAGAAACAAGCAAGAATTCAATCAAAATTTTGGCAGCACTTCGGTAGGAAAAGGGGACAAAAATTTGATAAGATAGGAGAACTGGACAAGGTTCACAACAAACAACTAAATTGAACAAGGTAACAACATGACCTTGATAGAACAAGAAGATAGATTGAAGAGAGCAACATCTCAAAGCCTCCGTTAGAAAGAATAGAAACTAGCTCTTGGCAAGAAAAGAACGAAGAAGAAAAATGAGAACTACTACCACAAGAATCTTGAAGAACACCTTGAGACAAAGAATTGATATCATGAGCCACTCCGGAAGAAGAATTCAGATCACTATGAACAAGAATAGGAATTATGTTATTCTTATCCTTCATCAAGTTTAATTGATGACAAGCAACGGATTTAGCGTACCACTTATTCTTCTAGAAGTGATTGAGGAGAGATATATGAGCACAAACTTGAAGAAGTCTTGAAGGAGACACCAGTAAGAATTGGATTGAATGGGGATATAACAAGAATAAATGGAGATACATGAGAATGAAGAGATGATGAGCAACCTGAGAGAAAAAGACACCGGAATAAATGAGAGACGAACAAAGAGGCAATAATTGAGAAGCATTTGAGAACGAAAGCTAAAAGATGAGAACGAAGAAATCTTGTGAAATGATGGCCTTCGGAGGATCGAGAAATGAACACAACATTGAAATGCACCGGATAGATATGGAAGGAATACTCATGATTAGCAACAATTGAAGAAGATGTGAGAAAGCTAAAATGATGGATCTTCAAGAGAATGGACCAAGATATGAGATAAACACTCCTTTGGTCTGCAAAGCTTCAAATGATGAGGAGAACACCACCAAGAATAACTCAGATACTCCGGAATAATGAAGAATGAAAGGTTGAGGCAAATAAGAGAATTAATTCAAATTGATCTTGAAGAAGGAATATGACTGATGGAAATCATTCTTACGTCATAATTGAAAAGAATTAGAGATCTCCGGGAGAGATTACAAGAGCCAGAAAATATCCTGGGAAAAAACATGTGGGTTATGGGCCCACTCAAAAGAAACCACAGTTGAAAAGATTGCTCAGAAGAGAGATATTGCACCGGTACAAAGAAAACTAGATGAGGTTGAGAACCCCGAAATAGCTGAAGGATTGAAAATTAGGACTTCTGAAATATCTTCAACACTCCAGATAGAAAAGAGAGGAATGAATAAACAAAATAGGTTGATAAGAATTTCCAACATGGGAAAGAATTTCAAGGATGAAAAGGATATGATGACACAGATAATTGAATTGAATTCACCGGGTAGAAAACAGCATGAGGAAATGATGAACTCAAACTCCTAAGAATCTTCACAATGAATCACCGGGAACAAAGAAAATAAAAGATAGCGGAAACAACAATGATAGGAAGATACTTGGATGAAGATTGAATTAGAGGAGAAAAAGGGTGGGAGGATGGGGAAAACAAAGAGAACATGGGACATATGAGACAACTCCGGAAGAAAAGAGAGATTGATCTTGCAAATATTAGAGAGGATTGAATTCACTTGAAGAGAAACACACCGGTTGAAAAGAATTGACAAGATGACTCCGGTTGAAAAGGAATTGATATGACAACTGATTAAGCAAAAGGATTAGCACTCTCACAAAAATATGAGAACACCTTTTGGAACCGATATGAATTCACCACTTGACATCGAAGCAACTCGAATTACCATACTCCAACAAAACAAAGGGTGAGGCTTGCAAATTAGCCAGAACAAACTCATGAGAGAGATTTCGTCCGATCTTTTCGTGGACATGATCGCACGGGCTCAATCCTTACAGTAGCCGTCCTGTGCAAGGCAGTGCACATGATATACGAAGCGTCCCCGTGTTGTAGCAGCTACAAGGACTTTTTGAGACCGAACGAGGACTGCTGTAAGTCGACCGTGAACAAACGAATCCACTAGATGTCAAACCCCAACCTAACATCACGCATTTGTTGGAAGATTGTCCTATAAGTAACTACTTGAATTCCCACCTAAGAACTCTCAAAATTTCTCGTCATGCAATCTGGTCCATGGATACAAGGAGTAATATAACACTCAACTCCTATACTAACCTGTCCAGTGTATCACATCCGTCAACACATAACCAGAATCTCGGAACTTCATCTATCTCGGACACTCGTAATCACAATGATACTAAGTACGACGATACATCCGGAACTCTCTGCACCAGTACTGGGGAAGCCGGACTCCTCTCGGCACTACTAGTATTGAAGCAATTTCGAACATCCTCCGTCCTGAGATACTAAGAAATCTGAATGATAGCGATGTGCCCAAGAATCCCCTGGAGCACAACTCCCCGGAAGAAATCAAGTCAGACAGGAGGCACCAAGATAGAACTCCGTCACATCGACATCATATAGATAACAAAAATATCTGCGTGATCCTAAAAAAAATTGAGTGAGAAGAGGAGTAGAATCAAATTATTACGTCAAGATTCCTCACCAGAGCATAGAAGAGGAGAAAAAGAATCCTACTCTCCGATATATAACTAGACTCAAAATAGTTTTTCACTAGACTCGACTCGGCCAAGTTCGATCAATCAAGGGGCTCCTAGGTCGCTACTGCTCTGATACCAACTTGTAACGCCCAAGATGTGACCCTATCCTTAATTTGGCACGAGGGCCTTGTCACGGATAGAAGCGCATCTCGTCGTTTCGCGAGAATGGATATCGTTACAAGTACATGTATGGAAAAGATGAGTTATGTAGAATTGGCTTACACTCGCCACAAGCTACATCAGAGTCACATCAGTACAATACATAAACATCATGAAGAAGAGAAGGGTCCGACTACGGACGAAAACAAACGAGAAAAGAAAACGACGTCCATCCTTGCTATCCCAGGTTGCCGGCCTGGAACCCGTCCTAGATCGATGAAGAAGAAGAAGAAGAACCAATTCCAAATGAACAATCAACGCGCTCGCGTTAAGTAACCTTTACCTATACCTGCAACTGGTGTTGTAGTAATCTGTGAGCCATAGGAGACTCGGCAATCCCATTTCCAAAGGTATCAAGACTAGCAAGGTTAATGGGTTAGGTAAGGTTTAGTGGTGAGGCTGCAGCAAGAGACTAAGAAATATATGAGGTGGCTAACTTACGAGTACAAGAATAAAGAGGGGGAAGATCTACGCATAGCGGTCGTGCACAACTGGTGATCAAAAGAATGATCCTGAACACCTACTTACGTCAAACATAACCCCACCGTGTCCTCGATCGGTGAAGGAGCTCACGAAAGAGACAGTCACAGTTACGCACTCAGTTGGCATATTTTAATTTAGTTAACTTCAAGTTATCTAGAACCGGTGTTAAACAAAGTTTCCATGTTGCCACATAACCGCGGGCATGGCTTTCCGAAAGATTTAACCCTACAGGGGTGCTCCAACTAATCTATCACAAATTACCACAAGTCGCATAGAAATTCTCGATCACGAAGCTCGCGATTTCGTCGGTATCACACCCTCTTTTTGCTATCATTTATCTGTGTTGTAAAATTCTGAGCTTGTTAAAACTTTTTCAAAACCAATGATGTGAGTGCCATGATTGACATTGTATGCTTGTATGCTTGTTCATGTGAGGTTTTAAACCCTAAATTCCTTTTGTATTATACTGATTTCCAAAAACCTTTGCTGACCAAAGTAAAACCACCTTGAGTTGCACTACATGTCCTTGATAGCAAGCACTGCTTCTACTCATATTTGGTAATCTGATTTTTACCTATCTTTATATTGCAAAACCACAAAAATAATTATTTTTGTGATTATTTTTCTAATTAAATAACGTGTCCATTTCTGAGGCTAGAATTGGTATTCCAACAAGGAAAAATACTTTTCTTCCTTCGAAAAATCTGATTAAATTTAGAGATGATCAGAAGGACATATATTTTCCATACATAGGATTTTAAACCCCATTTTATATTATATTTATGGATTAAAACTATAAAGGCTATTTCTGTCTGTTTTGGCATTTTGAAATATTTCCAAAGGAAATATTCTCAATAAATTCCTAGAAAATTCTAATGGTATACCTAAGCCTTGTTTGGTGTCCACATAAAGCTTCATTTTGATCAAAGGTGGATAAGGACCCCAAATAGACCAAAAACCATGTCTGTCCAGAATCAAGTTAGAGCAACTCTACATAGCAAAGTTTGTCCAATGAGGCTAAAACTTTGCAGGAGTGCCTAATACCTCAAATGAGGGTCCTACACCAAAAATGGGATTTTTGGGACTTAGTTTGCCCACACTCCCTTTGGAAGGAACAGATCTGGTCATAATGGAGTGATTTCAAGTTTGCAAAGGTAAACTTATCCTTTGGAGCTCAAATTTGGTGGAACTCCATGGTTTACCACCAAAACCAAACCTGTTAAGTCCCAGCACCAGTGGTGGGGTGCAACCCCCTAAACCCACTGTCGAACACCTTCTAACAGATAGGAAAAAGCCACCTTAGCCACAGCTAAACCAAACTCCTTTGCTTCAAACTCTTAGATTAAGTGGCGAGTACCTGTGTCTAACCCCAGTCAACTAGCCCCTCACTGGTTCAAATTGGAAAGGCCAAAAACCCCAATTTATACCTCAGTTCATGACTGACAGCACGAGTATTTCTTGCCTCCTTTGACCAGCCGAAGCTCCCACTAAAATCAAACGGCTAGCCACACCCCCAGCAAGTGGCAGGACATGCTAGAAACGTCCAAAGTGCCTCAGAGCGCACCAGCATCCCATGGCATGCCAAAACTGCACTCTGGGCGCGCTACAGCGAGTCACCGAGGTGGGGGCGACGCCCTCGACCAGTTCCAGCCTCCCCCGAGATGTCCAACCTCCTCCCTAACAACCCCTCTGCATCGGTCAAGCCTCAAGGCCCCTCCTCTCTCGCGCTAGAGCTCGCGCGACGCGTGCCCGTGCGCTCCAGAACCGGCCAAGGTTGCGCGGCCACGAATGCACGGCTCTGCTCTCTCTCTCTCTCTCTCTCTCTCTCTCTCTCTCTCTCTCTCTCTCTCTCTCTCTCTCTCTCTCTCTCTCTCTCTCTCTCTCTCTGCAGCAGATGGTTTGGGCAGTCCAGTACTACGTCCTGAGACCGTGGTTTCAACCCCAACCTCTCTCTGCACCCTCATGCGCGCCACGGTGAGTCACCGGCGCTCCTGAATCTGCTCACCGTCGCAGGCCTATAAATAGCCCTCCCCCTCGCTCCAGCACCCCTCAGATAGCTTCGCCACAATCACTAGTACCTCCCTAGCCACCCCAGCAAACCAGCAGAGCCCCGGTACTGAAGATCGACCAAGGCCCCTCCGCCTCGGAGCTCCGATCGATCTCCGGCTACACGACGGCTCCTGCGCCCCTCGACCCACCAAACTGACCCCATTGTATTGGGGAACGTCGCATGCGAAACAAAAATTTTCCTACGCGCACGAAGACCTATCATGGTGATGTCCATCTACGAGAGGGGATGTGTGATCTACGTACCCTTGTAGACCGTACAGCAGAAGCGTTAGTGAACGCGGTTGATGTAGTGGAACGTCCTCACGTCCCTCGATCCGCCCCGCGAACCGTCCCGCGATCAGTCCCACGATCTAGTGCCGAACGGACAGCACCTCCGCGTTCAGCACACGTACAGCTCGACGATGATCTCGGCCTTCTTGATCCAGCAAGAGAGATGGAGAGGTAGAAGAGTTCTCCGGCAGCGTAACGGCGCTCCGGAGGTTGGTGGTGATCTCGTCTCAGCAGGGCTCCGCCCGAGCTCCAGAGAAACGCGATCTAGAGGTAAAACCGTGGAGATATGTGGTCGGGCTGCCGTGGCAAAGTTGTCTCAAATCAGCCCTAAAACCCCACTATATATAGGAGAGGGAGGGGGAGCCTTGCCTTGGGGTCCAAGAACCCCCAAGGGGTCGGCTGAGCCAAGGGGGGAAGGATTCCCCTCCCAAACCGAGTCCTACTTGGTTTGGAAGGTGGAGTCCTTCTTCCCTTTCCCACCTCCTCCTTTTTTTCCTTTCCTCTTTGATTTTCTTCCCAATGCGCATAGGCCTCTCTTGGGCTGTCCCACCAGCCCACTAAGGGCTGGTGCGGCACCCCAAACACCTATGGGCTTCCCCGGTGAACTCCCGGAACCCATTCGTCATTCCCGGTACATTCCCGGTAACTCCGAAAACCTTCCGGTAATCAAATGAGGTCATCCTATATATCAATCTTCGTTTCCGGACCATTCCGGAAACCCTCGTGACGTCCGTGATCTCATCCGGGACTCCGAACAACATTCGGTAACCAACCATATAACTCAAATACGCATAAAACAACGTCGAACCTTAAGTGTGCAGACCCTGCGGGTTCGAGAACTATGCAGACATGACCCGAGAGACTCCTCAGTCAATATCCAATAGCAGGACCTGGATGCCCATATTGGATCCTACATATTCTACGAAGATCTTATCGTTTGAACCTCAGTGCCAAGGATTCATATAACCCCGTATGTCATTCCCTTTGTCCTTCGGTGTGTTACTTGCCCGAGATTCAATCGTCAGTATCCGCATACCTATTTCAATCTCGTTTACCGGCAAGTCTCTTTACTCGTTCCGTAATACAAGATCCCGCAACTTACACTAAGTTACATTGCTTGCAAGGCTTGTGTGTGATGTTGTATTACCGAGTGGGCCCCGAGATACCTCTCCGTCACACAGAGTGACAAATCCCAGTCTTGATCCATACTAACTCAACGAACACCTTCGGAGATACCTGTAGAGCATCTTTATAGTCACCCAGTTATGTTGCGACGTTTGATACACACAGAGTATTCCTCCGGTGTTAGTGAGTTATATGATCTCATGGTCATAGGAACAAATACTTGACACGCAGAAAACAGTAGCAACAAAATGACACGATCAACATGCTACGTCTATTAGTTTGGGTCTAGTCCATCACGTGATTCTCCTAATGACGTGATCCAGTTATCAAGCAACAACACCTTGTTCATAATCAGAAGACACTGACTATCTTTGATCAACTGGCTAGCCAACTAGAGGCTTGCTAGGGACAGTGTTTTGTCTATGTATCCACACATGTAAATGAGTATTCATTCAATACAATTATAGCATGGATAATAAACGATTATCTTTATACAGGAATTATAATAATAACTTTATTTATTATTGCCTCTAGGGCATAATTACAACAGTCTCCCACTTGCACTAGAGTCAATAATCTAGCCCTCACATCATCATGAGAATTACATTGTAATAAATCTAACACCCATACAGTTCTGGTGTTGATCATGCTTTGGCCGTGGAAGAGGTTTAGTCAGCGGGTCTGCTACATTCAGATCCGTGTGCACTTTGCATATATTTACGTCCTCTCCTTCGACGTAGTCGCGGATGAGGTTGAAGCGTTGTTTGATGTGTCTGGACTTCTTGTGAAACCGTGGTTCCTTTGCTAAGGCAATGGCACCCGTGTTGTCACAAAACAAGGTTATTGAATTCAGTGCGCTTGGCACCACTCCTAGATCGGTCATGAATTGCTTCATCCAGACACCCTCCTTAGCCGCCTCCGAGGCAGCCATGTACTCCGCTTCACATGTAGAATCTGCTACGACGCTTTGCTTGGAACTGCACCAGCTTACCGCACCCCCATTTAGAATAAATACGTATCCGGTTTGCGACTTAGAGTCATCCGTATCTGTGTCAAAGCTTGCATCGACGTAACCTTTTACGGCGAGCTCTTCGTCACCTCCATATACGAGAAACATCTCCTTGGTCCTTTTCAGGTACTTTAGGATATTCTTGACCGCCGTCCAGTGATCCACTCCTGGATTACTCTCGAACCTACCTGCCATACTTATGGCCAGGCTAACGTCTGGTCTAGTGCACAGCATTGCATACATGATAGAACCTATGGATGAAGCATAGGGGACGGAGCGCATATGCTCTCTATCTTCATCAGTTGCTGGGCACTGAGTCTTACTCAATCTCGTACCTTGTAAAACTGGCAAGAACCCCTTCTTGGACTGTTCCATTTTGAACCTCTTCAAAACTTTATCAAGGTATGTGCTTTGTGAAAGTCCTATCAGGCGTTTTGATCTATCCCTATAGATCTTAATGCCTAGAATGTAAGCAGCTTCTCCTAGGTCCTTCATAGAGAAACTTTTATTCAAGTAATCCTTTATGCTCTCCAAAAACTCTACGTTGTTTCCAATCAGCAATATGTCATCCACATATAATATTAGAAACGCCACAGAGCTCCCACTCCCTTTCTTGTAAATACAAGATTCTCCAACCACTTGTATAAACCCAAATGCTTTGATCACCTCATCAAAGCATTTGTTCCAACTCCGAGATGCTTGCACCAGTCCATAAATGGATCGCAGGAGCTTCCACACCTTGTTAGCATTCTTAGGATCAACAAAACCTTCGGGTTGCATCATATACAATTCTTCCATAAGGAAACCGTTAAGGAACGCCGTTTTGACATCCATCTGCCAGATTTCATAATCGAAAAATGCAGCTATTGCTAACATGATTCTGACGGACTTAAGCATCGCTACGGGTGAGAATATCTCATCGTAGTCAATTCCTTGAACTTGTGAAAAACCCTTTGCCACAAGTCGAGCTTTATAAACGGTCACATTGCCGTCAGCGTCCGTCTTCCTCTTAAAGATCCATTTGTTCTGAATAGCTTTGCGGCCCTCAAGTAGTACCTCCAAAGTCCACACTTTGTTCTCATACATGGATCCTATCTCGGACTTCATGGCTTCTAGCCATTTGTTGGAATCTGGGCCCACCATTGCTTCTTCATAATTTGCAGGTTCATTGTTGTCCAACAACATGATTGATAAGACGGGATTACCGTACCACTCAGGAGCAGCACGTGGTCTCGTCGACCTGCGTGGTTCGACAGAAACTTGAACCGGAGTTTCATGATCATCATCATTAACTTCCTCCTCAACCGGCGTCGCAACGACAAAGGTTTCCCCTTGCCCTGCGCCACCATCCAGAGGGATGAGAGGTTCGACAACCGCGTCAAGTTCTATCTTCCTCCCACTCAATTCTCTCGAGAGAAACTCCTTCTCGAGAAAAGCTCCGTTTTTAGCAACAAACACTTTGCCCTCGGATTTGAGATAGAAGGTGTACCCAACTGTCTCTTTTGGGTAACCTATGAAGACGCACTTTTCCGCTTTGGGTTCCAGCTTTTCAGGCTGAAGCTTTTTGACATAAGCATGACATCCCCAAACTTTAAGAAACAACAACTTTGGCCTTTTGCCATACCACAGTTCGTATGGTGTTGTCTCAACGGATTTTGATGGTGCCCTATTTAAAGTGAATGCAGCTGTTTCTAATGCATAACCCCAAAACGATAACGGCAAATCGGTAAGAGACATCATAGATCGCACCATCTCTAATAAAGTACGATTACGACGTTCGGACACACCATTACGCTGTGGTGTTCCAGGCGGTGTCAACTGTGAAACAGTTCCACATTGTCTTAAGTGAGAACCAAACTCGAAACTCAGATATTCACCCCCACGATCAGACCGTAGGAACTTGATCTTCTTGTTACGATGATTTTCAACTTCACTCTGAAATTGCTTGAACTTTTCAAATGTTTCAGACTTGTGCTTCATTAAGTAGACATAACCATATCTACTCAAATCGTCAGTGAAGGTGAGAAAATAACGATATCCGCCGCGTGCCTCCACGCTCATCGGACCACACACATCGGTATGTATGATTTCCAACAAGTCACTTGCACGCTCCATTGTTCCGGAGAACGGAGTCTTAGTCATCTTGCCCATGAGGCATGGTTCGCACGTGTCAAGTGAATCAAAGTCAAGTGACTCCAAAAGTCCATCAGCATGGAGTTTCTTCATGCGCTTTACACCAATATGACCTAAGCGGCAGTGCCACAAAAATATGGCGCTATCATTGTTAACTCTAACTCTTTTGGTCTCAATGTTATGTATGTGTGTATCGCTATCAAGATTCAATATGAACAATCCTCTCACATTGGGTGCATGACCATAAAAGATGTTACTCATAGAAATAGAACAACCATTATTCTCTGACTTAAAAGAGTAACCGTCTCGCAATAAACAAGATCCAGATATAATGTTCATGCTCAACGCAGGCACTAAATAACAATCATTTAAGTTCATAACTAATCCTGATGGTAACTGAAGTGAAACTGTGCCGACGGCGATTGTATCAACCTTGGAACCATTTCCTACGCGCATCGTCACTTCATCTTTCGCCAGCCTTCGTCTATTCCGCAGTTCCTGTTTCGAGTTGCAAATATGAGCAACAGAACCGGTATCGAATACCCAGGCACTACTACGAGAGCCGGTTAAGTACACATCAATAACTTTTATATCAAATATACCTGATTTTTCTTTGGCCGCCTTCTTATCTGCCAGATACTTGGGGCAATTGCGCTTCCAGTGACCCATACCCTTGCAATAGTAACACTCCGTTTCAAGCTTAGGTCCAGCTTTGGGTTTCTTCGTCGGATTGGCAACAGGCTTGCCGCTCTTCTTTGAATTACCCTTCTTGCCTTTGTCGTTTCTCTTGAAACTAGTGGTCTTATTCACCATCAACACTTGATGCTCTTTACGGAGTTCAGACTCTGCGACTTTCAGCATCGCAAACAACTCGCCGGGAGACTTGTTCATCCCTTGCATGTTGTAGTTCAACACAAAGCCTTTATAGCTTGGCGGCAGTGATTGAAGGATTCTGTCAGTGATAGCCTCTTGCGGGAGTTCAATCCCCAACTCATCTAGACGGTTTGAGTACCCAGACATTTTGAGCACATGTTCACTGACAGACGAGTTTTCCTCCATCTTGCAAGCATAGAATTTATCGGAGGTCTCATACCTCTCGATCCGGGCGTTCTTCTGAAAGATAAACTTCAACTCCTGGAACATCTCAAATGCTCCATGACGCTCAAAGCGACGTTGAAGTCCCGGTTCTAAGCCATACAAGACTGCACATTGAACTACTGAGTAGTCCTCCTTACGTGCTAACCAAGCGTTCTTAACATCCTGATCAGCCGTAGCGGGTGGTTCATCTCCTAGCGCAGCATTAAGGACATAATCCTTCTTCCCAGCTTGTAAGATTAGCTTAAGATTACGAGCCCAGTCTACAAAGTTGCTTCCATCATCTTTCAACTTAGCTTTCTCTAGGAACGTATTAAAATTCAGGATGACTGTCGCGTGAACCATGATCTACAACACAAATATATTCAAAGTGGACTTAGACTACGTTCAAGATAATTAGAGTTTAACTTAATCAAATTATTCGCTAAACTCCCACTCAAAAAGTACATCTCTCTGGTCATTTGAGTGGTTCATGATCCACTTACACTAGCTCAAGTCTGATCATCACGTGAGTTGAGTATAGTTTCAGTGGTAAGCATCCCTATGCTAATCATATCATCTATATGATTCATGATCGACCTTTCGGTCTCATGTGTTCCGAGGCCATGTCTGCACATGCTAGGCTCGTCAAGCTTAACCCGAGTGTTCCGCGTGCGCAACTGTTTTGCACCCGTTGTATGTGAACGTTGAGTCTATCTCACCCGATCATCACGTGGTGTCTCGAAACGACGAACTGTAGCAACGGTGCACAGTCGGGGAGAACACAATTTCGTCTTGAAATTTTAGTGAGAGATCACCTCATAATGCTATCGTCGTTCTAAGCAAAATAAGGTGCATAAAAGGATTAACATCACATGCAATTCATAAGTGACATGATATGGCCATGATCACGTGCTTCTTGATCTCCTTCACCAAAGCAACGGTACGATCTTCTTGTCACCGGCGCCACACCATGATCTCCATCGACGTGTCGCCATCGGGGTTGTCGTGCTACTCATGCTATTACTACTGAAGCTACATCCTAGCAAAATAGTAAACGCATCTGCAAGCACAAACGTTAGTTATAAAGACAACCCTATGGCTCCTGCCGGTTGCCGTACCATCGACGTGCAAGTCGATATTTTCTATTACAACATGATCATCTCATACATCCAATATATCACATCACATCGTTGGCCATATCACATCACAAGCATACCCTGCAAAAACAAGTTAGACGTCCTCTAATTTTGTTGTTGCATGTTCTACGTGGTGACCATGGGTATATAGTAGGATCGCATCTTACTTACGCAAACACCACAACGGAGATATATGAGTTGCTATTTAACCTCATCCAAGGACCTCCTCGGTTAAATCCGATTCAACTAAAGTTGGAGAAACTGACACCCGCCAGTCATCTTTGAGCAACGGAGTTACTCGTAGCGATGAAACCAGTCTCTCGTAAGCATACGAGTAATGTCGGTCCGAGCCGCTTCGATCCAACAATACCGCAGAATCAAGAAAAGACTAAGGAGGGCAGCAAAACGCACATCACCGCCCACAAAAACTTTTGTGTTCTACTCGAGAAGACATCTACGCATGAACCTAGCTCATGATGCCACTATTGGGGAACGTCGCATGGGAAACAAAAATTTTCCTACGCGCACGAAGACCTATCATGGTGATGTCCATCTACGAGAGGGGATGTGTGATCTACGTACCCTTGTAGACCATACAGCAGAAGCGTTAGTGAACGCGGTTGATGTAGTGGAACGTCCTCACGTCCCTCGATCCGCCCCGCGAACCGTCCCGCGATCAGTCCCACGATCTAGTGCCGAACAGACGGCACCTCCGCGTTCAGCACACGTACAGCTCGACGATGATCTCGGCCTTCTTGATCCAGCAAGAGAGACGGAGAGGTAGAAGAGTTCTCCGGCAGCGTGACGGTGCTCCGGAGGTTGGTGATGATCTCGTCTCAGCAGGGCTCCGCCCGAGCTCCGCAGAAATGCGATCTAGAGGTAAAACCGTGGAGATATGTGGTCGGGCTGCCGTGGCAAAGTTGTCTCAAATCAGCCCTAAAACCCCACTATATATAGGAGAGGGAGGGGGAGCCTTGCCTTGGGGTCCAAGAACCCCCAAGGGGTCGGCTGTCGTGGTTTTGTCACGGCAGATGTCCTCGTGAGAGAACTTAGGTGTGAGGCCATCGCAACCATGTGGCGGCTTGAAGGGGTTGGTCGGAATTGAGAGACGCGAGTTTACCCAGGTTCGGCCCCTCCGATGGAGTTAAAGCCTACGTCCTGCTTGTGTTCCACTGATGGAGATGATGATCTTGATTACAAGGGTGCAGATTCGCCACCTCTAATCTCGTGGGTGGCTAATCTGTCTATCTCATGATTTGTCTTGTCTAGACCTAAGTTGTCAATCTTGTCCCTCTTGGGGCGCCTTACCCCTCCTTATATAGGTGGAAGGGGTAGGTTTACATGTAGAGTCCTACTAGGAGTAGGAACAGGACTAGTCTCTCTTGAATCCTAATCCGGGTCTTGTTTCCTTCTTGTGGAAGTCTTTCCTCTTCTTGGGCCTTCTCTTGTGAGTCGGCCCTCCTGGCCTCTCTATGAGCCGCCTTATTCCAGGGTGTACGCCGGGCCTTGGGCCTTCGTCATTTATCTAAGTCGTCTGTGGGGACAAGTATGAGTCGCCCGCCAGGTCACTGCTGAGTCGTCGGTGAGTCGCCAAGTCCTTTGGCGGGTCATACTCCAAGCCGGGTTACACCGCGGGGTATATCCCTGACATTAGCCCCCAAGGTTAGCTTGAATTTATTCATGGTAAGCTCCTGAAATAAGAATAATAAATAAGTTAAGGGACCGGCTTGCTCCTCTGGCCGGCTTGATTTACTGAAGTGGCTCCTTGAAAAATCCGGGTTTCTTCGAGCCGTCTTCACAATCATCTTGTTGGTACGTGTCCTTTGTAATAAAATGCATATGCCATTGAATCGGCCTCCAATACTTTGGCTTGATGAAAATTTGGAAAATAAGAAATCCACACAATGTTGAACTAGCTTCTCTTGCTTCGGCGGGTTATGATTGACAATGGCGGGTCATGATTGATAATGGCGGGTCATCATTATTAGTAGTTCCCCGTCAAACAACTGAACTCCAATTGACAAATCCGTGTGATGTTGAGCCGGTCTTTCAGTGCTTCAACTAGATAAAAATATGCTGAACCGGTCTCCCAATACTTCACCTCCATGACAGAATGAAATGTGCTCTTCAATTTTTTTGATATATCCATATTATCTGTAGCCCCCAAGGGCCGGGTCATCAGTGTGTGATGTGCCGGGTCTTCAATTTGAATCTCATGATCTATGAAACAACTTAGTGTTGTAGCCCCCAAGGGTCGGGTTGTCTTGCCTGTAGCAACCTGGGACTTTAGAAATTATGATCTGAATAGTGTAACCCCCAAGTGACGGGTCGATTGCTTGCGGCGACTCAGGACTTCCATGTTCTTCTCTTGAATAAAGAGTGGTATGTAGCCTTCCAAGGCCGGATTATCTCCTTGAGGTAGCCGAGTCTGTTGATGATGTGATGATTTGAAAAGCGGATTGCATTAGCCCCCAAGTGTCATGGTGTATGCTTGCAACGACATGGGACTTTCATATTTTGATGTAATCTTGATTTGAATAATGTAGCCCCCAAATGTCGGGTTGTGTGCGTGCAGCGACTCGGGGCTATTCCTTCCATTGTAGAATAAAATCATATCCACTCTGTGAGCTGATGATGCCTTTGTGATAAACGAAATCATTGACCGTGGTTGCAATGTAACCCGGCAAATATATCCTTGAGAAATCCATATGTCGGAGAAATCCATAAGTGTTGTAGTTTACTACAGAACACAAGTTGAAGAGATCCAAGGGCCGGTCAATTAGATGACTCCTCATTATATGTGATAGGGCGGCTCTTTGACAATAATCAATTCTTCCGAGCTGGCTTTTAAAAAAAAAACCAATCAGTTAACACTGGTTATGATAAACCATGATAAAAATCCAGCCAAATTGGCTATTCAAAGATTTATTTGCACCTGTAAGAATTTATGCTTTGACCCGGTTTGAAGACCGGCATGATATGTATGATGTATGATGCAATGCAATATGATGCATGTATATGATATGATAAGTACGCATCAAGCTATTTCAAATAAGCCGGCTCAATGAGTCACGGTGGCTAGCACCTCAGTGAGTAATGGGTGATAATAAATAGCAAACGGCCCGAAATATTTTGAGGCGAGTCAGCAAAAAGCCTGAAAAACCTTGTGGCAGCGCCAGGAAGGTAAAAATAGCAATTTCGTCGGCTCACAAGGTCGCGACAGGATAGGGCGAGTGAAAAAGCTCAAGCGCCACCCAAGATAACGATTTCGTCGGCTCATAAGGTCGCGACAGGATGGGGCGAGTCAGAAAGCTCAAGCGCCACCCAAAGATGATGGTTTCGTCGGCTCATAAGGTCGCGACAGGATGGGGCGAGTCAGAAAGCTCGAGCACACACCCTAAAATGCAGGTTTCGTCGGCTCATAAGATCGCGCCAGGATGAGGCGAGTCAGAAAGCTCGAGCACACACCCTAAAATGTAGGTTTCGTCGGCTCATAAGGTCGCGACAGGATGAGGCGAGTCAGAAAGCTCGAGCACACACCCTAAAATGCAGGTTTCGTCGGCTCATAAGGTCGCGACAGGATGAGGCGAGTCAGAAAGCTCGAGCACACACCCTAAAATGCAGGTTTCGTCGGCTCATAAGGTCGCGACAGGATGAGGCGAGTCAGAAAGCTCGAGCACACACCCTAAAATGCAGGTTTCGTCGGCTCATAAGGTCGCGACAGGATGAGGCGAGTCAGAAGGCTCGAGGACACACCCTAAAATGCAGGTTTCGTCGGCTCATAAGGTCTTGACAGGATGAGGCGAGTCAGAATGCTCGAGCACACACCCTAAATGCAGGTTTCGTCGGCTCATAAGGTCGCGACAGGATGAGGCGGGTCAGAACGCTCGAGCACACACCCTAAAATGCAGGTTTCGTCGGCTCATAAGGTCGCGACAGGATGAGGCGAGTCAGAAAGCTCGAGCACACACCCTAAAATGCAGGTTTCGTCGGCTCATAAGGTCGCGACAGGATGAGGCGAGTCAGAAAGCTCGAGCACACACCCTAAAATGCAGGTTTCATCGGCTCATAAGGTCGCGACAGGATGAGGCGAGTCAGAAAGCTCGAGCACACACCCTAAAATGCAGGTTTCGTCGACTCATAAGGTCGCGACAGGATGAGGCGGGTCAGAAAGCTCGAGCACACACCCTAAATTGCAGGTTTCGTCGGCTCATAAGGTCGCGACAGGATGAGGCGAGTCAGAAAGCTCGAGCACACACCCTAAATTGCAGGTTTCGTCGGCTCATAAGGTCGCGACAGGATGAGGCGAGTCAGAAAGCTCGAGCACACACCCTAAAATGCAGGTTTCGTCGGCTCATAAGGTCGCGACAGGATGAGGCGAGTCAGAAAGCTCGAGCACACACCCTAAAATGCAGGTTTCGTCGGCTCATAAGGTCGCGACAGGATGAGGCGAGTCAGAAAGCTCGAGCACACACCCTAAAATGTAGGTTTCGTCGGCTCATAAGGTCGCGACAGGATGAGGCGAGTCAGAAAGCTCGAGCACACACCCTAAAATGCAGGTTTCGTCGGCTCATAAGGTCGCGACAGGATGAGGCGAGTCAGAAAGCTCGAGCACACCCTAAAATGCAGGTTTCGTCGGCTCATAAGGTCGCGACAGGATGAAGCGAGTCAGAAAGCTCGAGCACACACACTAAAATGCAGGTTTCGTCGGATCATAAGGTCGCGACAGGATGAGGCGAGTCAGAACGCTCGAGCACACACCCTAAAATGCAGGTTTCGTCGGCTTATAAGGTCGCGACAGGATGAGGCGAGTCAGAACGCTCGAGCACACACCCTAAAATGCAGGTTTCGTCGGCTCATAAGGTCGTGACAGGATGAGGCGAGTCAGAACGCTCGAGCACACACCCTAAAATGCAGGTTTCGTCGGCTCATAAGGTCGCGACAGGATGAGGCGAGTCAGAAAGCTCGAGCACACACCCTAAAATGCAGGTTTCGTCGGCTCATAAGGTCGCGACAGGATGAGGCGAGTCAGAAAGCTCGAGCACACACCCTAAAATGCAGGTTTCGTCGGCTCATAAGGTCGCGACAGGATGAGACGAGTCAGAAAGCTCGAGCACACACCCTAAAATGCAGGTTTCGTCGGCTCATAAGGTCGCGACAGGATGAGGCGAGTCAGAAAGCTCGAGCACACACCCTAAAATGCAGGTTTCGTCGGCTCATAAGGTCGCGACAGGATGAGGCGAGTCAGAAAGCTCGAGCACACACCCTAAAATGCAGGTTTCGTCGGCTCATAAGGTCGCGACAGGATGAGGCGGGTCAGAAAGCTCGAGCACACACCCTAAAATGCAGGTTTCGTCGGCTCATAAGGTCGCGATAGGATGAGGCGGGTCAGAAAGCTCGAGCACACACCCTAAAATGCAGGTTTCGTCGGCTCATAAGGTCGCGACAGGATGAGGCGAGTCAGAAAGCTCGAGCACACCCTAAAATGCAGGTTTCGTCGGCTCATAAGGTCGCGACAGGATGAGGCGAGTCAGAAAGCTCGAGCACACACCCTAAAATGCAGGTTTCGTCGGCTCATAAGGTCGCGACAGGATGAGGCGAGTCAGAACGCTCGAGCACACACCCTAAAATGCAGTTTTCGTCGGCTTATAAGGTCGTGACAGGATGAGGCGAGTCAGAACGCTCGAGCACACACCCTAAAATGCAGGTTTCGTCGGCTCATAAGGTCGCGACAGGATGAGGCGAGTCAGAACGCTCGAGCACACACCCTAAAATGCAGGTTTCGTCGGCTCATAAGGTCGCGACAGGATGAGGCGAGTCAGAAAGCTCGAGCACACACCCTAAAATGCAGGTTTCGTCGGCTCATAAGGTCGCGATAGGATGAGGCGAGTCAGAAAGCTCGAGCACACACCCTAAAATGCAGGTTTCGTCGGCTCATAAGGTCGCGACAGGATGAGGCGAGTCAGAAAGCTCGAGCACACACCCTAAAATGCAGGTTTCGTCGGCTCATAAGGTCGCGAGAGGATGAGGCGAGTCAGAAAGCTCGAGCACACACCCTAAAATGCAGGTTTCGTCAGCTTATAAGGTCGCGACAGGATGAGACGAGTCAGAACGCTCGAGCACACACCCTAAAATGCAGGTTTCGTCGGCTCATAAGGTCGCGACAGGATGAGGCGAGTCAGAAAGCTCGAGCACACACCCTAAAATGCAGGTTTCGTCGGCTCATAAGGTCGCGACGGGATGAGGCGAGTCAGAACGCTCGAGCACACACCCTAAAATGCAGGTTTCGTCGGCTCATAAGGTCGCGACAGGATGAGGCGAGTCAGAAAGCTCGAGCACACACCCTAAAATGCAGGTTTCGTCGGCTCATAAGGTCGCGACAGGATGAGGCGAGTCAGAAAGCTCGAGCACACACCCTAAAATGCAGGTTTCGTCGGCTCATAAGGTCGCGACAGGATGAGGCGAGTCAGAAAGCTCGAGCACACACCCTAAAATGCAGGTTTCGTCGGCTCATAAGGTCGCGACAGGATGAGGCGAGTCAGAAAGCTCGAGCACACACCCTAAAATGCAGGTTTCGTCGGCTCATAAGGTCGCGACAGGATGAGGCGAGTCAGAAAGCTCGAGCACACACCCTAAAATGCAGGTTTCGTCGGCTCATAAGGTCGCGACAGGATGAGGCGGGTGAGAAAGCTCGAGCACACACCCTAAAATGCAGGTTTCGTCGGCTCATAAGGTCGCGACAGGATGAGGCGAGTCAGAACGCTCGAGCACACACCCTAAAATGCAGGTTTCGTCGGCTTATAAGGTCGTGACAGGATGAGGCGAGTCAGAACGCTCGAGCACACACCCTAAAATGCAGGTTTCGTCGGCTCATAAGGTCGCGACAGGATGAGGCAAGTCAGAACGCTCGAGCACACACCCTAAAATGCAGGTTTCGTCGGCTCATAAGGTCGCGACAGGATGAGGCGAGTCAGAAAGCTCGAGCACACACCCTAAAATGCAGGTTTCGTCGGCTCATAAGGTCGCGATAGGATGAGGCGAGTCAGAAAGCTCGAGCACACACCCTAAAATGCAGGTTTCGTCGGCTCATAAGGTCGCGACAGGATGAGGCGAGTCAGAAAGCTCGAGCACACACCCTAAAATGCAGGTTTCGTCGGCTCATAAGGTCGCGAGAGGATGAGGCGAGTCAGAAAGCTCGAGCACACACCCTAAAATGCAGGTTTCGTCAGCTTATAAGGTCGCGACAGGATGAGGCGAGTCAGAACGCTCGAGCACACACCCTAAAATGCAGGTTTCGTCGGCTCATAAGGTCGCGACAGGATGAGGCGAGTCAGAAAGCTCGAGCACACACCCTAAAATGCAGGTTTCGTCGGCTCATAAGGTCGCGACGGGATGAGGCGAGTCAGAACGCTCGAGCACACACCCTAAAATGCAGGTTTCGTCGGCTCATAAGGTCGCGACAGGATGAGGCGAGTCAGAAAGCTCGAGCACACACCCTAAAATGCAGGTTTCGTCGGCTCATAAGGTCGCGACAGGATGAGGCGAGTCAGAAAGCTCGAGCACACACCCTAAAATGCAGGTTTCGTCGGCTCATAAGGTCGCGACAGGATGAGGCGGGTCAGAAAGCTCGAGCACACACCCTAAAATGCAGGTTTCGTCGGCTCATAAGGTCGCGACAGGATGAGGCGGGTCAGAAAGCTCGAGCACACACCCTAAAATGCAGGTTTCGTCGGCTCATAAGGTCGCGACAGGATGAGGCGAGTCAGAAAGCTCGAGCACACCCTAAAATGCAGGTTTCGTCGGCTCATAAGGTCGCGACAGGATGAGGCGAGTCAGAAAGCTCGAGCACACACCCTAAAATGCAGGTTTCGTCGGCTCATAAGGTCGCGACAGGATGAGGCGAGTCAGAAAGCTCGAGCACACACTCTAAAATGCAGGTTTCGTCGGCTCATAAGGTCGCGACAGGATGAGGTGAGTCAGAAAGCTCGAGCACACACCCTAAAATGCAGGTTTCGTCGGCTCATAAGGTCGCGACAGGATGAGGCGAGTCAGAAAGCTCGAGCACACCCTAAAATGCAGGTTTCGTCGGCTCATAAGGTCGCGACAGGATGAGGCGAGTCAGAAAGCTCGAGCACACACCCTAAAATGCAGGTTTCGTCGGCTCATAAGGTCGCGACAGGATTAGGCGAGTCAGAACGCTCGAGCACACACCCTAAAATGCAGGTTTCGTCGGCCCATAAGGTCGCGACAGGATGAGGCGAGTCAGAAAGCTCGAGCACACACCCTAAAATGCAGGTTTCGTCGGCTCATAAGGTCGCGACAGGATGAGGCAAGTCAGAACGCTCGAGCACACACCCTAAAATGCAGGTTTCGTCGGCTCATAAGGTCGCGACAGGATGAGGCGAGTCAGAAAGCTCGAGCACACACCCTAAAATGCAGGTTTCGTCGGCTCATAAGGTCGCGATAGGATGAGGCGAGTCAGAAAGCTCGAGCACACACCCTAAAATGCAGGTTTCGTCGGCTCATAAGGTCGCGACAGGATGAGGCGAGTCAGAAAGCTCGAGCACACACCCTAAAATGCAGGTTTCGTCGGCTCATAAGGTCGCGACAGGATGAGGCGAGTCAGAAAGCTCGAGCACACACCCTAAAATGCAGGTTTCGTCAGCTCATAAGGTCGCGACAGGATGAGGCGAGTCAGAACGCTCGAGCACACACCCTAAAATGCAGGTTTCGTCGGCTCATAAGGTCGCGACAGGATGAGGCGAGTCAGAAAGCTCGAGCACACACCCTAAAATGCAGGTTTCGTCGGCTCATAAGGTCGCGACGGGATGAGGCGAGTCAGAAAGCTCGAGCACACACCCTAAAATGCAGGTTTCGTCGGCTCATAAGGTCGCGACAGGATGAGGCGGGTCAGAAAGCTCGAGCACACACCCTAAAATGCAGGTTTCGTCGGCTCATAAGGTCGCGACAGGATGAGGCGGGTCAGAAAGCTCGAGCACACACCCTAAAATGCAGGTTTCGTCGGCTCATAAGGTCGCGACAGGATGAGGCGAGTCAGAAAGCTCGAGCACACACCCTAAAATGCAGGTTTCGTCGGCTCATAAGGTCGCGACAGGATGAGGCGAGTCAGAAAGCTCGAGCACACACCCTAAAATGCAGGTTTCGTCGGCTCATAAGGTCGCGACAGGATGAGGCGGGTCAGAAAGCTCGAGCACACACCCTAAAATGCAGGTTTCGTCGGCTCATAAGGTCGCGACAGGATGAGGCGGGTCAGAAAGCTCGAGCACACACCCTAAAATGCAGGTTTCGTCGGCTCATAAGGTCGCGACAGGATGAGGCGAGTCAGAAAGCTCGAGCACACCCTAAAATGCAGGTTTCGTCGGCTCATAAGGTCGCGACAGGATGAGGCGAGTCAGAAAGCTCGAGCACACACCCTAAAATGCAGGTTTCGTCGGCTCATAAGGTCGCGACAGGATGAGGCGAGTCAGAAAGCTCGAGCACACACTCTAAAATGCAGGTTTCGTCGGCTCATAAGGTCGCGACAGGATGAGGTGAGTCAGAAAGCTCGAGCACACACCCTAAAATGCAGGTTTCGTCGGCTCATAAGGTCGCGACAGGATGAGGCGAGTCAGAAAGCTCGAGCACACCCTAAAATGCAGGTTTCGTCGGCTCATAAGGTCGCGACAGGATGAGGCGAGTCAGAAAGCTCGAGCACACACCCTAAAATGCAGGTTTCGTCGGCTCATAAGGTCGCGACAGGATGAGGCGAGTCAGAACGCTCGAGCACACACCCTAAAATGCAGGTTTCGTCGGCTTATAAGGTCGTGACAGGATGAGGCGAGTCAGAACGCTCGAGCACACACCCTAAAATGCAGGTTTCGTCGGCTCATAAGGTCGCGACAGGATGAGGCAAGTCAGAACGCTCGAGCACACACCCTAAAATGCAGGTTTCGTCGGCTCATAAGGTCGCGACAGGATGAGGCGAGTCAGAAAGCTCGAGCACACACCCTAAAATGCAGGTTTCGTCGGCTCATAAGGTCGCGATAGGATGAGGCGAGTCAGAAAGCTCGAGCACACACCCTAAAATGCAGGTTTCGTCGGCTCATAAGGTCGCGACAGGATGAGGCGAGTCAGAAAGCTCGAGCACACACCCTAAAATGCAGGTTTCGTCGGCTCATAAGGTCGCGAGAGGATGAGGCGAGTCAGAAAGCTCGAGCACACACCCTAAAATGCAGGTTTCGTCAGCTTATAAGGTCGCGACAGGATGAGGCGAGTCAGAACGCTCGAGCACACACCCTAAAATGCAGGTTTCGTCGGCTCATAAGGTCGCGACAGGATGAGGCGAGTCAGAAAGCTCGAGCACACACCCTAAAATGCAGGTTTCGTCGGCTCATAAGGTCGCGACGGGATGAGGCGAGTCAGAACGCTCGAGCACACACCCTAAAATGCAGGTTTCGTCGGCTCATAAGGTCGCGACAGGATGAGGCGAGTCAGAAAGCTCGAGCACACACCATAAAATGTAGGTTTCGTCGGCTCATAAGGTCGCGACAGGATGAGGCGAGTCAGAAAGCTCGAGCACACACCCTAAAATGCAGGTTTCGTCGGCTCATAAGGTCGCGACAGGATGAGGCGAGTCAGAAAGCTCGAGCACACACCCTAAAATGCAGGTTTCGTCGGCTCATAAGGTCGCGACAGGATGGGGCGAGTCAGAAAGCTCGAGCACACACCCTAGATGATGGTTTCGTCGGCTCAAGAGGTCGCGACAGGATGGGGCGAGTCAGAAAGCTCAAGCGCCACCCAAGATAGACTTTTGTATCAAAAGCTCAAGTATTTAGACTGGCTTAATTTTTCTGTAATGACCCGGGGTTCTTGAATTATTCGTCCCAGTTGAGCCTGCCGAGCCATGTCCATGTAGCCCCCGAGTCTTAAGTCGACTCAAGGAGGCGGATTGAGAGTCTCCATACTTGATTGTGGCATAAACCGGCAGAGAAAAGATACTGGTACTCGCTCTATCTCCGAGATATAAAGCCACTGCACGAGCAAGTTGATGTTGTCCGGACCGTGAGGGTGGCGACTTACGTTCTTCTGTTAGGCAGCTCGTACAGGCGAGCATTGCACCGTCAGGTTCATGTAATCCGGGCCGTGAGGTCGACGACTTGCGGCCTTCTGTTGGGCGGCTCATACATGCGAGCACTGCATCGGCAGGTTGATGTAATCCGGGCCGTGAGGGTGACGACTTGAGTGCGAGAGTTGTCTGGCGTTTTGGCATGGACTCGAGAATCAACCGTGGCATTGTAAACCGCATTGGTGCGCGGACGTGAGAATTGACGGTGTCATTGTAAACTGGGGCGGAGGGTGAGTCGCCCGTTTGATCGACACGAGCTTCGTACTCGGAATATGACGCCGCTCTTATAATGAGTAATTATCCTGCGTAGTAAAACATCACAGGCGAAAGTAATTGTTCTCGAAGGAAATTAAAATGTATAACAAAATATATGGTAGCATATCACCTGATATATTTTTTGTGGGATGCACTGGAAAAGCTGGTGTTGGTCAATTCGGCACATAATTAGACAAATAGTATATGTACGTCTAACTTTTGGCCGATCTGCTGTAGCTCCAAACACCACGTGATCTTCCTTTGTATTTCTTCCTTCTCGTGAAATTCAGCAGCTAGATTGTCCTTTTCTCTCACAAGCACGTGAGCACCCAAATATCCGCGAGTCATCTTATGACGTGATTTTTTCATCTTCCGGCTTTATTTTTCGCGCGGAGCCCTCCAGCCGTTCCTTCTTTCTTGTGTCGTCTTTGTTCTATCAATGATAGGACTGCAGCATGCAGCTTAACAACCAACAAGCGAGTGGCAGTTCGCGGAAAGGATCGTAGCCACGGTGGCTGCAGCAGGTGCGGTGGGGTGAGGCCAGCGAAGCGAGCAAGCGCGGCGGTGAGGCGATGACTGCGAATTACTAAGTCCGTGTCCAGATTCCGGCCGGCTTGGCGTATTTGTGTGCAGAAGAAGAACGGTAGTAATCATGTTCTCGTACATGAGGCAAACTGATGGGTTGATGCAAAACGAGATAGCTCGACAGAGGTGAGGCGACGGCTTGGTGTGGCCCCTTGAGGCGAGGCAAGGCCGGCTCATAGGCGGAGGCGAAAGAAAACGCGGCGATTTGAGGAGGCGAAGGGCCGCAGCAGGGGGATGAAGTGGCCCGCAGACACTCTGTTGATTGAACCTCCCTCTCCATTGATGGATGAGTCTGCATATTTTTTGATGCTAGTCCCGAAGCCGACTAATACAGACTCCTGCTCTTTTCTCCCTTTGATTGATTGCAAACTGTTGCAGCGCGCACGCGTACCCTCTTTGATGGCATCGTGTTTATATCCGCCTTAGCTTCGAAAGGCCGCTTCAATCTTACTCTCAACAGATCATCTGATCGCAACGACGCCATTATGTAACCCTAATTGTTGTTTGTTTGTGACTGCTCGTCATGAAGATAATGTTGATCGTTTCGCTCATGTTGATCCGGCACATCGCGAGCTTCTCCATCCCATGGCGTTGTAAGCCGGCACGGACGGCGAGTCGGCCGCGTCATCTACGAACCGGTGCGGACGGCGAGTCGGCCGAGCAGTGTGGCACGTACGAAAACCAATGTAAAATGAGTATGACGTGTGCCCCGTCTCCGCGGTATAATGCCACTTTGACAATAAATAGTTGTCCTGCGTAAAATATCACATGCCAGAGTAATTGTTTTTTAAGGAATTCAGAATATACTGAAAAAGAAATAAGATGAATATCACCTGATCTTTTCTATCGGATGAATAGGTCATCGGTGCTCCATAATACTGGCCATAGTTGGATGAAAAACACAGTGTATATAGCTGATATTGCATCAGCACCCATGTATCTTTTTAGAACACACATTTAGCTTTTAACCGTCCCTCTCCTTTTCAGCCCCAGCCGGCCTCTCGGCCAGTCAGCTAGCCAGGGAGGCTGCACAGGTCAGCCGATAGAAACTGCGAGCTAGCGCGCTATGAGTGGCAGCGGTAGGCAGCAGCGGCAAGGGTGATTGCATGAGGCGACTGGGCGAGCCAGCGGACGCAAGATGCAGCGAGCGCGGCAGAGCGAAGCGGCGCCACCGACGCAGAACAATGAGTCAGCGCAGGCACATGCCTGCGTAGACGAGTCATGGTGGCGGAGGCCGGTGCGGCGGGTCAGAGCTACTGACAGCGCGGATGGCGCGTGCAGGCGAGCAAAGCGACGAGAGCGGGGCGGCGATTGCAGCAGGCCGGCTTAGCGAGGTGGAGCCATGATGGAGGTGAGGCCATGGCAGAGATGACCGATTCCGCGGCGGGTGGAGCAAGGCTGAGCCGGCCATGACGCAACAGTAGCAGAGGCGAAATCCGGTTCGAGGGCGAGCATCTGCGACGCGGGAGCAAAGTGGGCGACGTAGCGGGCCGGCTCAAGGGTGAACAACTGCAGCGGTGGAGACGAATCCGTGTGCACGTCCACTTCCGAGTCATGGCTGGCTGGGCGAATCCGCGTAATCGTCCTTCGTTTTCTGTGGTAACCCGGATAGTGCTCCGATTTCTTCAGGACTTGATCGTTTTTTCACGATGTGATGGATTGCGAGGTGATGTACGTGTGGCTTCTTCTCGGCACGTTGAACAGCACAGTCGATGTCGACCGGCCCAAGTCGCAGTGGATGGCGAGGCTTGGCAGTGAGAGGCTCGATGACAATGATGCCACGGGGGCGGACTGGCGGTCATAGTCTCATAGATTTTCTCTTGTTCTGTGGCATGCAAAAAACACCATTGATCTTTTCTCCTTGATCCTCTCATCGATGTCGCATTAGGACCTGGTCCTCTTTGTTTGAGTTCTGGATGTATCGTATTGTTTCACCAACATCGGTCTTGATGCAGGGTTGTGGCTGATTGGATTAGATTGATGTCTTGTCTTTGCGTGTGCCGATCCTTCCCATGGTTCCCACAATTGGGTTGCGGCTGATTGAAAACGTCCACCATCACTGTTGATGAAGATAGACCGATCGAAATCTGAATCCTCACGCATGTCGATCCTTTTGAGCCTGGCTCTTCCTCATCCTGGCTAATCACAAACTTCTAGATCCCTAGAAAAGATCCCTTCAAAAACACAATTTCATCGTGCGATCAGCCCCACGGTGGGCGCCAACTGTCGTGGTTTTGTCATGGCAGATGTCCTCGTGAGAGAACTTAGGTGTGAGGCCATCGCAACCATGTGGCGGCTTGAAGGGGTTGGTCGGAATTGAGAGACGCGAGTTTACCCAGGTTCGGCCCCTCCGATGGAGTTAAAGCCTACGTCCTGCTTGTGTTCCACTGATGGAGATGATGATCTTGATTACAAGGGTGCAGATTCGCCACCTCTAATCTCGTGGGTGGCTAATCTGTCTATCTCATGATTTGTCTTGTCTAGACCTAAGTTGTCAATCTTGTCCCTCTTGGGGCGCCTTACCCCTCCTTATATAGGTGGAAGGGGTAGGTTTACATGTAGAGTCCTACTAGGAGTAGGAACAGGACTAGTCTCTCTTGAATCGTAATCCGGGTCTTGTTTCCTTCTTGTGGAAGTCTTTCCTCTTCTTGGGCCTTCTCTTGTGAGTCGGCTCTCCTGGCCTCTCTATGAGCCGCCTTATTCCAGGGTGTACGCCGGGCCTTGGGCCTTCGTCATTTATCTAAGTCGCCTGTGGGGACAAGTATGAGTCGCCCGCCAGGTCACTTCTGAGTCGTCGGTGAGTCGCCAAGTCCTTTGGCGGGTCATACTCCAAGCCGGGTTACACCGCGGTCCAAGAACCCCCAAGGGGTCGGCCGAGCCAAGGGGGGAAGGATTCCCCTCCCAAACCGAGTCCTACTTGGTTTGGAAGGTGGAGTCCTTCTTCCCTTTCCCACCTCCTCCTTTTTTTCCTTTCCTCTTTGATTTTCTTCCCAATGCGCATAGGCCTCTCTTGGGCTGTCCCACCAGCCCACTAAGGGCTGGTGCGGTACCCCAAACACCTATGGGCTTCCCCGGCGTGGGTGGGCCCCCTCGGTGAACTCCCGGAACCCATTCGTCATTCCCGGTACATTCCCGGTAACTCCGAAAACCTTCCGGTAATCAAATGAGGTCATCCTATATATCAATCTTCGTTTCCGGACCATTCCGGAAACCCTCGTGACGTCCGTGGTCTCATCCGGGACTCCGAACAACATTCGTTAACCAACCATATAACTCAAATACCCATAAAACAACGTCGAACCTTAAGTGTGCAGACCCTGTGGGTTCGAGAACTATGCAAACATGACCCGAGAGACTCCTCGGTCAATATCCAATAGCGGGACCTGGATGCCCATATTGGATCCTACATATTCTACGAAGATCTTATGGTTTGAACCTCAGTGCCAAGGATTCATATAATCCCGTATGTCATTCCCTTTGTCCTTCGGTATGTTACTTGCCCGAGATTCGATCGTCAGTATCCGCATACCTATTTCAATCTCGTTTACCGGCAAGTCTCTTTACTCGTTCTGTAATACAAGATCCCGCAACTTACACTAAGTTACATTGCTTGCAAGGCTTGTGTGTGATGTTGTATTACCGAGTGGGCCCCGAGATACCTCTCCGTCACACGGAGTGACAAATCCAGTATTGATCCATACTAACTCAACGAACACCTTCGGAGATACCTGTAGAGCATCTTTATAGTCACCCAGTTACGTTGCGACGTTTGATACACACAAAGTATTCCTCCGGTGTTAGTGATTTATATGATCTCATGGTCATAGGAACAAATACTTGACACGCAGAAAACAGTAGCAACAAAATGACACGATCAACATGCTACGTCTATTAGTTTGGGTCTAGTCCATCACGTGATTCTCCTAATGACGTGATCCAGTTATCAAGCAACAACACCTTGTTCATAATCAGAAGACACTGACTATCTTTGATCAACTGGCTAGCCAACTAGAGGCTTGCTAGGGACAGTGTTTTGTCTATGTATCCACACATGTAAATGAGTCTTCATTCAATACAATTATAGCATGGATAATAAAAGATTATCTTGATACAGGAATTATAATAATAACTTTATTTATTATTGCCTCTGGGGCATAATTCCAACACATTGATCCCAGGAAGCGTTCCCCCAACTCGCCCGAGCTTTTCCATGTCTCTAGCCACCCCCTCGGCCACTTCCCGAAACTCCTCCGCCACGGCCTCCTCGTCGCCGGTGAACCCGTGCCTCCCTGTCGTTGTTTCGACCACTAGCAGGTAGGCGACGGTCAGGCAAACCCATTCCCGTGTTCATTGGGGCATGAGCGCGTCGGCGTCCTCCTCCTCCTCTCCGGTCGGAGGTAGGAGACAACCCCGACATGTGTGCCCCACCTGTCGGTGGCCCAGCCTCCTCCCCCGCGCTGGCCTTGGCCACTGACCGCAGGGCCCCGCGCGTCAGGTTCAAACCTGACGGCGTGCGCGCCTCGGCAGGCCGTCGGCTGGCCATGGGCCAGCCCAGCTCTAGGCCGAGCCAGGCCAGAGCTAGCCTGTTTTTCTTTTTATTTTTAAACCTGGATTTGTAAGATTTTTATAAAAACATTTAACCAGTGTAAAAATATAATCCTTCCACTGTTATTCTTCTAAAAATGAGTAGTATTTAATGATATGCTTAGAGGAATTTTTGCAGCAACTATTCTATTTTATAATAATAAAAAGGGCTAAAATGAAATAGTTTTGCTTCTGCTTGGTTGTTTTCAAAAATATTCCTTCAAAGAAAACTAAGGAAAATATTTTTTAAATGATATCTTAGATTTAACAGAAATAGGGGACATTTTAAAAATGACTTTGTGGACTGTTTCTGTGTGAGCTACTTCTTATTTATTGTTTTATCGACGATAGAAAATCCGTGTGACGAGGGAATCAGAGCGGAAGACCTCGAAGACCACAGATACTTAGCTGGCCAAGGCAAGCAGCCCTTTGACCATGATTGAGCATATGTTACCTTGCATGTTAAAATAGAAAGTATTTCCGTTGCATATGATCATAAGTACCGGTAATCATTCGATATGATTTCACCGAAGGCTCCTCCGGAGCATTTGCATTGAGCTTGAATCTACCCCTTGAGAGTCATGCTAATACCATGTTGACAAGTAAAGATAGATGTAGGTTCATCATGAGCATGTTGTTGTCACAAAGCAAGAGTTTATGAAAACCCCGTCGGGTGCCACTAATGCCCGAGGGTGATGATGAGTTAGGTGGTCACTTTTGGTGAAGTGATGCACCCGGTATTTGTGTGAGTATGGTTTCGGAAATGGGATTAGATTTATGATGTGTCGACCGTCCCAACCTTACCAGTACGACCACGTTACCCCTTATGGGACGGGGCTATGTTAATTACTCTGGTCGGTGCTAGCAAAGAGCCACATTACTAGTGGCGGGAGTGATGTGTGGTCACTCTCGTGATGGGGTCGTGCCGGGTAGGACGGCTATGCCATTTTTATGAGTTCCAGACACACCGTTGGTCCCCGCATGCTTGGTACTGTCCAGAGTTGGTGCTCGTAAGACGTACAACATGTGGGCTGGGTACCAATCGAGTGGATCTCTTTGTCTAGTATCGTCAGGGGAAAGGCATTGATCGGGTACTTACCTCGGGTATGTGATATACCGCGAGTCGTGGATGACACGGAAGTTTCTCGGATCTCGTGGGTCCAGCATACTATCTCTGTAGAGTGTAAACTATTCGAATAGCCGTGTCCATGGTCAAGGACAGTTGGGTAATCCTGCTTAAACTACGTCCTGATATTTCCGCATAAACCAAGTGTGTGTGAGTGTCTGTGGTGTTGAGAAAGGTGTTGCTATGATAGCAATGATATGATCAAGTTCGGTGACTTGGCATATAGGGTGAACCCGAATGGTTCAGCCCTCCACAAATATATTGATATATGTAACCTGTTCTTCCAGAGTAATTCTTTAACTTGATGCATATTCACGATCATTCCACCCAGATGAGTTATACTAGAGATGCATGATATTGTTATCCTTCACTTTCGCTGATATCATGGGTTGTTTGCGAGTACATTCAAAGTACTCATTGGCTTGCCACTGGTTATTTCATTGACCAGACCTGGAAGGACCGGAGTTTGGAGATGAGTACGTCTTCGGAGACACCCCTGCGAACTAGGACGCTTCCGAGTCAGAATGCCTGTCGGTGTAGGCTTGATGGCATGGGCACCCGCTTAGCCCCTTTGTTTTCCGCTATTAGTGTACTCGTGTGATTTGGCCTTACGCCCTGTCTTGTGATCTTGACCCTTCGGTCACGTGATGTAATAATCGGTACTTGGATGTAAGACTCTTTATTCAGTATTTGTGTTCGGTGAGCATTGATCTCTGGGATCACTGAGCACGGCGATTCTCGACTAGTAAGTCGGGGTCCCCAGAGAGCTGGTATGAAAGCCATCCTGACTATAGGAAGCCTTAGGTAGCATGGGCGATAGCCGAGACAATTAGTGCACATAGAATGACCCGAGAACCGCACCCACTATATATTTCTAACCCTCTCCTCTACACCTTGTAGATGGTTGCCGTACCCGAGACGCTTCTGGAAACAAGCTTTCCTCTGCTTTGGAGCGATAGCCTCGAGAAGTGTCAAGTATGTCGCACGCCCGTCTTTCTCTACCATGAATACTGGGTCAACGCCAACACCAAGGAGTATCACGTGGACGTGATAGTGAAGGCTAACGACTCCCCAACTAGCTGGTTCTTTGAAGGGCCACAAATGGAGGATCTGATGTTGGCCGTGGAGACTGCAGCACGAGAGGCACTCGTGCGGCTCCGCGACATCCTTCCTGAGATGGCGGACGAGCCCGCTACTCGTCACCTACCTTTTGTTAAGGATAAGGTAGATAGGAGTTGGACACTCAACCCCTCATCCGAGGATGGGATGCCATTAAGGTTTCAGACCTACTTCAGCCTCTCCTCAGACACCTTGACACACCTTTTGATCAAGGAGTCGACCAGGATCCGCCAAGAGATGCACCAAGTCAAGGACCTACTTCGTATGGAGAGGATGAAGAACTGCAAGGTGAAGAAAGAAGGAGAACCCGTAATATCACCTGGCTTTGCTTTCCGAGGATGAATACCCCCGCTTCAGGTTGTTCCTCTTCAGAGTCGTCGTTTAACCGCAGAAGAGTACAGCGAGCTCTTCGCTACCTCACCAACCAAGAGACGTCGTGATGGTCTGCTTCCTTCCCCTACTCCCTCGAGGAAGGGGAGCACTAATGAAGATGAAGACAGAGAGGAAGATGAAGACGAAGATCCCACAAAGCCGGTTTATGAGACCGCGCAGTCGATCGCTTGGCAGCATAGGATGTACCGAACGTAGGAGTTCTTGTATCAAGATTTTATGACCCGGATGTTGTGTGAACATGTTTGATGCAAGTTGCATTCTGCCTTAAGCAGCTTGTGAGCAACTACATCACTTGTTTTAAATTAATGCAGTAGTTATTTTTAAAACCTTTGTCATAAAAACCTTGCACACTAGCACAACACCAACCCCCTCTTCACTAGAACGTCATCCCTTTCGAGTGCAACCAGTTCAGCAAAAATTGACCTGTCTACTCCCCTGACACGATGGTGAATGCAACTCGCAACAGCACTTTCGGCAACCCCGGCTCTGCCTCTTCAGGACAGCAGCAGGGAACCGGAGGGGAAGCTCAAGCTGGAGATCACCATGTGCAGCAAGACGATGTTCCACCGCCACCGCCTCCCCCTGAAAGCTTGACCATGGCTCGGTTCCTTCAAGCTCTTCGGGAGGAGCGTCAAGCCAACAATGCCGCTATCCAGCAGCTGGCTCAAACCTTGGTAAACCACCCGCCGCAGAACGGGAATGGAAATGGTCGCTCAACTCTCTCTGAGTTTATGCGGACTACGCCGCCCATATTCACGGAACAACTGAGCCCTTGGATGCCGATGACTGGATCTGCACTATTGAAGACCTTCTCGCGCTGTTCAAGTGCACTGTCGACAACGAGAAAGTCCTCTATGCAACCCACTGTCTCGGAGGCACAGCCAAAGCCTGGTGGGATGGATTTCAGATCATGCGAGCCGGGCAAGTCATCACTTGGGCCGTGTTCAAGGATGGATTCCGCGTCGCTCACATTCCTCCGGGAATGATGACCATTAAGAAGCGGGAATTCCGAGCCTTAAGGCAAGGCAGTGGATCAGTCAAGGAGTATTTGCAGAAGTTCAACATCCTATCAAGATATGCACCTCAAGATGCCAGCACTGAGGCTGCTAAAGTGGAGCGCTTTATGGAAGGACTGCAGCAGTCAATCCAATATCAGTTGGTTGTTTGTGAATGTCGGACCTTCAGTGACCTGGTTAACAAGGCTCTTATGTTGGAAGACAAGCGTCGTGCAATGGACGACACCCGTAAGCGCAAGATAATGGGTAGTAGAGGACCGATTAGCTCGAAACCACAACCTTGGCAGTCAGCCCCGGCAAGACCCAACTATCAGCAGCAGCAGTTCAAGCATCCAATGTTTCGCCAGAATTTCCAACCTCAGCAAGTCAGCGTCAAGCCAGCAAGCACTCCGCCAAACAATGGTGGAGGCAAGACCAACCTTCCAGCGCAAGTTACCTATTTCGGGTGTGGACAACCAGGGCACTATTCCAGACAGTGTCCCAACAAGAAACCCGATGCTCCGCGCCCCAATGCGCCAAATCTAGGCCAAGGAGCACCAGGAAGGAACCAGGCTCCCCTCAATCAGTAGTATCACACCAAGGGGCGGATTAATCATATTTCCGCAGAAGAGGCACAGGAAGACCCGGACTGCATTTTGGGTACGTTCCTCGTCAACTCTACCCCAGCAACAGTATTGTTTGATTGTGGTGCTTTGCATTCTTTTGTTACGCAAAAGTTTGCGGAAAAGTGTGGTCTAGAACCTACCTTGCTTCGTGGGCATATGGCAATTCAAACCCCGGGAGCAGTTTTGAGGACCAACCTAGGGTGTAGGAAGGTCGGGATAGTTATCAATGGGACGAGCTTCTCAGCGGATCTCATTGTGCTTAAGTTGCAAGGCCTAGAAGTAATTCTCGGTATGGACTGGTTGGCCAAGCATTAGAGTATATTGGACTGTGCTAACAGGGCCATTACCATGACAAGTGACCAAGGGGTCAAAGTCAAGTATGTCTCTGAGCCAGTACCCACTCGAGTGCCACGAGTCAATAGCCTATCAGAGGAAGGACTCGACCGAGTGCCAATAGTCTGTAAATACCCGTATGTCTTTCCTGATGAGCTACCAGGGATGCCTCCTGACCGAGACATCGAGTTCATCATCGAACGCATGCCAGGATCAAGGCCTATCTATAAGAAGCCTTACAGGATTGGATCCGAAGAGCTAGCGGAGTTGAAGAAGCAACTGGATGAGCAACTCAGGAAAGGGTTTATTCGTCCAACTGCGTCACCTTGGGGATCACCTGTTCTCTTCGTATCCAAAAAGGATGGAATAATCCGACTTTGCGTCGATTACCGTTCTCTCAATGAGGTCACGATAAAGAACAAATATCCACTCCCCAAGATTGAAGACTTGTTCGACCAGCTGAATGGAGCAAAGGTATTCTCCAAGATCGACCTCCGATCTGGATATTACCAACTAAAGATTCGACCCGAAGACATTCCGAAGACGGCATTTGTGACCCGGTATGGTCTGTACGAATGCACTGTCATGTCCTTTGGATTGACAAATGCCCCAGCTTACTTCATGTACCTCATGAATAAGGTCTTCATGGAATACCTGGAAAATTTTGTCATCGTATTCATTGATAACATATTAATCTTTTCCAAGTCTGAAGAAGAGCATGAGCAACACTTGAGGTTAGTATTGGAGAAGCTTTGAGAGCACCAACTGTATGCCAAGTTCAGCAAATGCCTGTTTTGGCTGAACGAAGTTGGATTTCTGGGTCATACCATGACAGCAAGTGGATTGGCGGTTGATCCCTCTAAGATTACCATGGTAACCAACTGAGAATCGCCAATCGACGTGAAGGAAGTCAGGAGCTTCCTCGGACTCGCAAGATATTACCGCGAGTTCGTAGAAGGATTCTCCCGCATTGCGCGACCTATGGCTCAGCTCCTGAAGAAAGGCAAGAAGTTCGATTGGACGCCGGAGTCTGATGCAATCTTCCAACAGTTGAAGAAGAGGTTAGCCACCGCCCCGGTATTGGCCACTCCAGATATCAGCAAGGAGTTCGTGATATATTGCGATGCCTCAAGGACCGGGCTAGGTGGGGTTCTAATGCAGGATGGCAGGGTCGTGGCATACTTGTCACGGCAACTGCGTCCGCATGAGGAAAATTATGCCACCCATGATCTCGAGTTGGTAGCAGTAGTGCATGCCCTGAAGACATGGCGACATTACCTTATGGGGAAGCGATGTGAAATATACACCGACCACAAGAGTCTGAAGTATATCTTCACCCAAAGGGAATTGAATATGAGGCAACGGAGATGGTTGGAGTTAATCAAAGACTACGACCTCAGCATTTAATATCACCCCGGTAAGGCAAATGTAGTGGCTAATGCCTTGAGTCGGAAGACCAGCACCTTAAATGTCATGCTTAAGGAAAGGCAGCCCGCCTTATACGAAGAATTGGAGGACTTTGGATTGGAACTAGTGGAATCTGGATTCCTAGATAGCCTCGAAGTCAAGCCAACGCTGGAAGACGACATCAAGGGAGCCCAGAAGGGTCACAAGAGCATCGAAGGTATCAAGAAGAAGATTCCAGAAGGCAAGGTCCGAGGATTCTTGGAGGATGATCAAGGAGTGGTGTGGTTTGGGAAACGTTTATGCGTACCCAACAAGGCTGAACTCAAGGAACTCATCCTACGGGAAGCTCATGATACACCCTACTCCATTCACCCCGGTGGTACCAAGATGTATCAAGATCTCCGAGAACGATTCTGGTGGCACAGCATGGAAAGGGAAATCGCGTCGTATGTGGCCAAGTGCGTTGTGTGTCAGCAAGTTAAAGCTGAGCATTAGCGACCCACAGGACTGCTACAACCTCTCCAGGTGCCGGAATGGAAGTGGGACAAGGTAGGGATGGATTTCATTACCGGCCTACCAAGGTCTAGCAAGGGCCATAACTCGATATGGGTTATTGTCGACCATTTGACCAAAGTGGCCCATTTCGTCCCTGTCAACACCAATTATGACGGGAACAAGTTGGCTAGTCTCTATATCGAGCGTATATTAAGCCTTCATGGAGTTCCCAAGGAGATTGTATCTGACCGAGGCATGCAGTTCACCTCAAGGTTTTGGAGGAAACTTCAGGAAGCCCTCGGTACCAAGCTCTCTTTCAGCACCGCCTTTCACCTGCAGACGGGAGGACAGACGGAAGGGTGAATCAGATACTCGAAGATATGCTCCGCGCATGCGTCCTAGCGCACGGAGCCAAATGGGAAGACTGTCTGTTGTTCGCTGAGTTTTCATACAACAACAGCTACCAGTCCAGTCTCCAAATGGCCCCGTTCGGAGTGTTGTATAGACGGAAATGCCGCACCCCGCTCAACTCGTCAGAAACCGGAGACGGGCTGATTTTTGGACCAAAAGTTTTGCATCGGGCAGAAGAGAAGGTGCAACTAGTCCAAGAAAATCTGAAAGTAGCCAAGTCGCGACAAAAGAGTTATGCGGACTCTCGCCACAGGAATGTGGAGTTCAATCCCGGAGATCTGGTGTACCTCCATGTCACACCTCTCAAGGGAACCAAGCGTTTCCACGTTAAGGGGAAACTCGCTCCAAGGTTCATTGGGCCATTTAAGATCACAGCAAGGCGTGGAGAGGTCGCTTATCAGTTGGAGTTACCTTCGGAACTTTCGGGTGTGCACAACGTTTTCCACGTGTCACAGCTTCGGAAGTGTCTCCAAACTCCAAGTCATTCCGATCCTTACAAGGACATTGATCACCGGGCCATTGACCTTCGGTCTGATCTCACCTACCGCGAGAGGCCAATTCGCATTCTGGATGAAGCAGAGCGATGCACCCAAAGCCGCACCATCAAGTTCTTCAAGGTTCAATGGAGCAACCACACCGAAGCCGAAGCTACCTGGGAGCGTGAAGACTATCTCCGATCTGAGTTTCCAAGCCTTTTTAGCACCTAGCTTAGGAATCTCGGGGACGAGATTCTTGTAAGGGGGATAGGTCTGTCACACCCTGTTTTTGCTATCATTTGTCTGTGTTGTGAAATTCTGAGCTTGTTAAAACTTTTTCAAAACCAATGACGTGAGTGCCATGATTGACATTGTATGCTTGTATGCTTGTTCATGTGAGGTTTTAAACTCTAAATTCCTTTGGTATTATACTGATTTCCAAAAACCTTTGCTGACCAAAGTAAAACCACCTTGAGTTGCACAACATGTCCTTGATAGCAAGCAGTGCTTCTACTCATATTTGGTAATCTCATTTTTACCTATCTTTATATTGCAAAACCACAAAAATAATTATTTTTGTGATTATTTTCTAATTAAATAACATGTCCATTTCTGAGGCGAGAATTGGTATTCCAACATGGAAAAATACTTTTCTGCCTTAGAAAAATCTGATTAAATTTAGAGATGATCAGAAGGACATATATTTTCCATACATAGGATTTTAAACCCCATTTTATATTATATTTATTGATTAAAACTATAAAGGCTATTTCTGTCTGTTTTGGCATTTTGAAATATTTCCAAAGGACATATTATCAATAAATTCCTAGTAAATTCCAGTGGTATCCCTAAGCCTTGTACGGTGTCCACATAAAGTTTCACCTTGATCAAAGGTGGATAAGGACCCCAAATAGCCCAAAAACCTATCTGTCCAGAATCAAGTTAGAGCAACTCTACATAGCAAAGTTTCTCCAATGAGGCTAAAACTTTGCAGGAGTGCCTAATACCTCAAATGAGGGTTCTACACCAAAAATGGGATTTTTGGGACTTAGTTTGACCACACTCCCTTTGGAAGGAACAGATCTGGTCATAATGGAGTGATTTCAAGTTTACAAAGCTAAACTTATCCTTTGGAGCTCAAATTTGGTGGAACTCCATGGTTTACCACCAAAACCAAACATGTTAAGTCCCAGCACCAGTGCTGGGGTGCAACCCCCTAAACCCACTGTCGAACACCTTCTGACAGATAGGGAAAAGGCACCTTAGCCACAGCTAAACCAAACTCCTTTGCTTCAAACTCTTAGATTAAGTGGCCAGCACATGTGTCTAACCCCAGTCAACTGGCCCCTCAGTGGTTCAAAGTGGAAAGGCCAAAAACCCCAATTTAGACCTTAGTTCATGACTGAAAGCACCAGTATTTCTTGCCTCCTTTGACCAGCCGAAGCTCCCACTAAAATCAAACGGCTAGCCACACACCCAACAAGTGCCATGACATGCTAGACACGTCCAAAGTGCCTCAAAGCGCACTAGCATGCCGTGGCATGCCAAAATTGCGCTCTGGGCGCGCTACAGGGAGTCACCGAGATGGGGGCGACGCCCTCGGCCAGTTCCAGCCTCCCCCGAGATGTCCAACCTCCTCCCCAACAACCCCTCTGCGTCGGGCAAGCCTCACGGCCCCTCCTCTCTCGCGCTAGAGCTCGCGCCACGCGTGCCCGCGCACTCCAGAACCGGCCAAGGTTGCGCGGCCACGAATGCACGGCTCTCCTCTCTCTCTCTCTCTCCGCAGCAGATGGTTTGGGCGGTCCAATACCACGTCCTGAGACCGTGGTTTCAACCCCAACCTCTCTCTGCACCCCCATGCGCGCCACGGTGAGTCATCGGCGGTCCTGAATCTGCTCACCGTCGCAGGCCTATAAATAGCCCTCACCCTCGCTCCAGCACCCCTCAGATAGCTTCGCCACAATCACTAGTACCTCCCTAGCCACCCGAGCAAACCAACAGAGCCCCGGTGCTCGAGATCGACCGAGGCCCCTTCGCCTTGGAGCTCCGGTCGATCTCCGGCTACACGACGGCTCCTGCGCCCCTCGACCCACCAAACTGACCCCCTTGATCCCAGGAAGCGTTCCCCCAACTCGCCCGATCTTTTCCGTGTTTCTAGCCACCCCCTCGACCACTTCCTTAAACTCCTCCGCCACGGCCTCCTCGTCGCCGGCGAACCCATGCCTCCCTTTCGTTGTTTCGACCACCAGCAGGTAGGCGACGGTCAGGCAAACCCATTCCCGTGTTCATTGGGGCATGAGCGCGTCGGCAACCTCGTCGACGTCCTCCTCCTCCTCTCTGGCCGGAGGTAGGAGACGACCCCGACAGGTGTGCCCCACCTGTCGGTGGCCCAGCCTCCTCCCCCACGCTGGCCTTAGCCACTGACCGCAGGGCCCCGTGCGTCAGGTTCAAACCTGATGACGCGCGGGCATGGGCAGGTCGTCGACTAGCCATGGGCCAGCCCAGCTGTGGGCCGAGCCAGGCCAGAGCTAGCCTGTTTTTCTTTTTATTTTTAAACCTGGATTTCTAAGATTTTTACAAAAACATTTAACCAGTGTAAAAATATAATTCTTCCACTGTTATTCTTCTAAAAATGAGTAGTATTTAATGATATGCTTAGAGGAATTCTTCCAGCAAATATTCCTTCAAAGAAAACTAAGGCAAATATTTTTTTAAATGATATCTTAGATTTATCAGAAATAGGGAACATTTTTAAAATGACTTTGTGGACTGTTTCTGCGTGAGCTACTTCTTATTTATTGTTTTATCGACGATAGAAAATCCGTGTGACGAGGGAATCGGAGCGGAAGGCCTCGAAGACCCCGGATACTTAGCTGACCAAGGCAAGTAGCCCTTTGACCATGACTGAGCATATGTTACCTTGCATGTTAAAATAGCAAGTATTTCCATTGCATATGATCATAAGTGCCGATAATCATTCGATGTGATTTCACCGAAGGCTCCTCCGAAGCATTTGCATTGAGCTTGACTCTACCCCTTGAGAGTCATGCTAATACCATGTTGACAAGTAAAGATAGATGTAGGGTCATCATGAGTATGTTGTTGTCACAAAGCAAGAGTTTATGAAAACCCCGTCGGGTGCCACTAATGCCCGAGGGTGATGATGAGTTAGGTGGTCACTTTTGGTGAAGTGATGCACCCGGTATTTGTGTGAGTATGGTTTCGGAAATGGGATTAGATTTATGATGTGTCGACAGTCCCAACCTTACCAGCACGACCACGTTACCCCTTATGGGACGGGGCTATGTTAATTACTCTGGTCGGTGCTAGCAAAGAGCCACATTACTAGTGGCGGGAGTGATGTGTGGTCACTCTCGTGATGGGGTCGTGCCGGGTAGGACGACTATGCCATTTTTATGAGTTCCAGTCACACCGGTTGTCCCCGCATGGTTGGTACTGTCCAAAGTTGGTGCTCGTAAGACGTACAACATGTGGGCTGGGTACCAATCGAGTGGATCTCTTTGTCTAGCATCGTCAGGGGAAAGACATTGATCGGGTACTTACCTCGGGTATGTGATATATCGCGAGTCGTGGATGACACAGAAGTTTGCCGGATCTCGTGGGTCCAGCTTACTATCTCTGCAGAGTGTAAGCTATTCGAATAGTCGTGTCCACGGTCAAGGACAGTTGGGTAATCCTTCATAAACTATGTCATGATATTTCCGCATAAACCAAGTGTATGTGAGTGTGTGTGGTGTTGAGAAAGGTGTTGCTATGATAGCAATGATATGACCAAGTTCGGTGACTTGGCATATAGGGTGAACCCGGAAGGTTTAGCCCTCGACAGATATATTGATATATGTAACCTGTTCTTCAAGAGTAATTCTTTAACTTGATGCATATTCACGATCATTCCACCCACATGAGTTATACTAGAGATGCATGATATTGTTATGCTTCACTTTTGTTGATATCATGGGTTGTTTGCGAGTACATTCAAAGTACTCATTGAATTGTTATGCTTCACTTTCGTTGATGGCATGGGCACCCGCTTAGCCCCTTTGTTTTCCGCTATTAGTGTACTCGTGTGATTTGGCCTTAGGCCTTGTCTTGTGAACTTGACCCTTCGGTCACGTGATGTAATAATCGGTACTTGGATGTAAGACTCTTTATTCAGTATCTGTGTTCGGTGAGCATTGATCTCTGGGATCAGTGAGCACGGCGATTCTTGACTAGTAAATTGGGGTCCCCACAGTCGGACTCCTTAGTGGAAACCTCAACTCTGAGTTTACCCAAAGCATCACCGGAATCCCGATGCACAAGACATTTGTCAAAGGTAAAACTAATCCACCAAGGCCGCCCGGCGTGTCGACGATCCCGATAGGAGCCGCATATCTCGTTCTCACGACATGACGGATGAGTGCAGCGCACAGTGGCCTTATAGAAATCTCCCGAGTTGCCCCGGGTTGGCCCCGCAAACAGCTCTATTTTGGACCAGCACCATCAGCACTGGCCCTCCCTATATTATGTAAAATTACTCCTCGGGTTCATGACGCCCTATGCTTTCAGTATTAACAAAATTATTATGTTGGGAAAATGTAGTACCAATGTTGGGCCTTGCCAGACCAACTTTAATCTAAAACAAATTATCAAGGGGGTCCCCATAACAACCCCGATCGTGTTAGGAGCGCTCAATTATAGAATATAACACCGGTAGCCGAAACTAAGGGGGCAATGGTGGAACAAAACACCAAGCTAGAAAGGCCAAGCCTTCCACCTTTTACCAAGTATATAGGTGCATTAATTTAAATAGCATTTGATAGTGTGATATGACAAGGGACCCATGTTATCACATGGAAGCAACTGCACCTGCAACTAGAAACGCTAACACATGGTTAAGCAAGCAGTAACATAGCCAATCAGTGGTTTGCTAGGTTCTGAACAGGTTGAAGGCTTTCATGGCAATGTTGAGACGCTGATATTTAACAGGTGGTAGGCAACAAGACATAATCGATAGAAGCGATAAAACTAGCATGGCAATGATAGTAATGGTATCTGGGGAAATGGTCATCTTGCCTGAGATCCCTCTTGGAAGAAGAACGACTCCGTGAAGCAGACGAACCGATGTAGTCGAACGGGTCCTCACTTTCCGACACGCTTGCGGAACTCTAGCGAGACGAAGGAAGCCGGAAACAAGCATCAACACGGATATTCACCACGGGACATGCACGACAAGATGCAATCCACATATGATGCATGATCAGCGAATATATGCAAGACATGGCATGTCAATTCACAACAATCAAACACTACACATTAAGTCAAGTATAATATGCAACGAGTTGCATATTGACGAAACTCCACATACGGATTATTTAGTTCTATCCTGATTAGATACACGGCAATATTAAATGTGGTTAAACGTGGCAAGAGGTGGAGCGTAATTAATCTACCTATCTAGGCATTTTAAATGAGGTCGGAAACGACATATAGCATCTCCGAGATGACCTCATACGTTAATTTATATTTCTGTCCAGATCTGAACTAACACGTTAAATACTTATTAAACAGCAAAATAAATAGGTTCACGTGATTCTACGCGTCAGTACAATCAATTTATACATAGAGAACATCTTCAACGGAGCTACGGTTCAAAAGATATGAACACCGCAAGATATGATGGCATGAATGCAATATGTGTGCAACGACAGTCACAAGCATCTCAAATCATACAACCAGCAAGATAATATGAAACTACACGAGATTCTAAGCAAGTTTCATATAGGACACGATCAAAATAGAGCAACGGTTCAACAACTACGAGCTAAACAAGAAATAGACATAATCTGCCAAAATCAGCCACATAGCATTTTCTACACCCTCGAACAACTAGCTACACAAATCCAAAATGCTCAACCAACGCATGAGACGATAGAGGCAAAGATGCACTACAACATACAACTAATAACACCTAGCATGGAAGCATGGATCACAAGGAAAAGAAGTCACAAAATGGTTGCTCACACGCAGTCTCAGACTTAGTGAAATTATCAGTTTATGACAGTGCAGTTTTCGATTTGAAGGCATATTGACAGCAACAAAACTATATGCTATAGGTCTACGAATGGCATGAAAATTGACAGCATGCTAGAGAATCTTAAAGTCTACAACTAACTCCATTGCACCAACCTCAAAAGAGTTACAGATCACCAGATAAATTCATGACAAGACAGCAACAAAATATAACAGATTTCAGACCTAGAAATATTTCAGCATCTTCGAATAAGCACTACTTTAACACCTAAACATGAATTTCTATTGCAACCAAAATTACCAGAGGCTAGCCTACTCATCCAAGGGCATATCTCTAGTTGACAACTTATTCATATCATGCACAGATTAAATCCCACAAAATAAACAAAAGGGCAACATGGCAAAATATCACGCGCACTAACTTGCTCAAAAGCTAAAACTAAATGCACAGTTCAATTCTATGGATTTTTCTACCCCGTGAGGGGTTGCAAAATAAAAATATTGCCACACGTATATGCGGGAATATGTCCTAGACGCAATATAACAAACTAGCGATGGAACCTACATGCAAAAATGCAAACAACTACTCTAAAATACCTGGCAAAAGGTGCCTAAAAACATGAGCATTTAAACTACGAGATTTGAGCAATCCGGACACGCATGAATATAAATATGGGATAATCCCCTATTAGGACAGCACACAAAACTAGGCATTCGACGGGTCAAACTACTTCAAACATGCATGCAAGTTGTAAAATATTAATCTACACAGAAAACTAATCAAGTTCCATATATAAAACGTTCCGATCCGACACACGGTTTGAATTCTACGGGCATTTGAAAATTCTAGCATTTTCTGAAATTAAAGAAAATCACAAGGGTTGAAAAAAACACTATTGGGCCGAATCTGTCATACACGGGCCTAACAGGGCATGGCGCACAAAAACTAAGAAGCGCACATGGTGCAAGATAACCGAGGGGGCGGGGAACTCCTCACCTTGCGCCGAGGAGGCCGACCTGGGCCGGCTGGGAGGAGCGGGACGCCACTGGGCCGAGGGGAACGGCGGCTCGCCGGCGGCGGTGAGTAGGGAGGAGCTCGGGAGCAGGGAGGCGCACGCGGGAGGAGCTCCCGTGGGAGGAGCCGGCTGGGGGCGGCGCGATCCGGGCTCAGGCGGGCCCCAGATGGGCTCCAGCAGGCCCGGCGGCTGCGGAGGAGAGAGAGGTGGGAGGCTAGGGTTTGCACGGAAAACGAGGGAGAGAGAGAGTCGGTGTCTAAAATGATATGGGGGGCTATTTATAACAATGGGGGGCTAGGTTTAGCAGTTTTTCGCCCCGGTTCCAACCGTGCGATCGGAATCAAACGATCTCGAACGCGGGACGGGCTAAGTGGCCGTGTAGAGTAGGTTAGCCGGAGATGAGAGGGAAACAGGCACCCGACAACGTGATTTTAAAACACAGAAAAACGTCCGACGATAGACCAAGTACGGTGTCGCTACGGTCGACCGTTCGGGTACCAGACGAACTCCGATTGCGACGAAAATTGGCAGGTGGCCTGCCTACGTCTAAATAAGACCGCACGTCGAGTTTCCACCCAATCAGAGAAAGTTTCATACACACTTTTAAAAACAGGGCTTGACGATGTCGCGGGCGCGTGCGAGTGTGGTCGGGCTCAGAACGGGCAACGACGAGAACCGGCAACTAATAACGGATGCAACTTTTCAAACTGGCGGCAACGGAGTGCCGATACAATGTGGATGATGCGCATGATGCGATGATGATGTGACAAATAAACATAATCACACGACGAAAACGAAATAAAAGGGGAATCTTCTGGAACGTCGGTCTCGGGCTGTCACACAGCTAGTCAACTAGAAGCTTACTAGGGACAATGTTTTGTCTATGTATCCACACATGTATTCGTGTTTCCAATCCATACAATTATATCATGGATAATAAACGATTATCATGAACAAAGAAATATAATAATAACTAATTTATGATTGCCTCTAGGGCATATTTCCAACAATCTCCCACTTGCACTAGAGTCAATAGTCTAGTTCACATCACTATGTGATTTTAACGAATCCAACACCCATACAGTTCTGGGGTTTGATCACGTCTTGCTTGTGAGAGAGGTTTTAGTCAACGAGTCTGAACCTGTCAGATCTGTGTGTGCTTTACAAATCTCTATGTTATCCTATAGATGTTGCTACTACGTGCCATTTGGAACTATTCCAAATGAGTGCTCGACTATACGAATCCGCTTTACTCCTTAGAGTTATTCGAATTAGTGTCAAAGCTTGCATCGACGTAACCCTTCACAACAAACTCTTTAATCACCTCCATAATCGAGAAAAATTCCTTAGTCCATTAGTTACTAAGGATAAATTTGACGGTTGTTCAGTGATTCAATCCTGGATCACTCTTTGTACCCCTTGACAGACTTATGGCAAGGCACACATCAGGTGCGGTACACAGCATGGCATACTTTAGAGCCTACGGCTAAGGCATAGGGGACGACCTTCATCCTTTCTCTTTCTTCTGTCGTGGTCGGGATTTCAGTCTTACTCAAATTCACACCTTACAACACAGCCAAGAACTCCTTCTTTGTTGATCTATTTTGAACTCCTTCAAAAACTTATCAAGGCATGCGTTTCATTGAAAGTTCTATTTAGCGTTTTGATCTATCTCTATAGATCTTGATGCTCAATGTTCAAGTAGCTCTATCCAGGTTTTCCTTTGAAAAACTCCTTCCAAACAACCCTTTATGCTTTCCAGAAATTCTACATTACTTCGGATCAACAATATGTCAACCACATATACCTATCAGAAAATCTATAGTGGTCCCACTCACTTCTTTGGAAATACAAGTTTCTCATAAACCTTGTATAAACCCAAAAGCTTTGATCATCTCATCAAAGCGTATATTCCAACTCCGAGATGCTTGCACCAGTCCATAGAAGGATAGCTGGAGCTTGCATACTTGTTAGCATCCTTAGGATCGACAAAAGCCTTCTGGTTGTATCACATACAACCTTTCCTCAAGGAAACCGTCGAGGAAACAATGTTTTGACATCCTATGTGTGGTATTTCATAAATAATGCGAAAACTGCTAATATAATTCCAACAGACTTTTAGCATCGCTACGAGTGAGAAAGTCTCATCATAGTCAACTCTTTGAACTTGTCGGAAACATCTTTGCGATAAGTCTAGCTTTTCTTAATGGTGACTTTTCACCATCATCGTCTGTCTTCCTTTTAAAGATCCATATGTACTTAATAGTCTTCCGACCATCAAGTAGTTCTTCCAAAGTCTACACTTTGTTTTATACATGGATCCTCTCTCGGATTTCATGCCTCCGGCCATTTGCCGAAATCCGGGCCCACTGTCGCTTCTCCATAGCTCGTAGGTTCATTGTTGTTCAACAACATGACCTCCAAGACAGGGTTGTCGTACCACTGTGTAGCAGTACGCGACCTTGTCGACCTACGAGGTTTGCAGTAACTTGATCTGAAGCTTAATGATCACTATCATCAGTTTCCACTTCAATTGGTGTAGGCGCAACATGAACAGCTTCCTGCGTCCTGGTACACACTGGTTGAAGTGATGGTTCAATAAACTCATCAAGTTCCACCACCCTCCCACTCAATTCTTTCGAGAGAAACTTTTCCTCAAGAAAGCACATGTTTCTAGAAACAAACACTTTGCTTATGGATCTGAGATAGGAGGTATACCCAACTGTTTTGGGTGTCCTATGAAGATGCATTTATCCGCTTTGGGTTCGAGCTTATCATGTTGAAACTTTTCACATAAGCATCGCAACCCCGAACCTTTAAGAAACGACAGCTTAGGTTTCTCCAAACCATAGTTCATACGGTGTCATCTCAACAGAATTACGTGGTGCCCTATTTAAAGTGAATGTGGTTGTCTCTAATGCCTAACCCAAAACGATAGTGGTATTTCGATAAGAGACATCATAGTATGTTCTATATCCAATAGGGCGCAGCTATGACGTTCGGGCACACCATCACACTATGGTGTTCTAGGTGGCATGAATTGCGAAACAATTTCCACATTGTCTTAACTCTGTACCAAAACTCGCAACTCAGATATTCATCTGTATGATCATATCGTAGACAGTTTATCCTCTTGTCACGACGAACTTCACTCTGAAATAGCTTTGAACTTTTCAATATTTCAGACTTGTGTTTCATCAAGTAAATACTCATGTATCTACTCAAATCGTCACTGAAGTAAGAACATAATGATATCCACTGCGTGCCTCAGCACTCATTGGAGCGCACACATCAAAAATGTATTACTTCCAACAAGTTACTTTCGTGTTCCATCTCAGTGGAAAAACGAGGCCTTCAGTCATCCTACCCATGTGGTATGATTTGCATGTTTCAAGTGATCCAAAGTTAAGTGAGTCCAAACGATTCATCTGCATGGAGTTTCTTCATGCGTTTATACCAACAGGTATGGTTTGCATGTCTCAAACGTTTCAAAAATGAGTGAGTACAAAGATCCATCAGCATGGAACTTCTTCATGCATTTTATACCAACATGACTCAAGTGGCGCTGCCACAAGTAAGTGGTACTACCATTACTACTTTGTATCTTTTGGCATCAATATTATGAACATGTGTAGCACTACGATCGAGATTCAATAAACCATTGAAGGTAATTATTCAAGCAAATAGAATAACCATTATTCTATTTAAATGAATAATCGTATTGCAATAAACACGATCCAATCATGTTCATGCTCAATGCAAACACCAAATATCAATTATTTAGGTTTAACACCAATCCCGATAGTAGAGGGAGCGTGCGATGTTTGATCACATCAACCTTAGAATTACTTCCAACACACATCGTCACCTCACCCTTGCTAGTATCCTTTTAATCCGTAGCTATAACTTCGAGTTACTAACACTTAGCAACTGAACCGGTATCTAATACCCTGGTGCTACTAGGAATACTAGTAAGGTACACATCAATATCAGGTATATCCAATATACTTTTGTCGACTTTGCCAGCCTTCTCATCTACCAAGTATCTAGGGTAGTTCCGCCTTAGTGACCGTTTCCCTCATAACAGAAGCACTTAGTCTCGGGTTTGGGTTTCTTCATTAGAGAAGTAACTGGTTTTCGTTTCACGAAGTATCCCTTCTTTCCCTTGCCCTTCTTGAAACTAGTGGTTTTACTAACCATCAACAATTGATACTCCTACTTGATTTCTACTTTCGCAGTGTTTGACATTGCGAATAGCTCAAGGATCATCATATCTATCCTTGATATGTTATAGTTCATCGCGAAGCTCTAGTAGCTTGGTGGCAGTGGCTTTGGAGAACCATCACTATCTCATCTGGAAGATTAACTCCCACTTGATTCAAGCGACTATTGTACTCAGACAATCTGAGCACATGCTCAACGATTGAGCTTTTCTCCTTTACTTTGTAGACAAAGAATCTTGTCAAAGGTTTCATACCTCTCAATAAGGGCACGAGCATGAAATCCCAATTTCATCTCTGGGAACATCTCATATGTTCCGTGACGTTCAAAACGTCTTCGATGCCTTAATTCTAAGCCGTTTAAGCATTATGCACTGAACTATCACGTAGTAATCAAAGAACATGTATGTCAGATGTTCGCAACATCCACAGACGATGCTCGAGGTTCGGCATACCGAGCGGTGCATTAAGGATATAAGCCTTATGTGTAGTAATGAGGACAATCCTCAGTTTACGGACCCAGTCTGCATAATTGCTACTATCAACTTTCAACTAAATTTCCTCTAGGAACATATCTAAAACAGTAGAGCTACAACGCAAGCTACAACATAATTTGCAAAGACCCTTTTGACTATGTTCATGATAATTAGTTCAATTAATCATATTACTTAAGAACGCCCACTCAAATAGACATCCCTCTAGTCATTCGAGTGGCGCATGATCCAAATCCACTATCTCAAGTCCGTTCATCACGTGAGTTGAGTATAGTTTCAGTGGTGAACATTTCCATGTTGATCATATCAACTATATGATTCATGCTCGACCTTTCGGTCTCTTGTGTTTCGAGGCCATGTCTGTACATGCTAGGCTCGTCAAGTTTAACCCGAGTGTTCCGCGTGTGCAACTATTTTGCACCAGTTGTATGTGAACGTTGAGTCTATCACACCCGATCATCACGTGGTGTCTCGAAACGACGAACTATTGTAGCGGTGCACAGTCGGGAGAACACAATTTTACCTTGAAATTTTAATGAGGGATCACCTTATAAGGCTACCGTCGTTCTAGGCAAGATAAGGTGCATAAAAGGATTAACAAAACATGTAATTCATAAGCGACATGATATGGCCATGATCTTGTGATTCTTGATCTCCATCACCAAAGCACCGGCATGATCTTCATCGTCATCGGCGCCACACCATGATCTCCATCATCGTGCCGCCATCGAGGTTGTCGTGCTATCTATGCTATTACTACTAACGCTACAACCTAACAATATAGTAAATGCATCTCCAAGCACAAACGTTAGTTTAAAGACAACCCTATGGCTCCTGCCGATTGCCGTAGCATCGACGTGCAAGTCGATATTTTAACTATTACAACATGATCATCTCATACATCCAATATATCACATTATGTCTTTGGTCATATTACATCACATGCATACCCTGCAAAAACAAGTTAGACGTCCTCTAATTTGTTGTTGCATGTTTTACGTGGCTGCTATGGGTATCTAGTATGATCGCATCTTACTTACGCAAAGCCACAACGATGATATGCAAATTGCAATTTAACCTTTCTCCAAGGATCACCTCGGTCAAATCCGATTCAACTAAAGTTGAAGAAACAGACACCCGCCATTCATCTTTATGCAACAAGTTGCATGTTAGTTGATGAAACCGGTCTCTCGTAAGCGTACGAGTAAGGTTGGTCCGGGCCGCTTCAATCCAACAATACCGCCGAATCGAGAAAAGACTAAGGAGGGCAGCAAATCGAACATCAACGCCCACAAAAACTTTTGTGTTCTACTCGAGATTACATCTACGCATGAACCTAGCTCATGATGCCACTGTTGGGAAACGTTGCATGGGAAACTAAAATTTTCCTACGCACACGAAGACCTATCATGGTGATGATCATATACGAGAGGGAGATCGGATCCACATACCATTCTAGATCGCTAAGCGGAAGCGTTAATAAACGCGGTTGATGTTGTGGTACGTCTTCACGATCCGTCCCATGAACCGTCCCACGATCCGTCCCACGAACCGTCTTGTGATCCGTCCCGATCAAGTGTCGAACGGACGGCACCTCCGCGTTCCGCACACGTACAACTCGATGACGATATCCGCCTTCTTGATCCAGCAAAAGAGACGGGGGTGTAGATGAGTTCCCAGGCAGCGCGACGGTGCTCTGGTGGTGGTGGTGATCTATTCTTGCACGGCTCTACTCGAGCTTCGGAGAAAACCGATCTAGAGGAAGAACTATGATCTAGAGGAGAGGGCAGCACGTGGCAAAGTTGTGTTTCAAAAAGCCCTAAACCTCTAGTATATATAGGAGGAGGGAGGAGGCAGCCTTGGCGCCACAAGGGAGGCTCCCTTGGGTCGGCCGAAGTGGAGGAGGGAGGAGTCGCCCTCCAACTCCACTTGAATTAGGACTCCTTCCTTAATTTCCCACCTCTTTTGGATTTTCCACTTTTTCCTCATGGGATTTCCTTGGATGACTTTGTCAGCCCATTATGCCTTATTGCGCATCCAATAAACCCATGTGGACCCCTTGGGCGTGGTGGGCCCACCCAGTGGACCCTCGGAACCCATTCGTCACTCTCGGTACACTGCCGGCAATGCCCGAAAACCTTCCGGAATCCAAATACCAACTTCCTATATATCAATCTTCATTTCCGGAACTCCTCATGACGTCCGGGATTTCATTCGGGACTCCGAACAAAACTTACCAACACATATAACTCAACTATACCGAAACGTCACCGAACCTTAAGTGTGCAGACCATGCGGGTTCGAGAACTATGCACACATGACCTGAGACACTCTTTGGTAAATAACCAACAACGGGACCTGGATATCCATATTGGCTCCTACATATTTTATGAAGATCTCTATCGGTTCAACCTCTATGTCAAGGACTCATATAATCCCGTATACTAATCCCTTTGTCTTTCGGTATGTTACTTGCCCGAGATTCGATCGTCGGTATCACCATACCTAGTTCAATCTCGTTACCGGCAAGTCTCTTTACTCGTTTCGTAATACAAGATCACGTAACTAACTTCTTAGTCACATTGTTTGCAAGGCTTTTTGTGATGTTGTATTATCGAGTGGGCCCCGAGATACCTCTCCGTCACACGGAGTGACAAATACCAGTCTTGATCCATGCCAACCCAACAGACACCTTTGAAGATACCTGTAGAGCACATTTATAGTCACTCAGTTACGTTGCGACGTTTGATACACACAAGGTATTCCTCCGGTGTTCGGGAGTTGCATGATCTTATGGTCATAGGAACAGATACATTGACATGCAGAAAACAGTAGCAATAAACTGACACGATCATATACTACGTTTATAGTTTGGGTCTTGTCCATCACATCATTCTCCCAATGATGTGGTCCCGTTATCAAGTGACAACACTTGTCTATGGTCAAGAAACCTTGACAATCTTTGATCAATGAGCTAGTCAACTAGAGGCTTACTAGGGACAGTGTTTTGTCTATGTATCCACACATGTATTCGTGTTTCCAATCAATACAATTATAGCATGGATAATAAACGATTATCATGAACAAAGAAATATAATAATAACTAATTTATTATTGCCTCTAGGGCATATTTCCAACATATAGATGGATCAACTATATGTGTAATATGTGCTAGATTAGTTCATGATTAGTATGTCATTAGTCAAGTCAATGTCATGCTAGTTATTATCTCGTGAATTAATCTATTCGGAAAATTACCTATTTACTCAACATCTTGTGTGAGTGCGAGACGGCGGCAAGGCAGAGCGGTTGCGCTGGAAGGACCACTCTCGTGATGGCACCATCCGCTACAGGTTAACTCAATTATTTTTTAGATTTTAGTTGAACGGACAAAATAACGTCTTTTTGTCCCTATTATTTGAATTATGTCCGAACTAAAGTATATTTTGTCGTTCTTGCGTGAAAATTGTCCAGTTTGTTTAAATTTAATTTGAAATGTATGCAAAGATGATTGGATGGAGGACACCCGTATGACTGTCAACGCACGGGTGAAAATCTAAGACTGCATTTCGTATATTTGCCCATTTGTGTGCAGACCAACGACAACCACTCTACTCTACGTACTCTATCCTACACTGGAAAAAAAGGTCTATGTTGTCCTAAAGAAGAGTACCACAACGGCGCCATTTCACGCTTCAACAGTTTTCTCTTTTAGAGTAACTTTAACCGATAGATCCATTCCGTTCGTATGTGTCCTTTTGGATCGTTACGGACAAAAACGATGTTCAATGTGCCGATGCAAATCTAAATTATGTCCGCCACATGTCGGCGTCGATCCATTTCGACCCAAATTTGGACAGGATATATGTCTTCGTGGACAAGAACCTCACGTGCCCGTGTCCTCTGCATGTCGCCACGAGTCCACCAGTCGGCAATTCAACCAACGCATGCGTCATATTAAATGACCGCGCCTACCTCGGGACCCGCCTGGCAGTGGATGAAAGGTCCGCGTCGACGAAATTTTTAATGGAAGCGTGCGGCGAGGCCGCCCTCATCCACTTCCAAACGCCCGTCCACATCTCGCCATGCCTGCTCCCTCGTCGATGACCACAAACCCTATCTAGCCATGGACTTCTTCAAAGGGAAGGGGAAGCGAAAGGCCAAGCTCAGCGTTGGCGCGAGCTCTTTCCGCGGGCTCTTGTCGTCGCTACCTGCTAGACGCGGCTCGCCTCCGGCGCGGGAACAGTTGTACATACGAGTGCACCATGCACGGTGGCACTGGCAGTACCGCCGGCCGCTGCAGTTTCCAAACATCAACCTACCCCATGGTTGGCACCTGGATCCACAGCGGATCCCCATTCCGACAGTGCCCCGATCGACGTGGGCGCACGTGGAGGAGGTTCGCGAGCGTCGCGAGGACCTCACACCAGAACAACGGGCAATGCGTGCCTACGCGCCAAACTCCCCCAACTGGGAGCATTGGTTTGCGCTAGAGCACGAGGAGGAGCGCCGCTGAGGCGTCCTCGTCGGCCACTCCATCACTCCTTCGCGGCCCAAGGTCCTGCCAAAGGAGCAGGACCAACAGGTGGAGTACTAGGCCGCCCTCGAGCTGGCCCTACACCACGTGCTAGAGGCCACCATGTTCGAGGAGGACGCCTAGTGGGACGGCCTGGACCGCGCCCTCGCCTTGTCGGCTGCGGGGGACTCTGTCGACGCCCCGCTGTTCGTCCCTGAGCCTCCCCTCCACCATCGCGCGCCGTCGAGCCCAAGACGGTGCCGGAGCACACGTCATCAAGGAAGCGCTCGCCACCTTCGCCCACTTGGCCAGAGAAGAAATATGAGTGGGTGGGGTTGTCCGGGAATGGATGAGCGCGCCGCCCGTCCGCTATGATGCCACGCGAGAGGAGGAGAAGGTCCACCTCGAGCAATGGCGGTAGCACTGGCTCGTCAAGGAGAAGGCGGAGGGACAATGACAGATGTTGTGGGAAAATGAGGAGGAGGCGCTACGCCTCGAGGAGGAGGAGAAGGAGGAGAAGCGCGTCCGGCTTGCCGCACTGCCGCCGTTGCCGCAGAAGCCGGAGGAAGCTGTCCTCGCAGCCTACGAGGCTGCATTTGGGTGGACTGGCCGCCTCCCAGCTTCATTAACCTCATCGATGACGACGTTGACGGCGACGTCAAGGGCAAGGATAAGATGGACGTCTCGAGCAGCGGGCGTGGACTTTTTTAATTTTAATTAATGTTTAATTATATTTTAAGTAGAGTTTGGCCGACGATTGACCGATCGGTTGTGTTTAATTAATGTTTTTATTATGTTTATGTGTGCCACGTGTTTATTATTTTTATTTTTAATTTTAATTTTGATACGGGTAAATTTAAATCTGCCTTCCGTTTGGCGCATCGATCGACCCAAATAAAAAAGCATCTCTCCGTGTGACCAACTTAAACAGACAAATCGCACATCTGGGTTGCCAAGTTGAAGTTACTCTTATCACGCCAATTAAAGTGTTACTGCAGTACAAATTCGAATTGAACCATGTAGATTCTACCCGCAGTACAAAAGGAAAAGAAAAGGAATCCACCAGTAGTACAAAGTGCTAGTCCAAGCAAGATCAAGTTCAAAAAACAGACACGGTGCTAGGGCAAAATACTTGGCGGGACATTAGGCTCCGGAGCTCCTCGTACCCAGATTGCCCCTGTGTAGCGCTAACGCGGCCGATGAGTTCACAGCAGTATAGCACGATGCACGCAAAATGCACCTACAACTCTTCCATTTTGTGAATCAGGTTCACCGGAGGACGTGCTCCGTAGGTCTGGACGCTGGCTTGACTGCTTGGCTAATGCCAGGTAGGAGCACTGTAGTAGTAGTACGGCGATAGCTTGCTTTTTTCTCTTGTCGTCGTCGTGTACCCGGGTGAGGGTGACAACACGGGCATGGGTGGCGACACGACACCTGGGACCTGGCAGCGGCAGGAATCTCTCTCGAGTGCGACTGCGGACAGGAGCAGGACAGCCCGGCCGAGCAAAGCAGCGGCAGCGCCGCGTGACGCGACCAAATTGTGGCGCCGCGCAGCGCGCAGAGCGAATGTAGCAAGCAAGCATCCTCCTCGCCTCCGGGCGGTCGCCCAACTGGACACGAGTGCTGCTTTACAGCATGTCTAATAGAGCCCTCAAATTCTTAAATCTAAAACCAGTTTTGACGGTTAAGAATTGATCATTTTTTACACTTTTAACAATTGAAAAACAGGGGCAAAGACTAGAACACTTAAACCCAACTCTTATAACGGAATATTTCGTTATAAGGGTTGGGTTTGAGTGTTCTAGTCTTTGCCCCAACCCCAACCTTTAAAACTGTCATTTGACATATCACAATTTTCACTAAAAAAACACAATCAACCTTCAAAACAAACACGGAAATGAAGATCATTGATGCATGGTTTAATAGTTTACATCACACAATCATCATCTTTCCCATTCATCGACACCATCACCAAAAAGTTGCACCTGACGCCATCTCCTAGACCACTTCCACGTCCATCAAGCACCTCAATTGTCGCCGGTGGTGGAGTCCTCCACTTCCACTTGTCATAAGTTTGAAGAATTTTTCAAACATGTTTAAATGGGAATGCTTTGCCCTTGGAAGTGGTCATCTCCTTGTACCTCAAGTCAGCAATTGCCTCCTACAAACCCACCAATAGCATAGTAAACATATATGTACTCACATAATAATAGCATAAAAAATCAAAATAAATGTGAAAAACATATATGTACTCAGATAGTCACTCTTCATGGTTCCACTAGGCAGTGCATCCTTCACTTGGTCCATTGCCGCACTCCAACGAGCACAATGGGGCTTCATCGACTCCCACCGGCCTTGAAGCGATCGATAACTACGAGGGATGTACCCACCGGTCTTCGGCTTGATCTTGCAATAGATGTCCTCTATGCGTTGCCAATAGCGTTTACCGGTTTGATCGGTACCGGTGCTTGCATCCAACCCCACATGTGCCCAAGCACGAACCAAGAGAATATCTTCGTCCTCGCTATAGTTTGTCGAGCACACGGTGGGTTTCGCAACGGCAGCGAACGCCTCCTCCTCTATCTCGGTCACCTCCTCCTCATCTTCCCCTTCCTCCTCCTCATCACCCTCTTCCTGCAAGTCATCGCCAAACACAAAAGGGTTCGAGAGGAGGAGCCCCGATGTCCACCTCCGCTTCTTCGAGAAGCCCCATGAACGACGTTGGCGGGGCAGGCATTCCGTCGAGCACCTCGTGCACAACGGGCGGAGGTGCGGGGGCCGGGGTGGACGGGGCGACTGGGGCGGGCGGGGCGGGCGTCGGCTTCTTCCTGGAGGTGGTCTTCTTCACCTTCGACGCCGCTGCCCCCATCGGCCCAAGGGAGGGCTTCTTCCTCACCTTCGGCGCCGCTGCGGCCGGGGTGGGCTGGGGAGGACGACGTGCTGGCCAGCACGCCGCCTCTTCGCGCCGACGGCCACCACCGACGGCACCTCCGGCGCGGGCAGAGGGAGCGAGGATGGGGCCGGCGCAGGCATCGCCGAGGCCGAGGCCGGGGCGGGGCGACGGGCGGAGGGAGGGAGGATGCGGGCGGGGCGGCCGGGGCGACGGAGGAGTCCGGCGGCGCCTCCATGGCTCGCCGCGGGGGTGACGGGATCGACGAGGCGTCCGACGGGAGGGAGCGCACGAGGGGAAATTTCCCTCCCGCGCAACGACCGGTGGAGTGCGGGTTGGAGGTGGGTTTCCCTCTCCAATCATCACTTTTACAGATTGGGAGGGTAACCCCAGATCCAATCCGTAATTTTTTTAAGGGTTTAGGGGTTCTATTATTTGCTGTTTTTTCGTTTCAACCCATAAATAACGGTTATTTCTGTTTATTTGAGGGTTTAAGGGCTCTACTAGACATGCTCTTAGGACATCTTCAACGACCATCCGTAAATTTTCTTCCGCTTTAGTTCACAAACAAGGGACAAGTCCTCGCTAAAGCATTGCAGCTCCGGGGCTCCAGCAAAGCCTTTTTTTTACCAAAATACTATTTTCACACACCAAAAATCCTGAAAAAGTATATACATAGGTATATATTCATAATACGTGCATATAATTTTTCATTGGTATTTATGCTCTTATGTAGCGTATACAAAAAAGACAAATACACAAATTAAAATGGGTCTTATCTTTGTTGTGTTTGGACCAATTTTTTTTATGTAGCACGTAAATAGTCGAATTACCTGATAAAACTTTTTACATACTTGACTATCATGTATATGTATTTGTATAAAAAATGATATCTTTTGAAGCTTTTAAATATACAATATTTTTTAGGTATACCGGGCTCACTCGAGCCCGGTCTCTGCAACGCCTCATTCACATGTCCCTGGACTTAAATATGGAATATAGACATGTAAGAGCATTTTCAGCGGAGGCGTTACCATACAACGTGTAATTTTTTTTACAACACCGAAATAGCCTTTTTTATGCCGGACCACACAATTGCTTCATTAGGCGTCGATTTTTTTAGCGTGCCAGAACGCCGCTTGAGCAGTCGCGACAAAATAAAGCGTGTGCGCTCAACAAAAATAACATTTTACATTCAATGTGAAACAAAGAAGATCAAACAAACACAAAATAATTCATCAAAAAATAGTTCAGTTATTATTACAACTCAAACAAATAATTAAACTCCAATACAATAAATAGCTTCCCACCGGCGGGTGATGTTCGTGTGCAGAACGGGACGTTTCAGGTGCGTCCGCGACGGAGGAAGCAGCGGTGGCCACCGGGGAAGAGGGGGAAGCGGTGCGCGTGGTGGGAACACCAGGAGGAAGCGTCGACGTGTTGCTGGAGAGGATGAGAAAGTCGCGCGCGAGTGGATATTTCAGATCCGGCAATTGGTAACATTCGCGCGGGCGGGTCGTTGTTCAGCGTGCCGTAGTGAACGCTGGAAAAAAGCAGCGCGCGGTGCAGTTTTATTCGGCGCGGGGAGTGGTTTTTAGTGCGCGCGTGATTTTTAAGAGTCTGCTGGAGCTGTTGGTTCGGTCGCGTGCACTAAAAAGTCGTTTTCTACAACGTGCGCGGCATATTTAGCGTTTCTGTTGGAGATGCACTAATTAGCCAATAATTTAAAGCTAACAGCACAAAATTCTCTCAAATCTGTAAGAATTTATTTAATTTATTTAAGTTCGGATATAATTTACATAAAGGGATGATATTTTGATCGTTTTTACTAAAAACTGCTTCCTCCATTTCTAAATATATATATTTTTAGAGATTTCATTAAAGAACTATATACGAAGCAAAATGAATGAATCTATATATTCTAAAGTATGTCTATATACATCCGTATGTAGTCCGCTAGTGAAACCTCTAGAAAGACTTATATTTAGGAATGGAGGAAGTATATAAGAAAAACTAAAGCCTATATCGAACGACCACCTTGTAAGCGTGGCCGCCTTGTCATGCCCCATTGCAGTCATCATCGTTATCCCTCAACGCAAAGATGCCGTAGGGCTGCGTCAGCCTTGTTCGGCAGGTGCCTGACGCTTGCGAAGGAGCCTATCCGCCTCGTGGTGCGTCGTGCAAAGGGCTGCCCTGGCCACGGTCGAAGCCGCCCTGGTGATGGCCTTGCCCCTAGCCAGCATTGGCGGAACATTCGCTAAACGACCACTCCTCGTCGATCCTGGCCATCTTGCTGTTAAGTCGGCGGTGGCGTCGGGCGTCCGCCTCCGCGGTGCTGACGGAGCGGTCGAGCGCCCACCGCGGTGAGGTCTGGACCGTTGCGGACCCATTTCGCCGCCACGTCCATCTTGGCGCACGCGATGCGGCAACATGTATTGCGCTGGTTGTACCTCGCGTGTTGCCGCACCGCGCGCTCGGCCTCGTATACCACGGCCCGAGCCGGAGGCATCGCCGAAACCGTCACTTCGAGGTAGTGGAGGATGCGGCCACCCGCCTTACCGATCGCGAGTGGCAGATCCTCCTTTATCGGGCGGCGATGCCGTCGTGGTGGCAAGGTGGGCCCGTCAATCCGCGCGCAGCGGTTGTGCGGTGGGGACGAAGCTGGCTTGTCCTTCATCTGGCGGAGGCATTGAGGGGGGCTCGTCCTTCACGCGACGGAGGCCCTAGAGGGCGTCGGCTCGTGCTGCACTCGGCCGCAGATGTGAATGTCACGATTCCGTGATGGGAACGGTGGCTCAACCTTCACATGTTAGAGATGCTGGACTCGCGGCAGGGACGATGGCTCTTCCTTCACGCGCGCCGGCGATGGTGGCGTAGGGGCCATCTGACTGAGTGAACGCTACGTCGTTATCTTGATATGACAGACGAAATCTTCCTATGTCTTAGCCGCCTCTGTGAGGAGACATGGTCTCTGCTGGTACTCCTCGTCGTCGGAGGACATGACTATCTCCTCCTTTCCAGAGGAGCCCGCAGTCGTGGATGCAGATGGACCTTGTGAGCGAGGGCGGTGACGCCACGATCCTACTGATGAGGAACTTCCATCGGCACAGAGAACCAGGACTTCGGCATCGCCGCTGGATTGGGAGAGGAGGAAGGGCTCGACGAGGGGGAGGAGAATGGTGCAATGCTCGGGAAGAGGAGTGTGGATTCGTTCGTCACCGGCGTAAGCCTTAAATAGCCACGACTAGGCTAGATGGAGGGGCGATTAGCACGCTTCAATTCGGTGCAACAATTAGGGTTGATTCCTCGGGATGCGGCGTACGCATTGAAGCTGCAACACCCAAGAGGTCGCGTACATCTGCGTCGCCTTCCCTTTCGATCAAATCATTGGCATCAATGCCGGCGCTCCATACTCTTGACCGGCATGAATGTGACGCGACAAGTGGCACATGAAAAGCAGGGGAAGGGTTTTGAAAAAATAGGATGGGTGGTGGTGGGGGGGGGGTTATGGGCCAGCGTGATCACGCACGGGTTTGGGGGCAGATCGGGCTCCCGCAAAGCCTCTCTATGTTTGTCTTTGGTTTACGAAAAAAATACATTTAAACCGTTGTTCAAATAGATACAGATCCATGTTGGATGATTTTCACGGTATAGACAACAGGGATGCATCGATTTGTAGGTTGCCTTTGGATATGCCATTATTTGAACTCCGCCGATGTGAATTAATGAGTTTAAAGCATTACACGTTGTACTTAGAAGGGTTGAACACGCTTTGCTATGTTGTTGATATTTTTTGATTTTCATAATTTTTTAATACTTAACCTATCTTAAAAATATAAGGTGTCTTAATTTTTGAAAAGGCAAACCTCTTTAAATTTGACCACATTTTTGAAAAAAGTATTTCAGTATCCATATCATCAAACCAGATTCTCAGATTCCTCATGAGATGAATTTTTCATATTTTAGTATTTAGTATTATGTATGTCGATATTTTTACCTCTCAACTTGGTTAAAGCTTAAAAATGTTAATTTTTTAATAAACTAATACACCTTAAATTTTAGAATGGAGTGAGTATTAGGTCTGGTTAGTGGGAAAGATAATGGAGTGTCTTTTCTTTTTATTCATATAATGTGGGGTTTTGACGGGTTTTCGTGGTGTGATTTTGTGATCTTCTAATCAACTCATACTTATGTAAGAAAAAAAAATCGACGTCGGTGAGTGTATGTAGTATATTGATGCTACATAGGATCATATATTGATGCTACATAGTATCACATGTTGACGCTATCTTTTTCTAGATGATTGGAGGGTGTCTAGATTTGATAAGTTTTTATAGATTGGTTTCCTTTAATTGATATAAAAAATTGCTGACCCAGTCAAAATAATGAATCAAATTCAATATTTAATTTCTCAACGAAATAAGAGAGCATAGAAATTAAAATAATTAAGTAAAAGATTGTTGATCCGATCAAAATCAGTGATCCAATTCTAAATTAATGATTTAATTGAACGAGAGACTTTAATTCTAAAAAGATTAGTGATATAGTACTACTTCCGTCACAGTTTAGAAGGCATAGTTAAATTTACGTGTTTTTCCATAACAGACAAGGTTTAGATCGTATTGCATTTACTCCTATCAGCTAATTAATACTCTATTGTACTACTTTTATATGAATGCATAGGATGAATGCTATTTTTTTAACTATCTCACAACCAATCAATAACCATATTGGTTTCAGAAAATTTTCATGCATGTCTTTTAAACCGTGACGGAGAAAGTATATATTTTGTTTCAAGTGTAAATTCGTTCCTTCATCCCATATTGCCAAGATACTTCAAAAAGTGTGCGTGTCCTGCTGGATACTATCAGGTACTCGGATGTTTTCTTGATACGGTCCGATACGTATTTTACAAGTCGCTTGATTTTTTATTTAAAACAAAGAAATAACGTTTGATACGCCTGGGATAGTGCTGCGAGATGTATGCCGTATTATCTTTCTGTTCTTATAGGCTCAACAGTCAACACTGTATGAGGTTCTTGGCTCCCGTTCCCGACCTTCCTCTAGGGTTCCTCCCATCCTCCCCTCACCGCCACCGGCCCTTCTAGGGACCCTGCCGCCACCAGCCGTCCCCGCCCCCCTCCCCCTTTCCCCCTCCCGGATCCGTCCCCGTGCCGCCTCCCAGGGAGGTGGGCGGGGCGGCGCGAGCCCCTCCCCTCTTCGGCCTCCCTCCTTTCCCCATCACTCCCTGCCACCGCCGACTGTCGCCCCCGACGCTTGGCCGGGTGGTGTTGGCGGCGGCGGGACTGCATGTCCCCGCGCGCGCGGCTCCCTACTCGGGGGCATGGAGGCGGCGGCGGTGCTCCTCATCTCGGCAATGGCCCGGCGACCGACAAGAGTGGCCGGCGACGCGCGAGGTGGTGGTGTGGCCCCTTGGCGATGAGACGGCGTGGTGACGCAGGTTGGCCGGCGGCGCGTCCCCGGCCCAGATCTGGGCCCTGCGGGCCCCATCTGGGTCCTTGCGGGCCACCCCCCGGTGTGGCTTCATCGTCGTTTGTGTGGTGAGGAGGAGGAGCAGCTCGGACGGGGGGCGGTGACGCCGACGGCGTGCCTGCTGCAGCGCGATGGCGGGAGCATTGCGGGCATGAAGGGCCCGACCGGGCTTGTGGGCCCACGGCCCTAGTATGCTCCTGCTATTGTGTCCGGTCGGCTACCATCAACGACGGTGGAGGTTGTACCCTCCCACGTGCCGACGGTGTTGTGGCCCTTAGTCCCGGCTCCTATTCCCTGCTGTGCAGGCCTCACCTCTTGGTGCAGTGATGAGACGGTGTGGAGGCTTCATGACCGCGGTAGCGCAAGATGGTGGTCAGTTTGGTGGCAGGCTCAGGAGCATCGGAGGTGAAGATTGGGATCGGGAGAAACCCTTGACGGCGAGGACCGCAAGGACCGACGCGGCGACGCCGATGGGTGCCGCCGGACCTTCCTGGAGGGCGTCGGGGGCGACCCTTCCTCTTGCCTCGTCACGTACCGGGGAAAACCCTTGGCAGCAGCGTCGTCATCGTCGCGGTCCTTCTTGGAGGTGTTGATTGGTACCGGTGCTTTGGAGCTTGGTGGGAGGTCTTCGGTGGGCGCAGTGGTTGTGAAACTTCTTCATTTTTGTCGATCCGCCGTTGCCGGCATTTTTATCTTGTTGTTTCTCTTTCGTTTCTTTTGGGTGTGATTGTGCTGCTTCCGCCCCAGCACTTACTGTTGGCTGTATCGGTTGATTGCTTTGTAATACAAAGCAGGGGGAAACCCTTTTTCGAAACAGTCAACACTGTATGTGCTGATATTTTGGTTCTTGTGCATCAAAACGTGTGCCTTATTTCAAGGAAATCACCTAGTATATATTTGGCCGATCTAGATTTTGAGATATTGGAGGAGATAGATATGTGCTATTTGCCTCTAATTGCTTACATGTCACTCTTGATTATATGGAGGAGTAAGACAAGCAAAAAGTGAAGGAGTGAGCTCTTATGCAAGAGCCAACATCTATCAATGCTCTTTGATAAAAGCATTTAATGAGAGAAAAGAGATAAAAAAGTGAAAACAAATTAACCTTATAGTTATCCCTATTGTATTAGTGATCAATAATGCTAGCTCTTGAAGCCATGACATGTTTATATAGTCAACAACTCGCTAAACTATTAGGTTGGTCATAATGGAAGTATCATATGTATTTATCATGCATGTTTATTAGGTAATTTTGATGAGATGACATAGAATTAAATAAAGAAAAAGAGGATTGAATATCATATCATAATATTATATCATATTAAATGATGTGTCGTGCATGATAATAAATGAACTATCATATAATATTAACTTATGATACTATGCATTACAGATATAATACTCTTGTTAAAATTATATGATATTTTCAAGGAATTTTGATGTAATTTTTATTATGTTTGAGATGCTTTATATTTCGGGTGAACTTTTATAATATAATAGATCTGATCATTTTCGCCAAAAACAAACTGCTCGGACATAAGAGCAATTTCAACGGGACGATCCATTTCATCCGTCGTCGCCCGTTTGGGTCCGTGCGCACAAAAGTTGGCCCAACGCGCCGACCCAAACGGACGCGCGTATGCTTTTTGTCCGTCTTCCGATCCATTCCCGGTTCATTTTTGAACCTGATTTGCGTCGGTGCGGATATGAAGTTGACGGGCGAGGCGCCCGCCCACTTCCCTCCCTGGCCCATAAGTCGGCGGCAAAGCGACCATTTTTCCCTTAATTTCCCCCAAACCCTCCCGCTCGCCCCCGCGCCCGCTCCCATCGTCATGAACGACGTCCTCGAGGCCGCCGCCGCCATCGCCTCCATGGCCTCGCCCGTCGCCGCCGCCGAAGCCAGAGGCAAGGCCCGCACCCCCCGCAAGGTCGTCGCGTCGCCCAAGAGGAAGGAAAAAAGAGTTGACCCCCGAGGAGCGTGCCATGGTGTCGACCAAGAAGAAGGGCCGGAGGCACGTGCAAGATGCAAGGGGCAAAGGCAGCTGCCGCCGTCGCCATCGCCGCCGCCGTGCAACACGAAGACACCAATGCCCGGATGAAGGCGGCCTTGTTGTACATATGGGTAAACCCTAGCCGATGGGTGCAAAGCCGATAACCGACCCAAACGAATAAAAAACAGATAAAATTATCGTCCGTTTGGATCGACGTGTTGAAGTTGCTCAGGCTTTACATTAGGCCGTCCAGTTCTCCTGTTCCATACAGGATGGGAATTATCGGCCTCCAAAAAGGGTTATGTATTTCCAGTCGTTGAGCGGTGCATGCTTCTCGTGGTTCAATCAGTAGAATGTATCTGCTCGAGTGACAAGGACGTCCACGTTGCTACGTACATAGGCAAAATTATTGTGCCTCCTACACGCTGCCAAAATACCATCCGTAGCCTACACGGAGGATGTCTACCACTAGACCGTATTCGAACAAATATCATGGAACAGGAAAACCAAACCCTAGGCCTAGCATGTCACCTCATGGAATTCGATTATATGCGAGGCGTTTTTAGATCGGCATGCCCAAGAAAGGTGATAGTCAAGCGGAAGCAGTAGGCGCTCATTCCTCTGCGCCCCCACAATCTGCTAAAGCGGAGGGGGAAAGCAATCAAAGAAGCCAAAGCGATGTGATGTCCCCGCCCTGCCCTGCTCCTGCTCGCCGCTGCTCTCTGCTACGGTTGCTTTGATCCAATGCAACGTCCAAAAGCAAAAGCAGAGAGCCAGCAGCACAGTAGAGATAGTACTACATACAGTGAGAGTGTGAGGGCAAGGCCAACCGGGCAGAGAGAGGCTCTGCATGCATGCATGCATGCCGAGGGAGGGAGACGTTATGCCAAGCCCGCGCATTGAACTGCTCCAAAGCAGGCGCCTTTCTCGCGGTCCGATGCGTTCAAAGATCTCTGCGGCGAGCGAGAGACGGAGGAAGAAAAGGAAAAAGAATGAGTGAAAAGATGGGCGATGCAACATCATCATACCAGCGCTTGGAGTGCTAGAGCGAAAAGGAATTTTGTTCAATTCAAACCCCGGGCCTCTGCCTCTGCCTCTGCCTCGCACCCCTCCATCATAAAAGGACCACACCGCTGCACCCTCTGCACCCACGAAGCCAGCGACGCTCCATCGCAAGCCATACTCTTCCATTTCCTCGAGTAGTTTTCCAGAGCCGAGAGGAGAGGAGAAGATGGCTTCCATGACCCAGGCCATGCCGTACTACCCCGCCACCGACCCCATCATGCACGCGCGGCCGGCCGCCACGTCGAGGGGCTCCTTCGCGCCGGTGTTCACCGTGCTGGGCGTCATCTCCTTCCTCGCCGTGGTCGCCTGCGTCGCGGGGCGGCTGTGCGGCCGCCGGCTCTCCAAGAAGAAGGCCTACGCCGACCAGCACTACTACGGCACCAACGCGGTCGGCGGCGACCTGGAGAAGGGCTTCGAGGTCAAGTACCCGCCGATGAAGCCCATGCCCAGCTCCCGCGCGGTGATCCACGACATGGACGATGGCTTCGAGATCAAGTTCGCGCCGGGGAAACCCGCCGCGTGGAAGACCGACGCCAAGGCCGACAGCAGAGGCCGCCACCACCACCAGCAGCAGCACCACCACCATCCCCAGGTCGGCGGCATGCCCAAGGAGTACGCCGGTTTCAGGTACCCCGCGGGCGCGGCTGCCAACGGCGCTGTCAGGCAAGGGCAGCAAGTAAGGGGCGGAACGTTCGTCTCTGCAAAGCCCGGTTCATGATCATCACATCACATCACAGTAGCTTAGGTTCATCACAACTTGATGTATCTCATCATATGATAAGAGTGTCTTGTCTTGTACTCTTGTCTGTCTACTAGGCATCCATGATCCATCCGCGATAATAGCGGCGTTTTCGTTCTTCACTCTAGTTTTGGGGCGCGCTCTGCAAGGTTTGTACTACTAGTTCCCAGCCACTCCCAGATTTTATTCTGTAAGTACATTAGACCCATCAAGCAGTGAAGAACATCCCATTCTCACGAGAGCATCAGTCGTCGATGGGGTCCTGGGGAGTCTCATTGGCCTTGCGCTTGATGGTGATGACGGGGCATTCAGCATGCTTGACGCAGTACTCGCTCACCGCGCCCAAGAAAACCCTGCAACGGAAAACACCAACCGTTTAGTTCAAGCGAAAAATTCGACCTTGCTTTACCCGCAAGAATGGACCACACTAGATAGTTCAGTAATGTGCACTTTGTCAGAAGAAGAATCTAAGCTGAATATTAAAATACTGTGGTCACATAGGAAGGAACAAAACGAATGTACCTGAAAACATAAAAAGGAAACCTTATGTATGGTTGCATCATAAGGATGCGTTCCCAGACTATGATAGAATGCATCTGGATTTGAAAAATATTATGGGAAGATAAAACCCTCACACCGTCTCTTATTCTGGAAAGATAAAATTAGGTTGTGGAAAATTTGCATTGGTCACAGCTATCGGCTATGGGTGCAAACATAGCCATATGACATCTGTCCATGTGAAAACTTCACCATTTCTGGAAACTAAAAAAATAAGTATAACAATGTAAAAATGCCCTTTGCATCAGTGCTATAAAGTGTTGCAGAGATGTAATGTATAGCAGAATTACATCCCATCGTAATTATATCTCTTAAATTGGTAGAAAACAGTGAGTTGGCAAGATTTGTAATCAAATTACATAACCCTGAATAGCAGCCAACCAGCTCAATGACATACCAGGGCAATAGCATACACGTACATGTGTACCGCATTACTAGTTCTACACAGATAGACCACTTACATCATAGGCAGGGGTATGATTAATTTCTTTTGAGGAGGGGGTACGATTAGTTCTGTACGAACAGGACGTTAAATCATCGAGTCTTTTTAGTAGTGGCACGTTCTCCTAGAGTAATACTTAAAAAGTGATTATCAGTAGGCTTTTTTCACAATAGCTAGGCACGCTTCTACTGTTGCTTGATTTACAAGGCAGCATCTTGTCTAGGGAGCACGAATGTCGAAATCCCTCTTAATGCGCAGGCATGCGCACAAAGTGGTAAAGAACTTACAGCCTGCATCTATGCACTCTGAAATTTCAGTACTTGACAGTATTTAGCACCAACACAAATCAGAGGGAATGGCAGGATCCGACTGTACCAACGGGAAAGGCCACAACTTAAATCTAGACATGTAGGACTTCATTAGAAGGTGCAAGGGCATAACAATGCACTATGTATTTTCTGATCATCTAGTCCATCTAAGGTTACTTTTTTACTATTACAAATATGAAAGGAATAAGATACTTTTTTTTTCTAAGAAAAGCATGTCATGATGACAAATTGGGAAGGAGGTTTGGTATGCCAAATACAGAGGATAAAATGCAGACAACTTATTCGAAAGAGACCTATGTACAGAGTTCAACAGTATCAAATTTATTGTGGTACGTTCAGATTTGAGTTCAAGGTTAGCAAATCAAGCATGGCATCCATATTCTAATGTTTTTATCCACAATAATATTTCACAGGTTAAGTTAGATGGGTGATCAGCACAAATTTGAGGACGACAAAAAACTGTTGGCTATTTTCCCATGATCTGTTAAGACATAGCTGTGGGTTATCCAACAGATCTAATTCAAAGCGCCTCTATTCAATCCTCATCTTAGAGATCTCCATCATAACTATATAACCAGAAGTCCAAAATTGACAAGATCAAGATGCAAGAACTGATGTTCTATACTTGCATCTGAAAATACAACGCTTATCGCAAATACTGTAAACATTTGATAAAAGAAATAAAGTTGTTCTGGTACAATCATCTATTCATCTAACAAGCATGAAAATTAGCAAAACGACATTTGCATGTTTGGCATGTTCGTAAGATAGGTATGCTTGCTTCAGAATACAGCAAACGTTAACCTGCCACTATACCAAGGTAACAAACAGAAAGAAACAGAGGAAGGACAATACTGTAATATCATAACAATTTCACGAAACCAACTGTTCAAATGCCCGCATCAACGACACAGTACATTCGGTCCAGCCCAATTTTGCCGAAAAAATTTGATAGTGAATATATATCTTAGCCAGGATGGGATGCACACCTAGTTGATGAACCATTTTATCAAAATATACATGTAGCCATGTTACTGCACAATGAAGATTATTCATACGACCTTCTGTAAAAATGATATTCAAGCTGACATGGTAAGTGATTTTAACATAAATTACCTCTGAAATGGCCCGAGGCCTCTACTTCCCACAACTAGAAGATCAGGCTGGACTCTCTTCACCTCATGGCAGATAACCTCCTTTGGATCCCCCTGTTTGGTCCAAGCTTCACATTTTATCTGCAGCATAATTAGATAAGCTGTTAGGGACCAAAACGGTAACTGCTCCTGACTGGAGCCTACAGTACTGGAGAAAAAAACAAAATGTAACTACCCCCAATCGATGGCATTCATTCACGAAGTACTCAAGTAGGTGAATCCCTCTTATCTTGTCTCTCTGCTTCATGCTCTGGAAGTCCGTCGGTGATGCATATATACTATCCACATCATCAAATCCTTTTGAATTGGCAACAAAGATAAATCAGAAATACATCAGGCAGACAAAAAAACTATGATCCAGATTATGTAATGTTTAAGCAAATACTCGGTACTCCATAGTGTACTGTTTCATGATAAACTGGGAGAAAATGATACTACAGATGCATGTGACATGAGCCTACAAGAAGTCATTTACTGATCAGAATTCAGGCTGAACATCCACATTAAATGGTCCCTGAGCCTGACAGTGCATCTTAAGGCAGGATTCCTATAGAAACAATTTGTTATTAACTACTCCCTCCGTTCCTAAATATATGTCTTTTTAGAGGTTCTATTAGGGGACTACATGCGGATGTATATAAACATACTTTAGAGTGTAGATTCACTCAGTTTGCTTCGTATGTAGTCCCGTAATGAAATCTCTAAAAAGACTTATATTTAGAAACGGAGGGAGTATACCATATTATAACATAAAGCACTAGCACCGACTGAGTTAGTTTACTACCCAGATATCTTACAGGCAAGGAGCTATTTCAAGGAGCAAGAAGAAGTGACAAAAAGGAGACAAAGAGGAAAAGCAATTGAAGTGGCATCAAGAGAAGTGTTCCCTAAGCTTTCTTGGTCATTCTCTACTGAATTTCGAGTATCAGCTGAAGTGCCTTTTAGTCCAAATATCGCAAGAACAGAACAAAGATTCAGGTCAACTCACTGGAAAGCACAAAAGCTATTTTGTCGCATACACTAGTTCAAGTGGCATAGCAAACATGGAGAAAAACAAGCATGCAAAAGTTAGTAAACAACTCGATGGACAGCCAACTCATGTGGATACTTATTACGTACTTAATACCCTGCAGTTGCTATTAACGGCACAATGAGCCTTTACCTTCGTCCGGCCATTCCAGGGGAATCAAAAGGACTATACTGCCATGTTAATTCATGAAAATCTTTGCAAAGTAAAATTAAACAGCTTTATTTTTTGGAGCACTTTCTCTCTGCTCGTCCACTATAAAATTGATGGGCAACTCTTCTTTCTTGTAAATAATTTTGAATATTTTGAGTGGACTTAGGACAAATTATTCCCAGAATTTTGCTGGAGGTATGCCCCCAAGGGCATGACAAGAAAAACTTTAGTGCCGACAGAAAAATAAAGTCATTTATTCCTGAAGAACGGTTGAATGAAGCAAATAGCACTTTGTGCAGTTATAACAGCAAGACAAGAGGAAACTCTTCCACCCCAAAATGGCCTAAATAGGATACTATACACAAACAGGTAGTACGAGCAAAATATTGCTGCAAGAGCATCATTTCTGCAAACACCAGAAACAAGGTGTTGCAGAAAATAGTAGAGCAGCAAAAACAGCTGAGGAGTGGTAGATTATGGGTGCAAAGCCTTAGAAAAGGTGCAAGACGTAGATGTTCCATAATGCCTTGCCTTCCCTCTGAACCACCAATTACCACTCCGCCCAGATGTTTTATTAAATTAAGTGGTATAAAATAGTTGTCAGTAAAATACCAAATTGTCATAATCGATGTGATCCCACCCCATTTATAGCATAGCATGGTTAAGCAATATAACTACATCACTGGCGACAAGGAATAGGGTGAAGACGAAGTGAGCCCAACTGGGGCGCATCAATCAAATGACATGCTCTTCTAAACTGTGCAGTATGCCTTGCATTTAAAAATACACTGTGTAGTGCCACCAAATGCGTTTATTAAGTTTAGAGGATATAAAACTTCTGCAATCTGCATTTACACAAATTACAAAGCACTAGTATCACACCAGTTATGTAAAAAAAAAAGCATGCAGTACCCTCTATCCAGAAACAGCAAAAAATACATAACCAGCAACCCAGCAAATTACAAAGCACCAGTATCACACCAGTTATGTAAATAAAGAAGGCAGTGCAGTACCCTCTATCCAGAAACAGCAAAAAATACATAACCAGCAGTCCAGTTCAGTACATTATTAACAGTAGACAACAGGTAAGGAAATCAGAGCCACTTGGTATACCGACCGCTTCTGATCATGGAATTTGTAGTGGTACACTTAAATTCAGATGCCACAACTACCAACAAGGCAAGAACTACCAGTTAGTATGAGTAGCCTACTTCAATTGTACTCCCTCTGTAAGCTTTTATAAAACGTCTTATAAAAGCTTAGAGAGGGAGTACATACCATTTACTAACCCTGAAACAGAACAAGCTCCTTATATATGCAAACCAAAAAGGATGCTACGATGCATCAGAAGTATGCAATCTGCCTCTTCTGCCCTGAGTTCCATACAGTAGTACGATTCAAACCAAAACACTACCAGTCTACACAGGTCGCAGCAGTAGAAGCATCCCGTGTACATGAACAGTGGGATTGCAGTAAGGATAACATGGATCAATGCTAAGAATTCGTAATGCGTTTGATATGAAACCACTAGGGCGTGCAACAAACAGCTACACTGTGATCGGAGAAGAGTCACCGCCCACATCGCGACGGCATCGCATACCAAGGCCACACCACCACCACCACCACCACCACCACCCTGCGCCGACCGAGAGGGGACCGGCGCATTTCGTCGAGCACCCCAAGCACGCAGCAAGCAAGCAAATCCACCCATGGGGCATTTCACGGGGCGCACGAGAGGGGCGCGCGGCTGCACGTACCGTCCTCGTCGGGGACCTGGACGTGGAGGAAGAGGAGGTGGAAGCCGTCGGTGTTGGAGCGGACGAGCTTGGAGAGCATCCAGTCGAAGGCGGAGCGGCAGCTGATGGAGGGGTGCGGGTACCCCTTGAGCGACGACTCGTTCACCGCCATCATCACCCGCGTCGGCGCCGACGAATCCGCCATTCGCGCACGCCCTCGCTCGCTGTTTGCTTCCTTGGCAAGAAGAAGGGGAAGAGGAGTTTTGGGGAAATTTTGAGGAGGACAAAAAGCAATCTACGCTTTCCTTCTTCATTTATACTGGCGGGTCCAGTCATTTTCACCCTTTTTTGCTATGGCCACATGAGAATAGGTTCATCATCGAGGCCCAAAAGCCCCTCGATCTTGGAATATCCGTGTGAATTTCCGTTACTAGCTTGAATGGAATTGTGTTGGCCAATCAGTTTAAGATAACTGCTCTCTTTGTAAAATTTACAAAACTCACTCTTGAGAAAATGTTTTCATCATTTGTACTACATCCGTTCCATAACATAAAAAACGTTTTTAACACTAGCGCCATACATAACGGGGCCCCACTTTGTTGGGTAGTCATTGTTGCCCCGTTCTTATTCTGTTTTATATAAAGACACCTTCAATACAAAACTCTAAAACAGAAATTGTATTCGCATGTGGATAATGATACGGGAGTTGGCCATTTAACCATGTCCGCTTACATTTCTAAGCAAATTGAACAAAGCGGATGAATTCCATGTAGATTGAATTATTTGTATTTAAACCGGTTCAAATCCATTACATTTTTGGCACACTTCAACTAAATAAAAGTGGTCGGGACTTATTAACCCAATCTAAAGGATCACCTGTCGTGACGGAGTCTCGGTTCCACAACATGTCTTTTCCATGTCCGGCAAGCTCACAGGTCCGAGAAGTAAAGCAGCGGTAGGGAAAGAATAGGAGTGACCTTCCTATGATCCAGCGGCGGAGGACCTGATAGGGCAAGGCCTGACGGCCACCCTACCTTGATTTGAACGGTGCATGCTGGGAGCAAGGCGACACATCGGCGTGACGGTGATGTCCATGGCTAGTGACCACAACACACTCTACCTTATCTTTTATCCGTCCTCCTCCACTGCTAGGACCCATATCATGATGGCGTCCCATGTGCTACTCTTCATCGCTCGAGTCCGTCGTGTCAAACGTGGACGGGTCGATCTCGTGGTCATAGCAGCATGGTGTAAACCACGGTGGCGGCATGACAGATGTGGAAATGGCGCCGTATGCGGCTACCTGTGCATCCTCTTCAGTCACATTCGTGTTGATCTTCAAAAATGACGTCCCTCTTCGCCCGTAGGACACGCAACCGCCATCGCTCGCAGAGGATCTTGTGGGCGCTGCACATGGCTTGGTACAACACCTACTGCTCATCCAAAAAGCTCGGATCCTCCATGACCATGATCATGACGACATCGTTGTTCACCTGCTCGTCGCCGCTCGGGTCCCAAGAATGCCGCCGTTCCTTCCCCTCCGTTGAAGTCAAGATTGGTGGGCTCAACATCGTCGGTTGATTAGCCGCTTGGTGACGACGTGGAGGTGGACAAGTTCACTTTTCGGGGATCTGTAGACGGAAGTTACAGACGGGTTTGGACAGTGCCGAGGCAGAACTGAAGAAGGCGAAGGCAAGAGCCGAAACTTAAGTTCTCGAGGCTCATGGCCGGACACGGGCACCGGCGATCATTTAAATTATGTTTAGAATAGGGTTTAATTAAAAATTGTCCAAATTGTTTTGAATTTTCGTCTTCTTTATACGGAAAATGTCCAAATGTGTTATAGTTTATAAAAAAATCATCATGTTTACGTGAATTTCATCTGACCTACTAAACTGTGTTTGAAAATTATGCGGACAACGTCGGATAGTCGTCTCCGACATCAGCATCATGAACTGGTATCCTATCAAAAAACAGATACCGAACAAATTTGCAGGTTAGAGATGGATCATTTTCTTTCGTCCATAGCACATCCCCGCTTCCGTATCACTGTCCTATTTGGTGCGTGATATGGTGTGCGGGAAGCAATATCCATGTTCTCTCACTTGATGATCATCGATGGATTGATGATAATGATCTTTCCATGATCTAGTAGTTGGTAGTACTTTCCAGACGTAGCTGAGGGCTGTGGTCCGCTAGCATCTCTACGGGGCCAACGTGGCAAGAAGCAATGCCGTGGTTGACGCGGCCAGGTGGGGTTCCTCGCATCACGTCACACGGGAGCTCGTGATCCACGTAGAGGCTCTCGCATCATGGAGCAACGGCTCATCCTTACACGTGGGCACGTGGCCACGTGCGTCCTCCCTGCCCTCATAAACCGGTCCGATTGGGAACGCCTCACTCCCCGAGTCCCCATGCTCCTTTTTTCGTTTCGACGTCGGCAGACTCGGCACGGGCTGAGAGCATCTACAACCGTATTTGCAAATCCGCTTACATGCACGTCGATCATCTGACGTAAATTGTTTAAATTTAATAATTTTAAACTGTCAACCACCCAACTATAGAGGTGACGGATGATTCTCGATCGAGCCGGCCCAAAAGAGAGATCCGCTTACGGAAAACGAGTGGGCTTGAAGGCCGAGCCTAGTTACTTATAGACACACGCGCGGATCAAGCGGAGGCGGCGAACGGCTAGGACCGAGTGCGTGTGTGTGGCGTGTTCTTCCTCCTCTCCCCTTATTTCTTTCTTAGATTCGAAAAATTGTAGCTACCTTTGTTATGGAGATATATGAAATTCGATGATTCCGAACCCTAGCCCTCACAATCTGGTGTCAGAGCCGTCAAATCATGGAGCTACCTAGCCACCCCCACCACACCCGCCTTGCTCGTCGCCGACGAGCCGAAGCCACAGACAAAATTCCATCGGAAACTCGTGCTGTCTACGAGTTCCTGCGAGCGGACTTTAACACCGCCCTCGCCAAAACTGCGTCGGAGCGCAACGAGGCAACGGTGACCGCCCTTGCCAAGCTGGACAACAAGCTGGATTTGGTGTTCGGGCGCATCGACGACGTCAAGCTCTCCATCGGCGTCGACCTCGACGAACTCCGTTGCGATATTGGTGTGAACCGCAACACTCATGTCGCGCCGTCATCAGCACCGGTGTCTCCAAGGGAACCACAACTCGGCTCGCAACCGACCTCGTTCAACGACGGACCCAGCGGGTCTGACGGATTCAAGCCAGATCCAGAGCAACGACAGCTCGGTTCCAAATATGTACCCCCTCCAGCTCGAGGTATGGCTTCTGCGCTAGGTCAACACTGTGAGGTTGTGGCAGTTGCTGAGAATTTTCGACCCTTCATACCGGAATCGCTGAATTTTGGGCCTCGCATGGAGTTACCTCGTTTTGATGGTTCTAACCCAAAGTTGTGGCAATCTCGTTGCGATGACTATTTCAAACCGTGGAACGTTCCGCAGCAGCAATGGATTTTGTTTGCGTTTGAGGGTTCAACTGCCCGTTGGTTGGAATCTGTTCAACGCCGAGCTTGTCATGTCAACTAGACTAAATTTTGTTCTCTGCTGCAGTCTGGTTTCAGACGCAACAAACATCAGAATCTAGTGCGCCAAATGTTTCACATCAGACAAACTAGCTCAGTTGAGTATTATGTTGAGCATTTCTCTGAATTGTATGATCAATTGACTGCTTATGAGCCTAATCCTAGTGTTGTTCACTATGTTACCCGGTTCATGGAGGGTTTAGTAGCAGCTATTAGGTTATTGGTGGGAATCTAGCAACCTTCTGACCTTGATGCAACATATGCCTTGGCTTAGTTATCTGAGGAATTGGGTGATGCATATACTACCCCTCCAATGTCAAGTTACAGATCATCAACTTCATCAACAAAAGTGAACAGACAGAGTGGAACCTCCAAAGTTGTCAAGACCAAAAGAGTTGTTTACACCGTTCGACAAGTTTCAACCACAGAGGACAGAGGAGCTTCTTTGAGAGCATACAGAAAATCAAAGGGGTCTGTTTCATATGTGGTGAACGCTGGGCTAGAGAGCATAAATGCAAGTAGGAAATTCAGTTGCATGTGGTGCAAGAGATTTGGGACTATATGCTTAATTCCATTGATGCAAGCAGTGAGACTGAGGATAATTCTAAACTTGAAGTTAACTGTATCTCTATTTCAGCAGCAACTATGGGGGATTTAAGTGCACCAATCTCATCCACTATGAAGTTGAAGATTCAGCTGCATGGTTTATCTCTGGTGTTTCTGGTGGATTATGGCAGTACCCACTCTTTTGTAGCTGAAATTGTGGCTCTCAAACTGCAAGGAGTTTCTGTGATGTTAGTGAATATGGTTAAGGTGGCTAATGGTCAAGTAATTACCTGTGATAAAAAATTGTGCAACGGGCAATGGTATTGTGATGGTCATGATTCTATCAACACATTCAGAGTTTTACCCTTGGGTTTCTATGATGGAATCCTTGGTTTGCATTGGCTAGTTTCTCATAGTCCTATGCAAGTTGACTCGGCAGCTCACTGGTTAAGTTTTCAGTTAGGAGATGACCAAGTCATGCTGTTAGGCCAAGATGCATGACGGTACACATTATGAAATACCTAAAGAAATCCAAGACATTTTGGATCATTTTGCTCCTGTTTTTGAGAAGCCCATTTGAAAGTGCATGCTATGCCCCTAATCGACTTTTGGTGTTAACGACAACACATACATAGGAAACTAATCCTATTTGTTGAGTGTATCTCAGGATGGCAAGTACTTTAGTAGATTGAGAATTATGTGCCAAAGGTTGTCTGAGAAGATTGGGATTTATATTTCGAGAAGGCTCGGGATTAAGAAAAGATGATGTAGACTATTCTTTTGAGTTTACTGATATTGAGTATAGGGATCCCGCACTATTAAGAGGGGATCACAGGTTTTGCGATGAACTTGCTCGTACCACATCTTCACTGTCATACCCAATACCACATATTCTCCACTATGTTCTTATCTCAAAACAGGTCTATTGCCTCGGACATCCGGCTCCCTCCAGACGTCCGAGGGCCGGACGACCGACAGGCTTCGGAAATCCGTAGCCCTTCACCAGAAGTTTGTGAGTCATATAACTCGGAAATCCGGCTCCCTCCGGACATCCGAGGGCCGGACGACCGGCAGGCTTCGGAAATCCGTAGCCCTTCACCAGAAGTTTGTGAGTCACATAACTCGGAAATCCGGCTCCCTCCGGACATCCGACCAGCCCCGGAAATCCGGAGCCGTGCACCAGAAGAACATGAGCTCTATAACTCGGATTTCCGGCTCTCTCCGGACGTCCGAGGGCCGGACGTCCGTTCCCCTTCGGAAATCCAGTACCTCCCACCAGTAGAAGTTGAGTCGAATAACTCGGATTTCCGGTCCTCTCCGGACGTTCGGTCGCTGTTCAATTCACAGTATTTTCAGTCATATCTACATGCCTCGGACGATCGACCCCTGTCGGACGTCCGACCCCTCACGGACCCCCGGACTTCCGACAACTGTCGGACGCCCGGACCCCGTGTGACTTAAAGTGTCCCCAACGGCTGTTTTTCACTCCCCACTATATATACTCTTCTCCCACCTCGTGAAATAGTGTTCAACACAGCTAGAATACATCCAAGAACACCTTTCCTCTGACTCACTCTTGTGTACACCAAATCCTAGATCCCAAGAGCATTTGTGAGTCCCTTTGAGTGTTGTTCTAATCAAAAGATAGATCGTCTCCCTCTCCTCCTTCCCACCAAAGTGTTTTGTGATTTGAGCAAGTTTTGAGCAATCCCCGTGATCTTGTTACTCTTGGAGGTTGGAGACTCCTAGGCGGTAGGAGTCTCCGGAGAGGAATCAAACCATTGTGATTTCCCCCGGAAAGTTTGTGATGGTTTGGAAGCCACCTCAAGGCTTACCACTAGTGGTTGAGAAACACCTTCGTGGAGTTATCTCAAAGGGAGAATAGGGTGAGCCTTCGTGGCGTTGGTGTGCCTTCGTGGTAACATCCGCCCCTCTAACGGTGACGTAGCTTCTCTCCAAGGAAGTGAACATCGGGATACATCCTTGTCTCTCTTGGAGTTTCGGTTATTCCTAACCCTAACTCTCTACTTGTGTTAATCCTTATTACGTACTTGTATTTGATTATTGTTTACCGCTTGTCTTACTTCACTCTAAATAGCTTACTCCTTGTTGTAGCAATTATTAGGCCTACACTCATATTCCGCACTTTTGCCTAAAATTGCTAAGTAATTATTAAAATTTGGATTTGTACCTATTCACCCCCCCTCTAGGTCCATCTCGATCCTTTTCAATTGGTATCAGAGCCTCGTGCTCTATTCTTGTGGCTTAACCGCCCTAGAGCGAGATGGACGGGGTTCCAGCTACGGTAGCTCCAGTGCAGAGGGACGAGACTTCCTCGGAAGTCAAGTCTTTCACCTTTGAGGGCCTGGAACGGGCCCTTACCAAGCAAAAAGAGGAGCATGATGCTTCTCTTGAGGCCTTGGTCCAAATGAGACTAGCATCACTAACCACGGGGACAACCACGTCCCCGAGGGCCTTAGGGCCACATGTGCGCGATACTTCATTTGGCCAACAACCTCCGGAAAGGAACCAAACCAGTGTTCCATGGCTTTATGCTAGATCTCAAATTGAGAAACCTAAGTACAATCCTGGAGGAAAACCTCCCTTGCTTGATGACAATTCCGATTTTGCTTTGTGGAGAGTTGGTATGCAGGATCATCTTAGGTACGCCAATGATGAGATGTTGGACATCCTCGAGCATGGGTACAATCCTGTAGATTCAAGGTGCCTCACTCCCAGAGAAACTTATGACAAGCATCTCAATGACACTGCGATCATGTGCATAAGAAAAGGAATGAATGACAAGCAACGAAGACCTTACATTCACATCACAAGTGCCAGGGAACTGTGGGATAGCATTATAAGGACCAAGACCGGTACCTCCACTCTTCGGCTTGCTCAATATGAAATTGCCAAGGGGCAATTACAGAATTTCTGTATGGAAAAGGGTGAATCTCCCAAGCTCATGACTCTCGCCGCAGACATTGAGTCATGTGACTGTGACAAGACGCAAGATGGTTTCAATCTGACCAAGAGATTTCTTGTGGACAAGTTACTTCATGCTCTTGCTCCGTATCACCATCAAATGGTATGGGACATGAGGCAGCACCATGGGTTCAAAGAAATGACTCCAGATGACATCATATCCACTTTCCAATTATTTGAAGAGTCAAAGGCAAATGCAACAAAGCACCTTGCCATGCATGGCACTTCAACATCAAAGATCAATCTTGCTTTGAAAGCCAAGCATGAATGTGACGAAGAAGAAAGTGAAGAAGAAGAGGGTGATGATGACTGCGAAGATGGTGATGATGTTGACTCTGATGAAAGCCCATCTTATGAGGACATTGCTCTCTTTGTAAAGAAGTTCAGTGCAGGAAAGTTCAAGGGAAGATTCCCAAAGGAGAAGGTAAGGAAATGCTATAACTGTGAGGAAACCAACCACTTCTCAAATGACTGCCCTTATGAGAAGAGAGAAGACAAACCAAGGTTTCCAAAGACCTTTGTAAAGAAGAAGTTGACAAACCCTATGAACTCCAAGTTCAAGAGGACAGATGGAAGAGCAATGGTTGCACAAGAAGAATCAGATCCAGAAGATGTTGGTGGAGTTGCCGGAGTAGCTCAGGATACACAAAACACCTTGAGGCTAGTCAACAAAAGTGGTGATGTTGTTCACTAAAACTATATGAAGGACTACAAGGGCAACGCTCACAAGTGTTTGATGGCAAAGACTGCCATGGGAGATGAGGAAGACCAAAGCTCCCATGATAAGGTTAAGGTAACTCCACGGTTAAACTCTTTCAGTCTAGCTTCTAATCCATCTGATGAGTATCTTGATGCGGAAGATCACTATGAGGATAATGACTTAGATCATCCCATGTTTGCTAAAATAAACAAATTTATGTGCTCTCTTAAAGGAAAGAAGCTCACTATGTTTCGCGTACTTATGGAAATGGTGAGTAAGCACACCAATACCATCAAGGAACTCGAAACCCTCGTCACTAAGGAGAAGGAAAGAAATGAAATCCTTGAGCAGAAAGTCCTGTATGAGGAAGCACAAAATTATGCACTATGCTCAAAAGTAGGTGAAAACCTTGATAAACATGCTAATGATCTTGCCTCCTTGAAAAAGGCTGAATCTGTGTGCAAAGAATTACTAAATGATAAAAACCAACTTGTGAACTCTCATGCTTCCCTTTCTAAGGACTGTTAGCGTATATCCTTGTCTCTCAAAGACAAGGAAGAGAAACTCACTGTTCTTACAAAGAGCTTTGAGGCACTTAAGGTTACTTATCTTGACACTCTAGCTAAGGCCTACTCCTCACCTATCATTAATGTTGATACCTGCACTACTAACTCTAGTAGTGAACTAACATCTATCCTTGAGGAAAACTGTTTGTTAAAGGCACAGTTAGACAGAGGTCTCATGACATGTGCACAAGGACAAAAGACTCTCAATGAGATCTTAAGTCGACACAATGGAGGCTTCTTCAAGGAAGGGCTTGGGTTCAACCCAAGCACTGCCAAGAAAAGTGCATCTCCCCTCAAGTGTACCACTCCGCTTAAAGAAATATTTGTACGAGAGGGACACAAGGAGAAAGGTAAGGTTGTGAGTGGATCGGCCACTAGGGGTTCACCTACTCACAACAAGACAGCCGAATTCATGCCTCCATCCTATGTACTACGCAAATCAAAGGAACGAGAGGTCTATGCTAAATTCGTTGGTCCCCGTAATGCATTCCGATTCTATGCTATTTGGGTCCCTAAGACTCTTGTAACTAATGTGAAAGGCCCCATGAAAAAATGGGTACCTCAAACCAAGTCTTAATTCGTTACAGGCTGTTTTGTCCGGAGGAGCCAAATGGGTGATCGACAGTGGATGCACCAATCATATGACCGGAGATAGTAACTTGGTCTATGACTTCATGCAAGCCATTCGACCATACATGAGCATTGTATTTGGTGGAGGGTCGAAAGAGCAGGTAATGGGGTTGGGCAAGGTGGCAATCACTAATGACATGTCTATTGCAAATGTCATGCTTGTCCAATCTCTTCAATATCATTTACTTTCAGTTCGCCAATTGGATTCCGTCGGTTATGACACATTATTTGGACTAACGGATGTGAAAGTCTTTAAGAGAGACACTCTCGAAGTGGCCTTTGTTGGAGAGTTGGATGGCAACCTTTACACGGTTGATTTCTCGAAAGAGAGCACCTTCCATAAAACTTGTCTAATGGCCAAGGCCGACATGGGATGGCTGTGGCATCACCGGCTCGCCCATGTTGGCATGAAAAATCTTCAAAATCTCTTAAACGGCAATCACATCCTTGGACTAACAAATGTATCTTTTAAGAAAGATCGTGTGTGCAGTGCATGCATAGCTGGGAAACAACATCAATCAAAACATCCACCCAAGAACATTGTATCCACTTCGAGGCCGTTAGAGCTCCTTCATGTGGATCCGTTTGGGCCTCCTTCATGGGCAAGTCTTGGAGGGAAAAAGTATGGCCTAGTCATTGTTGATGATTACTCAAGATATACACGGGTGTTCTTTCTCAAGTCCAAGGACGAGACGAAGATCACCTTCATTGATTTTGCCAAACAAGCCCAACGGAAGTTTGACAAGGACATCAAGGCAGTAAGAAGTGATAATGGCTCTGAGTTCAAGAACTACACCCTAGAAGAATTTCTTAGTGATGAGGGAATTGAACATCAGTACTCCGCACCTTACACCCCTCAACAAAATGGTGTGGCAGAGAGGAAGAACCAGACACTTGTGGAAATGGCAAGGTCCATGTTAGACGAATACAAGTCACCACATAGTTTTTGGGCTGAGGCCGTCAACACAGCATGTCATGCATCAAACCGGCTCTTCCTTCGATCAATATTGGAGAAGACTCCATATGAGCTCCTAACTGGGAACAAGCCCAATGTTAAGTACTTTCGTGTGTTTGGATGCAAGTGTTTCATCCTCAACAAACGGTAACGGTTAGGAAAATTTCAATCCAAAACAACTGAAGGGATTTTTGTTGGCGATGGGTCAAACTCTCACGCCTACAGAGTCTACAACAAATCCACTGGATGTGTTATAGAAACCTGTGACGTGACGTTTGATGAATTTAACCGCTCCCATGGGGAGCAAGTTGATCTAAATGATGCAGGTGAAGAATACTCCCCACTAGATATCTTAAACATGGGTGTAGGTGCACTTCTTCCCATGGAACAAAGACCTCATGATGATGATGAAGATGATGAGAGTATTTATCATCCTCAAGACAGTTCACTGCCCGTACCTCCACAAGATACTAGCACACACATCATGCCAGTTGTTGAGGATCAACTGGGAGAACATGTCTCCACCCTGATCACAGTCAAGAACAAGTTGATCTTCAAGAGGTAGACCAAAGTATGGGTATGTTTGATGATGAACCTCAACAAGTGCAACGCGAAGAGGAATATCTTCCTCCGCACATAAATGATCCATATGTTGAGGACGTTGATGATGGAAACGAAGTCGAACCTCGTGAAACCTTGACCTCCATCATGCCACGTGTGGCCGGTCGTGTTGATAGTGATCAAATCCTCACCGGCGTGTCGGAAGGTAGAGTGACTCGTAAACAATTAACAAACTTTTGTGCTCACTTTTCGTTTGTCTCTGGTACTGTGCCACACAGGGTTCAGGATGCATTGTGCGACAATGACTGGCTCCTTGCTATGCAAGAGGAGCTAAACAATTTTACACGCAATGAAGTATGGTCATTGGTAGAACGACCAACTGAGGAACATAATGTCATTGGAACTAAATGGATTTTCAAGAACAAGGAAGATGAGAATGGGACTGTCCTACGCAACAAGGCAAGGTTAGTAGCACAGGGGTACTCCCAAGTTGAAGGTTTGGACTTTGGTGAAACTTTCGCCCCTGGTGCTCGTCTTGAGTCCATTCACATTTTATTGGCCTATGCTGCTTTCAATGGTTTTACTTTGCATCAAATGGATGTGAAAAGTGTTTTTCTTAACGGTCCTCTATAAGAAGAGGTATATGTATCACAACCACCTGGGTTTGTTGACCCTCACCACAAAGACCATGTATATAAACTTCACAAGGCTCTGTATGGCCTCAAACAAGCACCCCGTGCTTGGTACGATCATCTTAAGAAGTTCCTACTCGATGATGGCTTTGTGGTGGGGGTAATCAATCCCACTCTTTTTACTAAGAGGGAAAATGGTGATTTGATCTTATGCCAAATCTATGTAGATGACATCATTTTTGGTTATCCTAACATCCATTTATGCAAGAAGTTTGTGGCCTCCATGACCAAGACCTTTGAGATGTCACTCAACACGGACTTGAAGTTCTTTCTTGGTTTTCAAATACAACAATTTCAAGAAGGGATTTTCTTGTCTCAAACTAAGTACCTCAAGGACATTCTTGAAAAATTTGATATGACAAATGCTAAACCAATGAAGACACCCATGGCCACCGACGTAGTTCTAAATGAAGACACAAACGGTATTCCTTTTGACCCATCTACTTACCGCTCCATGATTGGTTCGTTACTTTATCTTTGCGCATCTAGACCGGACATCATGTTAAGTGTAGGCATATGTGCTAGATTTCAAGCTTCCCCTAGGGAAAGCCATCACAGACGGTTAAGCATATTCTTAGATACCTTGTTCACACCCCAAAGTTAGGCTTATGGTATCCTAAGGATGCTAAGTTTGATCTTATTGGGTATTCCGATGCGGATTGGGCCGGTGATAAAGTGGGACGGAAATCCACTTCCGGTGCATGTCAGTTTCTTGGACGCTCCTTGGTAAGTTGGTCCTCGAAAAAGCAGAACTGTGTTTCTCTCTCCACGGCCGAGGCCGAATATATTGCAGCCGCAAGCTGTGCAACCCAACTGCTATGGATGAGGCAAACACTAAAGGATTATGGTATCACGTATCGACACGTTCCTCTTCTCTGTGATAATGAAAGTGCCATAAAGATCTCCGAGAACCCCATTGATCACCCTCGCACAAAACATATTGATATTAGGTATCATTTCTTGAGAGACCATGTGCAAAAGGGTGACATTGATATTACCCATGTGGGTACCGACATGCAGTTAGCCGACATTTTCACCAAGCCACTTAACGTAGCTAGGTTCTGTCAACTTAGGCGTGAACTTGGTATCTTGGAGCTTGACAACATATCTTGAAACCTTGCACACATACACACACTCACATTATGTTTGTGTCTTGATGTGGGCATGCATTTAGGGGGAGTGAGTCCTAATTTTCTATTTTTTAAGCTTACAAAGTACGCATAAATCAATTTCTGTCTCCAAGTAGTATATGTTATGCTTGTAGGCAACTATGTTCGTACTTTCTGTGAGAAACCATGCAAGTCATCATCTAATCATCAAAAAAAATCTAGCATCAGCCTCTGCCTCCTCCTCTTTCTCAGACGTCCGACATGTCTCGGACGTCCGACGGGAAATCTCCTTCCGGTCGTCCGACGCCACAATCACCTCCGGACGTCCGACGCCTCGGGCCTATAAATAGCTGGGCGCGGGGCTGGGCTCTTGCCCTATCCCTCAGCGCCCCTTTTCCTCCCTACCGCCGCCGCCGCCAACTCGAGGAGCCCTCGCCTGCGCCGCCAGACCTGAGATCGGGCCGATCTCCTCCACGGATCCTCCTCTTCTTCCTCCTCTTCCTTCGCGGGATCCGTCTACAGGATATTGTGCTCCATGAACAAGACCAAGAACGCCGCTCGGAAGACCGTGGCTGGCTCATCATCTCGCGCCCTTCCTAGCACGGGGTCGGACTCGGATGGGCCACGTCCTCCCTTCAAACGGACTGCCCGGCGTTCTCCGGCCCGGCGTTCTCCGTCTCCACAACTCCCCTCGTCGTCTGATGGTGATGACCCCGACTTCGAGGAGGATCTTGCCGCCGAAGACTTTGCTGACCAGCACGCCGATCGGAGGTCCAAGCCAAAGCCCGGGACTCGCAGGGCGTCCTACATGCCACCACCTCCTCCTGCCCAGCCCGCAGGTGAAGCTCGTCGCATATCACTAGAACCTCCTGCTACTTTAGGTCATGCAATCACGAACTTCACCACACTTGGCGCGGCTTCATACCTCACTTTCCGCCGCGACCTTGATCCATACGCTGTCGTACGTGACTCTACGGACTCACGTTTCCGCACACACGTCCAGGCGGACATTTTTACCACAGTCATAGTTCCTAAGGGTTTATCTGTTCATCTCTATATTGATGTTGAGCATATTCGCACACACCCGACGAAATATCGGGGTGCCATTGAGCTTATTGAGGCATCGGGGCTTGCCGCCCCGTTTGCCTTTCATCGCGACTTTAATGCTGCTGACATTCACCAGTTCTATACCACATGCTACTTTGGTCCAAACCACACTGTCAGCTGGATCACCTATGACGTTCGCTTCACAGCTACTTATGATACATTTGTTGCAGCACTTGGTTTCCCCAACTCCGGCTTCAAAATACATAGGGATGATCCTAACCATGCGCATAAGTCCATTGAGGCATGTGGGTATCTTCTCAAACCACTAAGTGAGCTTGATGCAGATGAACGCATGAAGGACCTTAACCAGGTATCCATCTGGCGCTCACCTTATTTCATCATTTTTCAGTGTCTCATCCGCACCATCTATCCCAAGATGGGTGATAAGGGTTCTTGCAGTGGCTATTGTATTGACATCATGTCTCACTTGTTCGAGCACCCCAAGGGCAAAATTAATGTGCCTCATTTTCTATGGCATGAGATTCGGCTTGCTAGCTTTCAGTACAAGTGAGCCTTTCCTCATGCCCCCTTCATCCAGGCTCTTATTAATCATGTTGCTGATTTCTCTGTGGCTGTCACTCACACACATCGCAAGTGGGTCATTCCCGCTCACATGACGGATAACTATGCTCCCAAGAAAACCCCCTCATCCTCCACATCCACTCGCCGCACTGCTGCCCGGTCAGCCACCCCCTCATCTAGCTCCGCTCCTCTCGGTCGCATTGCCAAATTCCTTGGCAAGGCACATTTTGCTATGATGAAGGCCGTCTCTTTCCAGTGTGGTCAAACCCATGATGTGGTTTCTCGCTTAGTCTCCTCCAAGAATGCCCTCAAGGCTCGTCTGAGAGCCTCGGGCGCTCTTGATGTGAGTGATGATGAGGCCCCTCCTGCTGCTCCTCCTACTGATTTTGGCTTCCCATCTGGTCCTGAGTGGGCTGATTTCCTTGACGAGGCTGGTGGCAGTGGCTTGCGTGATGATGCTGATGATGATGCTGATGAGCTCTGAGCGTGGTTGGTGCTGTTGGTGCCTCCCTTTTTGGTACTTGGTGCCAAAGGGGGAGTAATGTATCGTAGTTTTTAGTCTTTGGAGATTTAATGTAATGGATAAACTCATGTATGGCTACTTATGAATGATTGTGATTGCTATGGATTGCTATGATATCATCATAGACTATTATGTTTTGCTCCACTACTTCTATAATGATCTATTGTCTTTCTATGATGATCTATTATCTTTACATGTTGATCCATTATATGTTCGATAAACACATTATAGGGGAGCTTCGATATTTTATCATGCATATACTAAGGGGGAGCTCCGTACTAAATATCTCCTAGACTATAATGTATGTTAAATCTTTTTGAGACCTATGTATATGTTGTCATCAACTACCAAAAAGGGGGAGATTGAAAGTGCATGCTATGCCCCTAATCGACTTTTGGTGTTAATGACAACACATACATAGGAAACTAATCCTATTTGTTGAGTGTATCTCAGGATGGCAAGTACTTTAGTAGATTGAGAATTATGTGCCAAAGGTTGTCTGAGAAGATTGGGATTTATATTTCGAGAAGGCTCGGGATTAAGAAAAGATGATGTAGACTATTCTTTTGAGTTTACTGATATTGAGTATAGGGATCCCGCACTATTAAGAGGGGATCACAGGTTTTGCGATGAACTTGCTCGTACCACATCTTCACTGTCATACCCAATACCACACATTCTCCACTCTGTTCTTATCTCAAAACAGGTCTATTGCCTCGGACATCCGGCTCCCTCCGGACATCCGAGGGCCGGACGACCGACAGGCTTCGGAAATCCGTAGCCCTTCACCAGAAGTTTGTGAGTCATATAACTCGGAAATCCGGCTCCCTCCGGACATCCAAGGGCCGGACGACCGGCAGGCTTCGGAAATCCGTAGCCCTTCACCAGAAGTTTGTGAGTCATATAACTCGGAAATCCGGCTCCCTCCGGACATCCGAGGGCCGGACATCCGACCAGCCCCGAAAATCCGGAGCCCTGCACCAGAAGAACATGAGCTCTATAACTCGGATTTCCGGCTCTCTCCGGACGTTCGAGGGCCAGACGTCCGTTCCCCTTCGGAAATCCGGAACCTCCCACCAGTAGAAGTTGAGTCGAATAACTTGGATTTCCTGTCCTCTCCGGACGTCCGGTCGCTGTTCAATTCACAGTATTTTCAGTCATATCTACAAGCCTCGGACGACCGACCCCTGTCGGACGTCCGACCCCTCGCGGACCCCCGGACTTCCGACAACTGTCGGACGTCCGGACCCTGTGTGACTTAAAGTGTCCCCAACGGCTGTTTTTCGCTCCCCACTATATATACTCTTCTCCCACCTCGTGAAATAGTGTTCAACACAGCTAGAATACATCCAAGAACACCTTTCCTCTCACTCACTCTTGTCTACACCAAATCCTAGATCCCAAGAGCATTTGTGAGTCCCTTTGGGTGTTGTTCCAATCAAAAGATAGATCGTCTCCCTCTCCTCCTTCCCACCAAAGTGATTTGTGATTTGAGCATGTTTTGAGCAATCCCCGTGATCTTGTTACTCTTGGAGGTTGGAGACTCCTAGGCGGTAGGAGTCTTCGGAGAGGAATCAAACCATTGTGATTTCCCCCGAAAAGTTTGTGAAGGTTTGGAAGCCACCTCAAGGCTTACCACTAGTGGTTGAGAAACGCCTTCGTGGAGTTATCTCAAAGGGAGAATAGGGTGAGCCTTCGTGGCGTTGGTGTGCCTTCGTGGTAACATCCGCCCCTCTAACGGTGACGTAGCTTCCCTCCAAGGAAGTGAACATCGGGATACATCCTTGTCTCTCTTGGAGTTTCGGTTATTCCTAACCCTAACTCTCTACTTGTGTTAATCCTTATTACGTACTTGTATTTGATTATTTTTTACCGCTTGTCTTACTTCACTCTAAATAGCTTACTCCTTGTCGTAGCAATTATTAGGCCTACACTCATATTCCGCACTTTTGCGTAAAATTGCTAAGTAATTATTAAAATTTGGATTGTACCTATTCACCCCCCTCTAGGTCCATCTCGATCCTTTTCACCATTGGTTTACCTCCTAGGAGAAAATATGATCATACTATTCCATTAATTCCTGGAGCTCAACCAATGTACTCAAGGCCTTAAAGACTTGCTCCTGCTCTCAAATATGAAGTAGAGAAACAGGTACAAGAAATGCTAGCAGCTGGTATCATGAGACACGGTAACAATGCTTTTTATTCACCTATGATTATGGTTCATAAGAAAGACAAAACTTGGAGACATGTTTATGATTACAGAAGGTTGAATGCTACTACCTCCGTCACAGTTTAGAAGCCACGCACGTGTACCTAGGTCGTCAATTTGACTTATATAAAATCTATTGTTTAATATAAAAATTATATCATTAGAAAGTAGAACATCTAAATTTTTTAATGATATTTAAAAAAAAATGCTTATCATTAAGTTGGTCAAATTAACGACCTAGGTACACGTACCGAACTTATAAACTGAGATGGAGGGAGTATCACTGTTAAGGGCAAGTATCCTATCCCAGTTATTAATGAATTGGCACGTGCTAGCTGTTCTTCCAAATTGGACTTAAGAGCTGGCTATCATCAAATCAGGTTGGCACGAGGGAAGGAACATAAAACTGCTTTTCAGACTCACTTGGGCCATTTTGAGTTCTTAGTCTTATCTTTTGGCTTAACTAGAGGGCCTAACACATTCAATTTTGCTATGAATGAGATACTGTCTCCCTGTCTCAAAGAATTTGCTTTGGTCTTCTTTGATGATATCTTAATTTCTAGTTCTTCTTATGAGCTGCATCTGCAACATTTGGCTGGAGTGTTAAAATTGCTATTGCAAAATCAATGGAAGGTGAAGTTATCTAAGTGTGCTTTTGCACAAACTCGGATTGGATATTTGGGGCATATCATAAGTGGACAAGGTGTGGCCACTGACCCATCTAAAATATCAGCCATCCACGAGTGGCCAATTCCTACATCTGCAAAATAAGTCACGGGATTTTTTGGTGTGGCTGGATATTACAGGAAATTCATATCTGAGTATGGTATGTTGAGTATGGCCTTGACTAATTTTTTGAAAAAGGGTGTACCATTCATTTGGTCAGCTAATGAACAACAAGCATTCCTGATATTTAAGCAAGCTTTAGTATCAACCCCTGTTTTGGCCCTTCCACATTTCTCCAAAACATTTGTTGTTGAAACTGATGCTTGTGATGTGGGCATAAGTGCAGTGCTTATGTAGGATGGTCCCTTGCTTATGTTAGTAAAGCTTCAGGGCCCATAAATCAAACACTGTCAGTTTATGAAAAAGAGTACTTGGCTATACTGCTAGCAGTTGAACATTGGAGACAATAATTGTAGTTAGCAGCATTTGTTATCAAAACTGATTAATGCATCTTAGCTTGTCTGTGTGAGCAGAGGCTTCACACCAGGTGGCAACAGAAAGCCCTCACCAAATTGTTGGGGCTACAGTATACTACTCAGTACAAAAAAAGGAGTGGAAAATTCAGCAGCAGACTCCTTGGCCAGAAAACCTCATTCAGTTCAAGATACAATGCCAGAAGTGCATCATGTGTCTTCTGCTCAACCTGCTTGGCTTGATGATATCTAGCAAAGTTATATCAATGACCCTAGTGCAATGGAGTTGATTCAAAAACTGACTATTACTCCTACAGCTGATGAGAAATTTTCCTTTAAGGCTGGTATCCTAAGATTGGGCAAATGTATTTGGGTTGGGAATTAACCACATGTGCACAACAAGATTGTGGTTGCATTCCATGATAGTCCTTTGGGTGGTCATTCAGGATTTCGTGTGACTTATAGACGCATCAAGCAACTATTCAAATGGAAAAATATGAGGGGATTCATCAAGACTTATGTGCAGCACTGCTTAACTTGCCAGCAAGCAAAACCAGAGAGGATACCATATCCAGGCTTGTTGCAACCCTTACCTATACCTAGTCTTCCTTGGGAAATGGTTACTATGGACTTTGTGGAGGGACTTCCAATGTCTGGAAGATTTAATTGCTTATTGGTGGTGATTGACAAGCTATCCAAATATGGACACTTCATTCCCTTGCACCATCCATTCATAGCTGAATATGTAGTTGAGGCTTTTTTCAACAATGTCTATAAGCTACATGGTTTGCCTCGGTCCATTGTGTCTGATTGAGACGAAATATTTACCACCAAGTTTTGGAGTGAACTGTTTCAGAAAACTAGTGTTCTCCTTCGTATGATCTCGGCTAGGCATCCTTAACGTGATGGACAGAATGAGCGTGCCAATCTGCAGGTGGAGTGTTTCCTTCGCTCCTTTGTCAGTGGACATCCTTATCATTGGGAAAAATGGATTCCATTGTGTGAGTTTTGGTGTAATAACAATTGGCATTCCGCGACAGGGAAGACTCCATTTGAGATAGTCTATGGCCATGGTCCTCGTCACTTTGGAGTGGCAGCAGATCATACGATTTAGTCAACCGATTTCCAACAATGGTTGGTTGATCGAGCAGTGGTTCTGGAATTTGTCAAACAACATTTGCTCCGTGCTCAGCAACGAATGAAACAACAAGCGGATAAGCATCATACTGATTTCTCCTTTGCTGTGAGCGATCGTGTATTCCTCAAACTGCAACCATACCTTCAGTCGTCAGTAGCACCCATAGATAACCACAAGTTAGCTTTCAAGTTCTATGGCCCATTTGAGATAGTGGAAATAATCGGTGAAGTGGCATACATGTTACTCCTACCACCCACTTGCAAAGTGCACCTAGTATTCCATGTCTCCTTGCTCAAAAAGGTACTTGATCCAGAATGTCAACCCATGTCGCTGCTCCCTGCTGTCGATGATCAATTTCAGATTCCTTAGCAGGTACTGCAACAACGAGTGATCAAGCATGGGGCGTCCACTTTGGAGCAAGTGTTGATCAAGTGGAGCAATCTGCCGACAGATATGGCTACTTGGGAGGACAAGATTTCGCTGCAGCAAAAGTTTCCTCGAGCACCAGCTTGGGGTCAAGTCGTTTCTAAGGAAGAAGGAATTGTTAGTGGCCCAGCTATAGAGGTGGCGGCTGATTCTCTATCAAGCAGGCCCAAGAGAGAGATCCGCAAGCCGGCTCAGCTTGCGGGAAACGAGTGGGCTCGAAGGCCCAACCTAGTTACTTATAGACATGCGCACAATTCAGACGGAGGCGGCGAATGGCTAGGACCAAGTGCGTGTGTGTGGCATGTTCTTCCTCCTCTCCCCTTGTTTCTCTCTCGGATTCGAATTGTAGCTACCTTTGCTATGGATATGTATGAAATTCTATGATTCCGAACCATAACTCTCACATAAACAAAGCAAATTAAATCATAGTTTGATAAACTGAACATGTTAAAATAATATCAATGTCCGAATAAAAAGGGATGCTTGTTGGATCACTAGACGGACACATCCATCCATGTCACATGTCCATCCACCTTGTCCTTCTTTGTTCGGGTAGCCGCCTCCGCGTGCATCCGGTCTTCCTGCATGATCCACTGCGGAAGCCGCCCTCGCCGCCTCTACCACCGTAAGGTCGTTAATATCCTTTTTCTATGCCAGACACTTCTTCGCATGCCCATCCAAGAGAATTTGTCCGTCAACATTATCTTTGCGTCCTCCACGTCCTGTGCGAGTTGCAATCTCTCATTCTCCAGCTCAATCTCTTCAAATGTCTTGGCCTTCTTGAGTTTTCATTTGGTCGCCGCATCTTTCTTCTCCAACTCAATATTCTCCCTCTCAATTTCGAGCCTCTTTTCCATCCTAGTCCGGTCTCACTCCGTTCTCTCATTTTTGCGCATCCAACATGAGCCTTTACCTCTCCTCTTTCTTGTTCTCCCTTGCGGAAAAATGTTCGTCCATATGGATGTCATTTTTGTAGTTGAGGCGTGACGGGAGACCCTTGCCTTCTCCTACTTGTTTCCCATGACTTGTCGGCTATCCTTTGACACGGTAGCTTTTCCATTCGTGAAGACAACACCGTCCTATTCATAGTCCAACACAATGGATTTGGTGGGAGCTTGAGCCACCATTTATCTTCTTGACGGCTTTGAGATCGGCCACAACTTGTGTCCACTTTGGCTTGCTATTCAATATGACCCAACAATGGCTAAAAGCAATTTTCTTCTTCTCCAGCTTGTGATACATACTGTCCGCTATCGCCGTTTAGCAAACAACATATGTATGAGCACAACATGGCAAACACAAGAAGCATATTAAAATGACAACAAGATGAGGCAATTGAGCTTACATGAGTTACCGCTCCCATCCCACTTTGAGGGCATTTGGTCACTTGTGAGTAGTAGCCGACGTACTTGTTCACTTTTCCTTGAATAACCCCCCATCGATGTTGGAGAGATGCCACATTGCGGTTGGTCACGATAGGATGCGACTCCACATACTCCTTTTGTTCGTGATACTCCTTCCAAATCTTCTCCCAATACATGTTTCTATTTTGCTCTGTGCTGCATATTGGATCCATTGTTCTCGACAACCAAGATTTGACAAACAAGATGTCCTCAAATCTTGAGAAAGCCAGACCTCTTGCCTTCGTCATCTTTCTCTTCTTCTTCTTCTTGCTCATATTGGGATTGGATGTTATCCCAACTTCAAGTGCGGTTGTGGCATCCAATTCACAATACATTTCGGTCAGATCTTCATTGTCATTGATCATACTTGACAAGTATGTCTCCTAGATGATCATGGGTTTCAAGCATTCATCGTGTATGAACTAGTGGATGCAAAACATTGAACATTTGATCGAACATGAGCAAACAAAACGCACCCGGTCTTGTTCTGTCATTCCATCGAACATGTCGAGTGCAGTCTGGGCACCGCCAGTGCCCATGCTCCTCTGCTCCCGAACGAGCCGCATGAGTCACATTCATTGATAGACGACATTAGCATGGGCGAAAAGCTATCCGAAATGGCCCAGTCGGCCGTTGAATCCTCCTCCGTCCGAAGGGTGCCGGGTGGTGTAATCCACATCGACGCTCGGATGTATGGGGTACGGGGGAGCCGGGCATGGCAGGGGGAGACAACTCCTTGAGCATGCCCGCACCTCCTTGTGATGTCGCCACCGCCTCCCTCTCTCATTTTCGGCGACGCTGCAGCTTCCAGGCGAGGTTGTTTGCCTTGCAAGACGCAGTGGGGGAAGGGACACCGACGGACGAGGCGGACTGCATCTCCGTTGCGTCGGTCGGGGACGGGCTGGAAGACATCTACAATGATGGATCAGGACAGGTGGTGAGGACAGGGATCAAGGGTGGTGGACGGCGAGGGCTCAGGCACGAGAAAGGTTGGAGTGCGAAGGGAAGAGGAGGAAGGGTTTGGATGATTTGGTGAAATTTGCAGTGGGGTCGGGTTGTCGGGTCCGACGTGGGGGGCGTGCCCGGGCGTCCTCATATTCGCACCATATTTGGGTTGAATATGAGGGGTGTCGGTCAGCCCGGGCATTTAAGGCCCGTTTAAGAAGCCCATCTGGGTCAAAATTTCGTGATCAGTCGGTGATCGGGCGGACTACCCAAGTGTATGAGGCGGCTTTGGAGCGCCCGACTATAGATGCTCTGAGATGGCTGATGTGAGAGCATCTACAGCCACAACCACGATAGACACATATGCCCCCTCAAATGCCCGGACATGTCTGTGGGTGATCGTGCACTCCTTAAATAACTCTTTCCGCATCCGAATACCTTATATATGAAATCCTAAAATTATACAAACCATGCAAAGGAAATATTTATGTAGCACGTAGATCAACTAATCCTTGACTATGCTACTCGTTGTCGTCGATGTTCAATATCTCTGTGCTTGGCTCCGGTTACATGGACAGAAAATGCTACTACGACTCCTCCTCTACCTCCATCTGGGCCTCGACCGCCATCTCCGCTTCCATCCCGTCTAAAAATGTGTTAATCTCCCTCAATCATCAGTTTAGCTCCTTCTCCAATGGGGATAGCATGGAATAAATAGATGGATCTATCTCATTTACATCTTTCATCGAATATCCCAAAGCTTTACATTGTTTAGCTAACACCGTCAATCATTTCTCCTTTTCTTATCATGAAAGGTCAACATTAACAATAATAGGAAATTTTTTATGTATCATCCATGAACTCATAGCTTAATCCATTGGGTAAGGCCTTCAAAATAGGAGAGGGTAGTTACTCATCTCCTTTTCTTTGAAATACCCCATACACTTTATTCAAGCATGCCTGACTATTGGAGTTGTATCCATTATCATTTTAATTTGATGTTGACTGAGCCTATTATGATGTTGACATCTTTAAGGATGCCACAAGGTATTCTATCAGTCTTATCTGCAAGCTTAATGACAACATTAGTTGGCTCAAGAGTTTGGCATGAAGTATCATCATAAATTTTTACATAAATAGTGTAAGGAATAATATTGACTAGGGATCCAAAATCACACAATCCAAAATAAGAATTGATGCCCAGGGAACATGATATTTTTTTACCTGTATCCTCACCTTCGGTACACCCTTTGAGGTAAGAAGTAGTGTCTTGGTCTAGGAAAACTTATTTCTTAACACCACTATGGGGGTAGCAAGCTCCTTCAAGATGTGAGCATATGGTGGAGACCCATATTGTTTAGCCTTAATGCACTTTTCATGTTTAGTTGGAAATGATTCTCCCTTCTCTTTGCGCTTCTGCTTAAATTAAGCTTCATTTGGTCTTGGGGCATAGTAGTTTTGTTCTTAATTGCCCCTACCATAAGTATGGATTTAGATTACCCGTTATGATTTACAAATATTTTATTTGTTAAATGAAAAAAGATAGAAAAATCTTTCAATATATGTAAGGCGGGGTCAGTTCCAATATTAAGCTCATGAAGAAGATTTTTCATCTCCTTCGTTCTAGAAAAAGATTTAATATTATCATAACAAGATCAATCATTTTATTTTCTTTCAAACACAAGTACCAACTTTCAGCATTATGTTGTATTATGCCAAGTAGACTCCATGCTTGTGAAATCTCAGTCCCCATGAAAGATCCTTTAGAAGCAATATCTAGTGTGTTCTTACTCTATGAACCAAGTCCACCATAAAATAATTTCACAATTAGATAATCATGATAATGGTGTTCATGTATCCAAAGAGTATACCTTGATACCTTATATAGGCATCTACTATTTTTTCACCTAGACGCTGTCCAAAACTGCTAATCTTCCTCCTTGTTTTATATAATTATCCTTGAGGGTAATAATTAACATAGAATGCACATGATAGTTTTTCTCAATTGCTCAAGGGCTGGTGTGATAGCCATTCTGCAGCTTTCCTTTCAAGTGAATAAGGGATATCTTAGCTTTGATCCTCTCAATGATTAAGTCCTCCAACAGAGAAGTACCACAAGTAGTGCTAATATTTTCAATATGTTTATAAGGAATTTTAGTTTCATCCCCTCAGAATATATTCTTTTTCATGGTATCAATTAAGCGAGGGTTTATCTCATACACTTTACCACGTAGGCGAGGACCAATAAATATATTTTTTCTGTGGGAGCTGGTCCTACAACCAATCCCACACCTATTTCATAAACTTGTTCTTGAAATACCATGGTTGCTTGCAACCTACAAAAATGGCTAGGACACAAAATAATTCTAAACTCAAGACAAAGCCCAAAAGTGCTCAACTCTCCGATAACGGTGCCAGAAAAAGCTTGATAGCCTGCAAGTGCACAATGTTTAGTTGTAGCCTTTTCGAAGTAAGAGTATCAATACCATAGGGAGCATATGAATCAGACTTTTGCCTCTTGTAGTGAATTATGTATCTTTGTGCATGCAGAAGATTGTAGACTTAAAGCAAAGTGAGGGATTAAATATAGTGTGATTGAGTAGTGGAACAAACTTTGAAGTAAATAACATAAAACTAAAAAAGGAACAACGATTAAATGACTCGTGGAACAATAAACGAGTAAAGCATTTGCAGGTAGTCTAGAATCCCGATTAGTATATGATACATCTCCAACGTATCTATAATTTTTGATTGTTCCATGCTATTATATTATCTGTTTTGGATGTTTTATATGCATTAATATGTCGTTTTATATTATTTTTGGGACTAACCTATTAATATAGAGCCAAGTGCCATTTTCTGTTTTTTCCATGTTTTTGAGTATTGCAGATAAGGAATATTAAACGGAGTCAAGACGGAATAAAATCTCGGGAATGATTTTTCTTGGACCAGAAGAAACCCAGAAGACTTGGAGTAGGGGACATGACACATGTCGGGAGGCCACAAGCATGCAGGGCGCGCCCCTGGCTTGTGGGTCCCATGCAGGTCTCCTAACCCTATTATTCGGCCTATAAATTCCCAAATATTCCCCATTGCAAAAGAGAGACAAAAGTACTTTTCCGCCGCCGAGAGCCTCTACTCCCGTGAGATCGAATCTGGGAGCCTTTTCCGGTAATCTGCCGGAGAGGGAATTGATCATGGAGGGCATCTACATCAACTCCGTTGCCCCTCCGATGATGCGTGAGTAGTTTACCATAGACCCACGGGTCCATAGCTAATAGCTAGATGGCTTCTTCTCTCTCTTTGATCTTCAATACCATGTTCTTCATGATCTTCATGGAGATCTATTCGATGTAATACTCTTTTGCGGTGTGTTTGTCGAGATTCGATGAATTGTGAGTTTATGTTTAGATTATCTATGAATACTATTTGAATCTCTTCTAAATTCTTATATGCATGATTTCATATCTTAGCAAGTCTCTTCGAGTGATTGGTTTGGTTTGGCCAACCAGATTGGTAATTCTTGCAATGGGAGAAGTGCTTAGTTTTGGGTTCAATCTTGCGGCGTCCTCACCCAGTGACATAGTAGGGTTAGCGAGACACGTATTGTATTGTTGCCATCAAGGATAAAAATATGGGGTTTTCATCACATTGCTTGATTTTATCCCTCTACATCATGTCATCTTACTTAATGCGTTACTCTGTTCTTCATGAACTTAATACTCTAGATGCAGGCAGGAGTCGATCGATGTGTGGAGTAATAGTAGTAGATGCAGAATCGTTTCGGTCTACTTCACACGGACGTGATGCCTATATGCATAATCATTGCCTTGGATATATTCATAATTATTCGCTTTTCTATCAATTGCTCGATATTAATTTGTTCACCCACCGTATTATTTTCCTTTATGAGAGAAGCCTCTAGTGAAACCTATGCCCCCGGGTCTATTTTCCATATTATACTTTTAGATGTATAAACCAAAAATACCAAAAATATCTTGCTGCAATTTATCTACTTTTGTTTCCGCAATCTTTTATATCTATCTCTATCAGATCTCATCCTTGCAAGTAACTCTGAAGGGATTGACAACCCCTTTTTATCATTGGGTGCAAGTGTTTGATTATTTGTGTAGGTACTATGATTGGGGCCTTGCTTGTTGCTCCTACTGGATTGATACCTTGGTTCTCAAAAAACCGAGGGAAATACTTATCTACTTTGCTGCATCACCCTTTCCTCTTCAAGGGAAAACCAACGCAAGCTCAAGAAGTAGCAGCATGCCTCTAGCGCACTTATCCGAAGGCATAGTATGGTATGGATATTTGAGCCACTATTGACAATTATGCTGGGCGAAACTGGGTACAGGACATGTTCTACTCTAGGTAGACACTGTGTCACGCACACCACCATCATAGTCTACCCTTGAGGGTTACAACTCATGATAATTCTGGGATACCCCATGGACGCGGCCACTCTAAGGTTCTCCGTACTTACCCAATAAATTGAAAAGGTTAGGAGCAATAGGATTTTACTTTCACCTCGAATTACCTTCACGCTTACAAGGATAGTGATATATTTCATGGACATAAGGCACAAATGCTGAGTGCCCCCCCTTCACAACATTCACGAAGTTGTTAAACTAAGCATTCAACACGGGATCTCATATCCAAAATAACGTTTCACATCTTACACATACCAAGGTTCATCCATGTTCCCGAGAAATAGGGTTATACTAATGTTGGGGAACGTTGCATGGGAAACAAAAAATTTCCTACGCACACGAAGACCTATCATGGTGATGTTCATCTATGAGAGGGAGATTGGATCCACATACCCTTGTAGATCACTAAGCGGAAGCGTTAATAAACGCGGTTGATGTAGTGGTACATCTTCACGATCCGTCCCACGAACCGTCCCACGAATCGTCTCGCGATCCGTCCCGATCAAGTGCCGAACGGAGGGCACCTCCGTGTTCCACACACGTACAGCTTGGTGACGATCTCCGCCTTCTTGATCTAGCAAGAGTGGTGGGGAAGTAGATGAGTTCTCCGGCAGCGTGACGGCGCGCCGCTAATGGTGATGATCTATTCATTTAAGGCTCCGCCCGAGCTCCGCACAAAACCGATCTAGAGGAAGAACTACGAACTAGAGGAGGGGGCCGCACGTGGCAAAGTTGTGTCTCAAAAGCCCTAAACCTCTAGTATATATAGGAGGAGGGGGGAGGTAGCCTTGGCGCGCCAAGGAAGGCCCTCTTGGGTCGGCCGAAGTGGGGAAGGGAGGAGTCCTCCTCCAATACCACTTGGATTCGGACTCCTTCCTTATTTTCCCACCTCTTTTGGATTTTCCACTTTTTCCTCATGGGCTTTCCTTGGATGACATTGTCAGCCCATTATACCTTATTGCGCATACAATAAACCCACATGGACCCCTTGGAGCATGGTGGGCCCACCCAGTGGGCCCCCGGAACCCATTCATCACTCCCAGTACACTACCGACAATGCTCGAAAACCTTCCGGAATCCAAATACCAACTTCTTATATATCAATCTTCATTTACGGACCATTCCGGAACTCCTCCTGACGTCCGAGATCTCATCTGGGACTCCAAACAAAACTTCAGTCAGCAACATATATAATTCAACTATACCGAAACGTCACCGAACCTTAAGTGTGCAGACCCTGCGGGTTCGAGAACTATGCAGACATGACCTGAGATACTCTCTGGTCAATAACCAACAACAGGACCTAGATGTACATATTGGCTCATACATATTCTACGAAGATCTCTATCGGTTGAACCTCTATGTCAAGGATTCATATAATTGTGTATACTATTCCCTTTGTCCTTCGGTATATTACTTGCCCGAGATTCGATTGTCGGTATCACCATACCTAGTTCAATCTCGTTACCGGCAAGTCTATTTACTCGTTTTGTAATACAAGATCCTGTAACTAACTCCTTAGTCACATTGCTTGCAAGGCTTGTTGTGATGTTGTATTATCGAGTGGGCCCCGAGATACCTCTCTGTCACACGGAGTGTAAATTCCAGTCTTGATCCATGCCAACCGTACAGACACCTTTGGAGATACCGGTAGAGCACCTTTATAGTCACCCATTTACATTGGAACGTTTGATAACCCACAAGGTATTCCCCCAGTGTCCGGGAGTTGCATGATCTCATGGTCATAGGAACAGATACATTGACATGCAGAAAACAGTAACAATAAACTGACACGATCATATTCTACGTTTATAGTTTGGGTCTTGCCATCACATCATTCTCCTAATAATGTGATCCCATTATCAAGTGACAACACTTGTCTATGGTTAGGAAACCTTAACCATCTTTGATCAACGAGCTAGTCAACCAGAGGCTTACTAGGGTCAGTGTTTTGTCTATGTATCCACACATGTATTTGTGTTTCCAATCAATACAATCACAACATGGATAATAAACGATTATCATGAACAAAGAAATGTAATAATAACCAATTTATTATTGCCTCTAGGGCATACTTCCAACAGTCTCCCACTTTACTATGTGATTGTAATGAATCCAACACCCATACAGTTCTGGGGTTCGATCATGTCTTGCTTGTGAGAGAGGTTTTAGTCAACGGATCTGAACCTTTCAGATTCGTGTGTGGTTTACAAATCTTTATGTCATCCTATAGATGCTGCTACTACGTGCTATTTGGAAATATTCCAAATGATTGCTCTACTGTAGGAATCCGGTTCACTACTCAGAGTTATTCGGATTAGTGTCAAAGCTTGCATCGACGTAACCCTTTACGATGAACTATTTAATCACCTCCATAATCGAGAAAAAATTCCTTAGTCTACTAGTTACTAAGGATAACTTTGACCGCTGCTTAGTGATTCAATCCTGGATCACCTTTTGTACCCCTTGACAGACTCATGGCAAGGCACACATCAGGTGCGGTACACAGCTTGGCATACTTTAGAGCCTACGGCTAAGGCATAGGGGATGACCTTCTTCCTTTCTCTTTGTTCCGCCGTGGTCGGGCTTTGAGTCTTACTCAAATTCACACCTTACAACACATCCAAGAACTCCTTCATTGCCGATCTATTTTGAACTCCTTCAAAAACTTGTCAAGGCATGCATTTCATTGAAAGTTCTATTAAGCGTTTTGATCTATCTCTATAGATCTTGATGCTCAATGTTCAAGTAGCTCTATTCAGGTTTTCCTTTGAAAAACTCCTTTCAAACAACCCTTTATGCTTTACAGAAATTCTCCATTACTTCCGATCAACAATATGTCAACCACATATACCTATCAGAAATTCTATAGTGCTCCCACTCACTTCTTTGGAAATACAAGTTTCTCATAAACCTTGTATAAACCCAAAAGCTTTGATCATCTCATCAAAGCGTATATTCCAACTCCGAGATGCTTGCACCAGCCCATAGAAGGATCGTTGGAGCATGGATACTTGTTAGCATCCTTAGTATCGACAAAACCTTCTGGTTGTATCACATACAACCTTTCCTCAAGGAAACCGTCAAGGAAACAATGTTTTGACATTCTATGTGCAATATTTCATAAATAATGCAGCATGTGCTAACATAATTCCAACAGACTTTTAGCATTGCTACGAGTGAGAAAGTCTCATCATAGACAACCCTTTGAACTTGTGAGAAACATCTTTGCGACAAGTCGAGCTTTTCTTAATGGTGGTATTTCACCATTATTGTTTGTCTTCCTTTTAAAGATCCATATGTACTTAATAGTCTTACGACCATCAAGTAGTTCTTCCAAAGTCTACACTTTGTTTTCATATATGGATCCTCTCTCGGATTTCATGGCCTCCAGCCGTTTGTCGAAATCCGGGCCCACCATTGCTTCTCCATAGCTCGTAGGTTCATTGTTGTTCAACAACATGACCTCCAAGACAGGGTTACCATACTACTCTGTAGCAGTACGTGACCTTGTTGACCTATGAGGTTTGTAGTAACTTGATCCAAAGCTTAATGATCACTTATCATCAGTTTCCACTTCAATTGGCGTAGGCGCCACAGGAACAACTTCCTACGCCCTACTACACACTGGTTGAAGTGATGGTTCAATAACCTCATCAAGTTCCATCACCCTCCCACTCAATTCTTTCGAGAGAAACCTTTCCTCGAGAAAGGACCCGTTTCTAGAAACAAACACTTTGTTTCCGGATTTGAGATAGGAGGTATACCTAACTTTTTTGGTGTCCTATGAAGATGCATTTATCCGCTTTGGATTTGAGCTTATCATGCTGAAACCTTTCCACATAAGCATTGCAGCCCCAAACTTTTAAGAAATGATAGCTTAGGTTTCTCCAAACCATAGTTCATACGGTGTCATCTCAACGGAAATACGTGGTGCCCTATTTAAAGTGAATGCGGTTGTCTCTAATGCATAACCCATAAACAATAATGGTAATTCGATAAGAGACATCATAGTATGCACCATATCAAATAGGGCGCGGCTATGACGTTCGGACACACCATCACACTATGGTGTTCTAGGTGGCATGAATTGCGAAAAAATTTCCACATTGTCTTAACTGTGTACCAAAACTCGCAACTCAGATATTCATCTCTATGATCATATCGTAGACAATTTATCCTCTTGTCACGACGATCTTCACTCTAAAATAGCTTTGAACTTTTCAATATTTCAGACTTGTGATTCATCAAGTAAATACTCCTGTATCTACTCAAATCGTCAGTGAAGTAAGAAGATAACGATATCCACTGCGTGCCTCAGCACTCATTGGACTGCACACATCAAAATGCAGTACTTCCAACAAGTTACTTTCTTGCTCACTGTGGTATGATTTGCATGTCTCAAGTGAATCAAAACGATCCATCTGCATGAAGTTTGTTCATGCATTTTATACCAATAGGTATGGTTTGCATGTATCAAACGTTTCAAAAATGAGTGAGTACAAAGATCCATCAACATGGAGCTTCTTCATGCATTTTACACCAACATGACTCAAGTGGCAGTGCCACACGTAAGTTGTAATACCATTACTGCTTTCTATCTTTTGGCATCAATATTATGAACATGTGTAGCACTACGACCGAGATTCAATAAACCACTGAAGGTAATTATTCAAGCAAATAGAATAACCATTATTCTCTTTAAATGAATAATCGTATTGCAATAAACATGATCCAATCATGTTCATGCTCAACGCAAACACCAAGTAACAATTATTTAGGTTTAATGCCAATCCCGATGGTAGAGGGAGTGTGCGATGTTTGATCTAATCAACCTTGGAAACACTTCCAACACATATCGTCACCTCGCCTTTATCTAGTCTCCGTTTATTCCGTAGCTTTTATTTCGAGTTACTGACACTTAGCAACTGAACCGGTATCTAATACCCTCGTGCTACTAAGAGTACTAGTAAAGTACACATCAATCTCATGTATATCAAATATACTTTGTCGACTTTGCCAGCCTTCTCATCTACCAAGTATCTAGGGTAGTTCCGCATCAGTGACCGTTTCCCTCATAACAGAAGCACTTAGTCTTGGGATTGGGTTCAACCTTGGGTTTCTTCATTAGAGTAGCAACTGGTTTGCTGTTTCATGAAGTATCCCTTCTTGCCCTTGCCCTTCTTAAAACTAGTGGTTTTACTAACCATCAACAATTGATGCTCCTACTTGATTTCTACTTTCGTAGTGTCTAACATCGCGAATAGCTCAAGGATCATCATATCTATCCTTGATATGTTATATTTCATCATGAAGCTCTAGTAGCTTGGTGGCAGTGACTTTGAAGAACCATCACCATCTCATCTGGAATATTATCTCCCACTTGATTCAAGCGACTGTTGTACTCAGACAATCTGAGCACATGGTCAACGATTGAGCTTTTCTCCTTTACTTTGTAGACAAAGAATCTTCTCGGAGGTTTCATACCTCTCAACAAGGGTATGAGCATGAAATGCCAATTTCATCTCTTAGAACATCTCATATGTTCCGTGACATTTCAAAACATCTTCAGCGCCTCAATTCTAAGCGGTTTTAAGTATTACGCACTGAACTATCACGTAGTCATCAAAAACGTGTATGTCAGATGTTCGCAACATCCACAGACGATGCTCGAGGTTTAGCACACCGAGTGGTGCATTAAGGACATAAGCCTTCTGTGCAGCAATGAGGACAATCCTCAGTTTACGAACTCAGTCCGCAAAATTGCTACTATCATCTTTGAACTAAATATTCTCTAGGAACATATAAAAACAGTAGAGCGCAAGCTACATCATAATTTGCAAAGACCCATTAACTATGTTCATGATAATTAGTTCAATTAATCATCTTACTTAAGAACTCCCACTCAAATAGACACCCCTCTAGTTATTCGAGTGGCGCATGATCCAAATCCACTTACTCAAGTCCGATCATCACGTGAGTTGAGCATAGTTTCAGTAGTGAACATCTCCATGTTGATCATGTCAACTATATGATTCATGCTCGACCTTTCGGTCTCTTGTGTTCCGAGGCCATGTGTGTACATGCTAGGCTCGTCAACTTTAACCCGAGTGTTCCGCGTGTGCAACTGTTTTATACGCGTTGTATGGGAACGTTGAGTCTATCACAGCCGATCATCACGTGGTGTCTCAAAACGACGAACTATCACAACGGTGCACAATCGGGGAGAACACAGTTTTATCTTGAAATTTTAGTGAGGGATCACCTTATAATGCTACCGTCATTCTAAGCAAGATAAGGTGCATAGAAGGATTAACATCACATGCAATTCATAAGTGAGATGATATGGCCATGATCTTGTGCTTCTTGATCTCCATCACCAAAGCACCGACATGATCTTCATCGTCACCGGCGCCACACCATGATCTCCATCAACGTGCCGCCATCGAGGTTGTTGTGCTATCTATGCTATTACTACTAAAGCTACAACCGAGCAATATAGTAAACGCATCTGCAAGCACAAACGTTAGTTTAAAGACAACCCTATGACTCCTGCCGGTTGCCGTAGCATCGATGTGCAAGTCGATATTTAACTATTACAACATGATCATCTCATACATCCAATATATCACATCATGTCTTTGGCCATATCACATCACATGCATACCCTGCAAAAACAAGTTAGACGTCCTCTAATTTGTTGTTGCATGTTTTATGTGGCTGCTATGGGTATCTAGTATGATCGCATCTTACTTACGCAAAACCACAACGGTGATGTGCAAATTTCTATTTAACCTCTATCCAAGGACCGCCTCGGTCAAATCCAATTCAACTAAAGTTGAAGCAAGAGACACCCGCCAGTCATCTTTATGCAACAAGTTGCATGTTAGTCGATGAAACCGGTCTCTCGTAAGCGTACGAGTAAGGTTGGTCCAAGCCACTTCAATCCAACAATATCGCCGAATCGAGAAAAGACTAAGGAGGGCAGCAAATCAAACATCAACTCCCACAAAAAAAATTGTGTTCTACTCGAGATTACATCTACGCATGAACCTAGATCATAATGCCACTGTTGGGGAACGTTACATGGGAAACAAAAAATTTCCTACACACACGAAGACCTATCATGGTGATGTTCATCTACGAGAGGGATATTGGATCCACATAACCTTGTAGATCGCTAAGCGGAAGTGTTAATAAACGCAGTTGATGTAGTGGTACGTCTTCACGATCTGTCCCACGAACCGTCTTACGATCCGTCCCATGAACCGTCTCGCGATCCGTCCCGATCAAGTGCCGAACGGATGGCACCTCCGCGTTCCACACACGTACAACTCAGTGAAGATCACCCCCTTCTTGATCCAGCAAGAGAGGCGGGGAAGTAGATGAGTTCTCCGACAGCGTGACGGTGTGCCGGTGATGGTGATGATCTATTCCTGCAGGGTTCCGCCCGAGCTCCGCACAAAACCGATCTAGAGGAAGAACTACGAACTAGAGGAGAGGGCAACACGTGGCAAAGTTGTGTCTCAAAAGCCCTAAACCTCTAGTATATATAGGAAGAGGGGGAGGCAGACTTGGCGCTCCAAGGAAGTCCCTCTTGGGTCGGCCGAAGTGGGGAAGGGAGGAGTCCTCCTCCAATCCCACTTGGATTCGGACTCCTTAAATATTTTCCCACCTCTTTTGGATTTTCCACTTTTTCCTCATGGGCTTTCCTTGGATGACTTTGTCAGACCATTATACCTTATTGCACATCCAATAAACCCACGTGGACCCCTTGGGGCATGGTGGGCCCACCCAGTGGGCCCCCAGAACCCATTCGTCGCTCTCGGTACACTGCCGGCAATGCCCGAAAACCTTCCGGAATCCAAATACCAACTTCTTATATATCAATCTTCGTTTCTGGACCATTCTGGAACTCCTCGTGACGTCCGGGATCTCATCTGAGACTCCAAACAAAACTTCGGTCATCAACACGTATAAATCAATTATACTGAAACATCACCGAACCTTAAGTGTGCAGACCCTGCGGGTTCGAGAACTATGCAGACATGACCTGAGGCACTCTCTGGTCAATAACCAACAACATGACCTGGATGTCCATATTGGCTCCTACATATTCTACGAAGATCTCTATCGGTTGAACCTCTATGTCAAGCATTCATATAATCCCGTATACTATTCCCTTTGTCCTTCGATATGTTCCGTACCCAAGATTCGATCGTCGGTACCACCATACCTAGTTCAATCTCGTTACCGGCAAGTCTCTTTACTCGTTCTGTAATACAAGATCCTATAACTAACTCCTTAGCCACATTGCTTGCAAGGCTTGTTGTGATGCTGTATTACCGAATGGGCCCCGATATACCTCTCCGTCACACGGAGTGACAAATCCGAGTCTTGATCCATGCCAACCCAACAGACACCTTTGGAGATACGTGTAGAGCACCTTTATAGTCACCTAATTATGTTGCGGCGTTTGATAACCCACAAGGTATTCCTCCAGTGTCCGGGAGTTGCATGATCTCATGGTCATAGGAACATATACATTGACATGCAGAAAACAGTAATAATAAACTGACACGATCAGATGATACGTTTATAGTTTGGGTCTTGTCCATCACATCATTGTCCTAATGATGTGATCCCGTTATCAAGTGACAACACTTGTCTATGGTTTGGAAACCTTAACCATCTTTGATCAATGATCTAGTCAGCTAGAGGCTTACTAGGGTCAGTGTTTTGTCTATGTATCCACACATGTATTTGTGTTTCCAATCAATACAATTATACCATGGATAATAAACGATTATCATGAAGAAAGAAATATAATAATAACCAATTTATTATTGCCTCTAGGGAATATTTACAACAACTAACACATGGGGAAAACAAGCATCATGACCAGAGTGATGGAATACATGGATGGATGATGCATATAACACAAAAGGTGATCCATTAGGGTTCTTGATGTTACAGTCCAAACGACCGCCCATACGATCGGGCGTGGTCCTATGAAACGTCGTCTTTTGCTTCAGAACCCTTGCGATGCTTTTTTGCTTTCGCCTCTTTGCTTGAGTCTTTTATTATAGGTGAGTATCACTTTAAATACGTGATTCCACTGCCACTTATGGGGATGTTTTCATATTATTTCAATTCATCGAGAAAGCATTACCTAGGAGATTATCAACAAAAACAGGTGCGTGAACATGGTAAAACTCCACAAATCCTACCATGGAGGCATAAAATACTTAGTAAATTATCACATAAATTGGTCTCATCAACACGCAACGGTTCCGTGGGCTCAGGACGCACCCCATGAATGGAAGGAGCTCTGGCCTGCATCAAGAAGTCAACGACAGACTCCATGTGTATTCGACCGCCCTTCGATCGGATGTGCATCTCTTAACGACAATCCTTGCCTTTTGGGCGTGCCCTCGCACCCAACCGTGGCCCTCACTTCAGAATCATTATAATCACATTCAATGATGAGCCTGTGGCCTGGGTTGTGAGTCACGACGCCCTTATGAGCTCGCATAGGACGAGCATCACGATGTAGGTTACGGAAAGACCGATAGGAAGGTGGGGTGACGTCAAGAGGCCGTAACAAGTTTTTCTTTCACCTAAAAGAGTAATAAAAAGAGCACTAATGACTCACCTAGGGATGCAGTTTGGCCATGCTATAGGGCTCCACAACCACTTGCAAGCGGTGGTCCTCAAAGGGGAGGCCAATCAGCATGTGCAGACGAGCTTTGACCTCACTTTCAAAAAGCTCACATCGGAGCAAGCGGTCCGGGTCGCACCTTCCGCGATACTCATACATCGGAGGATCAATGCACACTAAAGGTCGAATATTCCTTTGCACCCAAGTCTTCAAGAGATACAGACCGGTAAGTTCTTTTCCCTATAGACGGGGAACCGTGTCCATAAGATAGCCGCTCCCTGGATCATGATCAATCTTGAATCACCACTCCATTTTCTGCCAGCATGGCACGTTAGCAAACTCTGGAAGCCCAGGATCACTAGGGTCACAGAAATTGTCCAAGGCATAGAACCACACCCGTTTCCATGATTCTCGTTCTCGGGCTAGTGTTAGGGCCTGTTTGGGACTACTCCGCTCCTTAAAATTCAGCTCCGCTCTAGAAAATGCAAGCCAAACGGGGTAGCTCCATCACATGCCGCTCCACAAAAAATAGGATCTAGGATACAACTCCATGTTTTTTGTGAAGATCTTTAGGAGGTGCTTCAAGAAAATGTAGAAGTTGGAGTTGGAAGGAAATTACCCACCACTTCCACCAGTAAGTGGATGCCCCTTTGTTTCTCCCAACTCATCCAATCATATATATCCTTTCCACCGAATTTCTCACTCTTGAAGCTAGAGCTACATAAAAACCAAACACTATTCGTAAAATAGTAGGACTTCTATATGAAACTACTCCAAAGTGCATTTGGTGGAGCGAAACTGGATTTTATGAAGTAGAGGAGTCCCAAACAGGGACTTAGAGCGAAATAATTGGTCTCCGGGCAAGGATGGATGATGGCTCCACCACACGAAGGAATCTTAACGCCCTTAATATAGGGGACCGCCTCAAAAAAAAATATCGGAAGAGGCCAAGATGAGGTTGGATCCCCAAGAAGTACGCGTAGAGAGCCATGAAGCAAGACAAATGTAGGACCCCACCCGGGGTCAAGTGGTGTAGCTGCAGCCCATACATGGCCAATACATGGTGAGTAAAATAATTTAGTGGGCGTCGCAATCCACCATGGACAAATGCCACATGCACTACCTGGTTCTAGCGCAATGGTCGCGGGACCCCATCTTTCTATCGTGGAACCATTCACCCTATCTCGGTGAACTCTGGGCCCCATCATCACCAACTACGTCAATTTGGCTAGAGAGAAAGAGGAGCACTCCCTGTCGCTGACCCACTTAGGCGGGTGAGGGAGTGGTGGCGGCGCATCTGATGGGTTATCCCGACCAAAGCCCTCCTCGGAGACCATGCATGAAGTGACCATCTCCTCTCCAAAGGGAGGAGGAAGATAAGATGGAGGAGATAGATGAGATCTTGACGGGGAAGAATGAGGACTCGCAACCTCGATACATCTTCCTGTTTGCGCTATTTCAAATACGATGGGCACGCGAATCTTATCCAAGACAACACTGATACGTCCATTTTGCATCATGTTTTCGTACTGCTATTTAAACATTTTGGGTTAATATTTCACTTTATAATGCAATTCTAATGCCTTTTCTCTCTCATTATGCAAGATCTATACGGAGAGGGAGATTGGTGGCAATTGAAATTCGGGACGTGAAAAGGCTACAACAGAGATAGCTATTCTCCGACCAGCCAGAGTAATCCAGATCACCATTGGGAGAGACATGTAATGCAAGTGGTGTCGGCTCCTACCTTGTGTGGGAGGCCTCTCAAGTGCACAACTGTCTGAGGTGCATCCGTATTGTGGGGAAGTCTCACCGTCGGACACATCTCCACGGACCACGTCATGGAGGAGTGGCTCCAAAAGAACTACGGGTCAACAACACTATTAGAGGGATCCTAAGCGGCATGCAAGCCACGTCCGTCTCTACGGCCATTCAAGTAATTGCACCTTCTTTCCTGGAACGATTGCATTCATGACCATGTCCTTGTCCATCCTAGCTCTTTGCTACATGTGTAGTTTCTGCGCTGCATAGGGCTTGCAAGAAGTGTGTGACTTCACTTGTCAGTCTAGGGAACCATGTCTAAATTCGTATTGTTCACTTCCACTCACTAATACATGTGAGATGCACAAGAACTTTCCTTGATTGCCACAATGTGCATACTACAACAAAATATACCGGGTACCTCCATCCTCTCCATTTTCACTACTACTACAATCACACTACGAGGCTACTTTTTTATTTTCTTAACTGAATTCAGATGCAAATGCATGTTTGATAAATTTTCAATCACGAGCATCAAATCTTCGCGTTGATTTTGACACCGGGAGTGTTTGCTTCAATACCATAACACAAATTTATGTTTGCTTTTGCATTCTTAGTTCAAGACGGTGGCCTAAAGAATTGATCTTCACCTTTATTCTCTAATAAATTGATCGGGGGGAGGGGAGGGGTGACCCCGGGGTAGGCCAAAAGCAAGGGCTTGTCCATTCCCCCTTGAAAAACATACGCATGACGACCGCTTCCCCACGAGTGGTCGGTTGCTCCTCGCCGGCTACATGGTCGAGCCGACTCGGGCAAGACCACTCTCCATCCGTCTCGACTACCCCCCGCTAGCTGGCGGGGCAGCCCTAGTCACATCGCCCCGACAAACCGCGTCAGGGGCATCATCACCAAAGGCAAGGCTACATCGGTTCAGGTACTGCTGACGTGAAAGCGCGTGGCTACAGTGGAGGGGGTCGTACCACTGACTATCGCCGACTGCGACAAACCGAGGCGACACAGTGACGAGCATGCCCCCGTCGAGTCCATTACTTGCTCCAGCATGGCAATAGTGCAGTCAGCCGTACCATTGACTGAAGCCGGCTACACAAGACGACATGCACAATGCGGCGCACACTGCTACATAACAAGCACGCACCAATGGCGATGCCTACCCGACGGGCCCCAGCTCCAGATATGACCGAGCAGCCGGCGGGCCCCCACGTGTGACAAGACTTTCCCAGCCGGTGGGCCTCCTGGCCAACTTGAGAGGCTGCTAGTAGGATCCCACCCGATACCCTTTATACCTATTGTAAGCTAGGGGGTTGGCATATAAAACCCGTGGTACTGCCCCATGCAAGGGGTCGGCCGATCACACACTCACACCACACAGGAGAGGCAAAGAGAGATCCCAACTCCTTCTTCCTCCTCCATCATACACCTCAAGGATCATATGGTAGCCCCATCCGGTTTATCAACCAACACAAGCAGGACTAGGGGTGTTACCTCCCATAGAGGGCCCCGAACCTGGGTACATCGTGTGTCCCGCACCGCTTGTCCCCAATCCCATTTCCAGGGCCTGCCGACGTTCTTACGGTCCTAACCACGTACGATTAGCCACCCCATGGCATCTGTCGTGAGAAAACAACGACAGTTGGCACCCATCATGGGGATGTCCTCGGCATCGGCCGGATTCACGCTCTGGGCGGGACCCCTCGCCAACTCCACCGGACGCATCGCGTCCAGACCGATCAATACGCCCATGGAGCTTTCCCTTGCTGAAGCTTCCGCGACATTGAGCCCCAGCTCCATCTGCTCTGCAGGCCTCGCCGTTGCTCCTCCTGACATTTCATTCCCAAGCCACGCCTCGCCCGACATCGACGACCTTTGCGAGCTCTTCAGCAAGCTGCAGCTTGACGACGTGCCTACGTTCGATGAGTATCCCAACGAAGTGCTGGACTACACCGACCCACCATCATTCGCGGGAGAAACCGTCTCGAGCGGTGCCTGTGACCTTCGCATCCTCGCGGAGGTGATGGTTACCTGCTCCACCATGACCTCCGGTCGATCCAGGGTGCAAGCGGACGTGGCCGCCACCGCGGCTCGCGCCAGAGCCAAGGCACGTGCGACTGCTACCACGGCTCTCCCTGGCCCCTCCGATCCTCTCCGCTCTACACTTCAGGGGCTAAGCACCCCCATCGCACCAATGGCTAACCCAGCCACAAGCATGGCTGAGCTGGAAACGGCCCGCCAGCAGCTGCTCGCGGAGGCCACTTCCCTCGCGTCTTCCAAGTGCCGAATGGAGGCTACGCAGCACGAGTACAAGTCCGCCTACGGCCTCACCCCGACTGGCAACGAGCCCACCCGACACGGTGAGGTTCGTAGCTATGGACGCGTAGTCGCCGAGATCCTCGGCGGCATGCTTCCCACCTACGACAGTCTCGCGGCCAACATGAGGGCCGCCCAGGTGGCCTACGAGGAGTTGGCCACCATGGAGGGCGAAGGGCGTGTGCAACAAGAAAATCACATCCAAGACCTCATAGCTTCTACCAACTTGGAGCAGGCTCACTTCGACCTGGACTACGCCCACACCTAGTCGTTGCGGGTTCTCCCAATGCAGGGACGAGTAACCTGCAGTCTCAAGCCGGCATCACGACACCCTTCAGGGGGGCGACTAGTCGTCTTGCACCCACACCCCGCCTCCGAGGCGGGAGAGGGCGCACTCACTAGCTCCCTCTATCCGGGTCGAGCTCGCTCGTCGACTCGGACCACGCGTGCCTCGAAGCGAGAACCACACCCGCCTCCGGATCAACTGGCTGGCCCAATCCGCCCTCCTCGAGGAGGAGGGCCCGATCGGCCTGACATGCTTCGGTCCACGGATCCGCGAAGAGCCGTTTCCCATCGGCTTCACTCTTCCCCGAGACACCCCGGAGTACAACGGGACGACCAATCCAGAAGACTGACTGATCGACTACACCACCGCAGCCGGCATCGCCCGGGGCAATAAGTGCGTCGCGGTGTGCTACATTCCGCTCATGCTGACCGGCTTGGCATGGACTTGGCTTATCAGCCTGCCTACCGGTAGCATCAACGCGTGGGTGGACTTCGAGGAAGCCTTCATCCGCAATTTCGCCGGCACCTACAAGCGTCCTGGTCATCCCCGCGAGATGGCCATGTGCATCCAGGCGGAGCAGGAACCCCTCCGCGACAACCTCATGCGCCGGACTGAGTTGCACAACTCCTGTGAAGGGGTGCATGAGGTTCAGGCCATCCAGTACTTCATCGAGGGCTGCCAAGGCGGCACCCTCCTCAAGCACAAGCTCATGTGACCGGAGCCGGCCACTCTGGCCGAGCTCATGGCCAAGGCGGATAAGTATGCCACGACCGACTCCGCAATGTAGATCAAGGTCACTGCAACCGACAGAGTTGCTACACCGCCGTCTGCCTCGTGGCCGGCTGCCAACGGTCGGGGGCAGCAGAATAACAAGTGGAAATTCGACCAACCGGATCCTTGGTATGGAAGCAAGCATGTTGCCACCATGGAGGAAGAGAAGCTGGCTGCCCAGGCCGCCAGCCAGCGCTAGCGCAGCGGCAAGGGCGTGTGGCAGCCCAAGCTCTTCTTTGAGCAGATGTTCGACGCCCCGTGCAAGATGCACACCGGGGCAAAGCCGGCTACGCACATACCCTGGCAGTGCAGCTTTTCCAAGCGATTGGCCCGAGGTGAGGGCCTTCCATCTCCTCCACCTCTGGCTCCTCAAGCGCCGGCTCTTGCGTCAGCTTCGGCTCAGGCTCCCCGCAACGACGACGGTCTCCACAACCAATTCCCCAACCAGGACGGGGTCTACAACATCTTCACCAGCAAAGGCGGAGACAAGCATAGCCAGCGTCAGTGCCGACATGAGGTGAACACCACCGTGCCCTCGGTCCCGTAGTATATGCACTGGCCCAAGAAGACGGTCACGTGGAGCCGGCCTGACCACCCGACAATGATGCCAAACCCTCGCAGCTATGCTCTCATCCTCAACCCCACCATCGCCTCCAAGAGGCTCACCTGCCGGTTCTCACGGGTGTTGGTTGACGGCGGCAGCAGCATCAACATCCTCTACCGCGACACGCTGCTCAAGCTGGGGCTCAATTAGAAAGATCTGCAGCCAACCTGGACGGTGTTCCACAACATCGTGCCAGTGCAATCCTGCTCTCCCATCAGGAACACCCAACTCAACGTCCTCTTCGGCGACAACGCCCACTTCCGTCACGAGCCGGTGTGGTTCGAGGTGGTGGACCTCGAAAACCCCTATCACATACTCCTGGGAAGGCTGACGCTCGCCAAGTTCATGGTGATCCCTCGCTACGCTTACCTCAAGATGAACATGTCGGGTCCCAAAGGCATCATCACCCTATCCGGCGACTACAAGAAGTCAATCGAGTGTGCGCGCGACGGCAGCCGGCTGCTCGAGGCACTGGTGATCGCGGTGAAAAAACGTCAGCTCGACCGGCTCGTGGCCCAGGCCACCGAGTAGCCGTCCGTGCTGACTCCCCCGTCCCAGTCGGCCAGCGAGGCGGCTTTCCAGTCGTCCAAAGACACCACGCAGGTGCCACTCGACTCGGCTAACCCCAAGCAGTGCATCACCATTGGTGCCACCCTCAGTCGCAAATAGGAAGGCGAGCTCGTTGACTTCCTCCGTGAGAATCGGGACATCTTCGGATGGTCCCCCAAGGACATGCCGGGTGTTCTCAGGAAGTTCGCCGAGCACAAGGTTCATGTGTGATCGGATGCGAAGCCGGTCAAGCAACCCCCATGCCGTTTCTCCAAGGAGAAGCGACATACTATAGGAGAAGAAATTGCCCGTCTGCTCGCAGCCGGCTTCATCAGGGTAGTTTTCCACCCAGACTGGCTGGCCAACCCAGTCATGGTGCTGAAGAAAAACAAAACCTAGTGTATGTGTATCGACTACACCAGCCCGAACAAGGCTTGTCCAAAGGATACATTCGCCTTGCCCCGGATCGATCAAGTGATCGACTCCATTACCGAGTGCGACTTGTTGTCCTTCCTAGACGCCTATTCTGGTTACCACCAGATTAAGCTGGATCCGGTCGATCAGCTGAAGACCTCATTCATCACCCTATTCGGAGCCTACTGCTATGTTACCATGTCATTCGAGTTGAAGAACACATACGCCACCTTCCAGCGCTGCATGCAGAAGTGTCTCCTGCCCCAAATTGCCAGGAACATGCACGTCTACATCGACGACATCATCGTCAAATCCAAGAAGCACTTCAGCCTCCTGGACGATCTCCGGGAGACCTTCGCCAACCTGTGCGAGTACAAGATCCGGCTCAACCCGGAGAAATGCGTCCTCGGCATGCCACCCGGCCAGATCCTCGGTTTCTTCAGGTCCGCACGCGACATTGAAGTTAACCAGGAGAAGATGAAGGCCATCGAGCACGTGCACAAGCCAACGCAGCTCCGCGATGTCTAGAAGTTCGCTGACTGCTTGGCATCGCTCAACCGGTACATCACACGGCTCGGTGAGAAGGCGCTGCCCCTTTACCAGCTCATGAAGAAGACGACCAACTTTGAGTGGAACGACCAGGCAGACGAGGCCTTCCGCGACCTCAAACGCGCTCTCTCAAGCGCGCTCGTCTTGGCTGTGCCAACCAAAAAGAGCCCATGCTGAGGAGGACAAGGTGCCGCCGGTTCAGCACCCCGTGTACTATCTGAGCGAGGTCCTCTCCAGCTCCAAGCAGAACTACCCCCACTACCATAAGATGCGCTACGACATATACTTCACCGCCAAGAAGCTGAAGCAATACTTGATGGAAATATGCCCTAGAGGGAATAATAAATTAGTTATTATTATATTTACTTTTTCATGATAATCGTTAATTATCCATGCTATAATTGTATTGATTGGAAACTCAAATACATGTGTGGGTACATAGACAACACACTGTCGCTAGTGAGCCTCTAAGGACTAGCTCACCGATCAAAGATGGTCAAGGTTTCTTGACCATACACATGAGTTGTCATTTTATAACAGGATCACATCATTAGGAGAATGATGTGATGGCCAAGACCTAAACTATGAACATAGCATGTGATCGTATCAGTTTATTGCTACTGTTTTCTGCATGTCAAGTATATCTTTCTATGACCATGAGATCATGCAACTCTCGGGAACCGGAGGAGTGCGTTGTGTGTATCAAACATCACAACGTAAGTGGGTAACTATAAAGGTGCTCTACAGGTATCTCCGAAGGTGTCTATTGGGTTGCCGTGAATCGAGACTAGGATTTGTCACTCCGTATGATGGAGAGGTATCTCTAGGGCCCACTCGATAATACAACATCACAATGAGCTTGCAAGCAATGTGACTAAGGATTTAATAACATGATCTTGTATTACAGAAGAAGTAAAGAGACTTGTCGGTAATGAGATTGAACTAGGTATAGAGATACCAATGATCAAATCTCAGGCAAGTAACATACTGATGGACAAGGGAATAGTATACGAGATTGATTGAATCCTTGACATCGTTGTTCGACCGATAAAGATCTTCATAGAATATGTAGGAGCCAATATGGGCATCCAGGTCCCGCTATTGGTTATTTAGCGGAGAATGTCTCGGTCATGTCTGCATAGTTCTCAAACCCACAGGGTCTGCACACTTAAGGTTCGGTGTGGTTTCGGTATAGTTGAGTTACGTATGTTGGTGACCGAAATTTGTTCGGAGTTCCGGATGAGATCTCGGACATCACGAGCAGTTCCGTAATGGTCCGGAGACAAAGATTGATATATAGGAAAGAGGTATTCGTGTTCCGGAAAGGTTTCGGGCATTACCGGTAAAGTACCAGGAGTGACGAGTGGGTTCCCTGGGCTCACCGGGAGGGGCCACCTACCCTAGGGGGCCACATAGGTCTAAGAGGTGGCACACTAGCCCCTGGTGGGTTGGGCGGCCAGCCTCATTGGCCTATACACCTGAATAGTGGAGAAGGGGAGGAGTTTGACTAGGAGGAGGAGTCCTCCTAGTGGCTCCACGAAACCCACTTGGAGGAGGACTCCTCTACCTCTTAGCGCGGCCGGCCAACCCTAGGGGAAACCCTAGGGTGACACCCCTTCCCCCTCCCTCCTATATAGAGTGGAGGGGAGAGAGGGAAGGAACACCTTAATCCAAGGCGTAACGCCCTCTCCCTCCATATAGTTCTTTTCTCTTCTAGATCGGTTCGGTAGTGTACAACGAAGCCCTGCCGGATCAGCTCACCACCACCACCACGTCTTTGTGCTATTAGAGAACTCAGCTACCTCTCCGTGCCCTCTTGCTGGATCAATAAGGCCGAGGTCGTCATCGAGCTACACGTGTCGTGAACGCGGAGGTGCCATCCGTTCGGCACTAGATCGAACGTATCATGATGCGATCACAAGACAGATTGTGATGACATCGTGGGACGGATCGTTATTGGATTGTGAAGACGTTCGACTACATCAATCGCGTTATATATGCTTTTGATTAGTGATATTCAAGGGTATGTAGATGCACTTCCCCCTCTCATAGATGCTTATCTCCATAGATTGATCTTGGTGAGCGTAGGATTTTTTATGGTTTCCCATGCGACGTTCCCCAACAGTGGCATCATGCGCTAGGTATATGCGTAGATGGCATCACGAGTAGAACACAAAGGAGTTTGTGGACGTTGATATTCAGATTGCTAACCTCCTTAGTCTTTTCTTGATTCAACAGTATTGTGGGATGAAGCGGCCCGGACCAACCTTACTCGTCCGCGTACGAGAGACTGGTTCCATCGACTAACATGCAACTTGTTGCATAAGATGGCTGGCGGGTGTCTGTCTCTCCTACTTTAGTTGAATCGGATTTGACAGAGGCAGTCCTTGGAGAAGGTTAATAGCAACTTGTGTATCACCATTGTGGTTTTTGCGTAGGTAAGAAGCATTCTTGCTAGATACCCATAGCAGCCACGTAAAACATGCAACAACAAATTAGAGGATGTCTAACTTGTTTTTGCAGGGTATGTTATGATATGATATGGCCAAAGACATGATGAGATATATTTATGTAGGAGATGATCATGTTGTAATAGTTAATATCGACTCGCATGTCGGTGCTACGACAACCGCCAGGAGCCATAGGGTTGTCTTTAATTATTCTATGACATTCGTGACACTCACTAAGCCTAGGTAAATGTTTTACTTTATAGCTAAACGGTAGCAATAGTAGTACAAGCCTGGTTGGTGCAAAAACCTCGATGGCAGCAGAATGATGGAGATCATGGTGTGGTGCCGGTGACAATGGAGGTCATGCGGGTGCTTTGGAGATGGAGATCAAAAGCACAAGATCATGGCCATATCATGTCACTTATGATTTGCATGTGATGTTAATCCTTTTATGCACCTTGTTTTCCTTAGGACGACTGTAGCATTATAAGGTGATCCCTCACTAAAAATTCAAGATAAAAATTGTGTTCTCCCCGAGTGTGCACCGTTGCGAAAGTTCGTCCTTTCGAGACACCACGTGATGATCGGGTGTGATAGACTCTAGGTCACATACAACGGATGCAAGACAGTTTTACACATGCGGAACACTCAGGTTAAACTTGACGAGCCTCGCATGTACAGACATGGCCTCAAAACACAGGAGACCAAAAGGTTGAACATAAGTCATATAGTAGATATGATCAACATAGAGATGTTCACTATTGAAGCCACCTCATCTCACATGACAATCGGAAATGGGTTGGTGAATTTGAATCATATAGCATTCAAATGACTAGAGGGATTCAATTTGAGTGGGAGTTCTTAAGTAATATGATTAATTGAACTCATTAGCATGAACATAGTCAAACATGCCTTTGCAAATTATGTTTTATACGATTAGCTTGCGATGTAGCTCCACTGTTTTTGATATTTCCTAGAGAAAACTAATTTGAAAGAGGATGGTACCAATTATGCGGACTGGGTTAGTAAGCTGAGGATTGTCCTCATTGCTGCATAAAAGGCTTATGTCCTTGATGCACCGCTCGGTGTGCTACCCCAAGCATCATCTGTTGATGTTGCGAACATCTGACATACACGTCTTGATGACTACATGATAGTTTAGTGCGTCATGCTTTACGGCTTAGAATTGAGGCACCCAAATGTTTTGAACGTCATGGAACATATGATATGTTTCAAGAGCTGAAATTAGGATTTCAGGCTCATGCCCGTGTTGAGAGGTATGAGACCTCCGACAAGATTCTTTGCCTACAAAGTAAAGGAGAAAAGCTCAATCATTGAGCATGTGCTCAGATTGTCTGAGTGCTACAACTGCTTGAATCGAGTGGGAGTTGATCTTCCAGATGATATAGTGATTGACATAGTTCTCCAAATTCACTGCCACCAAGCTACTGAGCTTCGTGATGAACTATAGCATACCAGGGATAGACAAGATGACCCCTAAGCTATTTTCGGTGTTTGACACCGCGAAGGTAGAAATCAAGTAGGAGCATCAACTGTTGATGGTTGGTAAAACCACTAGTTTCAAGAAGGGCAAGGGAAGAAGGGAAACTTCGAGAATGACAAGTCAGTTGTCACTCCAAGGAATAAACCCAAGGTTGAACCCAAACCCGAGACTAAGTGCTTCTATGATGAGGAGAATAATCACTGAGGCCGAACTGCCCTAGACACTTGGTAGATATGAGGACAAACAACATCAATAGAAGTATATTAGATATACGTGTTATTGATGTGTACTTTACTAGTACTCCTAGTAGCACATGGGTATTAGATACTAGTTCAGTTGCTAAATGTGAGTAACTCAAAATAAAAGCTACGGAATAAACGGAGACTAGCTAAAGGTGAGGTGACGATGTGTGTTGGAAGTGTTTCCAAGGTTGATATGATCACCAACGCACGCTCCTTTACCTTCGGGATTAGTGTTGAACCTAAATGTTGTTTGCTGTTTGTGTTGAGCATGAACATGATTGGATCATATTTATTGCAATAGGGTTATTCATTTAAAGAGAATAATGGTTACTCTGTTTACTTGAACAATACCTTCAATGGTCATGCACCTAATATGAATGGTGCATTGAATCTCGGTCGTAGTGATACACATGTTCATAATATTGATGCCAAAATATACAAATTAGTAATGATAGTATCACTTACTTGTGGCACTGCCGCTTAAGTCATATTGGTATAAAACGCATGAAGAAGCTCCATGCTGATGGATCTTTCGACTCACTCATTTTGAATCATTTGAGACATGCGAACCATGCCTATTGGTGTAAACGCATGAAGAGACTCCATGCAAATGGATCTTTTGGACTCACTTGATTTTGAATCACTTGAGACATGCAAATCATGCCACATGGGCAAGATGACTGAAGGCCTCGTTTTTCCAGTGAGATGGAACGAGCAAGTGACTTGTTGGAAATAATGCATTTTGATGTATGCAGTCCAATGAGTGCTGAGGCATGCAGTGGATTTCGTTATGTTCTCACTTCACTGATGATTTGAGCAGATACATGTGTATTTGCTTGATGAATCAGAAGTATGGAATATTGAAAAGTTCAAGCAATTTCAGAGTGAAGTTGAAGATCGTCATGACAAGAGGATAATATGTCTACGATGTGATCGTGGAGGTAAATATATATCTGAGTTGCAAGTTTGGTATACATTTAAGACAATGTGAAAATTGTTTTACAACTCATGCCACCTAGAACACCATAGTGTGATGGTGTGTCCGAACGTCATAGTTGTGCCCTATTGGATATGGTGCATACTATGATATCTCTTATTGAATTACCAATATTGTTTTGGGGTTAGGCATTAGAGACAACCACATTCACTTTAATAGGGAACCAGGTAATTCCGTTGAGATGATATCGTATGAACCATGGTTTGGAGAAACCTAAGTTGTCATTTCTTAAAGTTTGGGGCTATGATGCTTATGTCAAAAGGCTTCAGCCTGATAAGCTCAAACCCAATGTGGTTAAATGAATCTTCATAGGATACCCAAAACAGTTGGGTATACCTCCTATCTCAGATCCGAAAGCAAAGTGTTTGTTTCCAGAAACAGGTCCTTTCTCTTGAAAGAGTTTATCTCAAAATAATTGAGTGGGAGGATGGTGGAACCTGATGAGGTTTTTGAACCGTCACTTCAACCAGAGAGTAGAAGGGGCAGGATATTGTTTGTGTGGCGCCAACACCAGCTGATGATGGTGATCATGAAGCTTCAGATGAAGTTACTACCAAACCTCGTAGGTCGACAAGGACACGTACTGCTCGAGAGTGGTACGCATGTTGCTGGACAACAATGAACCTACGAGCTATGGAGAAGCGATGGTGGGCCCAAAATCCGACAAATGGCTGGAGGCCATGAAATCCGAGATAGGATCCATGTATGAAAACAAAGTGTTTGACTTTGCAAGAACTACTTGATGGTCGTAAGGCTATTAAGTACAAATGGATATTTAAAAGGAAGACATACAATGATGGTAAATGTCACCATCTCGAAAGTTCGACATGCCACAAAGAGGTTTCCGACAAGTTCAAGGAGTTGAATACGATGAAACCTTCTCACTCGTAGTGATGCTAAAGTCTGTTGGAATTATGAGCCTGTTTGGGACTGCTCTGCTCCAGAAAATTCAGCTCCGCTCTAGAAAACGTAAGCCAAACGGGGTAGCTCCACGATATACCGCTCCGAAAAAAACTAGAATCTCGGGTCCAACTTCTTGGTTTTTGTGAAGCTCCCTAGGAGGTGCTCCATAAAATTATAGAAGCTAGAGTTGGAAGAAAATTACCCACCACTGCCACCAGTAAGTGGATACCCCTTCGTTTCTTATCTCTCATCCAATCAAATAGATCCTTTTCACCAAATTTTCCATCCGTGAAGCTGGAGCTAAATGAGAGCCAAACATTCTCTTGAAATGGTTGCAACTTCCATATGAAACTGCTCTAAAGTGGATTTGATGAAGCGGAGCTGATTTTGATGGAGTGAAGCAGTCCCAAACAGGCCCTATGTTAGCAATTGTTGCATTTTCGTTTATGAAATCTGGCAGATGGATGTCAAAACATTGTTTGCTTGACGGTTTCCTTGAGGAAAGGTTGTATGTGATACAATCAGAAGATTTTGATGATCCTAAGGGTGCTAACAAGTATGCAAGGTCCAACCATCCTTCTATGGACTGGAGCAAGCTTCTCAGACTTGGAATATACGCTTTGATGTAATGATCAAAGCTTTTGGGTTTATACAAACTTTATGACAAATTTGTATTTCCAAGAAAGTGAGTGGGAGCACTATAGAATTTCTGATGAGTATATGTGGTTGACATATTGTTGATCGAAAATAATGTAGGATTTCTGGAAAGCATATAGGGTTGTTTAAAAGAAGTTTTTCAAAGGAAAACCTGGATTAAGCTACTTGAACATTGAGCATCAAGATCTATAGAGATAGATCAAGATGCTTGATAAAACTTTCAATGAATACATACCTTGACAAGTTTTGAAGGAGTTCAAAATAGATCGATTAAAGAAGGAGTTCTTGGTTGTGTTGTAAAGGTGTGAAATTTGAGTAAGAATCAAAGCTCGACCAGAACAGAAGAAAGAGAAAGGATAAAGGTCGTCCCATATGCCTTAGCCGTAGGCTCTATAGTATCCCATGTTGTGTACCGCACCTGATGTGTGCCTTGCCATGAGTCAGTCAAGGGGTAGATTAGTGATCGAAGAATGGATCACTGGACAACGGTCAAAATTATCCTTAGTAACTTCATGACTAAGGAAATCTTTATCGATTATGGACATGAAAAAAAGAGTTCATCGTAAAGGGTTAGGTCGATGCAAGCTTTGACACCAATCTGGATGACTCTGAGTAGCAGACCAGATTCGTATAATGGAGCAGTTCTCTGGAATTGTTCCAAATGGAGCTTGGTAGCAGCATCTACAATATGACATAGAGATTTGTAAAGCACACACATATCTGAAAGGTTTAGACCCATTGACTATAACTTCTCTCAGAAGCAAAACATGATAAACCACAAAACTTATTTGGTGTGAATCACATAGTGATGTGAACTAGATTATTGACTCTGGTGGTAGTGGGAGGCTATTGGATATATGCCCTAGAGGAAATAATAAATTAGTTATTATCATATTTCCTTGTTCATGATAATGTTTATTATCCATGCTATAATTGTATTGATTGGAAACTCAAATACATGTGTGGGTGCATAGACAACACACTATCCCTAGTGAACCTCTAAGGACTAGCTCGTTGATCAAAGATGGTGAAGGTTTCGTGACCATAGACATGATTTGTCATTTGATAATGGGATCAAATCATTAGGAGAATGGTGTGATGGACAAGACCCAAACTATGAACGTACCATGTCACCATGTCAGTTTATTGTTACTGTTTTCTGCATGTCAAGTATGTGTTTTTATGAGCATGAGATCATGCAACTGCTGGGAATTGGATGAGTTCCTTCTGTGTATCACATGTCACAACGTAATTGGGTGACTATAAAGGTGCTCTACAGGTATCTACAAAGGTGTTTGTTGGGTTGGAGTGAATCGAGACTCGGGTTTGTCATTCCGTGTGACGGAGAGGTATCTCTAGGGCCCACTCGATAATACAACATCATAATGAGCTTGCAAGCAATGTGACCAAGGAGTTAGTCACGGGATCTTGTATTATGGAATGAGTAAAGGGACTTGCCAGTAACGAGATTGAACTAGGTATAGAGATATCGACGATCGAATCTCTAGCAAGTAACGTACCGATGGAGAAGGGAATAGTTTACCAGATTGATTGAATCCTTGAAATCGTGGTTCGACTGATAAAGATCTTCGTAGAATATGTAGGAGCCAATATGGGCATCCATGTCCCTCTATTGGTTATTGACCCGAGAATATCTCGGTCATGTCTGCATAGTTCTTGAACCCGTAGGGTCTGCACACTTAAGGTTCGGTGACGTTTCAATATAGTTGAGTTATGTATATTGGTGACCGAAAGTTGTTCAGAGTCCCGGATGAGATCCCGGACATCACGAGGGGTTTCATAATGGTCCTAAGACAAAGATTGATATATAGGAAAGAGGTATTCATGTTCCAGAAAGATTTCGGGCATTACCGGTAAAGTACCGATTGTGACGAATAGGTTCCGGAGGCTCACCAGGAGGGGCCACCTACCCCCGGGGGGCACATAGGTCTAAGAGGTGGCGCACCAGCCCCTGGTGGGCTGGGCGGCCAGCCTCATGAGCCTATGCACCGAATAGTGGAGAAGGGGAGGAGTTTGACTAGGAGTAGTAGTCCTGCTAGAGACTCCACCAAACCCACTTGTAGGAGGACTCCTCCTCCTCTTGGGCGCGGCCGTCCAACCCTATGGGAAACCCTAGGGCGCCACCCCTTCCCCCTCCCTCCTATATATAGTGGAGGGGAGAGAGGGCAGAAACACCTTAATCCAAGGCGTAGCCCCCTCTCCCTCCATCTAGTTCGTTTCTCTTCTAGATCGGTTCGGCAGTGTACGAGGAAGCCCTACCAGATCATATCCCCCACCACCACCATCATGTCGTTGTGTTGTTGGAGAACTCAACTACCTATCCATCCCCTTTTGCTGGATCAAGAAGGTAGAGATCGTCATCAAGGTGCACATGTGCTGAACACGGAGGTGCCGTCCGTTCGGCACTAGATCAGGACAGATCGTGATGGGATCGCGGGACGGATCGTGATGAGATCGCGGGACGGATCATGATTTAATCGCGAATACGTTCGACTACATCAACCGTGTTATATACGCTTCCGCTTAGAGATCTACAAGGGTATGTAGATGCACTCCCCCCCTCTCATAGATGCTGATCTCCATAGAATGATCTTAGTGAGCGTAGGAATTTTTTGTTTCCCATGCAACGTTCCCCAACAATACTTCCACGAGCAGACCATCACCGTGGGGAGAATGGCTCCGCTTTCAGAGATCATGGGAAACCGAGACACCACGTGCCGGATCGCCAAGTGGACCATCGCTATGGACGACCACGATATCTAGTACGAGCCACACCCGGGCATCAAGTCCCAGGTGGTGGCCGACTTCTTCGTCGACTGGGCCGAGACCTAGTTCATGCCGCCGCCTCCAGACTCCATGCATTGGCGCATGCACTTCGATGGCTCCAAGATATGAACCGGCTTGGGAGATGGCATCGTTCTGTCATCCCCGAAAGGGGATTAGCTCAAGTATGCCCTGCAAATCCACTTTGCCGCCTCCAACAACGTGGACGAGTATGAGGTGCACGTCCACGACCTCTGGCTCACGAAGGAGATCGACATCCGGCAGATCCTCTGCTTCGACGACTTGGAACTTGTGGTGGAGCAGGTGTGTGGCGAATGGGACACCAGGGATGCTAACATGGCCAGCTACCGCTTCCTCGTCCAACAAATCATCGGATCCTTCGAGGGCTCTGAGTTCCATCACATCCCCGAGCCGACAACGAGGCGGCGGATGCGCTGGCAAAAATCAGCTCCACCCGGCAGGCGCTCCCAGCTGGCGTCTCCCTCGAGCAACTGCACAAGCCGTCAATCAAGCCGTCTTCGGATTCAACATCCATCTTCATGCCGCGGATCCGTCCGGTCCCGCCTCGGGCTCGGGGGCTCCTGTGGCTTCGCCCACGGTGCCGGCTCCGGATGGGTTTGCAGCGGTCGATTCTGGACCCGTAGCCATCATGACGACGGAAGACACATCCACTTCCACCATGGTCCTAGGGGTTGACGGTTCCACCTGGGGACTCCGATTGGAAACCAGGGGGCTCCGACTGCCCCGGCTCCTCGGCTTGAGCCGGCTCTGGCTCCCTTCTCAGCCCCAACTTGGGCTCAGCCCATCCTCGCTTACCTCATGAGTGGCGTGCTTCTTTCGGACGAAGCCGAAGCCCGATAGATCCAACGCCGGTCCACCACTTACACCATCATCAATCGCGAGCTGGTTCATCGCAGCGCAACCAACGTCTTTCTGCGCTTCGTCGAATTGGAGAAGGGACAAGAGATCTTCAGAGACGTCAACCAGGGTGAGTGCGGACACCACGCCGCCTCAAGAACCCTGGTTGCCAAGGCCTTTCGCCACGGGTTCTACTGGACAACGACCTTGAGAGAAGCAAAGTAGCTCATCGACAAGTTCAAGGGCTGCAGCGCTTCAGCATGCAGAGCCACCTACCGGCTACGACTCTCAAGACTATCCCTCTATCGTGGCCTTTTGCAGTCTAGGATCGACATGGTGGGACCATTCAAGACTACTCGAGGTGGCATGACGCACCTCCTAGTAGCCGTTGAAAAGTTCATGAAGTGGATCGAGGCAAGACCCATCAAGAAGCTGGATGGCCCCACGACCGTCCAATTCATCAAGGATATCACCGTCTGCTATGGCGTCCCCCACAACATCATCACCGACAATGGCACCAATTTCGCCAAAGGCGCGATGGTACTTTTCTCCTCCAAGGAGGGCACCCGGCTCGACCTTGCATCCGTGGCTCACCCGTAGTCAAATGGCTAGGCGGAAAGGGCAAACGGCTTGATTGTAGCCGACATCAAGCCAGGACATGTGACGCCACTGGTCCGGTCGGCCGGCTGCTAGATCGAAGAGCTGCCAGCCATCTTGTGGAGCCTCCGCACCACGCCTAACCGGTCAATCGGTTTCACTCCGTTCTTCCTCGTGGACGGGTCAGATGAGGTCATCCCCATGGACATCGAGTTCGAATCACCTCACATGACCTTGTACACAGAGACAAACGCAAGAGAACCAAAAGAAGACAGCATCCACCTGCTCGAGGAGGCACGCGAGCTGGGTTTGGGCCGGACGGCCATCTACCAATAGAAGCTTCGCCACTACCAGAACAAGCATAGCAGGACCCTTTCCTTCCGCGAAGGGGACCTGGTACTCAAGCGAATCCAGCGAACTGACGGCGAGCACAAGCTATCCTCCCCATGGGAGTGGCCTTTCATCATCAGCAAGGTGTTGCACAACAACTCGTAATATCTGATAGACGGCCAGAAGCCGCAAAAGCACAAGAGAGACGCCTCAGGCGAGGAGTCAGAGCGTCCAAGAAACGCGACACTCCTTCACCCATTCTATTGCTAAGAAAGAAAGAACCAATGTACGTATATATCCCCTACCCTTTTGAGCTTAATGAATGCAGTGGGTGCCCAAAGCTGACATTTGGGGCATACCTTTTCGATTCCCTCAAAACATGTTGTTTCTTGAACAAGCATCCCAGTACGGCTCCTCAGACCCGAGGGCTCGCTGGACAGACCAAGCCCTCTCTCTATTCGTAGCCGGTCAAGTAGCGCGAGCCAAGCAAAAAACATTACCACCCTTCCTAGCTGCAGACCGGCTCTCGGCTGTCCGGCTAGTGGGACCCTGGGACAGAAAAGCTTGCCCCACACAAACACTCACTACGAAGGAGTAGCCACATCGGGCTAGTCGAACCCTCCGCGGTTATTTTTAGTAGGCCTGTGCCGCACTCGTCTTAAATCTAAGTGTTCCTATGGCCCCAAATGCATGGCCAACCCCCCCCCCCCAGAAGGCAGCTGCCCCGTCCTAGTCACAGACCGGCTCCGGGCTGTCGGGCTGGCGATGCGGAAGCCAGAAGAGTGCAAGGTTTTGGGTAGTCGGAAACCAAAGGAACAAAATACTAAAAAAGAGTCGACAAGCACAAATATTTTTTGAAAAAATATTCGAAGCACACATATATTACACAAAAGCATAAAAGGCCAACGACCACAAGTTCAGTACATCACACCTCGGTGGGTGGAACTGTGAACTAACCAAAATGCAGGAAAAGGAAAAACTCTAGTCGGTGGTGGTTCCTTGCTTGGCTCCGTCGTCGCCCGTGGCAGCCGAGGCGGATGCCCCATCGTCGGCTCGGACACGCCCCGCAGCAGCCGAGGTGGACGCTCTGTCTCCGGCACCGACGCCTCCCGTGCCGGCCATCGCACCCGTGTCCTCCTCCATTGCGGGGTCGGCATAAACGTCGTCGGTGCCCTAGAAATCCGTCTCGCCGGCGCTTCCTTCGGGGTCGTTAAGGGCTAGCCGGTACCGGGCCTCCGGAACCGTGCTGCATCGGCTCTCCGCTCCTCGACGTACTCGTCTCACGGGGCAAACGACGCAAGCTCGCTGGCCCGCAGGAGCAACTCGCCCTCGACCGCCGCTAGCTCCGCCTCCATGCCGGTGCGCTGGGACGCAAGCAGGCCCAAGTCGGGGTCTAAGTACCATGCTTGGCAACCCTGAGCGCCATATATGCGCCGGCTCATGCCGCCGAGGCGCGCCAGTCGCCCATCTGGGTGCTCCCACCCTTTAGCCACCTCAATAGCCGCTTATGGAATCCGTCTCCACCGCAACCGACCAGAGGGTGCGGACCACGGCCAGACCGGCCTCCTGGAGCCTCGCCAGGGCTCGCTCCGACTCCTTCAGGAGGGCCTTGGTGGAGATTCCAAGATCCTCCACTGTCCAGCCGGCGAACACCGCAATATGGATGCCCGCATCCTGCTGCTCCTCGCGATGGGACACTAAGACCGCATCCGCCACATCTTGTGTCCCCCGCAAGAGGTCTCGGGAGGAAAGTGGGCGCACGGCGTAAGAAACGAGAAGAAGGGGGCCAAGCCCAAATCGACACAAGAATAACAAACCAAGACAAAGAAAACCTACTAGAGAGGAGTGTGTCCACCTCATGCGCCTCCTCTTCCAGCTCAGGCTCCCTGGTTGCAAACGCCTTGACCTAATTGGCAAGCTCGGTCCGCACAACCCGCGTCATCTCGACCTCCTCTGCCAGCCGGTCGTCCTTGGCCTTTAGTGTTGGGGATCGTAGTAATATTTCAAAAAAAATTCCTACGTCACACCAAGATCATCTAGGAGATGCTAGGAATGAGCAAGGGGTAGAGCTTATTCATACCTTTGAAGATCGCTAAGCAGAAGCATTACTATGAACACGCTCGATGGAGTCGTACTCGTAGCAATTCAGATCGCGGAAGATTCTGATCTAAGCACCGAACAACGGTGCCTACGCGTTCAACACACGTGCAACTCGATGACGTCTCCTTCACCTTGATCCAACAAGGAGGGAGGGTAAGTTGAGGGAGAGCTCCGGCAGCACGACAACATGGTGACGGTGGAGCTATGTGGTTCTCCGACAGGGCTTCGCCAAGCACAGTGGAGGAGGAGAAGAGGGAGAGGTAGGGCAACGCCAAGGGAGATGTAATCACGTGTCTGCAGCCCTCCCAAATCCTCCACTATATATAGGAGGGAGGGAGAGGGGGTGCACCACCCCTAGGGAAACCGTAGGAGGTGCGGTTCCCCTAGATGGAGGTGGGGGCGCCGCCCTAGGGGGTGGCTTGCCACCCAAGGCAGCCCCTCACGCCTAGGGTTTGGCCTCCCTTGACTCCTTGTGCGCCTTGGGCCTTGGTGGGTGGCGCACCAGCCCATCTAGGGGCTGATTCCCTTCCGCCTTTGGCCCACGTAGCCTATTGGGGCCGGTGGCCCCTCCCGGTGGACCCCTAGAACCCTTAGGATGGTCCCGGTACAATACCGATGATCCTCGAAACATTTCCGGTGATCAAATCTCCACTTCCTATATATGAATCTTTACCTTCAGACCATTCCAGAACTCCTCGTGATGTCCGGTATCTCATCTGAGACTCTAAAAAACCTTCGGTAACCACATAATATTCCCATTACAACTCTAACATCATCGAACCTTAAGTGTGTAGACCCTACGGGTTCTGGAAGCATGCAGACATGACCGAGACACCTCTTTGGCCAATAACCAACAGCGGGGTATGGATACCCATGTTGTCTCCCACATGTTCCACGATGATCTTCATCGGATGAACCACGATGTCGAGGATTCACTCAATCTCGTATACAATTCCCTTTGTCTACTGGTATGACATTTGCCCGAGATTCGATCGTCGGTAACCCTATACCTTGTTCAATCTCGTTACCGGTAAGTATCTCTACTCATTCCGTAATACATCATCCCGTGTCTAACACCTTAGTCACATTGAGCTCCTTATGATGATGCATTACCGAGTGGGCCCAGAGATACCTCTCCGTCATACGGAGCGACAAATCCCAGTGTCGATTCGTACAACCCAAGAGACACTTTCAGAGATACCTGTACTGCACCTTTATAATCACCTAGTTACATTGTGACGTTTGATACACCCAAAGCACTCCTACGGTATCTGGGAGTTGCACAATCTCATGGTCTAAGGAAATGATACTTGACATTATAAAAGCTCTAGCAGATGAACTACACAATCTTGTGCTATGCTTAGGATTGGGTCTTGTCCATGACATCATTCTCCTAATGATGTGATCCCGTTATCAATGACATCCAATGTCCATGATCAGGAAACCATGACCATCTATTGATCAACGAGTTAGCCAACTAGATGCTCACTAGGGACATGTTGTGGTCTATGTATTCACACATGCATTACGGTTTCTGATTAATACAATTATAGCATGAATAATAGACAATTATTATGAACTAGGAAATACAATAATAACCACTTTATTATTGCCTCTAGGGCATATTTCTGACAGTCTCCCACTTGCACTAGAGTCAATAATCTAGTAACATTATGATGAATCGAACACCCATAGAGTTCTGGTGCTAATCATGTTTCGCTCGTGGAAGAGGTTTAGTCAACGGATCTGCGACATTCAGATATGTATGTACTTTACAAATATCTATATCTCCATCCTGGATGTATCCACGAATGGAGTTGAAGCGGCGCTTGATGTGCTTGGTGTTTTTGTGAAACCTGGGCTCCTTGGCAATGGCAATGGCTCCGGTGTTGTGACAGAAGAGAGTCATTGGGACCGACGCACTGGGAATCACTCCTAGGTCGGTGATGAACTCCTTTATCCAGACTCCTTCTTGTGCTGCTTTCGAAGCAGCTATGTAGTCCGCTTCACATGTAGATGCTGCCACGACGCTTTGCTTGCAACTGCACGAGCTAACTTCCCCACCATTCAAAATGTACACATATCCGGTTTGTGACTTAGAGTCATCCGGATCTGTGTCGAAGCTACCATCGACGTAACCCTTTACGACGAGCTCTTCGGCACCTCCATAAACAAGAAACATATCTTTAGTCCTTTTCAGGTACTTAAGGATATTCTTGACCGCTGTCCAGTGATCCACTCCTAGATCACTTTGGTACCTCCCTACCAAACTTATGGAAAGGTTCACATCAGGTCTGGTACACATCATGGCATACATAATAGATCCTATGGCTGAAGCATAGGGGACGATACTCATCTTTTCTCTATCTTGTGCCATGGTCGGGCGACAGTCAAGAACCCCTTCTTGGCCTTATCCATATTGAACTTCTTCAATATCTTGTCAATGTATGTGCTTTGTTAAAGACCAATGAGGCGTCTCGATCTATCTCTATAGATCTTGATGCCTAATTTGTAAGCAACTTCTCCAAGGTCCTTCATTGAAAAACACTTATTCAAATAGGCCTTTATGCTTTCCAAACGTTCTATATCATTTCCCATCAACAATATATCATCCACATATAATATGAGAAATGCTACAGAGCTCCCACTCACTTTCTTGTAAATACATGCTTCTCCATAAGTCTGTACAAACCCAAACGCTTTGATCACCTCATCAAAGCGAATGTTCCAAGTCCGAGATGCTTGCACTAGCCGATAGATGGAGCGCTGGAGCTTGCATACCTTATCAACATTATTAGGATCGACAAAACCTTCTGGCTGTATCATATACAATTCTTCCTTAAGAAAGCCGTTAAGGAATACCGTTTTGACTTCCATTTTCCAGATCTCATAGTCATAAAATGTGGCAACTGCTAACATGATTCGGACTGACTTCATCATCGCTACGTGTCGTGGTTTTGTCACGGCAGATGTCCTCGTGAAAGGACTTAGTACTGGAGCCATCGCACCTTGGTGGCGACTCAAAGGGGTTAAGCGGGAAAGACACGGCGATTTACCCAGGTTCGGCCCCTCGAGAAGAGGTAATAGCCTACGTCCTGCTTTGTGTGTATTGATGTGGATTCGATTACAAGGAAGGCGTAACTCGCCCTGACCTAGCACTCGATGATTTCTAACCTACCTCTCCCCCTCCAGACTCGCCTTTATATATAGGTCGAAGCCTTAGGGTTTACAAGAGTCCCTCCTTTTTACAAATCGTGACCACCGCGGTCTCTAAGTCGCCGTCTTGCCAAACGCAGAGTCCCTCCATAAATCATAACCATCCCGCAACTTCGAAACGCCCGGGCTGAGGCCCAACTAACCTTAAAGGATGAATCGCCTGAGCAGTAACCCGGCCCATATTTGGCGGGTCACAACAGCAGGCAATATCCCCAACATTAGGCCCCAAATTGACTTGAATCTTCATGCCAATGCCTCCATTTTAGTCGAAGGCGATTCACTCCTCTGTGTTCCTCCTTGCACCAGAAATCTTAACTCGCCAACTGGTACCGGAAAAAGTCTCTGAGCCGCCAACGCATTTCCCATCAGTACTTTCCTTAGCCCTCGATTTTCGGGAACTCCAACACAATCTCAACGGATCTTTTGGGTGCGTCATTATCCCAAAATTTTCGGGCGCCATCATGGCGAATCTTTCCTTCCTCAACGGTTCCCGCTCATAGCGCCTCGATCCCCGCGCCCGTCCTGATAAATAGGCGGAAGGGACAGGGCTGACACCGGCCACCTACCAGTCCCATTGATCCCTCCACCATCATCTCAGTGAAAAGAAAACGCTCCGCATCCCGAAGGCTTCGCCGCCGGCCGCGAACTCCACCCCCGTCCGAAGAACTCCGGTGCTGCCCGCAAGCCGCTGCCGTCCGAGGAGCTCCAGCGCCGCCCGCAAGCCGTCGCCGTTCGAGGAGCCCCGACGCCGCCCACAAACCGCTGCCGTTCAAAGAGCTCCGGCGCCGTTCGAGGAGCTCCAGCGCCGCCCGCACGTCGTCGCCGTCGCCAGGCTCCGCTCATTCTCCAACAACCTCCATCATCGCCGATCCTCTTCGACCAAGATCTTCAGGTTAGGCCACTGTTTCCCCTTCTTAAGGGTAGATTTATTTTCTGTTCTTGTTGCCGCCATTGCCATAGTTCCGAAGCTCTATGCTCGTCACCATCTTAGCTGTCGAACTGATTTAGCCCGAGCGCCATTAGGGCACCCAGTGCTTCGAACAATGCTATCCATCTGTGCCCTTGCGAAATTTCTAAATAGACTAGTCTTTTTAAACATGAGGCACCATCCTGACCATACATCGTTCATGTTTTAGCCATGTCCGTAAGCCTTTATATCTGTTGAATAGATCCATTCCTCTTTCACTGTTTGCAAAAAGCTGTTTGGAAACCTCGTCCTTCCCTTAGCCTTTCGGAAAGAATAAATTTCACCACCCACAGTAGCGTCGCTTCTGAGAATAGCCCTGCTCCGATAGGTCGCCACATCAGCCCAACCCGGCCTCCCGATCCGGCGGGTTAAACAGAAGCTAGTCCCGACTCACACAGTAAATGCTCGAGACATGTAATACCATTTTCTTGCCTATTTGTAGCATGGGTGCCGTTTTCAAGAGTGATTGGCTACCCACCAAAGTTGACGACGCTGTTTTGGCGAATTACGTGAAAGCGGGCTGCTTGGATCCTCAAGACGTCATTGGATGGCGCACCGGGTTAGAAGAAGACCTACCCAACCCCAAGGAAGGAGAGATAGTAGTTTTTGTGGAACACTTAGAACGGGGTTTTAAACCGCCCGGATCTAAATTCCTTAGAGACGCCCTGAATTTTATGAACGTCCGACTCCAGGATTTGGGACCCAATTCCATAAGCAACCTAAGTCAATTCCAAGTCCTTTGCGAAGCTTATTTGCGGATCGAGCCTTCCGTCCCTCTGTTTTGGTACTTTTTCCACTTGAATCGCCAGACGGAATTCCACAATGGCCCCAGTTTGGAACTCGGCGGGGTCAACGTCCAACGTCGCAGGGACAGTCCGTTCCCTGCACTCACTATGCCTAGCTATCCCAAAGGCTGGGGCGAATCTTGGTTCTACTGCAAGGAAACATCCCCTGCCGGCGAAAACAAACTTCAGGGTTACAGGCCAAGCCGCCTTCCAGTCAACTTCAAGCTCCCCGACAAGCTCATCGAGGAGGAAGAGTCGGAATTCATCCCAATTCTGTCCGAACTGAGATCCTTGACGAACAACGGTCTCACCGGGGTTGACTTGATTCGCTGCTGGGTCGAATGGCGGATCCTTCCTCTGAGCCGCCGAGACGGCCTGATGTGCGAGTTTGACGGTACTCTGGATCATCCCCAATGCTACTTCCACACAGCATTAACGGAAAAAGACATCGTCACCATCATCAGGAAGCTGACCGGCGAACCTGCAGCGAAATGCGGCCAAATCGGCCTTAAGCCCTTCTGCAAGATTAACCCGGCACCCAAGGTAACCAAAGCTAACTCGCCCTCAACTTTTATTTCATCTGTTTTACTATCATCATGACTTCATGCCATATCCTCTTCCAGAAAGGCGACAAGTTCTGGTCTAGGAGACCTAAGAAACAAGCCATGAAGAGTGCTAAGCCGCCTTCCAAGAAAAACAAAGGCAAAGGCAAATCGGCTGCGGCCGAGCCATCTGAAGTCGACGAATCTCAAGCTGGCGACGCACTCTCAGAGGTACCAATCCGTCCTCATTTTCACTCGCCACCTATCACCTTTTAACTTTTATTTATCTCTCGCTCCTCTTATAATAGAATGAAGATAACGAGAGCCAGGAAGACTCTGTCGAGGTAATTTCCGTCTCCTCCGATTCATCTCCTTCTCCACCTAAGCCGGCCCGGCGAATATGTGGGAAAGTACCTCTCTCACATCCAAATGCCCATTTGGACCCAAATTTCTTACTGAAGAAAACGCAGCATGCCTCGAAACGGAAAACGCGAAGTCATTCTGGCGACCTGACACCTGGCTTGCCAACAAGGAACAAAAGAAAACCAAGCGAGGTACCTCCTTTTCTTATTTGAGCAACCATCGTTCGTGCTGCTTTGGATCACAGTCATAACCCGCCAGTATTATTGATGTACAAATTCTGCACGATTATCCCCCCACTTCTGGCGACTCAGTGATGTCGACCCTTCCACCAATGATCCGAGTCCCGGGGTAAGTTCCTTGTCCCGACCCTTGAGAATAATACTCTTTTTAATTTTTTGACACGCCTATCTCTTTCATTAGGGCGCAAGCCAAAAAGAGGAAGACCAGTGGATCAATCCCAGACGCCACTTCTGACCCTCCAAGGAAAGCTACTCCGACTCAAGAAGATCCGAGTCAAAACGAGCCGTCAATTCAAGCAAACCCTCCTGAGTCGCCCAAAGGATCAACGGATGTCCCTAGATCACCGGTCGTAATGGCGACAGCTGATGACCCAGATGCTGTGGTCATCACTGGTTTTGGTTTCTCCAAGCCAGCAGAGACAATCCTCTCCAAACATATAGCATCCCCTTCTCCATCAATACCCGAGTCTGGGCCTTCCAAGGCGAAACTTTCTGACTATGCAGGTCTGGAGTTTAAAGAGCTCTGTTCTGGCTTCGCAAGTCGCCTGGAAGCGAGTTACGAGATGGAAAAGAATCTGCTAAAGATGTTAAATAACAAGCATGAGGTAAACTTTATGCTTTGTATTATTCCCAGTAACCCCCAAGGGCCGGGTCATCAGTAAAATGATGAGCCGGGTCTTTTTTAAAAAGCGTTGCGACCAGTAACCCCCAGGGGCCGGGTCATCAGTAAAATGATGAGCCGGGTCTTTTAAAAAGCGTTGCGACCAGTAACCCCCAGGGGCCGGGTCATCAGTAAAATGATGAGCCGGGTCTTGATTTCTGTATAATTTCCCTTGAGAAATTATACATTAGCCCCCAAGTGTCAGGGGTATTGCCTTGCAATAATTCTGAGACTTGTCTTTGTTCTAAATTTTGAACAGGAAAGCCTTGCCCAGACCGAACTGGCCCTGGGTGACTTAAGGAAAAACTTGGCTGACCAACAAGATGCCCGAACTCAGTCGGAAGAAAAATATAAGTTGGCTCTGGTTGAACTGGAAAAGCTCAAAGCCGAGTTAGAAAGAACTCAGGCTGACCACAGCGCGGTTTTGACAAGAGCCGAAAAAGCAGAAGCGAAGCTGGCAACTGTGCAGCAGGAGCTGTCCGGCTTAAAGCGCCATATTTCCAACATGACACAAGCCATCTTTGGTAAGCTTTACCTAACTCTCCAATCTTATCCTCTTCCTTGGGCAAATTCCTTAATGTTTATCTTACCGGTTATTTAATCATAGGCTCGAGAGTCGCCAATCTGCAAGACGACAGTGTGTTGATGCTGAAGGCGATCTATACACTGACGGAACAACTGTACACAGGCAGTGTGCTGACCGTCAAAGCTGTGATCGGTGCAAAGGAGCCCATAACTTCCATCAAGAAGGTGCTTGGATATCTATCCACACTGCCTCCCCAGATCGGCGAGTTAACCCGATCAGCCGCCCGGAAGGGTGTCTTGACGGCTCTGAGTCGCTGCCTAGCGTATGCTCCAGAAATTAATTTGGAAGATGTAGATGCCGGCTTCCCTCAGCTTAAAGATGACGGCTCGGAGTTCGTGGAAGAAGACTACCAGAAGGTTGTCAAGGATTCTCGACTGGCCGCGACTCAACTTGCCGCCAGCCTTGACTTGACAAAATATCAGGCGGCTTACGATGACAAGAATAAGAAAATCAACCCGCCAACCTTCGTGGTAACCAACCTTATCCCTCGGCGACCCAAGAACCCCTTTGACTGGGAGACAGACCTGGCATCAATCTTGACCGATGAAGACGATTTCGCCTCTTTGTCCAGATGCAATTGGGTCTTGGGCGATTTACAAATCGAAGCTGGTCAGAGCTCACGCCAGGACTTAGCGGGATAGATTTTCCTTGAATTTGGCCCAAGAGCCATGTAATAGTCAGTACTATCTTTTGATGACATCTTCTGCAAGAAACCCTTATACCGCCTTTGAGGCGGTTTAAAATATTTTGTTAATCCTTATCAGAATCGCCTGAAATGCTCAATCTGCCAAGGATGAAAACCTTGAGCACATTATCTGTGAAAATAAAATTTCCAAGGTCAAATCATAACACGAGTAATTTTGTCGGCTCATATGGTCGCGACAGGAGGGGGGCGAGTCAGGAAACTCGTGCACCCACCCTTAATGCAGGTTTCGTCGGCTCATACGGTCGCGACAGGGGGAGGCGAGTCAGAAAGCTCGTGCACCCACCCTCAATGCAGGTTTCGTTGGCTCATAAGGTCGCGACAGGGGGAGGCGAGTCAGAAAGCTCGTGCACCCACCCTTAATGCAGGTTTCGTCGACTCATACAGTCGCGACAGGGGGAGGCGAGTCAGAAAGCTCGTGCACCCACCCTCAATGCAGGTTTCGTCGGCTCATAAGGTCGCGACAGGGGGAGGCGAGTCAGAAAGCTCGTGCACCCACCCTTAATGCAGGTTTCGTCGGCTCATACGGTTGCGACAGGGGGAGGCGAGTCAGAAAGCTCGTGCACCCACCCTTAATGCAGGTTTCGTCGGCTCATACGGTTGCGACAGGGGGAGGCGAGTTAGAAAGCTCGTGCACCCACCCTTAATGCAAGTTTCGTCGGCTCATACGGTCGCGACAGGGGGAGGCGAGTCAGAAAGCTCGTGCACCCACCCTTAATGCAGGTTTCGTCGGCTCATAAGGTCGGGACAGGGGGGGAGCGAGTCAGAAAGCTCGTGCACCCACCCTTAATGCATGTTCTGTCGGCTCATAAGGTCGCAACAGGATGTCATGAAATCGCTCTCTCTTTTTCTTAAAGAATAAGCCCCCGAGTCAGGGAAACATTATATTATTCCATAATGAAAACTGAAAAACTTACAAAGCATGGAGTTTTAAGAACTCAAGTGTAATAAGGCCGCAAATGGGCAATATTCCAAGGGCAAGTTGACTCAGCCCCCGTAGTTGGTCGATCAGGCCGAAGATCCATCAAGTAATAAGAACCATTGCGGAGGTTCTTGCTGACAACGAAAGGTCCCTCCCAAGGGGGCGAAATCTTGTGCATGCCTGCCCGATCTTGTATCAGTCGGAGCACCAAATCGCCTTCCTGGAAGGTCCGACTCTTCACCCGGCGACTATGATAACGCCGCAGATCTTGCTGATAGATCGCCGATCGAGCCGCTGCTAAGTCACGTGCCTCTTCCAAGGCATCCAAAGAATCCTGATGCGCCAGCTCGTTGTCTTGCTCCACATATGCGGCGACTCTAAGAGAATCATGCCTTATGTCAGTAGGGAGGACGACCTCTGCACCATAGAGCAAGAAGAAAGGGGTGAACCCCGTGGACCGATTCGGGGTGGTCCGGATGCTCCATAATACCGAAGGTAACTCCTCCACCCAACATCCTGGAGTTCTTTCCAGGGGAATTATGAGCCGAGGTTTGATCCCTCGCAAAACTTCCTGATTCGCCCGCTTGGCCTGTCCGTTTGACTGCGGGTGAGCAACTGCAGAGACATCAAGCCGGATATGTTCACGGCGACAGAAATCCAGCATCGCTCCTTGGGACAAGTTAGTACCATTGTCCGTGATAATACTGTGCGGATATCCAAAACAGAAAATCAGCTTCTTCAGAAATTTTACCGCAGTCTCTGCATCGCAAGTCCCAACAGGCTCCGCCTCAATCCATTTAGTGAATTTATCAACCGCCACCAATAAGTGGGTTTTCTTGTTGGGGGACATCTTAAAGGGACCGACCATGTCCAGCCCCCAGACCGCGAAAGGCCAAGTAATGGGGATCATCCTCAATTCTTGAGCCGGCAAATGAGTCTGTCTCCCGTATCGTTGGCACCCCTCACACCGCCGTACTATATCTTCTGCATCTGCGTGAGCCGTCAACCAGAAGAAACCGTGTCGAAAGGCTTTTGATACCAAAGAACGTGACCCGGCGTGATGTCCGCAGTCTCTAGAATGGATGTCATTAAGGATCGTGCATCCTTCCTCGGAGGAAACGCACCGCTGAAAGACCCCTGAAGCACTTCGTTTATATAGCTCGCCATTAATGATGACCATGGACTTGCTACACCGAACAATCTGGCGAGCCAAAACTTCGTCAGTGGGTAACTCGCCACGAGCAAGGTAAGCTAGATAAGGAAGAGCCCAATCCGGAGCGATATGGAGAGCCGCCACAAGCTGAGACTCGGGATCTGGTATCGCCAATTCCTCCTCCGTGGGTACAGTCACGGACGGTTTATGCAAGACATCCAAGAAGACATTAGGGGGGACCGGTTTTCTGTGTGAGCCGAGTCGCGAGAGGGCATCAGCTGCTTTGTTGAGTTGCCGATCAACATGATCAACCTGGTACCCATGAAAATAGCCCGCCACGTCGGATACGGCTCGCCTGTAAGCCGCCATCATAGGATCTCGAGAGTCCCAGGTGCCCGAAACCTGTTGCGCCACCAGATCTGAGTCCCCAAAACATCTGACTCGGGTTAGGTTCATCTCTTTTGCGAGTCGCAAACCGTGGAGCAGAGCTTCATATTCTGCCGCATTATTTGTACAAGGGAACATGAGCCGGAGGACGTAGCAGAACTTATCTCCTTGAGGGGATATCAACACCACTCCAGCCCCCGAGCCCTCCAACTGCCTGGATCCATCAAAATAAATAGTCCAATAGGTAAGGTCAGGGCGATCTTCCGGAGCCTGAAGCTCCGTCCAATCATTGACGAAATCAACTAGTGCCTGGGACTTGATGGTCGTGCTGGGGGTATACTGAATGTGATGTGACCCAAGTTCTATCGCCCATTTGGCGATTCGCCCTGTTGCCTCGCGGTTTTGGATGACGTCGCCGAGGGGCGCGGAACTGACCACGGTGATTGGGTGTTCTTGGAAATAATGTTTAAGCTTCCGACTCGCCATGAACACCCCATAGACCAGTTTTTGCCAATGTGGGTATCGTTGTTTGGAAAGAGTTAACACCTCACTGATAAAGTACACCGGGCGTTGTACCGGGTATTCCTTTCCTTCCTCCTTTCTTTCGACGACCACAGCCATGCTGACCGCTTTGGAATTCGCGGCGATATACAGGAGCATAGGCTCCTTTTCAGTCGGGGCCGCCAGGACCGGCGGGTTAACCAGTTGATGTTTCAAGGCCTGAAGTGCCTCGTCAGCTTCCTCTGTCCACACGAATCGGTTAGACTTCCTCAACAATTGATAGAGCGGAATCGCCTTTTCTCCGAGGCGGCTTACAAAACGACTGAGAGCCGCAATACGACCCGCCAATCGCTGAACTTGGTTAACATTCGCCGGCTTGCCGAGGGAGGTAACCGCTTCAATTTTGTCCGGGTTAGCCTCGATGCCGCGCTCCGATACCAAGAAACCCAGTAGTTTTCCCGCAGGTACGCCGAAAACGCACTTGGTAGGATTTAGCTTCATCTGATATACCCGTAAATTATCAAAGGTTTCCTTAAGGTCTTCCAGAAGTGTCTCCTCACGGTGGGTCTTGATCATAATGTCGTCAACATAAGCATGGACGTTGCGGCCAATTTGGCCGTGAAGACAATTCTAGATGCAGCGTTGGTAAGTCGCCCCTGCGCTCTTGAGCCCGAACGGCATGGACACATAGCAAAAGGCCCCGAAGGGGGTTATGAAAGCAGTCTTTTCTTGATCTTCGACAACCATTTTGATCTGATGATAACCTGAATAAGCGTCCAAAAAGCACAATCGTTCGCATCCCGCCACCGAGTCAATGATTTGGTCGATGCGGGGAAGAGCGAAAGGATCCTTGGGGCAAGCTCTGTTGAGGTCCGTATAGTCAATACACATACGGAAAGTGCCATTCTTCTTGAGTACTAACACCGGGTTAGCTAGCCATTTGGGGTGAAAGGCTTCCACGATGAACCCGGCGGCTAAAAGACGGGCGACTTCCTCTCCAATCGCCTTCCGTCGCTCCTCGTTAAACCTGCGGAGGTATTGTTGGACAAGTTTGCATTTTGGGTCAATATTAAGATGGTGCTCAGCGAATTCTCTCGGTACACCCGGCATGTCAGAGGGTTTCCATGCGAAGATGTCCCGATTCTCACGGATGAATTCGATGAGCGCGCTTTCCTATTTGGGGTCCAGACCCGTTCCAATGGTAAACTGCTTGGATGAATCGCCAGGGACGAAGTCGACTGTCTTCGTGTCATCCGTTGGTTTGAACTTGAGGGGCGACTCGGAATCTGTAGTCGGTTTCTTGGGTGGTGACATGTCCGCCGGGTCAACATTGGCCCGGTGGTTTTTGAGCTCTTCCGCCGCGCAGGCGACTTCCGCGTAGGCCGCGTCTCCTTCCTCACACTCCTTTGCAATCCTTCTATCTCCGTCGACCGTGATGGGCCCTTTAGGACCAGGCATTTTGAGCTTGAGGTAGACGTAGCACGGGCGGGCCATGAAGCGAGCGTAAGCCGGTCGTCCGAACAGCGCATGGTACGGGCTTTTTAATTTGACCACCTCGAAGACCAGAGACTCCGACCTGTAGTTCTGTGCAGTTCCAAACGCTACTGAGAGCCTGACCCGGCCAATCGGATAAGCGGATTTGCCCGGGACGATGCCGTGAAAAACCGTGGTTGAAGGCATCAAGTCTTTCTCTAATAGATTCATCCTCCGGAAGGTGTCGAAGTATAGGATATTAATGCTGCTGCCGCCATCCATTAGTACTTTCGATAGAGTGTAGCCCGCCACTTGGGGAGCTACGACCAAGGCCAGGTCGCCCGGGTTATCTATTCTCGGCGGGTGATCCTCTCTGCTCCATGTTATGGTCTGTTCGGACCAGTGGAGATATCTGGGAACTGCCGGCTCAATTACGCTGTACGCCCGGTGATTTACCTTTTTATCACGTCTGCAAGCATTAGTGGTGAAAACATGATATTGCCCATTACTTAGCTGTTTAGGATTGTTGCGGAAGCCCCCATGGTCATCCTGGTCCTGCGGAGCCCCCTGCGGGGGCGGCTGCTGGAAGACTCCTGGCGGGTTGTACCGCCGGTGGTGGTGCACCGGGTATTGGCAGCCGCCTGGCTGCGCCCCCCCCGAGCCTCTTGTTCGGGAAAACCGCCGAAGGGGTTGTGCCTTTGGTTGGGCGCGGCGAGTTGGTCTTGGTGACGGTTCGGGTCTTCGCTCTGGCTCTTCTTGATTGCCTCGGCCCGAAATTCCCGCATCACGAAGCAGTTCTCCCAGGAGTGGCCCGCCGGGCCGTCGGCCGTGGCGTGGTGCGGGCAAGGGCCTTTGAGCAGCTCTTCGTAATTACGCGGTCTTTTCCCACTGAAGCCTCGATTCTTCTTTTTGCCGTCATTGGCGTTGGTGTTGGCAACCAGATCCGAGGGCTCCTCATGCGGCCTACGCTTGCCGTTGGTCCCCTGGTTATGACGGTTGCGGCCTTGGAGGCGGGTATGCTTATTCGTTGAATCGCCCTTCTTGGGCGAGTTACCCTTACCATCCTCGCCGGGATCCTTGGTATCATCGGCTTCGGCGTACCTAGTGAGGGTATCCATCAGCTCGCCCATATCCTGAACTTTCCGTTTGAGTCTCCCCAGCTTCTGGACCAGCGGTTCGTAGTGGCAGTTGTGCTCGAGGATAAGCACAGCTTGTGCTGCCGTGATGCCATCCGATGAATGGATAATTTCCGCGACTCGCAGCGACCAATGATGCGCCGACTCATCCGGGCGTTGCATGCAGTGTTGTAAGTCGACGATTGTCATCGGTCGTTTGCAGGTTCCCCGGAAGTTTTTGATGAAACATTCCTTTAACTCGGCCCAGGACTGGATAGAATTGGGGCGTAAATTCTTCAACCAAGTGCGTGCCGATCCCTCGAGCACCATGGTGAAATATCTGGCGCAAACCGCCTCGTTTACATTGAGCATGTCCATGGCGATCTCATAGCCCTCGATCCAAGATGTTGGTTCGAGGTCTGGTGTGTAATTAGGCACCTTTCTTGGTCCTTTGAAATCCTTGGGCATTCTTTCGTTTCGAAGGGCCAGGGAGAAGCAGGGCACCCCAACTCGCCCACCGGTCCCCGCGGGAGGAGTCTGAGCCTCTTGGGTGTTGGGTGGACCTCCGCCCGGCGGGTCCCGCTCGGGAGGGTTGTCCTGCGGGAGGTGTCGTGGGGCGCTGTTTACGGCTCGCTGATCCTCCGGCCAACCCCTGGTATAGCTCGCCTGGGGGGTGGAGTGCAGTCGTTCGGGGCTGTGTGAGAACTGCGCGTTTTGGACCACCGCCGTTTTCAACATCTCAATGGCGTTCCTTGCTTCGATCTCAGCTGGGGTGTTGCTGTGGATCGGGAGGGACTCCAGATGGCGAGTTGCGGCAAGCACGTTATCCACGGGGTTAGAGAAGTGGCCTCGGGGGGGTCCGGAAACGAGGAATTTGACCCTCAGTCGGCTGAATCGGCGGGTTAGGAGGGCGGCCCATCCCTCCTGCTGGAGCGGCTCCCATCCCGGGTGTTTGGGGAGTGTCGAACAGGCGAGTTGGATTGAGATCATGGGGCAGGCGTCCCTGATGCCTCCGCTGATGGACGGCGTCGGATGCGCGCTGCTGTCTTTCGAGCCGCCAATTGTCGGTGTTCAACCGCATCCTTTCGGCCGTGATCTGGGCCTGTCGAGTTTCCATCCTGGCGGACTCCGTCTCAGCATCCTGATGGGCCTTTGCCACCGCCTCCCTCAGTTTTGCTAACTCCGCATTTATCTCTCCTTGGTTCTCTGGCGTGAGGGGGGTTGACATTAGTCTTGTGATTTCCGCCGCTAAATCCACTAGGACTGCTGACGCACTTCTGGATGTCCCGCCGGTTCCATCGCCCCCGGCGGGGTTCGGCGCGGGTTGAGTCGCCCCAGCCATGTAGATGGCGATCTGGCGGCGGGTTCGATCGAGGATTTCCGGATCCATGGCCAATGACAAGCCCCCAAGACCGTCTCCGTGGAGGGACTGGATGGAATCGGAATCGCCCATGGATGACTCGTCGTCAGAGTTGACGGGGGTGACCTCCTGAGCCGCCGCGTGCTCTGGCTCCTCCGACCCCTATGTGAAACCAACAAAGACCGGGCGGGTCAGATTCCGGGTTATGACTGGATGAACGTACCTGGCCGGCTCGACGATGTCGGGGGTGGTGTCCGGCTCAGGAACGGATGACCCGATCATGCCGATGAAGACGTTGATCTTGCCGAAGGGGACCCTGTAGCCTGATTCGAGGGAATTTGCTTCAGGTCCCCATCGCCGGTTGTCGATGTAGGCTATGCCGCGTCGGCTCCAAGTCATGAGCGCCGCCGCATAACTCCCAGACCCTGGTAGGGCTCCCTTTGAGAACTCAACTCCACCGTGCGCAGGCCCCACGGTGGGCGCCAACTGTCGTGGTTTTGTCACGGTGGATGTCCTCGTGAAAGGACTTAGTACTGGATCCATCGCACCTTGGTGGCGACTCAAAGGGGTTAAGCGGGAGAGACACGGCGATTTACCCAGGTTCGGCCCCTCGAGAAGAGGTAATAGCCTACGTCCTGCTTTGTGTGTATTGATGTGGATTCGATTACAAGGAAGGCGTAACTCGCCCTGACCTAGCACTCGATGATTTCTAACCTACCTCTCCCCCTCCAGACTCGCCTTTATATATAGGTCGAAGCCTTAGGGTTTACAAGAGTCCCTCCTTTTTACAAATCGTGACCACCGCGGTCTCTAAGTCGCCGTCTTGCCAAACCCAGAGTCCTTCCATAAATCATAACCATCCCGCAACTTCGAAACGCCCGGGCTGAGGCCCAAATAACCTTAAAGGATGAATCGCCTGAGCAGTAACCCGGCCCATATTTGGCGGGTCACAACAGCAGGCAATATCCCCAACACTACGGGTGAGAAAGTCTCATCGTAGTCAATTCCTTGAACTTGTCGATAACCCTTAGCGACAAATCGAGCCTTATAGATGGTCACATTACCATCGCGTTAGTCTTCTTCTTAAAGATCCATTTATTTTCTATGGCTCATCGATCATCGTACAAGTCCACCAAAGTCCATACTTTGTTCTCATACATGGATCTTATCTCGGATTTCATGGCTTCAAGCCATTTGTTGGAATCCGGGCCCGCCATCGCTTCTTCATAGTTCGAAGGTTCACTATTATCCAACAACATGATTTCCATGACAGGGTTGCCGTACCACTCTGGTGTGGAACGTGTCCTTGTGGACCTTCGAGGTTCAGTAGCAACTTGATCCAAAGATTCATGATCATCATCATTACCTTCCTCTCTAGTCGGTGCAGGCACCACAGATATATTTTCCCGTGCTGCGCTACTCTCCGGTTCGAGAGGAGGTACAGTTACCTCATCAAGTTCTACTTTCCTCCCACTTAGTTCTTTCGAGAGAAACTCTTCCGCTAGAAAGGATCCGTTCTTGGCAACAAAGATTTTTCCTTCGGATCTAAGATAGAAGGTATACCCAATAGTTTACTTAGGGTATCCTATGAAGACGCATTTTCCCCCTTTGGGTTCGAGATTCTCAGGTTGAAGTTTCTTCACATAAGCATCGCAACCCCAAACTTTCAGAAACGATAGCTTAGGTTTCTTGCCAAACCATAATTCATATGGTGTCATCTCAATGGATTTAGACGGTGCCCTATTTAAAGTGAATGCGGCAGTTTCCAATGCATGTCCCCAAAATGATAGAGGTAGATCACTAAGAGACATCATAGATCGCACCATATCCAATAGAGTGTGATTACGACGTTCAGACACACCATTACGTTGAGGTGTGCCAGGTGATGATGAGTTGATGTATATACTTCTCGCCCTTTGTTGGATACCCCAAGTGGAAGGTGGAGATGTAGTCGGCAGAAAATTTCCCTTATTGGAGACTGTAAGGTTTATCAAACCAGGAGGACTCCTAGGCTCAACAAGTAGGTGTCTCCTGTCCTGGTCAATAGAAGACGTGGACCCGCACACACAACAAATAACTTTTCTTCCAACGAGTACAGAGAGGTTGTCAATCTCTCTAGCCTTGTAGTTTGCAAAGGATCAAAACACAAGCGGGAAGGAAATAGTTATTGCAACGGAAAAGTAAATAAAGCGGTAAATGGTGGAGGTGTAAGCAATGATGGTGATATGGACCGGAGTCATATGATGTTCACTAGTGATGCCTCTCTCCCAAAAGACGATAAACAACTATGCTAGGGTAAACAAATCACAGTTGGGCAATTGACAGAATTATGATTGCACCGCAATGCTAATTATGCCCCTTGATAGTTAGAGGTTCAATAGTAATGGGCAGTACGCCAAGACAAGTAGGTCATTTATTCATCAGCATCTACTTGCTAATCATCCACCTTGAGATATTTATCCAGAACATCTCTCCGGTATTAAGTTGTGAGCCCCACCCAAAGTGTAAACTCAAAGCAAGGGACAACTGCATTAACGAACTATATGTAAGGTAAACAATCCTTGCAACCTTGGCAACAAGCACCGTTGTTTTCTCCCTGGTGGCAACAAGCACATCCCCTAGTCTCATGTTTCTGTCACTCAAGCTAGACATCGAGGGGCCCGAACCCACAATCATGCATAACGCGCCCTCTTGGAGTTACGATCTACTACTTGGCCAAAGCAATAAAAAGCAACGGAGAACATGCATGAATCACTAAGGAACATAACTTAAAAGGATAATCAAATATATAACTCATAACAATCTGAACATAATCTCATAATCCATCGGATCCCAACAAATCGAGCATAGCAATAGCAAGAAAATTACATAAATGCCTTGATCATGTAGGGCAGCTCACAAGGACTAACCATTGAAGCACAAGATTGGAGAGAATACATCACATAGCTACTGGTCATGGACTCATGGTCCAAGGGAAACTACTCACGGCACATCCGGGAGGCGTCCATGGTGGCGGAGAAGCTCCCAGAGGTCAATCCTCCCTCCGGCAGGGTGCCGGGAAGAGGTCTCCTCATGCTCCCAATCTCGGAAGCGCTGCGGCAGTGAAACGATGGAGAAATTCGCGATTCCAGAAAGTCTGCGAGGGTTTCCTCACGGAACACTAAATATAGGCCAAAGGAGGGCACCAGAGGAGGTGGGCCCCACCCAGGCGACCTCCTGGCGTGACCTGGGAGGCCCCTGCCCCCCCTCTGGCCCTCCTTCGGTGATCCCGAAGCTTCTGTGTCGCTGATTTTTTTATATTTTTGGGCTTCAGAAAATTGGGTAAAAGCTGCTGCAAAAAGACATGAGCACACAGAAACTGGCACTGGGTGCACTGAGTTAGTAGGTTAGTCCAAATATGTGTAAAATGATATAAAATTGTAGCGAAACATATAACAATCTGACCCAAAAGATCATGGAACAAGCAGACATTATAGATACGTTTGGGCCGTATCAACATCCCCAAGCTTAATTTTTGCTCGTCCTCGAGTAGATAAATGATAACACAATAATTTATGTGGTGACATGCTAACACACATATATGAACTTCAAAGTAAAGCAAGTGAGATATGCAATTCAAGTCAAGACAATAACAAGCAAGAGTCTATATCTAGTATTGAATTTAGCAAAGTAAGAACATAAAGGTGCAAGAGCTCTCGCTGTCCGTGACTCGAATGTCGCCAAATGGTGTTTGCATGCAAGAAGTGGGAGATTGGTTCAGAGATAAAACATTTTTCAATTGAGAACTCAATCTACTAAACCTCACACTTAGTCTCCTTTGGAATCTTATTTTGACTCATCCCCGGACCACTTGTGAGGCACAAGTCAAAATAATCTTCCCCCTTTCGACTTTGAGCACTCATGCAATGGATGAGCGTAAGCAAGATATGTTGGCACTTAGGATGGCGAATAGAATAATTATGGGGAAGGAAGACAAAAAGATGTGAAAGGCTCACATCAATGAGGACGACCATAGGCGAGAGAAAGCTAAATGATAGATATGATGTGAGGAGTAGGGATTGCCATGTAACGGATGCACAGATGAGCTAAGGTAAGCTCTCCAATGGAACTAGTGGGGGTGCATCCAACTTGTTTTCTCATGAACACCTAGAGCTCATTTGAGGAGGCTCATCGTTGGAATATGCAAACCAAGTTCTATAGTGTAAGGATCCCCACATAGTTATGCATGAATGATAATCTCTATGTAGTACCAATATAGTAATGAAGTACGAGTGTGGATCTTCCAAAAGGAATAGTAGTTTTGCCCCCTTCTCTTTTCCTTTTCTTTTTTTTCTCTCTCTCTTTTTTTATTTTTGTGGCCTCTTTGGCTCTTTCTTTTTATCTCTCATTTGTCCTCTTTGGGATCTTTTGTTTGTCCTCTTTGGGATCTTTTCCTCACTTAAGGGAAACACTCTATATTTTACATGAATAGAAAGAAAAATCATCACACTTTATAAGAAGTACTCAACATAAAGACAAGTGAAAACTATCATGATGTATGAAAATGTATGCCTCTGCCAGTGTAGCAGGATATGCAATGATACTAGCGCGTCATGTAGCAGTAACGAGGGCAAGGCCCAACTAGCATCCGGCTCTATGATCAAGCAAAAGCATGTATGACATGAAGATCAAGTCATGAGATGATGGATGTTATATGGCAATGTATCTCGGAAAGGCTATGGAAATGCCTTAATAGGTAGGTATGGTGGCTGTTTTGAGGAAAGATTTAATGAGGCTTATGTATGACAGAGTGTATCGTGTCATGGGTTTGGATGCACCGACGGATTTTGCACCAACCCTCAATGTGAGAAACGCCAATGCACGGTACCGAAGAGGCTAGCAAAATATGGATGGTGGAAGTGCTAACAATCAAATACTCACATTAGTCCGAAGAACTCATACACTTATTATCGGTAACTCTCTATCTAGTAAGGAAATTCACAAAGAGACAAGTACCCCGAGGAGGAATGTTTAGGGGTTTGGTTATCCTTGTGCATCCTCGACTCATGGTAACGTGAGCGTACTCTATATATTCCAACCCCTCTAGAGGTTAGCGATCAATTTAGTAGCTAGAGTTCTCAAATAATTTTTATATTTTTGAAAAACACACGGATTTCCCAAAATACGACACCTATCACTAATAGGCTCAAGCTCTTGGCACCGATAGTCCAAACATTACTCAAATCAATACCTCAAAACTATTGCAAGTTACTACTATACTTAAATAGCAACCTCATTTACCTACTTATGCAAGACATACAACACAGTGCAACAAGCCAACTCTCTAAACAAGATAAGAATTATAACTCAAGAGAGTTCCAAAATCAACCTAACTAAAATCTCTTAAAAAGATAAGCATGAAAACTAAGAGCTAAGCATGACAGTAGCTACGAAAATATGAAGAACACACAAAAAGAATAAGCATGAAAACTTATGTTGTGTTCTAGAGTGGAATGGAGCGTGTCTCTCTCCTAAATAAGGTAGGCTAGGTTCCGACTTGTTATGAACAGCAAGCAAAACTAAAACAAACTAAAAAGCAATTAGCGGGATGCTCCAAGCATATCACATATCATATGAAGTGATAAAAATATAGCATGGAGATGGACGACCTGATGATTATTGATAGAGAAGGGATGCACGGGGGCATCCACGATCTTAGACGCTTGAGTCTCCTTGAATATTTCTTGGAATGCATGGGGGCATCCCCAAGCTTGAGCGTTTGACACTCCTTTATCTTCTTTCATCATCTCTCCCATCGCAATACTTGAAAACTCCCTTCATACAAAACTCATCATAAGCTGATTAGAGTAGTTAGTTCCCTTAATAAAATAATTCAACACCTGCTGGAAATAAAGATTCTCATGAAAATATACTGCTTCTCATGAATGCCAAAATATTTTTGCAAATAACAAGCAAGCTTAGGATTCGCAAAACAATGAAAACACAAAACATGGCAGAATCTGTGAAAAAGAGAACATCAGGTAGTTAATAATTTATTCGGGGTACTTCTGCAACTCAAGTCAAAAAACTCAGAACAGATGCCAGAAATACAATTATATAGATCATGTAGTCAAATAAATTCAGATCAAAAATACCATCTGGTGATTTTTGGCGATTTTTTCCGTCAAGCAGACATAATCTGTTTCTGGACAGCATGTCACAGTTTTTGAACTTTCTTGCAATCGGAGGCTATAACTTAGCACAAAGCTTAATAATAAAGATACAATGATGTTGCTACAGTAGTAGCACACATCAAGACCACTAAAATAGAAATTAAAAAGATATTGGGTTGCCTCCCAACAAGCGCTTTCTTTTATGCCTTTGAGCTAGGCATAATTCAAGAAGATCAAGTGTTATCAACTCCAAAAGAATAGCTTGCCCGTGTAATGGAATCATAAGGTAACTTAATCTTATTTCTAGGGAAGTGTTCCATTCCCTTTTTAAGAGTAAATTATAATTTAATAATTCCCTCTTTCATCTCAATGATAGCACCAACGGTGCGGAGAAAAGGACGTCCCAAAATAATTGGACATGAAGGATCACATTCAATGTCCATAATAAGAAAATCAACGGGCACATAATTAGCATTGACAATAATAAGAACATCATCAATTATCCCTAAAGGTTTCTTTATGGAAGAATCAACAAGACGAACACCAAAAGAACATGGATCATAAGGTTTCCAATCAAGCATATCATACATTCTTTTGGGCATAACGGAGGCACTAGCTCCAACATTACACAAAGCAAAGCAAGAGATATTATTCAATTTAATTTTGACCATAGGATCCCAACCATCTTCTAGATTCCTAGGAATAGAAGTATCTAGCTTGAGCTTCTCCTCCCTAGCTTTGATAAGAACATTGGTTATATGCTTGGTGAAGGAAATATTAAGTGTGCTAGTGTGGGGGTCCTTAGTCATTCTTTGCAAAAAGGTGATGACTTCGGAGAGACTAAAATTGTCAAAATCAAGGTTACTACCATTAATTAAAGTGGTAGTAATGTCATCTAGGCTCATTATTTTGGTACTCTCTAAATTCATAGGACCTTCTTGTCCTATAGTTGAGGTATTAGCATCACCATTAATAAGTCCATTTGGACTAGGAGTGCGATGGGTGCTAAAAGTTTTGAGATCCTCAACAACTTGTATAGTAGAAATGGTAGTGTGTGTAGGAAGGCTCTTAATTCTCTCTTCCCCTCCTTGAGGTACAATCATTTCGGGTTTGGCTGCCATTTGATTTATCAAAGTGGCCTATGTATGAGACATATTGGAAACTTGGGTCTCCATGGTGGTAAGTCTAGTTTGTAGGTTGGAAATCTCATTATTCAGGCTCTCAAGTTGTCTTCCAATGTTTTGCAAAATAGAAGTATGCTCATCTAATTGTCTAGAGAAGACTTTGTTTTGTTCATATTGGGTGTGCATATAATTCTTTGTAGCCTTCTCTATCTATAAAAGTTTCTCATAACTAGGCATTCTTCTATCATTAGGAGTGTCGCTATTCCCATAGTTGTTGGATGGGAACAGTCTAGGATTGCTACCAAAATTACTCCTATAGGCATTGCTATTGAAGTTGTTCCTAGAAATAAAATTAACATCCACTTTCTCTCTTTCTTGAGCAACCAAAGAATTTAAAGGAACATCACGAGGATCAATAGGAGCTTGCTTAGTAAGTAGAGTCATGATCATGTCAACCTTATCATTAAGGGATGAAATCTCCTCAACAGAGTTTACCTTCCTACCTGTTGGAGCTCTCTCGGTGTGCCATTGAGAATAATTTGTCATCATTTCATCCAATAGTTTTGTGGCAGCACCAAGTGTAGTTGACATAAAGGTTCCTCCCGTGGCCGAGTCTAACAGATTCCGCGAGGTAAAGTTTAATCCTGCATAGAAAGTTTGGATAACCATCCAAGTAGTCAAACCATGAGTAGGGCAATTTTTAACAAGAGATTTCATTCGTTACCAAGCTTGAGCAACATGTTCGTTATCCAATTGCCTGAAATTCATAATGTTACTCCTCAACTGGATAATCTTAGCAGGCGGGTAATACTTCCCAATAAAAGCATCTTTGCACTTATCCCAAGAATCTATGCTATTCCTCGACAAAGATTGAAGCCACACTTTAGCTCCTCCTATCAAGGAGAAAGGAAAAAGATTAAGTTTAACAATATCACCATCTACTTCTTTATATTTTTTCATATGAAAGAGCTCAACAAAATTGTTCAAGTGCAAGGCAACATCATCTCCAGCACCGGAGAATTGATCTTTCATAACTAGGTTCAGCAAAGCAGGTTTAATCTCATAGGATGTGGCCTTAGTGGCAGGAGCAGCAATAGGAGTGCAGATAAAGTCATTGTTGTTGTGACTAGTGAAGTCACACAACTTGGTGTTCTCAGTGGAACCCATAGCAACGACAACGAACAAGAACAAAGCAACTAATTTTTTTGTGGTTTTCGGGTATAAGACTCTAAAGCAAAAACTAGAAAGCAAAATAACAAGACTAAAAAGACAAAGGAAAACGATAGTGTGCAACTCCCCTATCTTGAAGAGTGGAGTCCTCGACAACGGCGCCAGAAATTCGCTTGATGACGAGTTGATGTATATACTTCTCACCCCTCGTTGGATACCCCAAGTGGAAGGTGGAGATGTAGTCAACAACAAATTTCCCTTACACGGAGACTGTTAGGTTTACTAAACCAGGAGGACTCGTAGGCTCAACAAGTAGGTGTCTCCTATCCCGGTCAGCAGAAGACGTGGACCTGCACACACAACAAATAACTTTGCTCCCAATGAGTACAGAGATGTTGTCAATCTCTCCGGCCTTGTAGTTTGCAAAGGATCAAAACACAAGAGGGAAGGTAATAGTGTTTGCATCGGAAAAGTAAATAAAGCGGTAAATGGTGGAGGTGTAAGCAATTATGGTGATATGGATCGGAGTCACATGATGTTCACTAGTGATGTCTCTCTCCCAAAAGACGATAAACAACTATGCTAGGGTAAACAAATCATAGTTGGGCAATTGAAAGAATTATGATCGCACCGCAATGCTAATTATGCTCCTTGATAGTTAGAGGTTCAATAGTAATGGGCAGTACGCCAAGACAGGTAGACCGTTTATTCATCAACATCTACTTACTAATCATCCACCTTGAGATATCTATCCAGAACATCTCTTCGGTATTAAGTTGCGATCCCCACCCAAAGTGTAAACTCAAAGCAACGGATAACTGCATTAATGAACTATGCGTAAGGCAAACAATCCTTGCAACCTTGGTAACAAGCACCGTTGTTTTCTCCTTGGTGGCAACAAGCACATCCCCTAGTATCATGTTTCTGTCACTCAAGATAGACATCGAGGGGCCCGAACCCACAATCATGCATAACGCTCCCTCTTGGAGTTACGATCTACTACTTGGCCAAAGCAATAAAAAACAACGGAGAACATGCATGAATCACTAAGGAACATAATATAAAAGGATAATCAAATATATAACTCATAACAATCTGAACATTATCTTATAATCCATCGGATCCCAACAAACCAAGCATAGCAATAGCAAGAGAATTACATAGATGCCTTGATCATGTAGGGCAGCTCACAAGGACTAACCATTGAAGCACAAGATTGAAGAGAAGACATCAGATAGCTACTGGTCTTGGACTCATGGTCCAAGGGAAACTACTCACGGCACATACGGGAGGCGTCCATGGTGGTGGAGAAGCTCCCGAAGGTCAATCCTCCCTCCAACAGGGTGCCGGGAAGAGGTCTCCTGACACTCCCGATCTTGGAAGCGCTGCGGTGGCGAAACGATGGAGAAATTCACGATTCCAGAAAGACTGTGAGGGTTTCCTCACGAAACACTAAATATAGGCCAAAGGAGAGCACCGGAGGAGGTGGGGCCCACCCAGGCGACCTCCTGGCGCGGCCTGGGCTTTGGACGCACGAGCAGGCCGCCTGGGAGGCCCGTGGCCCTCCTTCGGTGATCCCAAAGATTCTGTTTCGCTAATTTTTTTATATATTTTTCTGTATTTTTTCGGGCTTCGGAAAATTGGGTAAAAGCCCCTTCAAAAAGACATCAGCAGACAGAAACTGGCACTGGGTGCACTGAGTTAGTAGGTTAGTCCAAATATGTGTAAAATGATGTAAAAGTGTAGCAAAACATATAAATTGTCACCCAAAAGATCATGGAACAAGCAGAAATTATAGATACGTTTGGGACGTATCACCACGCGACGTGAGTCGTGAAACAATTCCACATTTTCTTAAGTGTTTGCCAAACTCATGACTCAAATATTCTCCTCCACGATCAGATCTTAAGAACTTTATTTTCTTGTCACGTTGATTCTCTAGCTCACTCTGAAATTCCTTGAACCTTTCAAAGGTTTCACACTTGTGTTTCATTAAGTAGACATACCCATATTTGCTTAAGTCATCAGTGATGGTGAGAACATAACGATAGCCACCGCGAGCCTAAATGCTCATTGGACCGCATACATCTGTATGTATTATTTCCAACAAGTTGGTTGTTCGCTCCATTGTTTCGTAGAATGGAGTCTTTGTCATCTTGCCCATGAGGCACGGTTCGCATGTGTCAAATGATTCAAAATCAAGAGACTCCAAAAGTCCATCTGTATGGAGTTTCTTCATGTGTTTGACACTGATATGACCAAGGCGGCAGTGCCACAAGTATGTGGGACTATCATTATCAACCTTACATCTTTTGGTACTCACACTATGAATATGTGTAGGATCACGTTCGAGATTCATTAAGAATAAACCATTGACCAGCGGGGCATGACCATAAAACATATCTCTCATACAAATAGAACAACCATTATTCTCAGATTTAAATGAGTAGCCATATCGCATCAAGCGAGATCCTTATACAATGTGCATGCTCAAAGCTGGTACTAAATAACAGTTATTAAGGTTTAAAACTAATCCCGAAGGTAGATGTAGAGTTAGCGTGTGATACGTCTCCATCCTATCTGCTTTTCCAAACTCTTTTGCCCTTGTTTTGTACTCTAACTTGCATGATTTGAATGGAACTAACCCGGACTGACGCTGTTTTCAGCAGAATTGCCATGGTGTTGTTTTTGTGCAAAAATGAAAGTTCTCGGAACGTCCTGAAAATTTACGAAGAATATTTCTGGAAAATATGAAAAGTACCTGCGCAAAGATCCACCGGAGGGGACAGGCCAGTGGTCCACAAGCCCTGTAGCCGCGGCCTCCCCCCTGGCCGAGGCTACCAGGCTTGTGGGGCCCACGTGGCTCTGCCGCCCCCAATTCCAGCGCTATTTATTCCCTTTCGTCCCGGAAAAAAATCAGGAGAGAAGAGTTCATCGCGTTTCACGATCCACAGGCGCCGCCACATCCCGTTCTTGCCGTGGAGGGCAGATCTGGAGTCTGTTTTGGGCTCTAGATCAAGGAGATCATCGCCGTCGTCATCATCAACCTTCTTCCCTCTCCAATTCCATGAAGCTCTTCACCGTTCGTGAGTAATCTATTCGTATGCTCGCTGGGCGATGATGAGTAGGATGAGAGCTATCATGTAATCGAGTTAGTTTTGACGGGAATTGATCCCTAGTATCCACTATGTTCTGAGATTGATGTTGCTACTACTTTGCCATGCTTAATGCTTGTCACTAGGGCCCGAGTGCCATGAATTCAGATCTGAAATTATTATGTTGTCACCAATATATGTGTGTTTTAGATCCGATCTTGCAAGTTGTAGTTACCTACTATGTGTTATGATCCGGCAACCCCGGAGTGACAATAACTGGAACCACTCCCGGTGATGACCATAGTTTGAGGAGTTCATGTGTTCACCAAGTGCTAATGTGTTGGTCCAGTTCTTTATTAAAAGGAGAACCTTAATATCTCGTAGTATCCATTTGGACCCCGCTGCCACGGGAGGGATGGACAATAGATGTCATGCAAGTTCTTTTCCCTAAGCACGTATGACTACACATGGAATGCATGCCTACATCACATTGACGAACGGGAGCTAGCCACATATCTCTCCATGTTATAACTCTTGCATGATGAATGTCATCCAAAAAATCACCGATCCATTGCCTACGAGTTTGTCCCACTGCCACTGTTACTTGCTGCTGCTGTTACTTGCTTTGTCCTGTTGCTGCTGCCACTACTGTTGCTACTACTGTTACTTGCTGTTGCTGTTACTTGCTACTGCTGCTACTTGCTACTGTTGTCACTATTGCTGTTCCTTGCCACTGCTGTTACTCGTTACACTGCTACTACCTGCTACAATACTTTTCTGGCGCCATTGATACTTCACTTAGGAATAATCTGCCGTCAACAGATTCTTTCCCGGCACCGTTGCTATCATACTACCTTTGCTGCTTATATCCTGCTCGCAGATACTAATCTTTCAGGTGTGGTTGAGCCGATAACTCAACTGCTAATACTGGAGAATATCCTTTCACTCCCATCGTGTCGAACCAACAAATTTGGGTTGAATACTCTACCCTCGAAAACTGCGGCGATCTCACACGCTGGTGGGCCATTGCAAGACAATTGCTAATTGTTGAGCAACTCGAAGCATCTCTTTTATGGCGCCGTTGCCGGGGAGGATAGCTATATTCTCTGAGTCACTTGGGATTTATATCTGCTGATCACTATGAAGAATCTGAAAGATACAAGAACCAAAGTCTTGCCCTCAACTACGAGGGGAGGTAAGGAACTGCAATCTAGCTCTGCACTTGATTCACCTTCAGTTATGAGGAAGTTTGCGACACCACCTCGTGCTAGAAATCTTGATATGTCGCCTGTGCTAAATGATGCTAGAGATGCTACTGCTATTGATGATGCTTATGATGCTACTATGCCTGATACTTCTAGAGATTCTATGCCTGATACTGCTAGAGATGCTATGCCTCATACTGCTAGAGATGCTATGCCTGATACTACTAGAGATGCTATGCCTGATACTGCTAGAGATGCTATGCCTGATACTACTTTGCCTGATGATGCTAGAGATGCTATTTTGCCTGATGATGCTATGCTTGATACTGCTAGAGATACTACTTTTCCTGATACGCCACTAGGGGTATTCCTTGATGCTCATATTGCTAGAGTTACTACCAATGCTCGTGATGCTTCTGAAACTGCCGATACTATTGAGATAGAACCTGCTTTTGCTCCTCGTAGATCTAGCTCTCCTAGATATGAATTGCCTGATATACCTGAGGGTCATGTTATGGAGGGAGAGATAGCTGAGGATTTCCTAGATATGAATTGCCTGATATGCCTATGACGATGAGAAATTACTTCTCAAGTGGAATGAAAAATCTCTGAAAGCTAGGATGAAATACGACCCGAAGTTTGCCACTTCACCTATCTTTACCACCGATGAGGATTATGAATTCTCTGTCGACCCTGAGATAATATCTCTAGTCGAATCTGATCCTTTCCACGGTTATGAGTCTGAGATGGTCGTAGCCCATCTTACCAAACTACACGATATAGCCACCCTTTTCACTAGTGAGGAGAAGATCCACTACTACTATATCCTTAAGATGTTTCCTTTCTCTCTAAAGGATGATGCTAAAGCCTGGTTCACTTCTCTTGCTCCTGGATGTGTGAGTAGTCCCCAGTATATGGTCTATTACTTCTGTGAGAAATATTTCCCTGCCCATAAGAAGCAAGCTGCCTTGCAGGAAATATACAAGTTTGCTCAACTCAAAGAAGAGAGTCTCCCACAAGCTTGGGGGAGGCTCATCCAGCTATAGAATGCTTTGCCTGATCACCCTCTTAAGAAGAATGAGATACTTGATATCTTCTATAACGGACTTACCGATGCTTCTAGAGACCACCTAGATAGTTGTGCCGGTTGTGTTTTTAGGGAACGAACTGTAGAACGAGCTGAGATCCTACTGAATAACATCTTGATCAACGATAATGCTTGGACTATCCCCGAACCACCTCCTAAGACAACTCCTAAGAAAAGAGGTATTCTATTCTTCAGTCCCGAAGATATGCAAGAAGCCAAGAAATCTATGCAAGAGAAAGGCATTAGATCTGAAGAAGTCAAAAATCTACCGCCCATCAAAGAGATCCATGGTCTCGATAACCCGATACAAGTAGTAGAGGCGAATTCTCTGCGTAGATTCAATGAGAGTGATATTCCTTTTGACAAACCTGCTAGCCTATGCTTTGATGAATTTGACAACTTTGTTGCCAAACAACAGAGTTTCAATGATTATGTTAGCAGACAGTTGGAACAAAGTACTCGTATGCTTAGTCATTTAAGTGCTTGTGTAGACAGAAATGTCAATGATCTGAAGCTTCTATGTAAATATGCCTCTATGATTACTACTCAGGTAGAACATGTACTTAAAGCTCAGAATGACTTGCTCAATGAATTAAATGACAACTCTGTTAGAGTCATTACTAGAGGAGGCAAAATGACTCAGGAACCTTTGTATCCCGAAGGCCATCCTAAGAGAATTGATCAAGATTCTCAAGGAATTAATGTTGATACACCTAGTTATCCTAAGAATAAGAAGAAGGATGATAGAAACCTACATGTCAGTTCACCAAATACTGTCACACCTGAAGAACCAAATGATATTTCTGCGTCTGATGCAAAAACACAATCTGGTGATGAACATGAACCTGGTGACAATATGGACATCGATGTTCATAATAATGCTCAACCTAGCAATGATAAGGATGTGGAGATTGAACCTACGGTTAATCCTGATAACCCACAACCTAAGAGATACGATAAGAATGACTTCACTCTAGGAAGCATGGTAAAGAAAGGGAGCCACGGGTTCAGAGACCCATGCCCTTTCCTCCTACGCCATCCAAGAAAAAGGATGATGAGGATTTTGAGAGCTTTATTGAAATATTGAGACCCGTCTTTCTGCAGATGCGGTTAATTGATATGCTCAAAATGTCTGCATATGCCAAGTACATGAAAGATATCGTGACTAATAAACGGAAGATACCAGATCTTGATATCTCCACCATGCTCGCCAATTACACTTAGAAAGGTGGAACTCCTAAGAAACTTGGTGATCCCGGAGTGCCCACTATACCTTGCTCCATTAAAGGAAACTACATAAGAACTGCCTTATGTGACCTTGGAGCCGGTGTTAGTGTTATGCCTCTCTCTCTTTATCGTAGACTTGAACTGGATAAGTTGACACCCACTGAAATTTCTCTGCAAATGCCGACAAATCAACTGCTTTCCCTGTCGGCATTTGTGAGGATGTGACTGTTGAGGTTGCTAACACCACTATCTTAACAAACTTTGTTATCTTGGATATTCCCGAGGACGATGCCATGGATGTCATCTTCGGAAGACCCTTTTTAAACACTACAGGGGCAGTTATAGATTGCAACAAAGGCAATGTCACTTTCCATGTCAACAGTAATGAGATACAGTGCACTTTCCGAAGAAACGATATCAAGTACATTGCATCAATGCTATCGAAAAAACATCATCGATTCTTATTGGGAGCTTTGAATGCCCTATTCCTCGTGTTAAGATGAAGTATGGTTTGCTTGTTGGGGAGATTCATATCCCTATTGAGGTGACTTAGTGGCTATTCGACAATTCTCCGTTTCCTTTTGCGATTTGAAAAAGTTTTGTCATGAGGATTTGATCAACCCCATAGACGGATTTCTTTCGATGACCATGAAATGGATGAATCAAAGAGTCACATACCTCTATTTTAAGCTTTCACTTTCTGTTGCTTAGAAGAAGAATGATAGATTTAGTTTAGTTTTTCCTATTTTCTGTTTTAGCGTCCCGGAGAAAAGTACCCTGAAAATAAAAGTTCTATGGTCCTGAAAATCAAATATGATTTTTTCTCGATTTTTTGAAAAATACTAGGACTGAGAGCTGGCCTTGGGGCCACACGAGTGGGCCACAAGCCTTGTAGCCGCGGCCTCCCCCCTGGCCGTGGCTACCAAGCTTGTGGGGCCCACAGGGACCCGTCCACTCATTCCAGCTCCCATCCTCTTCTTCTACCTCCAGAAAAAATCGTTTCGGAGCTCAAACCCGTGTTCTTGCTCATTTGGCTGTGATTTTTGATCTCCTTGCTCAAAGCACCATTCTCCGAACCGTTTTGAGGAAATTACTCCTTGGTAAGTGACTCCTCCATTGATCCAATTAGTTTCTACTCTAGTGTTTTATCCTTCACGTATTCTTGCTACCTTGGTGACCCTGTTCTTGAGCTTGAAATGTTGATTTTAGCTAGTCCCAAGTAGTTTTAACACGTGATACGGTCTCTAGGCACTAGTAGGAGTAGTTGCTACAAGGTGTGGTTGGTCTTTATTCACTTTTCTCTTGAACTTCAAAAATTTCAGCAAAAAGAAATTATGTTCAGGAGGAAGTTTCATGGTGGTTCCTCAAGTAAGAAGGGTCCCCGTCTTTCTATTCGGAAGCCCGATCCTTATCAACTAAGGGACGCACCGGTACAACCATGTCAATGGCCTTCCAATGAGTTCATGATCGAAGCAGGCTTCAAGGATGAGTTTGATACACTTGTCCGCAATGCCGGGTTAGAAGAATTCCTCTCAGATAAGCGTGAACATTATGCTATGCTCACTGCCTCTTTCGTGCGTAGATTTAAATTTTCAGTTGGTCGTGACTCATCCATACTGTTTGATCTGTATGATAAATCCTACACCATGGATTTGGAGGATTTCAATAGGATTTGCAAGATACCCGATGGGGGTAGTCTTAATGATCCTGCTAAGTCTTCGGTTAGAGATTTTGTCTCTAGTATAACTGTTGGAGAAACTAGAGACATCACGCAAGCTACCATAGGAAGCATTCATTTCCCTGCCTTGCACTACTTTGCCCTCTTCATAGGTAGATGCATTAACGTCAAGGTTGAACATTGTCACCTATGCGCATCCGACCTTAGTATCCTTAAGAGCGCAGTAACAGGTGATAGGAGCTTCAACATGTGAGCTATAATAGAAAGGAGGCTGAATAATAATGCCATTGATGGGGACTTCTTTGGTGGGATTTATGCTACGCGCTTAGCAAATTTTCTTGGAGTACCCATCCGTTCAGGAGATCCCCCTCTCCGTACAGCGTACCTTGATCGTGTCGCTCTGACACGCTATCAGTTTCTCAAGATGGATGAGGAATCCCTCGTTTACCGGTTAGTATTTAACCGGCAGCATGCTTTTCATATTACGCTTCCTGCTCCTGCCTTCTTTGACTTTCAGGTTAAACGAAGATATTACATAACCATTGGAAAAGCAGAGGAGTATGAGAGGGAGGCTGAGACTTCTCATCTCCGCGAAGAAGCTATTCATGCAGTGGCTGCAGCGCTCCCGTACAACCCACATTATGATTTTGGGTATCACCCGGACCAGCCTTGGGAGTAGACCAAGCTAGGCCAAAAGCCTAAACTTGGGGGAGTACGTGTTTGCACCAACTTTACATTCATGCTTGTGCTTTCACTTTGTTAGTCGATGTTTACACTTTGCCACTGTATTATCCATGCTAGTTTATTTTCGTTTTCTTGTTTTCTTGTTTTGTGTGCTTTTGAGAAAACCCAAAAAGATTTTCCTTTCTTCTTTTTCTTGTTGGGAGCTTTCCCGTGTAAACACTTTTATTTTTCTTTGAGTCGAGGTAGAAGACCATGGTTACAATGTTTAGTGGCTCTCGCATGCATACCTGTTCATTTGTTAAAGAGCCATATTACTTTGTCTTCTCCTTTGTGTTTGCCTGCAGATTCAGCTTAGTCCAACGCATGAGCACTCTTATTATTGTTCACATCGTTCGATCGTGCAAGTGAAAGGCAATAATGATGATATATGATGAAGTGACTGAGACTCGAAAAGTTGGTATGAACTCTATCTATTTTGTTTTTGTAAATATGACTAGCTTGTCGTCCCAGATTCAGCTTTGTTGAGAGAGAACCATGTTTGCAATGACAACTTAGAGATCATAGTTTCTGATGCCATGCTTAATTAGCTAGGAGCTTATAATGGTTTGTCTTGAATGCCAACATAGATTTTGAGATGATTATGATGTAGTATGATAGGATGGTGTTCTCCTTTGAATGATTCAAGTGGCTTGACTTGGCACATGTTCATGCGTGTAGTTGAAACAAAATCAACATAGCCTCTATGATGTTTGTGTTCATGGTGATTTATATCCTGCTCATGCTTGCATTTAATGTTAGTCGAACTCATTGCATCTTGATGACTGTTGTCGCTCTCTAGTTGGTCGCTTCCCAGTCTTTTGCTAGCCTTCACTTGTACTAAGCGGAATACTGCTTGTGCATCCACTTCCATAAACCCAAGAGTTTTTCCATGAGAGTCAACCATACCTACCTATTTGCGGCATCTACCTGCCGTTCCAAGTAAATTTGCATGTGCCATTCTCTAAACCTTCAAGAAATAATCTGTTTTGCATGCCCGAACCGCTCATGTGGTGACAGGGGGCTATTGGTATCTTCCATGTTAGGCGTGTTATCCTCGACATGTGTTTATTCACTGTCATTCACGAGAAAGGGGCCGGTAATTGGAATGCCCAGTTCCACGCTTAAATCGAAAACATAACTGTAAAACAAAGACTCCCCCCGGATTGATGTTAGTATGGACGGTACCCGAGGATTCGGCTAGCCGTGGAGTGTGATTTATTGGTGGTGGGGGAGTTAAAACTTTACTTTTCTGTTTGGGAACCGCCTATAGCATGAGTAGCATGGAAGATATTGAGAACTCTTGGTCATTGCGTTGACAATGAAAGCATGCCACCCAAAATTATTATCTCTGTTTTCAAAGCTTGAGCTGTGGCACCTGTGCAAATCAATGCTTCCCTCTGCGAAGGGCCTGCCTATTTATTTTCCTGTTGTGTCATCCTCTTCTTATATAAGCACCAAATGGAGAGCACCTTTGTCATTTTTATGCTTTGCTTTTGATTGATATTGAGTATGACTATGACTGGATCTCCCTTGCTATGAATTACAATGTTTAGTCAGCCCTTGATCTTTGAAAGTGCTCTGCATTTATGTTTTGCGGTCTCAAAAAGAGCTAGCGAGATACCACCTATTCATATTGCTTCATGCTTGTTTTGATTGAATTGTTGGTATCTGAAACTCATTATTATTTGCTCGCTAGCTGATTATGCCATTGATATTAGTTTACCTTGAGACCTTTGTGTCACTTGCTTATGTGGTTAACTTGTGATCTTGCTGAAATTCTGGTTATGAGTTAGACATAGTTGCAACAACAAGATCAAATAGAGTTTGTCAAAGTTTTTCTTTCTCTTTCAGTTTGTCAACTAAGTTGCTTGAGGACAAGCAAGGTTTTAAGCTTGGGGGAGTTGATACGTCTCCATCGTATCTACTTTTCCAAACTCTCTTGCCCTTGTTTTGGACTCTAACTTGCATGATTTGAATGGAACTAACCCGGACTCACGCTGTTTTCAGCAGAAATGTCATGGTGTTGTTTTTGTGCAGAAATGAAAGTTCTCGGAACGTCCTGAAAATTTACAGAGAATATTTCTGGAAAATATGAAAAATACCTGCGCAAAGATCCACCGGAGGGGACAGGCCAGTGGGCCACAAGCCCTGTAGCCGCGGCCTCCCCCTGGCCGCAGCTACCAGGCTTGTGGGGCCCACATGGCTTTGCCGCCCTCAATTCCAGCGCTGTTTATTCCCTTTCATCCCGGAAAAAATTAGGAGAGAAGTGTTCATCGCGTTTCACGATCCAGAGGCGCCGCCACATCTCGTTCTTGCCCTGGAGGGCAGATCTGGAGTCCGTTTTGAGCTCTGGATCAAGGAGATCGTCACCATCGTCATCATCAACCTTCTTCCCTCTCCAATTCCATGAAGCTCTCCACTGTTCGTGAGTAATCTATTCGTGGCTCACTGGGCGGTGATGAGTAGGATGAGATCTATCATGTAATCGAGTTAGTTTTGACGGGGATTGATCCCTAGTATCCACTATGTTCTGAGATTGATGTTGTTACTACTTTGCCATGCTTAATGCTTGTCACTAGGGCCCGAGTGCCATGAATTCACATCTGAAATTATTATGTTGTCACCAATATATGTGTGTTTTAGATCCGATCTTGCAAGTTGTAGTTACCTACTATGTGTTATGATCCGGCAACCCCGGAGTGACAATAACTGGAACCACTCCCGGTGATGACCATAGTTTGAGGAGTTCATGTGTTCACCAAGTGCTAATGCGTTGCTCCAGTTCTTTATTAAAAGGAGAACCTTAATATCTCGTAGTATCCATTTGGACCCCGCTGCTACGGGAGGGATGGACAATAGATGTCATGCAAGTTCTTTTCCCTAAGCACGTATGACTACACATGGAATGCATGCCTACATCACATTGACGAACGGGAGCTAGCCACATATCTCTCCGTGTTATAACTATTGCATGATGAATGTCATCCAAAAAATCACCGATCCATTGTCTACGAGTTTGTCCCACTGCCACTGTTACTTGCTGCTGCTGTTACTTGCTTTGTCCTGTTGCTGCTGCCCCTACTGTTGCTACTACTATTACTTGTTGTTGCTGTTACTTGCTACTGATGCTACTTGCTACTGTTCTCACTATTGCTGTTCCTTGACACTGCTGTTACTCGTTACACTGCTACTACCTGCTACAATACTTTTCTGGCGTCATTGACACTTCAGTTAGGAATAATCTGCCGTCAACAGATTCTTTCCCACTACCGTTGCTATGATACTACCTTTGCGGCTTATATCCTGCTTGCAGATACTAATCTTTCAGGTGTGGTTGAGCCGACAACTCAACTGCTAATACTGGAGAATATCCTTTCACTCCCATCGTGTCAAACCAACAAATTTGGGTTGAATACTCTACCCTCGAAAACTGCGGCGATCCCACACGCTGGTGGGCCATTGCAAGACAATTGCTAATTGTTGAGCAACTGGAAGCAGCGTGCCAATGACGATCACATCGACCTTGGAACCATTCTCGACGCGCATCGTCACCTCGTCCTTTGCCAGTCTCCGCTTATTCCGTAGTTCCTGTTTTGAGTTGCAAATGTGAGTAATGGCACCGGTATCAAATACCCAGGAGCTACTCCGAGCGTTGGTAAGGTACACATCAATAACATGTATATTGTATATACCTTTGACGTTGTCGGCCTTCTTATCCGCTAAGTATTTGCGACAGTTCCGCTTCCAGTGACTGGTTCCCTTCCAGTAATAGCACTCACTCTAAGGCTTGGGTCCATTCTTGCGCTTCTTCCCGGCGACTGTTTTACCAGGCGCGACAACTTCTTGGTCGTCCTTCTGGAAGTTCTTTTTACCCTTGCCTTTCTTGAAACTAGTGGTCTTATTCACCATCAACACTCGATGTTCCTTCTTGATTTCCACCTCCGCTGATTTCAGCATTGAATACAACTCGGGAATGGTCTTCTCCATCCCTTGCATGTTGTAGTTCATCACAAAGCTCGTATAGCTAGGTGGAAGCGATTGGAGGATTCTTTCAATAATTGCATCATCCCGAAGATTAACTTCCAGCTGAGACAGACAGCTGTGCAACCCAAACATTGTGAGTATGTGCTCGCTAACAGACCCATTCTCCTCCATCTTACAACTAAAGAACTTGTTGGAAACTTCATATATCTCGACCCGGGCATGAGCTTGGAAAACCAGTTTTAGCTCTTGGAACATCTCATATGCTCCATGGTTCTCAAAATGCTTTTGGAGCCCCGGTTCTAAACTGTAAAGCATGCCGCACTGAACCAGAGAGTAGTCATCACTTTGCGAATGCTAGGCGGTCAGAGTGTCCTGGGCTGCCGCGGGAATGGGTGGGTCACCTAGCGGTGCATCAAGGACATATGCCTTCTTGGAAGCAATGAGGATGAGATTTAAGTTACGGACCCAGTCCGCATAGTTGCTTCCATCGTCTTTCAGCTTGGTTTTCTCTAGTAACGCGTTGAGGTTTAGTGGGACATGTGCGTGGGCCATTGGATCTACCATATAGATTTTATAGACAATTTTAGACTAAGTTTATGATAATTAAATTCATCTAATCAAATTATTTAATGAACTCCTACTTAGATAGACATCCCTCTAGTCATCCAAGTGATACATGATCCACGTTGACTAGGTCATGTCCGATCATCACGTGAGACAGACTAGTCATCAATGGTGAACATATCCATGTTGATCGTATCTTCATACGACTCATGTTCGAACTTTCAGTCTCTCATGTTACAAGTCCATGTCTGTACATGCTTGGCTCGTCAAGTCAACCTAAGTGTTTTGCGTGTGTAAATCTGGCTTACACCAGTTGTATGGGAACATTAGAATCTATCACACCCGATCATCACATGGTGCTTTGAAACAACGATCCTTCGCAATGTTGCACACTTAGGGGGAACACTTTTCTTGAAAATTTAGTGAGGGATCATCTTATTTACTACCGTCATTCTAAGCAAATAAGATATAGAAACATGATAAACATCACATGCAAATCATATAGTGACATGATATGGCCAATATAATCTTGCTCCTTTGATCTCCATCTTCGGGGCACGACATGATCATCATTGTCACCGGCATGACACCATGATCTCCATCATTGTGTCTTCATGAAGTCGTCTCGCCAACTATTACTTCTACTACTATGGCTAACGGTTAGCAATAAAGTAAGATAATCACATGGCGTTGCATCTCATACAATAAATTAAGTCAACTCCTATGGCTCCTGCCGGTTGTCACACTCATCGACATGCAAGTCGTGAATCCTATTACAAGAAGATGATCAATCTCATACATCACATATATATCATCACATCCTTTTGGCCATATCACATCACATAGCATACCTTGCAAAAACAAGTTAGACGTCCTCTAATTGTTGTTGCAAGTTTTACGTGGCTGATTTGGGTTTCTAGCAAAAAAGCTTCTTACCTACGTGACAACTACAACGTTGATATGCCAATGCTATTTACCCTTCATAAGGACCCTTTTCGTCGAATCCAATTCGACTAAAGTGGGAGAGACAGACACCCGCTAGAGACCTTATGCAACAAGTGCATGTCCGGCGGTGGAACCAGTGTCACGTAAGCGTACGTGTAAAGTCGGTCCAGGCTGCTTTATCCCGCAATACCGCTGAAAAAAGATTGGGCTAGTAACGACAATCAATTAACAAAATCATCGCCCACAACTTTTGTGTTCTACTTGTGCAAAGAATCTACGCATAGACCCAGCTCGGATGCCACTGTTGGGGATCGTAGTAATATTTCAACAAATTTCCTATGTCACACCAAGATCATATAGGATATGCTAGCAATGAGCAAGGGCTAGAGCATCTTCGTACCTTTGAAGACCGCTAAGCGAAAGCATTACTATGAACGTGGTCGATGGAGTCGTACTCGTAGGAATTCAAATCGCGGAAGATTCTGATCTAAGCGCCGAACAACGACGCTTCCGCGTTCAACACACATGTAGCCCGGTGACGTCTCCTTCACCTCGCTCCAGCAAGAAGGGAGGAGAAGTTGAGGGAGAGCTCCGGTAGCACGACGGCGTGGTGACTGTGGAGCTACGTGGTTCGCCGGCAAGGCTTCGCCAAGCACCGCGGAGGAGGAGAAGAGGGAGAGGTAGGGCTGCACCGAGGGAGATGTAATCAGGTGTTTGTAGCCCTCCAAAATCCTCCACTATATATAGGAGGGAGGGAGAGGGGTGCGCCACCCCTAGGGAAACCCTAGGAGGTGCGGCAGCCGTAGATGGAGGTGGGGGTGGCTTGCCACCCAAGGCAGCCGCCCACACCTAGGGTTTGGCCTCCCTTGCCTCCTTGGGCCTTGGTGGGTGGTGCACCAGCCCATATAGGGGCTGTTTCCCTTCCACTTTTGGTCCACGTGGCCCTTCGGGGTTGGTGGCCCTCCCGATGGACCCCCGGAACCCTTCCGGTGGTTCCGGTACAATACCAATGATCCTCGAAACATTTCCGATGATCAAATCTACACTTCCTATATGTGAATCTATACCTCCGGACCATTCCGAAACTCCTCGTGACGTCCGAGATCTCATCCCGGACTCGGAACAACCTTCGGTAACCAGATATTACTCTTTACCAAATGGATATAAAAAGTTCTTTTCTAAATGGTGAAATTGAGGAGGAAGTTTATGTTAAACAACCTCCTAGCTTTGTGAACCCTAAGAAGCCTAATCAGGTTTACAAACTTCGTAAAGCTTTATATGGTCTTAGACAAGCCCCTAGAGCTTGGTACAAATGCCTAACGAAGTTTCTCATTGAAAAGGGTTTTGAGATTGGTAAAATTGATGCAACCTTATTCACTAAAAGAGTTAATGGAGAACTATTTGTGTTCCAAATATATGTGGATTATATTATCTTTGGTTCTACTAACCCACATTTTAGTGAGAAATTTGGAAGGTTAATGTTAGAGAAGTATAAGATGTCTATGATGTGTGAGATGAAATTCTTCCTTGTATTGCAAATCAAACAATCAAGAGAGGGTACGTTTATCTCTCAAACCAAGTACACCAAGGACTTAATCAATAAGTTCAACGTGCAAGAGTCCAAAGGTATGAGAACCCCCATGCCTACTAGTGGACATGTTGAACTCACTAAGGAAGACAAACCAGTTGATCAAAAGGTGTATCGATCAATGATTGGTTCATTGCTATATCTATGTGCCTCCCGTCCTCACATCATGTTGAGTGTTTGCATGTGTTCCCGATATCAAGAGGCACCAAAAGAGTGTCATCTATTGGTTGTGAAAAGAATAGTGAGTTACCTGATACATACACCAAACTTTGGCATATGGTATCCCAAGGGATCTTCTTTTAATATTGTTGGCTATTCCGACTCGGACTATGCCGGAGACAAGGTCGATAGAAAATCCACCTCGGGTACATGTCTATTTCTTGGGAGTTCTCTTGTGTCTTGCTCATCCAAGAAACAAAACTCGTTATCTTTATCTACTGCCGAAGCGGAATACATTGTCGCTGGATAATGTTGTGCGCAATTACTATGGATGACTCAAACTCTTAAGTATTATGACATTCATGTTAGAAAAGTTCCATTGTTATGTGACAATGAAAACGCTATTAAAATTGCCTATAATCCTGTGCAACATTCTAGAACAAAACATATTCAAGTGCGACATCATTTCATTTGTGATCATGTTCGTACTAAGAAACAATTAGCTGATATCTTTACAAAACCACTTGATGAGAAAGTGTTTTATCATTTGAGGATTGATTTATACATCATTGATGCTTCAAACTTTAGCTAGAATCACTCGGATGCATGCAAGGGCATGAGCTTGATTGAAAATTCCATGATGCTATTGATATGATACTATCTTATATCTTGGAATACTATGCTCCCTTGTATTGCATCTAACCTTTATTAGGTACTTGGAAGAATTACACTCCACAAGATTGCAAATAAGTCTTATCAAAAGCAATCTTGACATAGCCAAGTATCAACAACCCCTTGTTCGGAGATGAAGGAAGAAAACAACAAAATCATATACTTGACAACTATTTGTTGAATCCACTCTTGTCATTTTGATATATTATGGTGTTCCTTGCATGACTAACCTATGTAGGTGAAAAGTGAGCCAAAACGACAAAGATCGCTCCAAAATCAAGATGATCTTCATATACATTGAGCATCCACAACAAGTTCACCTACATGTCATGTCATCAACATCATTCGAAGGTATGTACTCATATCCTTGATAAAGCTTTGCACAAATTCATGAGGTAAAGGAACTCAAGATATATGAAGACATTAAAATGCTTAATAAAAAATGGTAACCCCATTTCGCGCTTAATGATGAGTATGACCTTTGATCAAGCAGTTTTGCTTGACTCCTCTAATCAAATACTCTAATATAGGTGACCTAGTCACCGCCCAACATCTAGATGGATATTCCTGTATGGTTCATGTTTTTGATGATTGACTTCTTGAAACCATACAACATTCATCTATATGTGTTTAAAATTTTCAAAAAAAATAATTAAAAATATATAAAAATATATCTTTACTGTGTTATCCCGAATTCCTTATTTGCTATTTTTCACTTTGTATTTATCTTACAATTGGTATCTTTTACAATTGGTAACCTCTCAATTGGTATCTATTTAATAAGTTGATCTTCAATGCAACTCAGTTTCACTAAATTGAAAAATCGGTCCCACAGATTTCTTCTAGAGGCCTATTTCACATACTCAGTTCTACCGAATCATAATGCCTCGGTGTCACCGACTTTATTTGTGCCTATAATTATTTATAGAAATTTTCTGAATATTTTCCAAAGGGAGAGAAATATTGTTTATGATCCTAAGTTTATAATATTTTGAATTTTATTGAACTTTTCACATTTACAAAGGAGGATATAATCTGTTTCCCACACTTTTCAAAGGAAGAAGAAATCTTCAAAAAGAGAGATAAGACTCAACAATCCCACAATGTAAGAGGGAGAAACTTCTAGGATCCCTAACAAACAGGGGGATTTATAGGAACTCTTATCCATATTAAAGGGGGAGAACATTCAATGAACTCTTACCTATACCTAAGGGGGAGATGAATCAATGAAATCATATCCATATCTAAGAGAGAGAAATATTTCAAGGAACCCTTATCAGAAGAATATGAATCCAGGATCCCTTAGTCTCAATGAGACCTGCCCTCCGACCTTCTTGGCAATTAATGCCAAAGGGAAGAAATATCAAATCTTCCAATAAGCTTACAGAAAGGGGATAAATATTTACATAAAGGGAGAAATATCAAGAGGGTAGATGTAAGTTCCTAAAGGAAGGTCTACCTAAGGGAAGATCTGCCAAAAGGGGACATATATCAAACCTTACATACTCAGGGGGAGCAACCATTAAGGAGGAGAGAGAGTTACAAACTCATACATTTGGTATTGTTACTTACTATTGATATTTTTTGGATAGAACTTGTCGCACCCCACTAACTCCCAATATCTACATGCTATGTTTAGGGGGGTAGGTAATTACATATTCATTCTAAGGGGAGAAAGTTCCAAATACTCTTGGAGACATATCGATCATCAAATAATATTTTCTCATATGTTCTCCATATCTTGGTGCTTTTGAAGCTCTTTGCATCTTTACAATAGTATACTCTTGTGTTATCTAACAATTGTTTTCTCAAGTCTACTCGTACTGCTAAGATGCTAAAGAACCTCAAGGTAAGTATATGCATCATATCCTTGTTCATGGTGATATCTTGTTTCTTGCGCATATTGTTTGCAAGAGTGAGTCTTGAACATGTAAATTATTCATTCATATTTGTTTGATGCATATAGCCAAGAATTATACAACTTGTCTTATCTCTTCTACCTTGTGTGTGCCCATGTAGTCCAAAGCAACTATCCTTTAAAAAAGGGATTGCACACATTTAGGGGGAGCTTGTACTAGTCGTATATCTTTCAAAGTTGTCATATTCTAATGCCTATTTTTATTTGAAGCTTTGATTGTATGTTGTCATCAATTACCAAAAAGGGGGAGATTGAAAGCACATATGCTCCCTTAGTGGTTTTGATAATTCATGACAACATACATTGTCTCTTGGACTAACACTTTTACCTAGTATATTTCAGGTTTAGTCCATAAAGAGAATTGGCTAAAGGTTTGTGAGGAGAAGCCCCTTGATGAAGGAAAGGGAATTGGATTGGCTCAAGCTTCAAGCTAGAAGACTCTTCATTTTACATTTGTGATAAATCACTTTGAGTCCATAGGAAGGCCAATACTATTAAAAGAGGACGAGATATTAAAATGAACAGGTTGCTCAAGTGCTCAGAGATAGCCACCAAAAATACTCAGTCATTTTCCCACATAACACTTCTGCCCAAAGCCAAATATCCAAAATTGGTGCCACCAAGTTTTCAGATTCGGCCCTACCGATTTTCAACCCAAACAGAACCCTAGCCAAACCTACCATTTCGGTACAATCGATTCTGAATCAGTGCTACCGAGTTCAGGTGACCAACCTTTTGTTGCCTTGATACAAAAAATCGAAATTTCCGAGTTTGGGTATTGGTGTCACCGAGTTGGGTCATCCGATCGTTAGCCACCTTTTTGGTTCTACCGAGTTGTGTATATCGGTCTCACCGAGATTCAAAAGTTGCTAACTTTTGTGCAAGTCGGTACCACCGAGTTTATGACTTCGTGTCACCGAGTTGGTCACTTTAGGTGTAACGGTTGGGTTTTGGGTGCTGCCTATATATACCTCTTCACCAACCTCTCATTCATAGAGGAATCACTCAGAACACACACTTCACTATGAGATCCATTTTTCTGAGAGAGAGCCACCTACTCATGTGTTGAGATCAAGATATTCCAATCCATTCATTTGAAACTTGATCTCTAGCCTCCCCAAGTTGCTTTCCACCAAATCAATCTCTCCTACACATGCCTATTATATGAGAGAGTGATTGATTGTTGAGGAGACTATCTTTAGAAGCACAATAGCAAGGAGTTCATCGTTCTACCATATCTATTACCTTTTGGAGGGTGATGCCTCCCAGATTGATTAGGTGTCACTTAGGAGCCTCCTACTTCGTGTGGTGGAGTTGAACCAAGATATTTGTAAAGGCAAGGATATCGCCTACTTCGTGAGGATATACCGTGAGTGAGGCTAGTCCTTCATGGACGGAAGCCGTGGTGGAATAGATAAGACCGCTTCTTCGTGGACCCCTTGTGGATGGAGCGCTCCGTGGACTTGTTGGGGAACGTAGTAATTTCAAAAAAATTCCTACGCCAAACAAGGATCTATCTATGGAGAAACCAGTAATGAGTAATGGGGTAGAGCATCTTCATACCTTTGAAGATTGCTAAGCGGAAGCGTTATTGGAACACGGTCGATGGAGTCGTACTCACATCGATTCAGATTGCGGTGTGATTCTGATCTACGTGCCGAACCACGACACCTCTGCTTTTAACACATGTACATCCCGACAACGTCTCCTGCACCTTGATCCAGCAAGGAGGAGGGACAGGATGAGGGAGAGCTCCGCCAGCATGACGGTGTGGTGGCGGTGGAGGAACGAGGGATTATGGCGGAGCTTCTCCAAGCTGCGTGGAAGAGGAGGAAGAACTGGGCTGCCTGGAGAGGGAGGAAACGATTTCTGTGTCTTCTCCAAAGGCCAAAACCTCCAATATATATAGGGGGAGAGGGAGGGGCACCCCCTTAAGGGTTCCCTGATACGTCTCCATCGTATCTATTTGATTGTTTCATGCCAATATTCTACAACTTTCATATACTTTTGGCAACTTTTTATACTATTTTTGGGACTAACATATTGATCCACTGCCCAGTGCCAGTTCCTGTTTGTTCATGTTTTTTTGTTCCGCAGAATATCCATACCAAACGAAGTCCAAACGTAATATAAACTTAGGAGGATTTTTTTGGAATATTTATGATTTTTGGGAAGAAGAATCAACGCGAGGTGATGCACGGAGTGCCCACACGACCTGTAGCCGCGGCCAGGGGGTGGGCCAGCGGCTTGCAGGCTTGTGTCCACTCCTTAAGGCGGTTGGAGCCCTTCTTTCGCCGCAATAAAGATAATATCCGAAATAAAATCGTGTTAAAATTTCGGCCCAATCGGAGTTACGGATCTCTGGAAATTTAAGAAACGGTGAAACAAAGAATCTGGGAGCGCAGAAACAGAAGGACACAGAGAGAGAGATCCAATCTAGGAGGGGCTGTCGCCCCTCCGCCGCCATGGAGACCATGGACCAGAGGGGAAACCCTTATCCCATCTAGGGAGGAGGTCAAGGAAGAAGAAGAAGGAGGTGGCCTCTCTCCCCCTCTCTCCCGGCGGCGCCAGAACGCCCCCCGGGACATCATCGTGTGACGGCGATCTACACCAACACCTCCGTCATCTTCACCAACATCTCCATCATCTTCCCCCATCTATAATCAGCGGTCCACTCTCCCGCAACCCTTTGTACCCTCTACTTGAACATGGTGCTTTATGCTACATATTATTATCCAATGATGTGTTGCTATCCTATATGATGTCTGAGTAGATTATCATTGTCCTATCGGTGATTGATGAATTGCTATGGTTGGTTTAATTTGCTTGTGGTTATGTTCCTGTCCTTTGGTGCGCATAATATGATCGCGCGCGTGGATCACACCATAGGGTTAGTTTTATGTCTATAGGACTATGTATTGGCAGGCTAGAGTGACAGAAGCTTCAGACCTAGCATAGAAATTGATGCATATGGGATTGAAGGGGGACCAATATATCTTATTGCTATGGTTGGGTTTTACCTTAATGAACATTAGTAGTTTCGGATGCTTGCTAATAGTTCCAATCATAAGTGCATAGAATTCCAAGTAAGGGATGACATGCTAGCAGAGGCGTCTCCCACATAATACTTGCTATCGATCTAGTAACTTAGTCAATTGCTTAGGGACAATTCCGCAACTCCTACCACCACTTTTCCACACTCGTTAGACACTCGTATTTGTTTCTTTTTCTAACCAGCCCATAGTTTTATTTACGTGTTTTTTACTTTCTCGCAAGCCTATCCTATCGCTCCTACAAAGTACTTATAGTTTCATACTTGTTCTAGGTAAAGCGAACGTAAAGTGTGCGTAGAGTTGTATCGGTGGTCGATAGAACTTGAGGGAATATTTGTCCTACCTTTAGCTCCTCGTTGGGTTCAACACTCTTACTTATCGACAAAGGCTACAATTGATCCCCTATACTTGTGGGTTATCAAGACCTTTTTCTGGCGCCGTTGCCGGGGAGCAATAGCATGGGGTGAATATTCTCGTGTGTGCTTGTTTTCTTTATCACTAAGTAGATTTATTTGTTGTTCTAAGCTGTTCTTTATCTTTAGTTATGGATATGGAACACGAAATAAAAAAAAAAGGTGTACTTGCTACTCATGGAGATGGGAAACCTCCTTATACCCTCGATGCTCGTTACGTGGAAAATATTATATACTTCTTTAATAATCCTGAGAAATCCCCATTCAATTATATAATGGGATACACATTGGATCAACGTGAATACTTTAGGGATATTCGCTTGACTCAAAAAGGGAAACTTTTACGGGATCAAATCCATTTGCTGAAATGGTATGCTTGGGAACTATGCAAGAGACATGGTGTTACTTGTTGCTCTAGGATGAAGGCTCCACACCTTCCCTTTTCTTGTGAGTTTAATGATCATAGAACCTTGGCTTCTTATGCTAATGGTATATATGATTACTATGATGTGGATCAAATAGAAGAGTTTGTTGCTTTTATGGGTGCTTATGAAATTAAGGCTCTATTTAAAAGTTGTGGTGATAATGATGATGCTCCTTACCAATCTGAAAATTTGGCTATGCTTCATTATTGTTATACTAATTATGAATATAATGCCCATATTGAACGATTTAAGGAGAAATTCTATGCTGCCCAAGAAGAGACTATTATTTTGCAGGTAACTATGGAAGAAGAAAATGCTGAAATTGTGAGCTCATTAGATGAAAAAGATGACGAGGAGAGCGAAGATAAAAGGAGGAAGAACGGACTAGCTACCCGTGTCCACCTTCTAATGAGAGTAACTCTTCTACTCATACATTATTTAATTTCCCTTCGTTCTTACCGAAGGATGAATGCTATGATCCCTTGGATTCGTTTGAAATATCCCTTCTTGATGAACTTGATGCATGCTATGCTTGTGGCCATGTTGCCAATATGAATGATGCTTATAAAGATGAGCTAGGTATAGCCCCTTATGTTAAACATGATGATTTTGATGAATATAATATGCATGTGCTTGTTGCTCCTACTTTCAGTTATTATGAGAGAGGAACTACATCTCCACCTCTCTATGTTTCCAATACGATATAATTGCAAGAAACTGCTTATGCTATGTATTGGCCTTTACTTGGTGTGCATGAATTGTTATTTTATGACATGCCAATGCATAGGAAGAGAGTTAGACTTCGTCATTGCTTGATATATGTTACCTTGTGCTCACTACTAAATTTCAAATCATTGCTAATTAAAATTGGCTTTGATATACCTTGGGATCCGGGTGGATCCATTAGTTGAGCACGTTATCCCTAGCTTAATGGCTTTTAAGAAAGCGCTGCCTGGGAGACAACCCGGAAGTTTTAGAGAGTCATTTATTTCTGTTGAGTGCTTTTATTTAGTTTAAAAACAAAAAATATAGAGGGGAACTTAAAACTTTTTCAAAAAGAGAAGCGATTGAAAGCTGATGCATTGCGGAAGTGAGGGTCGACCTTGAACACTTGTGTTCATGCTCATGGAAACAATATAGAATTTTTCATGGAAGTTTACCACAAAAATAATTATCCCCTTGTACAATTACGTTGTGTTTTAAAAAAATGTGCCAAGTAAAGCCTTTACGATTACTTTGGGTGATAGTTGTTTGATCATGCTGAGAAAAGACAGAAACTTTCTGCTAACGAAATTAATTTTCGTTTTTATTCTAGAAGAGGTTTTGAGTTGATTCTTTTTTCTTCTGATTGATATGAAAATTTTCCAGACGTTCATAATTTTTCAGATTTTTTGCGATAGCACAGGTATATGGAATATACAGATTGCTACAGACTCTTCTGTTTTGACAGATTCTGTTTTCTATGCATTGTTCTCTTATTTTGATGAATCTATGGGTAGTATCGGGGGGTATGAACCATGGTGAAGTTGGATTACAGTAGATGTAATGCTAATATGAATTTAGAATGAGTTCACAATAGTACTTGAAGTGGTGATTTATTTTATTATACTAACGGATCTCACGAAGTTTTGTTGAGTTTTGTGTGATTGAAGTTTTCAAGTTTTGGGTGAGAGCACGATGGATGAAAGAATAAGGAGAGACAGATCCAATCTAGGAGGGGCTCTCGCCCCTCCGCCACCATGGAGACCATGGACCAGAGGGAAAACCCTTCTCCCATCTAGGGAGGAGGTCAAGGAAGAAGAAGAAGAAGGAGGGGGGCTCTCTCCCCCTCTCTCCCGGCGGCGCCGGAACGCCACCTCGGACATCATCGTGTGGCGGCGATCTACACCAACACCTCCGTCATCTCCACCAATATCTCCATCACCTTCCCCCATCTATATTCAAGGGTCCACTCTCCCGCAACCAGCTGTGCCCTCTACTTGAACACGGTGCTTTATGCTACATATTATTATCCAATGATGTGTTGCTATCCTATGATGTCTGAGTAGATTATGGTTATCTTATCGGTGATTGATGAATTGCTATGGTTGGTTTAATTTGCTTGTGGTTATGTTGCTGTCCTTTGGTGCCCATCATATGATCGCGTGTGTGGATCACACCATAAGGTTAGTTGTGTGTTGATAGGACTATGTATTGGCAGGCCAGAGTGACAGAAGCTTCAGACCTAGCATAGAAATTGATGCATATGGGATTGAAGGGGGACCAATATATCTTATTGCTATGGTTGGGTTTTACCTTAATGAACGTTAGTAGTTGCGGACGCTTGCTAATAGTTCCAATCATAAGTGCATAGAATTCCAAGTAAGGGATGACATGCTAGCAGAGGCCTCTCCCACATAATACTTGCTATCGATCTAGTAACGTACTCAATTGCTTAGGGACAATTCCGCAACTCCTACCACCACTTTTTCACACTCATTAGACACTCGTATTTGTTTCTTTTTCTAACCAGCCCCTAGTTTTATTTACGTGTTCTTTACTTTCTTGCAAGCCTATCCTATCACTCATACAAAGCACTTCTAGTTTCATACTTATTCTATGTAAAGCGAACGTAAAGTGTGCGTAGAGTTGTATCGGTGGTCGATAGAACTTGAGGGAATATTTGTCCAACTTTAGCTCCTCGTTGGGTTCGACACTTTTATCGAGAAAGGCTACAGTTGATCCCCTATACTTGTGGGTTATCATTCCCATCCCCAAGGGGTGCGGCTGCCCCATCTCTCATGAGGGAGGTGGCGGCCAGCGCTCGGAGGGGTGGAGGCGCTCCCTAGATGGGACCAAGGCCCACCTGTGCTAGGGTTTCCCCCCTTCCATCTCTTCCTGCGCCATGGGCCTTGGTGGGAGGCGCACCAGCCCACACCGGGCTGATTCCCTTCCACCATTTGTCCCATGCTAGCCTTTGGGGCTGCTGGCCCCTCCCGGTGGACCCCCGGAACCATTCCGGTGGTCCCGACACGTTACCGGTGATGCCCAAAACTTTTTCGGCGTCTAAAACCCCTCATCCTATATATCAATCCTCACCTCCGGAACATTCTGGAGCTCCTCGTGACGTCTGGGATCTCATCCGGGACTCCGAACAACCTTCGTTAACCTCGTACACTATTTCCATATAACCCCCGCGTCATCGAACCTTAAGTGTGTAGACCCTACGAGTTCGGGAAGCATGCAGACATGACCGAGACACTCTCCGGTCAATAACCAACAACAGTGTCCGGATATCCATGTTGGTTCCCACATGTTCCACGATGATCTCATCGGATGAACCACGATGTCAAGGATTCACTTAATCCCGTATGCAGTACCCTTTGTCTATCGGTATGATACGTGCGCGAGATTCGACAGTCGTTATCCCCATACCTTGTTCAATCTCCTTACTGACAAGTCCCATTACCTGTTCCGTAGCACATCATCCCGTGGCTAACTCCTTTGTCACACTGAGCTCATTATGATGATGTTCTACCGAGTGGTCCGAGAGATACCTCTCCGTTCACACGGAGTGACAAATCCCAGTCTCGATTAGTGCCAACCCAACAGACACTTTCGGAGATACCCGTAGTGCACCTTGTTGGAAATATGCCCTGGAGGCAATAATAAATTAGTTATTATTATATTTCTTTGTTCATGATAATCATTTATTATCCATGCTGTAATTGTACTGATTGGAAACACAATACTTGTGTGGCTACATAGAAAAAACACTGTCCCTAGTAAGCCTCTAGTTGACTAGCTCGTTGATCAAAGATGGTCAAGGTTTCCTGACCATAGGCAAGTGTTGTCACTTGATAACGGGATCACATCATTAGGAGAATCATGTGATGGACTAGACCCAAACTAAATGAACGTAGCATGTTGATCGTGTCATTTTGTTGCTACTGTTTTTCTGCGTGTCAAGTATTTATTCCTATGACCATGAGATCATATAACTCACTAGCACCGGAGGAATGCCTTGTGTGTATCAAACGTCACAACGTAACTGGGTGACTATAAAGATTCTCTACAGGTATCTCCGAAGGTGCCCGTTGAGTTAGTATGGATCAAGACTGGGATTTGTCACTCCGTGTGACGGAGAGGTATCTCGGGGCCCACTCAGTAATACAACATCACACACAAGCCTTGCAAGCAATGTGACTTAGTGTATGTCACGAGATCTTGTATTACAGAACGAGTAAAGAGACTTATCGGTAAACGAGATTGAAATAGGTATGCGGATACTGACGATCGAATCTCGGGCAAGTAACATACCGAAGGACAAAGGGAATGACATACGGGATTATATGAATCCTTGACAGTGAGGTTCAACCGATAAGATCTTCGGAGACTATGTAGGATCTAATATGGGCATCCAGGTCCCGCTATTGGATATTGACCGAGGAGTCCCTCGGGTCAATTCTACATAGTTCTCGAACCCGCAGGGTCTGCACACTTAACGTTAGGCGATGTTTTATGTGTATTTGAGTTATATGGTTGGTTACCGAATGTTGTTCGGAGTCCCGGATGAGATCACGGACGTCACGAGGGTTTCCGAAATGGTCCGGAATGAAAGATTGGTATATAGGATGACCTCATTTGATTACCGGAAAGTTTTCGGTCATTACCGGGAATGTACCGGGAGTGACGAATGGGTTCCGGATGTTCACCGGGGGGCCCAGCCCACCCGGGGGAATCCCATAGGCCTTAGGGGTGCCGCACCAGCCCTTAGTGAGCTGGTGGGACAGCCCAAGAGGCCCTATGCACATGAACCAAAGGAAAAAGGAAAAAAAGGGGGAAGTGGGAAAGTGGAGAAGGTCTCCACCTTCCAATCCTAGTTGGACTAGGATTGGAAGGGGAGGACTCCCCCCTTGCTTCCGCCGACCCCTTGGGGCTCTCTTGAGCCTCAAGGAAAGGCCCTCCCCTCCCTCCTATAAATATTGAGGTATTAGGGCTGATTTGAGAGAACTTTGCCACGGCAGCCCCACCACATACCTCCACGGTTTTTCCTCTAGATCGTATTTCTACGGAGCTCGGGCGGAGCCCTGCTAGGATAGATCATCACCAACCTCCGGAGCACTGTCACGCTGCCGGAGAACTCATCTACCTCTCCGTCTCTCTTGCTGGATCAAGAAGGCCGAGATCATCGTCGAGCTGTACGTGTGCTGAACGCGGAGGTGTCGTCCGTTCGGCACTAGATCGGAGCGGACCGTGGGACGGATCGCGGGACGGTTCATGGGACGGTTCGCGGGGCGGATCGGGGGACGTGAGGATGTTCCACTACATCAACCGTGTTTCTTAAATGCTTCCTGCTTGTGGCACCCCTATTCACAGAACCGGTTTACCAGTGTTTCTAACCCAGAGATAAGGTCTTTTGGAAACACTCAACAACTTGATACAGAAACAAGCCAACTTTATTAATAGCATCACGTACAAAGCTTCCAATACTGGCGAGGCCAAAGCACCCCCGGTGCTGCAACAATATCTACATTATTTATGCAACATCAACATGGGCCTCGAAACGACCAAGTATTTCTACAGCGTAGCAGAATGTACCGGCGATTCCACACACAGGGACACTGTTGTGGACACTTCCTAGAACGAACCATCGGGACCTCCGTCCACGGCTTCTCCTGCATCTGGCATGATACGCCAGGTGAGTACTTTGAATGTACTCGCAATCTCACAATAACCAAGTAATGCAGCAAACATAGCATAACAACCATAGTCATGTATCAAATAAACCAAATATCAACTTACTGTCTTCGGGGTTGTCCAACAACCCTCGAATTACTTGCGATCCCAAGGGATCCCTGTTGCATCATGTGGTTACCAGACCACTCGTCAAATAGCCTTCTCTCGGCTAGTATGATACCAATATCCTCTGATGTTCTCGTGAGATGAGTTCTTCCATCATTACTATCATAAACACGGTTGATCACTTGCTGAGGTCTGTTCCGGTTGTCCATTACCATGGACACGTCTATTCGAATTGATTTGACACTCTGCAGAGGTTGCACACTTTACCAACACTCTGGAGTACTGACCTCGTGATCCCATTCGGGTGGACCAGCATTACTCCACTAGACTTTCCTGAACTACGATCCTCTCATCGTACCTCCGACAACCACTCCCTCTCTGGAGTCCTGTCGTGGGTGGCCCTATGTCCTCATGACACCTGCCACCGTCGTGGCCAAACTAAACTTGTCCCAATCAGGGACGGGCCCTATCATCGCAACTGGGCTCACAGGGTTATCACCGCCTACCTGATCAGGGTAGCACGCGTGCATAACCCTCCCTCTTTGGAGATACCGGTGAGAGCGATGACGCGATCAGCTCAAGTCACGGTTGTCCCATACCGGCAAAATGTGGTCGTACGATAATGCCCGGACAGGTGACTCCGATCAACCACTAGATGAGATCAACTCAAGAATCATAGTAGTAGATATACATCACCACTAACTAAATAAGAAAATTTTAATGATTAAAAGAATAACCATCATCCTTATCATTAGCATGAAGATATATGCCATGCTATGCAATGCTTGCACCATATGTAAATAATGGCTCGCCTTGGTCAGTGGGGTTGTTCAAATACTCCCGATCTCCAAAGTTTCCTTCTGAAATCATATTGAAAATGGCAAAAGGAAGGAAAATTTATTTAATATCCTTTTATTAACCATAAATTCTATGTGTGTGGGAAAATACCAAAATTTACGAGGTTGTAAAGAATTTCAATACCAACCCAATGCAAAAAGAATCAAGTGATTTGGACTTGTGGATAAAAAGTTATAAGCATTCAAAGTTTTTGTTAAAAACTAAAAATATAAAAAGTAAAAGGAAATCCTGGGGAGGGCCACGTCGAAGGAGTAAAGTGGAGGGGTGCCTCCACTTAACGCTTCGGCCGCGGGCCGCAGTCCCGGGCAGGTGGGACCTGCCTGACTTAAACAGAGAGGAGGGGAGGGAGACAGAGGCGAGGCGGCCGGCCGGCGATGGTCGCCGGTGATAGAGACAGCGGCGACACCAGGGAATGGGTGGAATGGAACGGGTAGTCCACGGTGATCACGTACGTACCCGTAGCTCGGCTAGAGGTGGACAAACGACGTCGTCCCCTTTTTCTCCGGCGGCGGCAGCTTCGGGTGATCGTCGAAGACGGCGTTCCAGGGAGGAATGGGCTCGGGCTAGAGGTCGAAGAGCACCAGCAGGACTCACTGAACCTGTCGGAGGGATCAATTTGTCTCTGGGGACAGGGGAGAAAGCTGTCGACGGAGAGGGGGCGGCGGCAGAACTCCGGTGATGCTCCGAGGCCAGAGGGCCTCCGGGCCTTGGCTCACTCTTCGGGGGCTCGATCTAGATAAGCAGGAGGGGGATGGAGAGCTCGGAGGGGCCGGGCTCCTCCTTAAATAGGCCGACGACGAGCTCGGTCTATCTCTCCCGAAGCGGCGAAGATAAGATCGGGCACGGTCGCCGGAGCGTTGAGCTGGTCGACGCGGAGCGCATGGAGGTGACCAAAGAGGGCAGAGACGCGATGGGATGGGTCCTGGCCATAAATGGCTTGCGGACGGCCACAGTGGCTGGAGGCGACAATTCGGCCATGTGCCAGAGGTTGGCTAGGAGCGGCGACGGCGCTCTCCGGTGGCCCAGCACCTTCCAGGGGTACCACGCGTCTGTTAGGGGGTTCACCGACACTCAGGAAAAGAAGAGGACAGAGTGTGACCGCTCGGGACGGCTCGGCTGTCACTGGGGCTGTGGAGAGCGCGCTCTGTGGCATGCCAGTGCCATGGTCACCATGGTTGTGGCTGTCCTGGTGCCACACTAGCCTGGCCACCTTCTCCCTAGCGTCGACAGACCCTCGATTAGTCACTCACCATTGCTGGCTTGATCACTCAACATCACCATCGACTTGGAACATCAAAAACAGCTTTTGACAGCAAAGTTTGGGAGGTTCTAGAGCTCAATTGGATAAGGATTAGATTAAGAGGTGATGTCTGGTGGATTCAACATAAGAAAGACTCCAAACTGTTAAAATTTGGCAAGGTTTGGAGATCAAATGGATATAGTTCCTTTGTAAAGCACCTTTCTGGTCCAGAATACAAATGAGCTCATAGCACTCATTTGAAAGCTTTGCTACCAGTGAGGTTTGGTAGCAAAGTGTCATTTGGCAATGCACACATGCTCAAAAAATTTCAGCTCCATTGTGCACTCCTAGTTAGCACTTCCTTCACAAGGGTTCACTGTTAACAGAAACTTAGCACAGTTGTTTTGCTCAAATTTTATTGGACCATGGGATGTTTTTACATATTGGAACTATATATGATCCCTAGTAACTACAGGAATTTATTGGGAATTTTTCAAAGCATGAATCATAGGGTTGCTTCACAAAGGGGTAATTCTGGTCAGATAATAAATAATTAATCCGGCCATAATTATCCATTGGGCAAAGGAATATTTTTGCATATTCTGAAATCATATGGCAATGAGAAGATGCAGTAAAAGTTTTGGGGCTTAAAGCTCATCCAAGCTATGGGTTGCTTTACAACCCATAGGGTTGCCATAATTCCCAAAAATAGGAAAAGAAATTGTTTAGGCAAATAAAATATTGCAAATAAATTCCAAAAACATTTTGGCAAGATAAAAAGGTTTTGGAGTGGTTGGTGGCAAGAAATCAAGGGTTGAGGATCCCTTTAGTTGAAGTGGTTTGAAAAACCCATCAACTTGCCCCTCGAACTCCAAAATATTTTGAAAAGAAAAAGTTTGAAAAATCAGGGTGTTACACTGTTGTGTGATCTACAAGGGTACGTAGATCGGAAATCCCCTCTCGTAGATGGACATCACCATGATAGGTCTTCGTGCGCGTATGAAATTTTTTGTTTCCCATGCGACGTTCCCCAATAGTGGCATCATGAACTAGGTTCCTGCATAGATGTTATCTTGAGTAGAACACAAAAGTTTTTGTGGGCGGTGATGTGCGATTTGCTGCCCTCCTTAGTCTTTTCTTGATTCCGTGGTATTGTTGGATCGAAGCGGCTCGGACCGACATTACTCGTACGCTTATGAAAGACTGGTTTCATCGCTACGAGCAACCCAGTTGCTCAAAGATAACTGGCGAGTGTCGGTTTCTCCAACTTTAGTTGAATCGGATTTGACCGAGGAGGTCCTTGGAGAGAGGTTAAATAGCAATTCATACATCTCTGTTGTGGTGTTTGCGTAAGTAATATGCGATCCTACTAGATACCCATGGCAACCACGTAAAACATGCAACAACAATTAGAGGACGTCTAAGTTGTTTTTGCAGGGTATGCTTGTGATGTGATATGGCCAAACGACGTGATGTGATATATTGGATGTATGATATGATCATGTTGTAATAGTTAATATCGACTTGCATGTCGATGCTACGGCAACCGGCATGAGCCATAGGGTTGTCTTTAAACTAACGTTTGTATTTGCAGATGTGTTTACTATATTGCTAGGACGTATCTTTAGTAGTAATAGCATAGCATACACGACAACCTCAATGGCGGCACGATGATGGAGATCATGATGATGGGGATCATGGTGTGGCGCCGGTGACAAGAAGATCATACTGGTGCTTTGGTGATGGAGATCAAGGAGCACTTGATGATGGCCATATCATGTCACTTATGAATTGCATGTGATGTTAATCCTTTATGCACCTTATTATGCTTAGAACGACGGTAGCATTATGAGGTGATCTCTCACTAAAATTTCAAGCTCAAATTGTGTTCTCCCCGACTGTGCACCGTTGCGACAGTTCATCGTTTCGAGACACCACGTGATGATCGGGTGTGATAGACTCAACGTTCACATACAACGGGTCCAAAACAGTTGCACGCGCGGAACACTCGGGTTAAACTTGACGAGCCTAGCATGTACAGACATGGCCTCGGAATACATGAGACCGAAAGGTCGAGCATGCATCGTATAATTGATATGATCAGCATAGAGATGCTTACCACTAAAACTATTCTCGACTCACGTGATGATCGGACTTGAGATAGTGGATTTGGATCATGTACCACTCAAATGACTAGAGAGATGTACTTTTTGAGTGGGAGTTCTTAAGTAATATGATTAATTGAACTAATTATCATGAACATAGTCTAATGGTCTTTGCAAATTAGGATGTAGCTTGCGCTATAGGTCTATAGTTTTCATACATTCCTAGAGAAAATTTAGTTGAAAGTTGATAGTAGGAACTTTGCGGACTGAGTCTGTAAAACTGAGGATTGTCCTCGTTGCTGCGCAGAAGGCTTATGTCCTTAATGCACCACTCGGTGTGCTGCACCTCGAGCGTCGTCTGTGGATGTTGTGAACATCCGACATACACGTTTCTGATGACTACGCGATAGTTCAGTGCAAAGTACTTAATGGCTTAGAAGCAAGGCGCCGAAGACGTTTTTGAAACGTCACGGAACATAAGAGATGTTCTAAAGAGATGAAATCGTGATTTCATGCTTGTTCCCTTGTTAAGAGGTATAAGACCTCCGACAAGATTCTTTGTCCACGAAGTAATAGGACAAAATCTCAATCGTTGAGCGTGTGCTCAGATTGTCTGAGTACGACAATCGCTTGAATCAAGTGGGAGTTAATCTTCCGGATGACATAGTGATGGTTCTCCAAAGTCACTGCCACCAAGTTGTGAGAGCTTCGTGATGAACTATAACATATCAAGGATAGATACAATGATCCTTGAGCGATTCACGATGTTTGACACTGCAAAAGTAGAAATCAAGAAGGAGCATCAATAGTTGATGGTTAGTAAAACCACTAAGTCTCAAGAAAGGCAAGGGCTAGAAGGGATACTTTGTGAAATGGCAAAATAGTTGCTGCACTAATGAAGAGACCCAAGATTAAACCCAAAACCGAGACTAAGTGCTTCTAGGGAACGGTCACTGAGGCGGAGCTACCCTAGATGCTTGGTAGATAAGAAGGTTGGCTAAGTCGACATAAGTATATTTGATATACATGATATTGATGTGTACTTTACTAGTACTCCTAGTAGCACGAGGGTATTGGATACTGGTTCGGTTACTAAGTGATTAGTAGCTCGAAATAAAAGCTACGGAATAAACGGAGACTAGCTAAAGGCGAGGTGATGATACATGTTGGAAGTGTTTCGAAGGTTGATATGATCAAACGTCGCATGCTCCCTCTACCATCGGGATTGATGTTAAACCTAAATAATTGTTATTTGGTGCTTGTGTTAAGCATGAACATGATTGGATCATGTTTATTGCAATACGATTATTCATATAAAAGGAATAATGGTTACTCTATTTGCTTGAATAATCACCTTCAATGGTTTATTGAATCTCGGTCGTAGTGTTACACATGTTCATGATATTGGTGCCAAAAGATACAAGGTAATGATGATAGTACCACTTACTTGTGGCACTGCCGCTTGAGTCATGTTGGTATAAATTGCATGAAGAGGCTCCATGCTGATGGATCTTTATACTCACTTGATTTTGAATCACTTGTGACATTCAAATCATACCACATGAGCAAGGCCTTGTTTTCATTGAGATGAAACAAGATAGTAACTTGTTGGAAGTAATACATTTTGATGTATGCAGTCCAATGGGTGCTGAGGCACGCAGTGGATATCATTATGTTCTTATTTCAATGACGATTTGAGTAGATATAGGAGTATTTACTTAATGAATCACAAGTCTGAAATATTGAAAAGTTCAATTTTGTTTCAGAGTGAAGTTCGTCGTAACAAGAGGATAAACTGTCTACAATATGATCATAGAGATGAATATCTAAGTTGCGAGTTTTGGTACACAGTTAAGACAATGTGAAAGTTGTTTCACAATTCATGCCACCAAGAACGCCATGGTGTGATGGTGTCATAGCTGCGACCTATTTGATATGGTGCATACTATGATGTCTCTTATCGAATTACCACTATCATTTATGGGTTATGCATTAGAGACAACCGCATTCACTTTAAATAGGGCACCGCGTAATTCCGTTGAGATGACACAGTATAGACTGAGGTTTAGAGAAATCTAAGGTGTCATTTCTTGAAAGTTTGGTGTTGCGACACTTATGTGAAAAAGTTTCAGTCTGATAAGCTCGAACCCAAAGCGGATAACCGCATCTTCATAGGATATCCAAAACAGTTGGGTGCATCTCCTATCTCAGAGCCGGAAGCAAAGTGTTTGTTTCTAGAAAACGGATACTTTCTCGAGGAAAGGTTTCTCTTGAAAGAATTGAGTGGGAGGGTAGTAGAACTTGATGAGGTTATTGAACCATCACTTCAACCAGTGTGTAGCAGGGCGCAGGAAGTTGTTCCTGTGGCGCTTACACCAATTGAAGTGGAAGCTGATGATGGTGATCATTAAGCATTGGATCAAGTTACTACAAACCTCATAGGCCGACAAGGTCACATACTACTACAGAGTGGTACGGTAACCCTGTCTTGGAGGTCATGTTGTTGAACAACAATGAACCTACGAGTTATGGAGAAGCAATGGTGGGCCTGGATTCCAACAAATGGCTGGAGGCCAGGAAATCTAAGAGAGAATCCATATGTGAGAACAAAGTATAGACTTTGTAAGAACTACTTGATGGCCGTAGGACTATTAAGTAAGGATGCATCTTTGTAAGGAAGACATACGATGATGGTGAATCATCTCCATTAAGAAAAGCTCGACTTGTCGCAAGGATGTTTTCCGACAAGATCAAGAAGTTGACTGTGATGAGACTTTCTCACTCATAGCGATGCAAAAGGTCTGTTGGAATTATGTTAGCAGTTGCTGCATTATTTATGAAATATTGCACATATGATGTCAAAACATTGTTTTCCTTGACGGAAAGGTTGTATGTGATACAACCGGAAAGTTTTGTCAATCCTAAGGATGCTAACAAGTATGCAAGCTCCAGCGATCCTTCTATGGACTGGTGCAAGCATCTCGGAGTTGGAATATATGCTTTGATGAGTTGATCAAAGCTTTTGTGTTTATACAAGGTTTATGAGAAACTTGTATTTCCAAAGAAGTGAGTGGGAACACTATAGAATTTCTGATAAGTATATGTGGTTGACATATTGTTGACCAGAAGTAATGTAGAATTTCTGTGAAGCATAAAAGGTTGCTTGAAAGGAGTTTTTCAAAGGAATACCTGGATTGAGCTACTTGAACGTTGAGTATCAAGATCTATGGAGATAGATGAAAACGCTTAATAGAAGTTTCAACAAGAAGCATGCCTTGACAAGTTTTTGAAGGAGTTCAAAATAGATCAGCAAAGAAGGAGTTCTTGACTGTGTTGTAAGGTGTGAATTTGAGTAAGACTCAAAACCCGACCACGGCAGAATAAAGAGAATAGACGAAGGTCGTCTTCTATGCCTTAGTCGTAGACTCTAAAGTATGCCATGCTGAGTACCGCACCTGATGTGTGCCTTGCAGCAAGTCTGTTAAGAGGTACAGAGAGTGATCCAGGATTGAATCACTGATCAACGGTCAAAGTTATCCTTGGTGACTAAATGGACTAATGATTTTTTCTCGATTATGGAGGTGGTTAAAGAGTTTGTCGTAAAGGGTTACGTCGATGCAAGCTTTGACACTAATCCGAATAACTATGAGTAGTGAAACAGATTCGTATAGTAGAGTAGATATTTGGAGTATTTCCGAATAGCATGTAGTAGCAGCATCTATAAGATGACATAAAGATTTATATTGAACACACATATCTGAAAGTTTCAGAACCGTTGACTAAAACCTCTCTCACGAGCAAGACGTGATCAGACCCCAGAACTATATGGGTGTTGGATTCGTTGAAATCACATGGTGATGTTAACTAGATTATTGACTCTAGTGCAAGTGGGAGACTGTTGGAAATATGCCCTAGAGGCAATAGTAAATTAGTTGTTATTATATTTCTTTGTTCATGATAATCGTTTATTATCCATGCTATAATTGTATTGATTGGAAACACAATACTTGTGTGGATACATAGACAAAACACTATACCTAGTAAGCCTCTAGTTGACTAGCTCGTTGATCAAAGATTGTCAAGGTTTCCTGACCACAGGCAAGTGTTGTCACTTCATAACGGGATCACATCATTAGGAGAATCATGTGATGGACTAGACCCAAACTAAATGAACGTAGCATGTTGATCGTGTCATTTTGTTGCTACTGTTTTTCTGCGTGCCAAGTATTTATTCCTATGACCATGAGATCATATAACTCACTGGCACCGGAGGAATGCCTGGTTTGTATCAAACGTCACAACGTAACTGGGTGACTATAAAGATGCTCTACAGGTATCTCCGAAGGTGCCCGTTGAGTTATTATGGATCAAGACTGGGATTTGTCATTCCGTGTGACGGAGAGGTATCTCGGGGCCCACTCAGTAATACAACATCACACACAAGCCTTGCAAGCAATGTGACTTAGTGTATGTCACGGGATCTTGTATTACGGCACGAGTAAAGAGACTTGCCGGTAAACGAGATTGAAATAGGTATGCGGATACTGACGATCGAATCTCGGGCAAGTAACATACCGAAGGACAAAGGGAATGACATACGGGATTATATGAATCCTTGACACTAAGGTTCAACCGATAAGATCTTCGTAGAATATGTAGGATCCGATATGGGCATCCACGTCCCGCTATTGGATATTGACCGAGGAGTCCCTCGGGTCATGTCTACATAGTTCTCGAACCCGCAGGGTCTGCACACTTAACGTTAGGTGATGTTTTATGTGTATTTGAGTTATATGGTTGGTTACAGAATGTTGTTCGGAGTCCCGGATGAGATCACGGATGTAACGAGGGTTTCCGGAATGGTTCGGAAATGAAGATTGATATATAGGATGACCTCATTTGATTACCGGGAAGTTTTCGCACATTACCGGGAATGTACCGGGAGTGACGAATGGGTTCCGGATGTTCACCGGGGGGGGGGGGCAGCCCACCAGGGGGAACCCATAGGCCTTAGGATTTCCGCACCAGCCCTTAGTGGTCTGGTGGGACAGCCCAAGAGGCCCTATGCGTAGGGATCAAAGGAAAAGGAAAAAAAGGGAAGTGGGAAAGTGGAGAAGGACTCCACCTTCCAATCCTATTTGGACTAGGATTGGAAGGGGAGGAATCCCCCTTGCTTCGGCCGACCCCTTGGGGCTCTCTTGAGCCTCAAGGCAAGTCCCTGCCCCTCCCTCCTATATATACTAAGGTATTAGGGCTGATTTGAGACAACTTCGCCACGGCAACCCGACCACATACCTCCACGGTTTTTCCTCTAGATCGTATTTCTGCGGAGCTCGGGCGAAGCCCTGCTCGGATAGATCATCACCAACCTCCGGAGCGCCGTCACGCTGCCGGAGAACTCATCTACCTCTCCGTCTCTCTTGCTGGATCAAGAAGGCCGAGATCATCGTCGAGCTGTACGTGTGCTAAACGCGGAGGTGCCGTCCGTTGGGCACTAGATCGGAGCGAATCGTGGGACGGATCGCGGGACGGTTCGTGGGACGGTTCGCGGGGCGGATCGAGGGACGTGAGGACGTTCCACTACATCAACCGTGTTTCTTAAACGCTTCCTACTGTGCGATCTACAAGGGTAAGTAGATCGGAAATCCCCTCTCGTAGATGTACATCACCATGATAGGTCTTCGTGCGCGTAGGAAATTTTTTGTTTCCCATGCGACGTTCCCCAACACACCTTTATGGTCACCCAGTTATGTTGTGACGTTTGATACACCCAAAGCACTCCTACGGTATCCGGGAATTGCACAATCTAACGGTCTAAGGAAAAGATACTTGACATTAGAAAAGCTTTAGCATACGAACAACACGATCTAGTGCTATGCTTAGGATTGGGTCTTGTCCATCACATCATTCTCTTAAATATGTGATCCTGTTATCAATGACATCCAGTGTCCATGATCTGGAAACCATGATCATCCATTGATCAATGAGCTAGCCAACTAGAGGCTCACTAGGGACACATTGTGATCTATGTATTCACACATGTATTACGGTTTCCGGTTAATACACGTATAGCATGAATAATAGATAATTATCATGAACTCGAAATATAATAATAACCACTTTATTATTGCCTCTAGGGCACATTTCCAACTGTCTCCCACTTACACTAGAGTCAATAATCTAGTTCACATCACTATGTGATTGCAATGAATCCAACACCCATACAGTTCTGGGGTTCGATCATGTCTTGCTTGTGAGAGAGGTTTATTAGTCAACGGGTCTGAACCTTTCAGATCTGTGTGTGCTTTACAGATCTGTGTGTGCTTTACAGATCTCTATGTAATCCTATAGATGCTACTACGCGCCATTTGGAACCATTACAAATGATTTCTCCACTATACGAATCCGGTTTACTACTCAGAGTCATCTGGATTAGTGATAAAGCTTGCATAAACGTAATTCCTTTACGACGAACTCTTTAATCACCTCCATAATCAAGAAAAATTCCTTAGTCCACTAGTTACTAAGGATAACTTTGACCGTTGTCCAGTGATCCATTCTGGATCACTCTTGTACCCATTGACTGACTCATGGCAAGACAGACTTCAGGTGCAGTACACAACATAGCATACTATAGAGCCTACGGTTAATGCATAGGGGACAACCTTCGTCCTTTCTCTTTCTTCTGCCGTGGTCGAACTTTTGAGTTTTACTCAAATTCATACCTTACAACACATCAAAGAACTCCTTCTTTTGCCGATCTCTTTTGAACACTTTCAAAAACTTGTCAAGGCATGTATTTTGTTAAAAGTTCTACTAAGCACTTTGATCTATCTCCATAGATCTTGATGCTCACTGTTCAAGTAGCTTATCCAGGTTTTTTCCTTTGAAAAAATCCTTTCAAACAACCCTTTATGCTTTCCAGAAATTCTACATTATTTCTGATCAACAATATGTCAACCACATATATTCATCAGAAATTCTATAGTGCTCCCACTCACTTCTTTGGAAATACAAGTTTCTCATAAAATTTGTATAAAACCAAAAACTTTGATCATCTCATCAAAGTGTATATTCCAACTCCGAGATGCTTGCTCCAGTCCATAGAAGGATCACTGGAGCTTTGTATACTTGTTAGCACCCTTTAGGATCGATAAAATCTTCTCATTGTATCACATACAACCTTTCCTCAAGGAAACCGTCGAGGAAACAATATTTTGACATCCTATCTGCAGGATTTCATAAATTATGCAGCAACTGCTAACATAATTCCAACAGACTTTCAGCATCGCTACAAGTGAGAAACTCTCATCATAGTCAACTCTTTGAACTTTGTCGAAAACATCTTTGTGACAAGTCGAGCTTTCTTAATGGTGACTTTTCACCATCAACGTCTATCTTCCTTTTAAAGACCCATCCATAGTTAATAGTCTTACGACCATCAAGTAGTTCTTCCAAAGTCTACACTTTGTTTTCATACATGGATCTTCCTCTCAGATTTCATGGCCTCCAGCCATTTGTCGAAATACGGGCCCACCATCGCTTCTCCATTGCTTGTAGGTTCATTGTTGTCCCACAACATGACCTCTAAGATAGAGTTGTCGTACCACTGTGTAGTAGCAGTACATGACCTTGTTGACCTACAAGGTTTGTAGTGACTTGATCCAAAGTTTCATGAGCACTATCATTAGCTTCCACTTTAATTGATGTAGGCACCACAGGAACAATTTCCCGCGCCCTGCTACACACACTTGTTGAAGTGATGGTTCAATAACCTCATCAAGTCTCCACCATACTCCCACTCAATTCTTTTGAGAGAAACTTTTCCTCGATAAAGGACCCATTTCTAGAAACAAAGACATTTGCTTCTGGATCTGAGATAGGAGGTATACCCAACTGTTTTGAGTGTCCTATGAATACGCGTTTATACGCTTTGGGTTCGAGCTTATTAGGCTGAAACTCTTTCACATAAGCATCGCAGCCCCAAACTTTTAAGTAACGACAACTTAGGTTTCTCTAAACCATAATTCATACGGAGTCATCTCAACGAATTTATGTGGTGCCCTGTTTTACAGTGAATGCGGTTGTCTCTAATACCTAACCCATAAACGATAGTGGTAATTTGATAAGAGATATCATAGTATGCACCATATCTAATAGGGCACGACTATGACATACGGACACACCATCAGACTATGGTTTTCCGCGTTGCATGAGTTGTGAAACAACTTTCACGTGAAACAATTTTCACATTGTCTTAAATGTTTACCAAAATCGTTACTCAGATATATATGTTTACCTCCATGATCACATCATAGATATATTAACCTCTTTGTCACGATGATCTTCAACTTCACTCTGAAATTACTTGAACCTTTCAATAATTCAGTCTTGTGTTTCATCAAGTAAATACAATAGTATCTACTCAAATCATCTGTGAAGTAAGAACATAATGATATCCACTGCGTGCCTCAACACTCATTGGACTACATACATCAAAATGTATTACTTCCAAAAAGTTACTTTCTTGTTCCATATCGCTGGAAAACGAGGTCTTTAGTCATCTTGCCCATGTGGTACGATTTGCATGCCTCAAGTGATTCAAAAAATCAAGTGAGTCCAAACGATCCATCTCCATGGAGTTTCTGCATGCATTTATACCATCAGGCATGGTTTGCACGTCTCAAACGTTTAAAAAATGAGTGAGTACAAAGATCCATCAGGATGGACCTTCTTCATGCATTTTATACCAATATGACTTAAGCAGCAGCGCCACAAGTATGTGGTACTATCATTACTATTTTGTATCTTTTGGCAACAATATTATGAACATGTGCACCACTACGATCGAGATTCAATAAACCATTCATTTTAGGTGCAAGACCATTGAAGGTATTATTCAAGTAAACAGAATAACCATTATTCTTTTAAATGAATAACCCTATTGCAATAAACATAATCTAATCATGTCTATACTCAACGCAAACACCAAATAATAATTATTTAGGTTTAACTCTAATCCCGATGGCAGAGGGAGCATGCGATGTTGGATCACATCAACCTTGGAAACACTTCCAACACTTATCCCCACCTCGCCTTTAGCTAGTCTCCGTTTATTCTGTAGCTTTTATTTCGAGTTACTAACACTTAGCAATTGAACCGGTATCTAATACCCTGGTGCTACTAGGAGTACTAGTAAAGTACACATCAATATCATGTATATCCAATACACTTTTGTTGACTTTGCCAGCCTTCTCATCTACCAAGTATCTAGGGTAGTTCCTTTTCAATGACTGTTTCCCTCATTACAAAAGCACTTAGTCTCGGGTTTGGGTTCAACCTTGGGTCTCTTCACTAGAGCAGCAACTAGTTTGCTGTTTCAGGAAGTATCCCTTCTTGCCCTTGACCTTCTTGAGACTAGTGGTTTTACGAATCATCAACAATTGATGCTCCTTTTGATTTCTACTTTTAAGGTGTCAAACATTGCGAATAACTCAAGGATCATCATTTCCATCCCTGATATTTTTATAGTTCATCACGAAGCTCTAGCCACTTGGTGGCAGTGACCCTGGAGAACTATTACTATCTCATCTGGAAGATCAACTCCCACTCGATTCAAACGATTGTAGTACTCAGACAATCTGAGCACATGCTCAACGATTGAGTTTTTCTCCCTTACTTTGTAGGCAAAGAATCTTGTTGAAGGTCTTATACCTCTCAACAAGGGCACGAGCATGGAATCCCAATTTCATCTCATGGAACATCTCGTATGTCCCGCGACGTTTGAAACGTCTTTAACGCCTCAATTCTAAGCCGTTTAAGCATTGTGCATTGAACTATCATGTAGTTATAAAAAACGTGTATGTCAGATGTTCTCAACATCCAGAGACCACGCTTGGGATTCAGCACACTGAGCAGTGCATTAAGCACGTAAGCCTTTATGTGCAGCAATGAGGACAATCCTAAGTTAACGGACCCAATCCGCATAATTGCTACTTCTATATTTCAACTAAGTTTTTCTCTAGTAACATATCAAAAACCATAGAGCTATAGCGCAAGCATAATTTGCAAAGAACTTTTGACTATGTTCATGATAATTAAGTTCATTTAATCAAATTATTCAATGAACTCCCACTCAGATCGACATCCCTCTAGTCATCCAAGTGAAACATGATCCACGTCGACTAGCCCGTGTCCGATCATCATGTGAGACTGACTAGTCATCAATGGTGAGCATCTCCATGCTAATCGTATCAACCATAAGACTCATGTACGACCTTTTGTTCTCCCGTATTCGAGGCCATGTCCGTACATGCTAGGCTCATCGACTCAACCTAAGTGTTACGCATGTGTAAACTGGCTTACACCCGTTGTATGCGAACGTTAGAATCTATCACACCCGATCATCACGTGGTGCTTCGAGACAACGATCCTTCGCAATGGTGCACACTTAGGGGAATACTTTCTCGAAAATTTCATGAGGGATCATCTTATCTTTGCTACCATCGTTCTAAGCAATAAGATGTAAAACATGATAAACATCACATGCAATCATATAGTGACATTATATGGTCATTATCATCTTGCTCCTTGGATCTCCATCTTCGGGGCACCATGATCATCAATGTCACCAGCATGACACCATGATCTACATCATAGTGATCTCCATCATTGTGTCTTCGTGAAGTTGACGCGCCAATCTATTACTTCAACTACTATAGCTAACGTTTAGCAATAAAGTGAAGTAATCACATGGCGTTTTCATCTCATACACTAAATTAAGACAACTCATATGGCTCCTGCTGGTTGTCATATTCATCGACATGCAAGTCGTGAATCCTATTACAAGAACATGATCAATATCATACATCACACATGTAACATCACATTATTTTGGCCATATCACATCACATGGCATGTCCTGCAAAAACAAGTTAGACGTCCTCTAATTGTTGTTGCAAGTTTTACGTGGCTGATTTGGGTTTCTAGCAAGAACGCTTCTTACCTATGTGACAGCCACAATGTTGATATGCCAATGCTATTTACCCTTCATAAGGACCCTATTCATCGAATCCGATCTGACTAAAGTGAGAGAGACAGACACCCGCTAGCCACCTTATGCAACAAGTGCATGTTAGTCGATGGAACCTGTCTCACGTAAGCGTACGTGTAAGGTCGGTCCGGGCCGCTTCATCCCACGATGCCGCCAAATTAAGATAATACTAGTAACGGCAAGCCATTTACATATTTAGCGCCCACAACTTTTGTGTTCTACTCGTGCATATAATCTACACATAGAACCTTGGCTCGAATGCCACTGTTGGGGAACATATAAATTTCAAAAAAAATCCTATATCAAACAAGGATCTATCTATGGAGAAACCAACAACGAGTAATGTGGCAGAGTATCTTCATACCCTTGGAGATTTCTAAGCGGAAGTGTTATTGGAACGCGGTCGATGGAGTCGTACTCGCAGCGATTCAGATAGTGGTGTGATTCCGATCTACGTGCCGAACCACGACACCTCCGTGTTCAACACACGTACAGCCCGGCGACGTCTCCCGCACCTTGATCCAACAAGGAGGAGGGAGAGTTTGAGGGAGAGCTCCGGCACCGCGACGGTGCGGTGGCCGTGGAGCTACGAGGGATTCCGGCGGAGTTTCTCCAAGCTGTGCGGAACAGGAGGAAGAACTTGGCTGCCTGGAGAGGGAGGAAACGATTTCTGTGTCTTCTCCAAAGGCCAAAACCTCCAATATATATAGGGGGAGAGGGAGGGGCGCCCCCTTTAGGGTTCCCATTGCAAGGGATGTGGCAGCCCCATCTCTCATGAGGGAGGTGGCGGCCAGCGCTCGGAGAGGTGGAGGCACACCCCAGATGGGACCAAGGCCCACCTATGCTAGGGTTTCCCCCCTTCCCTCTCTTCCTACGCCTTGGGCCTTTGTGGGAGGTGCACCAGCCCACTCTGGGCTGGTTCCCTTCCACATTTTGGCCCATGCTAGCCTTTGGGGCTGGTGGCCCCTCCCGGTGGACCCCCGGAACCCTTCCGTTCGTGCCGACACGTTACCGGTGACGCCCGAAACATTTTCGGCATCCAAAACCCCTCATCCTATATATCAATCTTCACCTCCGGTCCATTATGGAGCTCCTCGTGACATTCTGGATCGCATCCGAGACTCCGAACAACCTTCGGTAACCCCGTACACTATTCCCATATAACCCTAGCGTCATCGAACCTTAATTGTGTAGACCCTACGGGTTCGGGAAGCATACAGACATGACCGAGACACTCCCCGGTCAGTAACCAACATCGGGGTCTTGATATCCATGTTGGTTCCCACATGTTCCACGATGATCTCATAGGATGAACCACGATGTCAAGGATTCACTTAATCCCATATACAGTTCCCTTTGTCTATCGGTATGATACTTGCCCGAGAGTCGATCGTCAGTATCCCCATACCTTGTTCAATCTCGTTGCCGGCAAGTCTCTTTACTCGTTCCATAGCACATCATCCCGTGGCTAACTCCTTAGTCACAGTGAGCTCATTATGATGATGTTCTACCGAGTGGGCCCAGAGATACCTCTCCGTTCACACGGAGTGACAAATCCCGGTCTCGATTCATGCCAACCCAACAGACACTTTCTGAGATACCCGTAGTGCACCTTTATGGTCACCAGTTATGTTTTGACGTTTGATACACCCAAAGAACTCCTACGGTATCCGGGAGTTGCACAATCTCACGGTCTAAGGAAAAGATACTTGACATTAGAAAAGCTTTAGCATACGAACAAAATGATCTAGTGCTATGCTTAGGATTGGGTCTTGTCCATCACATCATTCTCTTAATGATGTGATCCCGTTATCAATGACATCCAATGTCCATGATCAGGAAACCATGATCATCCATTGATCAACGAGCTAGCCAACTAGAGGCTCACTAGGGACACAATGTGATCTATGTATTCACACATGTATTACGGTTTTCGGTTAATACAATTATAGCATGAATAATAGATAATTATCATGAGCTGGAAATATAATAATAACCACTTTATTATTGCCTCTAGGGCACATTTCCAACAGGACTCTCGCATCCGTTACCCTTCGTGGGTTGAAGTCTCCACTAACATAGACGTACGATATCACCACCTATCGGAACCATGCCAAAAATCGCATGTCAACCTCTTTGCGTTTGATCTGCTAAACTCTACTCCTTACTACATGTGCAAAGTCTTTTACTTTCCGCTGCTATATATGTTGACTAGCATGTGTAGGGTGCACTAGACTTGTTAGAATTGCTAAAATCTGCCAACCATGAAATTGGGAAAAGGCTAGGATTTTTAATCTTGTCGAGTAGTCTATTCACCCCCCCCCTTTAGACACACCTTCTATCGATCCCTCATGCAGCCACCCCTTGGCCACCCTGTTGGCTTGGCGCCACCCTGTGGGGCCTCTAGTCTCCTTCCGAAGCTTCTAGGTCCTTATTTTGTCCAGAAAAAATAATCAAAAAGTTTCGGGGTATTTGGACTTCGTATGGTACAATATTCCTGAAAAGCAAAAAACAAGCATAAAACAACAACTCGCACTTGGCACTGGATCAATAGGTTAGTGCTAAAAAATAATATAAAATAGTAAGTAAATGCCTAAAAATCATCCCAGAATGAAAATATAATAGCATGGAACAATCAAAAATTGTAGATACGTTGGAGGCATGTCACGTGGTCCGTGGGTCCATAGATTGGCCAAGATGAAGCAGCTAATCTTGATGTTTCTCCTTTACACTAGTTACGGGTTCTCATGGGAGGAAGTGGATCCTTACCGTGACAGTGAGGGCTAATGGGGCATTTATTGTGCCCGACTGTGAGTCTATCACGACCCCGGTGAGGGCGGGCGGGCCTCTGGCCCAACCTCATTGAATTGTGGCTTGCTGATGTCGTCTTTGCCAAACTCTCGAAGGAGGTCTCATCACGGGTAGTACCAATTATTCCCTGTGAATCTATTCTCTAGCTCTTGTTCCATGTAGAGGACTTCTATCCATTTGTGTGTCAACCTATCTTGTTCGATTCGAAACATTTGGAATTTTTGCTTTATGCTTTTGGCGGTGATATTAACCTTCGACGAAAGGCTTGAAGCCGAGGATCGTCTAGTGAATCCTCGGGGGTATCGAATTCATCGGGTCTAAGGCTTAAATCCTTCATGCACTCTAGATAGGAGTCATCATACTGGGGGTCATCATTGTCCCCACTTGGAGTGGTGCCATCAACGGGACCATTGCCAACATTATGGCCCGCGTCATCCTTAGGAGTGTCTACCATGTAGACATCTTGGGTGGAGCTAGTCACCCAACTACCTATATAGTTGATGGCTAGGGGTGACGTCGTGTATGATGTGTCATCGACATCCTCGTCCATGTTGATAGCCTCCTCGGAGGCACATTCTAGTATGTCAATTAAGTCTTCAACCATAGCAACTAGGTGGGTGACGGGTGAAACAAAAAAATTCGCACCTTTAGACTTACATCTGGTCTATTCGTAAACCAAGGTATGTTCATGTGAGACTCCAAGGCTCCGAATCTGGTCCACTATCTTATTTAGCACAGAAAGGCCGTGTCCGTCCATCTCTTGACAGTAGGTGGGGTCGACATGGAGTTTAGCTGAGGTATTGCCTAACACAACCTCAGGGTCATCATTAGCATCGCTTGATGCCCGAGCTAGCATGGTAGTGCTTAGGTTCGAGCTTAACGCCAGATCCGAGGTATGGAGCACATCGTGGCCCTATTCCGAGATTGAGTCTGGTGCAGGGCGACAAAGTTTACAGGTTTCTCGGGCTAGTGTGACACCCATCTCAAGAAAACAAATTCGTCACGTGAGTCTGCAACATACTCCACATTACCAAATCGTATGGTCTGACCTCGGGTGAAGTTCCTAATCTAGCCAAGGTGGACAATCGAGTCGACGTGCATCACAATGCTACCAAAGCTGATGCTATTATTTATCCGAAGATTTGACATCGAGCTCTTGCGACCACACAACGGGACCTGCATGGGCCAGGAATCTTTGTGCTAAAACCAGCAGATCTCGGGGTACAAGGTCCCAAATTGACGATCTAAGCAAGATGGCTACAGGAAGAATGGGGACACGATATTTACCCAGGTTCTGGCCCTCTTAAAGAGGTAAAATCCTATGTACTGCTCTCGTTATATTGATTGTGGAGGGTACAAAGTACAATGTGATCTACCACGAGATCGTGTGAATGGGTTCTGTCCCCTAAAAACCTTCCCCCGACTTATATAGGCACCAGGGGTATCTAGGGTTTTACATGATTGTTTACAATCTAGGGATAAGCATGTCGATTATTCAACAATGGCTTGATGTGTATGCCAATATTTGAAGACCTCCATCTTGATCACGCCGAGGGTCAGGGCACTTGGGGTGCACTCTTTAGTCACTAGTGGGTCCTTGACCCGGCCCATGAATGGTGGGCCAACATGGTGTGCACCCCCTAGTCGAGAACACCGTCAACTAGCAACGGGGGGCTCGGTGACGGTTGTGACGCCAATCGGCATGGGTCCAATGTTGTGTGCGGTTTTGGAGTAGATGAAGTGGTGAAGGAAGATGATGATGGCGCTGGAAATGAGCTGGTGCTAGACAAAGACAAAGATGTAGATGGTGGCGGGTGGCTACCAAAGTAGCAACGATGATGGTGGAAGAAGAGCGGTTGCGGCTGCATGAGGAGATGGCGACAATGGTGGAAGAAGAGCGGTGGCGGCTGCCTAAGGAGATGGTGGTAGGGGCTAGGTTAGGAGCAAGCAATTGACTCTCGAAGTAGGCTAGGAACCCAATACCATGAAGAAGACCAGGCATGGAAGGTGGTGTTCCCATTCCTAGGGAGGCGATGCGGTGCATACCACGTAGAAGTCATGCGAGGGGACGGCTGAGTGGACCGCATGCGATGAAACTATGGCCCGAAGAGGCGACACGGTGCAACCTCGGGACGACAGTGTGGACCACGTGCCACGGTGCTACGGCCCGATGGGGTGACACAATAGTGGTGAATGAGTCGGTGCAGCTGCGGGGAGAACCACGGGGCAGCAACACTGCAGCATGATGGGGCGATGCAGCGGCAACCCATTGGTCGATCGATGGAGGGGCGCGATGTACTTGTCACGACCCGGTCCCCTCGAAGGGCCCGGATCTCTATGCTTACTGTTAGAGTCCCTGGATCTATAGCTCACACGCACAACTGACGATGAAATACCAAGAATACAACACATTACATAGTATTTAAGTCAAAGATCCAGTGCTTTATAATACATGCCTGCTTAGCTCATGGGCTACCTTATAATACAATCATACATCAGAGATAACATTCTAGTCTTGTGGCATTCATGAACTCACATGCACGAGTTGAGTATAGCATCGTAACCCTACTTCTAACCTTCCTTTCGATACGGTAACCTGCAACATGATACTTTGCAGCCACAAGGGTCAACACATTGGTTATATTGGCAAGCTTCACCAGGATTGGTTGGTTGGAACATAAACACGCAAATTGGTGTGGCTAGTTTTATTTTGCACGAAAAAGTTTTTCCTTATCTTTGTAGCAGTGGTCTACTCTAATAGTACTATGACACTTCTGGTAAACCCTGGTGGTAGTCTAAGGAAACTCCCTCTAAACCACGGGCATAGTCGAGAGGCATTCCCAAACCTCGACCTAACCTCAAAAGCATTTGAGCATGTGGACTCGCGGTAAACCCTGGTCATCCCAAGCTTTTCTCCACAGACCTTGGGAAACCCCAGTCCTGTGAGATCAATGCCATAACTCATTGTTGGTTCAACCCAATAATTTTTAATTGGAAGAGGTGATGAGATCAAGTTGACAATTCTCTGATGAGTTGCTCAAAAGTTATCTGTAACCAAGGACACGGCTAATCATGATCAATTTTTTATACACCATGCAAAGGTTTGTGTATTTTACCCATGATTCTCGATCACACCTTCCTTCCACTAAAATTCACTTGTGAAGTAGCTAGGTAAATCAAGACAAGAATTTTGGGAAGTAGTCACCCTCTCAGAAATGACACACTCAGTCGAACCTACATGCAAATGCTATATCTAATGGTCTGCCATATGAGGGTTCCCAAAACTTACATGTTCCAGAGAGAGCCATATTGTCTCATGGTTACACATGGAAGCTACTCAACTTTTAACTCGTACAATCTCTTTGAGCCTAGGCATCCGCCCACCAAACACGCGACCACCAAAGCAATACCGAAGCACCGCTAGATGATTCATTATTAAGTAATAGTTAAGTAGTCAACCATAAGGTTCTATGGTGGATAATAATTAGTGTTTGCTAATCCATGTTATAGCAATTAAGCAACTACTCATGGGTTAGAAGGTCACGGTATAATGGACCTACAATCATACTACTAGGTTCTGTGAAGCATAAAGTAAAAATTATATCGGGGATTCCTTGTTGAAAAACAACTACAAAGCAAGAAAACATAGGTCATGATAAGGGGCTCCACTTTGATGTATTGATGATCCTTCAGTCTCACAATCTTGATCAACTAACTCTTTGCTCTCTAAATCAATCTATCATAAGTAAAGAGCAATCATAAACAACCATACAGTGCAATCAACAAACAACCAGTGTTCTGCATGGTGTGAGTGTCATTGTGCTGTGAGATCATGTGACATGCTTAGCTCATAAGAGTTTTGAAAACAACATGGTGGTTGTCATTCGGAATAAATGTGACATGGATGTTCACATGGAAGTTTCAGTAAAGGGTTCATCACATGAGGAGTATCTGTTGTGAGAGATCAATGCTCACTGAACACACACAAGCTGAACAAGAAGAGTCTTACATCCATACATATCATCTGAGAAAAATAAGGACCATTGAGGTCAGGTCTTACATAGATTGGTCCATGAATGCCAACACACCGAACTCAACTAGTAGCGGAAATCTTGGTTGAAAGCGTGAACCCATGCCATCAGCCTTAACCTACATGCATTCTGACTGGGAAGTGTCCTAGCTCGCACGAACATCACCAAAGTACTCTTCACCTTCTTCTCTCCTCTCTTACCTAGTCAATGAAATAATGAGTGGAACGCCAATGAGTACTTTGAATGTACTCGCAAGCGACCAATGATGCGGACAAGCCAAAATGAAGCATGATATAATACCAGTATACAGTCTTTGCGGAAAGCAAGTCTTTCCCTAAATGCGGTAGCATTATCAAGTGCTTGTATGAACATGCATCATAAGGTAAATAGTAACCACATGGAGAGGCTACAGATATCAACATATTACACCGAGGGCTGAACTCCTCATGTTCACCGTCTATGCCAAGTCATCCGACTTGACTCAAGTAACCTCTTTCTCATACAACACCTTTATCACACACGCACACTTATTTTAAGCGGAAACCACTAGACGTAGTTTAAGCAGGATTACCCAAATGTCCTTGACCGTGGACACAAATATTCAAATAGTTTTACACTCTGCAGAGTTTGCGCGATGTACCCACGAGATTCGGGAAACTTAAATATCATCCACGACTCGTAATATTTTTCATACCCGAGGTAAGTACACGATCAATGCCTTTCCCCTGGCAAACTAAACAAAGAGTCCACTTGATTGGTACCTAGTCCATATGATGTACATTACAAGCCATCCTCTAGATTGTATCATCCATGCAGGGACCAACGCTGTGCCCGGAACCTATAAAAACAACATAGTCGCCCTTCCTGGCACGACTCCGTCACGAGAATAACCACACTACTCCCGCCACTAGTAATGAGGTCTCTCTACTAGCATTGACCAAAGTAATCAACAAAGCCATGTTCCCATATGGAGGTATCGTGGTCGCACATGTAAGGTTGGGACGGTCGACACATCTTAAATCTAATCCCATTTCCGAAACAACTCACACAAAACTGTTTTCAGGCACCACTTCTTTCTCAAGTGGTCACCATCTTAACCTATCACCCTCAGGCATTAGTGGAACCCGACGTTTTTTTCGAAAAGCTTCTGAAATCACCTCCGTTACCATCACCATGCATATGCTCATCCTATGCATAGCACTACTATCAACCTACCAACTTTTTATCTGTGTGACCCTCATAGATGGTAGAGTCATGCTCAAATGCAAGTGATATCGAGGAACCATCGGAAACACCATACCGATAGGTTTACCGATTCGGTCATTATCATATCCGTCGAAATGAAATAATAAACGTGGCATGCATGAAAGTATTTTCTCAAACATGGTCAAAGGGCTACTTGTCTTTCTCAAATAGGTCCCTAGGGTCTTCGAGGTCTTCCGGTCCAACTCCGAGTACTCCGTTTACTCCATCAACTACCGCCGGAAATAACCACGATAAGCCACACAACAAGCAGAAACAAAATTGCTCCATAAATAGGAGTTTTATTTTTCTTGGACATCTCTCGTCGTAACAAAAATACCTAAAGCTTTTTCTAGGAGATTTGTATGACAACATATTTTTATTGGTGGAAATGGAGGCATCACTGGCCTCACAAGAAGTCTACAGAAAATATTCTCCTAAAAATGAGTGGAGGCACTCATTTAATAGGGCATGATTTTAGAAATATTTAGGAAGTGGTCCCACTGGATTTGGAGTTGGTATGAATATTCTAAGGGTTTTACAATTTGGAATAAATGGAAGAACGTCTATTTAAAAAACCTAGCACAAACAATGCCAGATAGAAATGTTCATCTAGGATAGGAAATTAGGGCATGATATTAGAAGTCCATGGAAATTGGAATCACTCCATTTGGAGTTGATTTGGACTCTATAGGGTTTTTGCAAGGTGGGATTTAAAATACTCAAATTTGAGTTTGAGTTTTAACACCACACAAAGTTTCTAAAAAATGTGCAATTCACATAGTTGTGTAGGAAATGATCTTATGAATCTCCAGGAACTTGAATCATTAGATTTCAAGTACAAATGAAATAGTTATGAATAGTTTCGTATACATGGCAAAAGAAAAAGAGAAATCCCCACCAAATGGGCTAAGACGCGCACTATGCGCAGTCTAGGTATTGGGACGGCCCAGTGGCTCGTCCTAGGGTGCTGCAGCGATGCTAAAAGCGTATTCGCAAGAATACACCTCCCCCGCGTGAAGGCTGCTACCATCCGGATCCGCCTCCACTTAAACAGTCAGGCCCACCGGTGTGCCTTGCCGGTAGGTCGACATGCGGGGCCCGCGTGCTGATGGGACAGCTTCTTCCTCCTCCTGCTCGTGTCCGACCGAGGGGGAGGAGCGGCTTCCGTCGGCGAGTGCCGGAGCTATGGGCCGACTTCGGCGAGGCTCCGATGATGGACGCGATCAGGGGGGCGAGACGCACCCGCCGGGCTTGCTCACGGCCCCCGGGGAACGCCGGAGAGAGCAGGGTTTGGCGGCGGCGGGGATCAGCAACGAGCGATCGTTGGAGCGGTGTTCCGGCCACCTGGAGGGAAAAAAGGGAGAGGTGAGAGGATCCTCGAGACATCGGGGTGCTCTGAAGATGCTCAAGGAGAGGGGGAAGCCCGGGGGATCTTGCATGCGTGCAAGGCCGAGGCGAGCATCGCTGTCCACAGGAAGAGGGAGAGCGCACGAGAAGCTCCCTCGGGCTGTCTGGGAGGCGATCAGGAGGGAGAGGGGTGGACCAGGGGTCAGGGTGCTCTGGGAGGGGCATATGGAGAGTGGGCGACGAGAAGGACCTCGGGAGCGCCTCGAGCCCGCTCTAGGCACGGCGGCACGCGTGCCAGAGCCGTCTTGGTTGCTTCCTCGCATCGGGGAGGGGCTTGGACGTTCAAAGAAGAATCCCTAGCGTGCGCTAGTGCTATATCGAGGCTAGACACGAGCTGTAGGAAGGAGACAAGGTGTGGAGCGCCATTATTGCATGTTGACAGCATGGTCACCATGGCCACCCATGTCTACAGTGCTCTACTGGCCGGCCAACCATGTCTGTCGTGGGAGGCATGCATGCAGGAGGTTAATGGAGGAATTTAGCCTCTTGTGGGGGAATGCAGGTGGGACTTCCTCTCTAATTAAGTTTGCAACATCAAACTTTAGGCCAGCACAAGTATTTTTACTGGGAGTGTTTTGAAATAAAACTTTGTCTAGTAGTCTTAGGAATGGAAGAACTACAACGCTGCCAAGTTTTAGATCATGGAGAGGTGTGTAGCTACCAGTTGCAATTCAATGTCAAATTTCTGCCAAAAACAAGTTTCAGAAGGGCTGCTCACATTTCCCACATGAGCATGCCATATATTGCTTTGTAATGATGCATTAGCATACTAGAGGTCCTCTCGAAAGATGTGGGGCATTGGCTTGAGCAAAAGTATAGCTCGAGGGGTAAAATAGGTGTTGCCAAGGTAAAAATGAGAGGTAAAAAGAGGGAGTGACCCTCCAATAATTTACCAGAGGCCATGTCAAAGTTACTGGAGGTGTTATAGGAATAGATGAATCTGTGGTAAAAGTTTGAGCTCAAGGAGATTAGCAGAAGGAATCGGAGAAGCGAGTTTGGTAAATGAGCATAAGGTGTTTGATGGATTTTAGGGCTAGCATATGAATTCCAATTGCTATGAAACTTAACAGGATCACATGATAGGTCAACATAAGCTTGGACACCAAATTTGGGATTTGGTGGATAAAGTTTACAATCTAGACTTGAAAAACCCAAGAAACGGGCAGGAATGGCTTTCTGCTTACAAAAGCATGCACATCAATTCTCAGTAATACACAACTTGGTGTGGTGGCATTATTTGAGCACTAGAGCATTCCCAAAAAGTTTGGGATCAAATGGAGAAACTTCATAATGTAAATTTTCCCAATTCTAGAAATCAACATAGAAGATATTGAGTGTCCTAGGGTGAGCTCCTTTGTTCTCCTTGATGCACCACTTGGTGTGTATGCATTATTGCAGCATTACAATGTGTCCATATATTTTGAGCACAATCGAATACAGTTGGCAATGTAAAGTTTCTCCAATTTGGATTAGACAGATATGGTTTTGGAATAATTTAGGTGAGTCAAATCAAGTTATATTGAGATGAAATTTGTCAAGATCATCACATATATCATGTGTGACATCCTAGAATTTTACTAGGATTTATTGAGAATATTTCTTATGGAAATATTCTAAAAGCTTGAAATAGACAAATAGAGTTTTGAAGGGTTTTGCCCAATATTTTAAACATGACCATGTGATGAAACTCTTAGATATGGAATATATATATCCACTGAGTTTCCCTAAATTTTATCAAGTATTTTGAAACCAAAAAAATAATCTTTCTTTGTAAAAGACCATTTTTGGCCTTAGAAAGAGGTATTTAAATAAAATAGGAAAATAACTTTTAAAATAATAATTTTCTGGTTTTGGGAAGTCTTTTTGATAATAGGATTTGAATAAAGTATTTCAGCCAAACATCTCCCCTAATTTGAGGACTTGTAGTACAAACCTCATCCAGGGCTTTTTGAAAAACTAAATTAAATAAATGCTCTTTGGTAAACATAATATTTGGTATAAATTGACTTAGGTTCTATACACATGGTATGGTCATTGACAAAGGTTTGGGACAAGGAGATGAGTCTAGAAGGATAGGAAAGAGCTTTGTGATTTAAACACAAGCACACAAGCAAGCAAGCAACAATCACATCAAGTATCAAAAGCATTCACAAGAATTTTAATTGGTCCTAATTTTCGAGCTATGTTAGTTTATCCAGGAGAGTTAAAACACACAGTGTGACATCTTAACAACATAGTCATGGTCTATGAATCTTGGATAGCCAAGTTCCTATTCTAGTTTGAATGACAATTCAAACTTGTTGGCCTTTCACGCGTTTAAATACACTAAGGTATGATATAATAACTTGATCTCGCTTTCAATTCAATTAGAATTTCAATTTGGGTACATCTTATTTGAATTCAAATTGCATTGAATTTCCAATTTGATTTTGTTTCACTAAGTTGAATTAGATTATGAATTATTTCGTATTTTACTGAGTTGGTTCAACTTAGCTCATACCATCTCTCAGTTCCTAAAGTCAAATTGAAATCCAATAATTACTAAATTATATCATTAAATAAAAAATTGAACTAAGGTCACTTATAATCCAATATAATTATTATAGTTTATTTATTTGATTTTTACCTGAACTAAAGTCAATATAAATGCGAGGTCAATTCTAAGGTTCAAATAGTTCTCAAACAAGTTTGGGTTTGAACTGAATTAATTTGAACTCATCTTTCCTTAAATTCAAATATTAACTCAAGAACACGTATTTCTCCTAACTCAATTTATTAAACCATATCAGAGTAGTTTCATTTAAATTAAATCTAGAGTTTCAATGTTATATACAAACTAGGTTTGAATTAAATTCAAATATCATTTGAATTTCCTAAATCCAAATAATAATCCAAAATATTCACTAAAGTTCATATTATAGTTTATGACCGCATTTGTTTCATAATTGTTATATTAAATAATTCTCATTTCAATTTAAAGCTAATTTCGTTTAATTTTCATTTGAATTCTGGCCTCTTCTGTATTTTGTTTAAAGAATAATTTTAAATTACTCAAGTTTGAACTAGTGTGCTCTGATGGAAGTATATTTCACTAGCTTCAATTTGCAAAAATATTCAATTAATTTGGATTTACAAAACGTAAGTTATGGCATATTCAAATTCCAACTCATTATGTTTGAATTTAAACTATTCAAATCCCAAACTTCACTTTTTAGGTGGAGGTATTTTTCATATGGATCATTTTGCAAAAAGTTTGTTCAATTTGGACTTATAGATAAAAATTTATGATTGTTTTAGTGTCGCTGGGGTTTTCTATAAAATCTGTCAAAATAATTTATTTAAATTGATTTTCCCTGTGGAAAAGTTAGACACGTGGCAAGCCTTGATAGGCCGGAACCGCTCATTTAAGTGATCTAGCGTGGATCGTTGATGGAGATGTAACGACCACAAATAAATTGAGGGGGTTTGGGTTTTAGATCTCGCCACAATATCGTCGGAGGGTCTCCGGAATTTGCGAACGTAGCGGTGCCGCCCTCAGGTTCGATCCGGGTGGCGTAAGAATGGAAATTTTACCCATGGGTATGGGTACCTATGGATACCGTACCCGCATGGGTAGGGTATGGGCACAATTTTATACCCATGGGTAGTAAGGATGACCAACAAGTATAGGAGATCAATCATAGTCCTTTTAATAAGTAAGAGTGTCGAACCCAACGAGGAGTAGAAGGAAATGATAAGCGGTTTTCAGCAAGTGTTGTAAGTACCGATGATAGATAATTTTGTAACAAGATAATTCGTAACAAGTGAAAAGTAAAAATAATAGCAAAATTGCACCAAGGTATGTGATAAGTCTCAAACGTACCGACTTTTCCAAATACTTTTGCTATTGTTTTGGCCTCATTTTTGCATGATTTGAACAAAACTAACCCGGACTGATGTTGTTTTCAGTAGAGCTGCCTTTATGGTTTTCTTGTGTGCAGGAAAATGAATATTTAGACGTCCCAAAAAAACCCCAAAAAAATAGAGAAAAACCACGCACCGGGAGGGAGCATGGGCCAGAAGATGGCCCAGAGGGGCCAGAGGGGAGCCACAGGGCCCCCAGGCGACCAGCTGGCGCGGCCTGCCCGCTGGCCGCGCCGGGAGGCCGTCTGGGCGGGGCCCACCCCCTCTGGTGCCCTACTCTGGCTCCTATTTTTACCCGTGACGAGGAAATTCCAGAACAGAAGTCGTTTTGCAAGTTCTCGACGCGGAGTCGCCACCACCCTCGGTTCTTCTTCGGGAGAGCTAATCTGGAGGCTATTTTGGCCTCTGGAGAGGGGAAATCGTCGCCATTGTCATCACCATCACCACTTCATCATCCTTCCATGGCTTCTCCTGTCTTGTGTGAGTAATTCCGTGCTGTAGGTGAAGGGGATGGGAGAGATTGGATGAGTTAGATCATGTAATAGTTCGTCGGATTGTTGGGGGCATGTTGCCTATCATCTACTATGGTGTTTATCATCTTTGCTACTACTTGTTACTCTTAATGCTTGTCACTTTGGGCCCGAGTGCCATGATTTCTGATCTGAATACTGATGTCAACTGTTCTTCCCCTTTGCAACGGCACCAGAAGAATGCTATTAGCACTCTCCGGCAATCGATACTAGAAGAATGTTGTTGACGCCCACCAGTGCCTAGAGACTGTATCATGCGCTAAAACTACTTGGGACCGGCTAAAATCAACCTTTCTAGCTCAAGAACAGGGTCACCAAGGTAGCAAGAATACGTGAAGGATATAGCACTAGAGCAAAAACTAATTGGACCAATGGAGGAGTCACTTACCAAGGAGCAATTTCCCCAAAACGGTTCGGAGAATGGTGCTTTGAGAAAGGACATCGAAGATCACAACCAAATGAGCAAGGACACGGGTTTGAGCTGCGAAACAATTTTTTCTCGACGTGGAAGAAGAGGCTAAGAGCTGGAATGAGTGGAGGGGGTGCCTGTGGGCCCCACAAGCTTGCACTCCGCCACAAGGGGGTAGGTTGTGGTGGCAGCGCTTGTGGCCCACTGGTCAGGCCCCCAGGCCAGCTCTCAGGCCCAGAAATTTTCAAAAATTCCAGAAAAAATCATACTAAATTTTCAGGACCATCGGAGAACTTTTATTCTCGAGGTATTTTTCTCGGGGACGCTAAAACAGAAAACAGGAAAAACTAAACTAATTCTATCATTTTTCTTCTAAGCAACAGAAAATGAAAGCTCAAAACAGAGGTTTGTGTCTCTTTGATTCATCCGTTTCATGGTCATCGAAAGAAATCCATCAGTGGGGTTGATCAAGTCCTTATGACAAAACCTTCTCGAATCGCAAGAGAGAACGGAGAATTTTCGAACAGCCACTAAGTCACCTCAATGGGGATATGTATCTCCCCAACGAGCAAATCATACTTCATCTTGACACGAGGAATAGGGCATTTAAAGCTCCCAATAAGAATCGATGAAGTCTTTTCAATAGCATTGATGCAATGTACTTGATATCATTTGTTCGGAAAGTGCACTGTGTGCTCATTACCGTTGACATGGAAAGTGGCATTGCCTTTGTTGCAATCTATAACAGCCCCTGCAGTGTTTAAAAAGGGTCTTCCGAGGATGACAGCCATGGCATCGTCCTCGGGAATATCCAAGATAACAAAGTGTGTTAAGATAGTGGTGTTAGCAACCACAACAGGCACATCCTCGCAAATGCCGATAGGGAAAGCAGTTGATTTGTCGGCCATTTGCAGAGAAATTTTAGTGGGTGTCAACTTATCCAACTCAAGTCTACGATAAAGAGAGAGCGGCATAACACTAACACCGGCTCCAAGGTCACATAAGGCAGTTCTTACATAGTTTCCTTTAATGGAGCAAGGTATAGTGGGCACCCAGGGATCACCAAGTTTCTTAGGAGTTCCACCTTTAAAAGTGTAGTTGGCAAGCATGGTGGAGATCTCAAGAGCTGGTATCTTCCGTTTATTAGTCACGAAATCTTTCATGTACTTGGCATACGGAGACATCTTGAGCATATCAGTTAACCGCATCTGCGGAAAGATGGGTCTTATCATCTCAACGAAGCGCTCAAAATCCTCATCATCCTTTTTCTTGGATAGCTTAGGAGGAAAGGGCATAGATCTCTGAACCCATGGCTCTCTTTATTTACCATGCTTCCTAGCAGTGAAGTCATTCTTATCGTATTTATTAGGTTGTGGGTTATCAGGATTGACAGTAGGTTCAATCTCCACATCCTCATCATTGCTAGGTTGAGCATTATTATGAACATCACTGTCCATATTGTCACCAGGTTCATGTTCATCACCAGATTGTGTTTCTGCATCAGACGCAGAAATATCATTAGGTTCTTCCGGTGTGATAGTATTTGGTGAACTAGCATGCAAGCTTTTATCATCCTTCTTCTTCTCCTTAGTATGTCTGGGTGTATCAGCATTGATTCCTTGAGAATCTTGATCAATTCTCTAAGGATGACCTTCAGGATACAAAGGTTCCTGAGTCATTTTGCCTCCTCTAGTAATGACTTTGACAGAGTTGTCATTTAATTCATTGAGCAAGTCATTCTGAGCTTTAAGTACTTGTTCTACCTGAGTAGTAATCATAGAGGCATGTTTACTCAGAAGCTTCATATCATTGACATTTCTGTCTACACAAGCACTTAAATGGCTAAGCATACGAGTACTTTGTTCCAAATGGCTGCTAACATAATCATTGAAAATCTGTTGTTTGGCAACAAAGTTGTCAAATTCATCAAAGCATAGGCTAGCAGGTTTATCAAAAAGGAATATCACTCTCATCAAACCTACGCAGAGAATTTACTTCTACTACTTGTATCGGGTTATCGAGACCATGAATCTCTTCGATAGGTGGTAGATTTTTGACATCTTCAGATCTATTGCCTTTCTCTTGCATAGATTTCTTGGCTTCTTGCATATCTTCGGGACTGAGGAATAGAATACCTCTTTTCTTAGGAGTTGGCTTAGGAGGTGGTTCGGGAATAATCCAAGCATTATCGTTGATCAAGATGTTATTCAGTAGAGTCTCAGCTTGTTCTATAGTTCGTTTCCTAAAAACACAACCGGCACAACTATCTAGGTGGTCTGTAGAGGCATCGGTAAGTCCATTATAGAGGATATCAAGTATCTCGTTCTTCCTAAGAGGGTGATCAGTCAAAGCATACTGTAGTTGGACGAGCCTCCCTCAAGCTTGTGGAAGACTCTCTTCTTGGAGTTGAGCAAAGTTGTATAATTCCTGCAAGACAGCTTGCTTCTTATGGGCAGGGAAATATTTCTCACATAAGTAATAGACCATCTCCTGGGGACTACGCACACATCCAGGAGCAAGAGAGGTGAACCAGGCTTTAGCGTCATCCTTTAGAGAGAAAGGAAACAGCTTAAGGATATAGTAGAGGTGGATCTTCTCCTCAATAGTGAAAAGGGTGGCCATATCGTGTAGTTTGGCAAGATGGGCTATGAACGTCTCAGACTCATTACCGTGAAAAGGATCAGATTTGACTAGAGAGATTATCTCAGGGTCGACAGAGAATTCATAATCCTTATCGGTGATAAAGATAGGTGAAGTGGCAAACTTCGGGTCATATTTCATCTTAGATTCCCGAGATTTTTCCTTCCACTTGGCAAGTAATTTCTCAGCATCATAGGCATCCTTACACGCAAGAAAATCCTCAGCTATCTCTCCCTCCATAACGTAACTCTCTGGTATATCAGGCAATTAATATCTAGGAGAGCTAGATCTAGCAGGAGCAAAAGCAGGTTCTATCTCAATAGTATCGGCAGTATTAGAAGCATCACGAGCATTGGCAGTAACTCTAGCAATATGAGCATCAAGGAACACTCCTAGTGGAACATCAGGCAAAGTAGCATCTCTAGGAGTATCAAGCATAGCATCATCAGGCAAAATAGCATCTCTAGCATCATCAGGCAAAGCAGTATCAAGCATAGCATCTCTAGCAGTATCAGGCATAGCATCAGGCATAGTATCAAGCATAGTATCATCAGGCATAGTATCAAGCATAGCATCTCTAGCAGTAGTATCACAAGCATCATCAAGCACAGGCGACATATCAAGATTTCTAGCAGGAGGTGATGTCGCAAACTTACTCATAACTGAAGGTGAATCAAGTGCAGAGCTAGATGGCAATTCCTTACCTCCCCTCGTAGTTGAGGGCAAGACTTTGGTCTTCGGATCCTTCAGATTCTTCATAGTAATCAGCAGATATAAATCCCAAGTGACTCAAAGAATATAGCAATACCTCGCCGGCAACGGCGCCAGAAAAATGCTTGATGTCAACTGTTCTTCCCCTTTGCAACGGCACCAGAAGAATGTTGTTAGCACTCTCCGGCAATTGAAACTAGAAGAATGTTGTTGACGCCCACCAGCGCGTGGGATCGTAGCAGTTTTCGAGGGTAGTGTATTCGACCCAAATTTGTTGATTCGCACGACGGGAGGTGAGAGAATACTCTCAAGTATTAGCAGCTGAATTTATCAGATTCAACCACACGTGAAAGATTAGTATCTGCAAGCAAAGTAGTAACAGCAAAGTAGCGAGTAACGGCAGTGGCAAGGAACAACGGTAGTGACAGCAGTAGCAAGTAGCAACAGTAGCAAACGACAGTAGTAGCAATAGTAGCAGCAGAGCAAGACAAGTAACAGCAGTAGCAACAGTAGTAGCAGCAGCAGAGCAAGACAAGTAACAACAATAGCAACAGTAGTAGCAACAGCAGAGCAAGACAAGTAACAGCAGTAGCAACAGTAGGACAAACTCGTAGGCAATGGGTCGGTGATTTGTTTGGATGATATTCATCATGCAACAGCTATAACACGGAGAGATATGTGGCTAGCTCCCGTTCGTCAATGTGATGTAGGCATGCATTCCGTGTGTCGTCATACGTGCTTAGGGAAAAGAACTTGCATGACATCTATTGTACATCCCTCCCGTGGCAGCGGGGTCCAAAAGGAAACTATGGGATATTAAGGTTCTCCTTTTAATAAAGAACCGGACCAACGCATTAGCACTTGGTGAACACATGAACTCCTCAAACTATGGTCATCACCGGGAGTGGTTCCGGTTATTGTCACTCCAGGGTTGCCGGATCATAACACATAGTAGGTAACTACAACTTACAAGATCGGATCTAAAACACACATATATTGGTGACAACATAATAATTTCATATCTGAAATCATGGCACTCGGGCCCTAGTGACAAGCATTAAGCATGGCAAAATAGTAGCAACATCAATCTCAGAACATAGTGGATACTAGGGATCAATCCCCATCAAAACTAACTCGATTACATGATAGATATCATCCTACTCATCACCGCCCAGCGAGCCTACGAATAGATTACTCACGAAGGACGAAGAGCTTCATGGAATTGGAGAGGGAAGAAGGTTGATGATGACGATGGCGATGATTTCCCCTCTCCGGAGCCCAAGATGGACTCCAGATCTGCCCTCCAGGTGAAGAACATGTGGTGGCGGCGCCTCCGTATCACAAATGTGGCGAAAACTTCTCTTTTTATTTTTCTGGGACGAAAGGGGACTTATAGACCTGAGGTTGGGGCGGCAGAGTCGTGTGGGCCCCACAAGCCTGCCCACCGCCACCAGGGGGTGGTGGCGGAGCCAGGGCTTGTGGCCCACTAGCTCACCCCCTCAGGTGCAACTTGGCGCAGATATTTTTCTTATTTTCCAAAACTGCTCCCGTAAATTTTCAGGACGTTTGGAGAACTTTGATTTCTGCACAAAAATAACACCAAGGCAATTCTGCTGAAAACAGCGTCAGTCCAGGTTAGTTCCATTCAAATCATGCAAATTAGAGTCCAAAACAAGGGCAAAAGAGTTTGGAAAAGTAGATACGATGGATACGTATCAAATACCTTATGTTTTCATGAATATATTTGTGTTCTAGATCCTATCTATGAGTAGTATGGACCTATTATAGTCCGGAACAGACGATCCCAATGGTGACAGCTTGGGACACCAAAGGGGATGGGCTATAGTTTGAGGATTCCATGTATGCATTGATTGTTAATGCTTTGTTCCGATGCTCTTTGACAAGAGCACCTTAATATCCATAAGTTCCTTTTGACCCCGTTGATAGCGGGATGGTAGGACAAAAGATGTCGTGCAAGTTCTTATTGCAAGCACGTACGTCTACATCGAGATACATGCCTAATGTTTGATATATGCCTAGATGATCATTACTTTTCTATGTGCGTGGCCCCAAGTTAAATACATGATATCTCTCATCCATGACCATCCATCCATCTCCTTAGCCTACAGTGTTTTAATCCTGCTGGCCACGAGTAGCTTTACTTTCGATGTTTTACTTTCGTTGCTTTGCCACAATTATTTTCTTTGCCACCATCACCTCCATATCATCGTTGTTACTAATATTTCGTTTCCAAGCAGGTATCTTTCAGGTGCGGTTGAATTGACAACACAACTGTTAAAGCTTATAAATATTCTTTGGCTCCCCTTGTGTCGAATCAATAAATTGGGTTAACTTACCCGCGAAGATTGTTGCGATCCGCTACACTTGTGTGTTATCAAGACCTTTTTCTCGCACCGTTGCCGGGTATCATAGCTTTATTTACAAGTCTACTTGGAGTTATTTTGCTTGCTGCAATTTATTCACTATGGGTAAGAAAGTAGACTCTGAGGTTCCAATTTTACCATCCACTACGAGAAAAGGTATTGTTCTTAGCACTAGCGCTACACTTGATTCACCTTCCGTTATAAGTAAGTTTGCTTCACCAACACCACATGCTGCTTCTACCGAGTCTGTTACTATGCCTGATATTTGTCTGATCATCTCTTCGCGCTGACTTGCAGAAGACTTGCGAGATGGGATCGGCGTACAACACTGTGAAGGCTGAAAACATTCAGTTTGCTGTGGAACTGGATGCAGCAATGCTTGCCTTGGCTGGTTTGAAGGGTGTTCTGGCTGAACGAGAGAAGTCCTTGGAGGAGTCCCGTGAGGCAAACAAGGCATTGGTGGCCGAAATGGAGAAAATGGGGAAACAAATAACCGAGCTGATGGGGCAGATGAAGGTGATGAACAGGCGATGCATATCACAGGAGAAGTACGTCAGTGACTGGGCCAGGAAGATGATTGCGCTTCTCGATGGTAAGTTCTGTTTTTCCGAGTGCTTCTTGACTGTGTATTTCATTCTGTGCTTACTTTCTGCTTGTCTTGTCTTTGCAGATTTTTGTATGGACGCTGAGGCTGACGCAGCTAACGTTGAGCGGTCGGTTATTCCGAACGTTCCACTCGGCGAGGACGCCAATCGAGACATGCTCCGAGCGCACATTCGCCTGGGCAAAGTGGGACCTTTCATCGGTCGACTGAGAGAAGTCGTCAGTCGAATCGACAAGGAGTTGTGGCCCGAAGACGAGTCCCGGCAGGAAATGGAAGGGTTGATGACTCGGCTGGAGGACGTCCCAAACCGAGTGCAGGCGTCGAAGAAGTCTGTTGCTCGCTGTGGAGCGGATGTGGCGCTGTCGCTGGTCCGAGTGCACTGCAAAGAGGCTCGCGAAGAGAAGCTGAAGGCGCTGCAGGTCGCAAACACCAAGAAGCTTCGATTCGAAGATTTCGTGGAGACCTTCCTTGAAAGCGCCACTCGTATCACGGACGGGATCGACCTCGACACTTTCGTGGAGCCTGCCAGTCCCAGTGCCAGTCCTGACAACGTTTGAGAAAACTTTGTTGGGAAACGTCGCATGGGAAACAAAAAATTTCGTACGCGCACGAAGACCTATCATGGTGATGTCCATCTACGAGAGGGGATGAGTGATCTACGTACCCTTGTACACCGTACAGCAGAAGCATTAGTGAACGCGGTTGATGTAGTGGAACGTCCTCACGTCCCTCGATCCGCCCCGCGAACCGTCCCTCGATCCGCCCCGCGATCTAGTGCCGAACGGACGGCACCTCCGCGTTCAGCACACGTACAGCTCGACGATGATCTCGGCCTTCTTGATACAGCAAGAGAGACGGAGAGGTCGAAGAGTTCTCCGGCAGCGTGACGGCGCTCCGGAGGTTGGTGATGATCTCGTCTCAGCAGGGCTCCGCCCGAGCTCCGCAGAAACGCGATCTAGAGGTAAAACCGTGGAGATATGTGGTCGGGCTGCCGTGGCAAAGTTGTCTCAAATCAGCCCTAAAACCCCACTATATATAGGAGAGGGAGGGGGGAGCCTTGCCTTGGGGTCCAAGAACCCCCAAGGGCTCGGCCAAGCCAAGGGGGGAAGGATTCCCCTCCCAAACCGAGTCCTACTTGGTTTGGAAGGTGGAGTCCTTCTTCCCTTTCCCACCTCCTCCTTTTTTTTCCTTTCCTCTTTGATTTTCTTCCCAATGCACATAGGCCTCTCTTGGGCTGTCCCACCAGCCCACTAAGGGCTGGTGCGGCACCCCAAACACCTATGGGCTTCCCCGGGGTGGGTGGGCCCCCCCGGTGAACTCCCGGAACCCATTCGTCATTCCCGGTACATTCCCGGTAACTCCGAAAACCTTCCGGTAATCAAATGAGGTCATCCTATATATCAATCTTCGTTTCCGGACCATTCCAGAAACCCTCGTGACGTCCGTGATCTCATCCGGGACTCCGAACAACATTCGGTAACCAACCATATAACTCAAATACGCATAAAACAACGTCGAACCTTAAGTGTGCAGACCCTGCGGGTTCGAGAACTATGTAGACATGACCCGAGAGACTCCTCGGTCAATATCCAATAGCGGGACCTGGATGCCCATATTGGATCCTACATATTCTACGCAGAACTTATCGTTTGAACCTCAGTGTCAAGGATTCATATATCCCGTATGTCATTCCCTTTGTCCTTCGGTATGTTACTTGCCCGAGATTCGATCGTCAGTATCCGCATACCTATTTCAATCTCGTTTACCGGCAAGTCTCTTTACTCGTTCCGTAATACAAGATCCCGCAACTTACACTAAGTCACATTGCTTGCAAGGCTTGTGTGTGATGTTGTGTTACCGAGTGGGCCCCGAGATACCTCTCCGTCACATGGAGTGACAAATCCCAGTCTTGATCCATACTAACTCAACGAACACCTTCGGAGATACCTGTAGAGCATCTTTATAGTCACCCAGTTACATTGCGACGTTTGATACACACAAAGTATTCCTCCGGTGTTAGTGAGTTATATGATCTCATGGTCATAGGAACAAACACTTGACACGCAGAAAATAGTAGCAACAAAATGACACGATCAACATGCTACGTCTATTAGTTTGGGTCTAGTCCATCACGTGATTCTCCTAATGACGTGATCCAGTTATCAAGCAACAACACCTTGTTCATAATCAGAAGACACTGACTATCTTTGATCAACTGGCTAGCCAACTAGAGGCTTGCTAGGGACAGTGTTTTGTCTATGTATCCACACATGTAAATGAGTCTTCATTCAATACAATTATAGCATGGATAATAAACGATTATCTTGATACAGGAATTATAATAATAACTATATTTATTATTGCCTCTAGGGCATAATTCCAACAGTCTCCCACTTGCACTAGAGTCAATAATCTAGCCCTCGCATCATCATGCGAATTACATTGTAATAAATCTAACACCCATACAGTTCTGGTGTTGATCATGCTTTGGCCGTGGAAGAGGTTTAGTCAGCGGGTTTGCTACATTCCGATCCGTGTGCACTTTGCATATATTTACGTCCTCTCCTTCGACGTAGTCGCGGATGACGTTGAAGCGTCGTTTGATGTGTCTGGACTTCTTGTGAAACCGTGGTTCCTTTGCTAAGGCAATGGAACCCGTGTTGTCACAGAACAAGGTTATTGGATTCAGTGCGCTTGGCACCGCTCCAAGATCCGTCATGAATTGCTTCATCCAGACACCCTCCTTAGCCGCCTCCGAGGAAGCCATGTACTCCGCCTCACATGTAGAATCTGCTACGATGCTTTGCTTGGAACTGCACCAGCTTACCGCACCCCCATTAAGAATAAATACATATCCGGTTTGCGATTTAGAGTCGTCCGGATCTGTGTCAAAGCTTGCACCGACGTAACCTTTTACGGCGAGCTCTTCGTCACCTCCATATACGAGAAACATCTCCTTAGTCCTTTTCAGGTACTTCAGGATATTCTTGACCGCCGTCCAGTGATCCACTCCTGGATTACTTTGGAATCTACCTGCCATACTTATGGCCAGGCTAACATCCGGTCTAGTGCACAGCGTTGCATACATGATAGAACCTATGGCTGAAGCATAGGGGACGGAGCGCATATGCTCTCTATCTTCATCAGTTGTTGGGCACTGAGTCTTACTCAATCTCGTACCTTGTAAAACTGGCAAGAACCCTTTCTTGGACTGTTCCATTTTGAACCTCTTCAAAACTTTATCAAGGTATGTGCTTTGTGAAAGTCCTATCAGGTGTTTTGATCTATCCCTATAGATCTTAATGCCTAGAATGTAAGCAGCTTCTCCTAGGTCCTTCATAGAGAAACTTTTATTCAAGTAATCCTTTATGCTCTCCAAAAACTCCACGTTGTTTCCAATCAGCAATATGTCATCCACATATAATATTAGAAACGCCACACAGCTCCCACTCACTTTCTTGTAAATACAAGATTCTCCAACCACTTGTATAAACCCAAATGCTTTGATCACTTCATCAAAGCGTTTGTTCCAACTCCGAGATGCTTGCACCAGTCCATAAATGGATCGCTGGAGCTTGCACACCTTGTTAGCATTCTCAGGATCGACAAAACCTTCGGGTTGCATCATATACAATTCTTCCTTAAGGAAACCGTTAAGGAACGCCGTTTTGACATCCATCTGTCATATTTCATAATCGAAAAATGCAGCTATTGCTAACATGATTCTGACGGACTTAAGCATCGCTACGGGTGAGAATGTCTCATCGTAGTCAACTCCTTGAACTTGTGAAAAACCCTTTGCCACAAGTCGAGCTTTATAAACGGTTACATTGTCGTCAGCGTCCGTCTTCCTCTTAAAGATCCATTTGTTCTGAATAGCCTTGCGGCCTTCAGGCAGTACCTCCAAAGTCCACACTTTGTTTTCATACATGGATCCTATCTCGGACTTCATGGCTTCTAGCCATTTGTTGGAATCTGGGCCCACCATTGCTTCTTCATAATTTGCAGGTTCATTGTTGTCCAGCAACATGATTGATAAGACGGGATTACCGTACCACTCAGGAGCAGTACGTGGTCTTGTTGACCTGCGTGGTTCGACAAAAACTTGAACCGGAGTTTCATGATCATCATCATTAACTTCCTCCTCAACCGGCGTCGCAACGACAGAGGTTTCCCCTTGTCCTGCACCACCTTCCATAGGGATGAGAGGTTCAACAACCTCATCAAGTTCTATCTTCCTCCCACTCAATTCTCTCGAGAGAAACTCCTTCTCGAGAAAAGCTCCGTTTTTAGCAACAAACACTTTGCCCTCGGATTTGAGATAGAAGGTGTACCCAACTGTCTCTTTTGGGTAACCTATGAAGATGCACTTTTCCACTTTGGGTTCCAGCTTTTCAGGCTCAAGCTTTTTGACATAAGCATCACATCCCCAAACTTTAAGAAACGACAACTTTGGCCTTTTGCCAAACGACAGTTCGTATGGTGTCGTCTCAACGGATTTTGATGGTGCCCTATTTAAAGTGAATGCAGTTGTTTCTAATGCATAGCCCCAAAATGATAATGGCAAATCGGTAAGAGACATCATAGATCGCACCATCTCTAATAAAGTACGATTACCACGTTCGGACACACCATTACGCTGTGGTGTTCCAGGCGGTGTCAACTGTGAAACAATTCCACATTGTCTTAAGTGAGCACCAAACTCGAAACTCAAATATTCACCCCCACGATCAGACCGTAGGAACTTGATCTTCTTGTTATGATGGTTTTCAACTTCACTCTGAAATTGCTTGAACTTTTCAAATGTTTCAGACTTGTGCTTCATTAAGTAGACATAACCATATCTACTCAAATCGTCAGTGAAGGTGAGAAAATAACGATATCCGCCGTGTGCCTCTACGCTCATCGGACCACACACATCGGTATGTATGATTTCCAACAAGTCACTTGCACGCTCCATTGTTCCGGAGAACGGAGTTTTAGTCATCTTGCCCATGAGGCATGGTTCGCACGTGTCAAGTGAATCAAAGTCAAGTGACTCCAAAAGTCCATCGGCATGGAGTTTCTTCATGCGCTTTACACTAATATGACCTAAGCGGCAGTGCCACAAAAATATGGCGCTATCATTGTTAACTCTAACTCTTTTGGTCTCAATATTATGTATGTGTGTATCACTATCAAGATTCAATATGAACAATCCTCTCACATTGGGTGCATGACCATAAAAGATGTTACTCATAGAAATAGAACAACCATTATTCTCTGACTTAAAAGAGTAACCGTCTCGCAATAAACAAGATCTAGATATAATGTTCATGCTCAACGCAGGCACTAAATAACAATGATTTAAGTTCATAACTAATCCTGACGGTAACTGAAGTGAGACTGTGCCGACGGCGATTGCATCAACCTTGGAACCATTTCCCACGCGCATCGTCACTTCATCTTTCGCCAGCCTTCGTCTATTCCGCAGTTCCTGTTTCGAGTTGCAAATATGAGCAACAGAACCGGTATCGAATACCCAGGCACTACTACGAGAGCCGGTTAAGTACACATCAATAACATGTATATCAAATATACCTGATTTTTCTTTGGCCGCCTTCTTATCAGCCAGATACTTGGGGCAATTGCGCTTCCAGTGACCCATACCCTTGCAATAGTAACACTCTGTTTCAGGCTTAGGTACAGCTTTGGGTTTCTTCGTCGGATTGGCAACGGGCTTGCCGCTCTTCTTCGAATTACCCTTCTTGCCTTTGTCGTTTCTCTTGAAACTAGTGGTCTTATTCACCATCAACACTTGATGCTCTTTACGGAGTTCAGACTCTGCGACTTTGAGCATCGCAAACAACTCGCCGGGAGACTTGTTCATCCCTTGCATGTTGTAGTTCAACACAAAGCCTTTATAGCTTGGCGGCAGTGATTGAAGGATTCTGTCAGTGATAGCTTCTTGCGGGAGTTCAATCCCCAGCTCAGCTAGACGGTTTGAGTACCCAGACATTTTGAGCACATGTTCACTGACAGACGAGTTTTCCTCCATCTTGCAAGCATAGAATTTATCGGAGGTCTCATACCTCTCGATCCGGGCGTTCTTCTGAAAGATAAACTTCAACTCCTGGAACATCTCAAATGCTCCATGACGCTCAAAGCGACGTTGAAGTCTCGGTTCTAAGCCATACAAGACTGCACATTGAACTATTGAGTAGTCCTCCTTACGTGCTAACCAAGCGTTCTTAACATCCTGATCAGCCATAGCGGGTGGTTCATCTCCTAGGGCAGCATTAAGGAGATAATCCTTCTTCCCAGCTTGTAAGATTTGCTTAAGATTACGAGCCCAGTCTACAAAGTTGCTTCCATCATCTTTCAACTTAGCTTTCTCTAGGAACGTATTAAAATTCAGGATGACTGTCGCGTGAGCCATGATCTACAACACAAATATATTCAAAGTGGACTTAGACTATGTTCAAGATAATTAGAGTTTAACTTAATCAAATTATTCGCTAAACTCCCACTCAAAAAGTACATCTCTCTAGTCATTTGAGTGGTTCATGATCCACTTACACTAGCTCAAGTCCGATCATCACGTGAGTTGAGTATAGTTTCAGTGGTAAGCATCCCTATGCTAATCATATCATCTATATGATTCATGATCGACCTTTCGGTCTCATGTGTTCCGAGGCCATGTTTGCACATGCTAGGCTCGTCAAGCTTAACCCGAGTGTTCTGCGTGCGCAACTGTTTTGCACCCGTTGTATGTGAACGTTGAGTCTATCACACCCGATCATCACGTGGTGTCTCGAAACGACGAACTGTAGCAACGGTGCACAGTCGGGGAGAACACAATTTCGTCTTGAAATTTTAGTGAGAGATCACCTCATAATGCTACCGTCGTTCTAAGCAAAATAAGGTGCATAAAAGGATTAACATCACATGCAATTCATAAGTGACATGATATGGCCATCATCACGTGCTTCTTGATCTCCATCACCAAAGCACCGGTACGATCTTCTTGTCACCGGCGCCACACCATGATCTCCATCAACGTGTCGCCATCGGGGTTGTCGTGCTACTCATGCTATTACTACTAAAGCTACATCCTAGCAAAATAGTAAACGCATCTGCAAGCACAAACGTTAGTTATAAAGACAACCCTATGGCTCCTGCCGGTTGCCGTACCATCGACGTGCAAGTAGATATTTTCTATTACAACATGATCATCTCATACATCCAATATATCACATCACATCGTTGGCCATATCACATCACAAGCATACCCTGCAAAAACAAGTTAGACGTCCTCTAATTTTGTTGTTGCATGTTTTACGTGGTGACCATGGGTATCTAGTAGGATCGCATCTTACTTACGCAAACACCACAACGGAGATATATGAGTTGCTATTTAACATCATCCAAGGACCTCCTCGGTCAAATCCGATTCAACTAAAGTTGGAGAAACTGACACCCGCCAGTCATCTTTGAGCAACGGAGTTACTCGTAGCGATGAAACCAGTCTCTCGTAAGCGTACGAGTAATGTCGGTCCGAGCCGCTTCGATCCAACAATACCGCGGAATCAAGAAAAGACTAAGGAGGGCAGCAAAACGCACATCACCGCTCACAAAAACTTTTGTGTTCTACTCGAGAAGACATCTACGCATGAACCTAGATCATGATGCCACTGTTGGGGAACGTCGCATGGGAAACAAAAAATTTCCTACGCGCACGAAGACTTATCATGGTGATGTCCATCTACGAGAGGGGATGAGTGATCTACGTACCCTTGTAGACCGTACAGCAGAAGCGTTAGTGAACGCGGTTGATGTAGTGGAACGTCCTCACGTCCCTCGATCCGCCCCGCGAACCGTCCCGCGATCAGTCCCACGATCTAGTGTCGAATGAACGGCACCTCCATGTTCAGCACACGTACAGCTCGACGCTGATCTCGGCCTTCTTGATCCAGCAAGAGAGACGGAGAGGTAGAAGAGTTCTCCGGCAGCGTGACAGCGCTCCGGAGGTTGGTGATGATCTCGTCTCAGCAGGGCTCCGCCCGAGCTCCGCAGAAACGCGATCTAGAGGTAAAACCGTGGAGATATGTGGTCGGGCTGCCGTGGCAAAGTTGTCTCAAATCAGCCCTAAAACCCCACTATATATAGGAGAGGGAGGGGGATCCTTGACTTGGGGTCCAAGAACCCCCAAGGGGTCGGCCGAGCCAAGGGGGGAAGGATTCCCCTCCCATCCCGAGTCCTACTTGGTTTGGAAGGTGGAGTCCTTCTTCCCTTTCCCACCTCCTCCTTTTTTTCCTTTCCTCTTTGATTTTCTTCCCAATGCGCATAGGCCTCTCTTGGGCTGTCCCACCAGCCCACTAAGGGCTGGTGCGGCACCCCAAACACCTATGGGCTTCCCCGGGGTGGGTGCCCCCCCCCGGTGAACTCCCGGAACCCATTCGTCATTCCCGGTACATTCCCGGTAACTCCGAAAACCTTCCGGTAATCAAATGAGGTCATCCTATATATCAATCTTCGTTTCCGGACCATTCCGGAAACCCTCGTGACGTCCGTGATCTCATCCGGGACTCCGAACAACATTCGGTAACCAACCATATAACTCAAATACGCATAAAACAACGTCGAACCTTAGGTGTGCAGACCCTGCGGGTTCGAGAACTATGTAGACATGACCCGAGAGACTCCTCGGTCTATATCCAATAGCGGGACCTAGATGCCCATATTGGATCCTACATATTCTACGAAGAACTTATCGTTTGAACCTCAGTGTCAAGGATTCATATAATCCCGTATGTCATTCCCTTTGTCCTTCGGTATGTTACTTGCCCGAGATTCGATCGTCAGTATCCGCATACCTATTTCAATCTCGTTTACCGGCAAGTCTCTTTACTCGTTCCGTAATACAAGATCCCGCAACTTACACTAAGTCACATTGCTTGCAAGGCTTGTGTGTGATGTTGTATTACCGAGTGGGCCCCGAGATACCTCTCCGTCACACAGAGTGACAAATCCCAGTCTTGATCCATACTAACTCAACGAACACCTTCGGAGATACCTGTAGAGCATCTTTATAGTCACCCAGTTACGTTGCGACGTTTGATACACACAAAGTATTCCTCCGGTGTTAGTGAGTTATATGATCTCATGGTCATAGGAACAAATACTTGACACGCAGAAAACAGTAGCAACAAAATGACACGATCAACATGCTACGTCTATTAGTTTGGGTCTAGTCCATCACGTGATTCTCCTAATGACGTGATCCAGTTATCAAGCAACAACACCTTGTTCATAATCAGAAGACACTGACTATCTTTGATCAACTGGCTAGCCAACTAGAGGCTTGCTAGGGACAGTGCTTTGTCTATGTATCCACACATGTAAATGAGTCTTCATTCAATACAATTATAGCATGGATAATAAATGATTATCTTGATACAGGAATTATAATAATAACTATATTTATTATTGCCTCTAGGGCATAATTCCAACAAACTTTTACCTCGATATGCCGAGTGTTACTTGTATCAAACTTTGGCGACTGCTGTTGGCCGTCATATTCGTGGTTCGGTGTGGATAAGCTTGATCTACACCGAACCGACTATCTTTAAACCAACTTTGAATTTGAATCGAATCTTTTGCTCTTCCTTTGCCAAAGAGTTGTTGACATGATTTTGGCTCGTGGTATTTGTTTGGCATTTCTTGGTGAAGCCAATGGCAAACATGCGGAGCCTGTAATTATCAGTTGTCTTGACATCTGCATGAGCCTCACTGAGGATCTGCTGAGTCTCCGAGTAGATCTGTAGGATACACTCGAAGGCAATTGTGTACTTAGGCGATTCGTGATCGCGGCTAAGTCTTCGAGTGCGACTGTAAGGTCGTACTCGGAGCAAGTTGTTACTCATGTAATTTTCAGTTGTCTTGACATCTACATGAGCCTCAATGAGGTTCTGGTACTCATGTAATTGTCAGTTGTCTTGACATCTACATGAGCCTCAATGAGGTTCGTGCTACTCATGTAATTGTCAGTTGTCTCGACATCTACATGAGCCTCAATGAGGGTCTGCTAAGACTCCGAGTGGTTCTGTAAGATACACTCGAAGGAAGCTTTCTACTTAGGCGATTCTTGATCGCAGACAAGTCCCCGAGTGCGACGTTTAGTGCACGCTCGGAGAAAGTTAATACTTAGGCGATTCTGGATCGCAGCTAAGTCCCCGAGTGTGACGTTTAGTGCACACTCGGAGAAAGTTATTACTTAGGCGATTCTGGATCGCAGCTAAGTCCCCGAGTGCGACGTTTAGTGCACACTCGGAGAAAGTTATTACTTAGGCGATTCTGGATCGGAGCTAAGTCCCCGAGTGCGATGTTTAGTGCACAATCGGAGAAAGTTAGTACTTAGGCGATTCTGGATCACAGATAAGTCCCCGAGTGCGACGTTTAGTGCACACTCGGAGAAAGTTATTACTTAGGCGATTCTGGATCGCAGCTAAGTCCCCGAGTGCACCGTTTAGTGCACACTCGGAGAAAGTTATTACTTAGGCGATTCTGGATCGCAGCTAAGTCCCCGAGTGCGACATTTAGTGCACACTCGGAGAAAGTTAGTACTTAGGCGATTCTCGATCGCAGCTAAGTCCCCGAGTGCGACGTTTAGTGCACACTCGGAGAAAGTTATTACTTAGGCGATTCTGGATCGCAGCTAAGTCCCCGAGTGCGACATTTAGTGCACACTCGGAGAAAGTTAGTACTTAGGCGATTCTGGATCGCAGCTAAGTCCCCGAGTGCGATGTTTAGTGCACACTCGGAGAAAGTTATTACTTAGGCGATTCTGGATCGCAGCTAAGTCCCCGAGTGCGACGTTTAGTGCACACTCGGAGAAAGTTATTACTTAGGCGATTCTGGATCGCAGCTAAGTTTTTTTTTTGAGACCGGAGTGTGCGACCGCGGAAGAATTTTGAATCTGCAAAAACCTCAATCTGCTTTGTATTACTTCAACGATACTTGTTCTTTACATTGCTTCAGTCGGCGGTCACGTGTAGAAGCGCTTCAGGAGATCTCCATTCCATGCTCGCGGCTCGTCCGTTTCCCAGTCGAGGTTGTAGAGTCGATATGCTCCGTTGTTCAGCACCTTGGAGATGATGAAGGGTCCTTCCCAGGCGGGAGCCAACTTATGAGGTCTCTGCTGATCCACTGGGAGAACTAGGTCGCCTGCTTGGAATGTACGAATCCTCACGTGTCGCGCGTGAAAGCGCCGCAGATCTTGTTGATAAATGGTTGAGCGAGTCAGTGCCATCTCACGCTCCTCCTCTAGAAGATCCACTCCGTCTCGCCTTGCTTGCTCTGCTTCAGCTTCGGAGAAGAGTTCAACTCGTGGAGCGTTGTGAAGCAAGTCACTCGTAAGGACTACCTCTGCTCTGTAAACGAGGAAGAACGGGGATCGCCCTGTAGATCTATTTGGGGTTGTGCGGAGACCCCAAAGTACCGAAGGCAGCTCGGTGACCCATGCGCCGGCGGCATTCCCCACTTCTCGCAGGAGTCGAGGCTTCAAACCTTGCAGAATAAGTCCATTCGCCCTCTCTGCTTGCCCGTTTGTTTGGGGATGCGCCACAGATGCAAAATCCACTCGGATACCTTGGCCTGTACAGAAACCTTTGAATCTGTCCGAATCAAAGTTTGTTCCATTGTCAGTGATTATGCTATGAGGTACCCCGAATCTGGAGATAATGTCCCTCACAAACTTGATGGTCGTAAGGGCGTCGAGCTTCTTGATGGGCTTGGCTTCAATCCACTTTGTGAACTTGTCGACTGCCACCAACAGATGTGTGAATGCCCCTTGGCCTGTCCTAAATGGACTGACTGTATCTAATCCCCATACTGCAAACGGCCAAACAAGAGGGATTGGCTTCAACGCAGATGTTGGTTTGTGGGACTTGTTAGAGTAGAATTGACAGCCTTCACATCGGTCGACCATATCTTTCGCCATTTCATTCGCCTGCAGCCAGAAGAAGCCAGCTCTGAATGCTTTGGCGACGATTGCCCTTGAGGAGGCGTGATGACCACAGGTTCTCGAGTGAATTTCTTCCAGGATTAACTGTCCCTCCTCAGGGGAGATGCATCGTTGAAGGACGCCTGAAACGCTTTCTTTGTACAACTGGCCATCAATGACAGTGAACGACTTTGACCTATGGACGATCTGTCTGGCTTGGACTTCGTCTTGTGGTAATTCTTGCCTCAGGATGTATGCAATAAACGGCACAGTCCAATCGGGGATGATAGCAAGAATTTCCATGATCAAATCAACCACAGCAGGGACTTCGACTTCAGTCGGATCTGTCGAGCTCTTTGGTTGTACTGGTTCCTCTGTGAAAGGATCTTCTTTAACTGAAGGAAGGTGGAGATGCTCGAGGCAGACGTCACTCGGGACTGGTCTCCGAGTGGATCCAAGTTTTGCCAACTCATCAGCTGCTTGGTTTTTCAGTCGCGGAACATGGTGGAGTTCCAGACCTTCAAACTTTTTCTCAAGCTTCCTCACTGCATTGTAGTATGTGGTCATGGTGGGGTTCCTGATGTCCCACTCCTTCATCACTTGATTAACCACCAAATCCGAATCGCCATAGACCATCAGGCGACGGACGCCAAGTGCAATGGCCATGCGCAGTCCATAAAGGAGAGCTTCATACTCTGCCTCGTTGTTGGAGGAATCAAAGTGTATCTGCAACACATACTTGAGTTTGTCACCCTTTGGTGATATGATCACAACGCCAGCGCCGGAGCCATTCAACATCTTGGACCCATCGAAGAACATTGTCCAACGAGCCGAGTAGATGTGGGTCGGTTACTGTTGTTCTACCCATTCTGCTATGAAGTCAGCTAGAGCTTGAGACTTTATAGCTTTCTTGGCCTCAAACTTGATGTCGCAGTATAACATCTCCATTGCCCACTTCGCCACTCGGCCCGATGCGTCCCCATTGTGTAGGATTTCCGACAACGGAGCATCAGAAACGACGGACACCGAGTGATCTTGAAAATAATGAGCCACCTTCTTCGCAGTCATGTAAATCCCATAGATAAGTTTTTGATAATGGGGATACCTCTGCTTGGAAGGAGTCAGGACTTCGGAGACATAATACACTGGCCGCTGAACCTTGTATGCTTTGCCTTCTTCTTCTCGTTCGACTGTGAGAACAATGCTGACGACTTGAGTAGCCGTGATGTAAAGAAGAAGGGGTTCTTTACTGAGCGAAGCAGTAAGAACTGGCTGGGTGGAAAGTAGGACTTTGAGGTTGTCGAATGCGATTTGGGCTTCGTCTTTCCACTCGAAAGTATCTGATTTCTTCATGAGTCGGTACAGAGGAAGTGCCTTCTCGCCGAGTCGACTGATAAACCTGCTCAAAGCCGCTAGGCAACCTGTGAGTCTTTGAACATCGTGTATTCTGACCGGCCGCTCCATTCGGACGATGGTCCCGATCTTTTCGGGGTTGACATCGATCCCTCGTTCGGAAACGAAGAAACCGAGTAACTTTCTGCTGGGAACGCCGAATGAACACTTGGCTGGGTTGAGCTTGATATCGTACCTACGAAGGTTGGCGAATGTTTCTGCCAAGTCAGTCAGCAGGTCGGAACCTTTGCGTGACTTGACTACGATATCATCCATATACGCCTCCACATTCCGACCGATCTGGTCGAGGAGGCATTTTTGGATCATGCGCATAAAGGTTGCTCCTGCATTCTTCAAACCAAATGGCATAGTGATGTAGCAGAAGCACCCGAATGGGGTGTTGAAGGCTATTTTTAATTCATCGGGGCCATACAGACGGATCTGATGATAGCCCGAGTAGGCATCAAGGAATGACAAAGGCTCGCAACCCGCAGTTGAATCGACAATTTGATCGATGCGGGGGAGCGGAAAATGGTCTTTCGGGCAGACCTTATTGAGATGCTTGAAGTCGATGCAGATTCAGAGCGACTTGTCTTTCTTGGGCGCCATGACAACATTGGCGAGCCACTCGGAGTGGTGTACCTCGCGAATGAAGTTGGCTACCAAAAGCTTAGCCACCTCTTCTCCGATTGCCTTCCTCTTGTGCGCGGCGGACCGACGCACGCGTTCTCGGACAGGCCGAGCGGCGGGATCCACATGCAGTCGATGCTCAGCCAACTCCCTGGGTACACCTGGCATGTCAGCGGGCTTCCATGTGAAGATGTCCCAGTTCTCATGGAGGAATTGGATGAGCTCGGCTTCCTATTTAGGATCGAGGGTGGTGGAGATGTTCGTCGGGGCAGCGGTGTCGTCTGGCGGGTGGATGATGACCTTCTTCGTCTCTCCCGCTGACTGGAATGCAGACTCCGAAGCTGGCTTCTTCGAACCCATCAAGTCGGCGGGGTCAACTGTTTTCTTGTACTCGTCAAGCTCGAGGACAGCCATCTGCTGATCGGCGATCCTCGATCCCTGCTGCAGACACTCCTCGGCCCGCTGCCGATTGCCGGTGATAGTGATCACACCTTTTGGGCCTGGCATCTTCAGCTTCAGGTACACGTAACATGGACGGGCCATGAAACGCGCATACGCCGGGCGGCCCAGAATTGCGTGGTACGCACTCTGGAAGTCCACCACCTCGAACGTTAGCTTTTCCTTGCGGAAGTTCTTGTCGGAGCCGAAGACGACGTCCAACGCGATCTGGCCGAGTGACTTGGCATTTCGTCCAGGGACGACTCCATGGAACCGCATGCTGCTCTCGCTAGGTTTGGACATCGGAATGCCCATCCCCTTGAGAGTGTCAGCGTACATGATGTTCAAGCCACAACCGCCGTCCATGAGGACTTTGCGTAGTCGGACTCCTTCCACCACCGGGTCGACGACCAGAGCCTGTCTTCCTGGGATAGGTACGTGTGCTGGATGAACCGACTGGTCAAAGGTGATCGCAGTCTGAGACCATTTGAGGAACGTGGGGTTGGTCGGCGTGGCCATGTTCACCTCCCTGTTCAACAGCTTCAGTCGACTCTTGCTCTCAACGTCAGCAAAAATCATCAGTGTTGCATGGACTTGGGGGAACGGATCCTCCTTGTCCTCCTCATCCTGTTCATTGTCCTTTTCACTCGGCTGCCCTTCGCCGAACCCCTGGATCAGGAGGCGACATTGCCGAGTGGTATGCTTCGGAAATATGGCGTTGCCCTATTCATCCATCTTCGTGTGAATTGGACATGGCTGGTCCAGGATGTGGTTTCCGAACTGCTTCTTCTTGGGGGTGAACTGAGCCTTCCCCTTGCCCTTGAACTTGGCATTGGTAACGGCTGCGGCCTCTGCCTGAGGAGTGGACGGAGCTTTCTGCTTCTGCTACCGAGTGTTGTTCCCATCTCCATCGGCGACTGCTTTGTGCTTGCCGCTACGAATGCGGTCCTCTTCTTCGCCATTTGCATAGCGTGCCGCTATCTCCATCATCTTACTCATGGAGATGTCACCTGTTCGACCGAACTTCAAGTACAGATCTCGGTACCGCACGCCTGCCTTGAAGGCGCAGACTGCTTGGTGCTCTGTGACGTTCTCCACCGTGTGGTAGAGGGTCGTCCAACGCTGAATGAAATTGCGCAGGGGCTCATTCTGCTTCTGGACACAGTGCTGGAGCTCCACAAGACCAGCAGGGCATTTGCACGTCCCTTCGAAGGTCCTGATGAAGACTCGGGCCAGATCTGCCCAGCTGTAGATGCTTGAGGGAGCCAACTGGTTCAGCCACGCTCGTGCCGAGCCGTCGAGCATCAGAGGGAGGTGTTTCATGGCGACGTTGTCGTCCCCTCCTCCAATCTGGACTGCCACTCGGTAGTCGTCCAGCCACGTTTCTGGCTTGGATTCTCGTGTAAACTTGCTAATCCCCGTCGCCAATCGGAAGTTGGGAGGGATGTTAGCCGAACGGATGGCTCGACTGAAACACTTGGGACCAGAGACGATGGTCCTGCTTCCACTCGGACGGTCCACATCGTGGCCATCGCGGTGGGCCCGGCCCCTGTCGACCCTCCTCTGGGCGATATGCCCCCTCGCGTCAGGTCTTGGATCATAAGTGTCACCGACCGAACGCCGATCATCATGATGTCGGGGTCCGTAGGGCCCACCCTGCGGAGGGGTGCGTGAACGGTGACGATCTTCGGGATTCATGGAACGGCTGCCTCCCCTGTGTTGCCGATGAGAACCGGGGCTGTGAACTGACCGATGTGTGTTCACGCGAACAGAACTATTATGGATCCTGTTGTGCGACTCGGAGACCGCCGAATTTTGCTGCTGCGCCGTGTGCAGCAGGGCACGGATCTGCTCGATCCCTCTGCCAGCCTCTGAATCAGTCAGCTGGAGGGAATCGGCTATCTTGGCGGCGGCAGCCAGGTTGAGGACGGGTGTGCGGAACACCTCCACGTTGCTCTGACGAGTTCGCCGACTGGCAGAACGACGAGGCTGACGACGAGCGCCGGAGGTTTCGCCGACCTCGTGCTTGTTCCAGCCGGTTTGGCGGGGACTTTCATGGGAGCTGGCCATGTGCACTTCGGCTGCAAGCCCACGACCCACGTACTTGGAAGGAAACTCAGTCGGAACTGAGTCCGAGTGCTGGGGGGACGGCGCTACTACAACCGACTCGAGGACCACCACTTGTGAAGACGCGCTCTGGCGCGCCTGGGCGTGTTGCACCCAACGCTGGAGCCGCGGACAGCGAGACCGCTTGTTGCGGCGCGCGACACGGGCGAAGGTCGACACCGGGGCTGACTGCTGGAGAAGAAGGACGCCGCAGACGCCAGCATGGAAGTGCGTAGCCCCGCGACTGGGAGCGCCTCGACGTCGAGAGGAGCATTCCAAAGCCATGCTGAATCGTCGACGATGAAGGAGAGAGCGCCGAAGAGGATCTCGCGACCCATGCTCAAATCTCCACCGGACGACATGACGAAAAGATGTAATCGCAAACTCGCCGAAAAGTCGCTTAGACGCCTGCCCCACGGTGGGCGCCAACTGTCGTGGGTATAAGTCTGACAGTAGATGTGTAGGGTACGAAAGGATGGGCAGAGCCTTAGCTGTGGCGAGGTTGTATGAGTTCAGGCCCCTCTAGGTGGAGGTAAAAGCCCTATGTCTCAGTGCTCTTGGGAGCTTGTTGTCGAGTGTAATATGGATTACAATGAATTGCTAGCCCCTGCACCAGTGGGGAAGGGCGGCTTATATAGAGTGCGCTATCCTTCATAACGGTTCGGTGCACAGGGGTGGAGTAGTGGAGAATAACTGCATACGTTACAGGTAATGTATGTCTTAAATGCTAATAAAGGTACATGGAAACGTACGACCGTTGCCCTCCAGGGGGGTTACGATGTACAGAGTGGAATCCAGTCGGTAAGTTTGATACGCTCTGAATGCTCATCTCCGACTGGATGATGTAGGAATCGTCACCGACTCGATGATGGGAAGTCCTTAATTCAGTCGGAACTGACTAAGGGCCTTATCCCTTATGAAGGGTAGTCCTTGGGTAGGACCCATTGGGCAGGCCTATGACCCTACCCTAGGACTATAACCCCATCAGGTTATGAATTTATTCCTAATATAATAGGCATCCAAGAGGGATATAATAAAAACTTTCATATTAAGTGCTTTGAATATGATGAGAAGTTTGATTCCTTGCATATAGTTTTGAGATGTGAAGATGGTGATATGAGAGTCATGCTAGTAATTAATTGTGAATTAGAAAAAATACTTGTGTTGAAGCTTGTGATTCCCGTAGCATGAACGTATGGTGAACCTTTGTGTGATGAAGTCAAAGCATGACTTGTTTATTGATTGTCAACCTTTGTGTGAAGGTCGGGATCATGCGATGGTTAACTCCTACCAACCCTTACCCTAGGAGCATGCGTCTAATACTTTACTTCGATAACTAATAGGCGTTTGCAATAAGTATGTGAATTATTTATGACTAATGTTGAGTTCATGGATTATACACACTCTCACCCTTCCACCTTTGCTAGCCTCTCTAGTACCGCGCAACTTTCGCCGGTACATTAAACCCACCTTCCTCAAAACATCCAGCATGTATTTTCCTCAAAACAGCCACCATGCCTACCTATTATGGCATTTTCATAGCCATTCCGAGATATATTTCCATGCAACACCACCGTCCCGTTTTTTTTATGACACGCACCATCACTTATATATTGCTTGTCATACATTGTTCTAGCTATCGAGTTGTAATCTTTTGAGTTGTATGTAAATAAAAGTGTGATGATTTTGCATTATTACAGCATTGTCCCGTGTGAGAAAAAGGATGATGGAAGCTATGATTACCTCACAAGTTGGGATGAGTCTCCGGACTTTACAAAAAATAAAAGAGGCCAACGAACCCCAAAAAAATAAAAGAGGCTATATAAGCCCATTCAAAAAAAGAGAAAAAGAGAAAGAAAAAGAGGAAGGAAAAAATGAGAGAAAGAGAGAAGGGACAATGCTACTATCTTTCTCCACACTTGTGCTTCAAAATAGCACCATGTTCTTCATAGAGAGTCTCCTATGTTGTCACTTTCATATAACTAGTGGTACACATCTCTTGCACAACCACTTAGTTTTCTTTTTGAGATTTCATACACTTATAGCTCTAGTGCATTTGATGCATGGCAATCCCTACTCACTCACATTACTATCTATTGATGGGCATCTCCATAGCCCGTTGATATGCCTAGTTGATGTGAGACTATATTCTTCCTTTCTTTTTGCAACTTCCACCACATTCTATTTCACCTATAGTGCCTATATCCAAGGCTCACGCTCATGTATTGCGTGAGAGTTGAAAAGGTTTGGAACATAAAAAGTGTGAAACAATTGCTTTATTTTCACCGAGGTTTTGCACGATTTAGATACTTTGTGTGGTGAAGATGGAGCATAGCCAGACCATATGATTTTGTAGGGATAACTTTCTAAGACCATGCTATTTCGAAAGGAAGCAATTACCTTATTATATGATTGAAGTATTATTGTTTTTCTGACAAATATAGACTTTTGTTTTGAGTCTTATGAATCTGAATATTCATGCCACATTAGAGAATATTACATGGATAAATATGTTAGGTAGCATTCCACATCAAAAAATTAGTTTTTATCATTTACCTACTCGGGGACGAGCACGAATTAAGCTTGGGGATGCTTGATAAGTCTCCAACGTATCTATAATATTTGATTTTTCCATGCTATTATACTATCTATTTTGGATGTTTTATATGTTGTTTTATATTATTTTTGGGACTAACCTATTAATCTAGAGCCTAGTGCGAGTTTCTGTTTTTTCCACATTTTCGAATATTGCAGATAAAGAATATTAAACGGAGTCCAAACGGAATAAAAACTCCGGAAAGATTTCTCTTGGACCACAAGACACGCAACAGACTTGGAGTAGGGGGCAAGGCAGTTGTCGGGAGGCCACAAGCCTACAGGGCGCGCCCAGGGGTGGTGGTCGCGCCCCTGGTTTGTGGGCCCCGTGCAGGTCTCCTAACCCTAATTCTTGGCATATAAATTCCCAAATATTCCAGTATCGCCAAAAAGAGCAACAAAATACTTTTACACCGTCGGGAGCCTCTGTTCCCGAGAGATCCAATCTGCGAGCCTTTTCCGGTAATCTGCCGGAGAGGGAATTGATCACGGCGGGCATCAACATCAACTCAATTGCCCCTTCGATGATGTGTGAGTAGTTTACCACACACCTACGGGTCCTTATCTAGTAGCAAGATGGCTTCTTCTCTCTCTTTGATCTTCAATACCATGTTCTTCATGATCTTCATGGAGATCTATCCGATGTAATACTTTTTTGTGGTGTGTTTGTCGAGATCCGATGAATTGTGAGTTTATGTTCATATTATCCATAAATATTATTTGAGTCTCTTTTGAATTCTTATATGCAAGATTTCATATCTTTGCAAGTCTCTTCGAATTATTTGTTTGGTTTGGCCAACTAGATTGGTTATTCTTGGAATGGGAGAAGTGCTTAGTTTTGGGTTCAATCTTGCAGTGTCCTCACCCGGTGACAGTAGGGGTAGCGAGGCACGTATTGTATTGTTGCCATCAAGGGTACAAATATGGGGTTTTCATCATATTGCTTGAGTTTATCCCTCTACATCATGTCATCTTACTTAATGTGTTACTCTGTTCTTCATGAACTTAATACTCTAGATGCAGGCAGGAGTTGGTCGATGTGTGGAGTAATAGTAGTAGATGCAAATCGTTTCGGTCTACTTGATACGGACGTTATGCCTATATGCATAATAATTGCCTTGGATATCTTCATAATTATTTGCTTTTCTATCAATTGCTCGACAGTAATTTGTTCACCCACCGTATTATTTTCCTTTATGAGAGAAGCCTCTAGTGAAACCTATGGCCCTCGTTCTATTTTCCTTATTATATTTTCAGATCTATAAACCAAAAATACCAAAAATACTTTGCTGCAATTTATTTACTTTAGTTTTACTTTCAGATCTATCAATATTTCATATCTATCTCTATCAGATCTCATCCTTGCAAATAACTCTTAAGGGATTGACAACCCCTTTATAGCGTTGGGTGCAAGTGTTTGATTATTTGTGTAGGTACAACTATTGGAGTATCTCTTGGTCCTCCTACTGGATTGATACCTTGGTTCTCAACAAAATGATGGAAATACTTATCTACTTTGTTGCATCACCCTTTCCTCTTCAAGGGAAAACCAACGCAAGCTCAAGAGGTAGGAGTGAGTTGTGTTTAAGGATAGGTTGTGGATCAAGGAATATTCTATTTGTTTCATTCCTTTCATTTAGATGCATATCATTCTCATCGTCTAGCAAATGTTGTTCTTGTGGATCAGTAGGAGGTACATCAATAGAAGCAGCAGAAATTATTTCATCCTTATTAGGCAATTCTTTTTCATGTGGTTGTTTACTAAACTTGGAGAAATTAAACCCATGAGACATATCACCAAAGCTCACTTTAACCTTCTCAGTAGCACAATTAATTTCAGCAGTAACAGTATTCAAAAAAGGTCTACCCAATATGATGGGACAAAAGTTACCTTGTTCGGAACCAAGTACTAAGAAATCAGTGGGGTACTTGACTTTTCCACACTAGATTTCAACATCTCTAACAATCCCAAGTGGTGAAATGGTGTCACAGTTTGCAAGTTTAACAGTGACATCAATATCTACAATCTGAGAGAGTGTTTTATCATGCATAATTTCTTTATATAATGTAAAAGGTATAGCACTAATACTAGCACCAATATCACAGAGGCCATGATAGCAATGATCTCCAATTTAACTAAGATGAGAGTGCCGATAGTTTATTTTTATCGAGTTCATCTCGTTTGTTTCTAACAGGTTTTGCAATTCTAGCAGCTTCATCACAAAGGTAAATAACCTGCCCATCAATATTATAAACTAAGAGATCTTTAACTATAACAACATTAGGCTCAACATTTATTTGTTCCGAAGGTTTAGGTGTAGTAACATAACTTTTATTAACCATTATTGTAGGCTTAGCATGTTCTCTAATCCTAACACGAAAAGGAGGTTTCTCAATGTAAGCAGAAGTAACAATTGGATCAACATGGTTAAAAATTATTTCTTCCTTCTTAATTTTAATTGAGTCCTCAGGTAAATTTTAAATGGGAGGATGATATTTAAACCACTTCTCATTGTGAAGATCAACATAGGTCACGAAAGATTCACACAAAGTAGCTACTATCTCATAGTTAAGACCATATTTATTGCTAAACTCATGAAAATGAGAAGTTCCCATGAAAGATTTAACGCAATCAAAATTAAGCTTTATACCTGACTCTTTAACTTCATCGAGTTCACAATCTTCAGAGTTACGTTTAATCTTTTCCAGAAGATCACATCTGAATTCAATAGTCTCCTTCATAAGAATCGAGTAATGTTTGATCATCATGAGAAAGCCGAGCATAAATATTTGTATAATCCATTCTATTGAAATCTCATGGTTTGGACAAGTGTGCATCATAGATTTAAGCCTCCCCCAAGCTTGAGCGATACTTTCTCCTTTACGAGGCCAACAATTATAAATAAAATTCCAATCATGATGAATTAGATGCATATGATAAAACTTCTGATGAAATTCCAGCTTCAAGCGATTCCAGTCCCATGATCAGATATCAACCAATAGTGTGTGCCAGACTAGTGATTTTTCCTCCATAGATAAAGGAAACATTCTCTTCTTAACTTTGTCTCAGTGTAGACCTGAAAGCTTAAACAATTCACAAATCTCGTCAACATGTATCAAATGGTAATAAGAATGAGTCGAACCGTTATAAGGATTAGCCAACAGTTTCTCTAGCATACCCGAAGGAATATCATAATAAATATTTTCAATAGGTTTAGTAGATTGAGGAACAACTTCCTCAACTTTTGTTCGAGGCGAAGATGCCCCAAACAAGCCACTTAAAGGGTGACTATTCATAGTGACCAGCAACAGTAAATTTCAGCACGTACCGAAAATGTTTCCTTACCAATTTCCACTTACCAAAGGCGTTTCACTCCCTGGAAAGGTGAAATAAAAGAGTCTTGATGACCCACAAGTATAGGGGGTCAATCGTAGTTTTTTCAATAAGTAATAGTCTCAAACCCAACGAGGAGCACAAGGAAATGATAAGCAGTTTTCAGCAAGGTATTTTCTGCAAATGTTGTAAGTAACAGTGATAGATAGTTTTGTAGCAAGATAATTCATAACAAGTGACAAGTAACAATAGTAGAAAAGGTGCAGAAAGGTATCCCAATCATTTTTGTAGCAATGGACATGCCAGGAAGTACTCTTACATGAAGCAAATGCTCCCGAGGACACATGGGAATTTCTGTCTAGTGCTAAGGTGTTGTTCTTACTTGAACAAACAACCAACTTATGATTACCCTCTCTCGCAAGCATCTGCAACTACAAAGAAGAACTAAGATAAATCTAACCATAACTTTAAACGCGTGGATCCAAATCAACCCCTCATGAAGTAACGCATAAACTGGGGTTTAAGCTTATGTCACTCTCCCAACCCATCATCTACCTGTTACTCCATAATGACTTCCCTTAGTCCCATAACATGGTGAAGTGTCATGTAGTCGACGTTCACATGACACCACTAAGAGAAGTAACAACATACGAATACAAACTTTATATGATTAGTTATAACAAGACTTCTCCCATGTCTTCAGGAAAAATAGTTACTACTCACACCTCATCAACATGTTCAAGATCAGAGGTGTAATAATGACAATTAAGGATCTGAACATAATATCTTCCACCAAGTAATCCAACAAGCATCAACTACAAGATGTAATCAACACAACTAGTGACCCACACGTACCAATCTGAGGTTTTGAGACAAAGATTGAATACAAGAGAAGAAGTAGGGTTGGATATGACATGGTGCTGCTGAATATGTTGATGAAGATTGGTCCTCGCACAAAGGAGGAAGCGTTGGTGATGACGATTGTGACAGCCCGAGACCGATGCCCCAGAAGATTCCCCTTTTATTCCATTTTTGTCGTGTGATTATTTTACTTGTCGCATCATCATCGCATCATCCGCATTGCATCGGCACTCCATTGCCGCCAGTTTTCAAAGTTGCATCCGATATTAATTGCCGTTTCTCTCCTTATTCATCATTGACCGTGTTGAGCCCGACCACACACACACGCGCCCGCGGCATCGTCAAATCCTTGTTTTTAAAAGTGCGTATAAAACTTTCTCTGATTGGGTTGGAACTTGACGTGCGGTCTTATTTAGATATAGGTAGGCCGCCTACCAATTTTCGTCACAATCGGAGTCCGAATGGTACCTGAACGGTCGACCGTAGCGGCACCGTATTCGGTCTATCGTCGGACGTTTTTCGATGATTAAAAATCACGTTGTCGGGTGCCGTTTTCCCTCTCTTCTCCAGGTAGCCTACTCTACACAGCCACTTAGCCTTTCCCCTGTTCGAAACCGTCTGATTTAGATCGCACGGTTCAAACCGGGGCGAAATTCTGCTAAACCTAGCCTCCCATTGTTATAAATAGACCCCCCATGCCATTTTTAGACAGCCACTCTCTCTCTCCCTCAAAATCCGTTCCCCCCCTCAAACGCTAGCCGCCACCTCCTCTCTCTCTCTCCTCCTCAGCGCTCCAGGCCCGCCGAGCCCAGATCAGGCCCGGGCAAGCCCATCTGGCGCCGCGTTGCCGCCTGGGAGCCAGCCGGCCCTCCCAGCTCCCGAGCTGCGCTGCTCCCGCGCCTCCCTGTAGCTCCCCTAGCCGCCCGTGCCTGCTCCTCGTCGCGTCGTCGTCGTCCGGCCCGGATCCGGCGAGGTCCGGCCGGATCTGCCGCCTCCGCCGCCCCGGAGCTCCTCAGTCGTGTCGCCTCGTGTGCCAGCAGCCTGCGCCGTCGGGTTCCCCAGCTCCAGCGAGCAGGGAGCACGACCGAGCGTGCGTGGCCGCTGGGCTGCCTTCCCCAGCGCCCCAGGCCAGGAGCGAGGAGCCAGGCCCAGGCACGCCCTAGGCCTAGCTCGGCTTCTCCAGCAGCCTCGCCCCGGGCCGCCTCTCCACCGCCGGCCCAAGTGGCCTCAGGTGAGTGTCGGCCCCGTTAACCCCGCCGAGTGTTTTTTTAATTAAGCGTTGCCCGTGTTCGTCCCATGAAGTTAGTTTTGGCCCGTTAGTATTTTAGGATTTTCTCTGTGATTAATTAATCTCAGGAAATATATAGATATTTCAAATGCTCGTAGATAATTAACCTGTGTCGGATCGGAATGAATTATATATGAAACTTGTGTAGTTTTTCACGTAGATTCATAATTTGCAACTTGCATGCATGTTTGAAGTGATTTGACTTGCCATATGCCCAGAAATGCATGTTGTCCTAATAGGTTGCTTATCCCGTATTTATTTTCGTACGTGTCCGGATTGTTCCAACCCCATAGTTTAAATGCTCGTGTTTTTAGGGACATTTTGCTAAGTATTTTAGAGTAGTTGTTAGCATTTTTGCATGTAGGATTCCGTCGCTAGTTTGCTATATCATGTTTAGGACATGTTCCCGCATATACGTGTGGCGATATTTTATTTTTGCAACCCTCATGTCATATATGTTTTCGGGGTAGAAAAATCCATAGAATTTATCTGTGCATTTAGTTTTAGCTTTTGAGCAAGTTAGTGCGCGTGATATTTTACCATGTTGCCCTTCTGTTTATTTTGTGGGGTTTAATCCGTGCATGATATGAATAAGTTGTCAACTAGAGATATGCCCTTGGATATGTATGCTAGCCCCTGGTAATTTTGGTTGCAATAGAAATCCATGTTTAGGTGTTATTTGCTTGCTCTCAACATGCTAGAAAATAGTGCTGATTTGGAGATGCTGAAATATTTCTAAGTCTGAAATCTGTTATATTTTGTCGCTGTCTTTTCATGACTTTATCTGGTGATCTGTAGCTCTTTTGAGGTTGGTGCAATGGAGTTAGTTGTAGAACATAAGATTCTATAGCATGCTGTGAATTTTCATGCCATTTGGAGTCCTGTAGCATATAGTTTTGTTGTTGTCAATATGCCTTCAGATCAAAAACTGCACTGTCTAAAACTGATATTTTCACTAAGTCTGAAACTGTGTGTGGGATGCCATTTTGTGAGTTCTTTTCCTAGTGATCCATGCTTCCATGCTAAATGTTTTTGGTAGTATGTTGTAATGCATCTTGACCTGTATTGTCTCATGCCTTGTTTGAGCATTTTGGAATTATGTAGCTCGTATTTGTAGAAAATGATATGTGGTTGATTTTGGCACATTGTAGTGATTTCTTGTTTAGCTCGTAGTTGTTGAACCGTTGCTCCGTTTTGATCGTGTCCTATATGAAACTTGCTTAGAATCTTGTGTAGTTGCATAATATGTTGCTGCCTTCTTGGTTTGGGATGCTTGTGACTGTCGTTGCAGCCATGTTGCATTCATGCCATCATATCTTGTGGTGTTTGTATCTTTTGAACCGTAGCTCCGTTGGAGATGTTCTTTATGTGTAAATTGATTGGAACGACGCGTACAATCATGTGAACTTACTTATTTTGCTGTTTAACAAATATTTAAAAGTTTTAATTCAGATCTGGACAGAATTATAAATTAAAGTATGAGGTCATCTCGGAGATGCTATATGACGTTTCCGACCTCATTTAAATGCCTAGATAGTTAGTTTAATTATGTTCACCTCTTTCCATGTTTAACCACATTTAATATTGTCGTGTACGTAATCAGGATAGAACTAAATAATTTGTATGTGGAGTTTTGTCAATATGCAACTCGTTGCATATTGAACTTCACTTAATGTGTAGTGTTTGATTGTTGTGAATTGACATGCCATGTCTTGCATATATTCCACTGATCATGCATCATATGTGGATTGCATCTTGTCGTGCATGTGCTGTGGTGTATATTGTGTGTTGATGCTTGTTTCCGGTTTCCTTCGTCTCGAATAGAGTTCTGCAAGCGTGTTGGAAAGTGAGGACCCGTTCGACTACATCGGTTCGTCTGCTTCACCGAGTCGTTCTTCTTCCAAGCGGGATCTCAGGCAAGATGACCATTTCCCCAAATATCATTACTATCATTGCCATGCTAGTTTTATCGTTTCTATCATTATGTCTCGTTGCCTACCACCTGTTAAATATCAGCCTCCCAACATTGCCATGAAAACCTTCAACCTGTTCACAACCTAGCAAACCACTGAATGGCTATGTTACCGCTTCCTTAACCATGTGTTAGCGTTGCTAGTTGCAGGTGTAGTTGCTTCCATGTGATAACATGGGTTCCTTGTTATATCACCATATTAAATGCTATTTAATTTAATGCACCTATATACTTGGTAAAAGGTGGAAGGCTCGGCCTTTCTAGCCTCGTGTTTTGTTCCACCTTTGTCGCCTTAGTTTCGGTCACCGGTGTTATGTTCCATAATTGAGCGCTCCTAACATGATCGGGGTTGTTATGGGGACCCCCTTGATACTTCGTTTTAGATTAAAGCTGGTCTGGCAAGGCCCAACATTGGCACTATATTTGCCCAACATAATAATTATGTTAATACTGAAAAGCATAGGGCGGCATGAACCCGACGAGTAATTCTACATAATACAGGGAGGGCCAGTGCTGATGGTGCTGGTCCAAAACAGAGCCACTTGCGGGGCCACCCGGGGCAACTCGGGGGATGTCTATCCGGCCACCGTACGTAATGCTCATCCGTCGTGTCCTCAGAACGAGATACGCGGCTCCTATCGGGATAGTCGACACATCGGGTGGCCTTGCTGGATTAGTTTTACCTTTGACGAACGTGTTGTGCATCGGGATTCCGGTGATGCTTTGGGTAATCTCAAAGTTGAGGTTTTCCACTAAGGAGTCCGACGAGATCGCGAGCTTCGTGATCGAGGAATTCTATGCAGCTTGTGGTAATTTATGATGGACTAGTTGGAGCACCCCTGTAGGGTTAAATCTTTCAGAAAGCCATGCCCCCGGTTATGTGGCAACGTGCAAACTTTGTTTAACACTAGTTCTAGATAACTTGAAGTTAACTTAATTAAAATATGCCAACTGAGTGCGTAACCGTGACTGTCACTTTCATGAGCTCCTTCTTCGGTCGAGGACACGGTGGGGTTATGTTTGACGTAAGTAGGTGTTCAGGATCATTCATTTGAACATTAGTAGTTCATGTCAGTGATGACCCACAAGTATAGGGGATCAATCGTAGTCCTTTTGATGAGTAAGAGTGTTGAATCCAACAAGGAGCACAAGGATCTGACAAGTGGTTTTCAGCAAGGTAAAATCTGCAGGCACTGAAATTGTAGGTAACAAGTGATTGTGTGGTGAGATGATTAGTAGCAAGCGACAAGTAACAAAAGTAGCAACGGTGCAACAAAGTGGCCCAATCCCTTTTGTAGCAAGGGACAAGCCTGGGCAAAGTCTTATAGGAGCAAAAACGCTCCCGAGGACACACGGGAATTTCTGTCATGCTAGTTTTCATCATGTTCATATGATTCGCGTTCGTTACTTTGATAGTTTGATATGTGGGTGGACCGACGCTTGGGTACTGCCCTTACTTGGACAAGCATCCCACTTATGATTAACCCCTCTCGCAAGCATCCGCAACTACGAAACAAGAATTAAGACAAAGTCTAACCATAGCATTAAACTAGTGGATCCAAATCAGCCCCTTACGAAGTAACGCATAAACTAGGGTTTAAGCTTCTGTCACTCTAGCAACCCATCATCTACTTAGTACTTCCCAATGCCTTCCTCTAGGCTCAAATAAAGGTGAAGTGTTATGTAGTCGACATTCACATAACACCACTAGAGGAAAAACAACATACAACATATCAAAATACCGAACGAATACCAAATTCACATGACTACTATTAGCATGACTTATCCCATGTCCTCAAGAACAAAAGTAACTACTCACAAAGCATAATCATATTCATGACCAGAGAGGTAATGAGTGGCATCAAGGATCTGAACATAAACTCTTCCACCAAGTAATCCAACTAGCATCAACTACAAAGAGTAATCAACACTACTAGCAACCTTACAAGTACCAATCGGAGTCGCGAGACGGAGATTGGTTACAAGATATGAACTAGGGTTTGGAGATGACATGGTGCTGATGAAGATGTTGATGGTGACTAGTCCCCTTCGATGAGAGGAGTGTTCGTGATGACGATGGCGACGATTTCCCCCTCCGGGAGGGAAGTTTCCCCGGCAGGATCGTCCTGCCGGAGCTCTAGATTGGTTCTGCTCAAGTTCTGCCTCGTGGCGGCGGCAAAACCATGAAAAAGCTCCTCCCTGATTTTTTTTCTGGACGAAACCCTTCATATAGCAATAGAGGGGGGCAAGTGGGCCAGCAGGGTGCCCACAAGCCCCCATGGCGCGGCCTGGAGCGGTGGTCGTGCCGTGCAGGCTTGTGGCCACCCCCTGGCGCCCCTCTGCGCTTCTTCGGCCCAGTATTTTTTATGAATCATGAAAAAAATCCTCGTTGATTTTTACGGCGTTTGGAGTTGCGCAGAATAGGTATCTCAACTTTGCTCCACTTTCAGGCCAGAATTCCAGTTGCTGGCATTCTCCCTCTTCATGTAAACCTTGCAAAATAAGAGAGAAAATGCATAAGAATTGTACCGTGAAGTGAAATAACCACCCAAGAAGCGATAAATAACAACATGAAAACATGATGCAAAATGGACGTATCAACTCCCCCAAGCTTAGACCTCGCTTGTCCTCAAGCCAAAGCCTAGCTCAATAAATATGTCCACATGTTTAGGGAGAGAGGTGTCAACAAAACAAGATACGAACATGCATGCATCATGATCAAGCTCAGAAAAGCAATACCTCATGCTAAAGTGATAATTCCTTCATAAAGTAAAGCATGGATCAAGAACCTTACCGAGAAGTAACAACCGATAGCCTTTAGTCATGGAAGCAATTGCAATTTAGCACAACATCAGAAAGAGTCAAATAAGAGCTTGTAAAGCAAATCCACATACTCAATCATTCTTTCGTTTTCTACAATTTCTACTACTCACGTGGTACTCATGAGATCAAAGTTTCAGCTGGACACAGAGAAAGATAGGGGCTTACAGTTTTGCCTCCCAACTTCTTACCTCAAGGGTAATGTCAACAATAATAATTCATGAATACTTACTTCCAAGTTGACATATGAATATAGATCTTTCCCAAACATATGATGTTAGCCAAGATAAAGGCAATATAAGGAATTGGTGAAGATCACCATGACTCTTTCAAGGGCAAAAAGTAAAGGTACAAGATAGGCCCTTCACAGAGGGAAGCAGAGGTTGTCATACGCTTTTGAGGTTTGGATGCGTGTTCTCTTAGTGCGGAGGAACGTCACATTATATTGCCTCCTTTGATAAAGAACTTTATTATGCAGTCTGTCGCTTTTATGTCTTCCTCATCACAGGTTCGTATAAAGTTAAATTTTCCACACACTAATATATCATACATATTACGGAGCAATTTTTATTGCTTGCACCGATGACAACTTACTTAAGGGATCTTATTCAATCCATAGGTAGGTATGGTGGACACTCATGGCAAAACTGGGTTGATGGTTTATGGATGCACAAGTAGTATCTCTACTTAGTGCGGGAGGTTTGGCTAATGTGAGGTGGAAGCAATCGTCACATGCTAAGGGATCTCTAATCATATAACATTGTGCGAAGCCAAGCAAACACAATTCATTATGTTGTCTTCCTTGTCCAACATCTACTTCTAGGCATGCAATAGTTTAGTGAGTGTTCACAATCATAGACGGTGTCAGAGATGATATATTTATATGTGAACCTCTCCTTCTTTATCACTTCCTATTAATTGCAACCATGACCAAGGTCTATGTTTGCCTACCCTCAACAAGTTTCAATCCTCACTCTTTTTATATGTGAAGCCATCACTTCCCATAAGATCATTACATGATCTTTCATGATTTTGTTCTATTCTCACTCTTTTGATCATGGCAAAAGGCAAAGCCCTTCAACTAAGACACTCTTTATTATATGGCTCACGAGCTCGAATACATCGGGGGTGACACAAAGCAAAACTCAAGACTAAAACACTAAGACTTTTAATCTACTAGAGAAAGAGAAAACTGAAAAGGAAAATTGAAACAAAGGTAAAGGCAAAAGAGGTGATGGTGATACGATACCGGGGCAACTCCCCCAAGCTTGGCACAAGCCAAGGGGATTGCCCATACCCATGTTTAGTTGTCTTCCTTTGGTGGTGATGGTGGAGGAGTTGTTGCAACATGAGTTTGATCCTCCATCTTCCAAGGCATAGGTGCTCCATCATGGAAAGATGAACGAGTCTCCGGAATCCTCAAATCTGCAGCCAACCGTATTGATTTAAATATATACTCATACTCACAGTTTTGGTTCTGCGGGTCATAGATCTGGCCCTCGAGTTGATCAATCCTATCATAGAGCCTGGAGAGGTGCTTCCCAATGTCATTGGCATCAATCATGTGCTTGTTGGTGAACTCCATGATCATCATGTAGTTGGCGTTGAGTCCACGCTCCACCATCCCCTGGCACTTGAAGACTTGTTGCTCCATTGCTTCGAGCCTCATCTCCACACTTCCGGTCTTCTTGGGCCCCTCAACATCACGGATGTGAAACATCCCCTCATGCATCTCGATATATTGAGGGTGTTGCAGCACTCCCGTGTGGTAGGGATTGATGACCTTCTCGAAGATCTTGTCCTTCGGAGCTTTTGGGGAAGTCATAGTGATCTAGATCTGCAACAGAAACAGGCTCGAAACGAAAAACATAAGAAATCTGCGTGATGCAGGGGTCAGACCAAGCGGGAGTATATATCATGATTTTTTTTCAGACCAAAAGGAGTGTCCTGCACGAAAACAGGGTCCGGGAGGCGCACGAGGTGGCCACAAGCCCTCACAGTGCAGCCAGGGGGTGGGCCCGCGCTGTGCAGGCATGTCGCCTCCTCGTGCACTTTCCGGACTACTTCCAATTTTTGTATTTTTTCAAATATTCCAAAACGGAGAAAATTTCCTACTGGAAAAGTTTTGGACTCTGTTTTCTTACCGAATCACATACCTCTTCATTTTCGAAGTCTGAAACAGGCTGATAAATGTCCCTTAGGTATTCTTTCGGAGTTATGGTATTGATAATATTGCTTTCAACATTTATGGGAGTACTTGAGATATAATGCTTGATTCTCTGCCCATTTACAACTCTCGGACAATTACCTTCCGTGTTGTTGATCTTGATAGCACCGGAACGATATACTTCCTCAACAACACAGGGACATTCCCATTTAGAGAGAAGCTTGCCTGCAAAGAATTTTAAACGAGAGTTATATAGCAAGACATAATCACCTACATTGAACTCACGCTTTTGTATCCTCTTATCATGCCACCTCTTAACCTTTTCTTTGAACAACTTGGCATTCTCATATGCCTGAGTTCTCCGTTCATCAAGCGAGCTAATGTCAAACAACCTCTTCTCACCGGCAAGTTTGAAAAGAAAGTTGAGCTCTTTGATTGCCCAATAAGCTTTATGTTCTAGCTCAAGAGGTAAATGACATGCTTTACCGTACACAATTTTGTACGGAGACATGCCCATGGGATTCTTATAGGAAGTTCTATAAGCCCACAATGCATCATAGAGATTCTTAGACCAATTCTTTCTAGACCTGTTGACAGTCTTTTGTAGAATTAGTTTAATCTCTCTATTGCTTAGCTCTACTTGACCACTGGACTGAGGGTGGTAGGGAGAGGCAATTCTATGGTTGACATTGTACTTAGCAAGCGTTTTATGGAAAGCACCATGAATGAAGTTTGAACAACCATCGGTCATTAGATATCTAGGGACTCCAAATCTAGGGAAGATAACTTCTTTCAGCATCCTGATAGAGGTGTTGTGATGAGCACTACTAGTGGGGATAGCTTCTACCCACTTAGTGACGTAATCAACAACAACTAGGATATGAGTATACCCATTGGATTTTGGAAAAGGTCCCATATAATCAAAGCCCCAGACATCAAATGGTTCAATGACAAGTGAATAGTTCATAGGCATTTCCTGATGTTTGCTAATATTTCCTATTCTTTGACATTCGTCACAAGACAAGACAAACTTACGGGCATCCTTGAAGAGAGTGGGCCAATAGAAACCTGATTGCAATACCTTGTGTGCAGTTCTATCTCCCGCATGGTGTCCTCCATAGGCCTCGGAGTGCCACTTCTGTAGGATCTGTCCCTGTTCATGTTCAGGTACACAACGTCTAATAACACCATCTACTCCTTCCTTATAAAGGTGAGGATCATCCCAAAAGTAGTGTCTCAAGTCAAATAAGAATTTCTTCTTTTGCTGGTACGTGAAACTAGGTGGTATATATTTGGCAACGATATAGTTTGCATAATCAGCATACCACGGTGCACTACGTGAAGCATTGATGACATTCAATTGCTCAACGGGAAAGCTATCATCAATAGGTTGTGGGTCATCAAGAACGTTCTCCAACCTAGACAAGTTATCTGCTACTGGGTTATCAACACCCTTTCTGTCGACAACGTGCAAATCAAATTCTTGTAGCAAGAGTACCCATCTGATAAGCCTAGGTTCAGCGTCCTTCTTCTCCATGAGGTACTTAATAGCAGCATGATCAGTGTGAATAGTGACTTTGGAATCAACTATGTAAGACCTGAACTTTTCACATGCAAACACAATTGCTAAAAATTCCTTCTCCGTAATAGCATAGTTTCTCTGGGCACTGTCTAGAGTTTTACTAGCGTAGTGAATAACATTCAACTTCTTATCAACTCTTTGCCCTAGAACAGCACCAACAGCATAATCGCTAGCATCACACAGGATCTCAAAAGGTAGGTTCCAATCAGGTGGTTGAACAATAGGTGCAGTTATCAAAGCCCTCTTAAGTATTTCGAAGGATTCCTCACAATCAACATCAAAAACAAAAGGAATAAGCTTTTGCAAGAGATTGGTAAGAGTCCTAGAAATCTTAGAGAAGTCTTTAATGAACCTTCTATAGAAACCAGCATGACCAAGGAAACTTCTTATACCTTTGATATCTGTGGGGTATGGCATTTTCTCGATTGCATCAACCTTAGCCTTATCGACTTCAATACCTCTTTCAGAAATTTTATGTCCTAAGACGATGCCTTCATTAACCATAAAGTGGCACTTCTCCCAATTCAAGACAAGATTGGTGTCTTTACATCTCTGTAAGACTCGATCAAGGTTGCTGAGGCAATCATCAAAGGAAGACCCATAAACGGAAAAGTCATCCATGAAAACCTCGACAATCTTTTCACAAAAGTCAGAGAATATAGCCATCATACATCTTTGAAAGGTGGCAGGTGCATTACATAAGCCAAAAGGCATACGTCTATAAGCAAAGGTACCGAAAGGGCAGGTGAAAGTGGTTTTCTCTTGATCAGATTGTGCAACTGGTATTTGGGAGAAACCAGAATAACCGTCTAGAAAGCATAAGTATGTGTGTTTAGACAGCCTTTCTAGCATTTGGCCGATAAAAGGCAGAGGGTAATGATCTTTCCTAGTGGCTTTATTCAGTTTCCTGAAATCGATCACCATCCTATAGCAAGTGATAATCCTCTGTGGGATCAATTCATCCTTATCATTAGGGACAACGGTAATGCCTCCCTTCTTAGGGACGCAATGCACCGGACTCACCCAATCGCTATGAGCAACAGGATAGATAATACCCGCTTCCAGGAGCTTTAGTATTTCTTTTCTTACTACTTCTTTCATCTTAGGATTTAATCTCCTTTGATGATCAGCAACTAGTTTGAAATCAGGATCGGTTTTAATCTTGTGTTGGCATAGAGTGGGACTAATGCCCTTAAGATCATCAGGAGTATATCCAATAGCAGCACGGTGCTTCCTCAGAGTTTTTAGTAACTTCTTTTCTTCATATTCTGAGAGGCTAGCACTAATAATAACAGGATATATCTCTTTTTCATCAAGATATGCATACTTAAGAGTATCAGGCAACTGTTTAAGCTCGAACATAGGATCACCTTTTGGTGGGGGTGGATCCCCAAGCAGTTCAACAGGCAAGTTATTCTTAAGGATAGGATATTGTTCTAAGACAACTATATCTATTTCATCCCTTTCATCCATATGCATATCATTTTCATGCTCAAGCAAGTATTTCTCTAAGGGGTCAGTAGGAGGCACGGCAATAGAAGCTAAGGCAATAGTTTCATCCCTACTATGCGACTCTTTTCCATGAGGTTGTCTACCAAACTTGGAGAAATTGAACTCATGTGACACACCTTCAAAGCCAACAGTGCCAGTTTGCTTCTCACAATCAATATGAGCATTGACAGTATTGAGGAAGGGTCTGCCAAATATGATGGGACAAAAGCTATCTTGTGCGGTAGCAAGAATGAGGAAATCAGCAGGATACTTTGTTTTACCACACAATACTTCAACATTCGTAACAATTCCCACAGGGCAGATAGTATCTCTATTGGCAAGCTGAATAGTGACATTAATAGGCTCTATCTCAACAGGTGCAATCTCATCTTTGATTTCATCATATAAGGATTGAGGTATTGCACTAACACTAGCACCCACTTCACATAAACCATGATAACAATGATCTCCTATCTTAACAGACAGGCGTGCCAACAACAGGCCTATGTTTGTCTCTAGCGTGAGGTTTAGCAATTCTAGCAGCATCTTCACAGAAGTGAATATTATGTCCCTCAACATCGTCGGACGGAAGATCTTTGATAATAGCAATGCTAGGTTCCACTCTAATTTGCTCAGGGGGTGTAGGTGTTCTAATATAGCCTCTACGTATCACAGTTGAAGCTTTAGAATGATCCTTTATCCTAACAGGGAAAGGTGGTTTCTCAATGTAAGCACTGGGAACCACAGGGTCATTATAGGCAATGACTTTCTCTTCAACTAGAGTGGGTTTAACTACATTGACTTCTAAAGGAGGATGATATTTAAACCACTTCTATTTGGGGAGATCAATATGGGCAGCAAAGGATTCACATAGTGAAGCTACTATCTCAGAGTCAAGTCCATACTTAGCGCTGAAGTCACAAAAAGTATTTATCTCAACAAAGGATTTAACGCAATCAAACGTGAAATTCATACCTGACTCCTTACCTTCTTCAAGCTCCCAATCTTCAGAGTTGCGTTTAATTCTCTCCAATAAATTCCATTTGAAGTCAATATCTCTTTTCATAAAAGAACCGGTACAAGAAGTGTCAAACATGGTGCGATCATCATGAGAAAGCCGAGCATAGAAGTTCTGAATGATAATTTCTCTCGAGAGCTCATGGTTGGGGCATGAATATAGCATTGATTTAAGCCTCCACCAAGCTTGAGCAATGCTTTCTCTGTCACGAGGCCAAAAATTATAAATATAATTCCGATCACGATGTACTAAATGCATAGGATAAAACTTTTGATGAAATTCCAATTTCAACCGATTATAGTCCCATGATCCAATATCATCACATAGCCTATACCATGTCAACGTCTTATCCTTCAAAGATAAAGGAAAGACCTTCTTGACCTCATCCTCGGGCAAACCTGCAAGCTTAAATAAACCACAAACTTCATCTACATAGATTAGATGCAAGTCTGGATGTGATGTTCCATCTCCAGTAAAAGGATTAGCCAGCAGTTTTTCAAGCATACCTGAAGGAAATTCAAAGAAAATATTTTCAGTAGGTGCAGCAGGTTTAGGAGAAACTCTTTGTGCTTCCGTTTGAGGTGAAGATACCCCGAACAAGCCCCTCGAAGGATTAGTATCCATAGTGACAAGTGACAATAAATTTCAGCACACTATATGAATGTTTCCTTACCAAGTTCCACTTACCAAAGGCGCTTCACTCCCGGGCAACGGCGCCAGAAAAGAGTCTTGATGACCAACAAGTATAGGTATCAATCATAGTCCTTTCGATAAGTAAGAGTGTCGAACCCAACGAGGAGCAGAAGGATCTGACAAGTGGTTTTCAGCAAGGTAAAATCTGCACGCACTAAAATTGTCGGTAACAAGTGATTGTGTGGTGAGATGATTCGTAGCAAGCGACAAGTAACAAAAGTAGCAACGGTGCAGAAAAGTGGCCCAATCCCTTTTGTAGCAAGGGACAAGCCTGGACAAAGTCTTATAGGAGGAAAAACGCTCCCGAGGATACACAGGAATTTCTGTCATGCTAGTTTTCATCATGTTCATATGATTCGCGTTTGTTACTTTGATAGTTTGATATGTGGGTGGACTGGCGCTTGGGTACTGCCCTTACTTGGACAAGCATCCCACTTATGATTAACCCCTCTCGCAAGCATCCGCAACTACGAAAGAAGAATTAAGACAAAGTCTAACCATAGCATTAAACTAGTGGATCCAAATCAGCCTCTTACGAAGTAACGCATAAACTAGGGTTTAAGCTTCTGTCACTCTAGCAACCCATCATCTACTTACTACTTCCCAATGCCTTCCTCTAGGCCCAAATAAAGGTGAAGTGTTATGTAGTCGACGTTCACATAACACCACTAGAGGAAAAACAACATACAACATATCAAAATACCGAACGAATACCAAATTCACATGACTACTATTAGCATGACTTACCCCATGTCCTCAAGAACAAAAGTAACTACTGACAAAGCATAATCATATTCATGACCAGATAGGTAATGAGTAGCATCAAGGATCTGAACATAAACTCTTCCACCAAGTAATCCAACTAGCATCAACTACAAAGAGTAATCAACACTACTAGCAACCTTACAAGTACCAATCGGAGTCGCGAGACGGAGATTGGTTACAAAGGATGAACTAGGGTTTGGATATGAGATGGTGTTGATGAAGATGTTGATGGTGACGAGTCCCCTCCGATGAGAGGAGTGTTGGTGATGACGATGGCGACGATTTCCCCCTCCGGGAGGGAAGTTTCCCCGGCAGGATCGTCCTGCCGGAGCTCTAGATTGGTTATGCTCAAGTTCCGCATCGTGGCGGCGGCGAAACCACGAAAAAGCTCCTCGCTGATTTTTTTTCTGGACGAAACCGTTCATATAGCAAAATAGGGGGGCAAGTGGGCCAGCAGGGTGCCCACAAGCCCTCATGGCGCGGCCTGCGGGGTGGCCACGCCGTGCAGGCTTGTGGCCACCCCCTGGCGCCCCTCTGGCGTTTCTTCGGCCCAGTATTTTTATAAATCGGGAAAAAATTCCTCGTTAATTTTTACGGTGTTTGGAGTTGCGCAGAATAGGTATCTCAACTTTGCTCCACTTTCAGGCCAGAATTCCAGTTGTCGGCATTCTCCCTCTTCATGTAAACCATGCAAAATAAGAGAGAAAAGGCATAAGAATTGTACCGTGAAGTGAAATAACAGCCCAAGAAGCGATAAATAACAACATGAAAACATGATGCAAAATGGACGTATCAGTCCGCTATGCGTAGATCATCCCCCTCTTTATTCTTGTACTCGTAAGTTAGCCACCTCATATATTGCTTAGTCGCCTGCTGCAGCCTCACCCCTTAACCTTACCTCGCCCTTTAAGCTTTGCTAGTCTTAATACCTTTGGAAATGAGATTGCTGAGTCCCCTGTGGCTCACAGATTACTACAACACCAGTTGCAGGTACAGGTAAGGTGATTAATACGTGAGCGCGATGATTGTTCATTTGGAGTTTCTTCTTCTTCTTCTTCATCGATCTAGGATGGGTTCCAGGCCGGCATCCTGGGATAGCAAGGATGGACATCGTTCTTTTCTCATTTGTTTTCGTCCGTAGTCGGACCCTGCTCTTCTTCGTGATATTTATGTATTGTACTGATGTGACTCTGAGGTAGCTTGTGGCGAGTATAAGCCAATTCCATATACTCATATTTTCAGTACATGTACTTGTAACGATATCCATTCTTGCGAAACGACGAGATGCGCTTCTATCCCTGTCGAGGCCCTCGCGCCAAAATAAGGATAGGAACGCATCTTGGGCATTACAACGATGACTTCTATTTCCCCCTCTCGGAGGGAAGTTTCCCCGACAGTATCTCTCCACCGGAGAGAAAGAGGGCCTCTGCCCAGGTTTCCGCTTCGATATGGTGGCGCTTCATCCCGAAAGGTTGCTTATGATTTTTCTATGTCAAAACACGCCATATAGGAGAAGAGGGACGTTAGAGGGCCAACAAGGGGCCCACAAGGCATTAGGGCGTGACCATGGGGGTGGTCGTGCCCTGTTGCCTTGTGGACAGTAGCTGGCCCCCCTCATATTCTAGAATAATTCTTCGTGACATTTCAGGTCATATGGAGCAAGTTGATTTGTTTGCCTTTTTCTCGGTTTCTCGGTCGAGTACAATTTCCAGATATTTCCCTCTTAGTGATGTACCTTGCATGTTCAGAAAGGAAGGGCATAAAAATGTATGATAATAGGGACTAATGGACAAGAATAACACAAATATCAATAATAATTCATGATGCAAAATGCATGTATCAAGTACATGTACCCTACCCATTAATTCTGGGTAAGGCACGAGTATATCCTTGTACCCATGGATATACCCATACCCTACTGTTACTTGTCCGGTGTTATTTGGTGAAGTGTGTCGTCAGCTTGTGGACATATGTTAAAGTTGTCACCGCATATCAACTTGAATTGAGATAATTGTCATGTACTCATCTATTTGTCTTTGAGTTGAGATAAATGGTATTTTGTCAAATGTGTTATGATGAATGTAAAATTGGGAATAACTTTGACTGTTTGACTTACCCGTTGGGGGTATCAGTATGGGGTAAAATTTCATACCCATGGGAACAGATATGGGCAGAATTTAGTACCCATTGACTACACGTGTATGGGTATGGTATTTATCTACCCACCCCATACCCTACCCATTGCCATCCTTAGAGTGGCATCTCCATTGGGTCCTGGGCTACGCAAAAGGCACTAACGGGCGCGGGAGGCAACGACGGGGTCGAGGGAGTGCTCTGCGTGGTTATGCGGATGACGAGGTCGTCGGGTGAGGACGCTATGCTCGATGAGGCGCTCTTCTAGGGAAAACAAAGGGTCACGGGGATGCGCAAGATCATGGTGAACACGATGGACAAGGTGGGTGGCTTGAGGCTCAAAGTGATCGTCAGGATGAAGTTTGTGGCGGCATGAGCTTCAGGCGCCGACGAAGTCAGGGTTCCAGGTGGCTAGGGGCTCGACGAGGGTGTCTAGAAGGTTCACTCACTACGAAAGTTGTTCTGGTGGTGATAGTTGGTCTCGGGGAGGTCTACCTTGCCATTCTTTGACCGGCGACAAGCTAGGTCAGTGGCGAACGCGGGGTGCACGACGGGGCAGCCTGGCAGCGTCCAGCATCACGGTATTGTGTGAAATGGAGAGGATCTTGAGGTCTTCTTAGAGCATGTACAACACGTCGCCCCAACTAGCTACCCCGCAGGCCACCTAGGTTCGGACTGTCAGAACGGCGGCCTTGCAGTCTGTCAGAGTCTCCCACAAATAAGGCGGGTTCCTTGTGTGAGAAAGGTAGGAGAGAGAAGAAAAAGAGTAAGAGAGACAAGAAATTGGCAAAACACAAGAGAAACAAGGCCTGCCCAAGCTCTGAAGGTGGGGCCCAGGAAGGTGGTGGCCTCCGATCAGTTGCGCTGGAGGAATTTTCTCTAAACTGCTGCTTCATGATTTTTTATCGAACGTTTATGTTGGGTAACGTAGCATAAATTCAAAATTTTCCTACGCCATATTCAGATATTCCTATGGAGAGACCAGCAACGAGAGAGGGGAGAGTGCATCTTCATACCTTTGAAGATCACTAAGCGGAAGCGTTACTAGAACGCGGTTGATGGAGTCGTACTCGCGGCGATTTAGATCACGGTGTGATTCTGTTCTAGTGCCGAACCACGGCACCTCCGCGTTCAACACACGTGCAGCCCGGTGACGTCTCCCGCACCTTGATCCAGCAAGGAGAAGGGAGAGGTTGGGGAAGATCTCTGGCAGCACGACGGCGTGGTGTCGATGGAGAGACGAGGTCTCCCGGCAGGGCTTCGCCAAGCACCGTGAGAGAGGAGGAAGAAGAATAGCAGGGCTGCGCCGGGAGAGATGAAAAACCTTGTTCTCAAAGGCCAAAAAAACCCGCTATATATAGGGGGAAGGGAGGGTGGCGCCCCCTTTAGTGTTTCCCACCCTAAAGGGGGGCGTCAGCCCTAGATGGGAGAGGGGGTGGCAGCTAGGAGGGGGAGAGGGGGGTGGCGCACCCCTGGTGGGCCTTAGGCCCACCAGACTTAGGGTTCCCCCCCCCTTCCCTCTCTAGGCGCCTTGGGCCCCCGGTGGGAGGCGCACCAGCCCACTCTGGGCTGGTTCCCTTCCACCTTTTGGCCCATGTCACCTTTTGGGGCTGGTGGCCCCTCTCGGTGGACCTCCGGAACCCTTTCTGATGGCCCGGTGGTCCCGGTACGCTACCGGTGACACCCGAAACATTTCCGGCGTCCAAACCCATCCAACCTATATATCAATCTTTACCTCCGAACCATTCCGGATCTCCTCATGATGTCCGGGATCTCATCCGGGACTCCGAAAAACCTTTGGTAACCTCGTACAACAATTCCCTATAACCCTAGCATCATCGAACCTTAAGTGTGTAGACCCTATGAGTTCGGGAATCATGCAGACATGACCGAGACACTCTCCGGCCAATAACCATCAGCGGGATCTGGATACCCATGGTGGTTCCCACATGTTCCACGATGATCTCATCGGATGAACCACGATGTCAAGGTTTCAATCAATCCCGTATACAATTCCCTTTGTCTGTCGGTATAGAACTTGTCCGAGATTAGATCGTCGGTATACCTATACCTTGTTCAATCTCGTTACTGGTAAGTCTCTTTACTCGTTCTATAGCACGTCATCCTATGACTAAGTCCTTAGTCACATTGAGCTCATGATGATGTTCTACCGAGTGGGCCCAGAGATACATCTCGGTCACAAGGAGTGACAAATCCCGATCTCGATTCGTACCAACCCAATAGACACTTTCGGAGATACCCGTAGTGCACCTTTATAGTCACCCAGTTATGTTTTGATGTTTGATACACCCAAAGCACTCCTACGGTATCCGGGAGTTGCACAATCTCACGGTCGAAGGAAAAGACACTTGACATTAGAAAATCTTTAGCATACGAACAACACGATCTAGTGCTATGCTTAGGATTGGGTCTTGTCCATCACATCATTCTCCCAATGATGTGATCCCGTTATCAATGACATCTAATGTCCATGATCAGGAAACCATGATCATCTATTGATCAACAAGCTTGCCAACTAGAGGCTTGCTAGGGACACATTGTGATCTATTTATTCACACATGTATTGCTGTTTCTTGTTAATACAATTATAGCATGAATAACAGACGATTATCATGAACAAGGAAATATGATGATAACCATTTTATTATTGCCTCCAGGGCACATTTCCAACAGCCTCCCACTTGCACCAGAGTCAATAATCTAGTTCACATCACTATGTGATTGCAATGAATCCAACACCCATACAGTTCTGGGGTTCGATCATGTCTTGCTTGTGAGAGAGGTTTATTAGTCAACGGGTCTGAACCTTTCAGATCCGTGTGTGCTTTACAAATCTCTACGTCATCCTATAGATGCTAGTACGCCCCATCTGGAACCATTCCAAACGATTGCTCCACTATATGAATCCGGTTTACTACTCATAGTCCTCCGGATTAGTGACAAAGCTTGCACCGACGTAACTCCTTTATGACGAACTCTTTAATCACCTCCATAATTGAGAAAAAATCCTTAGTTCATTAGTTACTAAGGATAACTTTGACCGCTGTCCAGTGATTCATTCTTGGATCACTCTTGTACCCCACGACTGACTCATGGCAAGGCACGCTTTAGGTGCGGTACACAGCAAAGCATACTTGTAGAGCCTACGGCTGATGCATAGGGGACGACGTTCGTCTTTTCTCTTTCTTCTCCCGTGGTCAGGCTTTGAGTCGTACTCAAATTTACACCTTGCAACATAGCCAAGAACTCCTTCTTTGCTGATCTATTTTGAACTCCTTCAAAAACTTGTCAAGGCATGCATTTCGCTGAAAGTTCCATTAAGCACTTTGATCTATCTTTATAGATCTTGATGCTCAACTCTCAAGTAGCTACATCTAGGTTTTCTTTGAAAAACTCTTTTCAAACAACCATTTATGCTTTACAGAAATTCTACATTATTTCCGATCAACAATATGTCAACCACATATATTCATCACAAATTCTATAGTGCTCCCACTCACCTTTTGCAAATACAAGTTTCTCACAAACTTTGTATGGAACCAAATACTTTGATCATCTCATCAAAGTGTATATTCCAACTCCGAGATCCTTGCTCCAGTCCATAGAAGGATCGCTGGAGCTTTGCATACTTGTTAGCACCCTTTAGGATCGACAAAATCTTCTGGTTGTATCACATACAACCTTTCCTCAAGGAAACCTTCGAGGAACAATATTTTGACATCCTATCTGCAATATTTCATAAATGATGCAGCAACTGCTAACATAATTTCAACAAACTCTCAACATCGCTACGAGTGAGAAAGTCTCACCGTAGTCAACTCCTTGAACTTTGCGACAAGTCGAGCTTTCTTAATGTTGACTTTTCACCATCATCGTCTGTCTTCCTTTTAAAGATCCATTCACAGTTAATAGTCTTATGACCATCAAGTGGTTCTTCCAAAGTCTATACTTTGTTTTCATACATGGATCCTCTCTCGGATTTCACGGCCTCCAGCCATTTGTCGGAATTCGGGCCCACCATCGCTTCTCCATAGCTCGTAGGTTCATTGTTGTCCAGCAACATGACTTTCAAGACAGGGTTACTGCACCACTCTGTAGTAGCAGTACGTCACCTTGTTGACCTACGAGGTTTCTAGTAACTTGATCTGAAGTCTCATGATCACTATCATTAGCTTCCACTTCAATTGGTGTAGGCGCCACAGGAACAACTTCCTACGCCCTGCTACACACACTAGTTGAAGTGATGGTTCACATAACCTCATCAAGTTTCCACCAAAACTCCCACTCAATTCTTTTGAGAGAAACTTTTTCTCGAGAAATGACCCGTTTCTAGAAACAAACACAGTTGCTTCCGGATCTGAGATAGGAGGTATACCCAACTATTTTGGGTATCCTATGGAGGTGCATTTATCCGCTTTGGGTTCGAGCTTATCCGGCTGAAACTCTTTCACATAAGCATCGCAGCCCTAAACTCTTATGAAATGACAACTTAGGTTTCTCTAAACCATAGTTCATACGGTGTCATCTTAGCAGAATTACGTGGTGCCCTATTTAAAGTGAATGTGGTTGTCTCTAATGCCTAACCCATAAACGATAGTGGTAATTGCTACTGCGACAACAGACCTTCCCTGACAACGGCGCCAGGAATCCTGCTGCTACGGGCTACGCCTATAGGGACTTCCTTGGCAAATATGCAAAGGATTTCCCCGTGGCCTTGGAGCCTTGTGTTGGTCTTCCCTTGAAGAGGAAAGGGTAATGTAGCACAGCGGCAGTAAGTATTTCCCTCAGTTTCATTACCAAGGTATCGATCTAGTGGGAGGATCGCGTCGAGTCACAAATACCTGCACAAACACAAAGAGCTTGCAACCAACGCTATGAAGGGGTTGTCAATCCCTTATAGATTGTTTGCAAAGTGAGAACTGAAAGAAAAAAAGTAAACAAAACAAAGTAAAAGTGAAAGTGGAGACGATAGTTGTGAATAGACCCGGGGGCTGTAGTGTTCACTAGTGGCTTCTCTCATGAAAGCAAGTAGACGGTGGGTGAACGAATTACTGTCGAGCAATTGATAGAACCGCGCAAAGTCGTGACGTTATCTATGGCAATGATTATATCTATAGGCATCACATCCAAAACAAGTAGACCGATACTTTGTGCATCTACTACTATTACTCCACACGTCGACCGCAAGATGACATGATGTAGATGGACAATCTCATATCTATGATAAAAGCCCATCTTGTTACCCTTGATGGCAACAACATGATGCGTGCCTTTCTTCCCCTTCTGTCACTCGGAAAGGTCACCACACGGTATGAACCCAAAACCAAGCACTTCTCCCATTGCAAGAATCATAGATCTAGTTGGCCAAACAAAACCCAAGACTCGGAGAGACTTACAAGGATATCAAATCATGCATATAAGAAATCAGCAAAGACTCAAATATAATTCATAGATAATCTGATCACAAATCCACAATTCATCGGATCTCGACAAACACACCGCCAAAGAGGATTACATCGGATAGATCTCCATGAAGATCATGGAGAACTTTGTATTGAAGATCCAAGAGAGAGAAGAAGCCATCTAGCTACTAACTACGAACCCGTAGGTCTGTAGTGGACTACTCACGAGTCATTGGAGAGGCGATGATGTTAATGTAGAAGCCCTCCAACTCCAAAGTCCCCTCTGGCAGGGCACCGGGAAGGGTCTCTAGATGAGATCTCCCGGAAACGAAAGCTTGCGGCGGCGGAAAAGTGTTTTCGTGGATGCCCTGATTTTTTCTGGGATTTTAGGGAATATATAGGTGAAAGAGCTAGGGCAGGGCAGCTCCACGGGGGCCACAAGCCTGGTAGCCGCCGCCCCGCCCCCCTGGTGGCGGCTACAGGGCTTGTGGGCCCCCTGTGGCTCTCCTGCCTTGTCCCTCAAGTCCCCCGATCTTCTTGTGTTCTGGAAGAATTTATTTCGGGGATTTTATTCCGTTTGGACTCCGTTCCAAAATCAGATCTGAAAAGAGTCAAAAGCACAGAAAAAACAGGAACTGGCACTTGGCACTGAATTAATAAGTTATTCCCAAAAAAGACATAAAAGGTACATAAAACATCCAAAGTTGACAAGATAACAGCATGAAACCATCAAAAATTATAGATACGTTTGAGACGTATCAAGCATCCCCAAGCTTAACTCCTGCTCGTCCTCGAGTAGGGAAGTGATAAAGAATGAATTTTTGATGCTTTCATGCTACCTAGCATAGATGTCCTTTGTAACTCCACTAATGTGACGTGAATGTTCAGATCCATTAGATTCAAAACAATAGTTTGCTATTGACGTGGAAAAAATAATACTTCAAGCAAACTAGCAAAGTAATTATGAACTTTCAAAATAATGAGGCGAAAAGAAAGTTATCCCTACAAAATCATATAGTGTGGCTATGCTCTATCATCCTTGCACAACGAATTTAAATCATGCACAACCTCGGTATTGGCCAAGTAGTTGTTTTCACACCTTTACTTTCTCAAACTTTTTCAACTCTCACGCAATACATGAGCGTGAGCCATGGTTTTAGCACTATAAGTGGAATGGAGTGTCTTGGTGGTTGCAAGACAAACAAGGAGAAGATGGTCACATTAACTAGGCATATCAATGAGCTATGGAGATGCTCATCAATAAATATCAATGTGAATGAGTAGGCATTGCCATACAAATGATGCACTAGAGATAAGATTATGTGGAAGCTCTTAAAGAAAACTAGTGGGTGTGCATCCAACTTGCTTGCTCACGAAGACCTAAGGCAAATTTGAGGAAGCCTATCATTGGAATATACAAGCCAAGTTATATAATGTAAATTTCCCACTAGCTATATGGTGGTGACGAAACGAGAGACTCTCAATCATGAAGATCATGGTGCTTAATAAGCACAAGTGTGGAAGGATAGTAGCATTGTCCCTTCTCTCTTTTTCTCTCATTTTTTTGGTAGGCTCTTTGGCCTCTTTTTTTTGGTGGGCATCTTTGGCCTCTTTTTGTAAATGGGCTTCGTTGGCCTCTTTTATTTCCTCACATGGGACAATGCTCCATCAATGATGATCATCACACTTACAACTCAAAACTTAGAGCAATGATGACTCTATATGAAATGCCTTCGGTAGTGTATCGTGACAATGATCTAGCATGGCATAGACATTAATGGAAACATCATGATAGCTATCTTACGATCATGCAATGGCAATGTAGAAGTTGTGGCACATGTCATGGTGGTAGTTGCATGGCAATATATCTCGGAATGGCTTTGAAAAAGCCATAGTAGGTAGGTATGGTGGCTGTTTTGAGGGAGGCTAATGGTGGGTTTTGTGCACCGGCGAAAGTTGCACGGCACTAAAGAAGATAGTGATGGTGGAAGGTGAAAGTGCATCTAAACCATGGACTCAACATTAGTCATGAAGAACTCATATAGTTGTTGCAAAAGTTTTAGTAGTAATCAAAACAAAGCATTCAACGCATACTCCTAGGGGAAGGGTTGGTAGGTATAAACCATCACGCGATCCCGACCGCCACACAAAGGATGACAATCAATAGACTAATCATGCTCAGACTTCATCACATAGCGGTTCACCATACGTGCATGCTACGGGAATCACTAACTTCAACACAAGTATTTCCAGATACACAACACCTTACTAGTATAACTTCAATATTACCACAACCACAACTCAAAACTGATTGAGATGAATCAAACTTCTCTTAATATTCAATGCACATGAAGGTGGAAGTTTTCATATCCCTTTGGATAACTACCCCTTTTGAGACTACTTTCATAGCATAGATCAACTACCAAGCCACGCGCTTCCGTGCTCTAAAAGATATAAGTGAAGCACATAGAGCAAAATCAACTAGCTCAAAAGATATAAGTGAAGCACATGTGAGCTGAATTGTCTAACCAAAGGATATAAGTGAAGCTCGACAAAATCACGGTGAGTGCATGTCCCTCTCTCTAGGTGTGAAGCAAGGAAGATTGTGACACAACAAAAATAAAAGACTCCTACGATACAAGACGCTCCAAGCAAAACACGTAACATGTGGTGAATAAAAATATAGCCCCAAGTAACGTTACCGATGGATTGAAGACGAAAGAGGGGATGCCTTCCCGGGGCATCCCCAAGCTTAGGCTTTTACGATATCCTTGAATCAACTTGGGGTGCCTTGGGCATCCCCAATATTGAGCTCTTGCCACTCTTTATCTCTTTGTCCGTAAGAACTTCACCAAAAACTTGAAAACTTCACAACACGAAACTTAAACAGAAACTCGTGATATCATTAGTATAAGAAAGCAAACCACCACTTCCTTAGGTACTGTAGAAAACTTAAATTATACTTATTTTGATGTTGGGTTATTGTATTTTCAATCTTCCATGGCTAATACCCCCGATACTATCCATAGTTTCATCAAAATAAGCAACCAACTCAACAAAAACAGAATCTGTTAACAGCAGACCAGTCTGTAGCAATCTGTATACTTCGTATAATTCCCGTACTTCAAAAATTCTGAAAAATTACGACAGTTTGAAGAATTTGCGTAGAAATCAGAAGCAAAAAGAATCAACTCAAAATCTCTTACATAAAAAAAATGAAAATTATTTTCGTGAGCAGAAAGTTTCTGTCTTTTCCAGCATGACCAAACGATCATCCCCAAGACTAATCATAACGGTTTTACTTGGCACAAACACAAAAGAAACATAAAAAACACAATAATAACAGAGTTATGAAAGTGTGGAAAACAGAAAACAGAAATAAAAAGGATAGATTGGTTGGGTTGCCTCCCAACAAGCGTTATTGTTTAACGCCCTTAGCTAGGCAAAAGGTGATGTAATCACGTATAGTCATCTTTGGTGCTCAAACCATAAGTAGCCCTCATCATAGATTCATAAGGCAATATTATTTTCTTTCTAGGAAAATGCTCCATGCCCTTCTTTAGAGGAAATTGAAATCTAATATTCCCTTCCTTCATATCGATGATAGCACCAATAGTCCTTAGGAAAGGTCTACCAAGAATAATGGGACATAAAGGATTGCAATCTATGTCAAGTACAATGAAATCCACGGGTACATAGTTCTTATTTGCAAAAATAAGAACATCCTTGGTCCTTCCCATGGGTTTCTTGATAGTAGAATCCGCAAGATGCAAATTAAGAGAACACTCTTCAATCTCATGAAAACCAAGAATATCACATAAAGACTTTGGAATCGCGGAAACACTAGCACCCAAATCACACAAAGCATTGCATTCATAGTTTTTGATCTTGATTTTGCTAGTAGGTTCCCACTCATCATGAAGTTTTCTAGGTATAGAGCTTCTAATTCGAGTTTATCTTCAAGAGATTTCATCATAGCATTTACGATATGTGCGGTAAAGGCTTTGCTTTGGCTATAAGAATGTGGAGAGTTTGCAATGGATTGCATCAAGGAAATGCATTCAAACAAGGAGCAACTATCATAATTGAATTCCTTGAAATCCAAAGTGGGAGTTTCATTACTACCCAATATTTTGATTTCCTCTACTCCACTCTCCACGCCTTTATCATCAAGATAGGTGGACTCTGAATCATTGGGGCGTTTTTCAACCAAAGTGGATTCATATCCAGCCCCTTCATCAATAGGCTTGACACGTGAAAAGAAAGATTCAAGAGGAGTCACACCAAGCACTTTGAGATCTTCGTGATTTGCATCACTAGAATGCACCCTTTTAAACCATTCATGCCTAGCGCAAATTTGGGGGGTTCTTTCTTTGCTCTCATTCATGGAGACACGCATAGATTTTAAAGTTTCATCCAAGTTGACCTTGGGAGGAGCACATATAACTTTCAAAGCATCAATATCACAAGACATCCTATCAACGCTCTTAGCCAAATCGTCTATTTTGAGTAGTTTTTCCTCTATGGACGCATTGAAAATCTTTTGAGAGTTGATGAACTCTTTGATATTACTCTCTAAATCAGAGGGTAATTTGTTGTGATTTTCATAAGTGTTGTTGTAGGAATTGCCATAATTGTTTGAGGAGTTACTAGGAAAAGGCCTAGGAACATAGTTTCCTCTAAAAGCATTGTTGTTGCCAAAATTGTTCCTACCAACAAAATTAACGTCCAAACTAGCGTTGCTACTCTCAATCAAGGAAGATGGTGGCATGTCATTAGGATCTAAAGGAGCATTTCTACTAGCAACCAAATTCATCAACTCGTCCATCTTAGCACTAAGCGAGTTAATTTCTTCTATAGCGTGTACCTTTTTGCTAGCAGGTGACCTTTCAGTGTGCCACTGAGAGTAGTTGGTCATGATATTGTCTAGGAGTTTTGTAGCATCTCCTAACGTGATTTCCATGAATGTTCCACCTGAGGCGGAGTCCAAGATATTGCGAGAAGCAAAATTCAAACCAGCATAAAAGATTTGTATAATCATCCACAAACTCAAGCCATGAGCAGGACAATTTCTAATCATTAACTTCATCCTCTCCAAAGATTGTGCAACGTGTTCATAATCAAGTTGCTTGAAATTCATGATATCGTTACATAGAGAGATAATCTTAGCCGGCGGAAAATACTTGGATATGTAAGCATCTTTGCACTTATCCCAAGAATCGATACTATTTTTAGGCAAAGAAGAAAACCAAGTTTTTGCGCGATCTTGCAACGAGAAAGTAAAAAGCTTCAACTTAATCACGTCATTATCCACATCTCTTTTATTTTGCATATCGCAAAGTTCAATGAAGTTATTGAGATGGGATGCGGCATCTTCACTAGGAAGGCCAGAGAATTGCTCTTTCATAACAAGATTCAGCAAGGCAGCATTGATTTCATACGATTCCGCACTAGTCGCGGGAGCAATCGGAGTACTAATAAAATCATTATTATTGGTACTCTAGAAGTCGCAAAGTTTGGTGTTTTCAGCCATGATGACTTCAACAAACCAACAAGAACACAAGCAAGCAAGAAAACTGGCAAAGGAAAATGGGAAAAGGCAAAAGAAAACGGCAAAAGGAGAAAGGCAAAAAGGCAAAAGAAAACGGCAAGGGAGAAAGGCAAATGAAAATGGCAAATGTGAAGTGGGGGAGAGGAAAACGAGAGGCAACTCGCAGAAAAGGTAAATGCAAGAGATGAGTTTGTGACACCTACTTGGCTAGATCTTGACTTGATCTCCCTTCCCCGCGCCAGAAATAGGCGTGTTGACGGGAGATTATTCTTGTCTTGATACTCCTCGGCAAGCAATCCTCCTCCCCGGCAACGGCGCTAGAAATCCTTCTGCTACTACGACAACAGACCTTCCCTGACAACGGCGCCAGGAATCCTGCTGCTACGGGCTACGCCTATAGGGACTTCCTTGGCAAATATGCAAAGGATTTCCCCGCGGCCTTGGAGCCTTGCGTTGGTGTTCCCTTGAAGAGGAAAGGGTGATGTAGCACAGCGGCGGTAAGTATTTCCCTCAGTTTGAGAACCAAGGTATCGATATAGTGGGCGGATCGCGTCGAGTCACAAGTACCTGCACAAACACAAAGAGCTTGCACCCAATGCTATGAAGGGGTTGTCAATCCCTTATAGATTATTTGCAAAGTGAGAACTGAAAGCAAAAAGTAAACAAAGCAAAGTAAAAGTGAAAGTGGAGACGATAGTTGTGAATAGACCCGGGGCCGGAGTGTTCACTAGTGGCTTCTCTCATGAAAGCAAATACACGGTGGGTGAATGAATTACTGTCGAGCAATTGATAGAACAGCGCAAAGTCGTGACGTTATCTATGGCAATGATTATATTTATAGGCATCACGTCCAAAACAAGTAGACCGATACTTTCTGCATCTACTACTATTACTCCACACGTTGACCCTATCCAACATGCATCTAGTGTATTAAGTTCATAAGAACAGAGTAACGCCTTAAGCAAGATGACATGATGTAGATGGACAATCTCATATCTATGATAAAAGCCCATCTTGTTACCCTTGATGGAAACAACACGATGTGTGCCTTGCTGTCCCTTCTGTCACTGGGAAAGGTCACCACACGGTATGAACCCAAAACCAAGCACTTCTCCCATTGCAAGAATCATAGATCTAGTTGGCCAAACAAAACCCAAGACTCGGAGAGACTTACAAGGATATCAAATCATGCATATACGAAATCAACAAAGACTCAAATATAATTCATAGATAATCTGATTACAAATCCACAATTCATCGGATCTTGACAAACACACCGCCAAAGAGGATTACATCGGATAGATCTCCATGAAGATCATGGAGAACTTTGTATTGAAGATCCAAGAGAGAGAAGAAGCCATCTAGCTACTAACTACGGACCCATAGGTCTGAAGTGGAATACTGACAGTCATTGGAGAGGCGATGATGTTGATGTAGAAGCCCTCCAACTCCAAAGTCCCCTCCGGCAGGGCACCGGGAAAGGTCTCCAGATGAGATCTCGCGGAAACGGAAGCTTGCGGCAGCAGAAAAGTGTTTTCATGGATGCCCTGATTTTTTCTGGGATTTTAGGGAATATATAGGCGAAAGAGCTAGGGCAGGGCAGCTCCAGGGGGGCCACAAGCCTGGTAGCCGCCGGCCGCTCTCGTGGCGGCTACAGGGCTTGTGAGCCCCCTGTGGCTCTCCTGTCTTGGCCCTCAAGTCCCCCGATATTCTTCTGTTCTGGAAAAATTAATTTCGGGGATTTTATTCCGTTTGGACTCTGTTCCAAAATCAGAATTGAAAAGAGTCAAAAACACAGAAAAAACAGGAACTGGCACTTGGCACTGAATTAATAAGTTAGTCCCAAAAAAGACATAAAAGGTACATAAAACATCCAAAGTTGACAAGATAACAGCATGAAACCATCAAAAATATAGATACGTTTGAGACGTATCAGTAATTTGATAAGAAATATCATATTATGCACTATGTCTAATACTGCATGATTATGACATACAGACACACCATGAGACTATGGTGTTCCAGGTGGCATGAGTTGTGAAACATTTTTCATGTGAAATAATTTTCACCTTGTCTTAAACGTGTACCAAAATCGTAACTCGGATATATATGTGATTATCTCCACGATCACAACATAGACATATTATCCTCTTGTCACGATGATCTTCAACTTCACTCTGAAATTACTTGAACCTTTTTTAATAATTCAGACTTGTGTTTCATCAAGTAAATACACTAGTATCTACTCAAATCATTTGTGAAGTATGAACATAATGATATTCACTGTGTGCCTCAGTACTCATCGGACTGCACACATCAAAATGTATTATTTCCAACAAGTTACATTCTAGTTCCATCTCACTGGAAAAAGAGGTCTTCAGTCATCTTGCCCATGTGGTATGATTTGCATGTCTCAAGTGGTTCAAAAATCAAGTGAGTCAAACGATCCATTCGCATGGAGTTTCTTCATGAGTTTATACCAACAGGCATGGTTTGCATGTCTCAAACGTTTCAAAAATGAGTGAGTACAAAGATCCATCAACATGGAGCTTCTTCATGCATTTTATACCAATACGACTCAAGCAGCAGTGCCACAAGTAAGTGGTACTATCATTACTACTTTGTATCTTTTGGCAACAATATTATGAATATGTGTATCACTACGATCGAGATTCAATAAACCATTCATTCTAGGTGCAAGACCATTTAAGGTATCATTCAAGTATACAGAATAACCAATATTCTCTTTAGTTGAATAATCGTATTTGCCATTAACATAATCCAATCATGTCTATGCTCAACGCAAACACCAAATAACAATTATTTAGGTTTAACACTAATCTCGATTGTAGAGGGAGCGTGCGATGTGTGATCATATCAACCTTGTAAACACTTCCAACACACATCGTCACCTCGCATTTAGCTAGTCTCTGTTTATTCTGTAGCTTTTATTTCGAATTGCTAACACTTAGCAACCGAACTGGTATCTTATACCTTGGTGCTACTAGGAGTACTAGTAAAGTACACATCAATATCATGTATATCCAATATACTTATGTCGACTTTGCCAGCCTTCTCATACCAAGTTTCTAGGGTAGTTCCTCTTCAGTGATTGTTCCCCTTATTACAGAAGCACTTAGTCTCGGGTTTGAGTTCAACCTTGGGTCTCTTCACTAGAGAAGCAACTGGTTTGCCGTTCAATGAAGTATCCCTTCATGCCCTTTCCCTTCTTGAAACTAGCGGCTTCACAAACCATCAACAGTTGATGCTCCTTTTCGATTTCTATTTTCACGGTGTCAAACATCGCGAATAGCTCAAGGATCATAATATCCATCCTTGATATGTTATAGTTCATCACGAAGCTCTAGTAGCTTGGTGTCAGTGACTTTGGAGAACTATCACTGTCTCATCTGGAATATCAACTCCCACTTGATTCAAGCGATTGTAGTACTCAGATAATCTGAGAACATGCTCTACGATTGAGCTCTTCTACTTTACTTTGCAAACAAATAATCTCGTCGGAGCTCTCATACCTCTCAACAAGCGCACGAGCATGAAATCCCAATTTCATCTCTTGGATCATCATGTATGTCCCGCGACGTTCAAAATGTCTTTAATGCCTTAATTCTAAGTTGTTCAAGCAACACGCACTGAACTATCATGTAGTTATCAAAAACATGTATGTCGGATGTTTGCAACATCAACACTGTTGGGTAACGCAGCATAAATTCAAAATTTTCCTACGCATATTCAGATCTTCCTATGGAGAGACCAGCAACGAGAGAGGGGTAAGAGCATCTTCATACCTTTGAAGATCGCTTAGCGGAAGCGTTGCTAGAACGCGGTTGATGGAGTCGTACTCGCAGCGATTCCGATCTAGTGCCGAACTACGGCACCTCCGCGTTCAACACACGTGCAGCCCGGTGACGTCTCCCGCACCTTGATCCAGCAAGGAGGAGGGAGAGGTTGGGGAAGAACTCCAGCAGCACGACGGCGTGGTGTCGATGGAGAGACGAGGTCTCCCGGCAGGGCTTCGCCAAGCACCGGCAGAGAGGAGGAGAAAGAAGAGCAGGGCTGCTTCGAGGGAGAGGGAAAAGTCTGATCCCCAATGGCCAAAAGTGCCCACTATATATAGGGGGAGGGGAGAGGGGTGCCACCCCTAGGGTTCCCACCCTAGGGGGTGCGGCAGCCCCCAGATGGGAGGTGCGGCGGCCAGAGGGGGGAGGAGGGGGTGGCGCACCAATTGGTGGGCCTTAGGCCCACCTGGCTTAGGGTTTGCCCCCCCCCCCCCTTTTCTCTCCCCTGCGCATTGGGCTGAGTGGGGAGGCGCACCAGCCAACCTAGGGGCTGGTTCCCACCCCCACTTGGCCCACCTTACCTCCCGGGGTCGTTGCCCCCCTTCGGTGGTCCCCAGGGGCCACCTCCGGTGGTCCCGGTACATTACCGGTGATGCCCGAAACACTTCCGGTATCCGAAACCATCCGTCCTATATATCAATCTTTACCTCCGGACCATTCCGGAGCTCCTCGTGACGTCTAGGATCTCATCCGGGACTCCGAACATCTTTCGGTAACCTCGTATAACAATTCCCTATAACCCTAGCGTCATCGAACCTTAAGTGTGTAGACCCTACGGGTTCGGGAGACAGGAAGACATGACCGAGACACCTCTCTGGCCAATAACCATCAGCGGGGTCTGGATACCCATGGTGGCTCCCACTTGCTCCACGATGATCTCATCGGATGAACCACGATGTCAAGGATTCAATCAATCCCGTATATGATTCCCTTTGTCTGTCGGTATAGAACTTGCCCGAGATTCGATCGTCGGTATACCTATACCTTGTTCAATCTCGTTACCGGTAAGTCTCTTTACTCGTTCCGTAGCACGTAATCGTGTGACTAACTCCTTAGTCACATTGAGCTCATGATGATGTTCTACCGAGTGGGCCCAGAGATACCTCTCCGTCACACGGAGTGACAAATCCCGATCTCGATTCGTACCAACCCAACAGACACTTTCGGAGGTACCCGTAGTGCACCTTTATAGTCACCCAGTTACGTTGTGACGTTTGATACACCAAAGCACTCCTACGGTATCCGGGAGTTGCACAATCTCACGGTCGAAGGAAAAGATACTTGACATTAGAAAAGCATTAGCATACGAACAATACGATCTAGTGCTAGGCTTAGGATTGGGTCTTGTCCATCACATCATTCTCCCAATGATGTGATCCCGTTATCAATGACATCTAATGCCCATGATCAGGAAACCATGATCATCTATTGACTAACGAGCTAGCCAACTAGAGGCTTGCTAGGGACACATTGTGATCTATTTATTCATACATGTATTACTGTTTCCTTTTAATACAATTATAGCATGAACAATAGACGATTATCATGAACAAGGAAATATGATAATAACCATATTATTATTGCCTCTAGGGCATATTTCCAACAGTCTACCACTTGCACTAGAGTCAATAATCTAGTTACATTGTGATGTATCGAACACCCATAGCATTATGGTGTTGATCATGTTTTGCTCGTGGAAGAGGTTTAGTCAACGGGTCTGCAATATTCAGATCCGTGTGTACTTTACAAATATCTATCACTCCACTCTGGACATGGTCTTGGATGGAGTTGTAGCGGCGTTTGATGTGCTTCGTCTTCCGGTGAAACCTGGGCTCCTTGGCTATGTCAATGGCTCCAGTGTTATCACAAAAGAGTATCATAGGACCCGACGCGCTTGGAACCACTCCAAGGTCGGTGATGAGCTCCTTCATCCAAAATCCTTCATGAGCCGCTTCTGAAGCAGCTATGTACTCCGCTTCACATGTAGACGCTGCCATGGCTTCTTGCTTGCTGCTGCACCAGCTCACTGCCCCACCATTCAACACATATACGTATCCGGTCTATGACTTAGAGTCATCTGGATCTGTGTCGAAGCTAGCGTCGACGTAACCCTTTACGACGAGCTCTTCGTTACCTCCATAAACGGGAAACATTTCCTTAGTCCTTTTCAGGTACTTAAGGATATTCTTGACCGCTGTCCAGTGTTCCATACCTGGATCACTTTGGTACCTCCCTACCAAACTTATGGCAAGGTTTATATCAGGTCTGGTACACAGCATGGCATACATTA